>NW_022681463.1:43020562-44394562 GCF_009764315.1 Trachypithecus francoisi
CAAAGAACTTAAAACAGAGCTACCATTCAACCTAGCAATCCCATTACTGGGTATAAACCCAAAGGAACATAAATCATTCTACCAAACACATGTACTCGCATGTTCATCACAGCACTATTTACAATAATGAAGACATGCAATCATCCTAGGTGCCCCTAGACAATGGATTGGACAAAGAAATTGTCATATATATACACCATGGGACACTATGCAGCAATAAGAAAGAATGAAATTGTGTCCTTTGGAGCAACATGGATGCAGCTGGAGGCCATTACCCTAAGTGATTTAATGCAGAAACAGAAAACCAAATATTCCATATTTTTACTTATAAGTGGGAACTAAACACTGCATATATATGGACATAAAGATGGGAACGATGGGAACAACAGACACTGGGAACTAGCAATGGGATGAGGGACAGGGGGCCAAGGGTTGAAAAACTAACTATTGGGTACTATGCTCACTACCTGGGTGACAGTATCAATTAAACTCCAAACCTTACCATCACATAATATACCCAGAGAAATACAAAAATTAGCCGGGCACTGTAGCAGGAATCTGTAATCCCAGCTACTTGGGAGGCTGAGGCAGGAGAATCATTTGAACCAGGGAGGCAGAGGTTGCAGTGAGCCGAGATTGTGCCACTGCGCTCCAGCCTGGGCGACAGAGTGAGACTCCGTTTCAAAAAAACCAACCAACAAAAAACCCAGATAATAAACCTGCCCATGTATCCCTGAATCTAAAATAAAAGTTGAAATTAAAAAAAAGAACATTCACTGTTTGTGTTATGATTATATAAATACTATTCTCCAATGAATACTTGTCTTAATTAAAAAATAAACAAAAATGCAGTTTTTCACATTTCTCCTAAAATGCTTAGTTTGTATGCAATTAAATACACTTCTACATTTGATAAGAGCAGTTGATTCTTCTTCAAAATTGCAGTTTTAGTACCACATACCTCTTCACAGAAATTATTTAAATTATCATTAAAAATTTTGCTATTGTGTTAAAATTCATTTTATTGTTTATTCCGAATTTTTTTTTTTTTTTTTTTTTTTTTTTTTTTTTTTTGAGACAGAGTCTTGCTGTGTCACCTAGGCTGGAGTGCTGCAATGGTGCAATCTCGGCTCACTACAACCTCCGCCTCCTGAGTTCAACCGATTCTCATGCCTCAGTCTCCCAAGTAGCTGGGATTACAGATGCCCACCACCACGTCTGGCTAATCTTTGTATTTTCAGTAGAGACAGGGTTTCACCATGTTGGCCAGGCTGGTCTTCAACTCCCAACCTCAGGTGATACCCCTGCCTCAGTCTCCCAAAGTGTTGGGATTATAGGCGTAAGCCACCACACCAGGCTTATTCTGAATACTCCTATATAGGCAAAATCATTATTTACTCCAACTCTGGAACTATTATTTCCTTTAAAAATTGCCAGATTTACAAGAAAAATACTTATTTTATTAATACTATGGCCAGCAAGAGAAAAATGAATGTAACTGTAGAACAGAAATAAGATCCTACATTTACCAAGCGATTAACATATGCCAGTTAGTGTGCTAAGTGCTTATCTTAGATTGAACCTTCTCTCATTTTGGGGCAAACATGCAATATTATATAATTATTGCCACTCACACTTTGGAAAATTGAGGCTTACAAAAGATAACTTGCCTAAAGTCATAGAACCAGTCTGCCTAACTTCAAATTTCTTGTTTTTTTTCCCCTTTTCCCCTAAACAAACAAGACAGAACCCTGGGGCACATCAACACTTAACACATAATCAGAGAAAAAGGAGTCAACATAGGAGACTGAGAAGTACGAAGGTAACAAAGTGGTGGGAGCAGACAGCAAGTGAAGATTTGGGAAGAGGGGAGATGACAGAAGATGAGGATGAGAAGTAGATTAGAATCAAATTGGCCATCTATGCCACACTAAAGAATCTGGACATTGTCTTGTAGGCAACAGGCATTTAAAAATAAGTCACGATTGACAGCACAGAGGACAGTTTTGGATAGGGGAAAGACTTTTAAAAAATTATTAATTTTTAAATTGATACATAATAATTACACGTATAGGGTATATGTGATATTTTTATACATTCATATAATATATAATAATCAAATTGGGATATTTAGGACATCAATAACCTTAAACATTAGTCATTTCTTTGTATTAGGAACATTTAGAATCTTTTAGCTATTTTGAAATATACAATAAATTATTGTAAAAAAAGTCATCCTATTGTACAATTAAACACTACAACTTATTCCATCTAACTTTATATTTGTACACATTAACCACCCTCTCTTCATTCCCCATCTTCACCTTCCCAGGTTCTGGTGACTATTATTCTACTATTATTCTAGTAAGAGAAAGACTTTTGATGGGCTGATGAATTAAAGTTCACTTGCTAAATTAAAAAAATTCAGGTAATGTAGTATCTCATCTAAGTGTTATTTTTTAAGCCTTGTGTTTCTAGTAATGAAATAAATGCCACTGTTCTTTACTAAATGATATTTTTCTTTGAGATAGAGTCTTGCTCTATCACCTGGGCTGGAGTGCAGTGACACAATCTTGGCTCACTGCAACCTCTGCCTCCCAGGCTCAAGCGACTCTCTTGTCTCCCAAGTAAGTGGGACTATATGTGCATGCCACCATATCCAGATGATTTTTGTATTTTTAGTAGAGACAGGGTTTCATCATGTTGGCCAGGCAGGTCTCGAACTCCTGGCCTCAAGTTATCTACCCGCCTTGGTCTCCCAAAATGATGGGATTACAGATGTGACCCACTGTGCCCAGCCTACTAAAGGATTTTTAATAACAGACAAACATTTTGAAAGGCAAAGGAACCCTACAAATCATACCGCTTTTAATGTCTTCTAAGAAAATAGGATACATCTTATAGTTGCTGTTGATAAAGCCCATGCATGAAAAAATTGGTCTTGGCTGTTCATATTATTATTTCAATTGAGTTTGGAGTATGGCTAGTCCTTCATAGGCTGAGTACAATTGTCATTTAAGTATCTAAAAAGATCACAATGGATTCGGCATTGAAACAGAAGAAAAACACAGAAACAGAATTGTGCAATATAGGATAAAAAATCACTGCCTAAAGTCTAAAAGAAAGTATATCTAAAATGAAAAAAGTAATAACAAAGCATTGTATCATAGTTTAATTAGCAGCATCCTCCACTCTTCTTCTTAGTGGTACAAAAAATAGTGGAGTTTTTTTTTTCTTTTTTTTTTTTTAACATCATTGAAGTCTTAGAAATACAGTTGACCTTGAAATTTAATCAGATCTAGTTTGTTTAGGGCCACATGGTAAGTATGTAAGTCTCCTCCTTTAAAATGTTGAGATGGGGTCCTATGAGTTGCATGTGCCACAGACTCTTTCCAAGAGACTGGGCTCACTGGGGATGCTGGAAGAACACTCCTAGCAGTTGTTAGAGGCAGAAGAATGGGTCAGGCAACTCAAACGGCAGAGATAAACGTTTTATTCCTTCAAGTACTTACTTTACACCAATAAAGCTTATTTTATATTGCTAATGCATGACTAGTTGTTTTGTGTCCCCTTTGCATGACATATTTTCAGATTTTTTTCATTTTCTATGTTTAAACAGAAACACAATCCCATCCTCTGTATATGCTGTGTACATGCACACACATAAATATATTAAAACCAGAGAATAAGAAATTATTCTGCAATTTGTTTTTTTTTTTTTTTTTTTTTTTTGAGACGGAGTCTCGCTCTGTCGCCCAGGCTGGAGTGCAGTGCCGGATCTCAGCTCACTGCAAGCTCCGCCTCCCGGGTTTACGCCATTCTCTCGCCTCAGCCTCCCGAGTAGCTGGGACTACAGGCGCCCGCCATCTCGCCCGGCTATTTTTTTTTTTGTGTATTTTAGTAGAGACGGGGTTTCACCGTGTTAGCCAGGATGGTCTCGATCTCCTGACCTCGTGATCCGCCGTCTCGGCCTCCCAAAGTGCTGGGATTACAGGCTTGAGCCACCGCGCCCGGCCTTGCAATTTGTTTTTTGAAAAATCATCAATACAGTATAAATTTCTTTCAAAGTTAGTACATATAGGTCTACTTTATTTTACCTATGCATCTTGAAACCTCTTTCAAATCTAGCAATGCCTTCTAGGTACAAAATTCCAGGTAGCTAAAGCTTGGCATGTGGTCACTGATAACTGCGCACGTCCCACTTTCTAGACAAGCTTCCTGAAATTAAGTTAGTTGTAAAAGATAAATCTCTGAGTGCTTACAGTAGAAAATAAGTCCTTTGTTAATAAGGTTGGTTATGTTAGAAGTGAAAAACCATGTCTATTTTGTCATCAGTTGCTGAATATAGCGGGAAATTGATAACTATTTACTGAGTAACTACAAGGACAGCATATGTTTAAGGCAGCTAAGAAAGACCAATTCTTGTTGGCAGTAATGTGGCACGCTTTATGAGTCTGGATTTTCTACTGCTTAACAAACTCCACACTGACACTTGATTCTTAACTAAACTTGGCGGTTACTTGAGAATTAGTGGGTATACACAAGTACACAAAAAGGAATAACTTTTTTTCTCTTTTATACTGGACCAACTAATAAAACAATGGTCGAAAGACATTGGCCATCAAGCAATGAAGGACGGTGATTCCTGAAACACAGGAAACAAACAAGGTAAACTCTATGACTGTCTGAGTTTATTGCCTAGAGACAGCTTTCAAGCTGTAGTGCTGGGAAGGAGAATTAAGGCAGAGCCTGTCAAACTCTCTGAGTTAAGGAGCTGTTGATAGAAGTAAAAACAAAGGTGGTTACAGTTCATATGGGAGACTACTGAAGAAAAGGGAGCTGCAAAGAGACAGAACTCTGACAATTTACAGATAGTGTCCCTTAAGTATTCACCTGGCACAGAACACTGCATATGTATAAAGACAGGGGACAAAACTACAGACAAGATTGGTGGGAACAATCTCTGAAGTGAACATGGGCAAGGCATAGTGCTTATTTCCATCAGCCAAAGTAGAAAACCTTATAATTTATAGGACATGGAATACTGAAAGAGTTTTGTTACAGTAATGGGGGAGAAACTGGCCTTACGATAAACCCTTTTCTGCCTAAAAAAGCTTAAAAGCAAGATTTGGAAGAATCAAACTGTTTCCAAGAAACCTAATTATGTCCCAGAACAAAGCTAACAAAAACATATAGGAATACAAAATATCTAGCACCAAGGTTAAATTTATAAGGTCTGGCATCCAGTAAATAATTATTACGTATGCAAAGAAGCTGAACAATGTGATATACAATGAGATAAATCAACTTTATTGAAGCCAGCCATGAAATGACAAAATAATAGAATTAGTAGACAAGAATACGAAAAAAGTTACTGAAATTATATTTCACATGTTCCAGAAAATAAAGTTTGAGAATGTTAAGGAGAGACCTAAAAGACACAAAGAAGATACAATTTGAACTTCTGGAAATGAAAACTACAATATATGAGATAAAAACTGGATTGAACTGAAAGCAGATTATATAGTGATAAAGAAAAGATTAGTGAACTGGAAGACATAGTAAAAGAAGCTATCCAAAAGAAAAGCAGAAAAAAGACTGAAAAAAACTGAAGAGAACATCATTTGTTCTGTTGTAGAATAACTTTAAGCAGCCTAATATATGTCTAATTGAAGTCCCCAAAGGAAAGTGAGAGGATAGAAGTATTTAAAAATTTAAGAAATTTATAAATTTGATAAACTCACATATGTAAGATGTTCAACAAAACCCATGCATAGGAAAAATGAAGAAAACTGCAGCAAGCCAAATGATAATCGCATTGCTTAAAGTCAGTGACTAAAAATCCCTTAAAAGCAGCTAAATAAATACACATTACCTAGAGAGGAACAAAGATAAGGATGAAAGCAATATCTTGGCAGAAACGATGCAAACTAGAAGAGAGTGAAGCAACATCTTTCAACTATTGAAAAAGAGAGAGAGGGAGAGAAAAGTCAACCTCAAATTCCTTACGCAGTGAAAATATCTTTCTAAAAAACAAAGGTGAGCCCAGCAAATCCATTCCCAGGTACACACTTAAAATAAATGAAAACAGGTGCTCATACATTTGCTTATATTTGTGTGTTCACAGTAGCACTTTTTATAATAGTCAAAAAGTTGGAAATAACCTAAATGTTCATCAAAGGATGAATGAATAAACAAATTAAGGTAAATATACACAACAGAATATTATTCTACCATAATAAGGGATAAAGTACCGGCTACATGCTACAATATGGATGAACATCAAAAACAGTATGCTCAGTGAAAGAAACCAGGCACAAAAGGTCACATATTGATAAGAACATAACCATATCAACAAATATATTAGATGTTAAGGGTTCTAAAAAAATCTCCAATTAAAAATCATACTTTGTCAGATGGGTAAAAAGAAGAAGGATGGAAAAACATACACCTTGCTAATACTACTATTTCAGTAGTTTTCACTGTAAAAATTTGACAATAAAAGACATCCAACAGTTGACAGTTTTTAGTTATACAGTGAAAATTAAAAAATAATAGTATTAACATAAATTAAAGAAGACCTAACTAAGGGTAAAGATGCAGTGTGTTCATGGGTCAGAATATTCAATATTAAGATGTCAATTTTCTCTGCTTCATCTATATTTTCAACTTACATAATGTCAACCAAAATCACAGCTAGTTTTTGAAAAAAAATTAACGAACTGATGATAGAATTCATATAGAAATGCAAAGAAAAAACCAGCTAAACAACTTTGAAATGAACAGCATTAGAGGACCAATACTATCTGATTTCCAGATATTATAAAGCTACAGCAATCAAGACAGTGTGGTACTGACATAAAGACAGAGAGATAACTGGAACAGAGAGTTGAGAACAGTCTCACACATAAATGATCAATTGTTTTTCAACAAATGATGCCAGAACAGTTGGGTTTCAATTATGCAAACATCAATTTCAATCTATATCTTCCACTTGATATAAAAATTAAACTAAAAATGAATCACAGACCTAAAACTATGAAACAGCTAGAAGAAAACATACACAAAACCCCTTATGACCCTAGGTTAGGCAAAGATATTTAAAATACAACACCAAAACACAATCCATAAAAGAACAAAGTGATGAACTGTACTTGATAAAAGCATCTCTTCAAAAGACATTGTTGGCTGGGTGGGATGGCTCACACCTGTAATCCCAGCACTTTGGGAGGCCAAGGTAGGAAGATTACTTGAGCCCAGGAGTTCGAGACAACCTGAGCAACATAGCGAGACCCCATCTCTATAAAATAAAAAAAAAATTAGCCAGGTGTGGTTGCAGGTAACTGTAGTCCTAGTATTTCGAAGGCTAAGGCTCCCAATAGTTTGAGGCTCTTGAGGCCAAGAGTTCAAGGCTGCAATGAGCTATGATCATACCACTGCACTCCAGCCTGGGCGAGAAAGTGAGACTCTGTCTCTAAAAATAAATAAAAAAATAAAAAGACATCATTAAGAGGTGAAAAGATAAGCCACAGCGTGGGAGAAAATATTTGTAAATCATGTATCTGATAAATGACTTGTATTTAGAACATATAAATAATACTCAAAACTCAAGAATAAGAGGACAAACAATCTGATAAAACAGACAAAAAATGTGAGGAGACACTTCTCCCAAGAAGACAAACAGAGGGTAAGAAGAAACTCAAATGAAAAGATCCTCAAAAATTGTTCGTCATTAGGGAAATGCAAATTAAAACCACACTAATATGCCACCACACACTCATTATAAAGGGAAAAAAAACTAACCATATCAAGGCAAGGATGTAGAAAAATTGGAACTTTCATACATTATTGGTGGAAATGTAAAATGGTACAAACATCTGGGAAAACAGTTTAGCAGTTTCTTAAGATGTCAAATAGACACCTACCATATGATCCAGCTAGTCTACTCCTAGATATTTACCCAAGAGAAATGAAAGCATACATCCATACAAAGACGTATATGTGAATGTTCATATGAGCTTTATTTAAAAAACTGGAAATGACCCCAATGCCCATCAACAAGTGAATGGATAAACAAACTGTGGTACATCCACACAATGAAATGTTACTCAGTAATGAAAAAAGTGAAGTATGAATAAATCTTGAAATAATTATGCAGAATGAAAGAAGACAGATTAATGAAAGTATATACATACTGTATGATTCCTCTTATATAAAAGTCTAGGAAACACAAACTAGGCTGGGTGTGGTGGCTCACGCCTGTAATCCCAGCACTCGGAGAGGTCAAGGCAGGTGGATCACGAGGTCAGGAGTTCGAGACCAGCCTGGCCAACAGAATGAAATCCCATCTCTACTAAAAATACAAAGCCGGGAATGGTGGCACACGCCTATAGTCCCAGCTACTTGGGAGGCTGGGGCAAAACTGCTTGAACCCGGGAGGCAGAGGTTGTGGTGAGCCAAGATCGCACCACTGTACTCCATTCTGGGCAACAGAGTGAGGCTCTGTCTCAATAAAAAACAAACAAACAAACTAATCTACAGTAACTGAAAGTAAATCAGTAGTTGCTTAGGGACGGAGATGGGGAAGACTGGGAGGGAAGAATTCCAAAGGGGCATATGGAAACTTTTGGGGAGATGTATGTGTTCATTACCTTCATTTTGGTGATAGTTTCATGGGTATATTAATGTGCCAAATGTTAAACTGCACTATACCTTAAATGTGCAACTTACTGTGTATCAATTATACCTCAATAAAGCTGCTAAAAAGGGGAGTATCTGTTTTTATTTTGGGTATTACTTAGCATTGTCATTTTGTCCGTTCACTTACGTATAACCTCAGACATAATCTGAATAGCATTTAACTCAATGGTAATTCTAACATTAGTTATTTGTATTTCATCTGTGTATTATCAAAAAGGCCAAACTGATTGAAATATTTAAACCGATCCAAAGAATAGAGATCCTGAACCAGCCTAGCCAATATGGTGAAACACTGTCTCTACTAAAAATACAAAAAATTAGCCCAGCGTGGTGGTATGTACCTGCTATACCAGCTACTCAGGAGGCTGATGCAGGAGAATCACTTGAAACTGGAAGGCAGAGTTGCAGTGAGCCAAGAATGCACCACTGCACTCTAGCCTGGGCAAGAGAGTGAGACTCTGTCTCAAAAATAAATAAACAAATAACATAAAATACAGAATAAAGATCCTGAGATAACTTCCTTCTGTATTATTTCACCATCTATTATGAATAGTCTATTGTTATAACGGCAATCTAATACTAATCATTCAGCTAGTTTATATAATTATTTTCAGAGTAAGCGATATAATTTTTGTGAAGCAGAAAAAAGTAAAATCCATGGAATACTTTAAATATTTTATTTTCAATCTTAAGGGAAAAGTTATATACTGAAGTTGGCATAGATCCTTTAATACAGGGTTACTGATTCTTTCTCCAAATGTCTTATGAAATATTTTCAAACATACACAAAAGTCCAGAACTGAGTACTAAACCTATATGTACATGTCATCCAACTTCAAACATTATTAACATTTTGTGATTCTTGTTTTATCTGTTGAGCCCTTCCTCCTTTTCTCATGAAATATTTTAAAGCAAATTCCAGGCACTACATCATTTCATATCATAAATATTTCAGCATTTAAGTATTTTTCTCAATATAAGAAATGGATTATTTAAAAATGGTTTCATGCAAAGTTAATTATACTTAATTGTAGGAGCATTTAACACTTAATTTCTTACATTTTCTCTGAACAATGTATAGACATGTGTTCACATTTAGAAATTCTTTCTTTTTATGTTTGAGACAGAGTTTCCCTCTGTTGCCCAGGCTGGAGTACAATGGCACGATCTCAGCTCACTGCAACCTCCACCTCCCAAGCTCAAGTGATTCTCGGGCCTCAGCCTCCCAGGTAGCTGGAATTACAGGCATGTGCCTTCATGCCCAGCTAATTTTTGTATTTTTAGTAGAGACAGGGTTCCGCCATGTTGGCCAGGCTGGTCTTGAACTCTTGACCTGAAGTGATCCGCCCGCCGTGGCCTCCCAAAGGGATGGAATTAAAGGCATGAGCCAGTGCACCTGGCTTCTTTATTTTTAGAGACAGCGGATCTTACTTTGTAGCCACGGCTCAAACTCCTCAGCTCATGTGACCCTCCTGCTTTGGCCTCCGAAAGTGCTGGGATAATAGGCATGAGCCACTGCATCCAGCCCACATTTAGGAATTCTTATTTCGATTAACTGAAATGCTCAGGAAGGCATGTAATTTAATATTTTACTTTTAAAAAATATTTTTGAGAATTATTGTGAAATTAAAGCCAACATGAGGGATCTACAATATATTAGCAAACAGAGGTTCATTTGTTTCTTTAAGTTATTCATTTATTTATCTTTTCTGCTTCCAGACAGCAGTGTGCTGGAGTTGGCTTGCAGCAGCTTGTAGGACTTCTCTATTATTTCATACAAAGGCTTGTACGTGGATGTTCATATGAGCTTTATTCCAAAAACTGGAAATGACCCCAATGTACATCAACAAGCTAATGGATAAACAAACTGTGGTAGATCCACACAATGAAATTACTCAGCTCAGACCACAGGGCTTCCGTAGCCGACAAGGATGGGAGTCGAACTGCATGGGCAAGGACTTCATGTCTAAAACACCAAAAGCAACGGCAACAAAAGCCAAAATTGACAAACGGGATCTAATTAAACTAAAGAGCTTCTGCACAGCAAAAGAAACTACCATCAGAGTGAACAGGCAACCCACAGAATGGGAGAAAATTTTTGCAATCTACTCATCTGACAAAGGGCTAATATCCAGAACCTATAAAGAACTCAATCAAATTTACAAGAAAAAAAAACCCCATCAAAAAGTGGGCAAAGGATATGAACAGATACTTCTCAAAAGAAGACATTCATACAGCCAACAGACACACGAAAAAATGCTCATCATCACTCACCATCAGAGAAAATCAAAACCACAGTGAGATACCATCTCACACCAGTTAGAATGGCAATCATTAAAAAATCAGGAAACAACAGGTGCTGGAGAGGATGTGGAGAAATAGGAACACTTCTACACTGTTGGTGGGACTGTAAACTACTAGTTCAACCATTGTGGAAGACAGTGTGGCAATTCCTCAAGGATCTAGAACTAGAAATACCATTTGACCCAGCCATCCCATTACTGGGGATATACCCAAAGGATTATAAGTCATGTTGCTATAAAGACACATGCACTCGTATGTTTATTGTGGCACTATTCACAATAGCAAAGACTTGGAATCAACCCAAATGTCCATCAGTGACAGACTGGATTAAGAAAATGTGGCACACATACACCATGGAATACTATGCAGCCATAAAAAAGGATGAGTTCATGTCCTTTGTAGGGACATGGATATAGCTGGAAACCATCATTCTCAGCAAACTATTGCAAGAACAGAAAACCAAATACTGCATGTTCTCATTCATAGATGGGAATTGAACAATGAGACCACTTGAACACAGGAAGGGGAGCATCACACACTGGGTCCTATTGTGGGGAGGGGGTGGGGGGAGGGATGGCATTAGGAGATATACCTAATGTAAACTATGCGTTAATGGGTGCAGCACACCAACATGGCACATGTATATATATGTAACAAACCTGCACGTTGTGCATATGTACCCTAGAACTTAAAGTATAAAAAAAAAAAAAAAATTACTCAGCAATGACAAGAACGAAGTACAAATGAATCTTGAAAATTTTTAGGGATTTTGTGAGCTGGCTATCAAACACAACTAGCATTAAAAACTAAATTATTTAAATTTATAGTAAAATACATTTTATTAAAAACAAAGGTAAAAATAATCAAACTTGTCAATTTAAAATTATTTTACTATCATCTGTGCTCTTGAGTCTGCTGTGCTCTTGAGTCTTGAGTCTACGTCTGTTGTATCTGTATGCTGCAAACATTAAGCACTGGCATGCTGCTGACAATCTTTACTCCATCTTCAGTAACCTTAGGTTGGTAGTCTGAAGTCAGTCATTGTGGGAATATTTATACAACAGATACAAGCCAATGTTACAAATGAAGCTCTCCCTCATATCCCTTGTGGAAAGCTGGTTGTTAACATTTACCAACACACCACTGTGTCTACCCCGAGCATTAACTATGTGTCAGGCACTGCAATAAAAGGAAGTATTTCTGGTCTTTTGAAATTTGAGGATAAAGATCCTTCAACGTTATAGTATTAAAAGACACTGTAAAGATTATAAACAGATCCTTAAGAAAACAAGTAATACATGACATATATTAATGTTATTTAACGTATGACTTTAAAAAACCCTTTATTATAAGAGAAATCGTTTTTAAAACTTTAAAATATTAACTTCTTGGCTGGGTGCAGTGGCACATCTCTAATCCCAGTACTTTCAGAAGCCCTAGGCAGGTAGATTGCTTGAGCCCAGAAGTTCAAGACTAGCCTGGGCAACATGGTGAAACCCTGACTGCACTAAAAAAATACAAAAATTAGCCAAGCATGGTAGTGCATAGCTATAGTCCCAGCTACTCGGGAGGCTGGGGTGGGAGGAGCACTTGACCCTGGGAGGTGGAGGTTGCAATGAAATGTGATCATGCCACTGAACTCCAGTCTGGGCGATAAAGCCAGACCCTGTCTCAACAACAACAACACAACAACAACAACAACAACAAAAAAGAAAGAAAAAAGAACAACTTCTTACGTTGACACTCAGGAATATTAAATAAATAAAAGGAACATTAGCGAAGCAGTACCTTAGGTTTAAATTGTTTTATGACTCGAATTTCAAAAGTACGGAAAAATATAATTAGATCCTGACATCAGAAGATGATTAAAAATGCTATGTAAAATGCATACATATATATTTACATAGTTTAAATGACATAAGGCTAAGAAAAAGAAGCAATATGAACCTGATTTTCTAAGTGTAAACAAAGTTAAATTTAACAAGAGGAGTGATTTTTCATTAAACACAGAGGTAAAAACCTCTATTTTAAAATCCTATTTTAAAAATGATTTATTAGTAAAAAACTGAAAATGTCACCAAAGTTTGCCAAACTTGTTTTACCAGTTGATATTCTCAGAAATCAAAGCTTTGTCTGTCTAGTCTGCAGTTATACTTAGTCTGGGCATTTAATCTTCCTTTTGTTCTCAGTTTTGCCATACACTGTAAGTTGTTTTACATGGCCTTAACATTCAGTTAATTTCATAAATTGTGAAATCATTTTGTACTAGCAAACAGCTTATTTTAAAACTGTTCAGAAAAATAAACAAAAGAGTCAAAGAATTAAAATGAATACTGTGATTCTTCATATGGGTTTCTTTTGTTTAAGTTATTTACCTCTTGTGAAAGCTGTGTTACTTGGTCCTTTCGATGTTCCAGGTCTTTTAAAATCAGTGAGTTTTGTTTTTCCAATTGAAGCACTCTTCTTGCCAAGTGAACACTAGGCAAATGAAATGAGAAAATTAATGCTTAAAAGTGAAATATTGCCCAAAATATTCAAAATGTGTTTGTGTACTTGAAAATAGACATCATTTCCTAATTATACTTAAATATTAACAGAAAGAATATAGATTCAAATAATATTTTCAGGCACCAGTAGTGGAAGACCAATACCCCACAACTCAGAATTATGAGAGTAACAACATTAAAATCTCCATGACATAACCGTGATATATTGATTACTGCAGTAACAGTTTTTAGCCCTTGCTATAAAAGTGGAGAGTTAACATTATAATACTTGCTTGAAAAGACCACAATACAGCAATTTACAGCTTGTCTCCCCTTTTATAAATATTTTCCAATTACAAATCAGAAAATTAGTTGAAATATGATAAACAATAATTAGCTTATCACTTTGAGAAGTATCAGAGTTTACTTCAACCAATATAATGCATGTTATAATATAAAACAAAAATGAAGTTTTTAATTGAAAGTAGAGATGAAAAAGATATACAAAACTTAGAGAATGTCTATAGTAAAGGTTAAGCTTCTGTACTAAAAAAAATCACTTTCTCTGATACTCTGCATTACCATAAGTTATTGCACTGACCTTTAGTATTTAAAATTACATGTGAAACATCTCAATTCTACTTTTAAGAAACAATTATAAGAATAAAATCTATTCCTTCTAACTATGGTGGGAGGAAGTGGCATCTTTCTTTAAAGAACTGCTAATAATTTTGAGAAGACATGTTGCTCCAAAGACCCTCTCTGTATTTCCAGTAACTTAACATTTTCATATTTATTGTATTTTCATGTTTTATACTAGGTTAACCTATTAATTTGTGAATTGTGGAATTCATGGACTCCTAGATGGAATGTTTTATAATGACAAAAAGTAAGATAACGGTGGTTTAAATAAAATCATAGGGCAGAAATAATTCTATTGTATTTTAATATTTCCCAGTATCAGATAAAGCAATGCAGACAGCACTCTAAAAAACGTTAAGACCAGGTGCGGTGGCTCATGCCTGTAATCTCAGCACTCTGGGAGGCTGAGGCAGGAGGATCACTTGAGGCCAGGAGTTCAAGACCAGTATGGGCAACATGGTGAGATCCTGTCTCTATAAAAAATATAAAAATTAGCTGGGCATAGTGGTGCATGCCTGTGGTCCCACTTACTTGGGAGGCTGAGATGGGGAGACCACTTGAGCCCAGGAGTTTGAGGTCACAGTGAGCTAGGATTGTGCCACTGCAATCCAGCCTGGGGTGACACAGTGAGACCCTGTCTCTAAAAATAATGATAATAATAATAATAATAAAATAGTGTTAGGTATCAACCTAAACATCTATTTCTAAGAACTCATACCAAATAAAAAAGATAAGTTCTGGCAAAAGTTTATATAGTGATTTGAGTTGCTTGTTTAGATCTAAAATTCTATCCTTTCAACTGGCATTAGAGATGGAAAAAGCATACAGTCCTCATTTTTTGACAACCACTTTTTTTTTAAAGAAAAACTTTACTGACACACAATTTTACTGATATGCAACTTAAATATCATAAAGTTCACCCATTTAAAGTGTACAATTCAATGTTTTTTAGTATATTTAAAGTTGTGCCACTATCACTATAATTTTAGAGTATTTTCATTATCTCAAGAAGAAATTCTGTGTCCATTACCAGTCACTCTCCATCCTCCCCACATTCCAACTTCCTCCTTTGCTCCTCAAATTCAACCTTAGGGAACCATTAATCTACTTTCACTGTTTTTACATTTTTACGGAGTTTACAGTTTATGACAATACCGTTCTTCATTTCCCAATATAAATATACCAAGTTCTCTCTAATTTGACCCTAAAATAAAAAAATTTCTACAAATAAAATAAGCCTTAATGTGAATTTTGTATTTTGAATCTGTTGATTCTATTATATGTTTGCAAGCATCAGTTTATCATTAGCTCTATTTTTATTAGGTTAATTAAAAAATCTTAAGTGCTATCTTCATTCATATTTTTATTCTTTCTTACCCTTCATATATGTCAGATGTAACTTTTTTCATCTTTCTATCTCCCATAGAACTTCACACTAGGGTCACTTAAACATGGTAATTTTTCAATAAATACACGTTGAAGGTATAGAACATGTATGTGTATACTCAATATAGAACAACAATAAACACAATCAAATGCAATTACACAGAAATAGAGTTACAAATGAATGAAATGGAAGACAAAGAGATGCAAGAAAATAATGAGATGCAGAGGTCACATATTACCAACAATCTGAAGAAGATAATGATTTGAAGACATCAAGTTTAATAATATTAAATTGTTCATTTGGTTTGAGTATTTTTATTTTGTTTGGGAATTGCATAATGTTCTTATACAGATATGGTGGTACCACTTACCAATAAAAATATAAGTCATAAAACACTGACTCAAGAAATTCTTGGCCGGGCGCGGTGGCTCAAGCCTGTAATCCCAGCACTTTGGGAGGCCGAGACGGGCGGATCACGAGGTCAGGAGATCGAGACCATCTTGGCTAACACGGTGAAACCCCGTCTCTACTAAAAATACAAAAACTAGCCGGGCGAGATGGCGGGCGCCTGTAGTCCCAGCTACTGGGGAGGCTGAGGCAGAAGAATGGCGTAAACCCGGGAGGCGGAGCTTGCAGTGAGCTGAGATCCGGCCACTGCACTCCAGCCTGGGCGACAGAGCGAGACTCCGCCTCAAAAAAAAAAAAAAAAAAAAAAAAAGAAATTCTTGCTGGGTGAGGTGGCTCACGCCTGTAATCCCAGCACTTTGGGAGGTTGAGGTGGGTGGATCACCTGAGGTCAGGAGTTTGAGACCAGTCTGGCCAACAAGGTGAAACCCCGTTTCTGCTAAATACACAAAAATTAGCTGGGCATGATGGCAGGCACCTGTAATCCCAGCGACTCAGGAGACTGAGGCAGGAGAATCACGTGAACCTGGGAGGCGGAGGTTGCAATGAGCCGAGATGGCGCCATCACACTCCAGCATGGGGGACAAGAGCGAGACTTCGTCTCAAAAAAAGAGAAATTCTTGGTATGCTAGTGCTTAAGCCTTAACGCCAGGACTACTTTCTTCAAACAAGAATTTCCCTGATTTTGACTGGGGGATTCCAAGTAAGGAAAATCAACTCTAAACAGAAGGAAAGTATCTATGGTGTCTTCAGATTGCTCACAAATATGCTCTACAGTGCTTTGATTACTAGTTTATAGTACAGTTTTGCTGAGAAAAATTTTCTGAGAATTGATGGTGACGGGAAAGACCATATTAGTATGATTGTTGATGTCGTTTATGATGCATAATGATAATAATGTAGACGACAACATGGTACAATTGGTCTCCAGTATATATGGGGTTTACATTTTAAAAACTCACCTCTAAGTCAGTTGTAAGGACAGTAAAACACATTTCCTCATATATATATTAGAAATGGTATTAAAGTTCTCAGTTGCCCTAAAAGACCCATGTAGCCCACTAATGTAGTACAAACACACACACATAGAAAAGAATAAAAGATAATATAAAATCTTTCATTAAAAGATTATACTCAGATTTATTAAGATTATATTAAGGATATAAGAGATTACATTAAGATTTAATCAAAAGAAATATAAACAAGATAAATTTAAGCAAAAGAACACAGCAGAAACAAGAAATATAATTGTTTTCATCATTATAATACTTATAGTAAAACAAAAACAGTAAAAAAAATTAGGCCAAGGCAGGCAGATCACTTGAGGCCAGAAGTCTGAGACCAGCCTGGCCAACATGGCAAAACCCCATCTCTACTAACAACACAAAAATTATCTGAGTGTGGTGGCACATGTCTTTAATCCCAGCTACTTGGAACACCGAGGCACAAGAATCTATTGAACCCGGAAGGCAGTGGTTGCAGTAAGCAGTGAGCCAAGATCGTGCCACTGCACTCCAGTCTAGCAACCGAGTGAGACTCTGTTTAAAATAAATAAATAAATAAATAAATAAAGGAAATTACTAATTTTTTTCTTGGTGATGAGCATCAAGGACTACAGAAAAGCAGGGTGATAATCAGAAGAAACATACTCATTAATTCATTTGAAAAATACTCATGAACACTTCCTTTTAAGAAACATGTATTAAAAACCTATAATCTGCAGAGGCACTGAGAATACCTAATATCTACTGGGAACATCTAGGCAAATTTAAAAATTACTGTAGTATGTTAAATGCTAAGAAAAGGCATACCACTAAGTAATAAAAACTAATACTAACTAATCTGGTGAAGAAGCAGAGAAACAGCATTTTAGGTAGAGGGAAATGCATATGTAGAGGAAACATATGCATTTTCTAGTGCTAGGGAAAATTCTAAGTAGTATAGTATAGATCAATAATATATGGTGCATGGTGAGGGTTGAAGCTGGAGAGATATATGCAGAGATATGTTATGAAAAGCCTCGTATGTTTGCATTTTATCCTGAAGTTGGTTAGGTATAACATGATTTGGTCCGCATTTGAGACAGACTACTCTATCAGCAGTGTGCAGGATGGTCTGCAGAAGGAATAAGACTACAGTCATTTAGGAGGTTATGATCATAATCTAGATCAGTGGTCTTTAAAAGTAGTTATGTGCAAAATTATTTGTTGAACTGTGGGAATTTTTACTTACATTTATTTTAATGTTAAATTATCTTAAGTTTTCATTTTCTGTGTAGGTTTTATATCATTAGGTACCTGCTATTCATATGATAGCACATGCATACATAATCTATAAAAAAATATGAATACATATAGACACATTGCTGAGTGTGTACTCAAGTTTTTTCCCAATAAAGATTTGTATCAAAAAGTTTGGAGACCACTGGTCTAGGTCAGCTTTGTCCAATGGAAATATAATGCAAGCCACACATGTAATTTAAAATTTTCTAGTAGCCACATTAATAAACAGTGCAAAGCCCTTACCTCATATGATACAAAAAAATTAACTAAAATGGATCAAAGACCTAAATACAGACGATAAAACTATAAACTTTTAGAAGAAAACATGAGTAAATCTTCGCAAACTTAGATTTAGCAAAGGTTTCTCAGGGCAGCAAAAGCGTAACTAATAAAAAAAAAACTGGATAAACTGGACTGCATCAAAATTTAAAAATTCTGGGCTTCAAAATGCACCATTAAGAAAGTAAAAATATTTTAACAATTTCAGTTTTGTCACAAAAAAGAAAAAAAGGGCTGGGTGCAGTGGCTCACGCCTATAATCCCAGCACTTTGGGAGGCCGAGGTGGGCAGATCACTTGAGGTCAGGAGTTTGAGACCAGCCTGGCCAACACGGTGAAACCCCGTCTCTACTAAAAATACAAAAATTAGCTGGGCGTGGTGGCAGGTGCCTGTAATCCCAGCTACTTGGGAGGCTGGGGCAGGAGAATCACTTGAACCCGGGAGGCGGAGCTTGCAGTGAGCTGAGATCGCGCCACTGCACTCCAGCCTGGGCAACAGAATGAGACTCTGTCGCAAACAAAACAAAACAAAAAAACAAAAGAGAGAAAGAAAAAAGGAAAAAAGACAGTGAAAAGACAATCTGCAGAATGGAAGAAAAATTTCTTATCATATCAGTTAAGAAACTTGAATCCAGCCGGGCGCGGTGGCTCAAGCTTGTAATCCCAGCACTTTGGGAGGCCGAGACGGGCGGATCACGAGGTCAGGAGATCGAGACCATCCTGGCGAACACGGTGAAACCCCGTCTCTACTAAAAATACAAAAACTAGCCGGGCGAGGTGGCGGGCGCCTGTAGTCCCAGCTACTCGGGAGGCTGAGGCAGGAGAATGGCGTAAACCTGGGAGACGGAGCTTGCAGTGAGCTGAGATCCGGCCACTGCACTCCAGTCCGGGCGACAGAGCGAGACTCCGCCTCAAAAAAAAAAAAAAAAAAAAAAAAAAGAAACTTGAATCCAGAAAATATAAAAAACTGTTACAGTTCAACAATAAATACTTGGTACAAAGGAGGTATTTAGAAATTATCTACTGAATGAATGAACGTTCACTCATACCTCCTGTTTCTTCATAATCCAACCAATATGGAACACTGTCAATCTTTGGAAGTTTTATTAACTTTATAAACATAAAATCCTGCTTTAAATTAAATTTCTTTATTTATGAGGGGAAGCATTGTCTCATATGTTTGTCAGACATCTGTATTTTTTACATAGTGAACTGATGTCTATATCCTTTTCCCATCTGCTTTCAAATCTGACCTTCATGGTTAGTTTTACTCTATCTCTAAATTATTTAAAAATATCAAGGCCCTCTATAATCTCACTGGAACCAACCTTATTTGCCATTGATGTCTACTCTACTTAATGTCTCAGAAACATGTTTTCTGTATTCCTTTCACTGCCTTTTGTTGGTCCTCCAGTCTGAAGATTTTCTTTAAAGGCTCCCTTTGAGTTCCACTTCCTCCATTTCTGACTGTGCCAGCCTTTACTGATCTCTATTCCTCTGACTGACACAGCCTAGCCTAACATATGATATGGTACTAAAGTTTATATATTCTTTCATGTATGTTAATCATTTCTCCCTAAACAGATGCAACTCATAAAATGACAGGAGTCTTATCCTCTGTGGTATCTAACTATAGAGCTGATCAGAATGGGTACTTAACAAATCTTCTTCTTTTTTTTTTTTTTTGGCAGGGTCTCACTCTATTGCCCAGGCTAGAGTGCAGTGGTGCAAACATGGCTACTGCAGCCTTGACCTCCTGGGCTCAAGTGACCCAGCTCAGCCTCCCACATAGCTGGGATCACAGGTGCATTAGGATGATTGGCTCATTTTTAAAATTTCTGTAGAGGCTGTGTCTCACATTGTTACCCAGGCTAGTCTCCAACTCCTGGGTTCGGGTGATTCTCCCACCTCAGCCTCCTACAGTGCTGGGATTATAGGCGTGAGACATGTGTACAGCCATAAATACCTCCTGACTGATTTTGTTGTAAG
The DNA here is from genome assembly GCF_009764315.1 of Trachypithecus francoisi. Classification (NCBI taxonomy): domain Eukaryota; kingdom Metazoa; phylum Chordata; class Mammalia; order Primates; family Cercopithecidae; genus Trachypithecus; species Trachypithecus francoisi. Next base: position 43,041,036 of record NW_022681463.1, read on the forward strand.
TGCATTTTGTTCAAATGAACACACTGTTAGAAATCATATTCCAAGGTTGCAGCACCTCAACATTAAGGTACACCTATAGCTAATAATGAGCAATTAATAGTGAGACATGTGTACAGCCATAAATACCTCCTGACTGATTTTGTTGTAAGTGCATTTTGTTCAAATGAACACATTGTTAGAAACCATATTCCGAGGTTGCAGCACCTCAACATTAAGGTACACCTATAGCTAATAATGAGCAATTAAAGAAAAACAATAAAATACAACTAATGCTCAGTATTAAGCATTGAACTAGCAATTAAAAAGTGCATAAAGTTAATAAGAAGGCAAATGTCTTAGATACCAATTCACCACTTCTATACTCAACCTTCTAAAACTTTAAAGCATATTGCTTTGGTGAGTGATTTGGTGCTATAGGTGGATCCTCTTTAGAAGTCTGGGATCTTACAAGTGGGAAGAAAGAAGAGTGTGTAAATGAAATTCAAAACAAGACATGAAGAACTGCTTAACTACAGCTGAGTTTATGCCTCCTTAACACAATGAACATACAATGAAAACAAATCCTAAGATCTTTATCTTTTTAAATTTTTTGAGTCAGAGTTTTGCTCTTGTCACCCAGGCTGGAGTGCAATGGCATGACCTGGGCTCACTGCAACCTCTGCCTCCTGGGTTCAAGCGATTCTCCTGCCTCAGCCTCCGGAGTAGCTAGGATTACAGGCGCCCATCACCATGCCAGCTAATTTTTGTCTTTTTAGTAGAGATGGGGTTTCGCCATGTTGGCCAGGCTGGTCTTGAACTCCTGACCTCAGGTGATTCACTTGCCTCAGTATCCCTAAGTGCTGGGATTATAGGCATGAACCACTGTGCCTGGCCCCGCTAAGATCTTTAAGAAGAATAACTATGAATAAGTCAGGAAAAATGACTCTTGCTAAAGGCTATTTTTTTTTTGGTGTAGAATGTACTGAATTTCTCAAGAAAGCAATGCTTTTATAAGCTATCTACTGGGACACTTAAGTAGGTACAATACTTCTTTGTAATTATTAATACATTAATTGCCATGTGATTTTCACTTATACCAAGATTAACTTTGATATCATCTAGAAACTAACATCATCAGTATATTGGTTGTACACCTAAATATTAAACAAAAATTTCACCTGTTTCTTGGTCAAATTAGTATTCCCTAAGGGTTACGTTTTAGCTCTCTTAGCACTTCTTGATGCCAAATATACGTTATTGGTCTTGGCTCTGTCCATGGTAGTCTGTATTTCTGATTACTACATACAATTTCCTAACATTTTTAGCTTAGCCAATGTGGACATGGCAGAGTTTTGTTTATATCTGAGATATCAAAGCACAATGGAGGGCTGATGCTCTGTTCTGGGTTCTTCATATTGGTACGGTGTCTTACTATTACCAAAACTCCAAATGAACAAGAATATGTGAGGCATGATTATTAGTTATTTGATCTTTCTCAGTTTCAGTAGTTCAGAGTTCTATCTCTACTAGCACGGCATGGAAGATGGTTGTAAAGAAGGGGACATGTGCCAGAAGGATCCCACTTTCAAAAAGCTTAAAGTTGGTCCTTATACTACCTGCTCAGCTGGAAATGACTGAGGACTAAATAGTGATCTCATGCTGATTATCTGTAGTTATATGAGACTTTTTCTAGTTTCATCTATAGGCTTACACTTCCAAATTTGTCAGGAATAGAATAGTAGCAACTTTTTAAAGAACTATTCCTAAAGCCATCCCAAATGAAATAAGTACAACTTTTCCCAAGGACAAAAATGATAACTCATATATATGAGAATAAAGGAAAGGAAAACATGTTTATCATACACAAAATTTTGTTACTTTCCTCTGCTTTATTTGTTTTTTTATGAAGCTCAGTAAACTGTGAAAGTTTTAACTTAAAGCTTTTTATAAAACTAGAGAAACTACAGTATGCAGTAAATCTTACAATTTGAAAGGTTTAAGAACATCAGAACAGCTTCCACATTCAGATTAGCCAAAACACAGAGGCATATACAAAGACCACATTAGTGCCTGAGTGTTACCATTTAGTGTGGCAGGTTAAAGGGCATAACCAAAACATGTAACCAGAAAATCTTGTTCGCTATTTTCAAAACCATCCCAACAGAAAGGAAAACATCACTTCAGATTTTCAAGTTTAGTCAAGGAGAGCCCATTTTATTTTAATCTACTTTAATTGTATAAGTCCTTGTAACTTTCTATAATTGTGTCCCAGAAAGAGTTTTAAAAAAATAGGCTGGGTGTGGTGACTCAAGCCTGTAATTCCAGGACTTTTGGAGGCTGAGGTGGGATGATTGCTTGAGGCCAGGAGTTCAAGAACAGCCTGGGCAACACAGCAATACCCTATCTCTACAAAAAATAAAAAATAAAGAAATTAGCTAGGTATGGGGTGCCCAGCTACTCAGGAGGGTAGAAAAAAGAATCGCTTCAGCCCAGGAGTTTGAGATAAGAGTGAGCTATGATGACACCACTGCATTCCAACCTGGGTAACAGAGTGAGATTCTTAAAAACGGACTAATATTAAAGAAAGTTTCATGTTTGAGGGGCATCCCTACTAATTATTTCGAGAGGCTTCTGTACAATTTTAAAACAATATTATCTTACATGAAAACTCAAATTGTGCCTAGTAAAAGATTTCAGAACCCTGGCTTTTCCTCTAAGATTAACTATGTAATTTACTTTAAGAACACATCTGTCCGGCACTTCAAATCCATTTTCTCATTTTTAATTTTGTGGTACTGCCTGGGTTGCAATCGGCAACTAATGATAATTTTCAGTAACTATACAATTTATTAATCAAAATATAGCACTCAAAAACAGAAGTCCTAAAAAGTAATGTTTCGGATAACCATTAAAACTGACCTTTCTGAAGAATACACAATGATATAAGAAAATGTTTAGAATGGAATTCTATGATAATAAATTAAACTATTAAATTACAAGCAATAATACCCTAAATAAGTAAGAGAGTATATAAATCTGTGTGCATTTCTGAGTGGTTATTTTGGATAGTAGGATTACCAGTAATTTTCCAATTTTATAAAATAAACATGGCTGGGCGTGGTGGCTCATGCCTGTAATCCTTGTACTTTAGGAGGCTGAGGCGGGCCGATTGCCTGAGTTTAGGAGTTTGAGATCACTTGAGACCAGCCTGGGCAACATGGTGAAACCCTGTCTCTACTAAAATACAAACAATTAGCCAGGCGTGGTGGTGTGTGCTTGTAGTCCCAGCTACTTGGGAGGCTGAGGCAGAAGAATTGTTTGAACCTGGGAGGCAGAGGTTGTAGTGAACCAAGATCATGCCACTGCACTACAGCCTGGGTGACAGAGTGAGCGAGACTCCAACTTCAAAAAAATAAAAATAAAAATAAAATAAAATAAAATAAAATAAACATTACTGTTATAACAAATCAGAAACCTCCTTTCAATAAAATGTTACCCTAAAATATCTAATTCTGGTTGTTCAATATATAAGATTTTAAATCAAATTTAATATGAATGTAATCTATTGTGCAGTAGTTGGAAAATAAGTTCTTTTGAAACTTTAATATATTTTGGTATAGGCTGATGTACAATGAAAACTTTATTTTGCATATATTTCATTTACTATTCTGACTGAGTTGTTTTATCATTCACCTTAAGTTTCCACTGATTTTTTTCTTTTCTTTTTTTGAGAGATGGGAGTCTCTCTATGTTGCCCAGACTGGAGTGTAGTGGCTAGTCACAGGTGCAATTACAGTGTACTACAGCTTCAAACTCCTAGTCTAGAGTGATCCTTCTGCCCCAGGCTTCCAAGAAGCTGGGATTACAGGTGCATGCCAGCAAGTCTGGCTCCAATCCTTTAATTTCAAATGTGAAGGATTAAATATAATTCTCTCAAAGGTTATAATGCTTTTATCTTAAATAAACATAAAAAGAGCACAAAGCCACTGCCTTCTTCACAAATATCCATTATGATCTCAAATGTGGACTTTGCAAACTTCAGAAATGTGTCAGACCCTAACCTGGGATCTTTAGTGCCACTGATTGATTTTGTGCATACAGTAAGCACTCAATAAAAGTTGTTGAATGCATGAAGGAATGCATAAATGTTATCTTTGGATATCTAGCCTTACTTTCCCGTCATTCAGCTTAGATGACCTGAGAAGCACTTCCTCAAAATAACCCTCTGGCTCACCATGAGAAGAATGCCTGGCACCAGCTGGCAGGAGATATTAATAGCATACCCATTAGGCACATGTTCAAGGCACATAGATAGCTCAGTGATAGAATCTTTAGGATATTTGGACAGTTAACGTTATTTTGAGTATGAATCAGTTGTGGTTCCTTAAATCCTCACTTTAAATATTAAAAACCAACCTCTATTTTAAAAAATTCTTCAAAAAATAGTAAGGTGCAACAGCAATAATCACTTGCAATTTTGAAAAAACTCAGTATTTGGGGCTAAGAAAAGTGAACTTCTAACAGCAGAATTCTTTCTTTTCTTTTTTTTTCTTTTTTCTTTTTGGAGACAAGGTCTCACTCTGCTATCTAAGCTGAAGTGTAGGGGGACAATCACGGTTCACTGCGGCCTTAACCTCCTGGGTTCAGGTAATCCTCTCACCTCAGCCTCCTGAGTAGGGTAGCTGGGACTACAGGCACGTGTCCCCAGGCCCGGCTAAGTTTTGCATTTTTTGTAGAGATGGGGTTTTGCCATGTTGCCCAGGCTGTTCTCAAACTCCTGGACTCAAGCAATCTGCCTGTATTGGCCTCCCAAAGTGTTGGGAATACAGGTGTGAGTCACTGCACCCAGTCCCATTTATTCTTGTAACGAAGATTCTTTTGAAGGATTCAGAAGCCAAAATAGAGAAGAGAATGTGACCTTTCCCTTTAAATTTCAAGTTTTAGTATTTTACCTGTCATTTACCACTGATAAGTTTCTAACCCACAAAACTATGTTCTATTCTTCCTTAGGCAACATTGGACTAAGAAACAGATATGCTGAAAATTACAAAATACCCTAGGCTACCTGTTGTGACTTTTGGAGGAAATGGGGATGGGATTGATTTTTTAAAAAATAATACATAATTCTGAAATATCTGAATCCTCACCAGACAGAATTAAACATTCCAGCTACAAACTGATACTTTCTATTTGTCTAGCCTTGATCAAAATTTGGCATATATTTAGTTTAACTGGTAAGAGCCATAAGTTCTAAGCATGGCTTAGAACTTGCTTTCCTTTCTTGCTTTCTATAAAGTGGTCTATATCCTACATCACTTTATTTTTTTTCATTCACCACTATATTAATGAGGATACATCATTTTAGATAGCCATACAGACGTTCTATTTTCTGAGTCATTTTCTTAGTGTATATATTAGTCATTTTCTTAGTGTCTCTAAATGTTTAAATCAGTTCATATAAAAAAAGCAACTTTGAATTCTCAAATGCTTTGATGAAGAAACAATTTTCCTAGGTATCCTGCACTGAGCTAGATAGAGAAAGTGAAAAATAAACAAGAGTAAGATGTAGCTGGCAGGGCGTGGTAGCTCATGCCTGTAATCCCAGCACTTTGGGAGGCCAAGGCGGGTGGATCACTTGAGGTCAGGAGTTTGAGACCAGCCTGGCTAATATGGTGAAACCCTGTCTTTACTAAAAATACAAAAATTAGCCAGGCATGGCGAGATCGTGCCACTACACTCTAGGCAAGCTGAGATCGTGCCACTACACTCTAGCCTGGGAGACACAGTGAGACTCTGTCTCAAACAACAACAACAACAACAACAACAACAACAAAAAAGATGTAGTTGCTAGACCAGGCGTGGTGAATCACTCCTGTGTTTCCAGCACTTTGGAAGGCTGAGGCAGGTGGATCACTTGAGGCCAAGGCCAGTTCAAGACCAGCCTGGTCAACACGATGAAACCCCGTTTCTACTAAAAATACAAAAATTAGCAGAGTGTGGTGGTGCATGCCTGTAGTCCCAGCTACTTGGGAGACTGAGGCAGGAGAATTGCTTGAACCCGGGAGGTGGAGGTTGCAGTGAGCTGAGACTGTGTTACTGCAATCCAGGCCTGGGTGACAGAGTGAGACTCTGTCTCAAAAAAAATAAAAAATAAAAAATAAAAAACGTAGTTGCTGACCTCGAAGAACTTTCCATCTAGATGGGTAAATTATACAGGAAATGATAGCTCATGAGATAAGAGAAATGCTCTACTGTGTGGTACAGAGAAAACAGATGTTTTATAGGCAGAGAAATAGGTATATCCACTGCATTTTGGGTAGAGAGGCAAATAAGGCTGGAGAGGTAGAGCTACATTATGGAGGAGCTTGGAAGTCTGAAAGAAATATTTAGATTTGATGGATTTGATGTGGTAGTGAATGGGGCAGTGAGATGTTTTTGCAAAGTAGGATACATTTTGGTGCAAGAGAGGAGTTAAGAATAAAAATCAGGCAGGTCAACTGGAAACCCGATTAATGTAGGTACAATTTTCTGTTAGTGTACAGTTGTCTGTTGCTATCCATGGGATTACTGGTTCCAGTGTACACTCCCCACCTCCTGTGGATACCAAAATCCATGAGTGTTCAAGTCCTTTACATACAATTGGTATAATATTTGCATATAACCTATGTATATCCTCCCATATACTTTAAATCATCTCTAGATTACTTATCATACCTAACAAAATGTAAATGCTATGTGAATAACTGTATTGTGTTACAGAATAATGACAAGAAAAAAAGTCTGCACATGTTCAGCATAGATGCAATCATCCATTCTTTTCTCAAATTTTTTGATGAGCAGTTGGTTGAATTCGCACATGTGAAACCCATGGATAGAGAGGGCTGAATGTATTTTTAAGCAGTATCTCACAAGATAACTAGTGGATCTTCCAAATATTCTCTTGGTTTTCATAAAGCCTTTGATAGTTTCAATCACAATATATGCATTAACTCCCCTTATCACTCTCCCTAATGTGTATGTCAAGGAATGTAGGCAGGTGAATAAAAATGAGAGAAAGCAAAAAGAAGCATAATTAATTTAAATCTGAATATTGTTGATACAAAGCATTTGTAGCTCATCTGAAATTAATGTGAAAATAAAAATGAGGTCCTCATCATCAAATCTAATTCTACAGAAATTCTTACGTACACTTCTATTCTACAAACCATTAAATTTATTTAAATATATATGAAATACATGATTATTACTGTTTTATTTTGTGAGAAATTTAATATTTATGCAGAGTAAGAATAAAGGACTTTGTCACTGAACTCAGCACATTATCAGAAAGCACAAATGTAATTACATTCAGCTTGAGTAGAAAAATAAAATAAATATATATTGATTTTACCTTTGCTTTAGTCGTCTTTTGGCTGTTGTGGGAACATTAGCACCATAGCCATAGGAAAAAAGAACCCTTTCAGCCTCATCTTCATTTTCAACTGGAAAATATTAAAGTATATAATGTGAGATAACTTAATTTTTCCTTTAAAAACATGGCAGAAATGAAAATAAAATAGGTTATAATAAATTAGGGAGCATAAAAACATTAGAAAGGGCTAATATGTAATCTTAAACAACCCATTTGTAAGTAGAAGCATATTTCTTAAAGTATGTCCTTGCTTGAATTTGCTCCATTTATTTTTGCAATGTATAAGGGATTGCATCATATCACATTAGGTTTTCTTGTTAAAAAGTATATTAATACATATATTATTCTGAAGGACTCAAAGGCTTTTTGCATGAAATATGCTATATAATATAACAAATAATGATAACATATCAAAGTCATCAATTCTGTTCTTGACAAAATAAATGATTTTTAAATTAGGACAAATATTATTTTATCAGAAAAACTTTATTTTAATTTGCAACAATAAAATTATGTACTTACGTAGGTTACTCTATTAAAAACTGTGCAGCTCTAAGCATGTATTGATGGCCTTACTCTTTTTTAAATGTAAAAAAATTCTGTGAAAATAATTTACTTTTAAATTCTGCAATTGTCATGCCACTTCCCAAAAGGAATTTTAACTAACAGGTTAACATCTTCTGCCTAAAAAACTTGAAATGCAATGACATTTTACTGCAAGTTGGGATTAAAAATATATATATATACACACACATATTTTTTTTTGAGACGGAGTTTCACTCTTGTTGCCCAGGCTGGAGTATAATGGTGTTATTTCTGCTCACGGCGACCTCTGCCTCCCAGGTTCAAGCGATTCTCCTGCCTTAGCCTCCCCAGTAGCTGGGATTACAGGTGCCCACCACCAAGCCCCGCTAATTTTTTTTTGTATTTTTAGTAGAGACAGGGTTTCGCCATGTTGGCCAGGCTGGTCTCAAACTCCCAACCTCAGGTGATCTGCCCACCCTCAGGTGATCTGCCTGCCTCAGCCTCCCAAAGTGCTGGGATTACAGGTGTGAGCCACCACACTCGACCAAAAAATATTTCATCATAAAAAAACCCCCCCAAAACACCAAAAAAAAAATTTCATCAAAGGCTATAGTTTTAACAGCTCAAGTAAAAGCAGTCAATGACATACAAAAACTTTTATAGTATTATTTATCAGCAACCATTATTTTAATGTTAAAAAGATAAACCACTTTCAGGAATATTTCAGAATTAAAACAAAGCCACATATTTTACAACCATAATGATGTTTCATCATCTGTATGCCTATCAATGTAATATGCATACATTTGTTGATTGGCCCTTCTGTAGTAAAGATTTTAGAAACATTCATTAACTGTTTTCTTTTAATTTTGTACCTATCTTTCATGGTGAATCAGGATTAGCTTTCTGAGGAAGAATTACTAGTTGGGAGAGACACATGGAAGAGATGATACACGCCATTACCAATACTATGATCAGCTATCAGATAAGTCCAGATCCAAGATGAGTTCTCCAAATCAGCTCTACTAGAACTAGAGCTAATATTTAGATATGTAACTGACTCTTGTCTCTCCTTAATAGTTCTAAATTCAGAGGACAGAGGGGTAAATTTAGTTTACATCTCAAAAACCCGTAAGTTAGATATTAATGGACATGCTAAATGTGAGTTTAATACTTAATGGATTAATAAGCCATGGGATAACTCTTCTAGCAGGGATTAATTACAAAAACAATGTATTATACAACTTGTTCAATGCTACTAAAGAGATCTGAACAACGCTATTAGAGATCTGAACAACATGTCTTAGAAGCAGAGCACAGAGCAACTGCATCTGAGTGCCACTATTTCTCATGCTACAAGGTATAGGGTAGATATGGGGAGACTGAGATTCAGTGAAGGAATAGGAGAGAAGTCCATGTGCAGAAGCACAGACTTGAAGGTATGTGAAGTTTTAGTAATTGTGAGGAAAGTGGTTGAATTTGGTCTAGAGAATGGTGGTAATAGAAAGGCAGACTTAGTTCCAAGAGTGAATGGAACTAAAGTCTTGTTTGTTAGGCTGAGTAGTCTGGATTTTATTCTAACATCAACAAGAAACTATAATACAAGAAGGTGGCATGACCAACTGATTTTTGTTGTTGATGCAGATATCATTTTAAAAATTCCAATAATGGGGAAGAGGATGGCTTAGAATACTGGCACAGAGAATTCCTAACAAATTATAATACCAGTTGAGATCTAGTCCATAATAGCAGTGGAGAAAAGAACTTGGATTCTAGACAACTGAGCAGGTGTGAGTGAGATGAGGCACTCTAGATAGAATGAAGAAGGAATAAAGGTGATAAAAGCTAGTAGGATGATTAGATAAAAGTTTACTAACAGATCAAAAATACAGTTGGTCATCCTTTGGTATCCCTGGGGGATTGGTTCCAGGAACTCTGAGGACACCAAAATCCACAGATAATTAAGTCCCTTATATAAAATGGCATATATCTGCATATAACATATCTACACCTTCACATACACTTTAAACCTTGTCTGCATCACTTTTAATACCTAGCACATTGTACATGCTATATATATAGTTATACTGTATTTTAAAAAATGTATTATTTTTTATTACTTTTTCTCCAATATTTTCAATCCACAGGTGATAAAATCTGAGATGCAGAAGCTGCTAATACAGAGAGCAACTGCACAGAAAAATTAGGAAGTTTCAGGGAAGAAAGAGGAAATGCAAATAATGTTAAATTTTCAGCTGTGCATGGTGGCTCATACCTATAAACGCAATGTTTTGGGAGGCCAAGGCAGGAGGATTGCTTGAGGCCAGGAGTTTGAGATCACTTTGGGCAACATAGTGAGACTGTGTCTCTACAAAAAATAATCGGCTGGGCACGATGGCATGTGTCTGTAGTCCTAGTCCTACTTGGAAGGACGAGGCAGGGGGATCACTTGAACCCAGGAGTTTGCAACTGCAGTGAGCTATGATTGTACCACTGCACTCCAGCCTGGGCAACACAGTGAGCCCCTGTCTCTAACTATAGAAATTACTAGCCTATTGATAGTAACTGAAGTTGTGGAAAGGGATAAGATTATCCAGAAAGTAGTTACGTGATGGAAAATAATCAGAGGCAGGTGATTCAAGAAGCAAAGAGAAGGGAGTTCTGAGAAATTTGACAAATGCCTAGTGGAGGTTATAAGTATGATGAGGATGCGTAGCAGGTAACTGAATTTAACAAATAGAAATCTAGGGTTTTTTTTTTTTTTCTAATTTGAGTTTATTTAGCTTTTAGGCAATACTTGTACTTTTAACAACTTGATGAAATCTTTGAAAACGAAACTCAAATATCCAAATAATACTTATTTGATTACAGAAAGCAATACAGATATAAATAAGATACTTTAATTTGCTATGGTTACACCTTAATAAATGAAGCCTAATCACCTTCATGTCAGCTGAAATTACCTGAATTAAATGGCAAGCCTTTGAAAATTGTATACAATGTAGTACTAAAACAAGTCTGTGCTCACTTGTTTGAAATTTTAGTTAATTGATAAATATTCATTAAAAGGATAAGGTGTATTTTAATTTCCAATGTGAACTGATAGAGAACCTAGTTATTGATCTTCAAGTAAATCTATTTTATTTGAAGTTGGTTTAGACAGTACCATAACAAAAATTAATTTCTATATTCTGAAGATTTTAAGAAAATATTTATATACATGGACACACTGAAAAAACTGTACAGTATACATCCATATACTCAACATCTGCAATTTTTTTTTTTTTTTTGAGACAGGGTCTCACTCTGTCACCCAGACTGGAGTGAAGTGGCACGAACACAGTTACTGCAGCCTTGACGTTCAGGGCTCAGGTGATCATTCCACCTCACCTTCCCATGTAGCTGGCACCACCATGCCTGGTTCATTTTTCATTTTTTTGTACAGATGTGGTCTTGCCATGTTGCCCAGGCTGGCCCTGAACTTCTAGGCTCAAGCAATCGTCCTGCCTTGGTCTCCCAAAGTGCTGGGGTTAAGGGCGTGAGCCACTGCGCCTGTCTCCAACATCTGGATTCTAAATCAAACATACTATGTGTTTATTACACATATATCCATCCCTGTTTCCATGAATCTGTTTTTTTGATGCATTTCAAAGAAAGCTATGGACATTTGCACACTTCACTCCTCAACAGTTTAACATGCAAATAATCAATTATAGTTCAGTATGTATTTAGTTATTTTCCAAAAAATAAGATTTGTAACTTTCACCATGTATAAATTTTATTTTTAAAGTCTACCGTTCAACGAGTTTTGAAATGTAAAGGTTTTGAAATGTATACACACATGTAACACAAACCCTATCAAGATATAGAACATTTGAATACCTGGAAAGTTCCATGTCACTTTTCTCAGTTAATTTTTGGTGACAATCATCTTTAGAGATAACTACAGTTCTGATTTTTGTCTTTTTAAAAATTAAAATAATTTTTTTTACCCCCACCCCTTGATTTTTTTCATCATACTTTTGCCTCTTTTAGAACTTTATATAAACATACAGTATAAGCATACTATATACTATAATCATAGTATAATCATACTATATGATTATATAAAGTATACTTTATGTTTTTCAGATTCATCCATGTTGTTAAGTCAATTGCTTCTTTTCAGTGAGGAGAAGTATTCTACAACATGAATGTATAATGGTTTGATTAACCATTTTCCTTTGAGATAAACACCTGCGTTGTTACCAGCTTTTGACTACTATGAATAAATTTCCTATGAACATTCTAGTGGAAATATTTTAATGTGTATATGCCTTCTTCTCTCTTGGGTAAGTAGTGGAAATGCTGGATCACTGATTAGGTTGTTTGATCATTTTGTAAGAAACTGCCAGTTGCTCCACTTCTCACCAACATTTGGTATAGTCAGTCTTTCTAATTTCAGCCATTATTGTGTGTATACAGTGGTATCTCACTGGGATTTTAATCTGCTTTTCCTTCATGACTAGTAATGTTGAATACTTTTATTATGCTTACTTGTCATTCACATGTCTTCTTTTGTGAAGTGTTTAAACATTTTGCCCATGTTTTAAATAGGACTATTTTTTTTTATCACTGAGTTATATGAATTTTTAAATACATATTCTGGTATATTAATTTCCTACTGGTGGCGTAACAGATTGCCAGACTTTATGGTTTAAACAATACAAATTTATTATTTTATAGCTCTAGAGGTCGTAAGTCCAAAAACCAGCCTCACTGACCTGAAGTCAATGTTTTGTAGGGCTGGTTCTGTCTGGAGGTTCTGTGGTAAAATCTGTTTCCTTGCCTTTTCCACCTTTCAGAGGTTCCAAAGACTAGGACATGGACATTTTTCTTTTCTTTTCTCTTTTCTTTCCTTCCTTCCTTTTCTTTTTCTTTCCCTGTGTTTCTTTCCTTCGTTTCTTCCTTATTCCCTTCCCTTCCTTTCTTCCCTTCCTTTTTTCCTTCTTTTCTTTCTTTCTCTTTCTCCTTCCTTCCTTCCTTCCTTCCCTCCCCTTCTCTCTCTCTCTCTCTCTCTCTCTCCTCTCTCTCTCTTTCTCTCTTTCTTTTTAGAGATGGGGTCTCACCATGTCAGGCTAGTCTTGAACTCCTGAGCTCAAGTGATCCACAAAGTGCTGGAATTACAGGCATGAGTCACTACACCCAACAGGATATGGACATCTCTAGAAGGATGTTTTTCAGCCCACCACACTTGGATATCATTTTTTTTTTGTCTAATCTATGTTTTGTGAATATTTTCTCCTCAATATTTTCTTATTTTGGATATCATTCCTTTGTCAGACATAAAATTGTGGTTATTTTCTTTGAGTCTGTGCTTGGCTATTCATTTCTTAATGGTGTCTTTTGAATAAAAGTTTTAAATTTTGATGATACCTAGTTTATCAATTTTTCTGTTATGATAATTACTTTTAAGGGCCATGTCAAAAAAGGTTTTAATGTACCCCAAGTTGTAAAGATACTCACCTGTGTTTTCTGTTACATATTTATAGTTTTAGCTATTCCATTTAGGTATCGTCTCAGATTAATATTGGTGTATGGAAGTTTATTTCCATAAAGATGTCCAATTTTTTTTTTTTTTTTTTGAGACGGAGTCTCGCTCTGTCGCCCGGGCTGGAGTGCAGTGGCTGGATCTAGCTCACTGCAAGCTCCGCCTCCCGGGTTTACGCCATTCTCCTGCCTCAGGCTCCCGAGTAGCTGGGACTACAGGCGCCCGCCACCTCGCCCGTCTAGTTTTTTTTTGTATTTTTTAGTAGAGACGGGGTTTCATGGTGTTAGCCAGGATGGTCTCAATCTCCTGACCTCGTGATCCACCCGTCTCGGCCTCCCAAAGTGCTGAGATTACAGGCTTGAGCCACCGTGCCCGGCCAGATGTCCAATTTTTTTTAGTACCATTTACTGAACAAATTTTCCTTTCTCCATTTATTTGCTTTGCTGCCTTTGTTAAAAATGAAATTGTTATTTAAGTATGGATCTATTTCTGGGTTTTCTAGTTTGTTTCATTGCTGTATTTGTCTTTCCTTAAGCCGGTACTATATTAGCCTGATATTGAAGCTTTATAGTAAATCTTGAAAACAGGTAGTGCAATTCTTCCAATTTGTTCTTCTTTTTTTGTGGGGTAGAGAAGGTCGCGCTATATTGCCCAGGCTGGAGTTCAGTGGGTATTCACAGGCACGATCATTGCACTCTACTGGCTTTAACCTCTAAGCTCAAGCAATCCTCCTGCCTCAGCCTCCCAGGTAGCTGGGACTATAGGAGTGTACTACCACATAGGGCTTCAACTTTTTTCAAGATTGCTTTGGATATTCCAGTCCTTTGCCTTCCATATGAATGAAATACAAAAAAGCCTGCTGCCACTGTCACTAGAAGAACACTAAATTGATACAATTCACAATATATTTCGTGATTTTGGGGGGAGTGGTTCTTTAACTTCTCTTAGCAATGATCTGTAGGGTTTTTTGGCTTAAATTTATTCCTAAGTATTTTGTGTATTTTGCTGCTACTTACTTCTCCAATTGTTTACTTCTAGTATATTTTTGGGTAATGACTGTATATCCTGCTATATTCACTTACCAGTTTTAGTAGTTGTTTGGTAATCGGAAAACATATTCTTATTATTCCTTTCTGATTTTTATATATTTTATATCTTCTCTTATCCTTATCTCACAGGTTAGGAATTCAAATACAGTGCTTAATATAAATCATATAAATCATGAAAATAGGAATCCCTGTCTTACTCTCCCCCTTAATGTGAAAGCATTCAGTATTTCATCATTAAGTACAATTTTAGCTATTGGTTTTTATAAATGCCCTTTTTCAGACTGAGGAAGCTTCCTTCTATTCCTAATTTGTTTAGACAAAGGGACATATGCAAAGTTACGGAGATAAGAAAGAGTATGAAACTTTCAAGACAATAATATGACATGGTGGGGGATGGCAAGATATGAAAAGTAGAAAGGTAAACATGAGGCTAATCACAAAGTCATGTAAAGAAATTTGACTTTATTGTCTTAGTGAAGACAATAAAAGTCATTAAAGCAGGCATATGATATGAAAATTTGAATGTTACAAAGATTACTTGAACTCCAGTGAAGAAACTGAAGATAAATTTAAAATCTATTGCAGTTATCAGACACTGACCTCGGAAATGGGAACTAGGACAATGATAGGAGAGAAATAAAAGTTTTTCTTACATTGGCCTACAAGTAAATACAGTCCTTATGTGAAAATGTGCCTAAAATAATTAGAACCCTACCTACATTCAGATTCAACTTCAATTGAAGTTTAAACCCATTTTTATAAGAATGCCACAGTTATCTGACTTTTGAACACAAATAATGTACTGTAGCAAACATCACAGCCAACGGTGAAATGTTAATTTAAAATATTTATTAATGTTAGGGATAAGACAGGAAGATAACGTAACAAGAGGGGAAAACAAGAAAAACGGAAAATAGAAATTAAAGATCAAAGATTATAACACAATACCATCAAATGAATTTCTATTTGTAGTTCAAGATTCATTCCAAGGCCAGGCATGGTGGCCGTCTATAATCCCAGCATTTGGGAGGCCAAGGTGGGTGGACCACCTGAGGTCGGGAGTTTGAGACTAGCCTAACCAACATGGAGAAACCCTGTCTCTACTAAAAATACAAAATTAGGTGGGTGTGGTGGTGCATGCCTGTAATCCCAGCGACTCGGAGGCTGAGAATCACTTGAAACCGGGAGGCAGAGGTTGAGGTGAGCTGAGATCGCACCATTGCACTCCAGCCTCCAGCCTGGGCAACAAGAGCAAAACTCCATCTCAAAAAAAAAAAAAAAAAAAAAGACTAATTCCAGTGTCATCTCCCCTCTTAGATATTCCTCGCCTCCTTTAAAGGTGGGATTAATTAATGATCTCTTTTGTATTTCCACTGAGAACTGCATACTTCTTGCTTATAGCATTTATCTTGCTACTCTAATTAGTTATTATTATGTTCATCTCTCCCAGTAGATTAGAAACCCCTTGAGACAGGAATTATTTCCATGAACTCCTAATCCCCAGTTCCTGACAGATGTAAATACTTAACAATTCCGGAATAAGTGAATTAGATAAAAAATAAAAAAGATAAAAACTATCATATTTAACTTGTTTCTTTTTTGACTGCAATTTCTGAGATGAAGATGAACGAATATTTGAAATACAGAATTTTATTTAGAAATAGTCACCAATTACATTTTAAGAAAATACAGCAAAGTAGTTTTATTCTTTTTCTTTTTGAGACAGTTTTGCTCTGTTGTCTGGGGTGGAGTACAGTGGCATGATTTTGGCTCAATGCAACCTCTGCCTTCTGGGTTCAAGCAATTCTCCTGCCTCAGCCTCTGGAGTAGCTGGGATTACCCAATATCACTCCTGGGTAATTTTTTTTTGTATTTTTAGTAGAGACGTCACGTTGGCCAGGCTGGTCTCGAACTCCTAACCTCAAGTGATTTGCCCACCTTGGCTGTCTAAAGTGCTAAGATTACACAGTGCCTGGTCCCAAAGTAGTTGTAGAAATAATGTCAGGCTTCTTTTGTTGCCAGAAAAAAAAAAGTTGCCCGTGTGTGTGTGGGGAGACTTACTTTCTGCAGTTTGCATTATTATTTCATCAAGCTCTTTTTCCAGTTTCTCATAAATGTCTAGCCTTGCTTGATGCTCCGAGTTCTGTGCCTGAAGTTCAGTAATGCGTTTTTCAGAAGACGCTTGGAGACTATAAAATTCTTTGGTTAAAACCTAATAGTAAAAGAGAAGAATTACAAAGGCAGAATTAAATAGGTGCACAGTTAAGACAAAAACATGATGTGAAGACATACACAGGACTTTTTTATTATTTAAATATTAAGAGAAAGTAGCTCAATTAAGATGACTAATGAGGAAATTAAATATATTTATTTCTAATAATTCAGTTGTTTTTAACTGAAAATTATGAAGTACCTTATCCTTATTTTATAAGCTGGATAAAAAATGAATTTAAAATTAGGAATAATTATAGGAGTAATATTAGCATTTGCTTGTTAGAATTTAAAAAAATACCATGTCATATTTACATAGAGGTCATTTACCTGGCAATCAAAACTACCTGACAGAGGCTTACAAAGTTGTTTGTAAAAACGATATGCTGACAATAAATCCTTCAATTTTCCATCAGAGCTTACTGAATCTACCCTAACTATGATCTTAATAATATTTTTGGTTTTCTGAACAGTCATAAATTCAAAGCAGGAAATAAAAAGGCAAATGTGAAGTGCTGCTTGAGGCAGTATCAGAAAATGCCTTTGTGAACAATTAAAACACATTAAAAATGAGTTGCAAAAGCAAGGAAATTGGAGTCATTTTGTATACAAGCAAAAAATCCTACACTCCAATGGTGATTCATCGAAGGAAACACCATGATGACAACAATAAATTAACTAAAAAGATGCCTCTAGTGATAAGGAAATGTTTTAATGCTTAAATTCCAATTACCTAGAACATTTACTTACTATTACAGACTAAATTATGGAGTGGTATTACACCTGCTTCCTAATGCAGCATAAGTAATATACTGTTTCCTGAGAGGCAACAGACTACTACAGTGAAGAATATGGTTTGGAGCCAGAAAAATTTGGATTTCAATATGGCTTTGACACTTACTAGCTGTGATCTCAGGCAATTACTTACTCTTTATAGGCTGACCTTAAAACACTGTTGAAAGAAATTAAGTGAGATGATAAATTTACAGTGCTTAGCAGAGTACCTAGAACATAGTGTTGAAAAGTACTATTGCTACTGTAAGAAATATATGACAATTCTGCATGAAATAGTTTATGCAAATAGAGTTCCACTAATTTAATTATCTTGAATTCTCTACAATTAAACACTTTTAAAGATAAATATTTTCTCTAATGACATAAAGTTCACATTACAAAATGTGTATGATTATGTGTTTTCTGTGATGTGGTAAAAGGCAGAAGGAAAACCTATTTATAGTTCTCAATGAGCAGAAATTATAATTTTCCTTAATTCACTTCAGGTCATTTCCTTCAATTTTCAGCAAAACTTTCCCCTAAAGTAAACAAAACATTATCCCTCACTCTCCATATTCATTCCTTTGGAGAGTGGAGAAGGAATAAAATGGGAACAACATTTTTAGGGTGATTTCCAGTGGCTCTGGTTGGGTCAGAAAAAACAAAATGTGTGTTTTAGATTATTTCTTCTTTATTTTTGCTTGTTGGGAATGTGTTTTCTAGAAACTTGTTAATTCATTATAAAAAAAATCACTGCTCAGTGAAATTATCTGGAGCTTATGTGGAGTTCATTACATTGGGATGTAATTCATTAAGAAGCTGATGATACTAATTCCACTGTCAAAAGAGAGAACCAGTAAAGGCAGTGTTAAATGACTATTCCCACAGCACATCTGACACTTTTTCATTTGTACCCCACTTCCCCCAGCAAAAACACCACACGAAGAAAAACAGGAGAAATGATTAGGGATAAGGAATCAAAATGTTGAAGACGGGATATTTTATAAGGTATTATTTTAAGAAGAGATTTAAAAAGTATTATGAGATATAATTTAAAAAATATCTTCATAACATGAAAAGAGAGGTCCTGAGAAACTACTGATGTGGGGTATCTCCCAATACCACTAGTACCCCATATTACAGAATTTTCTGTTTTTGTGGATTTGTCTGAGTGGCTGTTATAAGTAAACCTACTACTGCTTCTGAAAAGCCAAAGAGAACTTGACTATTGGACCCATGGTAGGCTATAATATTAAAGATTTGTTTTAGTAAAAATCAATACATGAACATTTCAGTTTAAACATGGATACATAAAATAAGCCCATTAATTTTAGGAATCCATTAAATATAAAGTTCTCACAGTAAAATTTTCCTTCGTTTGAATAATACATGTATTAACTGAATGATAATACAAAGATTAAATAATGATAATACAAAATCATAATTTTGCCTTAAACAGAGACAAATATATAAAACCAACATTTTGGGAGCCCTTGCCAATTAATAATTAAGCAAAAATAAATCATCCCCAAGTTAACAATCAATGAGAATATTGGGTAAAAGCCCAAAAAATCCATTATCTTTACCGTCATGAAATTATTTCTCTATAAATTCATTATAAATGAGAATTGTCTCAAAAATACTTTCAAGAACCCCCCCAACAAAATATTCAAATGATGATACTACATTATTCTTTTTTTTTTTTTTTGAGACGGAGTCTTGCTCTGTCCCCCGGGCTGGAGTGCAGTGGCAGGATCTCAGCTCACTGCAAGCTCCGCCTCCTAGGCTTACGCCATTCTCCTGCCTCAGCCTCCCAAGTAGCTGGGACTACAGACGCCCGCCACCTCGCCCGGCTAGTTTTTTGTATTTTTTAGTAGAGACGGGGTTTCACTGGGTTAGCCAGAATGGTCTCGATCTCCTGACCTCGTGATCCGCCCATCTCGGCCTACCAAAGTGCTGGGATTACAGGCTTAAGCCACCGAGTCCAGCCTACTACATTATTCTTAAACCATTCATTCATCAAGTATTTACTGAGGATTCATTAAGAGAGAGGCACTATGTTAAGCACTGCTGACACAATGATAAATGAATAATCCCTGTCTTCTCAAGGCTTCAGTTTAATAGGGGCACACAATGTTAAGAAATTCCCTCAAGACTCAGTTTTATCAACCAGAGTCTTTAGAACCATAACATGTTTTAGAAAGGTGTTTTTCCATATAAGACCTTTAAACAAAGCATAATAATTACTAGTCACCTGCATTCAGAGACCAAGTGGACAGGTCTATGAGAATCCTTTGCAAACTGCAAGCTGAAATTTTTTGGAGGTTATAAAATCAATTTTGTTTGTAACCAGCTAAATGGAATAAAAAAGGATGTGTGGGAGAATCACCTGCAATAGATTATGACTCTACAGCATTTTTCTGAAGAAAGTATATGAAAAAAGTTTTTAATACTGAACGTTGATTTGATTCAGAAGTAGACACCATCTACACATTTTGCTTATGTCTTTTTAAACATACATATATAATATATTTTTTATGTTTTTCACTAAGGCTTTATTTTCTGAGTCCCTTTAATTAGTTTCACTAATCAGAGTACTTTCCAGAAGTGTAATCTTGGAGAAATTACTGTAATAAATATTATTACATATTGTGGTGGTTAAAAGTATGGGATTTAGGCTGGGTGTGGTGGCCCACGCCTGTAATCCCAGCACTTTGGGAGGCCAAGATGGGCAGATCATGAGGTCAGCAGTTCAAGACAAGACTGGCCAACAAAACCCTGTCTCCACTAAAAATACAAAAATTAGCCAGGCATTGTGGTGCACGCATGTAATCCCAGCTACTCAGGAGACTGAGGCAGGAGAATCACTTTAACCTGGGAGACAGAGGTTGCGGTGAGCTGAGATCACTCCATTGCACTCCAGCCTGGGTGACAGAGCGAGACTCCGTCTCAAAAAAAAAAAAAGTATGGGTTTTAAAGTGAGGTTGGTCAGGTGTTAAGGCCTAATCACAGTTCAGTCACTTACTAGTTGTGCGATATTAAACAATATAACTTCTCTAGAACAAAAAAGTAGAAATAAAACATTAAAATGAGTAAGGCTGATTTGTTAGTTAACAACCCCTTCCTTAACTTTATGGTGTATTTCTTCAAAATCTCTTATTCTCACCTTATACATTAAAAAAAATCTAGTGCATATAGCTGTGTAAAGGGATATTGTCACCTAGTATTATAAGTGTATTTTCTATAATATGTGGTCTTAAAATATCAAATGAATGCCATTAAAAAAGAAATATTTTGACAGGCATGGCGACTCACGCTTGTAATCCCAGCACGTTGGCAGGATGAGGCAAGTGGATCACCTGAGGTCAGGAGTTTGACATCAGCATGGCCAACATGGCAAAACTCCATCTCTACTAAAAACACAAAAATCAGCTGGTTGTGGTAGCGCGCATCTGTAGTCTCAGTTATTTGAAAGGCTGAGGCACAAGAATCACTTGAACCTGGGAGATGGAGGTTGTAGTGAGCCGAGATGGCGCCATTGCACTCCACCCAGGGTGACAGAGCAGGACTCCTCCTCCTCCTCCTCAAAAAAAAAAAAAAAAAAAAAAAAAAAATCTTGGTATTTTGGATAAATGACAAATGGATGCAACATATGTATTTTCAAATTAAAGACAAACCAGTTGTATTTTATGATATCTATCCTGTAACTGAATTGCATTATAATTTGGGGGACACTAATACCTGATTTTCAATTGAGAAAGGCTTCTAATTGAATAACTGTCTTTGCATTGTAGTTTCTGTTTAATGACCTATAATTTCATATTTTTGTAACTGTAAAATAAACCTTCATATACAGAAAGGAAAACTGGAAGATTAAAATGCTTGAGTTTATTAGTGGGCACACTATTGTGGGATCTGAAAAGTGAAAAAAAAATTATCTTTTACCCAACAAATAATTATCTTTTGGGAAAAGATACTTTCATTTTCCTAGCATTTCCCAACTTAACTAAAACAAAATTCTATAGCATCAAAACAACATTTTGAGGATTTCTATGAATTGGTACTGAGCATAAATGGTTGTTTTATATGAGTCAAACAGATATAACAACATTATGAAGCAGTTGCTATTATTATTCCCAAAGAAAATGAGTAATTTATCCAGAGTATGGTGAATAACTGGGTTCAAATCTTAGATCTGTTGAGCCTAAAGCCCACAGGCCAATCCCTACCCAATACCACTAGAAGAGATTCTATCTGGGCAGAAAAGACCTTCCGTTTTTCTTTTATGATAAAACTAAGGAGAAAAGTTTTCAAATTCTACCACTGCCGAACAGTAAGGATGCGGATGCTCTGGTTAATTGTCTAGAGCTTGCAGTCCAATACCAGAGCCACTAAATACATGTAGCTAATTTTAGATTTAAGATTAACTAAAGAAGCTTGATTCCTCAGTGCACCAGCCATATTTCAAGTGCTAAATGACCACACGTGGCAAGTGGCTACTGAACTGGATAGTGCAGATATAGAACATTTCCATCATTACAGAAAGCTCTATTCAAAGCCCTGTTCAATATTCTTAGTTTCTTGAAGATAGGAATCAATTCTTAAAATTTGTGTGTGTAATTGGGCCCAGCACATGCTTACTGCCTAATAGATGCTCAGTTACAAAGTACTGCATACTATCAATTCAATTAACTATGTGCCAGGCTCTGGCTGAGACCTAGTAACATATTTTTAAAAAGGCCTTAGTCTAGGGGGGAGAATGAAGAAATAAAAATCACCCATAATTACACCATTTATAAATAAACTTTAGTGGCTGGATATGTTTGGCTGGGCACAGTGGCTCGTGCCTGTAATCCTAGCACTTTGGGAGGCTGAGGCAGGGGGATCACTTGAGGTCAGGAGCTCAAGGCGAGCCTGGCCAACATGGTGAAATCCCATTTCTACTAAAAATATAAAAACATTAGCTGGGTGTGGTGGTGCATGCCTGCAATCTTAGCTACTCAGGAGGCTGAGGTGGGAGGATGGCTTAAATTGGGGAGGCAGAGGTCGCAGTGAGTCGAGACTGTGACACTGCATTCCAGCCTGGGAGAGACAGAGTGAGACTGTCTCCAAAAAAAAAAAAAAAAAAAAAACAAGGATTTATTTCCTTCGAATGTTTTTCTATGTATATTGATTTTTACTGAACATGTAAACCATAGTCAAGACCATACTAATTTCACAACTGTATCCTTCATTCCATGTTTTAAATTAGCCTTTTCCCCAAATCTAAAATACCCAAGAACATGAAGTGCATGGACACAGCAAAATACACTATTTATAATATGCTAATTGAAAGCTTCATCTACTGTTGGACACTTAAGTTACTTCCAATTTTTACATAATAAATAATGCTGCGACATGCATCATTTATATAAACCTTTATACGTATCTCTATTTCCTTACATAAAATTCCTTCAAGTAAAATTACTGGATCAGCTTTTTTTTTCCTTTCCATTTTATTTTGGGGGTTTACTTAATATTTAAAAGCTGAGGAAAGAGTAATACCACCCACTTGGTATATTGCCTACTGATGCAGAGAGTACAGGCTCTGATGCCAACAATCAATTTTTTTTTTTAAAGCCACATGGCCCTTATTTATTTATTTTTCCGTAAGTTATTAGGGGTGCAGGTGGTATCTGGTTACACAAGTAAGCTCTTTAGCGGTAATTTGTGAGATCCTGGTGCACCCATCACCCAAGCAGTATGCACTGCACCATGTATGTAGTCTTTTACCCCTTGCCCCCATTCCACTCTTCTCCCCAAGTACCCAAAGTCTATTGTATCATTCTTATGCCTTTGCATCCTTATAGCTTAGCTCCCACATATCAGTGAGAACATGCGACATTTGATTTTCCGTTCCTGAGTTACTTCCCTTAGAATAATAGACTCCAGTCTCATCTAGGTCATTGCAAATGCTGTTACTTCATTCATTTTTATGGCTGAGTAGTATTCCATATATATATATATATAATATATATATATCACAGTTTCTTTATCCACTCGATTGATGGGCATTTGGGTTGGTTCCATGATTTTGCAATTGTGAATTGTGCTGCTATAAATGTGTGTGCAAGTATCTTTTTCAAATAATGACTTATTTTCCTCTGGGTAGATGCCCAGTAGTGGGACTGCTGGATCAAATGGTAGTTCTTCTAGTTCTTTAAGGAATCTCCACACTGTCTTCCATAGCAGCTGTACTAGATTAAATTCCCACCAGAAGTGTAGAAGTGTTCCCTAATTCCCGCATCCATGCCAACATCTACTGTTTTTTTTTTTTTTTTCTTTTTTTTGAGAAGGTGTCTTGCTCTTGTCAACCAAGCTGGAGTGTAGTGGCACGATCTTGGCTCACTGCAACCTCTTCCTTCCGGGTTCCAGTGATTCTCCTGCCTCAGTCCCCCGAGTAGCTGAGATTACAGGCACCCGCCATCATGCCTGGCTAATTTTTGTATTTTTAGTAGAGACAGGGTTTCACCATGTTGGCCAGGCTGATCTCGAACTCCTGACCTCAGGTGATCCACCTGCCTCGCTCTCCCAAAGTGTTGGGGTATTACAGGCGTGAGCCACCTCGTCCAGCCTACTGTTTTTTGATTCTTTGATTATGGCCATTCTTGCAGGAGTAAGGGGGTATTACATCGTGGTTTTGTCTTGCATTTCCCCAATCATTAGTGATATTGAGCATTTTTTCATGTTTACTGGCCATTTGTATATCTTCTTTTGAGAACTGTCTATTCATGTCCTTAGCCCACTTTTTGACGGGACTGTTTTTTTTCTTACGGATTTGAGTTCACTGTAGATTCTGGATATTCGTCCTTTGTCAGATGTAGATTGTGAAGATTTTCTCCCATTTTGTGGTCTGTTTACTCTGTTGATTGTTCCTTTTGCTGTGCAAAAGCTCTTTAATCAGGTCCCAGCTATTTAGCTTTGTTTGTTTTTTGTTTTGAGATGGAGTTTTGCTCTGGTTGCCCAGGCTGCAGTGGAATGACACGATCTCGACTCACCGCAACCTCTACCTCCCGAGTTCAAGCGATTCTCCTGCCTCAGCCTCCCGAGTAGCTGGGATTACAGGCATGTGCAACCACACCTGGCTAATTTTGTATTCTTAGTAGAGATGGGGTTTCTCCATGTTAGTCAGGCTAGTCTTGAATTCCCAACCTCATGTGATCTGCCTGCCTTGGTCTCCCAAAGTGCTGGGATTACAGGCATGAGCCACTGCACCTAGCCAGCTTTGTTCTCATTGCAATTGCTTTTGGGTTTCTGGTCATGGAATCCTCGCCTAAGCCAATGCCTAGATGGGTTTTTCTGATGTTAGCTTCTAGAATTTTTATAGTTTCGGGTCTTAGGTTTAAGTCCTTAATCCATCTTGAGTTGATTTTTGCATTAAGGTGAGAGATGAGAATCTAGTTTCATTCTCCTACCTGTGGCTAGCCAATTATCCCAGCACCATTTGTTGAAAAGGGTGCCCTTTCCCCACTTTATGTTTTTGTTTGCTTTGTTATAGATCAGTTGGCTGTAAGTATTTGGGTTTATTTCTGGGTTCTCTATTCTGTTCCATTGGCCTATGTGCCTATTTTTACACCAGTGCCACACTGTTTTGGTGACTATGGCCTTATAGTATAGTTTGAAATCAGGTAGTGTGATGCCTGCAGATTTGTTCTTTTTGCTTAGTCTTACTTTTGCTATGTGGGCTCTTCTTTGATTCCACATGAATTTTAGAATTGTTTTTTCCTAACTCTGTGAAGAATGATGGTGGTATTTTGATGGGGGTTTCACTGAATTTGTAGATTCTTTTGGCAGTATGGTCATTTTCACAATATTGATTCTACACATCCGTGAGCATGGGATGTATTTCCATTCGTTTGTGTCATCTATGATTTCTTTCAGCAGTGTTTTGTAGTTTTTCTTGTAAAGGTTTTTTGACTCCTTTGTTAGGAATATTCCTAAGTATTTTATATATTTTTTGCAGCTATACTAAAAGGAGTTGAGTTCTTGATTTGACTGTTTAGTCGTTGTTGGTGTATAGAAAAACTACCGATTTGTGTGCGTCAATCTTGGATTCGGAAACTTTGCTGAATTGTTTTATCATTTCTAGGAGCTTTCTGGAGTAGTCCTTAGGGTTTTCAAGGTAAACGATCATATGGTAAGCAAACAAGGACAGTTTGACTTCCTCTTTACTGATCTAGATGCCCTTTATTTCTTTCTCGTTTGATTGCTCTGGCTAGGACTTCCAGTACCATGATGAGGAGGAGTGGTGAGAATGGGCATCCTTGTCTTGTTTCAGTCCTCAGGAGGAATGCTTTCAACTTTTTCCCATTCAGTACTATATTGGCTGTAGGTCTGTCATAGATGGCTTTTACTATGTTAAGGTATGACGATTTTGCTAAGGGTATCAATCATAAAGCGATGCTGGGTTTTGTCTAATGCTTTTTCTGCATCTATTGAGATATAATTTTTGTTTTTAATTCTGTTTATGTGGTGTATCACATTTATTGACTTGCATACGTTAAACCATCCCAGCATCCCTGGTATGAAATCTACTTGGTCATGATGGACTATCTTTTTGATACATTGTTGGATTCGGTTAGCTAGTATTTGTTAAGGATTTTAGCATTTATGTTCATCAAAGATATTGGTCTGTAGTTTTCTTTTTTGGTTGTATCCTTTCCTGGTTTTGGTATTAGGGTGATGCTGGCTTCATAGAATGAATTAGGGAGGGTTCCTTCTTTCTCTATCTCGTGAAATAGTGTCAAAAGGATTGGTACCAATTCTTCTTTGAATGTCTGCTGGAATTCTGCTGTGAATCCATCTGGTCCTGGACTTTATTTTTGGTAATTTTAAAATTACTGTTTCAATCTTGCTGCTTGTTATTGGTCTTTTCAGGGTATCTAATTCTTCTTGATTTAAGTTTGGAGGGTTGCATTTTTTCAAGGAATTTATCCATCTCTTTTAGGTTTTCTAGTTTATATGTGTAATGGTATTCACAGTAGCCTTGAATAATCTTTTGTATTTCAGTGGTGTCAGTTGTAATATCTCCTGTTTCATTTCTCAGTGAGGTTATTTGGATTTTCTTCTTTTCTTGGTTACTTTTGTTAATGGTCTTTTTTTTTTTTTTTTTTTTTTGAGATAAGAGTTTTGCTTGTTGCCCTGGCTGGAGTGCAATGGTGCAGTTTCTGCTCACTGCAACCTCCGCCTCCCAAGTTCCAGCAATTCTCCTACCTCAGCCTCCTGAGTAGCTGGGATTACAGGCATGCACCACCATCCACCATGCCCAGCTTATTTATTTATTTTTTTTTTTTTGCATTTTTAGTAGAGACGGGGTTTCTCCATGTTGGTCAGGCTGGACTCAAAACTCCTGACCTCAGGTGATCTGCCCACCTCAGCCTCCCAAAGTGCTAGGATTACAGGCATGAACCACCATGCCTGGAATGATCTATCAATTTTATTTATCTTTTCAAAGAACCAGCTTTTTGTTTCATTTATCTTTTGTATTTTTGTTGTTGTTGTTGTTCAAATTTCATTTAGTTCCGCTCTGATCTTGGTTATTTCCTTTCTTTTGCTGGGTTTGGTTTATTCTTGTTTCTCTAGTTCCTTCAGGTGTGACCTTAGATTGTCTGTCTGTGCTCTTTCAGACTTTTTGATGTAGGTGTTTAGGGCCATGAACCTTCCTCTTAGCTTTGCCTTAGCTGTATTCCAGAGGTTTGGATAGGTTGTGTCATTATTGTCATTCAGTTCAAACAATTTTTAAATTTCCATCTTGATTTCATTTTTGACCCAATGCTCATTCAGGAGCAGGTTATTTAATTTCCATGTATTTGTGTGGTTTTGAAGGTTCCTTCTAGAGTTGATTTCCAGTTTTATTCCACTGCAGTCTGACAGAGGGCTTGATATAATTTCAATTTTCTTAAATTTATTGAGGCTCATTTTATGGCCTATCATATGGTCTATCTTGGAGAAAGTTCCATGTGCTGTTGAATAGAATGTGTATTCTGCAGTTGTTGGATGAAATGTTCTGTTTATATCTGTTATGTTCATTTATTCCAAGGTACAGTTTAAAGCCAGTTAAATCCATTGTTTCTTTGTTGACTTTCTGTCTTGAAGACCTGCCTAATTCTGTCAGTGGAGTACTGAAGTCCTCCACTATTATTGTGTTGCTGTCTATCTCACTTCTTAGGTCTATTAGTAATTGTTTTATAAATTTGGGAGCTCCAGTATTAGATGCATTGTGATATTTTCCTGTTGGACAAGGCCTTTTACCATTACATAATGTCCCTCTTGGTCTCTTTCAACCACTGTTGCTTTAAAGTTTTTTTGTCTGATACAAGAATAGCTACCCCTGCTCGCTTTTGGTGTCCATTTGCATAAAATGTCTTTTTCCACACTTTTACTGTAAGTTTATGTGAGTCCTTATTTGTTAGGTGTGTCTCCTGAAGGCAGCAGATAGTTAGTTTGTGAGTTCTCATCCATTCTGCGGTTCTGTACCTTTTTAAAGTGGAGCGTTTAGGCCATTTACATCCAATGTTAGCACTGAAATGTGAGGTACCATTGCATTCATCATGCTCTTTGTTGCCTGTCTACTTTTTATTGTTTGGATTTTTAACTTATATTTTTGTTTTATAGGTCCTGTGTGATTTATGTTTTAAAGAGATTTTGTTTTGATATGTTTCCAGGATTTGTTTCAAGATTTAGAGCTCCTTTTAGCTGTTCTTGTATTGGTGGCTTGGTAATGGTGAATTCTCTCAGCATTTGTTTATCTGAAAATGAGTGTATCTTTCCTTCATTTATGATGCTTAGTTTCACTAGATACAAGATTATTGGCTTATAATTGTTTTGTTTGAGGAGGCTGAAGATAGGACCCTCTAATCCTTTCTAGCTTGCAGGCTTTCTGCTGAGAAATCTGCTGTCACAGCTCTTAAGATTCCTTCCTTTGTCTTAACTTTGGATAACCTGATGGCAATGTGCCTAAGTGAAAATCTTTTTCCAATGAATTCCCCAGGTGTTCTTTGTGTTTCTTGTATTTGTATGTCTAGGTCTCTAGCAAGGCCAGGGAAGTTTTCCTCAATTATTTCCCCAAATACGTTTTCCAAGCATTTAGAGCTGTCTTCTTCCTCAGGAACACCAATTATTCTTAGGTTTGGTTAACATAATCCCACACTTCTTGGAGGCTTTGTTCGTATTTTCATATTCTTTTTTCTTTGTCTCTGTTGGATTGTGTTAATTCAAAGACTTTGTCTTCAAGTTCTGAATTTCTTTCTTCTACTTGTTCAATTCTATGGCTGAGACTTTCCAGAGCATTTCGCATTTCTAACAGCATGTCCAAAGTTTACTGAATTTTTGATTTTTTTTATTCTTTTAGCTATTTCCTTGAATATTTCTCCCTTCACTTCTTGTATCATTTTTTTTTTTTTTTTTGGATTTCCTTGCACTGGACTTCACCTTTCTCTGTTTCCTCCCTGATTAGCTTAATAACTAACCTCTTAAATTCTTTTTCAGGTAAATCAGGGATTTCTTGGTTTGGATCCACTGCTGGTGAACTAGTGTGATTTTGGGGGGCGCTGAAGAGCTTCCTTTTGTTATATTACCAGGGTTGGTTTTCTGGTTCCTTCTCATTTGGGTAGGCTCTGTCAGAGGGAAAGTCAAGGGCTGAAGGCTATTGTTCAGATTCTTTTGTCCCACGAGGTGTTCCCTTGATGTAGTACTCTCCCCCTTTTCTGCGGATGTGGCTTCCTGTGAGCCGAACTGCAGTGATTGTTGTTGCTCTTCTGGGTCTAGCCACCCAGCAAGTCTACTCAGCTCCAGGCTGGTACTGGGGGTTTCTGCACAGTCTTATGATGTGAACTGTCTGTGGGTCTCCATCATGGATACCAGCACCTATTCCGGTGGAGTGGCAGAGCGTACAATGGACTCCATGAGGGTTCTTAGCTTTGGTGGTTTAATGCTCTATTTTTGTGCTGGTTGGCCTTCTGCAAGGAGGTGGTGCTTTCCAGAAAGCATCAGCTGTATGGAAAGGGACCAGCAGTGGGTGGGGCCCTGGAACTCCCAAGATTATATATGTCCTTTGTCTTTTGCTACCAGGGTGGGTAGGGAAGGACCATCAGGTGGGGGCAGGGCTAGCTGTGTCAGAGCTCAGACTACCCTTAGGTCAGTCTTGCTGCAGCTAATATGGGGAATGGGAATGAGATTCCTAGGGCACTGGAGTTGTGTACCTAGGAGGATTATAGCTGCCTCTGCTGAGTCATGCAGGTTGTCAGGGAAGTTGGGAAAAGCCACCAGTCACAGACCTCATCCAGCTCCCACGAAAACTGAAGGGCTGGTCTCACCCCCACTGCCCCCCGACACAACAGCCCCTAGTCTGTTTCCAGGCCCAGGGCGAGTTGGGCTTGAAAACTTGCCCGAGGCTTTCCACCTCTCAGAATATTTGGGGTGTCTCCCAGGTCCTGCAGGAGCAGTCCGCTTCCTTCAGAGGGTCTGCGGGTCCTCTTAGGATTGCTGGTTTGTTCTTGCAGTTGATCTGAAGCTAAAATTCACAATCTGGTCAATCTTCTAAGGCCTTTAACACAGATTACCATAATGTCCAGAAGGGCTGGACATTCATTTTCTGACTCATGAGATTTCACACTTTAGGGTACTCTTGCCAGCACTTTAAAAACAACACACAGACCTATCTAAAGGTAAAAAAAAAGTTTAAATTTATATTTGTTAATTTTCAGTGAGAATTCGTATTTTCATTTATTTGTTAGCAATTTGCATTTCATTTCTTGGAAATGGTCCATTCCTTTTTTTCCCCACTTATTTATGTAGAAGGGGAAAGTATGTCGCCTTGATAAAATATCTTTTAAAATTAAGGACATAAGCCCTTTGTCATATATAACACAAATAGTGTTTTTCAGTTTCTATTTTACCTTTAATGTTATTCATATTATTTTAAATATCAATTTTAAATATAAATTTTACAAATTTATGAATTTTATGAATTTATGAATTTTAAATTTTATGAATTTAAAAAATAAATTCAGCTTTTATTTTTCCTATATAATTTCTTTCCTTGGCTTCATCAGATTAACAGATTAATTCCCAAAGTAAACATAAGATATAATTTCATCTGTATTTACTTAAAAAATTTTTTTTGACAGAGTCTTGCTCTGTTGACCAGGCCAGAGTGCAGTGATGTCACCTCAGCTCACTGCAGCCTCGACCTCCTGGGCTTAAGCAGTCCTCCCTGCCTCAACCCCCAAGTAGCTGGGACTACAGGTGTGTGCCACCACACCTAACTAACACATTTTTTAAGTAGTAGATGAAGTTTCACTATGTTGGCCAGGCTGGTCTAGAACTCCTGACCTCAGGTGATCCACCAACCTCAGTCTCCAAAAGTGCTGGGATTACAGGCATGACTCACTGCACCTGGCTCATCTGTATTTACTTCTAATACTTTTATAGCTACACACACACACTATATGTATATAATATATATTATATATATATATGCACCCTAGTAATCCATCTGCTATATGGTATGAGGTATTGAGTCAACTATTTTCTCTAAATATTCAAATGATTATCACAGCATCATTTATTGTCCAATCCATACTTTCCCTACTGATTTGAAATGTGACCTTTACCATGTATAAATTCTTAAATTTATGTAAATATGTTTCGGGGCTTTGCATTTTATACCATTCGTGAACTAATTTTGTGTGCAGCTTAATTATTCTTGCCTCAGAACACACTTTAAAATGTGATATATATTTCCATTATTTCTTTTTAAAAAGTACTTTTAAAAATATTGACTATTCTGTGTTTGTTTTTCTTTCCAGTTGTACTATAGAATTATTTTCAGTTAAAAAATATGCTGGCGTCGGATTAGATAGAAACATCGTATTATTCGATGAAAACTGAAAAAAATGTATACTTCATTCCCTTCCAGAAACATGTTGTTTCATTTCACGTCAGTGAAGTTCTATAGTTTTCTTCATAAAGATTCTGCACTGTTCTTATTAAAAATATTCCAAGTCATTATGTATTTTTGGTTGCTATTGTAAATGAGATTTTTCTTATTTTTGTTTCCTAACAATTCCATTCCTTTTCAGTATACATCTTTCTGAAATACATATTTCCTTTTCTTTTTTGCAGGATAGTGCCACATCCTATAGGAGAAACGAAGCTCAATATAACTCTCGCACTTAGGGACTTTACATGCCATGCTAATGTGGAAAGAAAAGCTTGTACATGTACCTCCAATTTTTTCTGATATTTTTCACATTCCAATTGACACTGTGTAAGATTTCTTGCCGTTTCCTCTTGTAGAAGTTGAACACGCTCACTTTCAAAAGATTTTAATTTACTTTGATGGAGAAATTCTGTTACTTTGTTTTCTGTACTAAGTTGTAGTTCTCTGTACCTGAAAGAAGCAGAATGGTTATGACACTCTAAAGAAAGCAGTCTCAATGATTTATATACTCATAAACCTTACTTCTACATTTTCTACTCCCCTATATTTGTGCAGTTAATAATTTACATTTATTTAGCAAAGTTTTTATAAAGAATTTAGGTAGGTGTATGTATGAAAATATGTAATTCCAGTGAACATATCAATTAACTTTTACCATTCTACCCTTATTTTCATTCCTTCTACCCCAAAATAATTATTTCCTATTATTTTGTAAATGGCAAAAACAAATTTCAGTTACATTGCTTGGAATGATTTAATTTCTATACTTTTCATAGGCCTTCTTAAATCTATGGCATTGTTTCCCAGCTTGCTATTTCATCCTAAGTCTAAATAATGTCAGATGGAGAAGAAAGCAATGAAATATGCACATTAAACTACAAATTCTTGAAACATTTGCAAAATAAACTTAGTAAATATACATATATTTTGATATTACAAGAAAAAAATGCACAAACTGTGAAGATAAATATAGGCCTACAAGTAGGCTATTACAACTCAGATAAGGAACATTCTCCTCATTCCATAGGTATAACTAATAATAAAAACATTTCCACTTAACATATAAATCACCACATACTATAAATTTGAAAATGCTTAAGGTTGATTGTGTTCTAACAGAAAAGTAAAATACAGATACACTGTATCTTTTCAGGGAGCTATTATGAACCCAGTATAATGCTAGGTATGTTATTAAAATTCATTTATTCAAATATTTATTGAGCTAGTCAGTATGCTAGGTAATGTGTACATATTGGTAGATAAAATATTGCTTTTAAAAATAACTTACAGTTTTCTGGGGAGAACAGGCAAATAAACATGAAAATTCAATGGAGTACAGTAAGTGCTTCAATAGGGTAATCCCTAGGATCAATGGGAACATATATGAAGGAGACCTAACTTGGTTTGTGTAGAGGCTGTGTGTGTGTGTGTGTGTGTGTGTGTGTGTGTGTAAGGCAGGAGGAGGTAAGGGGTGGGAAGTATTCTAGGGAGAAGAAATGTGAGTTATGTGCAGGGCAGTGAAGCTGAGAGCATAGTCACTTCACAGTGATAGTCTTTCTGCTATTACATAATATTCATAACTGACATTTCTGAGGTAAGATAAATTTTAAAATGCTTTTTAAAGGCTATTTCACTCCTGTCAGTGAGTCAAAATACCATTCAAAATATAATCAGAGAAGATAGGCATTGGTGGAAGTTCCATACAACGCACATTTCACATTAATATACAGTAAAGCTTTAAAGTGAATGTCAGTTTTTGTGATTAACTTTTTGGAAAATCCTGGTATTAATTATATAAAACTTTCTACAATTTTATTAAAAAATACCTTTTTATATAGAAAAACAAACACTGATAAATTACCTACTAAGACATAATTCATATACCATAAAATTCACTCTTTTAACATACACAATTCCGTGGTTTTTAGCTTATTTACAAAGTTGCACACCATTATCTAATTAAAAACATTTTAATTACCCTAAAAAATCCCCATGTTCATTAGTCACTCCCTATTCTCCTCCTCATCCAGGCCTGGCAACCACTGACCTACTTTTTGTCTCTAAAAGTTTGCTTACTCTGAACATTTCATATAAATGGAATCATATAATATGTGGCCTTCTGGTGTTTTCAAGGTTCATTCACGTTGTAGCATGAATCAACATTTCTTTCCTTTTTATAACCGAATAACATTCAATTGTATAACTATATCACATTTTGCTTATACATCATCAGTTGATGGACATTTGGGTTGTTTCTGATTTTGGGCTACGATGAATAATGCTACCATGAACATTTATGTACAAGCTTTTGTGTAAACATGAATTCATTTCTCTTGGTTATATACCTAGGAACAGAATCGCTATGTCATATGTCACTCTATTTTTAACTTTTTGAGAAACTGCCCAACCTTTTTCCAACATGGTTGCACCATTTTACATTCTTGTCAGCAATAACAAGGGCGCCAATTTCTCCACATTCTCAACAACACTGATCTTTGTCTGCCTTTTGATTATGCATCCTAGAGTGTGTGAAGTGGTAAAAAAAATACCTTTTACTAAAAAAATTTATTAATTCAACATTTTATGACATAAAAACGTCCCTGTACTCTTTGAGGCAAGTTGTTTTATAAATATAAATGTTTTAAATGTGTGAAATCAATACCTTCTTTGTACGTGAGACTAGGACATACATAGACCATATTATGAAATAAATTCTGGAAAAGTAATTTAGAATGTGATTATCTTTAAATTATCTTTAAGATAATTTATCCTAAAAAGATTAAACTGCAAATTTTGCCTTTTTATGGATTCAAGACGTTGTTGCTTCGGATATCAATGCCAACTCCAAATAGGTAATTAAAGACTTAGCTTTTAGCATCACCGGTTTCTATTCATTACATGGCACCTGAAAGTTACTTTTAGCACTAATATTATTTCCTTATATTGAAAAGTTAAACAGTAAACAGTATTTAGACATTTAGAATATAGAAAATTTAACAGAAGTTAAACAATAAACCATCTAGGTGGTAACAAGAATTATCTCCTAAAAATTTGAATATAGTAAGTTTCATAAATTGAAGTTTCGTAAAATGAAATAGTAATTCTAAAGGATTAGTCTATTCCCATGTTGTTTACATAAGTGAAAGGATCTGCCTCAAATTATTAAGTCTGTGTAATTATTTTGTTAAACTGAACTCTGAAAACGTTGAACAAACATAGCTACAAAAGTAGCTCCAACAGTGAGGAACTGATGATGCCCAGGAGCTAGTTTCGGGTAACTCCCACTTAACTTGTTTTGCTAATATAACCCATCACATTTTACTTTGTTGACTCAGACTTCTCATCTCATACTCTCAATTTGAACATCTTATTTGAGGTAAGTCAGTATTATTCATACATTAACAACTTCATGTTTGATATTCTAATTTATTAGCATAGTAACCTTAAGAGGTCACATTTTCCACACAGAATCTCCACCTATCCTCACAACCATCTCATCCCCAGGCCCAAAATTTGGCTTCATTTGTCTTTATGCTACATTTGTAACTGGGTTTTTAGTTTTCATAAGACCCAACCATATATCACACACTACTTTAAAAAAACAGAAAGGACTAGAACTAATGGTTTGCTCTGAAGGAATATTCACTGCAACAGCGCTTCTGGGGTTGGAAGTACAGGGAGAAAAAGTGTTAAAAGGTAAAAATCAGCTCTTACACAGTGAGCTACAAAGAAAGTAATTAAACTCCCAGTAGCAAGACATGTTCTGTGACGCTGAGAAATAACCACAGGACAGACATCAATGTGACACTGGAGTCTCACAAATAGGAAAACGTATTTGTTAATAAAAATACTAGATAAAACATCAAATAACAGGTTTTCATAACAAAATTTACATTGGCAGTCTTTACATGTAGACTCTACAGGGGAAGTTTTACTTGTTAGACTTGATGTATTGAGCCACGCATGTATATGGTTTATTCCCAACTCTTATTAACGAAGTCAATATTGAGTAAAAGTAATACAGTGAAAGACCGATATTTAACCCATTTTAACCGCTTATTTAATCTCACTTTTTTATTTCAATGAGAAACAACTGATTTTTGAATTCTGTACACAAAATGTTCATGGCTTGTACTACATTAAAAATTCTGAACCCAGTTATCAAATCTTGTTCGGTAAACAGGCATTCTAAGGCAGAATACCTAAAAAGTAGTAAAACTCAGTGGTGAGGTTCATGTAATGACCAGGGCCAGAATATGGTACTTGCATTAAGAAATTTAACAACCGGTCCAGGTTGGAAGTAAGACAGTGCAGTAGTTGAGGCAAAGCATTTATCTGTATGTGGCAGAACAACTGTGTACAGTTAAAGAGTATGGGAAGTAAGACCCTGCCCCAAGGCAGACTGGCAAAAGAAGTTAAGCAAAGTCACAAGATTTCCAGTACCAGTAAAGGTTCACGGGAGGATTTTTAGTATTTAGTTATTAGGCAAATTAATAACAAAGTGCTGAAAGATACTTTCAACTTTATGTTGAAATATGGAGAGATGGGTCAATAAAGAGAGAATATTGTAGCTTAGAAGAATACACAGAAGTAGATAGTCAGAGATAGACTGCTAAGTTTTTTGTGTGAGCAGGAAAATTTAGTTTTAAATTCCACAAGTAAGTGGGGCAGAGATTGATAAACTTTCTACACTTGAAAGAACTGTGAAAAAAGATGGGCCTGAATCTCCAGATAGATTCAGTCTTTGGTAGATTCAGTTGTAAGAAATTGGAGTTGACAAGGACAGAAGCTGATGTGTCTAGTCAACTGAGAATTCAGTCTTGCTCATAAGGATAAGCTGTTTATATTTTCATAAAATTTCTTCTCTGAACAGTAAATATTTTCAAATTTATTTTCAATTCTATAAATAATTTATCAAATCCACTGTAAGGCTAAAAACTCCAAACATTACAAATAAAGATTACAGACTTCTTCTTCTTCTTTTTTTTCTTTTTTGTAGAGACAGGGTCTCACTATGTTGCCCAGGCTGGTCTCAAAATCCTGGGCTCAAGCCATCCTCCCATCTCAGCCTCCCAAAGTGCTGGGATTACAGGTGTGGGTCGCTGCACTTGGCCCAGACCTCTATCACTACTCTCAATTCCATTTCTCCTTTGAGAGATAATCACTGTTATTAGTTTTCTGTGTATCTAGGAGGTTTTTCTTTAAAACATGCATGCATATCACATATCAATTGATGTATCAGTTTTCTTTTTTTTTTTTAAACAAATGGCATATCACACATATTCTTCTCTGTAACTTCCTTTTTTCATGTAGACTGTCCTGGGATCTGTTTTTTCCATGTCTATACCTCATTCTTTTCATTTGCTGTATAACAGAGCACAATGTGGACATAATCATTTAATTAATTCCAAATAATTTAATTCTAAACAGATTAACATTTAGATTATTTCAAAATGCTTCAAAGCATTATACACAGAGCTTCAAAGATCATCCTAAGAATTGCCTCCCATGCACAAGTAAATGTTTAAGAAAGACACCATGAAGTGAAATTGTGTCAAAAGATTTTAAATTTTGATACTGCCATTTTTCTGCCCAAATGGCTACATCAATTTAAAATGAAACTCTAAGTGGATGAAATATGGTTTCTGCATGTCCTCACCAATATTTGATATTATTCTCTATAAATGTTTGCCATGCATATTACATATGAATTATGCTTTCATGTAGAATTTGCTATCCTTCCCTCAATATTATAACTTAAAAATCTTCTTATGTTATTAAACCTCCTTCAAAAATAAGATTTTCAGTTGGCCTCATAATTTTCAATTCTCAACAATTCTTTCATTGTTAAATAGTTAACCTCTTCCCAACTTCTCACCTGTTGTTCACAACAAACAGCATACCCAGTTTATTCATCCACCAAGTGCAATGGGCTTTACTCTGAATGGCTGAATTTCCAAAAACAAAACTCATCTTTGAAGGAAGAAGACTTTTAAAATGAAAAGTTATTCCAAGAACGGTGCTGTAAAATAAGTGAACTGAGCAATACCAACACAGTTGGAAAAAGCATACAGGCTTCTACTGTATTGACCTAGGTGGAGGGTATTCTCATTTGTGTCCATATATTCTGATGTGCTTCTTTTAAAAATAAAAACTTGATTCATTACATACATATTTAGATACGAATCATGGATATCTCTAAAATCACACAAGGATACTGAGTTATATAAAAAGAAAGGAAGTGTACATCCTAAAGAAATAATAAATAATACACCAAACAATAAATAATACACTCTCTGGGAAGAGAGAGGTGAGAGGAGAAAATTAGTTGTTTTTACACTACATGATTCAACTTAAAATTAATTTTACTGAAGGCAACTCAAAAAATTTTTCATATGAGAAATTTAAAAAATAAAAAAATTAAGTACTTTCCATTTAAATAATTTTGGCTTAGATATATCTTTTACTTCTCACAACAAAGTGTTATTAGCTAAACAGAGATGAGGTATTACCACATCAGTGTCTAGTATAGGGTATAGGTCTTTGTTTATTTTTTATATCCTGAAAACATTTGAAAGATGTCAGAATACAAAAATAAGCACACCTACCTTATTATACCTGATCTATAACTTCTAATTGACTTTAAGAAAACAAGAAGTATTCAAGTTTTATGTATTTCAAAAACTATAAAACTACATTCACACATATATATATCTATATCATAACTTACAGAGAATATATCTGAAATTACTTTCATGTTATTAAAATACAAAATGTTATCTTACAGATTTTACTTCTGCACATTACTGCTACTTATTGTTCTACCAACTGTTTTCTTTTGCTTTTTAGTTATCTGTATATTTAAAAAATTTTAAATATATACCTAGATACTGAATCAAAATTATTTTTGATGAAAATTAGGGGAGCAATTACATTAATTTAAAAATGTACATATAAAATTATAGAGCCCAAAGATGTCCAGTAAGTTGGAAAAAAAAATGAAAAACTATAGAGTAACACAGATCTGTACAGTTCTCTGCATAGGTGTTTCCCTTCCAACTGTGAAATTTTCCAAATTGAAAAACAAGAAGGTAGGGAAAACTTATAAAGCCAACATTAATGTTGCAACAATGATGCATAAAGAACATGAGAAAGGAATTTAAAAGGAGTTTGGGTATTTCTCCAAACGTTTCTGCCATTTAGATGATTTCTTCAACCAGTTCACTTCTCAGCTGCAGTACTACATCTGTCATTTTTGGCTTAGAAGCTAATTCTTAAATGAATGTGAGAGGTCTGTTTTTGCTGAGTTAAAAACGCTGAGTATGTTTGACAACTGTACCATGGATTTATAAGAATTTCAAGCATGTATTTGGAGTAATTCAATGCATCCATCATATCACGATCAAATAAAATATGTGTCATTAATAAACAACATGTAGTAATATCTGGTCATCTTATAAAGGCAAAAAAATAGGTACTACAGGTATGTGAAGAGTACTTAACTGAAACAAATGTAAGGAAAGGAATGTTGCCATAAAATAAAAGCACGTATGAGATAAAATTAGAGTAAAACATTTTATAACAGTGTTTGATTGGGTCTGTTTTCCCTTTTGTGTCAACATGACAACAAACACTTAAAATTCAGCTTGAATTATCCTCTGAACCAAGAGTATTTATTATATTAGTGCTTCATAGCACTCAAAACTCTATTTCATGCTGCTTTTAATGTATATCTCAGTGCTGGTCTACATTAAAGAAAAAAAATTCAGAACATATAAACTGAATCTTAAAAAGTCATTAGAAAAAGCACTTATGGGGGGATGCTTTTATGAAGAATAAAGTATTAATAGTAGCAGGATGGAGGCTAATCATGCTTTTGTCTTATTTTTCAGTAATATATAGCTCAAGAAAAGAAATTTACTATGGTTAACATACATATTGTAAAAGGCAAAAAGGGATGTAAAAGTCATTTATTTAGATCAACTTCCTAATAACAGGCAAGCCCTATAAATGCTAATTTATCCAAATTAGTGTTCTGAAATGGGTTAGGGAATACTCCAAAAAACTCCTGAATACAGCAACCAGAGGCATGGGTCTTTAAGCCTAGGTGGTCTTGTAGTAAAGCTGGATCATTAGCAACATTTTTTTCTTTTCTAAGGATGAGGATGACTCCTGAGGTTGACTTTATCTAGCCTGACCAGGGAGGACCATCAGAATTACTTGTGGAACTTCAAAGAACTCTAGATGCCATGGTTCTGCCTGAGACCTTCTGAATCAAAATCCTTGGGGGAAAACTTGAGCATGTTGAGTTCTGGATGATAATATGAGCTAACACAAGTAAAATGTTCACAACAACACACCGTACAATTAAAATATAAGTTACTCGAGTGCAGGAATCTTGTCTAATCCATCTTTGGATTCCTAAGATTTCGTATATATTCTGGTATATTATAAGCTCTTAATGAGATAATGGTATATCCAGAATATTACTAACTCTTAATGCTTACTGAGTGAATGAATGGAGTCATAGTAACCATGAGGTTTTTAGGTGTTATAAAATTAGAATGCTAAATAGGTTCAAGCCAGGACAGAAAACATTAAAATATTAAATACCAATTTGATGAGGGGCAGTCTCTTACTGAAGTATGAAAAAACCAGTGAACTAAGATTATTGTTTCCAGGCTTAGGTGTCAGTAAAAGATGAAAACAAATTACAGAGAGTGAAGAAAAGAGAAACCAAAATGATTATAGGTTAGGTGTGACCAAACTACAAAAAAGATTAAACTTTCAAAAAATATATAGTTTGGATAATGGCTAAGGTGGTAGAAGGAGACATGATAACATTCTAAAAACACTTACAAAAAAGAAATGCAAAAAAGGGAGCAAAAGTACTGTGATATGACAGGCTCTGTCTGAGTTCTGTAACAAGTTAAAATTATAACAAATTTTATATACAATTTTAGGAATCTATGTGCAACTCACTAGCCTACCTACAAGAATGTAATAAAGTCTATCATAAGGGCATATAAAACAGAGGTAAAGAAGAAAAACGTAACATAGTAAGAACTAAACCACTATTTCCCCACTTCTTATTTCTATCTAATTAGACTTAATGAACTAAATAATTACTTATTAGCATTTCGGTTAAATTCTATCTTGGGATGTTCAAAGAAATAGAGAGTAAATATAATCTTATGTTAGGTACTCAGTAAACACATATTATGTTATAATTATATTTTTATTTTCTACAACTGTTTATAAAATGAGAAAGTTTAAAAGTTTCAGAAAAAGTCTACACACTTTGGTATCTATTTAACCATCTCTAACATTTCAGGATAAAAAAGAAATAATAAAGAGCCTAATATAATCAAAGCAACTCAATAAGCATTAATTTAATTAAACAAACTCCAATTTTTAACATCTGACATTATTATTCCAAAGAAATGTCTTCTCTCAAACATTTTCCTGGGCCTTGCTTTTCTCCCTACACTTTTCTCATGTCCTCCCCTGCAGAAAGTGTTGCTTTTCCTCTCTAGGTTGGCTGAAATTTGGTGCTTTTATTATTGCTCTGTCCCTTATTCCTCTTCTCTCGCTTTCTATTGTAACCATAACTAAGTGGGTTGTGAGAGGCCTGCGATATTAATAAAAAGCCAGTGATGAACTTTAAAGGCATTTACTATACTAAGAGGAAACTTGAATTGGCATGATGCCTATCAGGATGTGTACAGATCAATACAAAAGGAAAGGAGTCTAACATTTGAGCGCTTTTATTTATGTCATATACAGGTATAAATAGTTTTTTCATTTAATCATCTCCAAAGCACTAATACAGAATTTAGGATTATTCTTTTTAAAAAATCTTTAATTTTTATAGGTACATAGTAGGTATATGGGATATTTTGATACAGGCATACAATGTGTAATAATTCCATCAGGGTAAATGAGGTATCCATTACTTCAAGGATTTATCCTTTGTGTTACAAACAATCTAATATACTGTTTTAGTTATTGTATGCATGTATGTATGTAGGTATGTATGTGTATTTTTAGTAGAGACGGGGTTTTGCAATGTTGGCCAGGCTGACCTCAAGTGATCCTCCCGCCTCAGCCTCCCAAAGTGCTTGGATTACAGATGTGATCCACCACACCTGGTCTAGTTATTTTAAAATGTACACTTAGCCCAGGCGCAGTGGCTCATGCTTGTAGTCCCAGAAGTTTGGGAGGCTGAGGTGGGCAGATTATTTGAGGTCAGGAGTTCGAGACCAGCCTAGCCAAAATGGTGAAAGCCCTTCTCTACTAAGAATAGAAAAAATTAGCTGGTGTGGTGGCACATGCCTGTAATCCCAGCTACGCAGGAGGCTGAGGCAGGACAATCACTTGAACCTGGGAGGCGGAGGTTTCCAGCGGGCAGAGATCATGCTACTATACTCCAGCCAGGGCTAGAGCTACCGTAAGATCCAGCAATCACTGATCCAGTATAAAGCCAGAGAGAGACTCTGCCTAAAAAAAAATGTACAATTAAATTGTTACTGACTGTAGTCACCATGTTGTGCTTCCAAATAGATCTTATTCCACCTTCCTATTATTTTCGTACCTATTACCCATCTGCCGTTCTCCCAACTACCCTTCCAGTAACCGTCTCTGGTTACCATCATTCTACTTTCTATCGCTATGAGTTCAGCTGTTTTAATGTTTAGCTCCCACAAACAAGTGAGAACATGCAAAGTTTTTCTTATTGTGCCTGGCTTATTTTACTTAACATAATGACCTCCAGGTCCATTCATGTTGTTGCAAATGACAGAATTTCATTCTTTTTTATGGCTGAAGAATACTCCATTGTGTATAAGTACCATATTTTCTTCAGTATCTGTTGATGGACACTTGGGTTGCTTCTAAGTCTTGGCTACTGTAAATACTACTGCAATAAGTATGGAAGTGCAGATATTTGTTTGATATACTGACTTCCTTTCTTTTGGGATATACAAAAAACTAAAAATAGAGCTACCATATGATTCAGCAATCACTGATCCAGCATAAAGCTACCATATGATCCAGCACAAATCTACTTTTAGTTTTTTTGAGGAACCTTCAAACTGTTCTCCATAGTGGTTGTACTAAGTTACATTCCCACCAACAGTGTATGAGGGTTCTCTTTACTCCACATCCTCGTCAGCATTTGTTATTGCTTGTCTTTTGGATAAATGCCCTTTTAACTGGGGTGAGATGATGTCTCATTGCAGTTTTGATTTGCATTTCTCTGATGATCAGTGATGTTGAGTACCTTTCCATAACCCTGTTTACCATATGTATGCCTTCTTCTGAGAAATGTCTATTTAGATCTTTTGCCCATTTAAAAATCATATTATTAGATTTTTTTCCTACTGAGTTGTTTGAGCTCCTTATATATTCTGGTTATTAATTCCTTGTCAGATGGATTGTTCGCAAATATTTTCTCCCATTTTGTGGGTTGTCTCTTCACTTTGTTGATGATGTCTCCTTTGCTATGCAGGGGCTTTTTTTTACTTGATATTATCCTGTTTGTCCATTTTTGCTTTGGCTGCCTGTGCTTGTGGGGTATTACTCAAGAAAACTTTGCTCAGAACAATGTCCTAGAGAGTTTCTCCAATGTTTTAGTAGTTTTATAGTTTGAGGTCTTAGATTTAAGTCTTTGACCCATGTTGATTTTACTCTTGTATATGGCAAGAGATAGAGGTCTAATTTTATTCTTCTGCATATGGACATCCAGTTTTCCCAGGATCATCTATTGAAGAGACTGTCCTTTCCCCAATGTATATTCCTGCCATCTTTCTCAAAAATAAGTTCACTGGAGACGTATGGATTTGTTTCTGATTTCTCTATTTTTTTCCAGTGTGTCTGTTTTTACACTGGTACCATGCTGTTTTGGTTACTACAGCACTGTAGTATATTTTGAAGTCAGGCAATGTGATTCCTCCAGTTTTGTTCTTTTTGCATAGGATAGCTTTGGCTATTCTGGGTCTACTGTGGTTCCATATATATTTTAGGATTTTTTTTTTCTACTCCTGTGAAGAATGTCATTGGTATATTGAGAGGTATTGCATTGAATCTGTAGACTGCTCTAGGTAAGTATGGACATTTTAACAACATTGATTCTTCCAATCCATGAACGTGGAATAAATCTTTCCATCTTTCGTGTGTTCTCCTCAATTTCTTGCACCAGTGTTTTATAGTTTTCATTGTAAAGATCTTTTACCTTTTTTTTTCTTTTTTTCTTCTTTTTCAAGATGCCTAGGCTGGAGTGAAATGGCATGACCTCGGCTCACTGCAACCTCTGCCTCATGGGTTCAAGCAACTCTCCTGTCTCAGCCTCCCACGTAGCTGGGATTACAGATGCACACCACCATGCCTGGCTAATTTTTGTATTTTTAGTAGAAACGGGGTTTCACCATGTTGGCCAGGCTGGTCTCAAACACCTGTCATGATCTGCCGGCCTCAGCCTCCCAAAGTGTGGGATTATAGGCATGAGCCACTGCACCCAGCCACTTCTTTAATTCCTAGGTATTTAATTTTATTTGCAGCTTTAATTCCTAGGTAAATGGGAATACTTTCTTAGTTTCTTTTTCAGAATGTTCACTGTTGGCATATAGAAACATGGATGACATGCAAATTCCTGAAACGTTTTGCTTTGTTTAAAAAAAAAAAAACCTATCATTTAATAACAAGGATAATTTGACTTCTCCCTTAACAATTTGATTGCCCTTTATTTCTTTTCCTTGTCTGGTTGCTTTAGCTGGGAATTCTCATATTACGTTGAATCACAGTGGTGAAAGTGGGCAAGCAATTATTCTCTTTTTAGAGATAAAGATTCTGAGACTCAGAGAAGTTAATAACTTGCCCAAGTAAGTAGGAAAGCCGAAATCTGCACATAAGTAGTCAAATTTCTAAGATCACGAACACACCAAAAGAACAAATGGCAAAAAAATTTATCTAACTAGACATTGCGGCTAAAAATAAAAATTCAGCCACAGTATCATCTAGGGATTCAAACAGTGAAAAAATTTGAAAAGCAGTGAAAATGAAGTGAAAACTACTAGATGATTCCAAAAGTGCTGCATGAAGCATCTCTACAATAAGAATCACTAAATACAGCTCAAAGAAATTCAGAGATAACACAAACAAATGGAAAAACATTCCTTGCTCATGGATAGGAAGAATCAATATTGCTAAAATGGCCATACGACCCAAAGAAAGTAAATTAAATGTTATTCCTATCAAATTACCAACGTCATTTTTACAGAATGAGAAAAAACTATTCTAAAATTCATATGGAACCAAAAAAGAGTCAAAGCAATGCTAAGCAAAAAAAAAAAAAAAAAACAAGAACCAAAAAAACAAAACAACAACAAAAACCAAAGCTAGAGACACCACAATACCTGACTTCAAAGTACAAGGCTACCATAACCAAAACAGCATGGTACTAGTACAAAACCAGACATACAG
The DNA here is from genome assembly GCF_009764315.1 of Trachypithecus francoisi. NCBI lineage: Eukaryota > Metazoa > Chordata > Mammalia > Primates > Cercopithecidae > Trachypithecus > Trachypithecus francoisi. The sequence continues at coordinate 43,085,975 of NW_022681463.1, forward strand.
ACCAATGGAACAGGACAGAGAACGCAGAAATAAAGCCAAACACCTGCAACCATCCGATCTTTGACAAAGTCAACAATAACAAGCAATGAGGAGAGAACTCCCTATTCAATAAATGTTGCTAGGATAACTGGCTAGTCATATGCAGAAGATTGAGACCGGACCCCTTCTATATACCAAATACAAAAATCAACTCAAGATGGAATAAAGACTTAAATGTAAGACCCAGAACTATAAAATCCCTAGAAGAAAACTTTCTAGGAAATAATGTTCTTGTAAGCCTTGGACATTGGTCTTGGGAAAGAATTTATGACTAAGTCCCCAAAAGCAACTACAACAAAAACATAAATTGATAAGTGGGATCTAATTAAACTAAAGAGCTTCTGCATAGCAAAAGAAATGATCAACAGAGTAAATAGGCAATCTATAAAATGGGAGAAAATATTCACAACATATGCATCCAAAAGAGGTCTAATATCCAGAATCAAAGGAACGTAAACAATTCAACAAGCTAAAAACAAACAGTTCCGTTAAAAAAAGGCAAAGAACATGAACAGATATTTCTCAAAAGAAGACATACATGCAGCCAATAAATACATGAAAAAATTCTAGCATCACTAATTATTAGAGAAATGCAAATTAAAACAAGGAGCTACCATCTCACAACAGTCAGAATGTCTACTATTAAAAAGTCAAAAAATAGCAGATGTTGGTGAGGTCGTGAAGAAAAGGGAACACTTATACACTGCTCGTAGAAATGTCAATTAGTTCAGCCACTATGGAAAGCAGTGTGGAGATTTCTCAAAGAACTTAAAGCTACCATTCAATCCAGCAATCCCATTACTGGGTATTGGAAAGGTATTCAAAGGAAGATAGATCATGCTAACAAAAAGACACATGCGCTCATTATGTTCATTGTGGCATTATTCACAAAAGCAAAGACATGGAATCAACCTAGATGCTCATCAATGGTGGACTGGATAAAAAAAATGCAGCACATACATACCATGGAATACTATTCAACCATAAAAAAGAATGAAATCATGTCCTCTGCAGCAACATGGATGCAGCTGGAGGCCATTATCCTAAGTGAACTAATGTAGAAACAAAACCCAAATACTGTATATTCTCACATGTAAGCCTGAGCTAAACATTGAATACACATATACACAAAAACGAGAACAATACACACTGGGAACTACTTGAGGTGGAAGGGTGGCATGGGTTGAAAAACTACCTACTGGGTAGGATGGGATTATTTGTACAACAAACCTCAACAACACACAATTTACCTAAGTAACAAATCTGCACATGTATCCCCTGAACCTAGAAGTCAAATACATACATATATAGTAAGAACTCTAAAACAAAAAGGGTCTCATGTAATCTTGAAGCTTCATGAGATTGAAGTATTTTTTTAATGTAATGTGACTTTAAATACTTATTTTTATAGTTTCAATTTTTATTTTAGATTCAGAGGGTTATTCACAAATAACTATATTAAGCAAGGGTTCTGAAGCCAGACTACATGAGTTCAAACTCCATACCACTCTTTACTACCTGTGTCTCAGCTTCCATAATTATAAAATGAGCATAATAGTGATACTCTCATTAGGTAATTAGGACAATTAAATGAGTTAATATTGGTAAAACGCTTAAAACTGTATTGGCACAGTAAACACTATGTGTTTGTTAAATTAAATTAAACATTCAAGTTTGCCAAAGCATTTTGTTTTAAAGCTTGTCATAAGAAAAATAATAGGTGACTTTGTAAGTTTTCCTGGCTGCAGAGTTCCAATTTATAGTCTGGCCAAGATGTCTTACCACGTTCCATGTTTTTCTATAAACCATGAGATGTTCTAATACTTTAAAATATTGGAATTTTTGAAGCACAGAATTTGATTTTTCTTCCACTCAGTGGAATGTAACATCTTATCCTTACCAAGAAACAGAGCTACGCATTCAAAGTCATAATTTTCCTACCCTGCTAAAGAGATGCATAAGAAAGAGATGCATGCTGATATCTCGAAAGCATTGATAAACGGTGACCCGTCTATTTAGACTTGTAAATGGTCGCCAAGAAATAGACAGACAATTATCAGTGCTGCTTAACTGATGCTGCTAAAAGCTAGCATGCAAACATGTTTTGTAAAGGAACAAAGAGTAAGTACTTTAGGCTTTGTGGGCCATAAAGTTTCTGTTGCAACAACTCAACTGTGCAGTTGTAGCATAAAAGCAGCCACAGACAATATGTAAACAAATGAGTTTATGTTCCAATAAAACTTTATATACACTAACATCTGCATTTCATATAATTTTCATGTGTCATTATTTATTTTTATTTTGATTTCCCCCTCATAATTAAAAAAAAACCCACACAAACCAATCTTAGCCTGCAGGCTGTCCAAAAACAGATGGTACGCTGGGTTTGGCCTATAGGCCATAGTTCGTTGACCTCTGATTTGAATTAAGAGGAGCTGTGGAAAATCAGGGATGCCATACTAACCAAGTCCATGACCTAGCTCTTATTGCTGCTTGGAATTCTTTTATTCCAAATGTATTAGGTTACTGTATTCTCTATAGTTGTCTTTCTAAAAACTGCCTTCTTTTATTAAGACTCTCAGGTCATTTGGAGCCCTCTTCATCGTCATTTGATGACTTCCTTTTCACTAAGGTCAAGATCTATCCAACAAGGGTTTATTTCAATTCCCCCCTCTCTACCTTAAAATTGCTTATATTCTAATTTTCTTTCTTTCCCTACACTCCTAACTCAGAACATTCCTTCTCTGGTTGGGAGGATTGTAGATCTCCTTGATTTCCTGATACAAAAAACACTTTAACCTTCTCAATTACTACATTTAGCTTACATTTTCAAACTTTCCTTTTTGAAGTTCTTCCTCCCAGAAAATATAACAATTCCTAACATTTATGTGCCCAACAACAAAATGCCAATTAAAACCAAAAAAGAAAAAGAATGAAAAATAAAAACAAAGAATGAGGGAAAAAATAGAAAACAGTAATAAATATGGCAGATGCAAATCTACAGTATATCAATAATCACATTGTATGTAAATGTTCTAAATTCACCAATTAAGAGCTAGATTAAAAAAATCCAACTATATACTGCCTACAAGAAATGCACTTTAAATATAAAGATATATATAGATTAAAAGTGTATGGAGAAAAATATACCATTATAATACTACTCAAAAAAACTGTGAGTAGCTTGTATTAATTTCAGACAGAACAGACTTCAGAGCAAGAAAAGTTATCAAGGATAAAGAGGGGCATTACATAATGACAAAGGGGTCCATTTTCCAAGGAGATATAATAATCCTTAACATTTATATGACCAAGAACAGAATGTCAAAATACATGAGTCAAAACTGATACAACTGCAAGAAGAAATATATGAATCTAGTACTATAGGTGAAGACTTCAACACGCCAGTATTAGAAATGGACATATCCAGCAGGCAGAAAATCATTAAAGACATAGTAGAAATCAACACCATCAGTCAACTGGTTATAATCACAATTTATCAACAATAGCAGAATACACATTCTTTTAAAGCTCACACAAAACATATGCAGAAGACAGACTGCATCCTAGGCTATAAACACACATGAACAAAGTTAAAAGAATAAAAATCAGATGCTCTCTACTCTCAAACTACAATGTAATTAAACTAGAAATCAACAATAAAAAGATAACTGGAAGATTCTAAAATATGTGGATATTAAACAATACACTTCTAAATGACACATACATCAAGGAAGAAAATGCAAGAGAAATTAGAAAATATCTCAATAACTGGAAGATTCTAAAATATGTGGATATTAAACAATACACTTCTAAATGACACATACATCAAAGAAGAAAACGCAAGAGAAATTAGAAAATATCTTAAACTAAATAAAAATAAAAATACAACTTCTAGAATGCAGCAAAAGCAGTGCTTGGAAAATGCATAGCATTAAATACATATATTAGAAAAGAAGAAATATCTAAAATCAATCATCTAAACTTCTACCTTAGGAAACTAGAAAAAAAGAGTAAATTAAATCCAAAGTAAGCACTAAGGAAATAATTACCGCAAAAATCAATAAAGAAAGCCAACGAAATCTAAAGAGGGTTCTTGGGGAAAAAAAAATCAATAAAACCAGTAAAACTTTAACTACACTAAGAGAAAGAGAGGACCTAAATTATTAATAGCAGAAATGAAGGCCAGGCATGGTGACTCACACCTGTAATCCCAGCATTTTGGGAGGCTGAGATGGGCAGATCACCTGAGGTCAGAAGTTCAAGACCAGCCTGACCAACATGGAGAAACTCCACTTCTACTAAAAATACAAAATTAATCAGGCATGGTGGTGCATGTCTGTAATCCCAGCTACTCGGGAGGCTGAGGCAGGAAAATCATCTGAACCCAAGAGGCAGATGTTGTGGTGAGCCAAGATTGTGCCACTGTACTCCAGCCTCCTTTGCAACAAGAGCAAAACTCTGTCTCAAAAAAAAAAAAGAAAGAAAAAGAAATGAAACAGTGCTCATTATTACAGATCCCATGGATACTAAAAAGACAATCAAAAGAATACTATGAACAACTCTGTGCTTACAAACTTCATAAATTAGACAAAATGGACCAATTCCTTGAAAGACACAATCTGCTAAAAGTGACACAAGAAGAAACAGAGAATCTGAAGAGACCTACACGTATTTTAAAATATTTAATCAATAATTTAAACCTTCCAAAGCAGAAGGACAGGCCCAGATGGGTACACTGGTAAATTCTACCAAATATTTAAGGAAGAAATTATACCAGTTCTCTAGAGTATCCACCAGAGGCTAAAAGCAGAAGGAATACTGTCTAACTTATTATATGAGGCCAGCATCACTCAAATATCAGACAACAACATTACAAGAAAAAAACCGAGACCAACATCTCTCATAAATATAGATGCAAAAGCCCTCAACAAATTATTGACAAATCAAAACAATTCATGCATAAAAAGAACTATACACTACAACCAAGTGGGATTTATCCCAGTTATGCAAGGCTGGTTCAAAATTTGAAAATCAATTAATGTGATCGATCACACTGACAAGCTGAGGAAGAAAAAAACCACATGATTCTGTCAATAGATGTAGAGAAAGCATTTGACAAAATGTAACATCTACTGATACAAATTCTCGGTAAACTAGGAATAGTGGGAAGTTCCTCAACTTGATAAAAAATAACACAAAAATCCTACAATTAACATCTTAATGGTCAGAAACTTGAAGTTGTCCAACTAAGATCAGGAACTTTTCAACATCATACTCGAAGTTGATGCTAATTGCAATAAGAAAAGAAAAAGTATATTGGGAAGGAAGAAATAAAAATGTCTGTGTATGCAGATGATATGACTGTTTATGTAGAAAATCTGAAAGAATTGGCCAAAAACTATTGGAACTAGTAAGTGATTACAGCAATGTTGCAGGATACGAGGGCAATATACAAAGGCCAATCACTTTCCTGTATGTCTGCACTGAACAAGTGAAATTTCAAATTAAAACACAAAAATATTTATATTAACACCCCTTAAAATGAAATATTTAGGTATAAATCTAAAATAATACGTACAAGATCTATATGAGGAAAACTTAAAACTTTGATAAAAAGTCGAAGAACTAAATAATGTAAAAATACTCTACGTATATGGGTAAGAAGACTCAATATTGTGAAGATGTCAGTTCTTCCAAGATTGATTTATAGATTCAATGTAATCCCAATCAAAATCCCAGCAAGCTATTTTGTGGATATTGACAAACTGATTCTAAAGTTAATATGGAAAGGCAAAAGATCCAGAATAGCCAATATTATATGGAAAGAGAACAAAGCTGGCAGACTGACACTATCCAACTTTGAGACTTACTATAAAGTTACAGAAACAGGACAGTGTGGTATTGGCAAAAGAACAGACAAATAGATCAATGGAATAGAGAGCCCTGTAATAGACCTGCACAGTCAACTGATGTTTGATAAAAAGACAAAGGGAATACTGGTGGAAAGACAGTCTTTTCAACATACATTGCTAGAGCAATAGGACCATCTATGTGCAAAAGAATCTGAACACAGACCTTATACCTTTGCAAAAATTAACTAAAAATAAATCACATACCTAAATGTGAAATGCAAAATTATGAAACTCCTAAGGATAACACATAAGACCAATCTAGATAACCTTGGTCTGGGCCATAACTTTTTAGACAAAACAACAAATGCATAATCCATGAAAAAAAGAATAAACTGGACTTCATTAAAGTTTCTGCACCATGAAAGACACCATCAAGAGAAGGAAAATAAAAACCCCAGACTGGGAGAACATATTTGCAAAATACCTATCTCACGAAGGGTTGTTATCCAAAACATACAAATAACTTTTAAAACTCAACAAGAAAACAAACAACCCTATTAAAAAATGGGCTAAAGACCTTAACAGCCACATCACCAAAGAAGATACACAGATGGCCAATAAACACATGAAAAGATGCTCTACACCATATGTCATCAGGGAAATGTAAGTTAAAACAACAATGAGATACCACTATACATGTATTAGAATAGCGCAAATCCAGAACACTGGCAATGCCAAATGCTGGCAAAGATACGGAGTGACAGGAATTCTCATTCACTGCCAGTGGTGATGCATACCGATATAGCCACTTTAGAAAACAGTTTGGTGGTTTCTTCTTTTTTTTTTTTCCCCACACTACACTGACACATTTTGTGATCTCTTACAAAAAACTAAGTACTCTTACCATAAGGTCCAACAATCATACTCTTTGAATACTTGCCCAAAAGAGTTAAACACTTATCTACACAAAAAACTGCAAAAGGATGTTTATAGCAGATTTATTCATAACTGCCATAACCTGAAAGCAAACAAGATGTCCTTCAGTAGGTGAACAGATGAACTGTGATACATCTCAGCAACAGAATATTATTCGGCACTGAAAGATATGAGCTATGAAGTCATGAAAAGCCAGGGAGAAACCTTAAACACACACGACTAAGTAAAAAAAGACAGCATGAAAAGATTACAAACTGTATGATTCTGACATTTTGAAAAAGTTAAAACCATGGAGACAGTAAAATAATACAGTAATGAAACTATTCTGAATGATACTACATTGATAGATATATGCATTACAGATTTGTCCAAACATATAGAATGTACAACCCCAAGAGTGAACTTGGACCAGAGATGAAGGAATTAAAAAGTAGTTGGACCAAGAGTGAACCCTAATGAAAATTATAGTTTGGACTTGTCAGTGTAGATTCATCAATTGTAACAAATGTAGCACTCTGGTGGGGGATGTTCATAATGGGGTAGGCTATACATATGTAGGGGTAGGGTTTATATGAGCAATCTGTACCTCCTTTCAATTTTGCAGTGAACCTAAAACTGCTCTAAGAAATAAACAGCCACTTAAGTCATTTAAAAAACCAATTTTACTGGACCATAATTTACATACGAAATTTACCAATTTTAAGTGTGCAAGTTCATAAGTTTCAACAAATGTTTATGGTCATGCAACCATGAGTACGATCATAATATCATTTCCATCGTCCCCCAAAACTTTCTGTGCTGCTACTTTTCAGTCAGTTCTCTCATTCCACCCCTGGCTCTTGGCAACTGTTGATTGGATCTGTGTCATTAGTTTTGCCTTTTCTATTATGTCATATAAATGGAATCAAACACTATGTAGTCTTTTGTGTTTGTCTTCTTTCAACATAGAGCTTTTATAATAAAAATATTTTCCATGTATAAAGAGTTTCCTCTTTCTTTATTGCTAGGTAGTATTCCATGGCATGTATAAACTCAAATTTAGTTTGATGCACTAGTTGTTTCAGTTTGGGGACATTAGAAATATAGTGGCTATAAACATTTACACAGAAGTCTTTACATGTATGTAGGGTTTTCATTTCTCTTGAGTAAATAACTAGAAGTAGGAATGCTGGGTCTTACACTAAGTTTATGTTTAACCTTCTAAAAAACTGTCAAACTGTTTTCCAAAGTGACTGTGATTCTGCATTCACATAAGCAATGTGTGGACATTCCAGTTAATTGACAACCTTACCAACACTTGGTAATATCAGTGTTTTAAAATCTAGCCATTGTAGTGATTGTAGCGGTAATGAATTTCAGTATAATTTCCATTTTCCTGATGATTAATAATGTTTAGCATCTTTTCTTGTGCTTATTGGTCATCTGTATTTCTACTTTTATGAAGTATCTGTTCAAATCCTTTGGCCATTTTAAAAAATTTTAAATTGAGTAGCTTGTCTCCTTAAGTTGCAAGAGTTTTGGATGTAAGCCCTTTATTAGATATGTGGTTTTCAAATATTTTCCTCAAGACTACGGCTTGTCTTTCTCCTTTATTAACAGAAGAGCCATTTTTAAAAAAATTTTGAATAAGTACAATTTAACGAGTTTTTCTTTTTGCCCCCTAATTATAGCCAAGTTGAAATATCAAGTTTTTCTTAGGCCAGGTGTGGTGGCTCATACCTGTAATCCCAGCACTTTGGGAGGCCAAAGCGGGTGGACGGCCTGAGGTCAGACCAGCCTGATCAACATGGTGAAACCTCGCCTCTACTAAAAACACAAAATTAGCCGGGCGTGGTGGTGCATGCCTGAAATCCCAGCTACTTGTGAGGCTGAGGCAGGAGAATCGCTTGAACTGGGGAGTCGGAGGTTGCAGTGAGCAGAGATCGCGCCCACTGCAGCACTCCAGCCTGGGCAACAAGAGTGAAACTCCAGCTCAAAAAAAAAAAAGGAAACAAGTTTTTCTTCATGGTTCATGTTCTTTATGTCCTATTTATGCAACTTTTGATAACTCAAGGTTTCTAAGGGGTTCCCTTTATTTTCTATTTTTTGATCTTACATTTAGATGTATGAATTACAAATTAATTTTTGTAGGTACAAAGTAGGGGTGGAGGTGTACTTTTTTATATATGCATATCTAAATGGTTTAGCAAGATTTGTTGAAAAGATTATCATTTCCTCACTAGGTACCTTCATCTCTCTTTTTCAAAATTGTTTTGGATATTCTGGTCCTTTTGATTTCTATGTAAATTTTAGGTTAGCTGATTAGACTACAAAAAAAGTCTGTTGAGTTTTTGATCAGAATTGCACTGAATCTTTACGTTGGTTTGGGAAAATTTGACATTACAGCAAAATTAAGTGTACAAATCTATGAACACGATATCTTGCTCCACTTATTTAGGTTTTCCTTGTTTTTTTCCTCAGCAATATTTGCTAGTTTTCAGTGTACAGGTCCTGTACTTGCTTCATATTTTGTTAATTTTATCCCTAAGTATTTGATATTTTTCTGCTATTGTAAAGGTTTATTTTTAGAAAATTTCCAATTCTTAAATGCATAGTGCTAACATACAGAAATACAATTAAATTTTTTTCATAGTAACTTGTATCCTGTAATCTTGCTAAAGTTACTTAAAGTTTTTGTAATTTATTTGTAAACTCCAGCCATGGCATTTTCAGAAAACCTCCTTGAGCCTTAATTTCCTCACACAAAGCAATTATGAGGAATAAAATTAATTAAACAAACAAAACTCCTAAAACATTTAGCACAATATTGCTCCACAGCAATTATTAAATCTCTTCCCCAATTTCAGGGCACTTACTACAGGGTTCAGCATTGCTGATATATCCCAAATCTTTATTTATAGGCTTGTTCTTTCTCCCAGGTTCGAGATCCTTATTGTTATTTGTCAACTCTATTTCTATACCTAAATGGTGCTTTAGCACTTCAAGTACAATTCCTAAATCAAAATTATAGCCTTCATTAACACAGAATCACTTCTGCTTTCTGAAAGTCCTATTTCTGATAATGAAATCACTATAATCTCAAACAACCCAGAAAATTCTGTAGGAATCATTGATAAATCTCCAAGATGCTTTCAATTATTGTCAGTTACTGTATCCTGTAATAATCACAATAGCTAAGATTTAACACATTATGTAACAAACACTATATCTAACACTCATTTATTCCTCACAATTCTATAAGTTACTATTATTATATTTTATACATGTGGAAATTGAGACATAGAGGTTAAGTAACTTCCCTAAAGTCATGCACCCAGGACCAATAGAGCTGGAATCGTAACCTCATAGGCTATTTACCCTCCAGAAACTGTACTCTTAAATGTAAAATTATATTGCCTCTATTGTAACAGGATCCATCTGTTAGTGGTGATACAGGGACTGGGTGCTATTAAATGATATTAGGGTGAGTTAAAAAAATGTCTAAATGCTTTATTAAAATAAGCATCCCCTTACCATGAGGCTTTTGAAAAAGGGGACAGTAGCAAATTGGAAATAAAATTGTGACTACGTTATTAGCTGCGCTTGTAGTAAAAACTCCAACTAAGAGTAGAAGATTTAAGAGAGGACATTAAGCCCCAACACCATCTTAACACTGGTTGGCTTCTGGAGTCTACATACATTAGCACGTATATAATGCAGAAGACTGAGAAGTGGTACAAGTGAGCTCCATCCCGTTTTTCCAGAGCTAGGAAAAGATGACATGGAAGGGGAAGCTCTAATCATGACTGTAATCTTTTAGAGAAAGACTACTTGAGGCCGGGCGCGGAGGCTCACGCCTGTAATCCCAGCACTTTAGGAGGCCGGGCGTGGATGCTCACGCCTGTAATCCCAGCACTTTAGGAGGCCGAGGCGGGTGGATCACAAGGTCAGGAGTTCGAGACCGGCCTGACCAATATGGTGAAACCCTGTCACTACTAAAAATACAAAAATTAGCCAGGTAAGGTGGTGGGCACCTGTAATCCCAGCTACTCGGGAGACTGAGGCAGGAGAATCACTTGAACCCAGGAGGCAGAGGTTGCAGTGAGCTGAGATCACGCCATTGCACTCCAGCCTGGGTGACAGAGCAAGACTCTGTCTCAAAAGAGAGAGAGAGAGAGACAGACAGACAGACACCACTTGACTAGAAGCATGGCCCAAACTATATTTTGGAATATGATCTAAACGCACTAAAAATTTCTTTTCTTTGTGAGGGATGGAGGATGGTAGTAGAGAACAGGTGGAAAAATCTCTATCCCCTATCACCTCCAAGTTGTATTTCTAAAACCAATTTTCCCATCTTTATTCTCTATGCCACCATCCAATTCAGGCCATAGTTACCAATCATCTGGACTTCAGGCACTCCTATTCAGGGCATCTTGAATTATCATAAATATATATACATATATTATTGCCAAGCTAATTCTCTAAAATGTAAATCTCATCATGTCAGCCCTCACTGCCCACTGAAGTAAATAAAAGCTCTTTATTCTGATATTCTACCAAAAAATGAAACTGTCTATACTTATCTCTTTTCTATGTGTACACTCTGAATCAGGTGAATGAATTATCTGTTGTTTTTTGACAATTCTTTTACTTTGTTTCTTCTATATTTAGGTTTATAACATTTTTGGAATAGTCTTCTTTCATATCCGCATGTCAAATTTCACACTTCAAATGCTTGTTTCATGTACCACCTCTTCTAAAAGGCCATTCCCAAAACAGATAGGGACATTCACAGCCTACAACAGACTTCTTAACATATATAAAATTTTGCTTTAAAATATAAATATGTATATATGTATTTCAGTTCTTTCAAAACAGAAATTGTTTTAATTTTTAAAATTCTCTACAGTGTGTCATGTACAAAGGTTCAATAAATATTGACTTGAACAATTTCTAGCCAACCATACGAAAAGTTTAGAGAGATACTTTGGCATTTTATTTCTCTCTCCATAGTCCATACTCCAACAAAGAGAAATCTGAGCACACGTACATATTTTTCTCCAGATTCTCATCTGAAACCATGGGGAGAGATATGTTTCTCTTTTGCCTTTTGATGTACTCAGTTAAGTGCTGAGCTCATAATGTCAGCTCTCACTTAAAATAAAAGGAAACAAGGCAAGCAACATTAAACATCTGAAACTGACAGGAAGGGAATGTTAGGTTCATCTATACATTAAAGAATTAAGGAAAGCAGAGAACAGTTCATAGAATGGGCTATGGAGACTCCATTCTCACAGGAAAAAGGCAGTCATGTTAATTAATTTCCATTAGGTTCTATTATAAAATGGTAATGGAAAATGAGTTTAGCTATACGGAATTTTTTTTTTTTTTTTTTTTGAGACGGAGTCTTGCTCTGTCGCCCAGGCTGGAGTGCAGTGGCCGGATCTCAGCTCACTGCAAGCTCCGCCTCCCGGGTTCCCGCCATTCTCCTGCCTCAGCCTCCCAGCTATACGGAATTGTATATCATGTACAATTATGTGGGAACAAATTTATAACATTTATCAGATGTTATCTGCAATTAAAAATTCATAAAAGTGCTTATACAATTAAATTATAATTTTTACAAACAAAATTCATAAAAAAAGATAACTTTTTTCATAATCCTACCTAAATAAACTCAGAATTACTATTGCTAGTCTTTTTTATTGAAAGCTCATGAAATATTTGAGCCATTTAAGTCAATACTGCTCTAGTGGTCTCTATCATTAAAGACAGATATATATATATATATATGGTTAAGTAGCCACAACCTTTAGCTATAACTTATACTTTGTAAACACTGTCTAAAACTTGTGGAATGAAAACTCATACATAAGAATAAAGAGAGGCGATCAGAGCTAATAACTTTTTTACAAGTGGAATGCTTAATATTTAGTTAGGGTACAGACAATAATGGGAAGAAGTAGTTTTGTCTTTAAAAAAATTTTTTTAAAATTTTTTGGTAGAGCTGGGGTCTCACTATGTTGCCCAGTCTGGTTTCAAACTCCTAGCCTCTAGTGATCCTCCCACCATGGCCTCCTAAAGTGTTGGGATTACAGGAATGAGTCACTGCACCCAGCCATGGAAGAGGTTGTTTCTATAACGAAGAGGTGATATTGGTTATACTGGATACCAAGTTGAAGTATCTGCTGACTTACTACTTGATCAAATGTATGGTTTAACCAACAGCAAAACATGACACAAAAGAATAGACATGTTTTGTTACACCAACATACAGAACATTCCATTCTTATAAATGATAGGTTAATTACTATACCTTGACTTTCCTGTAAACTACTTCCATAAACTATTTCAAAGCTAACATTTCATTGTCATTTACAGGTACGTGAGTACCTTTACAGGTATGTGAGTTCCTTTACAGGTTTGCATATGGATAGCCTATCAGACTAGAATGATCTGGGTGCATTCTCGCCTGCAGGAAAGGAGAAATATTCTTTCTTTCTCATTTTTTTAATAAAGAGACAGAGTTTTGCTCTGTTGCTCAGGCAGGAGCATAGTGGCACCATCTTAGCTCAGTGCAGCCTCAAACACCAAGGCTCAAGGGATCCTTCAACCTCAGCCTCCTGAGTAGCTGAGATTATAGGCACAAGCCACTGTGCGTGGTTAATATTTTTGTGTGTGTGTAGAGATGGGGTCTCACTTTGTTGCCCAGGCTGTTCCTGAAACCCTGGCCTCCAGTAATCCTCTTGCCTCAGCCTCCTAACGTGTTGGGATTACAGGCGTGAACCACCACGCACAGCCCGGAGATGTATTATTTTGTGCATCTGCCATCTTCATGATTTTAGACAAAAAGAATTTTAGAAATCATAGGCATCATTACATGCAGAGAATCTATGAATAATCTAGCCAAGAGAAATTCACATTTGGGGTCCAAGTGAATTAAAACATTTGAATTTTAACAATAGATATGTGACGGTCACTTAAGCTTTGCTATTTGAAGATGCATAAACTAATTTTCTACTTTTTACAAATAATATAGACCCTTCTCATTTATAAAATGAAAACACACTACCTTGAAGTTTTAAAAAACACATCAATTTTAAAACACACGGTTTTTTTTATAATTTACAAAAAGATGCAAGAAAAATCCCAATTGTATAAGTTGCTAACAATTAGAATATACAGTAAGTAAGGAAAGGGGACTTTTTCTTTAGAGAGCTCATTGTAATAGCGAAGTTTACTCATCTGCATGAAATATTTTTTACCAGATCTAGTCAGAGACTGCTCTACCTTTATGATGCTGAAAAGAGAACATAGACACATCTTACTTTAAAAATCAACTAACTAGATGATGGTAATAATAATAGCTAATATTTGTTGAGTACTTAAAATTAAATAATGACTTTCATTTAATTCTATTAATAACTGTATTAGTCCATCCTCATGTTGCTGATAAAGACATACCTGAGACTGGATAATTTACAAAAAAAGAGGTTTAATGGACTTAACAGTTCCACATGGCTGAAAAGGCCTCCTTGTGAAGGCAAGGAGGAGCAAGTCACATCTTTTGTGGATGGTGGCAGGCAAAGAGAGAGAGCTTGTGCAGGGAAGCTCCCATTTTTAAAACCACCAGATCTCATTAGACTTATTTACTATTACAAGAACAGCATGGGAAAGACCCAACCCCCCCATGATTCAATTATCTCCCACCCAGTCCCTCCCACAACACATAAGAATAATGGGAGCTACAAGGTGAGATTTGGGTGGGGACACAGACCCAAACCATATCAATAACTGTATGAAGCACAGACTTATATAATATATTGGTTGTTTTTCCTTTCATTTACAGTAATATACTTTCAATGGCTAAAATGAATTCAGCATATCTTCACATCTAGTAATGACGATTTCTACAGAAGCAGAAACTAAATGATCATACAACTGGGATATATAATACAAAGATACATATTATGCATCAACATTTATTAAAATCAGGAATGACTTGAATGAAAAAAGTAAGGAATGAAAATAAAACATGAAACAGTCATCATGAGAGCATCCCAAATCTAAAGGATCTCAAATACAGTAGAGCAAAATTTAATTGCTAACAATTAAATGGCCTAAATGAAGCTAACATAGCCTGTCAAAATGCTAGGTATTTACACTGCATCTGTTAAAAATGTATAACTACTCTGTTTCTTTAATCCTAATGTCACTGTCATGATGTTCTTAAAGAATGTTATTAAAAGTCACACAGGAAGATTTTAAAGTCATAATAAATACACGTCATAGATTATATGGCAGAGTCTAGAATCTCTAAGGTATGATTTTGTTCAACAGCTAACAGTTTGGCAAATGACACATTAGTAGGTTGAAAAGACAGTCCAAAGAAATATCATAGAATTTCAGTAACTCCTAAAATTAGAAAATTCTAGTTGAATAATTTCAAAATAAAATGTTACCCTTATTGAAGAATTCAAGCAAATATAACTCACATGAATTAAAAGGTGTATGTGGTAGGTTGAATGGTGCCCCCAACCCCGCCAAAAAAGAGAAATCCATGTCCTAACTCCCGAAAGCTGTGACTATTACCTTATTTGGAAAAAGGGTCTTTGCAGATCTGATTAAGTTAAACATCTTGAGATGAGAGACCTGTCCTGAATTATCTGAGTGGGCCATACATGCAATCAGATGTATCCATATACGAGGCACACAGAGGAGAAAGCCACATGAAGACAGAGGCAGAGACTAGAGTGATGTGGTTACAAGCCAAGGAAGCCAAGGAATGCCTGGGAGCCCCCCAGAAGCTGGAAGAAGCAATCAAAGGATTACCCCTAGAGTCTTAGGAGAGAGTAAAGCCATGTCAACATCTTAGTTTCAGAGGTCTGGTCTCTAAAATGGAGAATAACTTTCTGTCGTTTTGCCAACAAATTTTGGCAATTTATCATTGCAACCCTATGAAATACAGTATAAATTTTGTTGTTTTTGATGTTTATATTTGAGAACAAAAATATACCTACTGACGTTCAACTTCACATATACTATGCTTCGTATACTATTTACTAAGTATAACATAATGGTGTGGCAGAAAGAACAACTGGGATGGGAACAAAGAGAACAGATGTGTAATTATGGCTCCATTTCTAGTAACAGTGTAACTGAGGACAAGCTGTATTACCTCTTTAGACTTGTCTCCTCATTTGCAAAATGAATGCAAGGTTTGCAATGATCTTGAAGCATTTTTCAAACTAAATTTTTATGAACTTTTAAAGTGTTAAAAATAATAAGGCACAGTGTAAAAATTATAGTAACAAAAACCAAGAATATTTAAAAGATAACAGTAGACAGGTTGGCCAATGAAATCTGCCAGAAGATTCACAGGATTGCATAAATTTATACAAGGTAATTATTAAATACTTATTCAGAGCTGGAAATACGTAAAATTCTCTATATAAATTGTAGTTTTTACAAACACTCATGAAGTTTTTGTTACACATCCAGATGTGTGCTGGGCTTCACATTTTCTAATAGAAACATGGCCTGAATGGCTTACAGAAAACACACTACTGCCTATTACGCAGGTATTAAAATAGTTAATATGTATAGAACAGTTAAACAGTGCTAGGCATACTAAAAGTTTAATAAATATTAACTTTACTATTATCTAGGACACATCATATATTCTCTTCTCTAAATTACTATCTTCTATCCATAAAAGGGCCTCACAACTACAACTTTTTAAGATAATGTTAAGAGGGTTTATGTAGTAACAAAGTTTAAAAATGGTAACCATTTTTTTTGCTCCTCCAAAACATACATTTCCAATCAATCCTGTTTCCTTTTACTGAAAGAACTGTTCATGATGACTACAACACTGAAGTATAATTTAGAAGCAGTCTCTAAAACTGGAAGTAATGTTCATCTAAATATGCCTGCCAAGTTTAAAAATGTATTAGAAGTTAAACTGAAACATGTTGAAAATGACTCATTGTGGACCAGAATATACACTGTAGGAAATAAGAGCTCATTTACAAGTGGGAGAAATACACTCACACTTCATCTGTGGTAATTCTCTGGACTTTCCTTCCAGTAAACATCATATTTTAAAATAATCGTGGAAAATAATCTTACCCTTAACTTTAGTTTTTATGAGTTGATTTAGTTCGCTGGCATTCCAATTTTTCATACATCTTTTTTTGGATGTGAGTATATTTACCAAATGTAAATCTATGAAAATTTCCCCCTAAAGCAACAGAGCAGCAGCCTATACAGAAAGCTGTATGAACACACACACGCACACACATGCGCACACACACAACTTACGCTCTTACTTTCTCTGGTTTTCAGTTCACAAGCATAATGACCAACTATGATGCTAGATTTCTAAGAAACATCTTAAGAAATGTGCACACATATGTTTCCTTCATCCACATCATTTCCTTTTGATGTTATTGATGGGTAATCAGAAGAACATGTACTTGAGTTCTTTTTCTAGTAACACTTACATATTTGTATTGATTCAGTCTATTTTCTCAACGTGTAACCCCAAATTACACATTTGGGAGGCAGCTGGCTAGACTTAGAAAAGATCATGGAACACCCCATCCTCCTCACTCTCAAACAAGGTCTGTAAGATGAATGAACCTGATTTTTAAGCTAATTTATGAGTCACACACTTAAATATATATCCATAATTGTAACTTTAATGTGGCCTTAAGCAGGATTTAGTTAATAAGTGCTTATGAATTAACATGATTCCAACTTGTTTATATTTTCCGAGTTTAGTTTCTTTGCTTCATCAAATAGTTTTGAAGCATAAACCATAGTAAACAATTAACTGAAATTATCTGTTCAGCATGCTCTTTATTTAGAACTTTATCTAGACAGTATACATACCCTTAAACCATGTTTTTAAAATGTAATCATCGCCTCTGGCAACAGTTGAGCTGCCTGGGCTGGGCATGGAACTCAGAATAGGAAAATAAGCACTTTCCCTCTTGGAAATCTGACATGTAAAGATTTCTGAGCATATCTTTATCGTGTACATAATGTCATTACAGAGGGATTCTCAAGGTTCTGAATTATTATTTTAAGACAATCTGTAATAAATTATTTTAGAATAGTTTAATTCTGTATTACTTTGCCTTTTTTCCATCTTTAAAAATCCTGAGTCACTTTTTTTTTTTGAGACGGAGTCTTGCTCTGTCGCCCAGGCTGGAGTGAACTGGCGAGCTCTCCGCTCATTGCAAGCTGTGCTTCCCGGGTTCATGCCATTCTCCTGCCTCAGCCTCCTGAGGAGCTGGGACTATAGGCACCCGCCACCACGCCCAGATAATTTCTTTTTTCATTTTTAGTAGAGACGGGGTTTCACCGTGTTAGCCAGGATGGTCTCCATCTCCTGACCTTGTGATCCGCCCGCCTCGGCCTCCCAACGTGCTGGGATTACAGGTACGAGCCACCGTGCCCGGCCCTGAGTCACTTACTAATGTGGAAGAAGTTTTATTTTTGACCCCAACTGTATTTCTTTTCCTATATACACGGTGTGTTTTGTCACATTTACAATTGCTATTAGAAAAGATGTGTTTAGCCTTCTTCCATCTTAATTTATGGTCTCTGTTTTTTTACTTCTTTGGTGTTTGCTTTGCTATCTGTCGTTTGTTACATAGCCTGTGATTGATTTGTTTTCCCCCTCCTCCGGTAGTATGCAAAATATACAGTCTGTTCTATTTATAGTTTTAAGTGATATGTTAAAACATATATTTCTTCATAAAACTATTATTTCATGAAATTTGAGAACATTATATATGTAATATGTACAGACACTATTTCTCTTACCATCAATTCCCTAATTTTAGTTGCAAGTTTCTGCTATTTTGCCTCTACTATTATTTTAATGTTATAATTTCTTGTTAACAATTATGATTACAATGTTTTGTAACCAAAATGATAAAGGTTATTAAAGTTATATTTTACACTAAATGTTCACTGCCAGTTCTTCTTTACCTTGACATCTCAGTCCATGAGTTCTTTGACTCTTTCTTTCTTCAGTGAAGTTACAATTTCCAATAGGTTTTTCAGGAAGGCCATATGTAATATGTTTCATGGGACCTCACATGACTGGTTCCTTCTCATCTTTCAGACTGCACACCTCCCTGAATCATACCCTATTTCATATATTTCAAATAATTGCTACTCTCTAAAAATTATTTATTTTGTTATTTGTATATTTTCTGATTTACATCACAGAAATACAAGTTCCATTAAGACAGAGAGCCTTTCATCTTGTTAAACCCTTAATCACAGTGCCTGAAAATGGTGCTTGGTGGTTAATAAATATTGCTAAATGAATAAAGCATTATTATGGAAGAAAACGTTGAGCTCAAATAAATAAATTTATTTGTTTATTTGAGATAGGCATCCCACTATGTTGCCTAGGCTGGTCCTCAACTCCTGGACTTTAGCGATTCTCTCGCCTCAGCCTCCTGAGTACCTGGGTCTATAGGTACGCCACTGCATGCAGCTTAGACTTATTTTTTCCTTAGTAAATGACTTACTTATTCTGTCCAGATACTTCTAATTCTATTCCTTTAACATTCATGTTCTGTAACTTCACTTAGATTTACGACATTGCTGTTTCCCATCCTCTTCCCACTACCCAGAATGTGATGAATTCTTCTAAATTGCAGATTCCTTATTTCAGAAAATGTTTTCTTCTATTGTATCTCTAAATGTTTTCTTTTCCTGTTCCATTTTGTTGTTTTCTTCCCTTGGCACACTGAAGGTGAATATATAACTGTCTGTCCTCCATGTCAATTACTTTTTCTCTCTTTTCATCACTTTATTCTTTTTACTGTTTTATAAACATCCAGCCCCAAATTACCAACATGGTTTTCCAGAACTTCCCTGACCCTAAATACTATTTCTCTTTCATTCCTTTTTATTTCTGTACTATAATTTTCATATATAGTTTCTCTCATCAGTTTTTGCCATCGTATTCTATTGCCATATTTTTGGCTTCAACGATTGCTGCATTTTTTCTGATCACTTGAAGACAGGAGTTTGAGACCAGCCTGACCAACATGGCGAAACACCCATACCTACCAAAAATACAAAAATTAGCCGGGTGTGGTGGCACACACCTGTAGTCCCAGCTACTCATTAGGCTGAAGCATGAGAACTGCTTGAACCCTAGGAGGTGGAGGCTGCAGTGAGCCGAGATCATGCCACTGCACTCTAGCCTGGTAGCAGATTAAAATGTAAAGATCAAAGTATATAGAAATATGAAAAAAAAAAAAAAACACTGAATGGAAATTTAGGACAGCTGGTTTCTTTATCAAACTTTAAACTAGACCAATATGACATAAAAATCACTTACTCTGCTCATCTCATTTTGCATGCCTTCTTGCTTTGGCCTTGTACCAGTATAAAACGAGGACAAAACTCCTACCATTACCAGAGAATTGGGATTGAAAACATAATTTCAAACAATATTCATTTAAAAATACTTACAATGAAAATTACTTTAAAATACATAATATATATCTTATATATAATAATTATTACATTTTTTGTAGAGATGAGGTTTCACTATGTTGCCCAGGCTGGTCTGAAACTCCTGGGCTCAAGTGATCCTCTCACCTTGGCCTCCCAAAGTGCCTGGATTACAGGTGTGAGCCACTGTAACTTGCATAGAACATATTTTTTTATATAAAACAAACCATAACTGAAAAAAGTTTACTATTAAAATTAATTTTGAATTGCAACCTTACATTTTAGATCCAAACATAGGATTCTATGTAGTAGCCCACAAATGTAACAGTGTATTCAATTTATTCTACTACAAACACTGAATTTTAAAATTTCCACTTTTTGGCAGAAACAATCTTAGGAGTGCATGCAGGGATTCAAAGCAACAGAACATGACGTAATAACTGTTCATGTTCATGAAAACTGGGTATTTATTACTTATCAAATTGTTCAGCCTGAATTGGGACATACATGGATCTTTTATTTGCCTGAGAAAAGTACTTTCCTTTGCAGAAAAAGTAAAGTCTTTGAGTAAAAAGCCATTTTCAATTCATGTGAAAAATGGCACGCCATTTCCATATATTTCTCTTTATAATAACACAGATTGTTTAACCATAAAAATGTGGCATTTGATAACAAAAACTTCTAACATAAATGAAAAAGATGAGGCTAATTATACCTGACTAGAACATTATGTATAGGCATGCCAGAGGCTTTACTTAAGCATGATTCAGGGTAATCACATTCCACATAAAGATTAAAACATAGGAAGTGACAAAGGAAGCCAGCATCACATATTTGAATATTAAAAATTTAACCTCTGAAAAATAAAACAATATTTTTCCTTAAGTTTCACTATATACAAAATATATACGATACTCCCAAAATATATGAGTTTAAACACATAGGCACTCTATACTCAAAATAACTTCAGTAGATTCTCTCTCTGCTGACACACACACACACACACACACACACACACACCCTAAAAAAACACGAGGAAAGTGAACTACAGAAATCTTTTAAATAATATTCTCATAATGAGCTTGGGTTCACCATTTCTTTTGCATGGTAACTTAATGAGTGTATCAACTCTTTTATATGGTTGTCACATCAGGATGAAAGGGGGCTTTAAACTCATCAAGCTGCCCACTTGATGCTTCCATCTTTACAAGCACATTTCTACTGAATTCGGCTTATGCCTGAATACTACTAATAGAGATTGTGTTAGATGCTAAGGCATTCTGAAAAGTCCTACTATCTTTACACTTTCTTGCAGTGATCATCCAGTGATCCCTGTTCTACTACTTTAGGTCTTGCCAAGTAAGAAATCTAGCTCTTTCATATGTGAACGCTTAAAATATTTGTAGGTAGTTATAGCCTATCACTAATAGGGCACTTTTGAATCTTTTTGCAGTTATGGCCATATTCCTCTGAAAACCTTTTAGTTTAAAGCTTGGGTACTCAGGTATCAGCATAATTCTATAGGTAAGGTAATTACAGATCACATTCTACATATAACTTCTATTACTGTAGGATAGTATCTCCATATTGAAACCTTCCAGGTCATTTTCACATTTCACGTCTAAGCCTATAAAACCTATAAACCATAGGTTTTCTGGACCCAACTGCATGATCTTACATTTATTCCTATTAAAATTCATTCAGTTCATTAATTCTCCCTGAAAAGATTAGATCCTTACTTCATTATTCAATTAATTTGTTATTCTTCTCTGTTTTATATCAACTTTGTTAAACGTAGTTTTAATTTTTCCTGAAATCACTGACAAAAATGCAGAAATATAGTACTGCAGGATATTACAGATGAGCATCATATATCCACTTCTTAATTAATGATTCTCTAACAACATTTGGATAAAGCCCTTCAACAGTTACTAATCCATTTACCTGGCCTTGAACTGTCCCCGTATTTTCCCCATATTGTTTAAAAGGATGTCATGGAAAGTCTTATCAAATCCCTTGTTTCCTATCTAACTCATTTCCATGCTTTACTGCTGCAATATATCTCTTAAAAATTGATATGTAGTCTTCTTTGATTTATTCTTAGAGAACCCATCCCAACTTTTGGTGATACTTGCTTCTTTCAATAGCAATCTTAAAAACCACTGCAAGCATGGCTGCTTACTGAGCATAATCTATGCCGTACACTTAAAATATATTGTATCTAAGGCTCAAAGCAATCCTAAATGGTTAGAATTATCACACCTATCTGAAGATGGGAAAAACAAAGGTTCATCAAAGTATTTACATCCATTATAGTTAAAAAAAAGTCAAGTGATTTGCTTAAAGTTTATATAAGATTGCATCAAATTATTATATCAGAGTATAATTTATCAAAATATGACATGTAATGTAATCTACCAATATGTTCCTTAATAGTTGCAAGAATCTACTATCTTCTTCCCTTTTATGAAAACAAGATGGCATTTGTTGACTCCCTTTATTCATTCCCATTGTTCACCAGGAGTATTAAAAACATAATTTCTTTAGTTTCTCAGTAACTATGATTTGAAACTTGTTAAGAATTCTTAATAATCACTATTTGTTTAAATTTAATTAAAAACAGACAAAAAAGAAAAAAACACATTGTAAGTTTCAATATGTATGAGGTACAAAAGAGGATACATATTTATGAGGTACAAAATCTTTATCTGTCCAGCAACCACCCAACACCCAATTTCCTTCTCCAGAAGCAATAAATATTAATAGATTTTTCCTGGTCCTGATATAGCCACTTACTTCCTTTTGTGCAACTACATTGTTGTATTCTGTAAGTGTTTTCATGAATTACAATTCTTTTAACTACTGCCTAAATGTCAACTATGCTACAGTAAATAAGGTGGTATATATAGCATTTTGAACCTAGCAAGTATACCTGCAGGATAATGTACTAGAAATAAAATTTCTTGATCAAGAGCAATGTGTGGCCGGGTGTAGTGGCTGAAGCCTGTAATCCCAGCATTTTGGGAGGCTGAGGCAGGCAGATCACTTGAGGTCATGAATTTGAGACCAGACTGGGCAACATGGCAAAACTCCGTCTTTACTAAAAATACATAAATTAGCCGGGTGTGGTGGCACGTGCCTGTAATCCCAGCTACTCGGGGCTGAAGCACGAGAATGGCTTGAAACAGGGAGGCAGAGGCTGCAGTGAGCGGAGACTGTGCCACTGCACTCCAGACTGGGCAACAGAGTGAGACTCCGTCTCACATACATACATTACACACACACACACACACACACACACAGCTATGTGCATTTGTACTTTTGATAGGTATTATTGAATTACTCTCCATATTAGTTGTACCAATTTAAAATCCCACTAGCAATGTTAAGATTGCCTGTTTTTCCATATCCACGCAAATACAATGTATTATCAACCTTTTGTTTTTTAGTGGAAAACAGGCTTTTTTTTTTTTTTCTGAGACAGAGTTTCACTCTTGTTGCTCAGGCTGGAGTGCAATGGTGCAATCTCAGCTCACTGCAACCTCCGCCTCCCATGTTCAAGCAATTCTCCTGCCTCAACCTCCCAAGTAGCTGGGATTGCAGGCATGTGCCACCATGCCCGGCTAATATGTTGCATTTTTAGTACAGACAGGGTTTTGCCATATTGGCCAGGCTGGTTTTGAACTCCTGACCTCAGGTGATTCAACTGCCTCGGCCTCCCAAAGTTCTGGGATTACAGGCATGAGGACCATGCCCAGCTGAAAATAGGGATAGTTTTAATATGAATTTAATGACATGACTGTGACAGATATTACAAATATTTTTTCCAAGATTGCATTTGCATTTGTTTTTTGACTTTCCTTACGGCAGTAACGCCATACCAATATTTTCCATTTGTAGGAAATCAAGTTTATCAATTTATTACTTCTATAACTCCTAAGTTGCAAAGGCCTTTTGTAATTAAAGATTATAAAAATATTCCCCTATGGCGTCTTAGGTTTTTAATGGTTTTACATTTAAATCTCTGATCCATATGAAATTTATCTCGGTGTAAGTTATGAGGTATGGATCTCAATTTTCTTTTTCCTCTAGTTGGCTACCCTAGAGACCTGTCACAATTCATTGTTCTTATCTAGAAATGCATTTACTTAATTTTTCCATATAAGCCATAAAACTTATGTGTCTGGTTTTTAAAAAAATATTTTTGGGTTCTATTTGGCTTACATTAAATGCATAGTTTAACTTAAGGAAACTGACATTTTCATGAAAAATAAAATTAGTTCTCTATGTACACTACCCCAAAATTTAACTTCAGATGAAGAAAAGGCATAATGTAAAAAATATAGTTATAAATATTTATGTGGAAGAATACATGTACAAGAATAGCCATGATAATTGTGAAAAAGAATTTTTAGTGTTGCTCTGTCAAGTTTCACAAAGTCATTTGAAAATTTTGGCATGAATTGCACTTAATTTATATATTAAGAAAGAATTAAATTGATGATACATCTAGAATTCTACTTTTAAAAATGTCATTTATCAACATTATGATCTTAAGCAGGGATACTTTTCCCTTCATTTATTGATATTATATCTTAAAAAACAGTTAAGTAACTTTAGCTATTTTAAGCATTTTGTTAAAGCCTAAGCTTATTTTGAGTTTTACATTCCCAGATACTATTCTCATTCATTCACTCATTTATCCGTAAGTCTCTGGTTCTGTAAAGTACTTTACAGTCCTGAGCATTAGCTCTATTTGCTGCTTAAGGGTTATTTTTAGTGGTATCTACAAACACTTTTTTTCCTTGTCTTGATTTTAAAACTATCATAAATATTTAAGGTTGGCTGAAAATTAGGCTCTGAATAAGCAAGGCTTTACTATGACTTCAAAGAATTATGAATAAATAAGCTTCCTCTTATCTGGCAGTTTGAAAATGAGGTCTTCCAGTTTATCTAAAATTTTAGTGGAAAATTCACTAGAAAGATATCAACTTGTGAAGAACAAAATTTAATAAAGTTTCACAACAAAACTAAATTGGACAAATTATTCTATGATAATAGTAGTTATCATAGGAAGGCACTGTTCTAAGTGCTTTACAAACATTAAATAATTGAATCCTCTATTATTTAACAGATACTTTTAGGTATTAGAGTATTGCATGGCCTTCAGGTGAATATCAGCTGCAAATGTATGGACAAGTAGGATAAGAAGGATTTAAGTTAAGAGTGTAGGACATAAAAGAGCTTATGATAAATATAAATTGGTCAATTTTATGGTCAGATTTACTATTCTCTCCAACTTTACAAAACCATACAGTAGCTATTAAGTGAAGAATATAAGTTCTGATTTACTAGGTAATATCTTATGCTTTCTTTTAAACCTTATTAGTTTGCCCATAAATCTGATTCTAGAGCCATCCCTAAAAATATACACTCCTAAAACTACACATTAAAAACTGACATCAACACAAAGTCAAATGAATCTTTAAGGGACATCACATAGTTTTGTAAGTGGAAGGGTTACACATAATGAAATATAAAACATGAAGGCTTTATAGGAACTCTAATGAAAGGAGTTGATTTATATACCATGATCTTTTACACTATGACCTTTACTTTTTTTTAGATAAACTAAAAAAAATTTTTTTGAGACAGAGTCTCACTCTGTTGCCCAAGCTGGAGTGCAGTGGCATGACCTCCGCTCACAGCAATCTCTGCCTCCTGGGTTCAAGTGATTCTCATGCCTCGGCCTCCTGAGTAGCTGGGATCACAGGAATGCACCACCACACACTGCTAATTTTTGCATTTTCGTAGAGATGGGGTTTCACCATGTTGCCCAACCTGGTCTCAAACTCCTAGCCTCAAGTTATCCACCCGCCTCAGCCTTCCAAAACTGCTGGGATTACAGGCATGAGTCACTGTGTCTAGCCCGACACCATGATGTTGAGAGTAAGACATACTTCCACATTATAGGAACGACTTCTTCAATATAACATTTATTAAAATTCTTCCATAGGCCAAGTTTATAAAGTTGATGTGAATTCAGAAGTATCACAATTTGAGCCATTCTAAAAGATTTTTACAACAGGTTAGTTATATGAAGACTCACCTCAAATTTTAGTTTTACATATTGCTTATATCTCAAATTAATCTGGTCTTCATTTAACAACTAAAAGACCCATTGAACTTAATTTCAGAAGTTTATTAGTATGTGAAGGGTATGCAGAAACTTTCACACCATTTTAGCAACTTTTCTGAAATGATTTCAAAATGAAAAGTTAAAAAAATAAGGTAGCCACTGTTTACGCTCTATATAGTCAAACAATTGAAAGTGTAGAATGTTTAATGAAGTAATGATATTTACCATAATGCCCATCAGTTATTTTACTTTTAACAAGGCTACTAAAAATAAATATCATGTTCTATTGGTAAATTAAAGATATATCATTCTCTCTGATACTCTCCTTCCAACACACATACTTTAGAACATACAGATTCTGAAAAAAAAACAAAAAAACCTAGGGATTATACAATGGTACAATCACTTTGGTGTTACCATTGGCAGGTTTTTAAAAAGTAAAACATTCATCTACCCGATGATTAACAATGCCACTCCTAGGTATTTAGCCAAGATAAATAAAAACACACTTTCAAAAAATTATATGGCAGCTTTATGCATGATAGTAACAAACTGGAAACCACCAAAATGACCATTGACAGGTGAATAAAATATATTCATACTCAGCAATAATAAGGAATGAACTACTGATACAACAACGAAGTGGAATGAAAGAACCTGGACACAGAGTATTTTTAGTCTAAGAGGAGCAAAACTAATCTATGGTGACAGAAATCAGAAAGTGGTGCCTCTTGAGAAGTAGTGATTAAGAAGGACTGAAGGGCCAAAAGGAAACTCTCTGGAGTAACTGAACTATTCTATACCTCATTGTCAACATATATAATAATTGCATATTGAAAAAAATAAAGCATATAAATTATACCTCAATTGAAATGAAAATTATTCTCTTTAAAATACATTTTCTAGATGAATATGTAACAGAAACAATAATAGTTCGAGTTTTAACATTTCTATTTTCATGATGCTTACCTGTCTAAGAGCTGATCATGTTTTTCTAAAGCATCCTTTTCAGCCATCACTGCTCGTTCCTTTTCAGCCACAGCATTATCCCTTGCTTCTCGGAGATTTCTAAAATTTAAACATGCATTTCAGTTACTTCAAATGTGTGATTTATCCATGTTCTTTCTTAAAGATGGACTATCTGACAATCATAAGGACCCATCTGAGAAGTTGGGGACCCAAAGTGTACACTATATAAATCTGCCTGGCTTGATTGTCTTGAAGAGCAGGATACACCAGTGTAGGTGCAAATATGGTCTATCTCGATATCACACCACCCTTCTCAGCATGGGTCAAAGGATAGGCTAAGCAGTTTGTATGTAATTTATGTATTCCTTACCAGAAGCCAATGAGATAGGTGTAATTACTCATATATTATCTACTAGAAAACTGAGGTTTTGGGAGGTTAATAAATGTCCCACAAAATATTTTAAGTGAATGATATATTGTGGATAATCAAAATAAAAGTGCAGTTTGGGATACAAGCAAGAGAATCGTTGAAATGAAGAACCTTGAAGTCTCAGTTATATAGGAAGGAAAGGGAAGGAAACACAGGTTGACAGACAGGATAAAGCAGAAGGGACAAAGAATTAGAGGTCCTGATAAGATATGACAGATTAAGTCAAAGTGTAATAGTTGTACAAGCAAGATGGAAGACTTGAGAATGGTGATTTGGAGGTAGAACAGAACTTTTCAGTGGCAGAATTTTGGTGGCTAACAAGATAGGGTATGAAAATCAGTATGGCTAAATTAAGTAGAGCTGAGATGAAGGTCAATATTTATGTAGGGCTCAAGGAAGTACGAGACTAGGGTATTGGAAAAGTCATCTATTTAACAGTTGAGAGGACAGTAGGAAGGAACTGAAATTGATAGAAAAAATACATTTAGTGTCAGTTAAGGGAAGCTGGAAGATAACAATGACTAGTTGGGAGATTACACAGCTAGCCATGAGCTTCCAAAGATCAAAATGTTTGCCTTTTAATCAATATGAAACTTTGAATCAAGAAAAATACCAACAATAAGTTTCTTTCAGATAGTCACCTATTTTTTTTAAAATCTCCTTCTCTTGCAGTTACAACATAAATAACAAGAATGTAATATAAATGATTTTGCTCACCTAATCCCTACAAAGCCCTTATGTTGTATTTTATAACCTACTTTATAGTTGAGTAAACTGAAGTTTAGAGAGCTCATGTACCTAGCCCTCAAGTCACACAGTCTAAGAGGACCATAATTTGAATCCAGTTATTTCTTACTCCAAAGCCAGGGCTTTTTACATCATGCCACACTATTCTCATGAAAAACCGGATTGGAAATTATTATTTTTTATTATTCATATAGAATGTGAGTAGGGGCCGGGCGCGGTGGCTCAAGCCTGTAATCCCAGCACTTTGGGAGCCGAGACGGGTGGATCACGAGGTCAGCAATCGAGACTGGCTAACATGGTGAAACCCCGTCTCTACAAAAAATACAAAAAACTAGCCGGGCGAGATGGCGGGCTGTATCCCAGCTACTTGGATGAGGCAGGAGAATGGCGTGAACCGGGAGGAGCTTGCAGTGAGCTGAGATCCGGCCACTGCACTCCAGCCTGGGCGCAGAGCGAGACTCCGCCTCAAAAAAAAAAAAAAAAAAAAAAAAAAAAAAAAAAAAAAAAAAAAAAAAAAGAATGTGAGTAGGGAGTCGTGAAAGCCATGAAGTTTTAATAAACTTATCTACTGAATATTGGATAGAAATGCTCAGTACTTATACTTGCTGTACCAGTACTCAATCTAGTCTTTTGCATGGTGATGTTGTCACAGGATCCTTGGGGTGTCGCTTTGTCAGCTGGAAACCTTTGTAGCCAGTGGTGCCTTTGTCCGAGTTATGCTCAGGCCCACTGGGCTTGTTCCACCCACTCGGCCTCACATGCTGTACTTGGCTTAAGCTCTACTAGCCGGGATCCCACACCTGCCAAGGGCAAGCCAAGTGCAGAGCAGCAAGGGGTGCGTGAGCAAGTGAACGAGTGCGGGGTTCAACCACTGCGCACAGCCGGGCACACAGGCTGTAGTGGGGTAGGCAGCTCCAGGCGCTGGCTCCAGGTTCCCTGTGAGGCTGTGACCAGACAGGCATACTGAAAGTTGCTTCCACTGCTGGCACCGGGGAATGCAGTAGTGCCCGGAAGCCTGGAGATGCCAGGAACTGCAGAGCCCCAAACAGGTGTCAGAGTCCTTGCTCAGGGAGCTCCTAGGTCTGGGCTCCCCAAAGGGCTGCAGCTCTTCTCTCCTTCCCACTTCTTGTCTTGTTGCAATGTGGCAAGTGAGGGGCGTGTTTCAGCCCTGTTTGTGTTACGGCTCTTTCAGTCCCACCATTAAGCAGGTCCCAAGTTCTTGTCCTGTGTCCAGGAAGAATGAGGTACACAGACAACTGGAGCATGAGTAAGGCAAAGAGGTGCTTTATTGAGCGGCAGTACAGCTCTCAGGAGATCCAGAATGGGTAGCTCCTATCTGCAGGCAGGCCATCCCAATGTCTGCTCAGCTCCTGACCGAGAGGGGACCCACAGTGGGTAGCTCCTCTTTGACGTCCAGACGTCTGCCAGAGCCCCAGGTTTTTGTGGGCTTCAGTGGGGAGGAAGTACATAGGTGACAATGGGTAGGCCGGGGGAAAAAAGTACCGTAAGTTCTCAGTCTGTTCTGTGAAACTGGTGGCGCAGCTCCCATGCTCCAGGCCACCCCTGGCTTGAGGTGGGGCTTCACCGGGGACCCACCCCTTTCTGTCCAGGAGCCTGCCTGCCTCCTGCTGCCATCAACCAGCTGTAACCCAGCGCCTGGGCTGGAGTGCCAAAGGGCACCTGCAGGCCTGCACCAAGCCGCCCTCATCCCCCACTTTGGCTGGCCTCCCTCCCGTGCTTGTCAGTGTCCAAAGTCTGGAGGAGGCCGAGGTGGCAGAGGGCTGGGGTGTCAGTACTGCCCCAAGAGCGGGCACACCTGCAACAGTTCCCAGGCTTGGCCTCAACTTTGCTCCGAAATCACAGTGGGCAGTGGGAGTAGGGAGAGGCCAGGCAGCGGGAACAGGCCTTTCTGAGCCTGCGGGGGAAGAGGGCTCCCTAGGCCAACGAGAGTGAAGCAATGCCTGGGTCCGCAGCTGCGGCTGGGCCGCTGCAGCCGCACCTGGGAGGGCTCCCGCCTCTCCAACTCGAAGGGGTCTGGGTTTCTGCCTGTTTCTGGCTCCTGCCGGCTCAGTGGAGCATGCAGCACTGGCCGCGCGTGCCCCACTGCAGCTGGCATCTTTACAGCAGTTGCTCCAGATAGGCCACTGCTGCCATCAATATTAACAACAAATTTAAAAATTTAAAAATGTCAACCATTAGAGATTTGTCAGTAAAACAGTTTATAAGCCAGAAATAAAACAGTTTCTTTAGAAATGTTGGAGTACAGGTAACTCTTATTGAAAAGAAAATAAACTACTTTTGTGGGTTATTATATAAGCGGATGTACATTCTAAAGTAGCTGTCAAAAAATGACATATTGTTATTTTCTGATGCCATCCTGATTGCAACAACCTTCAAAAATAATCTATTCTCGAACTGAAACATGAAAAATTAATGTTATAGATAGAATAAAATTCTCAAACTATATTAAACATTTATATATTTTTCATTTCTAAATGATCTAAATATTTTAGTCAGTAAATCACCACAAACTGGTTTCAATGTTCATTTCTCAAATATAGCCTCATTATTCTATATGTTATTTTGGCAGCAGAATTACAAGTAGATCACATTTACAGGACTAATGAATCACGAATGCTCAACTGGTAGATGGAGACGCTTCAGTCCCTGATATTTCCTTTCTTGCAACAATGGACATTAGAAATGAAAACAAGACACAGGGAATGAAATAAAACTTAGAACAAGCTAACATCAGGGCTTGTGAAAGGAGGTATGATCAGAGGGTACTATGTTAAGGCATGTTGAAGTATGATCAGAGGGTACTATGTGAAGTGCTATGCTAAGCCATTAACAAAATTCTATGGCCACAAAGAGGAGCTGATTTCTCTTTACTGGAGTAAGAGAGGTAGGTGAATAAAGTGAAACATTTTTAAAAAGTGACATGTAAGTTGGGCCTTGAAGGACAAATAGGTAAAGCAATTCAGAAAGAGAAAACAGAAATGAACTGGGGAATGGACCAGAAGAAGCTGAGGCTTCTACCAATAGGTCCTCTCACGGGTGTTTGTGGGTAACATTTCTGTGGAATCCCAATCTCCTTATCAAGTACCACACCTTCCATATCCAGTCCATAACCTGCATTCTTTAGCAAAAAGCAGCAAAATTCCTTATAACAAAAACTTCCTTTAATATTACCAATTCACAGGTTTCATATGAAGTCTGAGAGAGATAAACTAAGTGTATTTTTCCACTGACAATAATAGCAATAGCATACTGTTTACCACGTGCCAGAAGCTGTTCTAAGCACTTTACATATCATAACTCATTTAATTGTCACAACGATCCCACAAAGCAGTTGTATCATTACCTCCATTTTACAAATGATAAGACTAAAACACAAAGAGGTTAAGTATTAGCTTAAAGTCACACAAGAAGTATGCTACGGAGCCCAAATGTGCACCCAAACCATTTGGCTCCAGAGTCTGTGGTGTGAATCATACTACACTGCCTCTTAAAATTTCCTTTGTTTCACAGATGTTTTCTCCTTGAGAAATTCTGACACTATTAGATTTATATTACATGACCACCTCAAGGCACCAATAGATGTGAAATCAAAATAAGCCTTGAAAGAACTGTGAATATATTATACATTAGCTTTTATGGCCCACCGTATGTAACATGCTCTTTAAAAAATAAACTGTTTGATAAAACGCTAGATGTATTCCTTCCGCAGGTAAGACAATAACTTTCATATAACTAATAAGTAATCCATTTCTAAATGTTAAATGCATTAGAAAATATACCAGAAATACAATTATGGAACAAATTACAGGAATTCAAATGTTCTTCAAAAGAGAAACTTGAAAAATTGATAGAAGCTATCTGCAGCATGTATAAGCTAATGAAGCTCAAGTTTTAGAAGTCCAAACCAAGTGTATAATCAAATGTAATTATAACAAAGAAAATGTTTCAAAATACAAAAATCTGAATATATCATCCTTAAAATGCCTGTATAAAGTTAACATTAGATTCCAACACTGTGTTTTTCATCATTCTTTCATGTTGTTTCCTAGCAACTCTATGTATCTCCCATATTCACATACGTATTTCTCCCATCCACCCTATGTTGTTTTGGAGACATACTGAGAGGAAAGACTGAAGAAAAGAAATCTTAATACTCTGTGAAATGCAAAGGGAAAGTGAGTATCCTACTTTTATAACTAGAATGTTCAAATAATGTATTTTTCAACCTGGGGCACTTTTTAGAATAAAAGAGGGTGCTATTAAAAATTATGCCAGAACAGGCATAAATCAGTACTTTCTTAGACAAACCAAGAGATATGGTTACTTAAATTGTAACATTCGAATGAGAAACTTAAAGAGTTCTTAATCATTTACTTAAATAAAAGGTTTTAATATTCTAATAAAATAGACACAGTTCATACACAATATAGTGCCATTTGTGCAGCAGATAATTGAATACACAGAAGTTTATTCAACAGTAGCTCACAACTGAAACTTGAAAACCTCATTATAAAACATTCGTAACAGGGTAGAATGTATTTTCCTACTACTAGATGACAAATTTCACAGTACCAATAGGCTAAATCTATATTTATATCTGAAAAGTGGTAAGAAAAATGTCACGAGAAAAACTTTAGGAACCTTTGAAATTTGAACAGTATCAAATCAGAGTTTGGCAATGCGAGGATTACGTCTCAGCCTGAATAAACATCCCTAATGCCTCAGAACTTAAAATTTACCAAGCATAAATAGTGAAAAAACAAAAACAAACAAACAAAAAAACCATGGCTGTCAGAAGAGCTCAGCAGGTGTAACTAGGCAATCTGAACTCTTCCTTCTGTCTTCATGTAAAAATATTTTTGGCTAATACAAGTAAATATATTTTTCTAGTTAAAACAACAAAGGATTAAAATAGGCTGTTTTATATGACAGGCTTATTTATAGGAAAAGTGTTTGCATTTACTGTCTCTATCTCCAGTGTCTTCCTGGACACAACATAAAACTGCTCAATTCCATATCTGATGCCTTTGATTTTAAGATGGCGTAAAATAGAAGGGTTGCATGTATATTATGTTGTTTCAATCCAATGACTGGTAGTTTTACCTTTATCATAGATGACTAAAAAGTTAGTGAGTAGGACATAAAAATGAAATAAGCAAAGTGGAAATCTTATTTAATAAAATTTCTTGGGAGAAGCTACACACTTTAAGAGTAGAAACTTTTTGAGATCATTGTTGACTGAAAATGCTACACTTTCCTATCCTTTTATTATAGTTGGTGCCTTGGTTTAAAAGTTTGTGTCTTCCAAAACTCAAGTTGAAATTTAACTGCCATTCTAACAGTATTAAGAGGTAGGACCTAATAATGGTGATTAGGCCATGAGGGTGGGACTGGTGCCATTACAAAAGGGTGAGTTTGGCTCCCCCAGCTCTGTCTCCCACCTTCTTGCCTTATGCCATGTGATCATGTAGTGAGAAAGCTCTTGCCAGATGCCAGCACGTAGATATTGCACTTACCAGCCTCCAGACCTGTGAGCCAATAAACTTCTGTTCACTATAAATTACCCAGTCTCAGGTATCCTGTTATAGCAGCATAAAATGGACTGAAGACAGTTGGTGCTCAAGCAGATTTCTGTTTGTTTGTTTCTAGATATGAAAACTTAGGCACAAAGTAAACACCAAATCCAAATTATGGTTGAAAAATTATAAAAAATTTATGTATAAAAATGCAAAATATTTGCTTAAATCCATTAATGTGTTAAGGTTTACAAAGCAGCTGACAGGATAAAAGGTAACATATCAAAATGAAACAGAATGAATCTGGTAGATGGTTAACTGAGTAAACTACTATATATCTGTCACTACACTCAGTCCTGATCAAATCCATTATAAACCTTTGAATAGGTTTTCATTTACAGCCACCTAATTTCTAAAAAGTAGTACCAATTCATTCTTTCATTCAATAAATATTATGTATACTGAGCATTTACTGCATACCAGGCACTGGTACTTGGGAGTCCAGGACTGAACGATACATGAAAACTCCTACTCTCATGGAGATCACATTGTAGTAGGAAAAAAACTGCAAAGTAAATGACTATGTAGTATTTTGATAGATTATAAGTGCTTTAAGGAAAAACAAAGCAAAGACAACATAGAACAAAGTCAGAAAAGACCACAAGAACAGGTGTATCATCAGGAGTAGATGGTTAAGCAGTGGAAACTGTGAATACAAAGGATCTGCGGTAGGAGCACGCCTACAGGTAAAAGAACAGGAGGCCAGCATGACTATGCGAGTAACCAGAAGAAAGTCCTAAATGAGGCCGGGCGCGGTGGCTCAAGCCTGTAATCCCAGCACTTTGGGAGGCCGAGGCGGGTGGATCACAAGGTCAGGAGATCGAGACCATCCTGGCTAACACGGTGAAACCCCGTCTCTACTAAAAAATACAAAAAACGAGCCGGGCGAGGTGGCGGGCGCCTGTAGTCCCAGCTACTCGGGAGGCTGAGGCAGGAGAATGGTGTGAACCCAGGAGGCGGAGCTTGCAGTGAGCTGAGATCTGGCCAGTGCACTCCAGCTTGGGTGACAGAGCGAGACTCCGTCTCAAAAAAAAAAAAAAAAAAAAAAGAAAGTCCTAAATGAGGATAGGGTAGCTGAATACTGATCAGGTAGTATCACAGGCCAATGTAATCATTTAAAGCTTTACTAAGTTTAATGATGGGGAGCCTTTTTATTTGAGTAGAGAAGTGATCCAACTTGACTTATCATTTAACAAAAACTGTGCTAAGAGACTGAAGAGGGCAAGGAAGAAAGCTGGGGACCACTTAAGAGGCTACTGCAGTAATTTTTAGACAAGAGATAATGGTGACCTGAACCAAGGTAATATGCATGAGATAGAGATCATAAATCCAAAAGGATTTGCTAATGAACAGAATATGGAATGTGAAAAAAGATGACTTCAGGTTTTTGGTCTGGGCAAGTGGAAGAATAGAGTTGTCTTTAATTGAGCTGGGTGAGACTGAAGGTGGAGCAGAATTGGGAGGTAGAATGGAACAGAAATTTGCTTCTGAACATATTAGGATGCATATTATTAATAGATAACCAAGTGGAAATGCCATGGAGGCAGCTGCAAAAGTTGTCAAGAAGATGAGGAGGAACCAACAAAGAGAATGAGTAGGTACAGCTAATAAGGAAGAGAAAAATTTATAGTGGGTGACATTATGGAAGCTAAAGAATGTGTTCCCAGGAGTAGGGAGTGATCAATTGTTACATACTGCTAGTAAGGTCAAGAACAGTAAGAACAGAATATGACTACTGGATCTGGGCTACATGAAGGTCTTAGGGGCTTTGGTAAAAACATCTTTGTTGGAGTAGTATTGGGGAGGGGGGCAAAGGCTTGATAGTGGATATGAATAGACACTTCTCAAAAGAAGACATTTATGCGGCCAACAAACATGAAAAAAAGCTCATCATCACTGATCATTAGAGAAATGCAAATCAAAACCACAATGATACCATCTCACACCAGTCAGAATGGTGATTATTAAAAAATCAAGAAACAACAGATGCTGGTGAAAAGCAGGAATGCTTCCACACTGTTGGTGGGAATGTAAATTAGTTCAGCCATTGTGGAAAACAGTGTAGCAATTCCTCAAGGATCTACAACAAGAAATACCACTTGACCCAGCAATCCCATTACTGGGTATATACTGAAAGGAATATAAATCACTCTACTATAAAAAGACACATGGACACGTATATTTATTGCAGCTCTATTTACAATAGCAAAGGCATGGAACCAATCCAAATGCCCATCAATGATAGACTGGATAACGAAAATGTGGTACATATACACCATGGAATACTACGCAGCCATAAAAAAGAACGAGATCATGTCCTTTGCAGAGACATGGATATGAAGCTAGAAACCACCATCCTCAGCAAACTAATACAGGAACAGAAAACCAAACACTACATATTCTCACTCATAAATGGGAGTTGAACAATGAGAACACACGGACACAGGGAGGGGAACAACACACACTGGGGCCAATTGGGGGTTGGGGGGCAAGGGGAGGGAAAGCATTAGGACAAATAGCTAATGCATGTGGGGCTTAAAACCTAGATGACCCACTGATAGGTGTTGTAAACCACCATGGCACCTGTACATCTATGCAACAAGCCTACACATTCTGCACTTGTGTCACAGAACTTAAAGTAAAATAAACTTAAAAAAGAAAAGAAAAATAAAGGCCTCTTTGCCAACTTCAAAAATTATAAATGCTTGTCTGGGAATGGTGGCTAACACCTGTAATCCTAGCACTTTGGGAGGCTGAGGTCAGGGGGAGGATCACCTGAGCTCAGGAGTTCAAGACCCAGCCTGGGCAAAACAGTAAGACTTCGTGTGTGTGTGTGTGTGTGTGTGTGTGTGTACATAAAATTAGAAATGCTTTTATAAAGCTCTAATGATCCATACTCAGCCCTCAAGCATGGAATGTGGCTTACAAATTCTCTTAAAAGACAGAGTTTCTTCACTGTTCTCAGCAAACTAACACAGGAACAGAAAACCAAAACACTGCATGTTCTCACTTACAAGTGGGAACCAAACAATGAGAACACATGGAAACAGGGAGGGAAACATCACACACTGGGGCCTGTCAGGGGGTGAAGAGCTAGGGGAGGGAGAGCATTAGGAGAAATATCTAATGTAGATGATGGGTTGATGGGTGCAGCAAACCACCATGGCATGTGTATATCTATGTAACAAACCTGCATGTTCTGCACATGTATTCTGGAACCTTAAGTATAATAATAAAAAAGACAGAATTTCTATTTTAAGTAAATTACATTCAAAAATTATAGTTCTGATAGGAAATCTTTGATCAGTTTACATAGCCCTAACCAGTTAAATGGGAGTGTGCACTGCATTGCAGTCAAATGTATCTAGTTTTTACCAACAAAACATTTGTAATAATCACAGACAAGTCACAGCTGATGTCTCAATTTCCTTACTTGTAAAATAGGGATATTAATACCTAAACTTCATAAAATGTGTTTGATTCTTTTCTACAATGTATGTGAAGTGTTGAGTACAATGCTTGATGCATAATAAG
The DNA here is from genome assembly GCF_009764315.1 of Trachypithecus francoisi. Classification (NCBI taxonomy): domain Eukaryota; kingdom Metazoa; phylum Chordata; class Mammalia; order Primates; family Cercopithecidae; genus Trachypithecus; species Trachypithecus francoisi. The sequence goes on from NW_022681463.1 coordinate 43,123,694, forward strand.
TACTCAATAAATAGTAGCTATGGTTAGTATGCTACCTAAATATGAAAATGTAAATTAAAATGTAATGTTCATTTAAAGGTTGATAATTACAGCAACGTTTCCTAAAATTTTTTATTGTATAAAATGAAAGTGATACTATTTTTATTTTATTTTATTTTTTGAGACAGAGTCTTGCTCTGTCGCCTGGGCTGGAGTGCAGTGGCCGGATCTCAGCTCACTGCAACCTCTGCCTCCCGGGTTTACGCCATTCTCCTGCCTCAGCCTCCTAAGTGACTGGGACTACAGGCGCCCGCCACAACGCCCGGCTGATTTTTTGTATTTTTTTTTTTTTTTAGTAGAGACAGGGTTTCACCGTGTTAGCCAGGATGGTCTTGATCTCCTGACCTCGTGATCCGCCCGTCTTGGCCTGCCAAAGTGCTGGGATTACAGGCTTGAGCCACCGCGCCCAGCTGAAAGTGATACTATTTTTAATGGCATCCTAGTGAAAACACAGAAGACTGTTGGAGGGGCTTCAGCATCTTAGGGTTCCTTCTACTACTGTGAGGGCTAAGGGGAGTGAAATCTGGGGCACAGCAGAGAAACATCTCTAGCAAAAAGCTGTGTGATCTCAGATAAGCACTTTTGAGCTTGGTCAGGGCTGCCACATCTGGCAAAAGATCAGAAATTAGGCCAGGTGCGGTAGCTCATGCCTGTAATCCCAGCACTTTGGGAGGCTGAGGTGGGTGAACTCCCGAGGTCAGGAGTTCCAGACCAGCCTGACCAACATGGCGAAATCCTGTCTCTACTAAAAGTACAAAAATTAGCTGTAGTGGCGCACGTCTGTAATCCCAGTTACTTGGGAGGCTGAGGCAGGAGAATCACTTGAACCCGGGAGGCAGAGGTTGCAATGAGCTGAGATCGTGCCATTGCACTCCAGCCTGGACGACAAGAGTGAAACTCTGTCTCCAAAAGTCTGCAATCTGGAGCTAATGGCCATGCCTTATCACCAATCACTCTGAGACTACTGAGGTAGAAAAGCTGGAGTCATTCCTGAGGTTCACTTCTTGTCAATCACCAGATCTTGCCAATTCTCCTACCTATTCTTTAAATTCAACTGTCCTTCTCTTTCTATTTCTCATTTTCATCACCTAAACTGTGCAATAGCCTCCTACGTGATCTCCCTGCTTCTAGGCTTTCTTCAACTATAATCCACCCTGCATTGCAACCGTAGTTATAAAAAATGAGTAAGTCATGTTTCCGTCCTACTATAAAACCTCTGGACATTCTCCACTGACACCAGAACCTTTAAAATCTGGCCCAATCTTACTTTACCAGCCTCCCCCTACCACACAACGAACTATACTACAAAGGTAAATCTAAATTCCTATGCAACCTGAACTTACCTTGCTTCATATCTGGAACCCTACACAGCTTGAAAATTTTAAGTATTATTAACCAAGCAGTGAATACATGTTGTAAACATCTACAGGAGTAAAGAATATAGTTAACAATAAAAGATAACTACTAATCAAAATGAATTTAAAATATTTGAGAAGATGCTGAGAGAGTTGTCTGCAGAGCCATATACTTCAAGAATTATCTAACTGAAAAGACAAAGTAATTATTTAAATTTTTCCATAGAAGAACTTAAAACATTATAGAGCTATCTGGTAAGATATGAACAAAAGAGGTTTGTTTATGTGCTTAAGCACTAATGAGGACATACACCTTTAAAGTGATGAATGGAACCTCTGAACTATAGTTAAATTCACCATTGTAATACATTACATATGCTCAACGAACCTTTGTAAATAGATTCAAGATTCAAAGTTGTTTAATATCACTCTAAGATTCTACACAAATTTCAAGTTTATATCATTAAAGTTTCTTCTTGAGTACTTTTGGAAGATAAATTGTGGTCAAGATGGTTTTTATTGATATGGCAGGAAAATAAAATCACTAAAGCAATACTAATTGTTGCACTTAAAAACATCTTTTCAATCTCTTTTTCTCTACTGCCTACCCCCTTTCAAACAATTGTAAAGCTATTTCAGTTTCCAGAGTCCGTACTGCACAAAGAGCATAATGAATGCCTCTAATCTTATCTTTTTTATAGCACCACTCACAATAGCGCTTTCTGTGTTTACAGTAACAAGACCACCTTAAATAAAGGTAGTTTTACTTTATGGAAAAACTTTATCAGCCGAATTTATCTCCCTTTACCTTACTATCTCATAACCTAATTAGGAAACATAAGCTAGCCATCTTATGCAGAAATTTAGACAGAAAAGAATGGCATGTAGACCCTCTACGTCTATATTATGTCATTTAAGAAAACTTGTTAAATGCTATGGAGATAAACACTTAAGAATATGTATTTTGTATTAGTATCTTCTAGTGATAAATAATTCCATAATATTATCAGTTGACTTTTATATAATGGTGATTTTCCTTAAATTGTCAACATAATAGATAAAAACATTTTCTTCAAGTATTCTACATAGGCGTAAGGTACCAAAATAACTCATTTATGTCTATAATTTATAATGTACTTTTTGCATATATTATCTCATTTAGACCTCACGGACCACCCTAAGAAGTATTATTAGTAGCTATTATTATTTTTTGAGACAGGATCTCACTTCAGTTGCCCAGGCTGGAGTGCAACCTTGACCTCCCAGGCTCAGGTGATCCTCCCACCTCAACCTCCTTAGTAGGACTACAGGCCTGTGCCACCATGCCTGGCTAATTTTTTTGTATTTTCACTAGAGATGGGGTTCTGCCATTTTGCCCAGCCTGGTCTCAAACTCCTGGACTCAAGCAATCCGTCTGCCTCAGCCTCCCAATGTGTTGGTGTTACAGGTGTTAGCCACCACGCCTGGCCTATTAGCTCATTTTATAAAAGAAGAAATTAAACTTCAGGGATATTAAGTGACTTATCCGCTGAGCTAGTAAGTGGTAGAATCAGGATCAAGTTCAGTCTTTTGATCCAAATCTCTTTCGTAATACACTCCCACTCACGGAATAATGTCTTATTTCCAAATGCATAAGAGGGTCCATAACATTTCTGTCACATAATACCTACTAAGCAATAAGTTATTAATATAATACATCTCAGCACTGTAGTACCTTTCATTCATTTCCCACAGCTCCAAAGTGGAATTTTAAGTAACTAGAATATACAGAAAAGACAAAGAGCCTAATTCACAAACTGGACCAACGCATACATACATATTATAATTTCAACTACAGTATGTTTGATGTATCTAAATATCCAAGTTCCCTCTTGGTTTATAAATGCCCTTTTCTTAAGTCTTTATATCTTCTACTCCCTTTCTTTTCTCTCAATACTTTAACTTCAAGAACTACTGGAATGACTGCAGGTCAGATACCAGGATTGGATAGAGTAAGTTCCATGTACCTTTTCCATATTAAAAAAGATAAAAGAAAAAGTATTCTTTTAACATCCTCCGATGTATAGAAAGAAAATTAAAGGCAAAATACATTTCACTAATCATCATTTCAGTTTCTTTAGAAAATGTTTATTGGGGCCGGGCATGGTGGCTCATGCCTGTAATCACAGCACTTTGGGAGGCCGAGGCGGGCAGACTACCTGAGGTCAGGCATTTGAGACCAGCCTGGCCAACACATGGTGAAACACCATCCGTACTAAAAATATGAAAATTAGCCGGGCGTGGTGGCGTGCACTTGTGATCCCAGCTACTCAGGAAGCTGAGACAGGAGAATCGCTTGCACCCGGGAGGTGGAGTTTGCAGTGAGCTGAGATCACATCACTGTAGTCCAGCCTGGGTGACAGAGCAAGACTCCGTCAAAAAAAAAAAAAAAGTTTATTGGGGGAGAGATAAGGAGACCAAACATAAATATGCAAGTGTAAGTACTTCATCCATTTCAACTCATTGTAACAGCACACTTTGATAAAATACCAGTAATGAACACAATCATACATCTCAGGCCAAAGCAAAAGATTAATTTACCTAAACACGCACACACAACCCTAAATGTGTAAACTTATGAATTTCATGTTTTATAACAGGAAATATTAAAATTCGTTCTTTAGCCATTTTAAGTTCTAAGATTTCAAAAGAAATAAATTATAATTTATTTTTTACTGTGTGGAAGATTAGTATGATACAAGCTCTAACTACAGTTAAATCTCCCGTAATGAAGAAACTATGATCCCCAAAGATTCAGTAACATAAAACAAAGGGTTGGATTACTGTGAGATTAAAATGATAAAGGCAAGCCTGTACAATTAGCTAGTTAGGTGTCTTGGGCAATTCAAATTCATCTGGGCTCAGGCTGCAATTTGGCACCACCTGGTGGCAACTGTCCACTCTAGCCTCAGTATACATCCGATCAGTTCTGAGTCCTGTAGCTGGCTGGGGCATCCACAGGGCAGTCCCAATCCCAGGAATCCTCTGGTTAGGTAGTGTCCATTCCGACGTGGATAGGGGGCCAGAAGAACACTGGAGACAAGGACATCTGCTTTCAGTTTTCCTACTTCCAGAAACGGCTCTGTTGGTTGTTTCCCCACACAGCTTTACCAACCTACCCCTACCAACCACATTTATGTTACAATGGGATAAACTTTAAATATTTTTTTTAAAGAACAGCAAAAACCTAAAAAAATTAGGAAATTTTCAAGAAGATTACATACCAAAGTTTATATGGCTATGTGGATTGCTTAGGAATAACCACAGAAAGTTCCCATACATTTTAAAATTATTGTATCAGTCAACAAAAGCCTATTAAATCCACAACAGAATTGAACCACAGAACCAACAGTACTTATTTGTAAAATAGAAATAATACTATCTATATCACAGGCCTCTCTAATCCCCAGATCTTTCTCTTGAGGTTTAGATTATTCTACAGTCAACTCTTTTATTTGTATATCCCACAGACACTTCAAGTGAAACAACTAAATTGATCATGTTTTCCTATTAAAGCTTTGTATTTTCTAATGTTTTAAAAACTGTATCACTATCTATGCAGCTGTTTAATTCAGAAACCTCGCTGACATCCTTAATGAGTTCTCATCTTACCAATCCAATCTAGTCACTGAGTCCTGTTGGCTCTATCTCATAGATATTTTTCCAACCTGGCCCATTTCTCTCATCTTTACTGCTACTAATCCAGTTTCATTATCACCTTTCATCTGGATAATGGAAATAACCTCTAAAAGTAGAGCCTCTCTAACAGGCTTATGCCATTCCAATCTATTCTCTACATTACAGTGATCTCTGGATATAAAATCAGATCATTTCATGCCTCTTCTTAAAATCTTTTAATTGTTCCCCATAGGTCTTACATAATGGTCCAAATGCATTCTCTGGGCCCATTTGCTGCTTCTCTTTCATCTCTTTTAACTCCCTGCCTCTCAGTCTATCCTTCAGCCATACCAAATTAATTTGTTTAAAAAGCTTAATTTTATCCTACTTTCAGGCTTTTATATATGCTATATATTGATTCTCCCAATTCCCTTTCCTTCCTTAGTTCATAGTGTTAAAGCAAACTAAATATGGCCTTAAGAAAGATTCTGTACTTCTGTATTTGAGTCTTTATTGATGAACTGCAATCTAACTTAATAGGCAGACAAGATAGAAAACCTAACTTGAGGGTATGTTCCTGGAACAACAGCTGAATCTTGGCCAACCCCAGCAGCCATACTTCAACCATTCATACACTGCTGAGTGTTCAAATAAGTTAAACACCAACCTATAACCAATCCAGCTGTTTCTGTATCTCACTTCTGATTTCTGTACGTCACTTTACTTTTTTTGTCTACAAATTTGTTGTGACCACGAGGCACCCCTGGAGTCTCTCTGAATCTGCTGTGATTCTGGAGGCTGCCTGATCTGCAAATCATTCATTGCTCAATTAAACTTTAAATTTAATGTGTCTGAAGTTTTACTTTTAATAGCAGTTTCAGTCAAAAGGGGCAGTTCTTCATTTATGAAGTCTTCCCCAATTCCTTCCAATACTAGGTTAGATACACAGATGGTCTCATCTTTTATCCTATCACTTTGTCCACCATCATCATACTTAGAATAATTGTTTCTCTATTTGTCTTTACCCTCCATCAGACTACCAGCTTTGTGAAGACAAAGGTCACCACTATCTATGATGTCTAGCATTTAGCTGGCATATGGTAGGTTTCAATAAATATTTGCAAAATACATTAATTTGTTGCTCTGGAAATTATATCAGGGTGCAAATGTAAAACTTTCCAACATAAAGCTTAGCATATAATAGGTATATACCTCTTCTTTTAGTCTGCATTTTGAACTCTAAGAGCAAGTAAATCACAAGGTATAGGATCCTCCTTTCTAATGTAGGGCTGGGACGAAGTAAAATTTTGCCAAAGATAAAGAATGTCTTTGGAATTCTCTCTCCAATCTCTTAATAACTCTACTGCCCTAAGCATGTACATTCATAAAACTGTCATACTTTTGTTATGAACATGAAGGGACAACTAAGTGCAAAAGCAAGTGAATCTTAAAATCATAAGGTTACGTGAAGAAGCCACAAAAAATATATATGTATACAGCATAATCCCATTTATATGATAAGATACTAATATAACATGAAAAACTAAACTATATTGTGCAGAGATGTTTATTTACTGGAAACACAGATAATAAAAGTATAAGGAGAAGCAAGGAAGTTATTAGCATGACAGAATAGCAGTTATGGAAGAAAGGAGTTAAGCAGAAAGAGTCTCAAGGACATTTCTGTAGTGCTGCATTATTCTACTTCTTTATAATTATTTAATGAACATTAGGAAATTTTCTCTGAACATCTATTATTTTATACACACACATACAAACATGTATGGTCAAAAAACAACAATCATAACATAATAACTAAAGTAAAAAATAATGCTATTTAAAGAGTGGTCCAATATTTCTTTGAGCTACTTGGAACAATTATTTTCTCAGGATTCAACATATGAAGGCTAGCTTAGGACTTCAAAAGCCTTATTCACAGAAAAGACTATAGTGCTCCTACTAGTAATTGGATATTCAAATATTAAAATATAAACAGTGTAAACAAATGCAGAAGTGTTATTTTTTCCAAGATAAAAAATGTTATTTTAAAAATTAATATGTCAAAACATTTTTTAAGAACATGTATACTTTCTCCTGGTATGCGTACTTATTTGCTGGTGCCCAAAGCATATTTTTAGTTTGTCTACTGCTAAGATAGTACTGAATGATCACTTAGAATTTTCATATTTTGAAATTCTTTGCTATTGTCATTGAAAATATAATCCTAGATTATAAATGACATAATTATTTTAAAGCTCAAATAAGAGAAGAACAAGAAAAAACAGAAGAGTATAATCACAAAGTATTTGTTGAATGCACAAATGAATGATTTCTTTTGCATTCAGTGAAGTTCACGTTAATTTCCTTTGGCATATACTTCTAATGCAGACATTCAAAAAAGATCAAACAGGTAGAAAAGATCTATGCAAGCCAAATTTATGAGGAAAATAATCTCATCTGATTTTCAGGAAAGTCATTTTTATGACTTTCTACTAAGTCATATTTAGCAAAAATCCTAAAAAAGTTCTGTCATAAACTGTATATCTACTCTCTCTTATCATCACAAACATTTTTACCCAAGAACAAAGAAACCCAAGAACAAAATCATATCCCTCAGAGGCAATAGCATAAACATCTCTACCAACCTGCTACATTAAATAACAATTTAACAGTAATTTAAAAAATATCTTTGCTAATTTACTACCAAAGGATGATTCTACATATATAGTTTTTATAGTAGTGGCCAACTTACAAATACTATAATACAGCAGCTTTTTTCTCTGGAATTGAGGGGTGGACGTACCAAATTTTCTGCTACTATATTCCTAGTAGAAATGACATGTTACAATGCTATTACAGATTAAGTCTGATTTAAAGCCTTGCCGACAACAATCAAAATATCATATAAGCAAATCAGTGCTGATAAACTAGTATCACAAGTAAATTTCAAAATAATTTTCTTATTAAAATATAAACTTTCAAAAACCACTCTATAACAATGGCATAAAAATATCTGCCACTGAAATAAATAGTATTTATTTTTCCCGAATTCTACCAATCACTAACTAGGTGAGCCTAATATTTACTATCTAAAAGTAACTGCATGAATAAAAATGATATTACTTCAGGATTACCTAATATGACATCTTTCACAGCCAGCAGCTAAATGAGGCATGTGTATATTTCAAATTACTATTCTAGTTTTAAAAAGTTTCCAGGAGAAATTGTTGGTATAATACAGGAAGAACTGGTATCTCAGTACTCTTTACTTTTCATCTGTTTTCAATCTGAACTGAAGCAAATGCAAAAAGGGAAGTCACTAGTGTTAAAAAAAAGACATAACAGGAGGCCGGGCACGGTGGCTCATGCCTGTAATGCCAGCACTTTGGGAGGCCGAGGCAGGTGGATCACGAGGCCAGGAGATCGAGACCATCCTGACTAACACAGTGAAACCCCATCTCTACTAAAAACACAAAAAATAGCCGTGTGTGCTGGCAGGTGCCTGTAGTCCCAGCTACTCAGGAGACTGAGGCAGGAGAATGGCGTGAACCCGGGAGGCGGAGCTTGCAGTGAGCCGAGATCACACCACTGCACTCCAGTGCAGTGAGACTCCATCTTAAAAAAAAAAAAAAGAATAACAGAGCAAAAAGGTTACTCTAGTAAATCTTGTTCTAAGACTTTAGAACTTTCACGTTCTCATTATATTTAGATTTCTATTTATGACAAGTTTTCTTTAATGTATTCAAAAAGACATTATATAACAGAAGTAGCATTTAATTTCAATAAAGCTTCTATAACCTCACAAGATAAATAAGATACCACACAAGCATTTTGTTTTTTACCTGTTTTCTCGTTCATACATTTCCCTAGAGGCATTTCGAAGTTGATCAATTTCTTGGTTGGTTTTCAATCTGATTTGTTCTAGTTCATCATATAGTTTATTTTCATATTCTGTTTTATAATGGTCTCTGAAGGAGACAAAAAGAACAACCATAAATTTTCTTTTGAAACAAATAGGCTTTTGTACTCTATATAAGATTTTAATACCTTTCATCGAGTATGCTCTATAAACTATGTTACCTGAAAAACTTAAGTATAAAATTTTGTAATTCCTAAAAATACTGTTCCTAACAGTATGATCTAAGATTTCAACCTGTTAAACATTATTTTCCAAAAGACTTAATTACTATATAAAAACTTAGTAATTCATGTGGGATAACTATTCATCTTCCAAAACACTTTTCTAGTAGTTTTAATGCATATGGTTGAAGCTTATTTTAAAATTGAGAATGTCCTTCATTTAAAAATAATAATCTGGTAGGATGATGTTGAAAGATGAATAATATTAACAAAAATATAAAAATGAAATGACTCCGAGTCTATGAAACCTTTGCTTCCAAGCATGACAACCACAGCCACACCATGATCTTTTAGCCAAGTCAAAGTATTATATAGGGTATGAAAAACTACTACAGGTAGGAAAAAATTATGAATGTGTGAACTCTTTAAAAGTAAAATTTACCTTTACCTTTAAGGTAAAATTTGTTGTGTTTTAGTATTTTTTCTTTTTTTCTTAAAGAGATAATGCCTTGCTCTGTAACTCAGGATGAAGTATAGTGGCACATTAATCATGTAACCCCGATCTCCTGGGCTCAAGCCACCTTCCCGCCCCAGCCTCCTGAGTAAGCAGGACTATAAGTGCTTGACATTGTGCCTTGCTAATTTAAAAACTTTTTTTATAGAGACAGGATTTTCTATGTTGCCCAGGCTAGTCTCAAACTTCTGGCCTCGAGCAATCCTCCTGCCTTGGCCTCACAAAGTGCTGGGATTACAGGTGTGAGCCACTGCACCCAGCATATTTGTTTTTGGTATGTTGATAAGAATAATTCAAGGGTTATAAAAGTTATTAGTATTAAGGTACTTTAGTAACTTCTATACATCTAGTAGAAGAAAGAAGGCAGGACCAAAACATAGGGGGTCTCATTGAAGGGCATATAAGTTAAAACAGAATGTGATACTACCTCCTCATAATTCTTTTACATTTCACACAGGAAATCATTAGCACACTGAGATTTTCTTCCAAAATATACTTCTATAGAGATACTTTCATACTTTCCTTTAAAACATACGTCTATAGAGATACTAGTCATAGGAATTTTAAAAATTATGTCACAAATAGAAAAACAGTCATAGCAAATATCTATCTATCTAAAAGAAATAGGCTTTTGGTATTGCTGAAAAAAACCAGTGTCTTTTAAAAAACCAACTAGAAAGGAATATCATATAAGAAAATAAGATAGATAAAACCGCCATCTCCCTGGGACAGAGCACCTGGGGAAAGGGGTGCCTGTGGGCGCAGCTTCAGCAGACTTAAATGTCCCTGCCCAAGAGTTTCTGAAGAGAGCAGTGGATGTCCCGGCACAGCGTTCAAGCTTGCTAAGGGTCAGACGGCCTCCTCAAGTGGGTCCCTGACCCCCATGTATCCCAACTGGGAGACACCTCCCAGTAGGGGCCAGCAGACACCTCATACAGGAGAGCTCTGGCTGGCATCTGGCAGGTGCCCCGCTGGGAAGAAGCTTCCAGAGGAAAGATCAGGCAACAATCTTTGCTGTTCTGTAGCCTCTGCTGGTGATACCCAGGCAAACAGGGTTGGCAGTGGACCTTCAGCAAACTCCAGCAGGCCAGCAGCAAAGGGGCCTGTCAGAAGGAAAATTAACAAACAGAAAGGGATAGCACATCCACTCAAAGACACTCAAAGACCCATCTGAAGGTTACCAACATCTAAGACCAATGGTAGATAAATCCACAAAGATGGGGAGACACCAGTGCAAAAAGGCCGAAAGTTCAAAAAACCAGAATGCCTCTTTTTCCTCCAAAGGATAACAACTCATCGCTAACAGGGGAACAAAACTGGACAGTGAATGAGTTTCATGAATTGACAGAAGTAGGCTTCAGAAGGTGGGTAATAACAAACTCCTCCGAGCTAAAGGAGCATGTTCCAACCCAATGCAAGGAAGCTAAGGACCTTGAAAAAAAGGATAGACAAATTGCTAACTAGAATAACCGGTATAGAGAAGAACATAAATAACCTGATGGAGCTGAAAAACACAGCATGAGAACTTCATGAAGCATACACAAGTTTCAATAGCCAAATCGATCAAGCGGAAGAAAGGATATCAGTGACTGAAGATCAACTTAGTGAAATAAGAAGAGAAGACAAAATTAGAGACAAAAGAATAAAAAGGAATGAACAAAGCCTCCAAGAAATATGGGACTACGTGAAAAGACCAAATCTACGTTTGATTGGTGTACCTGAAAGTGATGGGGAGAATGGAACCAAGTTGGAAAACACTTCAGGATATTATCCAAGGGAACTTCCCCAACCTAGCAAGACAGGCCAACACTCAAATCTAGGAAATACAGAGAACATCGCAAAGATATTCCTTGAGAAGACCAACCCCAAGATACACAAAGATACTGCTTGAGAAGAGCAACCCCAACACACATAATCGTCAGATTCACCAAGGCTGAAATGAAGGAAAAAATGTTAAGAGCAGCCAGAGAGAAAGGTCGGGTTACCCACAAAGGGAAGGAAGCCCATCAGACTAACAGTGGATCTCTCTGCAGAAACCCTACAAGCCAGAAGAGAGTGGGGGCCAATATTCAACATTTTTAAAGAAAAGAATTTTCAGCCCAGAATTTCATATCCAGCCAAACTAGGCTTTGTAAGGGAAGGAGAAATAAAATCCTTTACAGACAAGCAAATCCTGAGAGATTCTGTCACCACCAGGCCTGCCTTACAAGAGCTCCTGGAGGAAGCACTAAACATGGAAAGGAACAACTGGTACTAGCCACTGCAAAAACATAACCAAATTGTAAAGACCATCAACACTATGAAGAAACTGCATCAACTAACGGGCAATACAACCAGCTAGCATCATGACAGGATCAAATTCACACATAGCAATATTAACCTTAAATGTAAACAGGCTAAATGCCCCAATTAAAAGACACAGACTGGCAAATTGGATAAAGCGTCAAGACCTATGAGTGTGCTGTATTCAGGAGACACATCTCATGTGCAAAGACACATAAAGGCTCAAAATAAAGGGATGGAGGAATATTTACCAAGCAAATGGAAAGCAGAAAAAAAAAAAAAAAGCAGGAATCGCAATTCTAATCTCTGATAAAACAGACTCTAAACCAACAAAGATCAAAAGAGACAAAGAAGGGCATTACATAATAGTAAAGAGATCAATGCAGCTAGAAGAGCTAACTATCCTAAATACATATGCACCCAATATAGGAGCACCCAGATTCATAAAGGAAGTTCTTAGAGACCTACAAACAGACCTAGACTCCCACGCAACAATGGTGGGAGACTTTAACACCCCACTATCAATATTAGACTGATCAATGAGACAGAAAATTAACAAGGATATTCAGGACTTGAACTCAGATCCGGACCAAGCAGACCTGAGAGACATCTACAGAACTCTCTACCCCAAATCAACAGAATATACATTCTTCTCAGTAGCACATCATACTTACTCTACAATTGACCACATAATTGGAAGTAAAACACTCCTCAGCAATGCAAGAGAATAGAAATCATAACAAACTGTCTCTCAGACCACAGTGCAATCAAACTAGAACTCAGGATTAATAAACTCACTCAAAAGCGCACAACTACATGGAAACTGAACAACCTGCTCCTGAATGACTACTGGGTAAACAACAAAATGAAGGCAACAATAAAGATGTTCTTTAAAACCAATGAGAATGAAGACACAATGTACCAGAATCTCTGGGCCACATGTAAAGCAGTGTGTAGAGGGAAATTTATAGCACTAAATGCCCACAAGAGAAGGCAGGAAAGATCTAAAATTGACACCCTAATATCAAAATTAAAAGGACTAGAGAAGCACGAGCAAACAAATTCAAAATCTAGCAGAAGACAAGAAATAACTAAGATCAGAGCAGAACTGAAGGAGATAGAGACATGAAAAACCCTTCAAAAAATCAATGAATCCAGGAGCTGTTTTTTTTGTAAAGACCAACAAAATAGATAGACTGCTAGCTAGACTAATAAAAAAGAAAGGAGAGAAGAACCAAACAGACACAATAAAAAATGAAAAAGGGGAGATCACCACTGATACCACAGAAATAAAAACTACCATCAGAGAATACTATAAACACCACTATGCAAATAAACTAGAAAATCTAAAAGAAATGGATAAATTCCTGGACACATACACCCTCCCAAGTCTAAACCAGGAAGAAGTCGAATCCCTGAATAAACCAGTAACAAGTTCTGAAACTGAGGCAGTAATAGCCTACCAACCGAAAAAAAAAAAAAAAAAAAATCCAGGATGAGACGGATTCCCAGCCGAATTCTACCAGAGGTACAAGGAGGAGCTGGTACCATTCCTTCTGAAACTATTCCAAACAACAGAAAAAGAGGGAATCCTCCCCAACTCATTTTATGAGGCCAGCATCATCCTGATACCAAAACCTGGCAGAGACACAACAAAAAAACAAAATTTCAGGCCAATATCCCTGATGAACATCGATGCAAAAATCCTCAATAAAATACTGGCAAACTGAATCCAGCAGCACATCAAAAAGCTTATCCACCACGATCAAGTTGACTTCATACCTGGGATGCAAGGCTGGTTCAACATACACAAATCAATAAACGTAATCCAGCATATAAACAGAACCAATCACAAAAACCATGATTATCTCAATAGATGCAGTAAAGGCCTTTGACAAAATTCACCACCCCTTCATGCTAAAAACTCTCAATAAACTGGGTATCGATGGAATGTATCTCAAAATAATAAGAGCTATTTATGACAAACCCACAGCCAATATCGTATCGAATGGGCAAAAACTGGAAGCATTCCCTTTGAAAACTGGCACGAGACAAGGATGCCCTCTCTCGCCCCTCCTATTTAACACAGTATTGGAAGTTCTGGCCAGGGCAATCAGGAAAGAGAAAGAAATAAAGGTATTCAGCTAGGAAGAGAGAAAGTCAGATTGTCTCTGTTTGCAGATGACATGATTGTATATTTGGAAAAATCCATTGTCTCAGTCTAAAATCTCCTTACGCTGATAAGCAACTTCAACAAAGTCTCAGGATACAAAATTAATGTGCAAAAATCACAAGCATTCCTATGCACCAGTAACAGACAGCGAGCTAAATCATGAGTTAATTCCCATTCACAACTGCTACTAAGAGAATAAAATACCTAGGAATACAACTTACAAGGGATGTGGAGGACCTCTTCAAGTAGAACTACAAACCACTGCCCAAAGAAATACGAGAGGACATAAACAAATGGAAAAACATTCCATGCTCACGGATGGGAAGAATCAATATTGTGAAAATGGCCAAAATGCCCAAATTTATACATTCAATGCTATCCCCATCAAGCTACCAATGACTTTCTCCACAGAATTGGAAAAAACTACTTTAAAGTTCATATGGAACCAAAAAAGAGCCCACATAGCCAAGACAATTCTGGGCAAGAAGAACAAAGCTGGAGGCATCACGTTACCTGACTTCAAACTACACTACAAGGCTACAGTAACAAAAACAGCATGGTACTGGTACCAAAACAGATATATAGACCAATGGAACAGAACAAAGGCCTCAAAAATAACACCACACATCTATAATCATCTGATCTTTGACAAATCTGACACAAACAAGCAATGGGGAAAAGATTCCCTATTTAATAAATGTTGGGAAAACTGGCTAGCCATATGCAGAAAACTGAAACTGAACCCCTTCCTTACACCTTAAACAAATATCAACTCAAGATGAATCAAAGACTTAAACATAAGACTTAGGATTATAAAAATCCTACAAGAAAACCTGGGCAATACCATTCAGGATGTAGGCATGGGCGAAGACTTCATGTCTAAAACACCAAAAGCAATGGCCCCAAACGCCAAAACTGATAAATGGGGTCTAATTAAACTAAAGAGCTTCCGCACAGCAAAAGAAACTATCATCAGAGTGAACAGGCAAACTCCAGAACAGGAGAAAATTCTTGCAATCTATCCATCTGACAAAGGGCTAATATCCTGAATCTAAAAAGAACTTAAATAAATTTACAAGAAAAAAACAATCCCATCAAAAAGTGGGCAAAGCATATAGACATTTCTCAAAAGAAAACATTTATGTAGCCAATAGACATATGAACAAAGGCTCATCATCACTGATCATTAAAGAAATGCAAATCAAAACCACAATGAGATACCATTTCACGCAGTTAGAATGGCAATCATTAAAAAGTCGGGAAACAGAGATGCTGGAGAGCATGTGGAGAAACAGGAATGCTTTTACAGTGTTGGTGGGAGTGTAAATTAGTTCAACCATTGTGGAAGACAGTGTGGCAATTCCTCAAGGATCTAGAACTAGAACTATCATTTGACCCAGCGATCCCATTACTGGGTATATATCCAAAGGATTATAAATCATTCTACTATAAAGACACATGCACACGTATGTTTATTGCAGCACTGTTCACAATAGCAAAGACTTGGAACAGACGCAAATGTCCTTCAATAATAGACTGGATAAAGAAAATGAGGCACATATACACCATGGAATACTATACAGCCATAAAAAAGGATGAGTTCATGTCCTTTGTAGGGACATGGACGAAGCTGGAAAACATCATTCTCAGCAAACTATCACAAGAACAGAAAACCAACACTGTCTTGTTCTCACTCATAAATGGGAGTTGATCAATGAGAACACATGGACACAGGGAGGGGAACATCACACACCCTGTCGGGGAGTGGGGGGCTAGGGGAGGGATAACATTAAGAGAAATACCTAACGTAGGTGATGGGTGGATTGGTGCAGCAAACCACCATGGCACATGTATACCTATGTAACAAAAATGCACATTTTGCACGTGCACCCCAGAACGTAAAGTATAATAAAAAAAAAAAAAAGCAAACATATCTCACTTCATTTTTTAAATTCTTCTGCATTATTTGCAATCCAAATTATCCTAACAGATATATCAGCTCATTACTATATTCAAGAAATGTGCCTAAAACCAAATGACAAAGTTTTAAAATAAAGGCACATGGGAAAATTATACCACGTAAATATATGCAAACAGAAAGCAGAAATGTCAAAATCAAAAAATAACATAAAATAAAATAAAATAAAATCAGGTCTTATTTTAATATTGTCCTATAGACCTTAAAAAAAATCACTAATCTTCCCCAAAGCCAAGAGCTCCCTCAAAGAAAATGTGTTAACTGATATCTATTTATGTGGGAATAATGTAAATCTTGCCTGGATGCTATGTATTTTTCATACATCTCTTCTCTAGCCTTTTTGGTTTCTTCAAGTTGAGCCTGAAGTCTTTCAAGGCGATCCTCTTCATGAGCACAGCGAACACTAAGCTCCATGTTTTGGCGATTGAGATATTCTTTATCCTTTTGCAGTAAAGTAACAGTCTGCTGTAACGTGGCTACCTACATACATGTAGAAACAAAAAGTATCCAGAGTGATACCATCTTACTTTTCAATGTTGACTGTATTAATTTCTTTCCTTCCTGTTTTCATTCACATGAAAATATTCCTTTTAAAAAGGGCTAATTCTTGGCATGCAACTTTTTAAAATATAAAAATAGCTACTAAAAGTCTCTTTTTGGGGCTGGGCATGGTTGCTCATGCCTGTAATCCCAGCACTTTGGGAGGTCAAGGCAGGTAGATCATTTGAGGTCAGGAGTTCGAGACCAGCCTGGCCAACATGATGAAACCCTGTCTCTACTAAAAATGTAAAAATTAGCAGGGCATCGTGGCACAAGCCTGCAATCCCAGCTACTCAGGAGGCTGAGGTAGGAGAATCATTTGAACCCGGGAGGCAGAGGTTGCAGTGAGCCTCTTAAGATCACACCACTGCACTACAGCCTGGGCAACAGGGTAAGACTCCTGTCTCAAAAAAAAAAAAAAAAAGTAAAAGTTAAAAAATAAAAAAAGTCTCTTTTTGGGAGGAACTACTACATAACAAAAAAAAATTGCCTCTGCCGCAAATCTACTCCGGGCTATTTTTTTCACTAATACTATACAATTCAGTATAAGTTGACTCTATTCATAAGCTTACCTCTTTTGATAATTCACTTCGTTCTTTTGTTTGAATTATGTGAGAGGCTTCAAGTATTTCATGTTTTCTCCTAAGCTCAATTACTTCCTGCTCAAGTGCATCACGTTCACTATTAAAAAATTCCAACAGACATGTAAATTTTACATCCCCTTTTATAGTGAACACTTTAAAAGGGTTGACTATGCATGAGGAAGCTGAATAGAGACACTAGCAATGGGGCTTGAGTGTAATTCCATGAACTATAAAGTATCTACTTTTCAGATTTAGAAGGGACTCTGTTTCAGACCTTGTTCAAATACATAAAAATCAATTTATCACCTTTAAGGAATAAATACATAAACTACATAATAAAACTTACTAACGTACATTTGGTATTTTTTCATTAGTCATCTTTAATCTTATCTTGAGGTCAAAACTTTTAAAGAATGTATACATGGCTCTAGCCTTTCAGTTCAGTTAAGGTAAAAAAACACAACTTATCATTCAGATTGCATAGTAGATACCTAGGCAGGCATTATTGTGACTATTTCATTCACAAACTGTTTATGATTACCCAGATTTTAATTTCCATTTTAAGACAAGTTCCCCAAAAAAGTTATACCAAGAATTGGACTAAAACCTACAACAGACATTTTTAAAAATGAGCAGAGAAATCGATTTACTAACTCTTTTTTTTTTTTTTTTTTTTGAGATGGAGTCTCGCTCTGTCACCCAAGCTGGAGTGCAGTGGCCAGATCTCAGCTCACTGCAAGCTCCGCCTCCCGGGTTCACGCCATTCTCCTGCCTCAGCCTCCCGAGTAGCTGGGACTACAGGCGCCCGCCACCTCGCCCGGCTAGTTTTTTGTATTTTTCAGTAGAGACGGGGTTTCACCGTGTTAGCCAGGATGGTCTCGATCTCCTGACCCTGTGATCCGCCCGCCTCGGCCTCCCAAAGTGCTGGGATTACAGGCTTGAGCCACCGCGCCCGGCCGGATTTACTAACTCTTAACTACTTCCCTGCAGTCAGAAGTAGTGCCTTTGCACTTTATTTCACTGACCCACCTGGTATTTCCAAAGAGAGGGCTGTTAGGAATTGTTTTCCTTTGCATCAGCTTTTCAAAAACATTTAGAATGCCTTTTCTTCCTCTAGTTAACAAAATACTATGTTTATTGAAGAAAAGCTGAGCAAAGCACCAAATAACAATCACATACAAACACAGTAAGTAAAGATGACTATCAGTATTTCTATTCTGATACATATTACTACAAGTATTTCGTGCTTTTTTATTTTTAGAATGTTTAGATTATTTTTAATTTAAAAAATTAAAATTTCATTTTGTGCTTTTACATGCAATTTTTTAAAAAACATTTTTTATACTTTTTTTTTTTTTAAATGAGATGGGGGTCTCACTATTGTCACCCAGGCTGGACTTGAACTACTGCACTCAAGTGATCCTCCTGCCTCAGCCTGCCAGATAGCCAGGACTACAGGTGCATGCCACCATGTGCCTGACTAATTTAATTTTTTTGTTTTTGTTTTTGGAAAGACGGTCTTGCTGTCTTGCCGTGGCTAGTCTTAAAATCCTGGGCTCAAGTGACCCTCCTGCCTGCGCTTCTGAAAGCACTAGGATTATAGACATGACACGCTGTATCCAGCCTGGTTCTTTTTAATACTTTTACTCACCAATCATTAATATTGTTGTATTTGTTTTGTAATATTAACTAAATATTACTTTGTTATATTTCTTCAATTCCTCTCTCTTGTTAATATATGTGAATATATGCAGCTGTCTAATGGTATATGTAGAGAATGGGTTTCAGACCCACCCCCACAACCTGAATACGCAAATCTGTACATGCTGAAGTCCTGCAGTTGTTGCAGATCCCACCAGTCAGTCAGTCCTCTGTATATTCAGGTTTCACATCCCGTGAAAATTGTATTTTCAATTGGTGTTACACTGATAAAAACCTGAATATAAGTGGACCCCATGTTGGTCAAGGGTCATGTATCTACATGTGTATACATACCGACACACACATACTCATACATGTGCACTTGTTTCCTCAACTGAGACATTAGGTCCTTTTATCCTTAAATAAATCAGTGTGAATTTACTAAGGTTAAAGATAGTCTCTTATATAATCACAGTATAATTATCATACTCAGGAGACTTAGCCCTAAGACAATATTATTATCTAACATACAATCCATTTTCAAATTTTGTCAACTGTCTCCCAAAATGCCCTTTGTGAAATATTTTTTTCCCTGAGCCAAGGATCTATTACCATAATGGTAATCCAAGGATCTATTAACATAATATTGTAATCTATTACCATGCAGCTAGATGTCATCTGGTTTTAGTCTCCTTTAACCTTTAAGACTTCTTAGTTTTCCTGGTGTTATATGACTTTTTATAGAGCACAGGCTAACTGCATCATAGAATGTTCCTCGATTTTCACTTGTCTGAAGTTTCTTTATTATTAGATTCAGGTTAGGCACTTGGGCAGGAATACTACAGAAATGATTCTCAGATAGAGAAATGCATTCTCAGTGTATTATATGAAGATGTACTGAGGTATGTGATGTCAGTTTATCCCATTATTGGTGATAGTAACTTTGATCACTAGGTTAAGGTAGTATCTGCCAGAGTTTAACTATAAAGGTATCCTTTTGCCCTTTAAAATTAATAATTGTGAAGAGATGCTTTGTGTAAATATCCTATTCCCTAACATACTTTTACTTGATGGTTTTATATTCCAATGATGATTCTGAATCAATATTATTATGCGGCTACAAAATGGTCATTCTTACATGCATATACATTTATTGGTTGGCATTCAACCGTAAAGATCCTCTTTCCCAAAAAGGATATAAATATATTTATTACCACTGAACTGTACACTTAAAAAGTGGTAAAGATGATATATTAAAATAGCAAAGACTTAGAATCAACCCAAATGTCCATCAGTGACAGACTGGATTAAGAAAACGTGGCACATATACACCATGGAATACTATGCAGCCATAAAAAAGGATGACTTCGTGTCCTTTGTAGGGACATGGATGCAGCTGGAAACCATCATTCTTAGCAAACTATCGCAAGAACAGAAAACCAAACACCACATGTTCTCACTCATAGGTGGGAACAGAACAATGAGATCACTTGGCCTCGGGAAGGGGAACATCACATACCAGGGCCTATCATGGGGGGGGGGGGGGAGGGATTGCATTGGGAGTTATACCTGATGTAAATGACGAGTTGATGGGTGCTGACGAGTTGATGGGTGCAGCACACCAACATGGCACAAGTATACATATGTAACAAACCTGCACGTTATGCACATATACTCTAGAACTTAAAGTATAATAATAATAAAAAACAAAAAAAAACTTTTAAGATCCTCTTTCTGTATTTATTATTAGCCTGTACTTAAAAACTCTTATTCTATTCAATGGACTATAATTCATCATTGTCACTATTTATTGTGATATTCAAGTTTGCCATATTTAGCCAGTTGGCACCTCTTCAAACTGGCTGTTGCAGCGTTGAATTGGAATTAGAAGTATCAACGTGGGCTGGGTGCAGTGGCTCACACCTGTAATATCAGCACTTTGGGAGGCCAAGGTGGGCAGATCACCTAAGGTCAGGAGTTCAAGGCCAGTCTGGCCAACCATGGCCAACATGGTGAAACCATGTCTCTACTAACAAAAACAAACAAACAAACCAAAAATATATATATATATGTTAGCTGGGCATGGTGGTGCACACCTGTAGTCCCAGCTACTCGGGAGGCTGACGCAGGAGAATCACTTGAACCTGGGAGGCAGAGGTTGCAGTGAGCCAAGATCACGCCACTGCACTCCAGCCTGGGTGACAAAGTGAGACTCTGTCTCAAAAAAAAAAGAAGTATCAGTATGATCTCATCCATAGTGTGTTAAGCCTCCTCCTCATTCTCCCTCCACTGTCTCTGCCTACTCAAAGGGCCTAGAAATAATGACCAATGTAGCCATGACCACAGCATCCAAATCTTAATTTCTAAATAGCATTCCCCACTAAAAGAGATGAAGACTTCTTAGAGAAAAAGCTGAGGCAATGAAATTACAAAACGAACAAACAAAAACCAAAACTAGGAACATTATGTTATGCCAGAAAATAAGGAACTACTAGTAAAAAAAGTGATACATTCAGACCTAATTTAATGATTTTAACTGCTACATAAAACTATATTGCAGGATAAATCTCAATTTATTTTCCATTCTGCTTCTGAAAAGCCTTTGAATTTATTTTAATAATGACACAATTAACATCCACACACCTGTTTCTTTTGTACATTTGTGAGAATTTACCCGGGGCATAAAAGGCTTGTTTTTTCTTCCCCAGTTTATCTTATATTTCATGACCTGCCTATGTTTTTAAACTCATTCATTCTACTGAGTGAACTAAAAAGGGTCATAGTTTGAGTCCTTTCTTGTTTTACTATTAAATTTCTACCATAAAGATGCTTATCAAGCTTTTTGATCAAGGCTACATTTTTCCTTCCTAAGCTTTTATTATAGTAAATGAAAACATATGTAAAAATAGAGGTGATATAATGAACACCCACGCTCCCATCACCCTAATTCAGTAATTAACAACTCATGACTCATCTTGTTTCATTGAGCATCCATGGCCCTGGTGGATTATTCTGATGACTGAGCATTTTAGTTTTCCCTTTTTGTATTGTATCAGTCATTGATAGCGGCAGTGGGGACATCAAAATACCAACTGGTATGATCTTAGCATCACAATCTATTTAATTTTTATTCTTTTTTATTTTATATTTTTAAGAGATGGGGTTTCACTCTGCCACCATGCTGGAGTGCAGTGGCATGATCATAGCTCACTGCAGTCTTGAACTTCTGGGCTTAAGCAGTCCTCCCACCTCAACCTCCCAAGCAGCTGGGACTAAAGGCATGTGCCACCATGCCTCTACTTTATTTTTAAATGCTTCTTTTGAACTCCAGCTGTATTCTAGAGCCCACTGAGAAGAGCTCTCAAGGATTTAAAGCTCCAATAATTGTATTTTGGCATAATACCACATACATAAGAAATACCATGTGTCGATCATAATGGGAGTAGAAATGCCAATCTTCTATCCACAAATCTTTGCAAATTCACATATGTTATTATGTAATTTATAATTTAAATTATGCAATTTAAATAATTCATTCATTCATTTAACAAATATTCACTGAGTGACTACCACATTTTAAGAATTATTTCAGGTGGCGTGAACAATTAAGGTAACGTCATTCCATTTATATTACATACACAGTACATATATATTTAAAGGCTTTCATAAATATTTATTTGATCTTAGTTTATAGTACAGCTATCTGTATTAGCAACATCTCATAAAAGATGAAACTTAGGCTCAGAATGAAAAGAGATGTACCAGGGACACACAGCTAAGTAGTAGCTCATTAAATTACTGAACAAACAACAGAAAAGAATATTCCAATTAAACAAAGGTATTTGTTATAGCTACTTAGTAGCAAATATTAGGAAATATATTCTCAGAAAGTGTCTTTTTTTTTTTTCTGAGAGAGTATGTGTCTTCTGTCAGTAAGGAACAGCTGAAAAAACTTCAGGGAAAACTGTTAAGCATTTAAATTGATTCCATTACATAAAAACAATCATCAAACAACACTGAAAAAATATTTACACACGTGTGATTTTATTGGGTTTCTATCTTTGTTTACATTTTAAGACAGCAGTGACATCTAAATAAAACAAAAACAACCAATATAAAAATACAATATAAACCCAACAAACTGCTAAAACTGCATGCACTTGTGCAAAGAAGAAGGAAAAAGTAAAATTAACAATTGATTGTTGGTAAAAACTCAGGTGACTTTGATGCACGTTAAAATGGAGAACTACTACCACAGTCATTTTAACTACTTACCTCTTGACTTTATCATAGTTCTCTTGGCGGTAGTCACCTTGCTGAATTAACTGTTTTGTGTCTGCTAATTCTAAGGCCAAACGTTGACATCTAATTTGAACTTCAGAGTAGTTTTTTCTATCTTCCTCATATGTCTACAAATCAAAGGAATAATAACACATTTCAGACTAAACACTTAAAATAGTTGACCAAATTCTGTATTGAAGTCTTCTGTCGAGCTGTGATTGTCCTTGTAATTAAATAAAAAAAAAATTCGATTTTTAAATTTAGTAATTTTTCCCTACTCAAAGGCAAGTAATCTTAAGTTCACAGTGATCTGTAAACTCAGTTGCTTAAAACTTAAACTGTGTTTCAAATTAAAAAATACAACAACTATGTTTTAGTTACTAGGCTAAAACATAAAATGACTACAAATATTAAATGGCTTTTAAAAAACATTTACTGAGTTACTATCAGATGCTAAAGATACAGAAGTGAATAAAATACCCTTCTTGTTCTTGAGTTTACAATTTAGAGATGAAAAGTCATATGGGTATCAGTATCTACAATGAAAAATCACTACTGAAGAGATTAATCATGCAGTTCCAATTTTGGTATTCAGCAAAAAAGGAATCGTGTGACCCTTGAAACACGTCTTTACACTGTTCTTCCCTCTACTCTCCCCATGCCAGCAGCATGTAAGAAAGGCATTGCTGATATGGGAAGAGCAATGGAAGTAAAAACCTTAAAGCTGGTCACAAGATTCTTTACAATCTGGTGCTGCTTACTACAAGCCCCATTTCTCACCATTCCTAATATTCACACTTCACTTTCCAAACCTAATGGAGATCTGAAGTTCTCTGAACTCACTAATGCTTCATCTAACCTGTTCCCACTGCCTGAATACCTGCATATAATCTAAATGTTGTCTCCTTCAGAGCACTGATCTCACTGTATCATTACTATCATATTAGTTTTCTCTTTATCTTACCAAAATGTAAACATCTTAAGGGTGGGGATTTTGTCTTGCTCACTGCTGGACCTCCACCACTTTAAAAATTGCCAGGTATATAACAAGAATGAAATAAAGGACAATAAAGAAATGATTATATGGGAAGCTGGGAGGGGAAGGAGATGGGACTAAATTCCTACTTATTTTCCTTCTTTGAACTCATCAAATCTTGCAACCAATCATCAACTCCACCTTCAGAAGCTGGCATGTTAAATGCATCCTGTGTGAAGTCATTACTGCTTAAGTAGCTGACCAGCCAAATCAGGTCATATTCACTCCACACATACTGACTGGACCATTTCTGTGTGACTGGTTCTGGATGAGGCACTACAGATACAAAGATGAGTAAGACAATTCTGTCCTTTTTAAACTATTAAATATAACTTTGATATTTCAGTACCCAAATTTCTATCGAAGGGCTATTTAAGAGAAGCAATTACGGAAAAACTATATTCAGTGTATTTTGCTTTGGTATGGTATTATGTTCTTGTTCTACGATGAAGTTTTCCATGAGAATGGAATGTTACCACGGTACTTATTATGGAATTACAGCTGAGGATACGCTATCACCTCCTGAAGGATCATCACATACATCATTTCGGACCTAAGTCCTACAAGAATCTCTAGTTCTTCTGAAGAACGCGTTACCCTTCTAAACACCATTAATCAGGTCACTGTTTTGGAAGAGAGTGTAGTGTTATGGCTAGGAAGGCAAGCTCCAGAATTCAACTGTCTAAAATTGAATTCCTGCAGTAAGACTCTGCGCACGTTAGTTTACCTCTCTATTCTGGTCTCCTATCTCAGAGTTCTCGTGAGGCATATATCAAGTAATACATGTAAAGCACTTATAAAAATGCCTAACATAGTAAATGCTGATTAACTATAAATTAATATTGTTATAATGCTTCCTCTTTGCTTTGGCTTCCAAAGAGATCACAGCCAAATTAACAGTTCAACTTTAATAACTGTACAAACGCCATGACAGAATTTGGAGGAAAATAAATACAAGGATTATAAACATTAAAGGATGGGCAAAAAACAGATATCCCAAAAAACCCAAAGGAGTATTCGCAGAAACAATGGGTAAACCAGGGGTGTGTGTCAGGAAAAACAGTGGAAGACAGTGCTTTGAAGCAGTCAATAATATTGAGAAACACTACTGATTGGTACTAAGAAATACTACTGAGAACCAACAAAAAGCCTTTAGAGTATTCAGGGGTAGGGGCAGAAGGTAGAGTGCCAGGGACTAAAACAAATATATCTAAATACTCAGTATGTGCTTGTTTTTGGCTATTTTATATATATTGTCTGACTTAATACTTAAATTTATGATGGGATGTAAAAATTATCCCCAGTTTCACAGATGAAAAAAACTGAGGCTTGGAAAGTCTCAGAGCTCATAAGTAGTAGAGTGAGGACTCTAACCTAAGTCTATCAAATCCAAATCAGTAGGCAACTCTTTCTACAGTTTAACAGTAAAAGTGGAGAAAATCTAGTAGTTAGAGAAGAAAACAGGGTCAATGAAGGTTTTAAAAGATGAAACAAGCTTGACAACATTCAAATATTGATAAGAAACAACTAACAGCAAAAGATGAATTACTGTTGGAGAAAAGGGGGCATATTCAGGGGAATGAAGCATACTTCTGAAAAAGGCTTCAGGATATGGGATCCACAGCTTAGATGTGGAGATTAGTCTTAGATCAGAGGCCATATTCATCAAGGTAGGCTTTTTTCCAGCTGATACACAGTATTAACAACTTGAATAGCTCTTGATAGATAGCTCTTATCAATTTGCTACAGGCCACAGCCTACTCTTACCCTAAGGCTTCACATATTTATATTATCCACCTGGTTTCTAGAGGCATATGCTTTTCCCACCCCTTGAGGGCAAGACTCTTTCCATTATAAACAGTAAGAACAAACAAACCAGAATGAGTGCAGATGTGAGTAGATTTGGTGGAAGGACACTGTGGGAGTTCTCCTCTGAGGATTTCCACTTTCTCTGTGAAATGAAATGCCAAGTCATCTGCTGAATGTGACAAGAAACGTGGAAAACCGGAGATGTAAGAAGAGTGGCTGGTTGCCTTCGTAACCTCTGCGAAAAATGAGAGAACTAGAAATAACAGAATTATGACCAATTGTGTGGGTCCATTTGAGGCTGATAACAATAAACTGACAGTGCTTGTTACTGCTTGTGTGATTTTTGCCAGTAGTGCTCAGCTAGAAAAATAAAGAGTTGAGAGTTTTTCAGTCTGGTTTGATAAAAAGAAAGCTGGGAGAGGAATTAGAGGATACTGGCAAAAAAAAAAAAAAAGTTTAAGACTGATAACGTGGTGAGGGAAGAAAATAAATTTAGGAAAGGATTGATAAAGAAATAAATAATATGGATTGGAAATTCTGTTAAAGACAAGTTGAAAGCAGACAATGGGAAAACACAAAAATATAGGAAATACGATGTTTAGTGTATCAAAGTGAACTGATAACTTCAGAAGTAACTCAGTTCTGGGTGACAAGGACCCAAATGTGGGCTATAAGACTGAGTGTTAAAGTGGAGAAAAGGCAATCACTAGAGATGAGATCAATAAAATTCAAGGCCAAGGCTATAGATGAATTAATCACATAAGTAACCTAGGTAGCAGCTGAAGTGGAAAGGAAGACTAAATCTAGAGCAAGGCTTTCAGTAAACAAAGAAGAATGTCCCAGTGGTCTGCAAATGAGAAATACTGTAAGGTGGGGTATCCAGATGGCAAGTTCCCAAAGAAGCAGTGTTTTCTGTGAGTGCAACTGCAAAGATCTAAAAAGACAAAGATAATCTGACCCTGAAATATTCAGGATATTCAGAGAGCAGTTCCAGAGGAGAATATACAGAGTATATTATTAATATTATATATATAGCATATATATGGCATATATGTATATATTTATAAATCTTCTTTAAATATAAATACCACGTGCAAGTATAAACAGAAGCAAGTATAAGTGTAGTATAGAAATGCATATATTCGACCAGCACTTTATTTACAATTTTTCAATCGGAAAATTTCCCCTTAAATAAAATTATTACTTTTGTATTTTGAATTTTAACATCTCCTGCACTTATTGTGAGCAATTAAAATAGAGTAAGACATAGCACTGGAAACAGGAAAAATAGCATCTTCCCTCAAAATAAACCCCATGACTATGTAGAACCGTGGTTAAAGCTATAGAGAGTAGAAAAAACTATTTTGTATCCTCCTCTGCATCCTTCCATGGCTTGAGCTTAGCATCAACGTTTGTGGGAAGACTAAGCTCCAGCTCTAACCTAGAGTTTATCCTATTTTTTCACAACACCTGATTCTTACCTGTCAGAAAAATGTATCACATGTGCTGTGGGCAGCCATTACTTGTCTCCCACATCATAAGGAAAACTTTAAGGAAGTTTTCTATAATCCTAGTAACTAATACTCTGCCTATCACATAGAAGGTTTGCAATTAATGTCTGCGGAAGAAGAGGAACAAAAGAGGACATTAAATAGACTAAAACAAAAGAAGCAAAAAAAGTAAACTTTTTTTTTTTTTTTTGAGACGGAGTCTAGCTCTGCCACCCAGGCTGGAGTGCAGTGGCCAGATCTCAGCTCATTGCAAGCTCTGCCTCCCAGGTTTACGCCATTCTCCTGCCTCAGCCTCCGGAATAGCTGGGACTACAGGCGCCCGCCACCTCGCCCGGCTAGTTTTTTTTGTATTTTTTTAGTAGAGATGGGGTTTCACCATGTTAGCCAGGATGGTCTCGATCTCCTGACCTCGTGATCCGCCCGCCTCGGCCTCCCAAAGTGCTGGGATTACAGGCTTGAGCCACCGCGCCCGGCCAACTTTTCAAACATAAAGAAATGGACACATAAAATTTCCAGTCATCAGCCCTTTCTAACAGAAAATTTCTACATCATAGTAAATGGGCTAATAACAGTCAAGTCTCAATGTCTGTTCTCAATAAAAGGCAATTACTATGGATGTAATGAATTTCCAAACTTCATTTAAGTCTTTTGTCTCTCCCATGATGTAAACTGAGAAGAAAGCAGTAACCTATATCTCAAAATAAATCTTTAATAAATGAAGAACTCCTGCCTGTGTGGAGGACAACTACAGAAATTGGAAATAGGATATAGTGACATTTACCTTAAGGTTCAAATCTGAAGCAGTTCACACTGGACAACAGTTCAGTGAATGGTAAGAAATAGTTGGTTAGCTATTCTGGAAAACTGAGAATTCACTTGTCAGAATTCCCTCAAGTTTCACATTATCAATAATCTAATCCAAGCAATTAAATACTGAAAAGAACAAGAAACCTAATTAAGCTTTGATTGCTATAGGCTGTCCCTTGAAGTCACAATGAAGTCTGTTTTGCTGCCAGAGACAACTCTTGTCATTGTTAAGATCTTCAAGAAATTTTTCAAAAAAAATTTTGACTTCTAAAGACAGACAAAATCTGAAATGGTAAAGTCTGCTATGCGTTAAAATGAAAATCTTAATAATTTCTATTACATGCTAAAATTTCAACTATATCCATTTGAATAAATGTGAATTCAAATAAATATTTAAGGCCTTATTTTTTTGAGACGGAGTCTTGCTCTGTCACTCAGGCTGGAGTGCGGTGGCATGATCTCTCTTCACTGCAAGCTCCGCCTCCCGGGTTCATGCCATTCTCCTGCCTCAGCCTCCCGATTACTACAGGTGCCTGTCACCACGCCCAGCTAATGTTTTCTATTTTAGTAGAGACAGGGTTTCACCGTGTTAGCCAGGATGGTCTCGGTCTCCTGACCTCGTGATCCGCCCGCCTCGGCCTCCCAAAGTGTTAGGATTACAGGCGTGAGCCACTGCGCCTGGCCAAGGCTTTTTTTTTTAAAGAAAAAAAAAAATTCCGTATTTTTTTTTTTTTTTTTTTTTGAGACAGGGTCTCACTCTGTTGCCCAGGCTGGAGTGCACTGGCACAATCTCAGCTTACTGCAGCCTCAACCTCCCAAGCTCAGATGATCCTCCCACCTCAGCCTCCCGAGTAGCTGGGACTACAGGCATGCCACCATGCTCGGTTAGTTTTTTGTATTTTTAATAGAGAAAGGGTTTTGCCATGTTGTCCAGAGCAGTATGGACAGTTCAGTGAATGGTAAGAAATAGTTGGTTAGCTATTCTGGAAAACTGAGAATTCACTTGTCAGAATTCCCTCAAGTTTCACATTATCTGAACTCCTGGACTCAAGCAATCCGCCCGCCTCAGCCCTGAAAGTGCTGCGATTACAGCCTCCCAAAGTGGGATTATAGGCGTGAGCCACCACGCCCAACAAAACTCAAGAATGAAGAAAGGTAACTTTCATCACATGTGGTGGACCCTAGATTGGAATAACAAACATGGGTTCAGATTCTGTCTCTCCTACTTATTGCTCTAGCAAGTCAACTTTTCTGGACTTACCTGATGCTTCTGCAGTGTGTGTACACTGATTCACCGGCTCATTTATTTTTATAATAATGTGGTCATTATTGTACTACACACTCTATTACTAGTATTAAGACATCACCCCCTAGCTCATGGCTCTAGCAGACTCCACCACTGCAAAATGCTACACTGATGTACTGGGAGGCAACTTTTATAGCCAATATTTTATTCAGCAAACTACCATAACAAATTTGAAATACTGGCTTCTCAACAGGCATTGACCCAAATATGTTTGAACCAAACAAATTTAAGTCTCAATGTTAAAGAGACCAAGTTGCTAAATTATCTTAAAAGTATCACTTATTAACCCCCAAATTTATCAATGCAAGAAAAGTATGGGTTCCCATGCCTTTTGAGTAACTGAGATAAGCCTTAACAGTAGTAACAGTGTGATGGTGCCTGCCTGTAGTCCCAGCTACTCAAGCAGCTGATGTGAGAGAATGGCTTAAGCCCAGTAGTTCAAGGCTGCAGCGAGGCGTAATCATGGCACTGCACTCCAGCCTGAATGATAGACTGAGACCTTGTCTGGAAATAGAGATCAATAAAAATTAAAAAGTATTAACAAAGTTGATAGAAAGGATAAAGTCCTATACCACACTTCTTCCCTCCAACAACTCCTACAAATTATCAGAAAAAAAATGAGACTATAACTTAACTACATTTGATTAATATGTTAATCATAAAAATTGCTATTTTAATGAGCTTGTCTTACTTAAGGTATGATGCTTCCATGTTCCAAGATTTTAGTTTTCTTCATATGAATCAATTTATTTTCTTGCTAGAGATGAATGTGGGGGGAAATATTTCATTCATAAGGTAACAAACTCATATGAAGAAAGCGATACAATCTTAAGCGTTCAACACTAATTGCTGTTGCATCTGATATGTCCATATGTTCGTGAAGCTATTCCCCTTTAATTTGCTGATGCAATGGATTATGCTTTCTGTGCTGGAATATACTTTGTTTAATCATAAGTATTATTCTTTTGATACAATGGTAAAGTTCATTTGTTAACATTGTATTTCAAATTTTTACATTTGTAGTAGTAAGTAAAATTGGCCTAAATGTTTTATTTTGCTTTTGTAGACTCTTTCTAGGAACTTTCTTTTTCAATAGTTGGTAGAGTATAAGTAAGTGGAACTAGCTGTCTCTTTTTAAATCAACTGTGAACCCATTTGGAGTAATCTATCTGTGAACCTGTTGGTAATTTTATCAGTTGTACACTTTTACTCATTTTTGTAATACCTCTATGGTAACTGTTCTAATTCAAGTTCTCACTTCTGTCAATTTTAGTAATCTATATTTTGTTGGCATAATCACTTTCCTTTTTGTTTTCAAGCTTATTGCCACAGAATTGTATGTATTTTCCCTTACTTCATGTCAATTAATTCCAAACACTTTACTTCTACCTATCTTTTTCCAGCTTTCTCAAGATGAGTACTACATGTCTTTATTTTTCATCTGTTTTTAAATAATAAAGGCATTTCAAGGCTATAGATTTTCCTTTGGCATAGCTTTAAATGTGTCTAAGAATTTTGATCCAAAAATGTTCTCATTTTAATTGCTTTATTTCAGTTTTTCTTTCCTGTTTGATCCAAAAGATATGTTTCTAATTGCCACGTAAGTTTATTCCTCCTCACCTTTTACCTCTGGTTTCACTAAATTATGATAAAAAATAGAAACTATATAATCTGTACTTAAAATTTATTATATAATTTTTTTCTTAAAATTATTTAATTATTTTTTATTTATTTTTTTGAGACATAGTTTTGCTTTGTCACCTAGGCTGGAGTGCAGTGGTGCAATCTCAGCCCAATGCAACCTCCACCTCCTGGGTTCAAGCAATTCTCCTGCCTCAGCCTCCCAAGTAGCTGGGATTACAGGCATCTGCCACCACGCCCAGCTAATTTTTGTATTTTTAGTAGAGACAGGGTTCACCATGTTAGCCAGGCTGGTCTCGAACTCCAGACCTCAGGTGATCCATCCACCTCAGCCTCCCAGAGTGCTGGGATTACAGGCGTGAGCCACCGCACCTGGCCCATTTTTCAATCTTTATCAATTTGCATTAAGCATATTTCCTACAAACAAATAGAGATGGGCTTGGTTTGAAGGTCAATATGAGAGTCCTTCTTTTAACAGAACATTGTATATCCATTCCCTCACCTAGTGGAGGCAAAGGAGACTTCATCCACCTTATTTGGGGTGAGGAGTAAAGGGAGTAATCCACAGATTTGTATAGGCTGAGCTCTGCTGACAATCTGTTCTGCTCTTGCTCGGGGCTCTCTCACATTTTCTAGGCTTTCACTCAAGTCAGGGGAGAGAAATCTCAAATTTTGGTAGCCTATCTCCAAGACGGTCTCTATCGACTTCTTCCCTTGTATGCAGGAAGCTATTTTCTAATTCAGAAGTGCATCTATTCCTCTTAATGATCTGCTTAACCAAAAGAATGTGGGAGAAGCAATTTTCTGGGATTTTGAAGTTACATCCTAAGAAGTCTTTTAAGTTTCGCCTGAGTTTCTTGAATGCTTGCTTTGGAGGAGGCCAGCTGCCATGCCCTGAGACTGCCATGTTGAAGGACGCCTAAACTGATCACATGAAGAGGCCAAATAGAAAGAGAGTGATGTTTTGGTCATATCATCCTGGCTCCAAACCAGTGACTAAAGAAGACTTCAGATGACCCCAGCCTTAGTGAAGTAAGAAAAACTCAGCTGAACCTAACAACCTTCAGAGCTGTGACAAATAAATTATTTTCAGACAGCAAGTTTTAGGGTGATTTGTTATGCAGCAATATGGAACTGGAACACTAGCTTTCCCAAAGCCCAAGACTTCTACTCAGATCCAGCTGCCTGCCAGAAGACAGCTGAGAGGGGGATAATTTGAACTGGAAAAGAAAGGAAAAATGAAATGCATTCACATTTTCATCTCCTAGAATTCCTTTACTTCCTCCTTTCAACTAACCCTAAACAGCAATCTTATTCTGTTCAGTAATGTTGACTATATAATTTAACCTTAAAACAGTAAAATTAGCAGGAGTTCATTTAATTTTGAGTTTGGCAAGACTACACTCAGTAGTGTGATGACTCTATATTGTCATCATTTTTCTCTATTTGAACTGTGAAACTTTTATTCATAGTAATGCATGATAGCACCTGGCCTTTATTTGGCTGAAATACCTATCCTACAAATTAAGTTGATGGCTATTTCTTTCTTATTTTTCTTTTTTTCTTTTCTTTTTCTTTTTTTTGAGGCGGAGTCTCACCTTGTCACACAGGCTGGAATACAGTGCTGCAATCTTGGCTCACTGCAACCTCTGCTCCCTGACCCCTACCCCAGGCTCAAGCAATCCTCCTACCTGGGATCACAGATGTGTGCCATGACACCGGGCGAAGTTCTTGGTTTTGGGGTTTTTTTTTTTGGTAGTTTTTTGAGACAGGGTCTCATTCTGTCACCCAGGCTGGAGTGCAGTGGCACAATCTTGGCTCACTGCAACCTCTGCCTCCCAGGTTCAAGCAATTCTCTCACCTCATCCTCCCAAGTAGCTCGGACTACAGGTCTGCACCACCAGACCCAGCTAGTTTTTTGTATTTTTCGATACAGATAGGGTTTCACCATGTTGGTCAGGCTGGAGATTTTGTATTTTTGGTAGAGACAGGGTTTCACCAGGTTGGCCAGGGTGGTCTTGAACTCCTGAGCTCAAGCAACCCTCCTGACTCGGCCTCCCAAAGTGCTGGGATTATAGCCGTGAGCTACTGTGCCTGGACAATTGACTACTGCTTTTTAAAATTGTCATCTGTGGTGCTAATGCCATGACAAAATTAAATGTAAACATGGGCAATGACATCATAGGGATAGTACACTATTATAAATTATTCATCGAGATGAACCATCATATGCATCTATTAATTTCTGAGGTCATTAAAAAAATTAAATCATAAAATTAAAAATTATCAAAAAGAACTCTTAGATATTCCAAAACACAACTGTGGAATCTGGCTTGAGAAACACTATGCAGATCAAGAGAATGAAGTTATCATGGTATCTCTGGATGTAAACCAAGGTATTTGGTAAGTTCCCTCCTGAGTTTTCCCCTGCCATAATGTAGTGATACACCCTTCTGACCACTGGGTTCAAAATTTCATCTCAAAACCCAAAAAGCCCTTCAAAACTTGCCCCTAAAATTTAAAAGCTCCTAGATTTACTAAAGATTATACACACAGTAGCAAAGCAAAAAAAAAGTCTCATTACTCTTTAAAAGATTATGTCTCTTCATATGGCATGTATAAAACAATCAGCTAAATGAAGCTTCTTCCCAATAATGTCATACTTAAAATTGCATTCATTTTAGCTTTCCCATGAATTTTTTTTCCCTCATGCACTTTTATCCATAAGTCATTTGTATTATTTGTAAAAACTTAACAGGTTTGTGAAGGAGCAATTTTTTAGAGATTTTAGAGGTATAGGCAAGAGATGGATTTTAGTAAGTCCAAGTTGTAACATAACAGTGTAGGACTCCAATTTTATATTCTTGAATTTGTTAAATACATTAAAATATATTAATTTTATATTGGAGGCAGGAAATGGCAATTAATATATACATTTCTCTCTCTGTTTTTTTTTTTTTTGAGATGGAGTTTCGTTCTGTCACCCAGGCTGGAGAGCAATGGTGCAATCTCGGCTCACTGCAACCTCCACCTCCTGGGTTCAAGTGATTCTCTTGCCTCAGCCTCCCAAGTAGCTGGGACTACAGGTGCCTGTCACCACACCCAGGTGATTTTTGTATTTTAGTAGAGATGAGGTTTCACGATGTTCAGGCTGGTCTTCAACTCCTGACCTCAGGCGATCCACCCACGTCAGGCTCCCAGAGTGCTGGGATTACAGGCATGAGTCATGGTGCCCAGCCAATATATAAATTTCAAATCGTGAAATGTAATTAAAAATTTAAGGTTATTTTAAAATCTCAATAAGTTAACAAAAATAACTTTAAAAAATGATTTGTGGTCATGATCCATGAACCTGCCATGTTAGAATCTTGGGTTGTTTATTAAAAATTGAGGTTCTGGCCAGAAAGTGGTGGCTCACACCTGTAATCCCAGCACTTTGGGAGGCCGAGGCAGGTGGAGCATGAGGTCAGGAGATCGAGACCATCCTGGCTAACACGGTGAAACCCTGTCTCTACTAAAAAAACACAACAAATTAGCTGGGCATGGTGGCAGGCACCTGTAGTCCCAGCTAATCGGGAGGCTGAGGCAGGAGAATGGCATGAACCCGGGAGGCGGAGCTTGTAGTGAGCCGAGATCACACCACTGCACTCCAGCCTGGGCAACAGAACGAGACTCTGTCTCAAAAAAAAAAAAAAAAAATTGAGGTTTTTAGTTCCACCTCAGACCAAAATAGAACCCATGTCGGTGGCTTTTAAGCAGTGCTTATGCACTTTAAATTTAATACAAAGAGGCAAACCTATCACCGTTTACTAATAAATCTGTTAAGCATTCTAGTATAATTATAACTGATGGGTATCCTCATAAATATGTACCTTATAAAGAAACTTTAAGCTCATCACTTGGATAAGATAAAAAGAAACCTCAGAAAACAGTTAATACCCCCTAAAATATAAAAATTTTAATAAACAAATGTTTCATCAATGAAATAACTGATTTTTATACAAATAAAATTCACTGAATTACGCATGAATACTTAAGATGAACCTCAAGATAATCTTGCAGAATTTTTTAAAGAATGTAAGTTTCTAAACAAGGAAGTTATCTTGACAAAACTCTTCTTGCTTCCTAGTTACCAAAGTTCTCATAAGAGAAAAATATTTCACCATTTCCTCACGAAATGTAATAATTTTATTAAGTGCGGACTCACTAATGCCTTACACTGTATCTCTAACATTACATCCTTTTGAAATGAAAAAGCATACTGAACTAACTCTATAATGGCAAAACAGCAACACATAACTGACTTGCATGTGATCAACCAAAATTTTGACCTGCTAATAGAGAAAATTCATAAGTAGGAAATAAAGTTATCTATAAGCACTTTTACAAACATAAAGTACCATACACAAGATCATATACATAATATAGCTCAAAATATGCTAGAATTAAACTACATTACTGACACTTGTAAATAAACTCCAGACTTGAAGTAAAAGATGAGCCCTATTTTCCAGTGTTATAATAGTATCTAGACGTTATTTCCAAATAACTAAAGATCTGGAAAAAATTACAAAAGGAAATCCCAGAAATCCACTAAAACTGCCACTTCAGAAAGAGTAATTTCTTTTTAAAGGTCAAGAATCACATTCTGGCCAAGCGCAGTGGCTCACGCCTGTAATCCCAATACTTAGAGAGGCCAAGGTGGGAGGATCGCTTGAGGTTAGGAGTTCAAGACCAGCCTGACTAACATGGTGAAATCCCCTCTCTACTAAAAATACAAAAATTAGCCAGGCATGGTGGCGCATGCCTGTACTCCCAGCTACTCGGGAGGCTGAGGCAGGAGAATTGCTTGAACCTGGGAGGCAGAGGTTGCAGTGAGCCAAAATCATGCCATTGCACTCCAGCCTGGGCAAGAGCGAAACTCCGTCTCCCCCCAACCCCCACCCCTCCAAAAAAAAACCTTTTATTAAATTTTTTAACAGTTTTCATCTCACACAAACAAAAGCAGAATCAAATTAATTGTGTAATTGTGTGGCTTTACTGATTTAATGTGGCTTTAACAGAATTTAAAATCCTGAATGTTTTTGGTTTAAACAGAATTTAAAATTCTCAACATTTCTGATAGGCATAATTATGAAATTAGTGCAATAACTGAGATATCTCTGAATACATATTATGGAACACAAATTTTTGTTTTGATACTCCATTCTCCAAGTTCTAAATATATTAAATTTTACTAGAAAAAGATACTATCTGGTTGATTGCAGGCATTTTATATGAAATAACGAATATGAATGAAAATAAGGTAACTAAATGTAAAGCTTTGGGTCTCTAGGTCAAAAATAAGCAGAATTTCCAAATAGCCCCCAAGAGGTTTAATTTAAAAAAAAAAAAAAAAAAAGATGGACATATACTGCCACCAAGTGGTGAAAAAAATTAAGACCATTTTGGATAAGAGATCCATAAAGTAAAACGGAAAGATTGAGAATGATTTTTTTTTTCCAGATTCATGAACTCTCTGTAGAGAATAAACTTTTAAAGTAAAATGGAAAGTTTGTTTTCTTAACTGCCGGTCTCAAAACTCAGAGATATGCCTAACAAATACCTTAGTTTCTCTTAGTAAACCACTACGGAATTGTCATTATTGCTATCATTTTCAGCATTTAGGTGAGTTTCCTAGTATTTTTTGTTTTTGTTTAGTAGCGCTTAGCCTGAGGCCAGTCCCATTCTGTGCCAGGTTGGATGGATTAAGGTGCATCAGAAAATCTTTGGTCTTTCTAGGCTGGAGAATCAGAAGACAGAGTTTATGGGAACTGCAGCTGCTCTAAATGAGGAGAAAATTTCAGAGACAGCCAGAGACGGGAAACTGAATTCTTTGGGTAATTTCTGCGTGAGTATCTGGCTACCCTCTAAACAACACATGTGTAGGACAGACTCTAAGCAGCCCTACTAAGACCAAAAACATTGAACTGAAATTTGAACTGCTGCCCAATAGACAGAGTATGTACGCTGTTTGAGTACAACGAAGTAATTTCCTGCTAAAACAAAAACATCACCACTGTTTAGAGATACATAAAATGCAGCGTCTCAACAACATAATAGTCACAATGTTCTCATCTACATTTACTTAATGGTCTGAACAATTTTAAGTTACTTGACATCTGAGGAAAGAGGAACATGTGACTCATTTCTCAAAGAAAAGGCAATCAACAGAGATCAACTCGAAGGTGACCCAGTGTTTGGAATTAGCAAACAAGAATTTTAAAGCTCCTATTTTAACAATTCTCAGTGGTATAAAGGAAAATATGTTCATAATAAGTAAACAAATAGCAGATAAATAAAAGCTATAATAAATAACCAAACTGAAATTCTAGAAGTAAAAAATTCCACACTTAAGTACTTACTCAAGGGAAACAAAAACATGTCCATACAAAAAACCATACTCAAATGTTCTCAGAGCTTTGTTTGTCAAGTCTCTGAATTGGAAATAACTCAAAATGCCCATCAAACAGTAAATAACTAGAGCCATTCAATGTAAGATCACTCAGTAATTAAAACGAAGAAATTACTGACAAATGGAAAAAAAGTTCAGCATTTTCTCATAAAATTAAATGTGACTGGCAGATTGATAGACGGAGAGATATTTGATAAGACAAATATAATAAAAATGTTAATGGCAGAAATTTAGTGATAAATGTACTGGTGTCATTGTAAAATTCAAGTTATGTTTGAAAATTTCTATAATAAAATGGCAAAAAAATTACACTCTGGGGCAGGTGATCAGTTTTGAACATGCTAATTTAGGGAATATAAGCTGACTGATAGTTATTAAAAAGAAAACACATTCATTTATAATCCGTCCACTTACCTTTTGAGATCTCCCTCCAATTTGCCCTACTAGTCTGGTGTTCCACTGCTCAGAAAAACTTTACAAACTTGAGATTATACTTTGTGCTTCCTCATCAATAAATGTGTTAAAATTTTTTTTGTTTGTTTTTTGGAGACAGAGTCTTGCTCTGTTGCCTAGGTTGGAGTGCAGAGGCACAATCTTGGCTCACTGCAACCTCCGCCTCCTGGGATCAAGCGATTCTCCTACCTCAGTCTCCCGAGTAGCTGGGACTACACGTGTTTGCCACCACACCTGACAAATTTATGTATTTTTAGGAGAGACGGAGTTTTACCATATTAACCAGGCTAGTCTCAAACTCTTGACATCAGGGGATCTGCCCACCTCGGCCTCTGAAAGTGCTGAGATTACAGGCGAGAGCCACTGTGCCCAGCCCAATAAATGTATTAAAATGTTAAATAATAAATAAGATTGGACTTAACAGTTACATCTGAAGAATACTTCTATTTTTGTTTTTCATTTAGTTCTTTATTCCTTTTTTTTTTTTATTGGCTCTTATCCTTCAACTACTAAAGAGAAAACAATTCCCTGAGAATTCATGATAACACTTCTTACAAAGTCTGTCCATTTCTCCCAAGAGGTAGAAGCAATTCAGACATCTATTTATAGATGAATGGATAAAGCAAATGTGGTATATACACACAATGGAATATTATGCAAACTTAAAAAAGAAGAAAAAAAAAGAGCATAAATTAGTTCAACCTAATTGTGACAGACAATTGTGGAAGACAGTGTGGTGATTCCTCAAGGATCTAGAACTAGAAATACCACCTGACCCAGCAATTCTATTACTGGGTATATACCCAAAGGATTATAAATCATGCTACTATAAAACATATGCACACGTATATTTACTGCGGCACTGTTCACAATAGCAAAGACTTGGAACCAACCCATATGCCCATCAATGATAGACTAAAGAAAATGTGGCACATATATGCCACGGAATACTATGCAGCCATAAAAAGTGATGAGTTCATGTCCTTTGCAGGGACATGGATGAAGCTGGAAACCATTATTCTCAACAAACCATCCCAAGGACAGAAACCCAAACACCGCATGTCCTTACTCATAAGTGGGAGTTGAACAATGAGAACACTTGGACACAGGGAGGGGAACATCACATACTGGGGCCTGTCAATGGGTGGGGGGCTACAGGAGGGATAGCATCAAGGGAAATACCTAATGTAGATGACGGGTTGATGGGTGCAGCAAACCACCATGGCAGGAGTACACCTACGTAACAATACCTGCCCGTTGTGCATATGTACCCCAGAACTTAAAGTACAATAAAAAAAAAGAAAGAAAATTCTGTCACATGCTACAACATGGATAAATCTTGAGGACATTATGCTAATTGAAACCAATCACAAAGGGGCAAATACTCTAGGATCCTACTCATATGAAGAATCTAAACTAATCAAAATCATAGAAACAAATTTAAAAAATGGTTACCAATGACTAGGGGGAGGGGAGAGGGAGAATTAGTGTCTAGTGGGTACAGTTTTCAGTGTTGCAACCTACAAAAGTACTGAAGATCTGCTACACCACAATGTGAGTATACTTAACACTACTGAATTGTATACATGAAAATGGTTAAAGTAGTAAATTTAATGTTACATTATTCACTGTAATTTTTAAAAAGTCTGCCAATTTTTAAAAACTAGAATTTAAAACCCTGTCAATGGCTTTTTGAAAGTCCATGTAATTTGTTCTCTATTTTCTCTTTATATACAGGTGAAATATAATTTGTCCATTTATACTACCCTGTTGACCTTCCCCTGCAGGTTTAACTTGCCTAAGTATTCACTGATCCTAATCTTCACGCATTACACAAGCTCAGTAAGCATAAAAGTGTGCTTTATCAGTTTGTAAATGTGGAGGTCCTTAGTTTCTAGAGTCAGGCAGGCAATTTACCAGCTTTTAAGCAATTACACCTACTTCAAGTGCTATATTTGGTAATATTATTACACATGTGCTGCAGTTTCAGGTTCATCCTTTAAGTCCCTTAGAATTCTTGGGTGAATACCATCCAGTCATGTTTTTTTCCAAAAGCTTATATTGTATCCAACTTTAAAATTACATAAAGTCATTAATAAGACTAATGTCGCTTATCTTAACATATCCAACCTTAGATAAGTATGAGCTGAAGAATAAAATATTTGTTGAATCACTTTATGAAGATCTTTTGAATAATGTCACATGAAAAATGTGGATCATGTCTTATTAAAAATTAGTAACTTCACACCGGGCGTGTTGGCTCACACCTGTAATCCCAACACTTTGGGAGGCCGAGGCAGGCGGATCACGAGGTCAGGAGATCGAGACCATCCAGGCTGACATGGTGAAACTCCATCTCTACTAAAAATACAAAAAATTAGCCGGGCATGGTGGCGTGTGCCTGTCGTCCCAGGTACTCAGGAGGTTGAGGTAGGAGAATGGCGTGAACCTGGGAGGCAGAGTTTGCAGTGAGCCAAGATTGCGCCACTGTACGCCAGCCTGGGCGACAGAGCAAGACTCCATCTCAAAAAAAAAAAAAAAAAAGCCGGGTGTGGTGGCGGGCGCCTGTAATCCCAGCTACTCGGGAGGCCGAGGCAGGAGAATCGCTTGAACCCGCAAAGCAAAGGTTGCAGTGAGGCGTGATTATACCACTGCACTGCAGCCTAGGTGACAAGAGCGTGAGTCTGACTCAAAAAAAAAAAAAAAAAAAAACTAGTAACTTTATAGTGGTTGCAGCTATCAATATCATGGACCTTCTCCCAAAACTTACTATGGCAGTGTATCTTACCGCTTATTGAACAATTAACACTTCCTTTTATTTGTCAAATTTAGGAAAACTTAGAATCAGTGAACACACTTTCATTGGATATATTTTCAATTTACTCACTACAAAATAAAATATTCATTCCTCTGTAAGAACTTAGAACAGACACCTTGAAACATGGCACCCTGGCATACTGAGTATTTTAACCTGAAGGAAATTAAGAAAACTGCAGAAACAGGGGGGTCTCCCTGACCTTCTCCCAACCCATCTCTCTTGAAATGGGCCACAGAAATGAAAATTTCCCTTTCCCCTTTCTCCCTTGAGGCAGGTCATCAAACCTAGGAAGGTCACTCTCTTTTTCCCTCCCCTCTCCCCTAAGGTGACAGGTGTCCCGCCCTATACCCAATGGGAAGGAATGTCACACACAGAGGCCAAGAAGAATGTGAACAAACAAGCCTTGCTAAATTCTCCCAGCTGATTACCATCAGATCATACTCTTTTGTCTTCCAATCATACTTATGCATGACTATCCACAAAAATACATTTTCCCTGGGTCTTTTAATTTTCATTTCTGAAGGCTCCCATGTCACGTAAAATTTATATTAAATTATACATATAAACTTATATATAAATTTGTTATGCTTTTCTCTTGTTATTCTTTTATTATTGGGGTCTCAGCCATAAACCTCGCAATGGGTGAGGAAAATATATTACTTTTTTTCCTACTATAGTTAAAAGGAAAATTTACTCTTTTGGGTCAAGAAACTTAAAATTAATGACACCATTAGAAAAGTCGAAATTTTCTTGCTACTTCCTTTGGATATGATGGGCATTTCTGTGTTTTTATTGTCTGCTTCAGGCCAACAGTAAGTATATATACACAGCCCACAGACTGAAGAGGAAAGAAACATGAAATACCACTGGGTAAAAAACACTCAGATAAGAACATTTCAAGTAACGAGAAAAAACAGAAACCTTCAACTGAAAAACTGACAATTTCATTTAGCACTTTCATAAATTAGGGGTTTGTGATTAGTTTTAAAAGTCCTAGAGACAATGGTTCTCACTAATGACAACTGAACCGCAGTAACCTGACAGTGTCCAATCACCTCTTCAACTTCTCCCAGCCCCATTTAAATAACCCAGATCTTTTTGTAAACCCTCCTCTAGTGATCCTAACATTCTCTATCTTCCTTACCCACTTATAAATATATTCTTCAGTTGTTTTTTAAATCGAAACTCAACTTTTTGTGACATAATTAAAACTCTAGCTATTAAGAGATAAATTATCTCACTTTACTAAATTATTATTTTTTAAACCACTATCTAGATATTAAGAAAGTCCCACAGAATTAATCAGGAGTAATTCAATCAGCAAACACCCCTGTATTCTAAGTTTCCCCAAATATCATAATTACAGAAACATGTATTATTGACAATACCCCAAATATACACGACTCTTTTTATTACATGGATACTAAAGTGAGGAGCCTTAAACATAGTTACAACTGGGTATCCAACAGTACTGCCTACATTGTTGGTTAACAATTACATGGATGTCCTTCTACTGTTGTGGACAATGAGAAAATTCTGATGGTTACAATGTGATTTTAAATACATCAGTTGTGATCTCTCCTATCTTAAGGAAAAAAACAAAAAAAAGAAAAAAACAAGCCTTCCCTGACTCCATGTTTCCTGTAATTGCCAACTCTCTTTGTTCCTCTACACAGTAGTGTTACTCAGAAAGAGTTGTCTATACTCTATGTCCAATTCATTTCCTCCATTCACTCTCAAACACTGTAATCAAACTGTTGACCCTCTCCCTCCTCCAGAACTACTCCTGACAAGGTTTTCAATGACCTTGTTAAACACAATGTCAATTCTTAGTCTTCATCTAACTGTACCTATCAACCGCATTTGGAACAGCTGGTCACTCTCTTTTCCTTGACAAACTTTTGCCCTTTGATTTCCCGGACATAAAATTCTCTTAATTTCCCTATTTCACTGGTAACTCCTCCTTCTCTCTCCCACATTGCAATGTTGAAGTGCCCTGGAGCTCAAGCTGTGGTCCTCTTCTCTTCTCTGCACTCACTCTCCTTTGGTAATCTCATCTTGGCTTTAAATGTCATCTTTATACTGATGACTCTTGAATGTTTATCTTCTAAAGTTCACCACCTGTACATCCACATATCTTTGACTGTACATCTAACAGATCTCTCAAACTCAACATGTCTAAGATCCACACTCTTTTGCACTCAAGTCAGCCTCATTCACAATCTACCCATCTCAGCTGAACAGAAATCTATCCTTCCAGTTATTCAAACCAACATTTTTCAGAGTTAATTTGACCCCTATCTTTCTTTAACATCCTCCATCCAATTCATGACTCTACTTTTTTTCTACTGGCTCCACTTTTAATATAAATCCAGAATCTACCACTTCCCTTGCTACCACCTGGATCTGAAACACAATAATCTCTCACCTAGA
The DNA here is from genome assembly GCF_009764315.1 of Trachypithecus francoisi. Taxonomy (NCBI): domain Eukaryota; kingdom Metazoa; phylum Chordata; class Mammalia; order Primates; family Cercopithecidae; genus Trachypithecus; species Trachypithecus francoisi. Next base: position 43,167,087 of record NW_022681463.1, read on the forward strand.
TTACAACAACCTCTTAACACGTTTCTCTGTTTCCATCCTTACAGCTCTACAGTCTATTCTCAGGAGAGAACTTAATAGCCTACTGTTGACTGGAAGCCTTACTATAATTAGTCTATTAGCAAATATTTTCTATGTTATATGTATTATATACTGTATTCTTACAATAAAAGCTAGAGAAAGAAAATTTTTTAAAAATCCTCAGAAAATACATTTACAGAACTGTACTGTATTATGGATGCTTTAAGTCTGACATAACCTGTTTACAAGATTAATGGTCTGTCCAAAATGGTAGGCAACCCAACAGGTGCAGACCTCAATCTGCAATTTAAGCAATTTAACTTTTTCTTACAACGTCATAAATTTTCTCTGCTGCTTGAGAGCTCTTCCAGCATCACTGGTGACACTTCGTATGGTTCCCATGGTGTTATCCAAGGCTTACAGTTCTGCACTAAACATGACGAAAAATAATATGCCAGAACTGCAAGAAATCACTTTTTATTGTGATTCACATTTTACTGGAGAACTGCTCACGTGGGGATGATTAGCATCATACAGTGTTTTAAGCGGATATCCCAAACCCTTGAGTCTACCAGAATAGCCAGGAGGACGCTAAGAAATTATTACAGTAGTAAAGTATGTACTACAGTTAATTTTATGCAGTTATGATTTACTACTGCATCTTTACATTTGCTACATTTGTTTCTACTGAAAATAGCACCATGTAAGGTGTGTTTGTATGCATGCTTTGATAAATTTTAACTTTTGATAATAGATTTGTGTAAATTTTATGGTAGTAAATGACAAAATATAGTACCTACATATATTTTATGCATTCATTACATAACTTTTTCTTAATTTTTTTCTATATTTCTAGGCTACATAGTTCATATGTGAGTTTTTTCAAATTGTCACAAACCTCCAAAAAATTTTCCAGTATATCTATTGAAAAAAAAATGTGTAAATAAACCTACATAGTTCAAACCCATGTTGTTCAACAGTCAACTGTATAAGTCAGATTATGTCAGACCTCTTTCCAAAATCCTGCAACTTTTCATTTCACTTAAGGTTAAAATCAAAGTCTGTATGATGACCTCAACAGACTCATTATCTCTCTGATCTTAACTACAACTATTCTCCTCCTCCCTTCAAGCATACCAGTCATATTACGCTCCTCACTCTTCCACAAATACCAAAGTACCCCTTTGCCTTTGCATTGGCTGTTCTTGCTATCTAGAAGCTCTTTCCTGAGCTGTCTCAAGGAAGACAGCCTTGTTCTCTCTCTCACTTCCTCAAGGCTTTATAAACTTCTAAGCTGCTTAATGAGACCTACTAGCCAACCTTATACAATTCTGACAATGCTCTCTTCCCTGCTCTCCATATATAGCACTCAATTCACCTTATCTTGAACTATTTTTTTTCTATTGCAGTTATCAACTTCTGCCACACTGTATGATTTGCTATTGTTTGCTTTCCCTTTTAAAATACAATACACATCTCACAGATATCCTTTAAAAATATAAACTCCATGATAGCAGGGATTACTGCTTTGTTTAACGAGGTATCCTAAGTACCAAGAATAATGCATGCCGTATAGTAAATGCAGGATACACATTTATTGAAAGAATTTCATTCTTTATAATAATGACGTGTGGTAGGTGTTACGTGTTATCATCCCTATTTTACGGAGAGAGAAGCTGTTAAGACGGGAGACAGACAGGACTGTGTTCTCTACTATTTTGACTACAGTTGAATTTTTCTTTTAATTGTTATGTTGCAGAGATGAGAAACTGTCTTTTAATTCCTCAAATAAATAGTAGTAAATAATTTAATGAATCATTTCAAAAAATAAACTCCAGAATATGTGACATTGATTTTAATATTGAGTACTACTATTTATTGTTTACTACATCCTGTTTGGCCAGGTGCGGTGGCTTACGCCTGTAATCCCAGCACTTTGGGAGGCCAATCTCTTGAGGCGGTGGATCTCTTGAGGCCAGGAGTTCCAGACCCGTCTGGCCAAAATGGCGAAATTCTATCTCTACTAAAAATACATAAATTAGCCAGGTGTGGTGACGCATGCCTGTAAGCCCAGCTACTTGGGAGGCTGAAGCACAAGAATCGCTTGAACCCAGGAGGTGGAGGTTGCAATGAGCAGAGATGGCACCACTGCACTCCAGCTGGGGTGACAGAGCAAGACTCCTGTTTAAATAAATAAATAAAGCTGTTTAATGATACTGGCTTTGCTTTTTATTTAAAAATATTTACTTTTTTCCTAGTGTTTGGCAAGTTGACCTGTAACAGGTCCTTGACACAGCAGAAAAACCACAAACTCTAAGAATGGTCTGAGTTATCTGTGTTCAAGAGAAATCACGCTGAGAAGTCCCAACTATTAAAGTTATTTTAAAAAGGGTGGCTTGATAAAAACAAGGATAGGGAGCTCCTCCAGCCCTCCTACTACACAATAAGAAGTCCTTGAGGGATGCTGAGGTACTATAAGGTGTGTAGAACCAACTCTAAAACCTTGTCTAACTGCCTCTTCCCCAGTAACCCCTGTACCACCAAAACCATCCTGCAATAGAGTATAAATGATTTGCCCAAGGCTGCAAAATTAGAAAGTGGCCAAACTGAGGCCTTCTCTGTTCTCTACTATTTTGACTACAGTTGAATTTTTTTTTTAAATTGAATTATCTTTCTAAATGTGCAAAACAGTTTACCTGCACAATATGACATGCTAAGAGAAGAAAAGAAAACAACTGAAGTTTGGAGTGGGGGGCACATCTGCCCCTCTAATTGTTCCTGCTGATGTCACTGCTCCTCAGAGGAGAGGAAGGAAGCTGAGCCTTCTTGTTTTGTCTGTAATATTGATTCTATGGCAAGATTTAAGTAAATTATCTCTAGGACTAATAGTGCAGCAAAGTAGAGCATTAAAAATACAAATTAGATTATAATTATCTATTTCTGAATAATATCATTGATAAAAACTGCCCTTAAAATAGGACACAAATGCTTGTATGCAACTTTGCTAAAATCACGTTTTTACTCTGAAAGGGAAACATAGGTAACGCAATTAAATAAATGAACAAACAGTATTATTTTCTCCATTTGATAGAACAGTTAACATTACATGACCTGGTTATGGTCACACAGTAAATGAGAGTGTCAAAGTATCACCTAATGTTCTAATTCTAACCTACTAGAAAGTAAACTCTAGAAGGGCAAGCATTGCCTCTCTTGGGTTCACTGCAGGCACCTAGCACAGCATCATGCACATCACTGGGGTTAATGCTAGTATCAGTACACATGCTCAGAATAAATATTATGAGAGTTAACTGCACTTGACAAAGAAGCCACATAAGTAAACAAGGCTAACTTGTACTGAAGAACTACAGCAGACCCCATTTGTAAACTACAAGTGTTTTCCTTTTAGAAGAATGAAATCTTTGAAGAAAAACAGCCACCCATTTCCAACTGTTACATGGTAGAATGAATCAATCTACCATTATTTTTTTGCTAGCAGACTATAAATACAAGAGTAATCTAGGATATCTGGTCAATAATATAATCAAGTTAATGATTAGTCCACTCTTCTATATAAATGTTGATTTATGATTACTATATTCATTGTCTAGGCTGAGATACTTTTGAAAATAAAGGGGTGCTATTAATATTTATTCACAAGAATAATGGCAGCTGTCTTAGGCAAACCAGAACCTATGAGGCACTTTAGTTCAAAGTAAAAGTATTCTCTTTTTTTTCTTTCTTACGGCACCTGCAAGAGATCCCCTGCATACGCTGGCCTACATTTCGTTTCTTGCCTAAATTTCCTGACAAAGTGATGTTAAAAATAGAGACAAATTATTAAATACTTACGTGCATATGCATCATCTGAGTATATACAGCAATTTTCAAGTATAGCCCATATTAGGATTTCAAAAGCAGCTGATTATAAAAATGAGTTGCAACAATAAAAGCTCAACAATGGGATACGTCAATATCATAGACTTGTCTTGTCAATTTTTAAGATGACTACTTCCAATTTAACCTCCTTCCCATTACTTAAGAACTGTAGCAGTCACCATCCCATAGTCCCATTTTTCAATCACTGACTTTTATATTCCTTATCACAAATCTTGAGGGACTCTATAGAAAAAGTTGAAGCTTCTTCCCACCAGCAATCAAAACCATACAAACCTCTGTCAGCTGCTTCAGCTGGCTTTTGTTTGTACTTAATTCTTCTGCTAGGATATTCTTTTTCACTTGTAGTTCACAGATTTCCTTTCTTAATGGATTCACTAGTTCATAGAACCGAACCTTGAAAAAGAAATTAAATTAATAAGCAGTCTTAAGTCCAAATTACGATTAAAATTTGCTAATTTGTAGTGCTCTCACTTATCAGTAATAAAGAGACATGCTTACAAAACTACAACAAGACAGTCATTAATGGAACCTAGCCACTAATACTTTCTATCAAGCTTTAATGTTCAATTAACTTCCCTCAAGGGCCAGATGATTTATAACTTCCTATCTTTGACAGTCCTTCCTCCCTTCTACTGACACTCCATTACTACTCATCTACTACTGCTCACTCCACACTATCTGCTTGTAAACTTCTGGAACATATCACAAATATTCAGGAGTCTTGCTCTTGCTGTTTCTTCTGCTAGAGAAGTTCTTCCCCCATATAAATGTATGGCTCATGCCTTGTCTCCCTATAGGTCTCTGATCAAATATCACCTTGCTAGTAAAGCCCTCCCTGATTTCCCTACCAAATTTAAAGTAGCACTCCCTATTTCTCACCCATGCTCTTTTCTCTATAGCACCTTTGACAAACAGATATTCTACATATTTAACTTTTAAGTTATTGGCTGTGTTGCTCCACTTCGACATAAGCTTCATGAGGGCAGGGATTTCTGTCTGGTTTATACAGTGCTCTATTTCCAGTGCCTAAAAATATGATAAGCACTCAATAAATACTTGATGAAGAGGTAAAGTGTTTTCTTTATTTTCATCCCAGGCTCTTGGCAAAGCTTTATTTACAGTCCGAAACTCCTTAACATACGACTGTATTACAAGAATACCATTATTTGGTAAGAGGCAAATCTTAATATTAGCCTTCAACAAAAAGAATCTGCATATAAATAAATTAGTTAACGATAATATTGTTTGTGAAAAGAAAACATGTAAGAAGGAATGTTAAGAAAACAAACAGCAAAAATATGTGTAACTGCCACCAGTGTGATACTTTATATCTACTGTAAATGAAGCCTCAAAAAGAGAATTTGAGGTATTTGTTTTGGACAGTACACTTTGGACAGAAAAACTGTATTTGAGCCTTAAAAAGAAAAAAAACAGCTGAACAAAAAAGGAACTTCATTTTATCAGACATCACTAATCTGAAAATCTTTTCCCAATGAGAACCAAGAATAGCAACCACCACTAAAGGAAAAACAATAGGTAACATTTTTATGTGTTTACTATCTTCTAAGCACTATGCTCATAAACATTTTATATACAGTCATAGTCTTTACAATTATCCCCAATAGAAAGGCACTGTTATTATTAATCCTTTTTACAGATGAAAAAATTCAAGCCTTTTAGGGTAAAATGACATCTATATATTAAAAAGCAGCAGTTCTCAATATATGGTTTTGGGACTTCTGGACTCTGGCCCACCCGCCACTCTGAGATCAGGGAATTCACAAGATCAAAACAACTTTCCTAGTAATTATTAAGATTTTTTCCCCGTTTCATTTTCATTCTCTCATGACTGTTCAGTAGAGCTTGCCAGTGGCTACATGATATATGATGACATTATCACTCTTAAGGCCAATGGAATTGTGTACTTATATATTCTTGTGTTTAAAAAATTTGTTAGTTTAAAATTCTAATATGGTAAATATTAATAGACACAGCTCATATAAACAAACACTCACTGGGGTCCTCAATAATTTTTAGAGTGTAAATGAATGCTGACACCAAAATATTTGAGACCACTGCCATTGATTAATCTTAGCTATTCCAGATTTGTGTAACCAGCACTGCAATCAATATCTTGAGCCAATCTCTCACCACAAAGTTCTTTCTCATCCTATCCCTTTATAATCACGCCAACTCCTCTCTCCCACTAACCCCAACCAACCTCTGGCAATAACTACTCTGTGTTTTATAATTTTTCATTTTGAGAATGTAAGAAACCACCAGTTCATGATAATTCATTTCTATGGACTATGCAGTCATCAACTTCAGAAACCTATTTATGCTTGAGTTTGGAGATCAATGGTCACGATCCTTTAAAATTTGGATCTCAAGACCATTCACCATCCATAGCCATAAAATAATGTATCAATTGGGTACTTCAAAAGTAATTGCTACTACATAAATGGTAAGTTTTAGTCTGAAAATATATGCTGTAGTTAAAAATGGATATGATACTTACAGATACATATTCAGGAATAGAAAGCTGATCTTCAGGAAAAGCTTTTAATTTAATATATTGGTCTTCTGTCAACTCAAAGTCACGCAGGTTTCGCCGAACATCTCCAGCTTTTTCTCTTAGCTGAAGATTTGTCTCTTCCAGTTGTTTCTGTCTCAATAAAATGGTTTCCATTTCTTGTTTCATTAATTCTTGATATTTGCTACATTAGAAGAGAATTTATAGCAGGCTTTGAAAAAGTCTTTGAGATTTAATTTTCTCACAGTTTCCAATTTATATCAACATAAAATTAGGAAATGAGAAGCCTGACAGTATTATTTACTTACTCTAGCAAAATGCTTACTCATAGTAACCAGTTAAACATGAAATGACAATTCCATACTAACTATTAAATGTGTAGCCATATAAATTATTAAACAGATAATTGATATTCTTAAAGAATAACTTTAGAAATTCAAATCATAAAATTATGCATTTCTTCTGCTTAAGGTTTAATGTTAAACATCAAGGACTCTACTTACTAATTTTCATTTCCCTTTTATCCTGATACTTCAAGGATACCTCTTTAAGACGGTAACACTGAACCACCATAAAGTATTCACTCAGCCAATAAGGTAATGAAAACAGTAATCTGCACATACTCATCATTCTCAAAGAATACATGTAGCAGACATTATTGTTAGTTGTCTACTGAAAGACTGTGATCATGAAGGGACAATCTGATATTATTAGTCCGTTCTCATGCTGCTAATAAAGACATTCCCAAGACTGGGTAATTTATAAAGGAAAGAGGTTTAATGGAATCAGAGTTCCACACGGCAGGGGACACCTCACAATCATGGTGGAAGACAAAGGAGAAGCAAAGGCACATCTTACATGGTGGCAGACAAGAGTGCTTGTGCAGGGGCACTCCCATTTATAAAACCATCAGATCTTGTGAGACTTATTCACTATCATGAGAACAGCATGGGAAAGACCACCTCCATGATTCAATTACCTCCCATCAGGTCCCTCCCATGACATGTAGGAATTATGGGAGCTCTAATTCAAGATGAGATTTGGGTGGGGACACAGCCAAATCACATCACTGATTTTCCCCTTCCCTACTGTATCACTCCCATTAACAGACAAACATGCTGTTATTTCAATCTTAAATGAACAAACAAAACCACAACTCTTGACCTCATTGCACTTCCCCCTTTGTTAGCCACCCCTTGGAGCAAACTTGCTCAAAAGTTGTCTATACTTATTGTCTCCAAATCCTTTCCTCTTAAACCCATGATGATCATAATTTTACTGTCTCTAATGAAATCACAATGACATCTAAATTGCAAATGATCAGTTCTTAGCTCTTTTCATCCATGATCTAATGATAGAGTTTGACACAATTTATTTTTCTTTCCTTGATACATTTTCATCACTTGGCTTCCAAGACACCATACTGTTCATTTTTCTTCTATTTTACTGTGGTTCCTTCTCAGTCTCCTTTTCTGCTCTGTCTTAATGTTGGAGTACTTGGTCCTCTTCTCTGTCTGTACGCACTCCTCCTTGGGGAATTCATCTAGTCTCATGACTTGAATACTGTCTATACCCTAATGATCCCCAGATTTGTACCTCTAGACCAGACTTTTCATATACCTCCACATGGATTTCTGACAAGAAAACTCTAACTTAACATGTCCCAAACTGAACTCCTGCTTTTTACTCACAAAAACTTTTTCTACCATGATTTCCTCCTTCTTAGCTGACAGAAATTCCACTTTTTCATTTGTTCAGGCCAAAATTTTTGATGTAATCCTTGACTCCCCCTTTTCTCTTAAGCCCCACATTGAATCCATCAGCTTTGCCTCCAAAATATATTCAGAATCCAACCTTTTTTTTTTTTTTTTTTACCACCATCAGATATCTTATTACAATAGACTCCTAACTGCCCTCTCAACAGCATCACTAAATCTGATAGGTGTCTTATAGAATTAGAGTAGAAGACCTATAATCGAATGCGGTGGTTCTCAAAGTATTGTTCCTTGACCAGCAGCATCCGCATCATCTGGGAACCCGGTAAAAACGCAAATTTTCACGACCCCTCCCAAATGAGAAACTGAGGGTGGGATCCAGTAGTCTTTTTTAACAAGCCCTCCAAGTGTTTCTGACACATGCTAAAGTTTGAGGTCCACTAATCTAATGTAATAGTGGCTGATAAAAAGATCTGATAATATTTTACAATATCAGTTTAGTAAAATCTTAAAAAGGGAAAATATACCTATTTTACACATTTACCTGTAACTAAAACATAGAACTAAACATTCACATTTTTATATAGGATCCAGATATTTTGAATACAGAGGTATGCTTTGATTTTGTGTAAATCCAAGTTCAATTTCTTTACAATGGCATGAGATCCTAAAAGACACTTAGGAAGAAACTAGTGAAGGTATCTTTTGTGGATTTGATATTTGCTCTCAATCTTAAAACTTGTGTTGCTTATATTTAATTTCATAATTTTTTTAGTTCCTTTTATTGAACCTTTGCAAATAATGATTGTTTATATAATTTTTAATTACATTACATAATTGCCATAGGCATATTTAAGCTTGATAAGCCCATAACTGAGCTACAGAAAGTATGCAGGAATAAGAGAAAGTACTTCAAGCCAGGAAAGTCCAAAGGGCCATGAGAATCAATCAGTATGTTGAGTAAAAGAAGAAAGGTTAATGGTGGTCAGTTCAGAGAGCTTCCTTTATCATATATGGTTTATACTGACCAATTGTTTGTTGAATGAATGTTGAATTTTGACTTTCTGTATTTTATGTATTGTATCAAGTATCCTACTTTTTTTGTGGTCTAGGTGTAAAAATTATTGCTATCTCTGACTTAAAATTTCTCTATTTTAGCTTACAATCACAAACATGAACAGGCAATAAAATTACTTTTAATTGCTAACTAGATATTGTTTTTTTAAAAAAACGTTTCTTACCTGGCATCTTTCTGTTGAAAAGCCAATTGGTTGTCTAATCTCAATGTTAGTAGCTGCTTCTGGTGAAGTGCGTCATTAAGTTTCTCCTCCAACTCTTCAATCTTAATAAAGAGAAAAAGATCAATTACATGTTCAATTTTCAAATTTGTCATAAAGAAAAACTTTCAGTTTCAATAATAAACATATTTCAAAGACACTTAAAAGAAACAGACTAACAATGAATAAAGGTACCAGGCACAGGGGCTCACGCCTATAATTCCAGCACTTCGGGAGGCCAAGATGAGAGGCTTACTTGAGCCCAGGAGTTCAAGACCAGCCTGGGCAACAATGTGAGACCTCATCTCTACAAAACAATTTTTTAAAATTAGCTCCATGTGGTGGTGTGTGCCTATAGTCCCAACTACTTCAGAGGCTGAGGTATGAGGATTGCTTGAGCCCAGGAGATTGAGGCCGCAGTAAGCCATAATCTTGCCACCGCACTATAGCCTGGACAACAGAGAGAGGCCCTATCTCAAAACAACAATAACAGAACACAAAATAGGGTTGAGATTTTTTTGAAATGGTTGTATCCACAAAGACTGTTATGCTATAGTTTGAAACTGCTGCCTCATAAATTTTTTTTTTTTTGGTCAAGCTGTCATTAAGAGTTTTTTTTCCTCTCTCTTAATTCATTCTCACTGAGAAGCTCATTGACCACTGGGATTTCATGTTGGTGCCTTGCTCAAGTAATTATTTCCAAGCCAGGCACAGAATTTATATTCCAGATCTATATATCTGACCACTACACATCTTCAATGGATCATCACAAAGGTGATGTTATAAACATCCAAAACAAAAGGAATAATCAACCTCACCTAATCCTGTATTCCCCGTATCTCTGGCCTCTAAAGCAACAACAACAACAAAAAAAGCACAAAAAACCTGACTCGTGTTTGATACCTTAGTTCTCCCTAACTCTTGATTCTGATCAGAAATCAGTATTTTGTTGTTGAGTTTACTTCATGAATAGCTGTCAAAACAGTATCATCCTCTTTAATACCGACTGAAAAGTCTTCAGTTAGACCCTTATCATCTCTCACCTGGACTACTGTGAGAGTTTCTTCATTGGTTTTCCTGCCTTCAGTTTTTGTGTTTGTTTTTTGAGATGGGGTCTCACTCTATTACCCAGGCTAGAGTGCAGTGGCACAACTTTGGCTCACTGCCACCTCCTCCTGCCAGGCTCGAGTGATTCTCCTGCTGTAGCCTCCCCAGTAGCCGGGATTACAGCCAGGCCCCACCACACCCAGTTAATATTTGTATTTTTAGTAGAGAAGGGATTTTGCCATGTTGGCCAAGCTCCAACTCCTGACCTCAAGCGATCAGTCCACCTTACCCTCCCAAAGTGCTGGGATTACAGGCATGAGCCACCGCGCCCGGCCTCCTGCCACCAGTTTTGTCAATCTCCAAATCCACATTCCTTTATCTTATGTTTTAAAAATGCTCAAAAATTTATTTTCCGCTGGGTGCGGTGGCTCAGGCCTGTAATCCCAGCACTTTGGGAGGCCAAGGTGGGAGGATCCCTTGAGGTCAGGAGTTCAAGATCAGCCTGGCCAGCATGGTGAAACTCCATCTCTACTAAAAAAAACACAAAAATACTGGGCATGGTGGTGGGCCCCTGCAGCTCCATCTACTCAGGAGGCTGAGCCAGGAGAATCACTTGAAGCTGGGAGACGGAGGTTGTGGTGAGCCGAGATGGCACCACTGCGCTCTAGCCTGGGTGACAGAGCAAGACTCCGTTTCAAAAAAACAAATAATTTTCCTAGTTTTAAATTCTTCAGAGGATCCTGTCTTCAGAATAAATTCTAAACACTGTGGCATAATACTGTGGTATTTCTTGATCTAGTCAACCACTTCTGTCGCTTGCTTAAAAGGAAACTCCATTTCAGCCCAAATAAGTGCCTGCCATCCCCCAAGTACGCTGTGCTTTCTCAAGCATTTGGATTTTGCTCTTAGTCTATTTAGAAAATTCCTTATTCCCTTTGCTTCAACCAAGACAATTCCTGTTTGCCCCTTAAAATACAGGAATTTCGGGCCGGGTGCAGTGGCTCACACCTGCAATCCCACCACTTTGGGAGGCTGAGGTGGGCGGATCATGAGGTCAGGAGACCGAGACCATCCTGGCTAACATGGTAAAACCCTGTCTCTACTAAAAATACAAAAAATCAGCCGGGCGAGGTGGAGTCCTAGCTACTCAGGAGGCTGAGGCAGGAGAATCGCTTGAACCCAGGTGGTGGAGCTTGCAGTGAGCTGAGATCATGCCACTGCACTCCAGCCTGGGCAACAGAGCGAGACTCTGTCTAAAACAAATGAACAAACAAACAAAAATAGATGAATTTCACAGCCAACCCATAATATATGCAAGTGAACCCCTCCTCTTGCATTGTCAAGTCCCTCTTCTCTACCGAATCATTCTATCATCAAGCAAATGCTCCCTTGATCACTTCATTCTCTTTGCTACAGCACCATTTCTCTGCTGGTCTTCAGAGCAAAACTGCAATATAGTTTTTATCCCATACTATTCCAGTGAAACTACTCTTGTTAGAATCCATAATGCCCTGTCCATTGTTTTTTTCTACATATTTATCTTATTTGACAGCATGGCTTGCACTCTCTTTTAGCTTCCATGATACTCTTCTCTAATTTTATTAACTCACTAAATACTCTTAAGCTTTCTAGGCTCCTCAGCTGGTTTCTCTTCTGCTACATCATTTCTGAATGCTGGACTACCCCTTTGACTTACTTTATAGCCCTCTGTTCTCCCTAGGAAATATCATACAATCCCATGGCTTGAGGTGTCACCTATATGCTAATGTATATTTCCATCTATCTATCTATCTAGCTAGCTAGCTAGCTAGCTACCTACCTACCTAACTACCTACCTATCTAAGAGTGTGTGTGTGTGATGGACTCCTATCTGTGTGTGTGTGTGTGTGTGTGTGTGCGCGTGTGTGTGAGATGGATGCCTCCTAAACTCTAACTGACAATTACATTTAGGAATCTGTAAGTTAACATCTTCAAAACTGAACTTATTAATGTATTTTCCCTCCCAGATCAGTTTTCTCCCAGCCTTCCATTCTTATAAATGGCCTCAGTTAAATAAGCCAAAAACTTAGGAATCTAACATTAGGCAACAACCTAATAACTCTTCTGCTTCTGTCTTGTCTGCCCTTAGTCTATTATTTTAGTGCCATTTTGAATACAGAAATCAGGACATGTAACTCTAACTGCTAAAATTTGCCAATAGCTTTTCTGACTATAGCCTAAAGCAAGAGTTAAAAAATGGTGATGGGCTAAATCCAGCCCATGAGGAAAATCTGATGGAGCACACGTAGCCTATAAAGCGTAAAATATTTTCTGTCTTGGCCATAAAAAAGAGGACCTCTGTCATATTCATCGGCATACATCCAGCAACATCTCAATAAATAACTTAAATCAAAATAAAATATAAAATAAATACATCCTTCATAATTACTATTTCCCAAATCAAGGATACTGCTATATGTTGAGCATCCCAAATCCTCAAATCTGAAATTCAAAATGCTCCAAAGTCTGAAACTTTTTGAGCGTCACTATGACACTCAAAGGAAATGCTCAGTGGGCCATTTTGGATTTCAGATTTTCAGATCTGGGATGCTCAACTGGTGTACCACAAATATTTCCAAATTAAAAAAAAAAAAATTCAAAAATCTGAAATACTTCTGGTCCCAGGCATTTCAGATAAGAAACAACCTGTATCACAAGGAAAAACACACACACACACACACACATTTTTTTCAGGGTTTCAACTTTTACAATTTCAATTAACTTCTAAATCAACTCCCATACCTCAGGGACAAGCTGGGAAATGGATCCATTTCCCAGGTAATAAGGAACCCACAGATCTCTAATGAGAGATAAACAAAAAGAGTTTGGGGCATTTAAAAAATTGAAAGAACTCAATTCTGTGGCTCAAGCTGTAAACCCAGCACTTTTAGGGGGCCAAGGTGGGAGGATTGCTTGAAGCCAGGAGTTTAAGACTAGCCTGGGCAACATAGTGAGACCCTATTTCCACAAAAAATTTAAAAAATTAGCTGAGTGTGGAGGTGCACGCCTGTAGTCTCAGCTGCTCAAAAGACTGAGATGAGAGAATTGCTTGAGCCCAGGAATTTGAGGCTGCAGTTAGCTGTGATCATGCCACCACACTCCAGCCTGGGTAACACAGTGAGACCCTGTCTAAAAATTTGCAAGGCAAGAACAGAGAAGAGGAAAGGAATACAGAAGTACAATAAGGAAGGAAATCTAGGCAGCAATAGATGGAAATAAAAGTGTAAAGCTAACAATTCTCTAGTATCAGGAAGTTTGGCCCGAATAGCTACTCTTCTGAGTAGCTTTTTTACATTCTTTCAGTTAACAAGTAGCTGAGTGGGAAGTGCTTTTAAAGTTTTCCTGGAACTGCTTGTTGTTTTTAAACATGGAGAAATCAAATGAATATGGCCAAGACTATTCCTAGTACATAAAGCCATGTATCCATAAACATTTGTATTGCTGCCATAATGGGGTGGGACACATTAGATTCAAATATTTTCTAACTAAAAAGATTTTGATGGGTGGAAGAAAAAACTTACTTGCCTTCCAACATCAAGCCTTCCCTTCTTTCTAATACACTCTGGTTTTTATTAGTAACAACATGCCCAGTTAGCTTCCCATCCTGTGTAGGAAGGGGCGGTCATGCTATTTAATATTAGTCAATTGAGGCCACTGGCTTGAACTTCTGGAAGAACTCTTTAAAGAGGATTGACTCATTTGGCACATGCCCCTTTTCCACTACTCTTCTCCTTATTATTGTCTGTTACATGAACACACTATTGGAGACAGATGAACTATCTTATGATTTCAGGTGAAAAGCGCATGTTAAAAATAGCTGAGGTTGAAAGGAGCCTGGGTTCCTAATGCGATCAGGGAGTAATCATATGAGGTCTACTAAATTACCTATTTTTGGATCTTTGTACCAAAGAAACAAAATCCTTCTCTTGCTTAAGCCGTGGTTTCTAGGTTTCTGTTACCAGCAACCACCATTTTCCAAGTCTCTGGTATTAACTGCAGAACTTAATCCCTGAAGCCCTGGGCAGTTGGTTCAATCTCTTTCCAAAATAGAAATACCTATATTATTTATTAACAGTTGACTATTCAGGACTACTTAAATGCTTCCAATGACAGGAAGTTCAGAAACTTAAGATCAGGCCATTTCAATGTTAATAGCAGTAACAGGCTTACGTTGGGCAGAAATCTACCTTTCCTGTGACTTCCAACCATTATCATGGAGTTATAGTCTAGTGAGGAAAATGTATTTTGCATAATGTTAGCAAATGATGCTCAGTAAGCTTTGGTGATTGAATGACCAACTAAAAATACCATTCTTTCAAGACCTAGGCTTTAGGTTTCCTGCCCAGGCTAAAAAGTGTATGGCATGGCTGGGTGCGGTGGCTTCACACCTGCACTTTGGGAAGCCGAAGTGGGTGGATCGCTTGAGGCCAGGAGTTCAAGACCAGCATGGCCAACATAGTGAAACCCCCATCTCTACCAAAAATACAAAAATTAGCTGGGCGTGGTGGTACGGGCCTGCAGTACCAGTCATGCGGGAGGCTGAGGCACAAGAATCGCTTGAACACAGGAGGTGAAGGTTGTAGTGAGCTGCTATCATGTCACTGTACTCCAGCCTGGGCGACAGAGTGAGATTCTGTCTCAAAAAAAAAAAAAAATTAAAAGAAAAAAGTATACGGCGGCACTACCAAATTGGGCCCCTTTCTTCTTTGCTTAAAAATTCAGAGAGGATGTGACCAGACAGATTTGAACCAAAGACCACGTGGTGTTACCAGATCCATTAGGATTTTGGGGACCCTGTTCACTTCAAAATATCCCATGAACTTTCTTTGCTTTCTTCCAGAGCTGGACCTCACTGAAACACCAAAAAACAAATAGGTCTAACACCAGGAGTCCAATATACTTCTGAGTCCTCACAATCGACCAGAGAGACAAAATTCAGAGGAGTGTACTAGCTTTAGAATCAAGGCTCACAAGAAACAGTGTAGTACTTTCTGTTCATCTGGAGTGCTTCACACATACAGACAAAAGACAAGACATAACTAAACATATAATAACACATACGAATAAAGGTGTTATTTTAAAACATAAAAAGAAATATGTCACATACTCATTTATACATAAATAAGTGAAAAATATATATGTAATGTGTGTAGTGCTGTTTGCCTAAGGTAGTATTCCCAGAAGATGTAATATATATATATATACACACACACACACATATGTATCTATACACATATACACACACATATATACACACACACACATTAATGCACATATACATATTCTTTAATATTTTTAAAATATTCTTTCATCAACTCTAGACCTACACTTTCTCACATTGTAACATCTCTAAAATTGGAATGCATTTTACAATCTAAGGCACTTAATAATTCAACTGGCAGTTTTTAACCTTAGCAATGCATGTAATGATGAATCTTACAATAGAGGTGCTTTAGGTTTAATAAATTATGGAACGCTAACTCTACAATAGGTATGTCTTCATATATTTCAGAGCAAACATCTTATTCCTAAGGGGTCTTCAAGCAGAAAATCCTGAGTGCTCATTTGATAGAGAAAAAACTCCACTAATATACAGCAGGACAGCTATTTTGGAGAGAACCTGGCAGTGCACTTAAATGAAGCAGACGCTTATATATGTCAAAGACATGCTCACAGAGGTCCAGAAAAGAAATGTCTAATGCTGCATGTGTTGGCAAAGAGCTGGAGGCAATCTGGATGCCTAGCAATGTAGGAGTAGGTAGACTGGTACATGCACACAAAGAATTATATAAGAGTTGGAAGCAAAGGACTAGATGTACACAAAGTAACAGATAATTTCAAAAACAGTGCTGAGTAGAAAAAGAGATGAGAACTAAAACAAAGCATGTAATTTACATTTCTGTAAAGTTAAAAGATACACATTCTCAATAATACACATAAACAAAACATTAAAATGTTTGCATTAAGAAACGGAAGAAGGGAATGAGCTATAGGAATAAAAAGAATAAATACATTAGATAAACGGTGGCCTTTCAGGGATCAATGATGATTATGTGTCAAACTCAGGAAAATGACTAATTTAATCTTCCTCATTTTCAGTCAAACTAGAAAACCGCAACAAAACTACATTAAGCACCATGGAAGTAGAAAAATAATAATATTGTGCTGAGTAAGTACAGCTACAAATAAAATAATATGTAAATAGTAAGTATATTATTAGTATACCCCAGGCATCTATGAGCTTACATACATTGATAAATCCTCCCAATAATTTCATGGAATAAATACTATTATCATTTTATAGGAAATCAGGGAACAAACAAGGAATTTAGTAAGGCTGGAATTCAAAACCCAAATTGTGTGCACCTAGAACTGTAATTTGGATTTGTTACACTAGAGAGCCTGTCATGAATCAGCCAACATTTCTATAATATAAAGCTTACACCTAAAAAGAAGCAAAGCCGTTGACAACCAAGTATAATGCAAGCTGAAGACAAATAATAAAAGAGGTGGCCGAATAAAATGTAAGTCTGAATATGGTATATAGGCGGCACCTAATAAAATATTTGCTGACTGAGTGGGTGAATTAATGAGTGGGAGATAACCTCAGGTTGATTCAATGAGTTGCACCAAAGATCTGGAGAGGTGACGGTAGATGGAGTTCATGTGAAACGCAAAAAGAGTAAGGGAATACGGATGGGAAACCACTGGATGCATGGATAAATTACCAAGTGACCGAGACTAGGGAGGTGACTGTATATGGTACCTAAAAGAAAGTGTTTGGAGCTTCACTTGTGTAGAGTATAGGCTTTAGACCTCCTAGGTTTGAATCCTATCTGGCTCTATCACTTTCATCTGAATGGCCTTGGGTATGCTATTAACCACGTAGTGGTTTTGTTTTATCAAAGCAAAATGGGGTTCAGTCATTCATTTAAGAAATAGCTGGGCACTTACTTTGTGTCAGGTGCTGTTCTAAGTGCTGAAAATACAACCGTGAATACAAAAACATCCCTGTCCTCAGGGACCTCATAGTCTATTCACAGACAAATAACAAACAAATTCAGTCTGATGGCCATAAAAGGCACAGAAAATGAAAGGGATGAAACAGATAAGGATACTATGTCAGTTGATAACAACAATGGCTAATACTTACTGTGGGCTTATTTTCTGTGTCCCTTCAAAATTCGTATATTGAAACCTAATCACTAATGTGAGTAGCAGGAAGTGGGGGCCTTTGGGATGATTAGGTTATAAGGGTAGAACCCTCATTGTCGGGATTAGTGTCCTTATAAAAGTGATCCCAGAGAGCTAGCTTACCCTTGTGCCATAGGAGGACACAGCAAGAAGTATGCAACCTGGGAGAGGGCCCCCATCAGAACCTCACCATACGAGCACGCTTATCTTGGACTGTCTTGCTTCCAGATCTGTGCAAAATAAATTTTTGTTGCTTATAAGCTACCCAGTCTATGGTATTTTGTTATAGCTGACCAAATGGACTAAGACACTAAGCAACCAGTACTATCTAACTTACTGTATGATTCATTTAATAGAATGGTTCAGGGAAAGCCTCCTCCCCTAAAAGTACCTATCTTTCACAGGGTTGCTATGAGGCTTAAACGAGACAACACGTAAAGGTTCTTAGAACAATGTCTGGCATAGCATAAGCACTCAATAAATGTTAGCCATCCGTATATTTTTTAAAAGTTTACCTAAACTGGTCCTTTACTTCATCAAGATTGAGGCTTTGGGTAACTTTGAGAGGCATGGTCAAGAAATTTTTCAGTGGCAGGATACTGAAGTAAGCTGGTATACATAGGCAAGAACTAAAATAGGAGACAGACTTATCAAGTGAGATAGTCTAAGTGAAACAATAAAATGTGCAGGTAGAAAGAGCTGGACCAAGAGGAAAGATGATGGGTTCACCATGGGAAAGAAAAGATGTTCTCAGTGACAGTGGGAAAGAACTCTTCGGTCTTTCTGAAATCGCTGTAAAGTTCTCATAGCTAGTGACAACCTCATAAGTCTTACATCAAATCCTATAACCGTAGATAACCACACAATGACAAAAAACAATGACTAGAACATCTTTAATTTGTATGGCAAACATCGTTTGCTAATGATTATGGAACCTTAATTTATGCATCTTATTATGACAAAGTAACTATTTTATAGATAGAAACAGTATGTAGCAAAAGAAAGGTACCAAAGAAACCAAAGTTACCAAAGAGCAAAGATAATTATAATTTTGGCTGGTCAGGTGCGGTGGCTCATGCCTGTAATCCCAGCACTTTGGAAGGCAGAGGGAGGCGGATCACGTAAAGCCAGGAGTTTGAGATCAGCCTGGCCAACACGGCAAAAAACCGTGTCTCTATTAAAAATACAAAAATTAGCCAGGCGTGAAGGCAGGCGCCTGTAATCCCAGCTACTCGGGAGGCTGAGGCAGGAGAATCACTTGAATCTGGGAGGAGGAGGTTGCAGTGAGCCGAGGTCACACCACTGCACTCCAACCTGGGCAACCGAGTCAGACTCCATCTCAGAAAAAAAAAAAAATTGTAATTTTTATTCTCCCTATCAAATCAGTCATATCAATTAGTGCTAAATGAAGTAGCAAACAACATGGTGAGAAAATACATCTAAGGAAATATACTTCCACTTTGGGAGGCCGAGATGGGTGGATCACCTGAGGTCAGGAGTTCCAGACCAGCCTGGCCAACATGGTGAAACTCCATCCCTACTAAAAACACACAAAAAATTAGCCAGGCATGGTGGTGATCACCTGTAATTCCAGCTATGTGGGAGGCTGAGGCAGGAGAATTGCTTGAACCCAAGAGGCAGAGGTTGCAATGAGCCAAGATTGCACCACTGCACTCTAGCCTGGGCGACGGAGCAAGACTGTCTCAAAAGAAAAAGAAAAAAAAAGAGAAAATATACCTCATATGTGCTAGATTTTTAAAACTGAGTCTACAAAAGTAATTCATCCATATCTACCTTTAAATCACTCCATATTTCAATATTCAAATTATTATTATTATCATTTTGAGCTAGGGTCTTGCTCTGTCACTCAGGCTGGAGTGTAGTGACACGACCTCAGCTCTCTGCAATCTCTGTCCCTGGATTCAAGTGATTCTCCTGCCTCAGCCGCGGGAGTAGCGGGGCCCATAGGTGGAGCACCACCACGCAGGGCTATTTTATTTTATTTTATTTATTTATTTATTTAATAGCAAGGTGATCTCACCATGTTGGCCAGGGTGGTCTCGAACTCCTGAGCTTGAGAGCAATCCACTGGCCTTAGCATCCAAAGTGCTGGGATTACAGGTGTTGGCTACCGCACCTGGCCTCCAATTATTATTATTATTATTATTATTATTAGTTTTTGAGACAGAGTCTTGCTCTGTTGCCCAGGCTGAAGTGCAGCAGCGTGATCGTGGCTCAATGCAAACTCCACCTCCCGGGTTCAAGCGATTCTCCTGCCTCAGCCTCTCACCTCAGACTCCTGAGTAGCTGGGATTACAGGCACCTGCCATCACAGCTGGCTTTTTTTTTTTTTTTTCAGTAGAGCTGGGGTTTCACAATGTTGGCCAGGTTGGTCTCAAACTGCTGACCTCAGGTGATCCAATTGACAGATAAAACTGTATTTGTCAGGTACAACATAATGTTTTGAAATATATGTACATTGTGAAATGGTTAACTCTAGCTAATTAACAAATGTTTTACCTCACATAGTTATCTTAGTAATGAGAACACTTAACATCTGCTGTTTTTCAAGATTACAATGTCATTAACTATAGTCACCATGCTGTACAATAGATCTCTTGAATGTATTCCTCCTATTCAACTGTAATAATGTATCCTTTGACCAACATCTCCCCAATCCTCCTTTACCCCAACCACGTCAGCCCTTGGTAACCACCATTCTATTCTCTACTTCTATGAACACCAAAATTATTTAAAGGCTATACTTGTCAAGAAATATAAATGTATCATTTCAAGTTCAGATAATGTGTGTGTGTATTTAATTCTTATTTACCTGCCATTTGAAGACAATAAAGCATACAGAAAACAAAATTTAAACCTGATCTTACCTTTGTAAGATAATCCACTTTCAAATTGTCGATCATCATAGTTTTCTGGGATAGCTCAATTTTTAGTAACTGAATATTATGAAGTAGTTCTTTTCGTTCAATTAGCTGCCTGGTGATTTTGACTTTACCCTCTCGCTCTTCTGATGAGGAAATATCATCCGTAGGAACTGTTGTTTCTAAACTAATATCTTCAGATTCTAGAGAACTAGAGATGTTCACTTTTTTTGACTCCTTTGAAATTTTTCGAGACATTTTTATTATTATGGATCAGTTTTCTTCTCTAATTCGATTTTAATATTCTGTAGGTTAAAAAACAACATTAACTTAAAAATTAACTGCAGAAATCATGGACCGTATTGAAGAGAGACTAAGGATTCCTTAAATAAATATTAGGCAATTTAGTGCACCCCTAATCTAGAACAGATTATTGCAGTAAGTTAGTGCTCAAATCAAACACATTAATTCCTACTACGAACTCAGTCTTCGAGGAACTTTAAAGAAACAAAACAAACAAACAAAAAACAACAGTTCCTGGGGGGAGGAATCTTATTTGGACAAAACAAAGAAATGTACAAGATGAAGAAAAAAGCCCATCATAATCAAGAATGGCACTACTAAAAGCAACACATGCTCAAAGATAACAGAAATCACGACTGAGTTGGTCAGGGAAAGGTTACACGGAGGTAGCACTTAGACTCTTGAAAGACTTGGACAGGCATAGTAAAGAGGAGAAATCATGCAGTTATTAACGATACGTGAGTGGAAGTAAAAAAAACAAAGCCAAGTCTTGGAATAGTTACTCCTTCCATTCCCCCCCGCCCCAAAACACACACACACACACACACACACACCACACACACACCCCTCCTTAACGATCTAGACTGGAGGGCCTTATATGTCAAAATACGGTTGGATTTTATTTTATAGGCAATGAGTCATCACTGAAAGTTTTTTAAATAGGGAAAACAGGGAGACAAAAACATTTTTTATAGATAGCAGAATGAAAACAGGGTATAAGTTAAAGAAATTCTAAATATAACTTCTTACTCTTTCATAAGAATGTTAGCAGCTACCTTAATACCTCATGATATAACAAATTATGCTATTAAATATTTCGGTTTTTCTAAACTGAATGATAAGGAAAGGTGTATGGAGTGGAAACAGCGAGAACTATACTAAGATCGGGCTCCCTCCTTTTTGAAGGGAAATGGGTAAGAAAAAGTGAATTCAAAGACAAATCCTCTCCTCGATTACAAAGAACCCGAAACGGGGACTGCCTACACACTCAGCGTGAAAATTAAGCCCCAAACTTGGCAGGTCGGGGGATTCCTTGCCCCATGCGGCAAACGGATGACAGTCGCAAGTTACCTCGAAAGAGTCAATTACTCCACACTGAATGCTTGACCAGCCGCCAGTGCAGATACTTCGAGGGACCAAAGGCGTCTCCAGTCGGAAGCTCAAGGTTGCAGGCCCTCAACAAGGGATTTCAGGGCAGGGGACCGTTAGGACCAGTAATCAAGACAACCATCTCCGCACCCGTAAGGAAGATAGAAGGAGCACTCCCACAAGCCGCCGGAAGTCAGCTCTCCCGGATGTTCCGAGGCGCGGAAAGCAATACACGATGGGAGGTGGAGTCCAGAAGCGAGCCCCGCCTAGGCTACGGGCGGAAATGGCTCCTCGCCTTGCTTTGCCGCCCCTCCTCACTCTCGCCCAATCCCCGCGGCCGTCAGAGAGCCAATCAACGTTTGTCTCGACATTTTACCGCGAGAAGTGTTACTAATACCAGGAACGGAAAAGGGAGAACCTCTGGATGAGGCATAGTTGTGTCCTAGCTTGAAACCTTTTGCTGGAGCACTGCCGGGCTTAGCATTCTGCGCGGCGAGGCAAGATGCTCAAGTCCAAGACGTTCTTAAAAAAGACCCGGGCGGGCGGCGTGATGAAGATCGTGCGCGAGCACTACCTGCGAGACGACATCGGCTGCGGTGCGCCCGGGTGCGCAGCGTGTGGCGGGGCGCACGAGGGGCCGGCCTTGGAGCCGCAGCCCCAGGACCCGGCGAGCAGCCTCTGCCCGCAGCCGCACTACTTGCTGCCTGACACTAATGTGTTACTGCACCAGGTGCGTGGGCGGGCGGACAGCGAGGCCCCACCGGGACAAGGGGGTATGACACGTAGGGAAACTGAGGCTCAGGGATTAGGGTCTTCGGCAGTGTCTCATATCTAGGGGAAGGGAAACCCCCTGGGGACCCAAGCTGCCCGTTCCCCAGGCCGAGGTTCTTTTCCTTGCGCTTTAAAAAATGTAGTTTTTGGAGTCGTATTTTAGACACGTTATTTTTCTAACTCCTGGTGTCTCTTCTGCCTTAGATTGTAAGTGCCTGGAGGCCGGGGACCTGGGCTTCTGTGGCCTCCAGCCTGCGACTCCCAGGCAGCTTGTAAGTGCCTACGAACAAAAACTATGTGGGCCAACGTATTTCTTTATTGATACCCTTAATTCTACGAAGTCTTGTGATTGGTCTGTTTAAGTGTGCTTTTTAAATAGATCTGAAGGATTTAGTGACTGCTGTTGTTTTCTATAGCCAAATAGCTTCTTGGCTAACTTATTCAGTGTTTTTAAAACATAAAGTATTTATGCCCAACATAAAACAGGATTTTGTGTTTGACAGAGGCTACTTACAAATGAATATAGGAAAAATTAACTTACTTTCTTTTTTTAAGATTGATGTTCTTGAGGACCCTGCCATCAGGAATGTAATTGTGCTACAAACAGTTCTTCAAGAAGTGAGAAATCGCAGTGCCCCCGTATATAAACGTATCCGAGATGTGACTAATAACCAAGAGAAGCATTTCTATACTTTCACTAATGAGCACCATAGGTAGGAAAAATATTGCTAAGTTAAATATCAGAAAACCACAGGATTAGCTAAATTGGGAAGAGGGTTCCTGTGAGTAATTTGTGACATTGTCAGTAGGTAAGTGATAGATTTCATACCCTAATTGATTCTTACATCGCTGTGCAGAAGATAATGCTAAGTGAATCTCTCTGAGGTCCCACAGGCATTAATAGGCTCAAGCCTAAAACCAAGGCCTGCTGACTCCTAGACTACAGTAGGTAATTTTATTCCCAAAATGTTTTCATTTTGAATTGGTTTTAGCTTGAGTTGGACCATAGACTCTTGGAAGATGAGATTTGCCTAAGTTCCTGGAATGCCATAAAATGTGAACAACAGGGTAATAAAATGTATGAGTTTGTGAAGTTTCTATTTTGTTTAAAAGTAGAAAT
Source organism: Trachypithecus francoisi (assembly GCF_009764315.1). NCBI lineage: Eukaryota > Metazoa > Chordata > Mammalia > Primates > Cercopithecidae > Trachypithecus > Trachypithecus francoisi. The sequence continues at coordinate 43,190,975 of NW_022681463.1, forward strand.
TAGATTTATTCTTAATGGTCTTTTAAAAAGTTTAATACTTTGCAGCTGATTACATTGAGCAAGATTAGGTTAAGGAGTATAATTCTTTGTTTTTTTTTTTTTGAGACGCAGTCTCACTCTGCCGCCTAGGCTGGAGTGCGGTGGCATGATCTCCGCTCACTGCAACCTCCGCCTCCCAAGTTCAAGCGTTTCTCCTTCCTCAGCTTCCTGAATAGCTGGGATTACAGGCACGTACCACTATGCCCGGCTAATTTTTGTATTTTTAGTAGAGACAGGGTTTCACCATGTTGGTCAGGCTGGTCTCGAATTCCTGACCTCATGATCCGCCCACCTCAGCCTCCCAAAGTGCTGAGATTACAGGCATGAGCCACCGTGCCTGGCCAAGAATAGAATTCTTTATTGTGCTTTTAGATTCAAGACTTTTGAACTCAGTGTGTGGTCTCAGAAAATAAGATATTGCCTATTACGTTATATTACATAAATAATCTATGATGGGTATTTATGGTACTTTTATTGGATTAGATCAGGGCTTCTCAATCTTGGCATTACAGATATTTTGAACTGAATTTTTTTTGTGTGTGGTGGGAAGGCTGTTTTATACATTGTAGGATGTTTAACAGTGTTCCTAGCCTCTTTGGCAGAATTACCATCCCTTACCCCCACCACCACCACCACTCAGTTGTAATGATGCAAAATGCCCTGGGGGGCGAATTCACTGAATTGAGAACCATTGGATTAGTGTGTAGGATTCTGGTAATGAAATTCCATCAGATTATGCACATTTTTAAAAACCTTAATTTCTCAACTTTCTTGATTCTTATATCTCAAACTTCAATGTCCTTGTAAAGAATACCAGTAAAGCCCTTGTAGGCTTCTTATTGTTAGTACCTCCTTGAAATCCAGAAATAGGAACGTCACTTATTTTTCAGTGCAGAAAGACCCACGTTTAAAACCAATTCAAAAATTTATGACTCTGTCTTTCACTGATAAGCTTTAAGCATTAGCAGCTGGGCGTGGTGGCCTATGTCTGTAATCCTGGCACTTTGGGAGGTTGAGATGGACAGATCACTTGAGGCCAGGAGTTCCAGACCAGCCTAGCCAAATTAGCTGGTTGTGGTGGTACATGCCTCTAGTCCCAGCTGCTTGCGAGGCTGATTTGGGAGGATCGCTTGAACCCGGAGGTAGAGGTTGCAGTAAGCTGAGATCATGAGATCATGCCATTGCACTCCAGCCTGAGCTGCAGAGCAAGACTCTGTTTCAAAAAAAAAAAAAAAAAAAAGCATTAGCAAGTGCATTCAACGATAATTCTAAAATGATTAATATAAATCGATCAGATTATAAAATTGAATCTATTACCATTAAGTACTGGAAGCTATTATAGTGAACTTTGCTGTTGTACTTAAACCTGGCTTTGATGAACAGATTTAAAGAAATAGATGAATGTGTTGACATTTGGGAGTTTAGATAGAAGAAATATGTAATATCTATTAATATACCTGGCTTTTCAGTCTCTACATAGCTTCAGCTATTAGTGTTTACCATGGATAATTTACATGCATTATTTATTAATGACTGTAGAATTCTGATTATAAATGATCTACTTACACTATTTGTAGCTTTTAGGAATTGCTATTAACCTACAGTTTGAGTGAAATCTGATTGTCAGACCTGTGAAATCGTATTACAATTTATCTCAACAAACTATTATTTAGTGTCTCAACCTGAAGTATAAATTTGGATCTTGAATTTTTCTTTTTAGGAAAAAAAATTCTATTAGCCTTTTTCTTGTCCCATTAATAACATAATTTTCTTCTTTTCCGAGCAAATTGTTTCTTAAAAACTTAATTATAGGAATCTTAATTTCTTCTCTGAGGTGTACATCTGAATACATTCCAGAGAAAAGATATACCATTGACTTTTTCTGGTTTAGTGGTTAAGCATGTATGTGCTAAGAGTTTTCACATATCCTTGTGTCTACTGATTTCCTTTTATTTCGTTTTTTTCTTTCCTTTCCATTTAGAGAAACCTATGTAGAACAAGAGCAGGGAGAAAATGCTAATGACAGGAATGATAGAGCTATTCGAGTAGCAGCAAAATGGTACAATGAACATTTGAAGAAAATGTCAGCAGACAACCACCTGCAAGTTATCTTCATAACAAATGACAGGAAAAACAAAGAGAAAGCTGTAGAAGAAGGAATACCAGCTTTCACTTGTAAGTCTAAATGTAGAAGTACTTAGTGCATGTTTGCAAATACGTGTAAAAATCATCATCAGACCTATAGTCAGATGTTCACTTTACTATTTAGTATTTTCGTAGTCCTATGTAACTTCATGTGATATTTTTGTATTTTTAAATTTCACATAGTTTTTAAGCTAAATATGTTGTGGTGCCCAGTGGCTGTTAATTTTCGCCTCAGTATTTGCAACTGGTTTAGCGATGAAATCTCATAAATACACTGGAACGCCTGCCTCTGCTTAGGCATGATCACATCAACAGATTTTTGGGTTTTGTTTCTTAAATAAATTGAGGCCAGGTGCCGTAATCCCAACACTTTGGGAGGTCAGGGCAAGAGGCTTGCTTGAGACCAGGAGTTCAAGACCAGCCTGGGCAACATAGGAAGACTATGTCTCTACAGAGAAAAAAAAAGAGAGAGCCATGAATGGTAGTGTGTAAGTATAGTCCCAGCCACTCAGGAGGCTAAGGCATGAAGATAGCTTGAGCCCAGGGATTCTAGGCTGTAGTGATGTGTCATTTGCACTGCTGCACTCCAGCCTGAGAGACAGCGTGAGACTGTCTCTTAATGAATGAAAGAATGGCATGTATACTGTTGCAAACAAGACTATCCATCTTTTTTGTATCTAAGGAAAAAATACTATCAAAAACAACATAAACTTATTTTTTCAGGTGAAGAATATGTGAAGAGCCTAACTGCTAACCCTGAACTCATAGATCGTCTTGCTTGTTTGTCTGAAGAAGTGGTATGTTTTTGTTTTGTTTTGTTTTTGAAAAGTAAAAATATTAAAATAGCCACTTTGGAATATTAGGCACATAGATACCAAATTTAAAAATTGGAATGTCGGTGGGTAAGCTGGATTTGGAATAGTTGTGTTATAAACAAGAGTGGATGTCATAGGCTTATTGAAATGCCATTCCTAAAAGACAACTTTCTAAAATAGATGTATTCCCATTAACCTGAGTAGGGCCTGGTACGTGGTAGCACTATTTGGTTGAGGAAAAAATGAATGGAATCCATGGCTGATTTGTGAATAAAGAGTAGCTGTTGACAAGTAAAGAAATGGCAGGCACTGCAGGCAGAGAAAGAAGAGGGAGGGGAGTATCCAGATAGTAAAGACCTATAACTTATTCTGTAGGTTAGTAATTTTTCAATTGATTTAAAAAGATCTCTCAGAAGGGCTGCTATGAAGAGGAAAGGATTCTGAGATCCCTTTCTTATATATCAGGCTAAGAAAAAGCAAGGGTATATGAATGTGGATTGGTGGAGCAGGAGAGAATGATCGGAAATGGTATTTATTTGTAAGACCACTCTCGTGTCAGTGTGTAAGATTATGCATTTTATCCAGGAAAGATTAGAGGCAGAGAAGTGAGTAAAGGAGTCATTGCAATAGCTGATGTGAGAAGGAGTGCTAAGGGAATAATTAAATTCTGAGCCTTCATTTTCTTATATATAAATATGTAATGTTTAGCAATAATGACTTCATAATATTGTTGTAAGGATCAAATAAGAGGATAACTGTGGCATTAATACAATTTTCATCTCAGTGCCTGGCACATAGGTATGGTAAGTATAAATGGTAGCCCTTGTTATAGAAATAGGTTTTAAGTAATAGGACATTATATGTAAATCCAATCTTTGCATTTCTGTCATTCCTTCTTACTTTTGTGATACTTCATGAAACCAAAAGGAAATGAGAAGTTAAAAGTTGAGTTTGATTTTTGAAATACAGATTAAGCATTGCCCTAATATGTAGCCACTTAGTTATATGTGACTGTTTAAATTTAATATGTATTAAAAATTCAGTTTCTTAGTGGTACTATCTATCTTTCAAGTGCCCAAGAGAAACTTGTGTCTAGTGGCTACCATATTAGAGATCACAAAATGAATACTTCATCATAGAAAGCTGTTTTTATTAGCACTGGCCTATGAGAAAAGCTACTATATTTTTTCCTATTCAGAGTTGTGTATACCATAATGTAGATTTCAAAAATTCCCTGATATTAATAATAGTTGTGTATTGAGTGAACAGAAGACTTATCAGCGGCATCTTTTGGTTTGCTTATTTCATAGAATGAAATAGAAAGTGGAAAAATAATATTTTCAGAGCATCTTCCCTTAAGTAAGCTACAGCAAGGCATAAAATCTGGTACATACCTTCAAGGAACATTTAGAGCCAGCAGGGAAAATTACTTAGAAGCTACAGTATGGATTCATGGTGACAATGAAGAAAATAAAGAGGCAAGTATATAAATAAATTTCTTATACACTAAAATAAAGATGCTATTTTATATATTATGACCAGTTAATGGTAAATACTATTTGCGTAACATATGAGGCTTCACATTCTTTAAAGCAAATAGTAACTTTTTTCTTTCTTTTTTTTTTTATTAACAGTGCTCATGATTTGTCAGGTAGTTTTTTAAATCTTTGCGCATGGCATTTCATTTAATGTTCAACCCAACCTATAAAAAACTAGGTAGCGTACTCTTACTTGACCAATCAGGACCTTGAGATTTAGAGAGCATAAATAATTTTTCCAAAGTCTCTTGGTACTAGCGTAAGTTATGATGGAGCCATGAACACAAGCTGTATATTCTGACTTACGTTTTTTCTGCCTGATATTGAGAAATTAAGGTTGTGAAATTAGGGACACAATAGAGAAAGAAAATCTATAAAGGAGGAATAGAGATTCCATAGAGGCATTCAGAATGTATGTAAATATCTGTTAGATGATCTTCCCTTTAATATATTGCCATTAAAAATATTTGGGCTCATGCCCTCTGTTGTTTTAAACAGATAATCTTACAGGGACTGAAACATTTAAACAGAGCTGTTCATGAAGATATTGTGGCTGTGGAGCTTCTCCCCAAGAGTCAGTGGGTAGCACCATCTTCTGCTGTTTTACAAGATGAAGGTCAAAATGAAGAAGATGTGGAGAAAGAAGAAGAGAGAGAGCGAATGGTATGAATCTAAGCAGGATTTTTTTTTTGTGTAGCTTTGTATTATTAATATGTCAGCTTTGGAAGACAACGGGTTTCATTGCTTTCAGATTTATTGCATAAAATTATAGTTTTGTATATTTAACACATGTCATACACATGTTTTTTTTCTCTTCTATGTAGTTTTATTGTCTTAATTTGCTCAAATAAATGGGTTTAAATGCAAACAGACTGTTAATACGAGTATGAGTTAATACAAGTATGAAACTGAAAATCTGTAACATTCAAGTATGTTATTTGACTTAGTGAGGTTTAGGTAAATACAAATTTAAAATTTTCTGAAATGCTTTAGGTAATGTTTTAGGAAATGTTTTAGAAATGCTTTAGGTGAAATTCCCTTAACATAATAGATGTACTTCTGGGCCATTATATTTGGGCAACTTATCTGGTACCATATTTATTATGAAGAGAATACTTTCAGTTATTTCTTATGATATAAGCTAAGTGTACTTGATATGACCTATTTATTTCTGTATTTTATAATTACAGTAATATAAATTGTTGGAATACATGTAATAGTTTTTGTATTCTTCTTTTTCCATCATTTATATACATTGCTCTGGAGTCTCATTGTGTAATTATCCATGGAGAGTCCAGGCCTTTGGATAGTGTTAAGAAGTGAAATACCATAGGAACTTTTGTTATTTCTAATAGCAGACACTCTTTATTTGGGTTTTTATTTTGTATAAGGAAGAATCTTTAGAATGAACAAATAAAGGTCCAAAGGGACCTAGTCACCATACCACATAGCTAATTTATGCAAACTAGTACTCAAAGCCTAGTCTAATTCCCAGACCTGTATGTGTATTTTAGTCAGTAAATCCTCATGTTAATCCTGAAAAGTGTTAAGTTCTAACATGTGTATTCAGTTATATTTATTTATTTGTTTTTGCTTTTTGATTGTTTTGTAGTGCTTTATTATCAAGAGAGATCTGTCTGTGGTTTGGTTTGGCATGTTCTTGTCTAGAATTTTGAAACATCAATATTCTGTAGTCTTATGTCATAATTTACTGCCTGAATGGATTAGTATCCATGTATGTATTTTGATTTTGAAAGGAAATTGCCTGATAATACTTAGAGGAATATAACTGAACATTATTATTTTTATATCTCAGCTTAAGACTGCCGTAAGCGAGAAAATGTTGAAGCCTACAGGCAGAGTTGTAGGAATAATAAAAAGGAATTGGAGACCGTATTGTGGCATGCTTTCTAAGTCTGACATTAAGGAGGTGAGTAAAGAGCATTTACTGTGTAATAAAAAAAGATAAACATTTAGTAGAACTTATAGCCTTTCTTTTGCCTCCATCCTCAGATGTTTTTTGTGTAAAATCTTTATTCCTAATTTTTGCTAGTCAAGAAGACATCTCTTTACACCTGCTGATAAGAGAATCCCTCGAATTCGCATAGAAACCAGACAGGCTTCTACATTAGAAGGACGGAGAATTATTGTTGCTATTGATGGTTGGCCCAGAAATTCCAGATATCCAAATGTAAGCTTAAAGTATTAATTTTATTTGGGGACGTTTAATTAAAATTTTGTGAATAGTATTTCTGCTTTTAATAAAAATGGAATCACTTTTATGTAGGATTTGTACTGAAATTTAGAAATATTTCACAAAGTGACCTGGTAAGTAGCATATTTACTTTGAAAATTAATTTTATGAAATTCCAGTGTAAATCATTTGGTTACTTTTATGTAAATTTCTTCTTTTTGAGAGAGAGTCTCACCCTGTTGCCCCGGCTGGAGTGCAGTGGCGTGATCTCGGCCCACTGCACCCTCCACCTCCCAGGTTCAAGTGATTCTTGTGTCTCAGCCTCTCAATTAGCTGGGACTACAGGTGTGCGCTACTGTGCCCAGCTAATTTTTAGTGGAGATGGGGTTTCGTCCTGTTGGCCAGGCTGGTCTTGAACTGGCCTCAAGTGATCCACCCGCCTTAACCTCCCAAAATGCGGAGATTACAGGCGTTAGCACTGTGCCTGGCCTCTTTTATGTAAATTTTTAAACCAATGACTTTTATTAATCATGGCTATGAAAACTGAGTTCTATACAGATTCTAATCAACAAATTTTGAAAAGATTATATTGGAAGCACATTTTAAATTTGAACGTTAATGAGAAATAGATACTTTAGAATGTAAGAGCTGGACCCTTACGAAGTTTCCATCATATATCAGTTGAGAAGTCTTATCTAATATACCAAAGGGTCATTTTTCAGAAGTCATTTTGGGAATATTTAGGAATACTGAGATGATATGTAAATGCTGAAGAATTTAATATGATAAGATGTAAATTTGCTGTAAAATACGCATTTCTAACAATGCCTCTTGGTTTCAGGGACACTTTGTGAGAAATTTAGGCGATGTTGGAGAGAAGGAGACTGAAACAGAAGTTCTGTTACTTGAACACGATGTTCCCCACAAGCCTTTTTCACAGGCTGTTCTTAGTTTTCTGCCAAAGATGCCCTGGAGCATTACTGAAAAGGTAACTTGAAAGTAATTTGTAGTGACTTTATAAATTATTATATCCTCCCTAGTTTTGTCTAATTTCTGTATGTGTTTTTAAATATGTAGACACCACAGGCCCTCTTTTCCTGCATTTTGTTCGGTCTAGCATTTTTAGGAATTACAGAAGAAGTTATTTGCTTCTTTATTGAAAGGTAAGTTTGTCTGTGGGGCAGACACTTGCATATGTTAAATGTTTCAAAGGGAAGGAAACCATTAGTTACAAATCATACGTGGTGTCTCTCTGCTCCAGTGCAGGAAAAAGAGATGTGGTTGTCATCAAGAAAATACAGCTAAATTGTTTTTGTATAAGTATTACTGATTTCACAAGAGCTATTAATATGTTGTAGTTGTGCTTTGGAAATAATTTATTTGTTTATAATTTCATGTCTTCTAGGACATGAAAAACCGAGAAGACCTGAGACATCTGTGTATTTGTAGTGTAGATCCACCAGGATGTACTGATATAGACGACGCTCTACATTGTAGAGAACTCGAAAATGGAAATTTGGAGGTATAAATATGTAAAAATGTCCTTACCTAAATGTAGTTCTGTTCTGAGTTCATTTTCTTTTGACCTAGAATAGAATTTGCTTGTTAATTACTCTTGTGAAGTATAATTATAGCTGCAGACTATTGGCCATGTGTCAGAAGTTGAAATGGCAGAGGTGACTGAGTCTTTTTTGAATTTAGCTAAACTTTATCTTACTGAAACTCCCATTAGGTCCATTTACCCAGTCAAGCATATTGACATCCTTTTATTTTTATCTTTTTAAGGTTGGTGTTCATATTGCTGATGTGAGCCATTTTATTAGGCCAGGAAATGCCTTGGATCAAGAATCAGCCAGAAGAGGAACAACTGTGTATCTTTGTGAAAAGGTAAATGTATTGAATTTAAAAATTTAGCAATCATAGACACCTAAAGATTTTTAAACAGCCATGAATTACCTAAGAAAAATACATGGAATAAGATGGCTTTCAATCACTAAATATATAGAAAATTTTTGTTACCAAGTGGTTCAAATAACAAGTAAAGTATTAGGAAAGTCAAGGGGAAGGTTAAACTTAGTCTCTTAGTGATTTATTGTCAAAGTTCTTCTTTATACTTTATTTCCATAAAAGTTTAGTTTCTCTTTTCTTTTTTTGGTATTTTAAAAACACCTTGTAGTTTGTATTAAGCATTGGAGAAAGGTCCAGTCATAGAGTGTCAGTTATCAAGTATAAACTTACACAGACCAGAGATTTAAAACTTTCAGAGGAGAGCTGGGTCGTTAGTATAGAGGACTTAAACTTAGATTAATTGGCATGAAGTCCAATTTTCCTTCATAGCTTTCCTTTAACAATTTTGTGTAAGTACTTTTATAGAAACATTCTTTTTATTTGACTTTTTCTCAATTATCCTATTTATAAAAACCAGAACACTTTTCTTTCCTTGTTTAATTAATATTATTTGAGAATAGAACCTCAAATAAATGTATGGATATAGCTAAGTAATCTGTGGTTCTATTTTTATCTTTTGCAGAGGATTGACATGGTTCCAGAGTTGCTTAGCTCTAACTTGTGTTCCTTAAAATGTGATGTTGACAGGTACTTCTGCATGTTTTTTTTTTCCTTAAAGACATTGTATTTACTACTTTAACCCAATTCCCATTAACAAATACTCTGTATTTTCCTTCATAGGCTGGCATTTTCATGTATTTGGGAAATGAATCACAACGCTGAAATCTTAAAAACGAAGTTTACCAAAAGTGTTATTAATTCAAAGGTTCGTTTCATGGCTACTAATCTCTAATTTTTAAACTTTTTGGTACTTTTTTGAAAACTAAATAAAGTTAAATTTTTAAAAGATTCGTGTATATGTATATATACACATATGTAAAAATATATATTTGAAAAGGGATGTTATGTATAATAGTTTATATTTACTTAACCTAAAATAGAAAAAACATATACATATAAATGCCTGTGATATAAACATGGTCTAAAAATGTCCACAGCTGCAGGCACGTGCTTACACACATACAGATGCACTTAAATTTACACTAAAACTCATTTGGCTCTTTGCTACCTACTCTCGGAGAAGAATGCAGAACAGGCCACCAGAGTCTTATTGCCAGCTTTCTTGACCCACCTAATACCAGGCCACAGTAACCAGCCCCAGCCTCGGTGCCATCACCTAAATTTGAGATTGCTGCCCACTTCTTGAGAATTTTTCAATCAAGCTGGATGCTCTTTTGAACATGTAAAGTGGGTACAGATAAATGTATTTCAGTTTGGGTCGGTGAGGGGGAAGAGTCTTTCTAGGCAGAAAAACAAATGCTAGGTCTGTGCCCTCAGGATAGAATGGGGGCATTGTTATAGCAAAATTAAGAGGGTTTTTTTTTTTGTCCAGTTATCTGCTTAATTTTTAATGTGATTCAGAAATTAGTTCATGTTGCAGTTGTCCTGTATTCAGAAACTTACAAAGTATATATACTTGAGAAGACCAACTGTTGGTTTTATGCCTTAAGTCAAGAACCTTAGTAATTGAAGCTGTTCCTACTTATAAATGGTTAGTGTTTTAAAAGTTAGCAGGTACACTGCTTCTTTCTTCACATTTTCTCACAGAAATGATATTTAAGTCACTGTTGGATTTCAGTAGAACTAGCCTGAGATCTTGTTTCTTCGGAATGGAGCCAGGTTGTCCTTCTTGTCCTTTTCCTTTTTTTTGTACGTCTCCCAAGAATCCTTTATGTTCTCTCTTATTTTGCCCTACATCTTTCTTCGAGGTTTGCCACGCCCCTTATCTTCTAATGATCTGTTTTCCAAACTTAACCTGTTTTTTCTGGCCCTTTGGCATCCTTGCTGTTCTGCTAACTAGTGGTTGCAAAGAAAACTGTTAGACTGATAAAGAGTGATGTGTGAATTATTTAAGCCATCACAGTTTGTACTTAGTAAGAATGACTTTTAGTTCTTTAAGACTTTTAGTTCTTTTAAGACTTGGTCAGAATAACCAGTATAAGACTTGGTCAGTATAACAAAATGATAAGAAAACAAACCTAGTGAACACACATAACATAAAACCTCTTTCAGAGGGGAAACTCTTAGTAGATGAGTTGGCTATCCCAGGAATCTGACCGCACCTGCATTATCTAACTCTGTTATGCTCTTTCTTCTTTTCACTTATGAAGCTACTCTTGTAAGCAAGAAAAAAAAAAGAAAAGAAAAAAATGGTGGATTTCTCTGAGAGAAATAGGAACAGAAGCAGTTATTTGTATATTTGCATTGTTTATCATTGGGGATTTAACTCTTTTCTCCTATGATTTGTCTGGTTTTTACATACTTAATTTGGGTATTTATTAGATTTCCTGCAAAACATGATGTCTCACCTCCTGTAGTCTTAATTATTTGCGGGAGAATAATTATCTTGAAAGGATTTCACATTTGTTATCAGAGGAAGAATCCATCTAACCTTTATGTTTTATCATTATCTGGGTATTTATACAGTAACTGGAATATGCAAGTAAAGTTTAAAGTTTATTTGCTAACAACATTGCCATTTTACCTTTTAAAATATGTTTTTTTATGTTGTATAATGCCTCAGATAAGAATTAATGAACCAGAAATCATAAATGTGTAGTATCAAAGCTAAGAATTTCTGTTTCGTTACTGATTTTAGGTTTTCTGAAATCATGGATTTTATGTGGTTAAAGTAGGAGGACATATTGAAAACCATATTTCTATCATTTATAAGAATTACATAACATACAATTTCTTTTTTAGGCATCTCTGACTTATGCTGAAGCTCAGTTGAGAATTGATTCAGCAAACATGAATGATGATATTACCACTAGTCTCCGTGGACTGAATAAACTAGCTAAAATTCTGAAGAAAAGAAGGATTGAGAAAGGGTATATTTTGTTTTTCATAGTATTAAGATAATTTTTATACTCTTTACATTGTTTGATCATAGGCAATAATGAATTATTTAAAAGGGTGAATAGAGACTCTTGTTTCTTCTAGCTTCCATTCATTCATTCATTCATTCATTCATTTATTTGAAATGGAGTTTCACTCTGTCACCCACGCTGGAGTGCAGTGGCACAATCTTGGCTCACTGTAACCTCCACCTCCCGAATTCGAGTGATTTTCCTATCTCAGCCTCCTGAGTAGCTGGGATTACAGGTGCCCATCACCACGCCCAGCTAATTTTTGTATTTTTAGTAGAGATGGAGTTTCGCCTTGTTGGCTAGGCTGGTCTTGAACTCGTGACCTCAGGTGATCCACCTGCCTAGGCCTCCCAAAGTATTGGGATTACAGGTGTGAGCCACTGTGCCCAACCTCTAGCTTCCTTTTAAGTGTTAGCAACTTGATTCTGGACTGATGTTTGGTCAAGAGTTCCATCCTTGTAATTTGTTGTGTTAAAAAATTGTGTTTGAGTTAAAGATACTGAAGAAATTCCAGGAAGGCAAGAACTCCCTAAGACTTCTGTAAATTGTTTCTAATTTTAATTAGAAATAAGTTTCCAGATTGGACATTGGGTTTCAGAGGTTTAAATAAATGGAGATTAGGTCCTCCTTGCACTTTAAATTTTAGAAATTATTTAATTCAGCCTCCTCATTTTTTAGGCAATTAAAAGTGCATAAAAGGAGTCTTCCCAAAGATCTGACTAGTAATAGATCTGAGTCTTTTAGCTGTTAGGGCATGGCTTTTGCCTAACTACAAAAGGCATAAGGTATAGAGTATTAACTCAGGCATGTTGAAGGAAACCAGTTAAGAGAAATTTTACTCTTAAAAGACGTTGTTGATTATCAGAGGAAACCAAGTACATGAATATTCCAGATGTTGGTCTCAGAGTTCCCAAGTCCACTTAGGATAGGGTCACAAGCAGTTACTAAAGGTGTGGTGAGTGCGGATTGTACATTTGTGTCATTTCATAAGATGTACCTATTTAAATTCATTAAAATTAATAAAATTAGCAACTTAGTTCCTTAGCCTTACTAGCCATATTTCTTTTTTTTTTTTTTTTTTATTTAAGTTCTAGGGTACATATGCACAATGTGCAGGTTTGTTACATATGTATACATGTGCCATGTTGGTGTGCTGCACGCAACTCGTCAGCACCCATCAACTCGTCATTTACATCAGTTTTAACTCCCAATGCCATCCCTCCCCGCTCCCTGCTCCCCATAATAGGCCCCAGTGTGTGATGTTCACCTTCCCAAGTCCAAGTGTTCTCATTGTTCAATTCCCACCTATGGGTGAGAACATGTGGTGTTTGGTTTTCTGTTCTTGCGATAGTTTGCTGAGAATGATGGTTTCCAGCTGCACCCATGTCCCTACAAAGGACACGAACTCATCCTTTTTTATGACTGCATAGGATTCCATGGTGTATATGTGCCACATTTTCTTAGTCCAGTCTGTCACTGATGGACATTTGGGTTGATTCCAAGTCTTTGCTATTGTGAATAGTGCTGCAATAAACATACGTGTGCATGTGTCTTTATAGCAGCATGATTTATAATCCTTTGGGTATATACCCAGTAATGCGATGGCTGGGTCAAATGGTATTTCTAGTTCTAGATCCTTGAGGAATTGCCATACTGTTTTCCACAATGGTTGAACTAGTTTACAGTCCCACCAACAGTGTAAAAGTGTTCCTATTTCTCCACATTTTCTCCAGCACTTGTTGTTTCCTGATTTTTTAATGATTGCCATTCTAACTGGTGTGAGATGGTATCTCATTGTGGTTTTGATTTGCATTTCTCTGATGGCGAGTGATGATGAGCATTTTTTTATGTGTCTATTGGCTGTATGAAAGTCTTCTTTTGAGAAGTGTCTGTTCATATCCTTTGCCCACTTTTTGATGGGGTTGTTTGTTTTTTTTCTTGTAAATTTGTTTGAGTTCTTTGTAGGTTCTGGATATTAGCCCTTTGTCAGATGAGTAGATTGCAAAAATTTTCTCCCATTCTGTAGGTTGCCTGTTCACTCTGATGGTAGTTTATTTTGCTGTGCAGAAGCTCTTTGGTTTAATTTGGCTTTTGTTGCCGTTGCTTTTGATGTTTTAGACATGAAGTCCTTACTTATGCCTATGTCCTGAATGGTATTCCTAGGTTTTCTTCCAGGGTTTTTATGGTATTAGGTCTAACATTTAAGTCTCTAATCCATCTTGAATTAATCTTCGTATAAGGAGTAAGGAGAGGATCCAGTTTCAGCTTTCTACTTATGGCTAGCCAATTTTCCCAGCACCATTTATTAAATAGGGAATCCTTTCCCCATTTCTTGTTTTTCTCAGGTTTGTCAAAGATCAGTTGGCTGTAGATGTGTGGTATTATTTCTGAGGGCTCTGTTCTGTTCCATTGGTCTATATCTCTCTTTTGGTACCAGTACCATGCTGTTTTGGTTACTATAGCTTTGTAGTATAGTTTGAAGTCAGGTAGCGTGATGCCTCCAGCTTTGTTCTTTTGACTTAGGATTGTCTTGGCAATGCAGAGTCTTTTTTGGTTCCATATGAACTTTAAAGCAGTTTTTTCCAATTCTGTGAAGAAACTCATTGGTAGCTTGATGGGGGATGGCATTGAATCTGTAAATTACCTTGGGCAGTATGGCCATTTTCACGATATTGATTCTTCCTATCCATGAGCTTGGTATGTTCTTCCATTTGTTAGTGTCCTCTTTGATTTCACTGAGCAGTGGTTTGTGGTTCTCCTTGAAGAGGTCCTTTACATCCCTTATAAGTTGGATTCCTAGGTATTTTATTCTCTTTGAAGCAATTGTGAATGGAAGTTCATTCATGATTTGGCTCTCTGTTTGTCTGTTACTGGTGTATAAGAATGCTTGTGATTTTTGCACATTAATTTTGTATCCTGAGACTTTGCTGAAGTTGCTTATCAGCTGAAAGAGATTTTGGACTGAGACAATGGGGTTTTCTAAATATGTAATCATGTCATCTGCAAACAGGGACAATTTGACTTCTTTTCCTAACTGAATACCCTTTATTTCTTTCTCTTGCCTGATTACCCTAGCCCAAACTTCCAACACTATGTTGAATAGGAGTGGTGAGAGAGGGCATCCCTGTCTTGTGCCAGTTTTCAAAGGGAATGTTTCCAGTTTTTGCCCATTCAGTATGATACTGGCTGTGGGTTTGTCATAAATAGCTCTTATTATTTTGAGATACGTTCCATCAATACCGAATTTATGGAGAGTTTTTAGCATGAAGGGCTGTTGAATTTTGTCAAAAGCCTTTCTGCATCTATTGAGATAATCATGTGGTTTTTGTCTTTGCTTCTGTTTATATGCTGGATTACGTTTATTGATTTGTGTATGTTGAACCAGCCTTGCATCCCAGGGATGAAGCCTACTTCATCATGGTGGATAAACTTTTTGATATGCTGCTGGATTCGGTTTGCCAGTATTTTATTGAGGATTTTTGCATCTATGTTCATCAGGGATATTGGTCTAAAATTGTCTTTTTTTGTTGTGTCTCTGTCAGGCTTTGGTATCAGGATGATGTTGGCCTCATAAAATGAGTTACGGAGGATTCCCTCTTTTTCTGTTGATTGGAATAGTTTCAGAAGGAATGGTACCAGCTCCTCCTTGTACCTTTGGTAGAATTTGGCTGTGAATCCGTCTGGTCCTGGACTTTTTATGGTTGGTAGGCTATTAATTATTGCCTCAATTTCAGAGCCTGCTATTGGTCTGTTCAGGGATTCAACTTCTTCCTGGTTTAGTCTTGGGAGAGTGTAAGTGTCCAGGAAATTATCCATTTCTTGTAGGTTTTCTAGTTTATTTGCGTAGAGGTGTTTATAGTATTCTCTGATGGTTGTTTGTATTTCTGTGGGGTCGGTGGTGATATCCCCTTTATCATTTTTTATTGCATCTATTTGATTCTTCTCTCTTTTCTTCTTTATTAGTCTTGCTAGTGGTCTATCAATTTTGTTGATCTTTTCAAAAAACCAAGTCCTGGATTCATTGATTTTTTTGGAGGGTTTTTTGTGTCTCTGTCTCCTTCGGTTCTGCTCTGATCTTAGTTATTTCTTGCCTTCTGCTAGCTTTTGAATGTGTTTGCTCTTGCTTCTCCAGTTCTTTTAATTGTGATGTTAGAGTGTCAATTTTAGATCTTTCCTGCTTTCTCTTTTTCTTTTGTGGGCATTTAGTGCTATAAATTTCCCTCTACACACTGCTTTAAATGTGTCCCAGAGATTCTGGTATGTTGTATCTTTGTTCTCATTGGTTTCAAAGAACATCTTTATTTCTGCCTTCATTTCGTTATGTACCCAGTAGTCATTCAGGAGCAGCTTGTTCAGTTTCCATGTAGTTGAGTGTTTTTGATTTTCTTAGTCCTGAGTTCTAGTTTGATTGCACTGTGGTCTGAGAGACAGTTTGTTAAATTTCTGTTCTTTTACATTTGCTGAGGAGTGCTTTCCTTCCAGCTATGTGGTCAATTTTGGAATAAGTGTGATGTGGTGCTGAGAAGAATGTATATTCTGTTGATTTGGGGTGGAGAGGTCTGTGGATGTGTATTAGGTCCGCTTGGTGCAGAGTTGAGTTCAATTCCTGGATATCCTTGTTAACTTTCTGTCTCGTTGATCTGTCTAATGTTGACAGTGGAGTGTTGAAGTCTCCCATTATTATTGTATGGGAGTCTAAGTCTCTTTGTAAGTCTCCAAGGACTTGCTTTATGAATCTGGGTGCTCCTGTATTGGGTGCATATATATTTAGGATAGTTAGCTCTTCCTGTTGAATTGATCCCTTTACCATTATGTAATGCCTTTCTTTGTCTCTTTTGATGTTTGATGGTTTAAAGTCTGTTTTATCAGAGACTAGGATTGCAACCCCTGCTTTTTTTTGTTCTCCATTTGCTTGGTAGATCTGCCTCCATCCCTTTCTTTTGAGCCTATGTGTGTCTCTGCACGTGAGATGGGTCTCCTGAATACAGCAAACTGATGGGTCTTGACTCTATCCAGTTTGCCAGTCTGTGTCTTTTATTTGGACCATTTAGTCCATTTACATTTAAGGTTAATATTGTTATGTGTGAACTTGATCCTGTCATTGTGATATTAGCTGGTTATTTAGCTTGTTAGTTGATGCAGTTTTTTCCTAGCATCGATGGTCTTTACATTTTGGCATGTTTTTGCAATGGCTGGTACTGGTTGTTCCTTTCATGTTTAGTGCTTCCTTCAGGGTCTCTTGTAGGGCAGACCTGGTGGTAACAAAATCTCTAAGCATTTGCTTGTCTGTAAAGGATTTTATTTCTCCTTCACTTATGAAACTTAGTTTGGCTGGATATGAAGTTCTGAGTTGAAAATTCTTTTCTTTAAGAATGTTGAATAGCGGCCCCCACTCTCTTCTGGCTTGGAGAGTTTCTGCCAAGAGATCTGCTGTTAGTCTGATGGGCTCCCTTTGTGGGTAACCCGACCTTTCTCTCAGCTGCCCTTAACATTTTTTCCTTCGTTTCAACTTTGGTGAATCTGACAATTATGTGTCTTGGAGTTGCTCTTCTTGAGGAGTATCTTTGTGGCGTTCCCTGTATTTCCTGAATTTGAATGTTGGCCTGCCCTACTAGGTTGGGGAAGTTCTCCTGGATGATATCCTGAAGAGTGTTTTCCAACTTAGTGCCATTTTCCCCCTCACTTTCAGGCACACCAATCAGACGTAGATTTGATCTTTTCACATAATCCCATATTTCTTGTAGACTTTGTTCATTTCTTTTTCCTCTTTTTTCTCTAGACTTCTCGCTTCATTTCATTCATTTGATCTTCAATCATTGATACTCTTTCTTCCAGTTGATCGAGTCGGTTACTGAAGCTTGTGCATTTGTCACCTATTTCTCTGATTTTTATCTCTGTCAGTTCGTTTATGGCCTTCTCTGCATTGATTTTTCTAGTTATCCATTCAACCATTCTTTTTTCAAGATTTTTAGTTTCTTTGTGCTGGTTACGTAGTTCCTCCTTTAGCTCTGAGAAGTTTGATCGACTGAAGCCGCCTTCTCTCAACTCGTCAAAGTCATTCTCCATCCAGCTTTGATCCGTTGCTGGTGATGAGCTGCGTTTCTTTGGAGGGGGAGATGCGCTCTGATTTTTTGAATTTCCATCTTTTCTGCCCTGCTTTTTTCCCATCTTTGTGGTTTTTTCTGCCTTTGGTCTTTGATGACGGTGACGAACTGATGGGGTTTTGGTGCGGGTGTCTTTCCTCTTTGTTAGTTTTCCTTCTAACAGTCAGGACCCTCAGCTGTAGGTCTGTTGGAGATTGCTTGAGGTCCATTCCAGACCCTGTTTGCCTGGGTATCAGCAGTGGAGGCTACAGAAGATAGAATATTACTGAACAGCGAGTGTTGCTGTCTGATTCTTGCTCTGGAAGCTTCGTCTGAGGGGTGTACCCTGCCGTGTGAGGTGTCGGTCTGCACCTAGTGGAGGATGTCTCCCAGTTAGGCTACTCAGGGGTCAGGGACCCACTTGAGCAGGCAGTCTGTCCATTCTCAGATCTCAGCCTTTGTGCTGGGAGATCCACTGCTCTCTTCAAAGCTGTCAGACAGAGTCATTTACCTCTGCCAAGGTTTCTGCTGCTTTTTGTTTACCTATGCTCTGTCCCCAGAGATGGAGTCTACAGAGACAGGCAGGCCCCCTTGAGCTGCAGTGGGCTCCACCCAGTTCGAGCTTCCCCGTGGCTTTGTTTACCTACTTAAGCCTCAGCAATTGTGGGCGCGCCTCCCGTAGCCTCGCTGCTGCCTTGTAGTTAGATCTCAGACTGCTGTGCTAGCAACAGTGGAGGCTCCATGGGTGTGGGACCCTCCCGTCCAGGTGTGGGATATAATCTCCTGGTGTGCCGTTTGCTAAGACCTTTGGTGAAGCTCAGTATCAGGGTGGGAGTTACCCAATTTTCCAGGTGTGGTGTGTCTCAGTTTCCCTTGGCTAGGAAAAGGGATTCCCTTCCCCCTTGCACTTCCCAGGTGAGATGATGGCTCGCCCTCCTTCAGCTCTCGCTGGTGGGGCTGCAACAGCTGACCAGCACCGATTTTGCAGACTCCCCAGTGAGATGAACCCGGAACCTCAGTTGAAAATGCAGAAATCACCCGTCCTCTGTGTCGCTCACGCCAGGAGCTGGAGGCTGGAGCTGCTTCTATTTGGCCATCTTGCTCTGGTCCTACCAGCCATATTTCAAGTGATCGGTAGCCACATGTGACTAATGACTATCATATTGGATAGGGCACACATAGAGCATTTCCATCACTGTTGAATGTTCTGTTGGATAGTGTTTGAGGTAGTTCTATACCTATGTCTACTAACACCTCCGTTTTCAGGGAATTTTTTATGTGATCTTAAATATGCAACCTGAAACTGAAAGGATCATTTGAGCGTGCTAAAACCCAGTGGACGCTATTAAATTTGAGCAAAACTTTCACACAAGCTTGTCACTTGGGTACAAGAAGAAGATAATTAATTCTTTTTGTGTGACACAAAACACCAGTTTTTTTTTTTTTTTTAAGCAATGTAAAATGCCAATTGAAGCTGTATTTATTTTAATAGTTTTAAAGTAAGAATTTGCATTTGTAACATAGCTTTTTAAAACTGGAAAGGATTTTTTAAATTTCAACAGTCCGTATTTTTAATTTGGTTAGTAGATGGTTGCCTACTGGGAAAACATTATTGAATCATTTTAGTCTTAGGGAGAATTGAAAAAAAAAGATAAACTATCTTTTGCCGCCTTAAAGTATTAATACTCATGGGTAGACATAACATTTTATGTGTTCTATGAGGAAAAATGATCAAAATGTGATAAGTATACCTTGCTTTTTATGTCAAAATACATTAATAAATACATATCAGACCTGATGTAGAGCCTTGTTTTAAATGCACACTACAAGGCAAGAAAGGAATCTTTTTGAGATTCTCTTTTTAGTATGTGTTCCTACTATAGTTCTTTTAATACAGGTGAAGAATTGAGGAAGACAAGGACTTAGACTTAGTATTTCACTTAACTTGCTCCATCTTATTTTAAGTTTTCTCCTCCCCTTCTTTTTCTTCTCCATGATTGTTCAAGGTTGCCCAGCCTCATTACAATTTTTAGTTTTAGGTTGATTTAGAGCTGACCTCATGAAAATTATGTCAAGGTATAAGAAACATTAGACTTGCCTTCCTTATGGGAATTTACTTTCCGAAGGAGAGCTTGCCAGCTCATTAAATGAACCATGTGTGTAAAGTCCTGAGCATGGATTGTTTATCTGACACTTAGCAGTCAAATATTAATAGCCATCACTACTTGTAACATATTAGTGATAGTAGGTTATCAGTTGCTTCTCTGTTGGTGTAATCTTTGTGGAGGATACTTTTGAACTGTGGATCTCCTGGTGTTACTAAGCTACCCACAGTAGCTTCCCTTTTGCCCCTCATTGTCCCCTGCCCCAATAACTGTTCTCTGTAGTAAATTAAATACAGCCAATCCCCTTCTTTATTTGTAAAAGTGATTAAAAACCTATGTAGCTCAATAAAAACTCATTGTTTGGATATAGAAGATACATAAGCCCTTAGAAGCACAGGGATTCAGATTTCCTTGTGTTGCTATCGTCCTCTCTTGTTAAATGTGTTTTAAATCTACTGGGCTATTCATGAAAGCCCTACTGAGCTGTTCATGAAAATAGAACATGAAATAGCAGATGGTCATAAAGCCTTCAGAAGAGCAACTATTACATATTTGCTGTAGTCGTCGTCTTTTTTAAAAGAGTATTTCTATAATTTTGTCTTTTATTGGCTTGCTTGACTATAATTTTTCTCTTTAATTTTTATTTAGGGCTTTGACTCTATCTTCTCCTGAAGTTCGATTCCACATGGACAGTGAAACTCATGATCCTATAGATCTGCAGACCAAGGAACTTAGGTTTGTAATTTTTTTTGATGGGCAGTAGATAAGATTTTTTATTTTAAATGTCACGTCTACTATAAGTACAAATAACCAAAACATTATATACAAAATAACGATTAGGGTCATGATTTCTACTTTATTTGGCTTACGAAGGACAGAAAAGTAAATTTAAGCTCAGTTTTTCTTCTATAAAACTGCGTTTAGTCACATAATATAAGAACTTTCAATTTGAATTTGTTTGCTTTGATGTGTGACGTATTAGAACTTGACTAGTAATAGTTATAGTAAGATAAAAAAACATTACCCTGATTAATTTCTAAAGTAGAATATACTGTAGTGCGGGAGTTCCCAGCCCCTGGGATGTGAGCATTACCACCTGAGGTCCGCCTTCTGTCAGATCAGTGGCAGCATTGGATTCTCAATGGAGCGCCAGTCCTATTGTGAACTGTGCATAGGAGGGATCTAGGTTGCACACTTCTTATGAGAATCTAATGCCTGATGAAACCATCCTTCCCTCCCGTCGTCGCATAGAAGAATTGTTTTCCATGAAACCAGTCCCTGGTGCCAGAAAGATGAGGGGTAGGATAGAATAATGGGTAGTAGGATAGATAGTAGGGTAGAGTAACGGTGAAGATCGTGGGCTCTGAAGCCAGACTCCCTAGGTTTGGATGCCTCTGCTGTTACTACTATTATATTGCGAACTAAAGTAGTTACTTGACCTCTGTATGCCTCAATTTATTTGTCTGTAAATTGCCTATGACTGATAATGGCACCTACCTCATAGGTGCTGTGAGGGTGATATTAGCTATTGTTGTTTATTGATTTAGTTAAGATGTAGGAAACAAGAATTTTTTTGTTAAATCAGAGTTTAGGCCTCTTTCCCTGCCTCTTATTTATATTAAGGTAATTCTGGAATTCAACATGCATATACACTTTTCTAATAGATGACCAAGGGTTAAAAATGGGAATATATTCAAATTTTTTACTTAGAACCAATATGTGCTTTAGTGCTATTATAATATCTAAAAATCCCTTATAGTAGAACTTCTGTGTATGTCTAATGTTAATGCTAATAATGAGCCCAGTACTAAGAGCTTTTATGAGCAAAAGGTTGACACTAGCTTTGCCAAAGTAAAACGTCAGTCATTTCTTCTTACCAAGAAGAAGAAAGAACACATTTCTAAGATGTCCCCATGTGATTAGAGGTCTTTCTAATATTTTTTAAATGAATATACTTTAGAAATATTGTTAAGAAGTTACAAGATGAAACCTGAATGAAAGGTTAATACCGTACGTTTATTGACTTGCAAGACAGAAAGCACTGTATCAACAGAAGATGGATCATTTTCTAAACTAACCTGAAAATGGATGTGAATAACTATATAGAGAATGACAGCAGTATCAGATTGGTTGAGAGTTTTGAAGTCAGATTGTGTGAATTCAAATTCTCATACTGCTAATAACTCTCACCTTGAGCAAGAGAATAATGAACATTGGCCGGGCGCGGTGGCTCAAGCCTGTAATCCCAGCACTTTGGGAGGCCGAGACGGGCAGATCACGAGGTCAGGAGATCGAGACCATCCTGGCTAACACGGTGAAACCCCGTCTCTACTAAAAAAATACAAAAAACTAGCCGGGCGAGGTGGCGGGCGTCTGTAGTCCCAGCTACTCGGGAGGCTGAGGCAGGAGAATGGCGTAAACCCGGGAGGCGGAGCTTGCAGTGAGCTGAGATCCGGCCACTGCACTCCAGCCTGGGTGACAGAGCAAGACTCCGCCTCAAAAAAAAAAAAAAAAAAAGAGAATAATGAACATATCCTCAGTCTTCTCATCTGTAAAACAGTGTATAGTGGTGTGTGTGTGTGTGTGTGTTGAGGGCGGGATGTACTTATAGCACACTGACTGACCCATTAGAAGTATCGAAATTAGCTATTATAAATATGGCCTCTTTATTTAAGTAATTGTTAAAAATTTTGGTTTTTAAGCCAGAATTTGTATGATCTAAATAGCTTTTAATTCTTGTAAACTTTATTGATTTACAATTAAATAAAAATATTTTTGGACCTAGTAAAATCAAGTAAAAATGCTTGTTTTCATTTTATATGTAAATAGTAAAGCTTTTTGAGTCCAATTCTGTTGTTGTTTTTTGACACAGAGTCTTGCTCTGTCACTCAGGCTGGAGTGCAGTGATGCAATCTTGTCTCACTGCAACCTCCACCTCCTGGGTTCAAGTGATTCTCATGCCTCGGCCTCTTGAGTACCTAGGACTACAAGCATGTGCCACCAGACCTGGCTAATTTTTTTATATTTTTAGTAGAGTCAGGGTTTCACCATGTTGGCCAGACTGGTCTCGAACTCCTGGGCTCAAATAATTTGCCCGCCTCGGCCTCCCAAAGTGCTGGAATTACAGGTGTGAGCCACTGCAACTGGTTGAGTGCAATTTGTAAAGTCTCCTCTAGCATGTAAGATTTGCTCTAGCATGTAAGATTTACTCATGCAGTAGTTGCATAATAAGAGATTGTTAGCAGAGTAACTGAGAGATGAAAGAATCGTAAGTTATTTAAAATACAAATGTACACAGACACATGAATGTTTACATAGGAAATGCTCTTATTATCTTCTTGGTAACAAAGGTAACCTGTGAAAAAATATGATATATAGACGTCTCAGATTCTTTTTTTGTTTTGTTTAATGCTTTTTCCATTGGCAGGGAAACAAATTCCATGGTTGAAGAATTTATGTTACTTGCCAATATTTCTGTTGCAAAAAAAATTCATGAGGAATTTTCTGAACATGCTTTGCTTCGAAAACATCCTGCTCCACCTCCATCAAATTATGAAATTCTTGTTAAGGCAGCCAGGTCAAGGGTAAGGTCCTATAGTTTGAAAAATCATCTATTTGTGTTTTGATCTATCTGTTGTTCTAAATAATTTACATTCATATTTCCATAAAGGTTTTATTGTTTGTTAATAACAGGAATATGCCAATAGTCCTTTTTTCTTTCGGTTTTTTTTTTTGAGACAGGGTCTCACTGTCACCCAGACTGCAGTACAGTGGCACAATCTCGGCTCACTGCACCCTCCATCTCCCAGTCTCAAGCCCTCCTCCTGCCTCAGCCTCCTGAGGAGCTGGGACTGTAGGCGCACACCACCATGAGTGGCTAATTTTTTGTATTTTTGTGGTAGAGATAGGTTTTCACTATGTTGCCCAGGCTGGTCTCAAACTCCTGGACTCAAGTAATTATCTCATCTTGGCCTCCCAAAGTGCTGTGCTGGGATTACAGGTATGAGCCACTGCACCCAGCCTAATGTTTTTCACCATATGCTAAAGCCAGATGTTTAGACTAAGATATATGCAGCATCCTGGTCATATAAAACTCTTCCATGTTTCCTTGCCTTTATGCATGTTTCATATGTCTGTGTTGCTTCATGGCTCCTGTCAACCGCCTAACTTTACAAATAATGTATTTTGTGTGGTTTTTTTTTGTTTGTTTGTTTTTTACTTCAACTCAGTTAAATCCTTTCCATTTCATGTTCGTGAGAAAAGTATATTTATTCCATACATGGAAAAGAGGAAACTATAGAAAGAGCATATTTTTTCAGCCCTGTATACCCACTACTTCTTGTTAGTAGGTTTTCATTGAAGGGTGCTTACCCCTTGGGTGACTATGGCTGACACTGCTTTTCCTTGGATTACCTAGTTAGGCCCTATCTTTCTCATCTAGAAGAGAGGGAGCAGTAATGTTGGACTGCAGGGCGTTAGTCTAACACGATGGCATTGGTTTCTGATTTTGGATCAGACTTTTATGGCATACATACCCAGCTTCTCCAGATTCATAGGAATTGAATCAGCTTCTCACTCCTCTGCTCCAAGGCTTACTCTGTAAATAGGAATTTTTTTTCCTTCATTATCTTACTTCTTCCAAAGACCTAACGGAAGAGATGTATATTTGACTCATCTCCCTAGGGTAGAACAAGGCAGCTAAATTTGATGAATCCCAACATTGTTCTAATGGAACTGTAGTGACCAGTACAGTTTTGTTTCTGGCTATTACTTCTACTTTGAAGGGAAGGAAAATAACGAAAACATGATGTTTGTTCAGTCAGATCAGTTATATTTTGAAAACATAATGGTACTGACTTAGAAATGTTTAATATGGTGCTCTTCCTTTCTTTTTGTTTACAGAATTTGGAAATTAAGACTGATACAGCCAAGTCTTTGGCTGAGTCTTTGGATCGGGCCGAATCTCCTACTTTTCCATATCTAAACACTCTGTTGAGAATATTAGCCACTCGCTGTATGATGCAAGCTGTGTACTTCTGTTCTGGAATGGATAATGATTTTCATCACTATGGCTTAGCATCTCCAATATACACACATTTTACTTCACCCATCAGAAGGTATTTTTTTATGAATTTAAAGGAGATAGAAAATAGTTACTTTTGAATTTTAAAAGCACATATTAGTACTGACATACTACGGTTCTTATTTCTCCTTCATCTGTCTAGATACGCAGATGTCATCGTTCATCGGCTTTTGGCTGTGGCTATTGGGGCTGACTGTACTTATCCAGAGTTGACAGACAAACACAAGCTTGCAGATATATGTAAAAATCTAAATTTCCGGCACAAAATGGCTCAATATGCCCAACGTGCATCAGTGGCTTTTCATACCCAGGTATTTGCCTTCTGTCGATACTGCTAGAAAAGATGAAGTTTTGTTCATTTTTAATTTAATTTCAGTTTTTTTTGTTAATTTCAAAATATTTTAAGACTAAGTAAGTTATATGTTATTTTACAGTTATTTTTCAAAAGCAGAGGAATAGTAAGTGAAGAAGCCTATATTTTATTTGTAAGAAAGAATGCCATTGTGGTATTAATTCCAAAGTATGGTTTAGAAGGGACAGTCTTTTTTGAAGAAAAGGACAAACCAAACCCACGGCTTATTTATGATGATGAGGTACAGTATTTCTCATGTTTGTTTTCTTTTCTGGGGGGCACTTTTTCTTTGGGAGTTCATAAATGGTACCCATAAAGCATAAAATTATTTTTTGTACCCTGAAGAATTTATCCAGATCTCCAAATACATGCCAGGAAATCTACATTTAATTTTGCCAACTAAGCTATGGTTTTACTCACAATTTCCCGCCACTATATATCTTCTCATATGCAATTGTTGTCTTTTTTTCTTTTATACCATGTAAAGTTTTGCCCTACATGCACCAATAAAGTAAAGGAATAAATGACTATTTACAACTCAGGGAAGGAACTTTTTTTTTTTTTTTTAACTTACTTAAAGAACTTTTTTTGTGTGTGTCTTATTTGACACACATACTCCCTATTCACCTTAGGAGAACCACAGCCCTGAGAGAATATTTGAACAATAAACTGGCCAAAGTACCTTTGTGTTCCTCTACTAAACTAAAAATTTCCTATTTATTAGTGGGTTGATAAATTAATCACCAAGATTTTAATGAACATATATATATTAGAACTATCTTAATGAAGGAGAAAGTATGCATATAAATAGGTCATATTTATGTGAGACTACTAGGTTTATGGCCTTTGTTATGTTGAACACGTAAATGCTTACTAATTTTTATATTTAAACTTTCACTATGTAAGATAAATTATAAAGGATTAGAACCAAGCCTCAAATGTAAGGAAGCAATTAAGAATGATAAAATGTGTTTTGTTTAGATACCTTCACTTAAAATAGAAGACACAGTGTTCCATGTATTTGATAAAGTTAAAGTGAAAATCATGTTAGACTCATCTAATCTTCAGCATCAGAAAATCCGAATGTCCCTGGTAGAACCACAGGTAAGGCCAAACTTAATATTTCCTTGTTGTGATGGAACAAATAGTACATATTTTGTCAAAGAGAGGGACATAGTTATTACTGTTTAATGTTAGAGGGAACCCTATAAGTAGTGTAGAAACCAAATATTTGCATAGCAAATCCTGTTTTCTCACTGATTTCTTTAGGCCACAGGATTCTAGACATCTGAGATTCTGCTCAGGTCTTTGGTGGCAAAATAAAAAGATCTTCCATTCTCCTGCCTAGTCTTTTCTGTCTAGAAGTTTTGAACTCTGCACTTTGAAGATGAAGTGTAGGTTTTTCACCTAAGATACTGGTTCTTAACCTTTGTCCTTCTCCAACACACTTGAAACCTCTGATTCTGTCAATCACAGTGGCTCCTCATGGGGAAGGCTGTTTTATAATTAAAAAGAACACTTCCTAAATGACATGCTTCTCATTTATTGAGACCATGTCTACTTTTTGCATTTTTGAACCACTGTTACTTTGTAAAATACATTGTGTATAAAACCTGTATATATTCTGTGTATAAAACCCTTTCCCCTCCCTACCACTACATCCTTTTAAATTTGAAACTGGCAGTGGGGAAGGGGAAGATGAGGATGAGATGTATTTTTATCCTTTAAATCACCTTATTTCCCCCCATTTGCATTATCTTAGATACCAGGAATAAGCATTCCTACTGATACTTCAAACACAGACCTTAATGGACCAGAGAAAAAGAAGATAAAGCTTGGAAAATAGGTATATTCAACAAAAATCTTCAAAGACTGGTTTTATTTTTAAAAGAAAAAACTTGAAAGAACACTTCTAAGCCTAAGTGTGTGATACAGTTTGTTACTTTTAAGTACATTTTAATAATTTCAGACATTTGCATTTTTATTGAATGGTTGACTGTATCTGTCCCATCATACTGCTTTACTTCTGGGTTGAACAGAATTATTTATGCAGAATAATTCAATTGAATATCCATCACTTAAATACAGTGACAGGATAGCAACTTCAGGGATCTGTAAAGATCATTTAAATGGAGTGCTCATCTCATTGAGGAGCAGATTAATTTTGCATAAGTACTTTGATTATTTAATATTTGTAGGAAAAAACTTTCATTTTCCTACAGAGGAAAATAGAACAATTTTAGAAGCAAGGAGCAATCTTCTTTTCTAAGTCTTGGAAGCTGTCAGTGTTGAGGATGTAATCTCCTTTGCCATCTTTAATTCACCTAATTTATACTAAGTATTCTCTTACTGTCTTTAAAAGCTTCCTGTATTTTATTAGTGGTCCTTGAACAACTGTGAATGTTTGGGAATTAGTAGAAAGGCAAGAAGTAGGATATTTTGACCTGACTGGAAAGATGGTTGTTTTTATTACCTGGTAATAAGTGTGATCATTGTTGAACTTCAGCTCCAGTGTCTCTCCAGAATAAGACATTGGCATTCAAATGTCTATATTTTGTTACTTACAAAATAAAAAACAGATAATTAGTGGCTTTTAAATTGTAGTTGTATCAGTGTATATATACACGAGGGGAACTGTATAAAGGCATACTAAAGGGAACAGAGTAAAATAAGTATTATTAATAAAATTTGGTGTGCCAGACTAGTTCCTTTGCTAATCAGAGATTGGTAATGATTAAATTAATACTTTCAGGAATATTTTGGGATAGGGTTGCCTTAAAACATTTTACTTGGCTTATTCAATTTCTAAAGCACTTACGGTGTGTCAGGTTCCACTCAAGTAAACTGTCTTCAAGGAGCTTGCAGTATAGTGAGAAAAGCCTGGCAAGTAAATCAGCAGGTATGCTGAATAGGTAGCCATTTAGGCACTCAATAAATGTTGAATAATTTTTCCAGTTTCCTATTACTGAGGAAGACCTCCATACATTGAGACAGAAACTTGTGCCAGTTGGAGGAAAATAGACTTGAGTAGTCTTTGGTCCAAGTAAAATGGGTCAGTGACACTAAGAGTAGGAGTCAAAAAACCTTTCCTGTGAGTGCTGGAACATTTTAGACTTTGTTGGCTATGGTCTGTATTTTAACTATAGTACACAACTCTGCCATTGATAGTGTGTAAGGAGCCGTATACAATATATAAACAAATCAACATGACTGTGTTCCAACAAAGCCTGATTTGTTAAGTTTCATATATAGTCATGTGTCACTTAATGACAGGGATATGTTCTGAAACATGTCGCTTGGCAATTTCATCATTGTGTGAAAATCATGATGTAATTACACAAACCTGGATGGTATACCCTCTGGTATCCTATATGGGACAACCTATTGCTCCTAACCTACAAACCTGTATGGCATATTACTGTACTGATTGCTGTAGGCAGTTGTAACACAGTGCTAAGTATTTGTATATCTAAACATATCTAAACATAGAAAAGGTACAGTAAAAAAAAAATATAGATATATATAAGATATAAAATGGTATACCTATTTAGGACATTTACCATGAACAAGTTGGCAGGACTGGAAGCTGACTCTGGGTGAGTCAGTAAGTGGTTAGTGAATGTGAAGGCCTATATTACTGTGCACTACTGTAGGCTTTTATAAACACTATACACTTAGGCTACGTAAAGTAATTTCACTATGATGTTACCATGGCTATGTCCCCAGGAAATAGGAATTTTTCAGCTCCATTGTAATCTTACGGGATCATCATCATATATTTGGCCATTGTTGACCAAAAGTTATGCAGCATGTCATTATAATTTTGATGTGTCACAAACATTACTCATTTGATTCTCCCCACCCCTGCCAACCATTTAAAAAACTTTGCCGGCTAGGTGCAGTGGTTCACGCCTGTAATCCTAGCATTTTGGGAGGCGGAGGTGGGTGGACCACCTGATATCAGGAGTTCGAGACCAGCCTGGCCAACATGGTAACACCCCATCTCTACTAAAAATACAAAAACTCAGCTGGGTGTAGTGGCAGACGCCTGTAATCCCAGCTACTTGGGAGGCTGAGGCAGGAGAATCACTTTAACCTGGGAGGCAGAGGTTGCAGTGAGCTGAGATGGCACCACTGCAGTTCAGCCTGAATAACAAGAGTGAGACTCTTGTGGTGTTCATGGTTAATGTGTTGAAGATGAGCCAGGTACATAACGCAGCACATTTTCTGCAGGTCAGCAGTAATATTTCAGGGTACAGTTAAGGAGGAAAGAAGAAAATGACACATTGATAACATAGGTCTTTATTTCCTAGGGGTACATATGAATTATTCCTTTTTGAATGAGACAGTTTTTAAAAGTTGATTTATAAATACAAAAATACATTCTCCAAAGATAGTATTTCCAAACTCATATACACATCTACTCCCAACATGGATGTAAGTTTTTCTTAAAAAAACAGTTGTATATAACATACATATCTGCCCCAGTGTTACTTCACAGGCCTGTGCCCTACAGGAACTCCTCTCCCCCAGCCCCACTTTTTCTCTTGGTTGTCCCACATTCTTATTCTCTCACATCCCTACCCATGTTTGAGCTGGAAAGGATGTCCCTACCCTAGGCATGAGGTATATTATTCTGGGCACCACACATTTGCCCCATAGATAACAATACATTTGATGATGTCGCTAGTACTACCTTTCTAGTATTTACATATTTAAAAGTAGTAACTAGAACAGTTATCACAGGAACTAAGAATTTTCCCCACAGAGGTGAACAGTTTAAGAACTAAAATTTCAGGAAACCTGTTTAATTTCCTTTTTTGTATCTTTGATAAGTTTTATATCTAAGATTTCTGGGTTATAATTCATCTGTATGTTCAAGCTTTTATGTAAAAATATATAGTGCCTTCAGTTTTAACACAGTTTCACATGTTCTCAGAACTGCTAAATTCAGTGCTATCAGGAAGGCTTAATAAGTAGTTCATTGACCCTGTCAGATAGGAGCACTCAGCTCTGTCACAATTTGTTGTTAAACACATCACTCAATGTTAAGTATAAAAATATTTATTGATAAAAAATAAATTTATAATTCAGCAACTTTTGAAGTTCCAGGAGCATTTCTGTTGTTCCTATGTCAGTAAGCCCTTGATTTTTCACATTAAGGAGGAAAAGCGAAAAATGTTACTTGAAGTAATTTTTTCCCCAATCACCATCACATTGATCCTGTGCACAACGATATATGTGAGGAACTCTTAAGCTTAGTCTTTGATTCTTATTCTATGGACTGCTGCACTGAAAAGGACTTGCTGTTTTCATCCAACACCTCTGTTGTGTGGTCTTCCTGTGAAAAAGAAGACAACACCTTGTTTTCAGTTTAAGTAGGACCACTCGAGGATGCAATTACCGGAACTGTTTTTAAAACCTAAAAGCACATTTCTTTAGCTGAACTCTGAAGGTACAGTAAAGATACAGTATTTTATAAATCACTATTCTGTATCAAAAAGAATTCCAATGCTTTGAGAGGCCAAGGTGGGAGGATCGCATGAGCCCAGGAGTTTGAGACTAGCCCTGGCAACATAGTGAGACCCTGTCCCTACAAAAAATTTTAAAAAGCTGGGTGTGGTGGCACATGCCTGTAGTCCCAAGCTACTCGGTAGGCTTAGGTGGTAAGACTGCTTGAGTCTGGGAGTGAGCTGTGGTCATGCCACTACACTCTAGCCTGGGTGACAGAATAAGACCCCGTCTCAAAAAAATAATAATAATAAAATTTTAAAAAATCCTCCATGTGTCTCTACTTATGTTTAGATAGATAACTACATCTGAAACAGGATGGGTTTTGTTCGTTTTGTTCAGGTTAATATTAGAAGAGACCTTCTCTGATACTAACAACAGAAAGGCAATTTGCTCATACTATATACAATAGAAAGGAAAACTAAGGTGGCCTCCCTATCAAACTTTGGTTGCACATTTTGCTGATATTTATAGTATTTTATAAGAAACTGCCATACAATAGCAGTGCGAAGTGGTTCACACCTGTAGTTCTAGCTACTCAGGAGGGTGAGGCAGGAGGATTGCTTGAATCCAGCAGTTCAAGGCTGCAGTGATCTATGATTCTACGACTGCACTCCAGCCTGGGTGACTTTAGAGTAAGACCCTGTCTCAAAAAAAAAAAAAAAGAAAAAAAGAAAAAGAAGAAATGGCATACAAGGCTGTGTATGTTGGCTCATGCCTGTAATCCCAGCACTTTGAGAGGCTGAGGCAGGAAGACTGCTTGACACCAGGAGTTTGAGACCAGCCTGGGCAACACAGTAGGCCGTGTCTCTACAAAAAAATAAAATACAAAAGAAATTGGAATATAAAATTAAAGACTGTCCTGACTAGTGCCTGAAATTAATGAGTTTCTTCAAGTAGGAATATATAACCATCTGGAGGGTTCAGTAAATGCCCTCATCAAATATATGCTACCTTTGCACACTTTGTAGTATGTAAGATACTTGTGTTACTATATTCAGAGTAAACAAAATATTTCAAGACTATTGGATTTCAAGAAAATAGGCTTTACCTTTCAGTGTTTTAAATTTCATATAGTTTCTCAATAGTACTATTGTCTAATAATCGAAATTATTTTATATTTCTAATCTAAACAATATTAGGTTTTCTCTATATTTTCTCTGTACCTTCATATTAAATGCTTGAGATATACTCTCAACTTCACAGGTTTGTGCATCACTTTCTTTGCAGTAACTTTCTGCCCCAACTGTATCCGTAATATTGCTTCCACAATTCTGCGTATTATAGCCACTATCCATCTG
Organism: Trachypithecus francoisi; assembly: GCF_009764315.1. NCBI lineage: Eukaryota > Metazoa > Chordata > Mammalia > Primates > Cercopithecidae > Trachypithecus > Trachypithecus francoisi. The sequence goes on from NW_022681463.1 coordinate 43,223,078, forward strand.
ACAGGAGAAAAAAGAAAAAAATATATTGTGAGGAACTTAAAAGTCAAATATTTAAATAAGTAAACCACTATAAACTATCACTCACTACATCTGAACGATCCTAACATGATCATGTTGAACAAAATTCAAAAGTAATGCACAACTATAAAAGGTAGTTCTGCATAGTACTGATTATTGTAGTCATTTTATAATTCCTTCCAATGAAATATATCTTGTAACTTCCTTAAGAATCAGTGAATAGTTACTGACAAAATGCTTTCCTGTTACTTTGTGATCATACCTAGTAGATGACAATGAGTATCACAACTAACTTCACCTTCCAAGGCATTTTCCAGGCTTGTCTCTAAATGGCTTGGACGCAGCTCTAAAATCTACCAAAAAGGCATGCTGCCTTTAAAAAGGTTATACTATATTCACACCTAGCTGTTCACAATAATGCCACATATATAATGGCTCTAGATGTTAGTTCAGTTTTTCATATTAATAAAAATTGTAGCATCCTAAGATACACTTTTTCAGTGCAAAAGAGCAAAAAAGATTCTAGCCAATTTCCAGCTTGGTATATATAACACTTACTGAGTGTCGCTAAAAAGGCCAGGCACTATCTGTATATATTCAATGTTTTTTTCTCCTTTCAACAACCCTATTACTTTACTAGAGAAGGAAATTAAGGCTTAGAAAGGTTAACTTTCACAGTGTCATCCAGTGATGAGGTGATGAAGATGTGAGACCTCAGTCCAGGTTCTGTTCACTGCACAACACTCCATTTACCCGTATAATGCTGAGCACCAAAGAAAGCAATCCACAAGGGAATCACTTTGCATTTAAGCCCTCCCTGCAAGTTAGGATCAGAGGGAAGGAAAAAGCTGACTATCATTTTGTTTCCCTCACAAAGGTACAGACTAGCCGAGAAAATGCAGTCTATCAGTTATAATCCTGGAAAAGTGTTCCCAGTTTTCAGGGCTGGACACATACCTGCTTACTACTGGAGGTCATGTTCCATTAGAACAAAAGTCTTGTGATGTATAACATTTTGGGGGGAAAGCCTTGTTCTGCCATCATTCAATAGCTACTTGATCAAAAACATAAATGTCAGATTGCTCCCAGAGATTCTGCCGATAGTTCTTCCTTCTAATAGTCATCACCGCCAAATAGCTGGCTTATAATGCAATACTAACATGTAACTGGATATATATGGAAGGAAAAGTTACTCATTAGTACAGCAGAATTAAGTAAAGCATGTAGGGAGTTTGTCCCACACTATGGGAAGAGCAGGATCGATGGGAGCCAAGTTGAGATGGTGGCTGACTTCACTGTCTCTCATCTAGACTTCTGCTAATGTCAGTGCCTAATATGTACCAACCAGGCAACAGATACCTTGTTATCCCCCACAGGCATCAAGGTAGGCATCAATCTCACTTTATAGCTAAGAAAGATGAGGGGATACAAATTAAGAAGTCGTGTTCTATTCACTGCTATGTAAATCTTGCCTTAAGATCCCACAGCCTGGAAATAAAAGAACTCGAATTCAAACTTGGTTCTCATTGCAAACTTTACATTCCAGTTGGGCAATGGTGCCTTTAAATGGTGTCTCTATGTCAGTCATCTAACATGCACTTTGTTACTAAATTTATTTTTCTACCACATAAATCAGACGTTATTGTCTTTTAAAACATTTAATTAGCAACAGTTGTGCCCTGTGATAACATTCCTTGACGTCTGGGCCCAGCACTTCAGCCCTTCCCTCATCATTCTCAGTCCCCCTTGTTTGTTACCAGAGGACCTTGCCTCCCATTACTACTTATGTTTTTGCTTTCATTATTATTTTAAACTGACACACAATTACACACATATATGATGTACATGATAGTTTGATATGTTTACAATGTGTAATGATCAAATTGGGGTAATTGGCATATCCATTAACTCAAATATTTATCATTGTGTTGGGAACTTTCAAAATCTGCTCTTCAAGCTATTTGAAAATATACGATAACTTGTTAATTACACTCACCCTATAGTGTTCTAGAACACTAGAATGTACTCCTATCAAGCTGTACTTTTGTATCCATTAACCAACCTCTCCCTATCCCTGCTCCCCCTACCCTTCTCATCCTCTACTACCCACCACTATTCTACACTCTTCTATGAAATCAACCTTTTTAGCTTCCTCATATAGAAGTGAGAACATGTGGTATTTATCTTTCTGTGCCTGGCTTATTTCACTTAATGTCCTCCAGTTCATCCGTGTTGCTGCAAATGTAAGGATTTCATTCTTTTTTATGGCTGAGGTAGTATTCCATTGTGTATATATACCACATTTTCTTTATCCATTCACCTATTAATGGACACTTAGGTTGATTCCATAGTCTGGCTATTATGAATAGTGCAGCAATAAACAGTGGAGTGCAGGTATCTCTTTGACATACTGATTTCCTTTCCTTTGGATATATACCTACTAGTGGGATTGCTAGATCACATGGTAGTTCTATTTTTAGTTTTTTGAGGAACTTCCATAATAGTTGTACTAATTCATATTCCTACCAACAGTGTTCAGGCACTGTTTGCTATTATATTAATCACAATGATCATGCTAATATCCTGTAATCCTATTACTACCCCCATTTAAAGAAGAGTAAACAAGCTGAAAGAAACTGTCACTTTGTGGGATTTATAAAGCTAACGGAGCTGGCTCTAAACTGCAGTCTGCCACTGTGGTTTCCGAAGCCCATGTTCTCGAATGCCATGCTTGCCCCTCAACTACATACATTTGCACCCACACCCATCCTGGCACCCTGGCCTTTAAACATGGAGGTAACTTACTGTGGGTACTCCTATCAGGGCTCAGATTCTACCCCCTCTTGCATGCCTCAGTTCCCTCAATTATAAAACAGATCACCATTTGACAGATGACGATATCTATTATCTAGTAAGATAAGTTAAAATATGAATGGAATATCCTTGCAAGTGTAATCAAATATAGATTGTTTGACAAGTTAATAGTGACAATTATGGGAGAATATGCTACCCACAGTTTTCCAAAGGTTAGTTGGACTGGATGATGATTAAGGTGTATTTCAACAAAAGTATTTTTGTAATTCCTCTATAAATGCTCTGCTAAAAGAGAGAGAGAGAGAGAGAGAAAGGCAGAGTAAAAGAAGCAAACAATGCCTTTAAGGCATATACTTTTAAGCCTGTATGTGCTTTTTTCTATGTATGAAACCAACTTCAGAGAAGCAATCTGTAAAAGTGATTCTAGTATAATCTTTTTTGAGCAATGAAGCTATAAGTCAGGATAGGCAACAGAAGCATAAAAATATGCGCAAAATACTATATTTAAGTTTGGGTCATTTAGAATCCTTCCCAGAGTTTTAACTTCAGCATGCCAAAACTGACAGCACCAAAGCCTTAAAGGGTTAGTGTGAGAATTAAATGAATTAATAAAGTAGTTAGAAGAATGCCTGGTATATCAAAATACCATGTGAGTATTAGCTATTATTATGAGTCAGTATTAACTTTTGGATTAAAGAACATGGACTCTAAAGCCAGACTGCCAGGATCAAATCTCAGCTCTTCTTCTTACTACTTGTATAGAAACTTTAGGTAATTTACTTAACCTCTCTGACCCTCAGTTTCCTCATCTGTAAAACAGGGATAATAGTACACATACCTCACAGGATTGCTGTAAAGATTCAACAAATTAAAACATTTAAAGGTCTCAGAACAGGACTTGGCATATAGTAATGCTACATCAGTGTTAGATGTTATTGCTATCCCCTTCTGAATTTTGAAGTTCCTTCAAAATTCGCAGCTCAAAGAACACAACAATGAATGGAACAAATGCCTTTCCAAAGTGCTGATTATGAAGTATACATATCTGTCAAATGAATCAGGTTTTCCAGTTGTTGGAGACATTGCAAAATTGAAAATGTATAATTTCATGAAAAATGTTGCTATAAATCACATTTCTAAAAGAAAGGTACAAAAATGCATACATAAAAAAACTCTAAGTTCGGGCACAGTGGCTCACGCCTGTAATCCCAACTACTCAGGTGGCTGAGGCAGGAGAATTGCTTGAACCCAGAAGGTGGAGGTTGCACTGAGCCAAGATCACGCCACTGCACTCCAGCCTGGGTGACAGAGTGAGACCCCATCTCAAACCCCCCCCCAAAAAAGGGGCTCTAAACTCTGTTTATCCCCCCTAAATCACATAAAGGAAAAACAAAAATGATTTTAGTTTTAGAATACAAATACTATACCAGCCCTTGCATGTTTTGGGGGACTGAATCCACATAAAACAGTGATGAATTCTGCCTGACGCTAGCAGGAATGATTTCTCTAGAGCAGGCTAATTCCTTTTCTGCCATCATCTTTTCCTACTCCGTATAAATATCAGTTAATGTGAATATAAAATGTGACTTATCAGTCATAATTAAAATAAATTTACTCTTCTCATATCACTTGGTATTGATATTTTTAAAAAATATTATATAATAGTCCTCATGTTTAATCCATTATCTTTCTTACACTATAATCTTAGAAAAGAAAGGATAAAGAACACCAAGGCAGTGAGGAAGGGGCTATAGAATACTAAATACCTTACCTGAATGTTACTGCTTTCACAAGGAATGACACTGCTTTCAGCAAGAGGTGACATGCACATATGAGAGTTTTCAATACTGAAGGCAATGCCACTCACAAAATCAGTCATGGGTAAACTGCCATTATCAACCGGCTCCTTAATCCAAGTGTTCTCATCTGCTATCTCTATAGGATCAACCATATCCACAGTGTTATTGTCTTTCTCCCTTTCAACATCCTGCAACAGTGCTAATTCTTTCTCGGAAGCACTGGACTGATTTTGTGTAACAGACATGGCAGTCACAACCAAATGTGTACCATGTGTAGAAGCCTCACTACTAAACTGCTGTAGGTGTATTCCCGCAGCATCCATGGCTGGTGATGAGACATCTGTGGAAGGAATATTCTCTTTATCTTCCTCCTCTTCACCTTGAGTCTCAAGAGTAAAAGGTAGCTGAATCAGTGAGGTCCGATACTGAGTACTACCTCTATACATCTCAAGTCTCATAGGAGACCAATTTTTAATTGGTGAGCAGCCATCTATATAAGGACTTCTGATACACGGATTAGTAATCCCATTAGAATTTGTTCCAGATGAAGCATCAGGAGAATGTACAGTAAACTTCCGTTGTTCTGAAAGGTGGGAAGGGAAAAAAATCATGTCATAAAAACATGAAAATGGAAAAGTCAGTACTAAATGGTAATCATGTTTCATGCCAGGAAAAACTGTTTCTCTAACAGTTGTGTTGTTTACCAAAGTGAAATTCTGATGTCAAAAACAATAGCACAAATGGATGTGTCTTAATAAGCAGGATGAGGCTCTTAAAAAATAATTTCTTTGGCACTGTCTTTTTTTTTTTTTTGAGATATGGTCTCACTCTGTCACCCAGGCTCACTCTGAGGTGATCCTCCCACCTCACACCCAAGTTAGCTGGAACTACAGGCGTTCCACCATGCCCGGCTAATTTCTGTTTTGTTTTGTTTTTGTAGAGATGGGGTTTCACCATGTTGCCCAGGCTTGTCTTGAACTCCTGGGCTCAAGCAATTCACTGGCTTCAGCCTCCCAAAGTGCTGGGATTACAGGTGTGAGCCATCTCATCTGGTCACTTTCTCTTTTTTAATTAAATTATTTTACTCACTGAGAATTATTTGCTTATGAGTATATTGCTATTGTACTAAAATTGTTCATATACAAGGAAAATCCCTAGCAAATCAGCTGAAACCTACAACTTAACAGCTGTACCTGGCAAATGAAAAATGTGAAAATACATGTGTTTATGTAAAATGCCATAAGCAACACGAAATAACAAAAAACTGGAAAATATCTGCAACAATAAAGAGCCTAACAATGATAATCAGAATGATAAAAATGCTTTAAAACTTTTTTTTTTTTTTTTGAGACGGAGTCTTGCTCTGTCGCCCGGGCTGGAGTGCAGTGGCTGGATCTCTGCTCACTGCAAGCTCCGCCTCCCAGGTTCACGCCATTCTCCTGCCTCAGCCTCCCAAGTAGCTGGGACTACAGGCGCCTGCCACCTCGCCCGGCTAGTTTTTTGCATTTTTAGTAGAGATGGGGTTTCACCGTGTTAGCCAGGATGGTCTCGATCTCCTGACCTCGTGATCCGCCCGTCTCGGCCTCCCAAAGTGCTGGGATTACAGGCTTGAGCCACCGCGCCCAGCCAAAAATGCTTTAAAACTTTAAAAAATACTTTTTGTAACTTAATTAGCTTAATAAAAACAAAAGTTTTAAAAATGGACAGAAGCACATAAACAACCTTTCCAATGGTAAACATGCAAATGAAAAGTGTTCAGCCACATAAAATAATAAAAATATGAAAGTTAAAGCAAAGGTCATTCATTTAATAGTAACATTGGTTTGAACTAACAATTTCCCCTAAAAACCATAAATGACAATAAATATTTGGGAAGAGCTTAATGTCATTAGTGACCAAAAATACAAAATTTAAAGCAGTGAGAGATCTTTTTGTAATATGCCAAATTTGTAAACATCAAAAATCATACCAGTGATTCTCGCTGGGAAGAAATGACTTTCTTACAAACCACTGATGAAAATTTCAATTGGTGCAAACTTTTATGAGGAAAATTTGGCAAGATTCATCAAAAGCCTTAAAAACATTCACCCACTTTGACCAAATAAGTTCACTTCTGAGAATTTAATCTAAGGATATAAACATGTATAATATCATGTATACATAAGGATATTAGTTTTGTGATAAAGAAAACTTAGAAAAATTTAAATGTTTATCAGTGGTTGAAAACAAATGATGCATTCATATGAAATGTATAGCAATTCAAAGTTGTGCTTTGAGACAATTATAAATGACTTGAACAACCTATGAAAATACTCATAGAATGCTTTGTGAAAACAGCAGGATCTAGAACCATCTATATACATGTATATACATGTATGTAACCATATGTGTATATGCATATATACACAAAGACTAGCAAAATAGAGTTTTCACTTTTTCAATTTTTTGTACTAAGAAGTTTTTAAAAACTGTGACTAGTTTTCAAAAAGTGCTAATTTTTTCAAAGAGAAATTCATGTATTGCAAAGAGATGTGTAAATCATATTTACATTAAAAACGTTAATCAAATATACCTATACAAAATGTGAATATTACCAAAGTCTAAACCTCAGGTCAGAAGGCATACGAAACCAACTTGTCTCTAAAATTGCTATATTTCTTTTGATAGTGTTTGATGTAAATATTGCTAATTAAAGTAACCGTATTTAACACTACAGTAGAAATTGGTTGAGAAGTCCAGCCTTTGAAGGTAAATTGTTCTTTTATTTAAAATTCAAAGTTTCTAAATGTTAGAAGGTTAGTGATCATTTTGAGCTCTATCATTACGACAAATTAAAAGAATCTCTCTAATAACAAATATTGATAGTATAAAACTTTTAACTAGGTATTTTATTATGAGACATACCTGAGAGTGGGGTCTTTCCTATCTGAAATTCAATTGGTGAGAAAGTGGGTGAAGAAACAGGTGAAGGACTAGTTATGCTTCCCAAGCTGTATTTTTTTGCACTAGCCTGAATAGGGCTAGAAGAAAACTGCCCCTGTAATAAAATTAAGTAGTAAATAAATGTGTACGGTTCTCTTCCTTAACTCTTAGGCTGCATGCTATTTATCACGGTCTTCAAAACACACTTATAAACTAGGAAGAGTTCACAAGAACCACCAAAAGACACCTTGCAACAAGGACAACTAAGAAGATTGCTACAAAGATTCTGAAATTGTATTGAATATGTTAGTCAAAATATAAACACATTGTATTTGAACAAACCATTAAGTTTCACACTAAACAGCCATCTGTGAAAAACGTTTAAATAATTTACTCTGTTAATGCCAAGCCAGTTGTAATATACTGTAAATCTCATATACGTTAGTAAATAACCTATGCTGAATTTCCTTGAGACTCATGATAAATCCAGTCATCCTGTACACATCTAAATACAAAATTGGAGAGTCTGACCTGAAACATCCCTATGACTAATGATAACATGAACTAGAGTTAGTTTCTGTGAAGCATAATACTCAAAAGACAACCATCCCTCCTTCTGAAAGCAATCTGGGCAGCTCGGTCCAACTACATCTCACAGGGGTGTGCAGGGGAGAGAATACAGTCATGAGTTCTTAGTTTCTGTTTCTGGTTGGGCAGTAAAGGCCCTTCGTCTTCCCTCTTTTCCACTTATTACTAGAGATAGAAACCAAAAACCATGGCTTCAGGCTGCGGAAAGCCTAAGATAGAACAACAACAAAATAATGTGGGTTGGACAAGCTTGACAGCAAATTAGCCAACTGCTTTTTAGTATACTTCTCACCGAACTTGGTGTCTGCAAGGGGCTCCTACACTTTACAGGAGACAAATCTATTGAATAAAACATCTCAAGTGATGTTTGAACACCACTATGAGGACTTCTGGGAGAAGCTGAAGGTAAGGAGTCAGAGATGCTTCCGTTCCCATCTAAAAACAGCTTTCTTCTGAGGGATGAAGAACTGAGGTTTCCAGGAGATTGATCTGCAAATTCATCAGCTCTAAAATAGTCACCTATATTTAATAATAGGAGAAAAGGCAAAGCCAGTCATTTTAAAGAGCAATTATACTTGTGTTACTCAACTTTTAAGAAGCCAGCATGCACTTCATGTTTGAATTTTTTCCCCAAAAGAGGGAGTTTAATTGCATATGTGATGTTTTACATCTTAAATTATTCCTTAGTTTTTAAGTGCTACATTGTGAGTATAATACCAATCAAATGTTTATAGTTTCTGTCTATAGTAATAAAGTTCATTATGATAATAAGGCTAATTCAAACCATGTTCAAGAAAAAGAGAAATTTCAGGACATTTTCCCCACTTCTTTAGAAAGAGGTACTGCCACATATTTCCCATGTTACCATTTACAAAAAGCCAGCCAAATGAAACCTTTGGTTCAAGTTATTAAAGGTTTAAACAAATACAGTATTTACCTAATATATTTTCTAAATTAAAATCCACAGGAAGAGACAGCAATGTCTGACAAGCAGCTGGAAATAAGCAAATAAATAAATAAATTCAAACATGGGATAAATCAATGGAAGTATATGATATGCAATTCAGCATGTGCTGCCCAGTCAACCATCTCCCCGTGATGTTCGAGCCACATGGAATTATTCCATTTCTGCATTCTATTACATACCCTGCCACACTTTTCTAGAAGTGGTTTACCACATTCTCTGCCCCTAGTGTAAACGTGTTAATAGTAAAAGTTAACTCCTGGCTCTGGTACTGGCACTTGAAAAGGAAGCCAGCCTATATTTGGGGGGAGAGTTCTCACATTAACCAATTTTCAAAAGAATGCTTTCCAAGACCAGAAATCAATTCACATGCTTTGAACAAGAAAACAAAACACTACAGCCATTTCTAAAACACGGCTGGATGCACCTGTTCTACTATACTTGTTTGTAAAGGTCAGCTCTCATATGGTTATTATGCAGCTCATTCAAAAAATCCAAACAGGCCAGGCTTGCTGGCTCACGCCTGTAATTGTAACACTTCGGGGAGCCAAAGCAGGTGGATCACTTGAGCCCAGGAGTTCGAGACCAGCCTGGGCAACATGGCGAAACGCTGTCTCCTACAAAAAATACAAAAATTAGCCAGGTGTGGTGGTGGGCGCCTGTAGTCCTAGCTACTGAGGAGGCTGAGGTGGGAGGATCACTGGAGCTCGGGAGGTCAAGGTTGCAGTGAGCTCTTGATTGTACCATTGCACTCCAGCCAGGGTGATAGAGTAAGACCCTGTCTCCAAAAAAATAAAAATAAATTAAAAAAAAAAAAGGAAACAATTTCAATTCCAGAGTAAAGTGTTACAACCTGAACTGGGTTTAGAATCCAATTTAGCTTAATATGGAACATACTTCTTTTCAAATTGTATTCATACTCACCATTGCTTTTCTCAGAATGAATGGTCAGCTTGTTTCCAATTGGAGAGTCACTATTTACGTTAGTGCCTGTAAGACATTTTAAGTGAAAAATCCTACATTTTATACTCTTCATTTTCTTTAGCATTACTTTTTCCAGAGTAAAAAATTAAGAAAGTGGGAACTTATTTTGCAACATTTAAAAAAATCTGCATATATATTTTGGCATGTTTCTATTATGTTTTTACCTTTGAGGGAATACAAGGATAAAACTAAAGGATACCCACAGCAAATAAGGAGGCACCAAGCAATACTTTTTTTACATTTTTCTTTAAATAATTGTATATATTTATGGGGTACAATGTGATGTTTCAATACATGTATACACTGTGACAAGAGAAAATCAGGCTAATTAACATATCCATTGCCTCAAACATTTTTCATTTCTTTGTAGTGGGAACAATTAAAATCCAGTTTCAGCAATTTTGAAATATATGACACCTCATTATCAGCTATAGTTACCTGCCTGTGCCAACAGATCACCAGAACTTATTCCTCCTAACTGAAACTTTGTACCCTATGACCAACATCTCCCCCACGACCCCTCCTCCCTACTGTCTGGTAACCACCACTCTATTCTCTACTTCTAAGAGTCTGACTTTTTTAGATTCTACATATAAATGAAATCATTCAGTATTTGACTTTCTGTGCCTGGCTTTTTTCACTTAGCATAATGCCCTCTAGATTCATATATGTTGTCACAAATGACAAAATTTCCTTTTATAAGGCTGAATAGTATTCCACTGTTTGTGTGTGTGTATATATATACACACACACACATATATATACACATATATATGTGTATATATACATTTAAAAAAATCCATTCATCTGTTGATGGACACAAGTTGATTCAATATCTTGGCTGTTGTGATTAATGAAGCAGCAATAAATATGAGAGTGCAGATATCTCTTTGAAATACTAATTTCAGTTCCTTTGGATATATATGCAATAGTAGGACTGATGAATCCCAAAGTAATATTTTTTTTTAGGGAAATGATGGTTACTCTTCATGATGTCAACCTTAAAAGGTCAGGGATACCTTTGATCTATCCTCAATGTCCTCAACAGATTAAAATGCCAGATTATTTGGACAAAACCTGAAATTTCATCCATAAAACCATACAGTTTCTTTCACAGCAAGAGTTAAAAATATAGGTGCAAATTATTTTAACTCTAAAGTTTTATAAGGTGAAAAATCTCCAGATTAAAAAAACTCAAAAACTAAAACCATGTCAAAAAAGACTAATATAAGCAAGATAAAAAGGAAGAAAAAGCAACGGTTGAAACAACCGCGCCCCCCCCACCCCCCCAAAACCAGAAAGAACTCAGGAATTCTAAAATAAAACAACAAAATAGAGTACAGTAACCTAACAATCCTAAATTTTAAAATGGGTAAGTGTGTTGCTGAATAAGTTAATGTTCCCTGTTAAATACTATCAAAACGGGTAAATAAAGAAAATTTTGGATGCAGATGACTTTGTCACCGCATGCAGAGTGACCTTCTACAAGACAGATGCAATCAATACTCTCTCTGCCTAAAACCCTGCAATAGTCTTTAGGATAAAATCTAAACGCTTCAATGGCTTACAAAGCCCTTCGAAACCATGTCTATTTCTTTAGCATGGTTGCCATCTAACTAAATATTATTTGAGTACCTAAAACAAACAAACAAGAAACAGGTATCTCTGTCATCTCTAGGTATTATCTTATGTATGCTCTCTCCTCCCTGCCTTTTCTCCCCTGCATTCCAAGAGTCTAATTCAAATCTCAGCTTAAATTTTATCTTCTGTCAGCATGCCTTCCTTGCCCTCTTCAGACCAGAAAGACACCTACAGCAACATTATATCACTTTTCAACTATATTCCAAGTGTTTTGGTTGTTTCCCCAGTAAGGCTTAGACAAATTTAAGACCACAATCAAATGAGGAAAAAAAATCGATGGATTTGATTGCACCAAAATAAGAATTTCTGTGCAACCCAGGATATCAAGAACAAACATTAATATACATATGACAGAATGGGAGATAAAATGTTTAAGACCAATATAACCGCAATATATACGGTATCTTAGAAATTAACAGGAAAAAAAAAAAGGTTAACAACTCCAACTGAAACATATCAATGAAATACAAATAGACATTTTCTATGAAATTTAAAAGGTCATTAGTCTATGAAGACAGAAGGAAAGCTGAAACAATCATTTAGAATGTCAAATAACCTACAGGAAAGGCAAAGATGTAAAAGCTGGATAATGCCAAGGGCAGGCAGGGATGCTGGGACACAGGAACCCTAGGGACTGCTGGGGCTATGCAGACTATGCAGATATTCTAGAAAGCACTCTAATACTATGTAGTCAGATTAGGTAAAGATATATCCTATAACTCAGAAATCTTCTACCTACATGTATATCCCAGGGAAATTCTCATTCAAGTCCATAAAAAAAAAAACATGAGGATATGCACTGAAGCACCTTGCTGCATAAATATTAATAATAGTAAATGCTACCAGCACAAGCTAAATGTATAAACAAAACCACTTTTCCCCTCATTCATCATTTCCTTTCTTAATCTTTAGGTAAATAACCAAACACTTAACCATGTGCTAGGTACATGATCTTAGAGGCACCACAGTAACCATTACTTTATAGATAAGGAAACTGAGCCACAGAAAAGCAAAGTAACTCACCTAAAGTCACACAGCTAGTGAGCTTTTCTGGGTACAATTCAAACATAGATAATATTACACTACAGTAAGGGTCAGGAAACTATGCTTCACGGTGCAAATCTGGCCTCTCACCTATTTTTGTAAATACGGTTTTACCAGTACACACTTACATTCATTTACATATTGTCAGTGACTGCTTCTGTGGTACAAAAGTAGAGTGGAGTGGTTCCAATAGAAATTGTGTGGTCAGTAAAGGCTTAAGTATTTATTATTGAGTCCTTTACAGTTAAGGGCTGCCAACCTTGGCCCTAAAGTAGCACCCAATAGAACGTTTTCTGGGACGATGGAAATGTTCTCTATGTATACTACTCGATACCCACATGGCTATTGAGCACCTGAAATGTGAATATTGTGAATGGGGAACTCCATTTTTAAATTTAACTTTAAATTTAAATAGTCACACGTGGCCACAACTGTCAAGAACTATGAAGGGTCTAAGATTCTACCCAACTTGCCAACTAACAGGTGAACATGTCAAAGTTCCTGGCTACAGCACCACATTGGTGCTGGCTACAGACATGAGGCTTCTGGGGGGCAAAGACAAAGGACTTCATTATTTTCAGCACAGCAGGCAGCATGAACTTAACGTTCCTATTAATTCCCTTTGCCCACAAGTGCCAAGAACGTGACATGAAACAGCCCAGTGCAGTGAATTCTTGTATTGTGCATACAAGTTGGACTGTCTCATATAAAAAGCAGGGCTCATTCACCCCTGACACAGTTTCCAGTTCTATACCTCAATGTGGTTGATCCAGATATCCGCCTTATATAAACTTCTCCTGCTAACCACCTCCCTAAGGGACAGCTACATATGGTCTACCTGACTGACCCCCCGACCCTCATACCTCACATGGACTACACAGACATGCCACAGTGACTACCTCTCAGTCACTGTGTGACCTCCTCAATGCATGACTGCTTGATTTAAACCCACCAACTAAAACTCTGTTTGGATAATGCCCTGGACCCAATAAAGGCGTTGGCCCATGGGTCCCTTTCTCTCTCTCCCTGACCTCCATGTGTGGTGTTCAGGCATGCTGTGTACCCCCAGGACTTGTAAGTAATAAAATTTTTATTTCCATCTTGTGTCTCTCCTAATCATGGGAGGAGTGCTCTCTTAAAAGATTCTAAATTAAAATACCCAGGTGGCTGGTGGACACACAGTGGGTTTTCACCATAGCTAAGGAAACCCAAGCTTAGGAAATCCCATTCTTTTTTTTTTTTTTTTTTTTGAGACGGAGTCTCGCGCCCAGGCTGGAGTGCAGTGGCCGGATCTCAGCTCATTGCAAGCTCCGCCTCCTGGGTTTAGGCCATTCTCCTGCCTCAGCCTCCCGAGTAGCTGGGACTACAGGCGCCATTCTTTTATAAAAGACTGCAAACAAATCTGCTCCAGAGGGAGACATCATCTTTATTATACTGGACAGCAAAACAAACTTACCCACTGCCCTGGTGGGACACAGTATCTCTGCCTTCCAAGGATGTTCACAAGACAAACACCCTTGAAAAGATAGTTCGGACAGAACCTGTCCATGCCACTCCATGAAAGGTGTACAGAAATGTGAGGCCTATGGAGAATTGTCTCCCAACAACACAGTAAACAGCACAGCTCTGGAGCCTATCCTATTAACCACTGCACTATTATTGTGGGCTTGATTAGGTTTTGAAGAGTCTAAAGTATTTTTAGCATCTTCCAGATCCTGCATCACTTGAACTAAAACAAGATACTTGGAATACAAAATGTTATTTAAAAAATCACTTAAGAAGGTTGATTCATCTGTTGAAAAAATCCAGTAGTAAAGAATCTGGGGGTGAAAAACTAGTATCTATGAGAATGTCACCTTGGACACACAAATTTTAGAGCTAGGAGGGATGAAAACGGACAACTCTAGTTCAATCCTTTTATTTCACAAATAAAAGACTGAGGTACAAAGAGATTGAATAATTTGATCAAGGTCACCTCTTTGGTTTATAAAAGTGGGAAGTTTTACAGTCCAGATTTCCATCCACTACTGCATGCTACCATTAATTCATAATGGCTAAGAATACAGTATCTGATGAGAATGCCTAATTTTGAATCCAGGTTTTCTCACTTTTATCATCTCTGTAACCCTGGACAAATGCTCTCACCTTTCTAAAACTAGGTTTTCTTATCTATAAAATTGGGCCAATAACTGCACCTAGTTCATATGAGTTATAAGAAATTACTGAAAGCACTTAGCACTGTCCAGGCATAGAGAAAGTACTAACCCAGCTTACCTATTATTGTTGTATTATTATGCTGTGTTTTTTGACAAAGAATGGAACAAATATTCCCTCTTATACTGAGAGCATAACTAAGGTGTACTACAATAGGCAGTGTAATTCCACTGTGATGAGGGATGCGTATATACAAGTGATGCCTGAATACTGCCTCAGAACCCGAAAAGCAGTGAGAACAAATATATGACAACCATTGCCTAGAGGTAGAAAGATATTTGATAGCTTACAGGTTTCCCTTTAATTTCCTTAGTGATTTTGCAAATACTCAGCAATAATACACCATCCCAGAGGTCATATTAAGTCTTCATCCTTGGCCGGGCGCGGTGGCTCAAGCCTGTAATCCCAGCACTTTGGGAGGCCGAGACGGGTGGATCAGGAGGTCAGGAGATCGAGACCATCCTGGCTAACACGATGAAACCCCGTCTCTACTAAAAATACAAAAAACTAGCCGGGCGAGGTGGCGGGCGCCTGTAGTCCCAGCTACTCCGGAGGCTGAGGCAGGAGAATGGCGTGAACCCGGGAGGCAGAGCTTGCAGTGAGCTGAGATCCGGCCACTGCACTCCAGCCCGGGCGACGCAAGACTCCGTCTCAAAAAAAAAAAAAAAAAAAAAAAAAGTCTTCATCCTTTCTTTACCTTTATAAGAAATCAGCAAATTAGCAAAAGGCAACACAATTTAGGGTTTTATTTAAAATATTAACCTTCAAAGTACTGCTAAAGTCATTAACAACTCATCTCTATATTCAATACCAACTATTTCTTCATCTATGGATTCTCTATAACCATCATTATAACTGACATTCACAATAGTCATGAAGAAAAAGTTAAATTCAGAATAGAACAGCTAAAAAAAAATTCAACAAATTTTAGTCAAATTTTTAATTCTAACCCTAAATGGAGTTAAATTCTATGTTATCCAGAATTTTAAAGCAAGCTCCTTACAAAGCAGATATACTGGCACTTTGATTTTTATTCATATCATTTTTAGTACACTCACATTTATTGGAATGATACTGTGAAAGCTGTTTCCCTTCATGATCAGTCCAAGGAGAGGGTACGATGACATCTTTAGTGAAAAACTAGGAAAATTAAAGTCATACAATTAGGTATAAATTCCGCCCAAAATGTGAGAAAGTACCTGTGTTTTTCCAAATAACTATTAAATATGTTATATACTAACTTTATAATTGTATGCAAAAATTTTAATACTTAAAAGCACAAATGACCAAAGGGAAAATGGAAGAAATTTAAAGTATATAAAAAGAAGAATCTTAATATTTCAAATCAACCAGTTAAATTTGAAACTTGCAAACTAAACTAAGAGGATTAATCATAGACAAAGTATTTTAAATTTCTTTCCCAGGTTTTTTTGATGCGGTTACAAAAAAAAGGATGAAAAGGGAAGGAATATATTAAGACAGACATATGCAAGTAGGCCAGTATGAATGGTGGCACTGAAGCTGGCTTGTTTGTTCTGGCTCTCAAGATCTGATTATTAAATTTTCAAGAATTCTGTGCACCAGTTGTTAAAACCAATATTAAAGATAAAATTATGTAAACTTTCAATTAAATATATTAAAAATAAAGGTAACAAATATTCAAAACTCACCACTTGCTAATTATCTTATACATTTATCAACATCTATGTTCTTGAGGTTAATAATGTCTTTTGTAGCTGTATGGTGGAATTCCTAAATATAATGGTGTGCCACACTATTCTTCCTTTTCCATTCAGTGATGTCACACCAGTAGCTTGAAATTGGCCATGGTTGGAGTACTTACACTACGGATAGCAGCAGTCGCTATAAATCATACTCCTTCCATGACCACAGAGCCAGTTGTTAAACATTTACCAGCACACTACTGGCCAGTATATTCAAATGGAGATAGAGCATTTGGATACTTTTCTTTCCTCTTTCATTTCTAACACAGTATTTTCCCTTCCCTAGGTTTTGCAAGTAAGCAAACACATTTTCTTCATATTTTGCTACACATATGACAAAGAGCCAATTTTCTTAACTAAATTACCCATGAATCTATGACGAAAAGATTAAAGAAAAAAAAAAAACATGGTGGACCGAGGCAGACAAAGACAATTACCAGAAAAAAAATTAAAGGACAGATAAACTTACAAAGTGATGTATAAGTTAACTCAGAAGTAAAGAAATACAAACACAAAAAAGGTCTTTTTTAAAGTAATAAGAGTAGAATAAATTAAGAACTCTGATAATAATCAATATTGGAGATACGGAAAATCGAGCAGCATCACACTGTAATCAGGAGTATAAAGTGGTATAACCTTTTAGGAGGTAATACGGTAAAATCTACCCAAACTGAAAATTCACAAAGCCTCTGACTTACTAAGTCCATTTCAAGAATATAAGGATATATATTCAAATCACTGCAGCATTATTTGTGACAGAAAAATAATAAACACAATTTAAACATCTGTCAATAGAGGCTAGGTTACTATGCTGTTGCTAAGAGAATGTAAAAATCTGTATACGCTGGTTATCAAAAATTTCTAAGAAAAATCATGAAGCAAAAAAAGGACGATGCAGTATGAGAATGATAATAGTATCAGAATGATAATGCTATTTGTCAAAAATATTTTAAGGACATATGCTATTAAATACACAAAATTAATCTGAAAGTATACATAAGAAATGTTATAGTCATTACCTTCACGAAGTGGGATGGGGAAACAGGAGGCTTTTTATATTTTTTCTTTTTGTTTTTACTATAAGCATATGTTTATTCTATTTTCAAAAATATATATTGAAAAGAAACACATTTTCTTAAGTTTACCTGCTGGGTTTCCCTTTAAAATTAAGGATTCTTAAAGAAAGCAATTTTCTAATGTTGGAAATTTTGAGAGACTGAGAATATTCAGGTGGGGAAGAACCAAGTGATTGAGTCAGAATGAAAACTGTGCAGTTACTAGATAAATAAGTAGGTAATGTTTGGCAGGAGAAAACAGTCTTTTGGGGTACAGAAGAGCCAAGTATGGCTAAGGAATAGAGGAGGGTTGAGGGGGCTAGAGGGGCGGAAAAGGAAAAATCAGAAATGCTGCCATCACATAAAGACTTTCTGAGGAAAGAACTAGGTAAATAACCCTTACTTAGATGCTGGGCCAGGCATGGTGGCTCACGCCTGTAATCCCAGCACTATGGGAGGCCAAGGCAGGCAAATCATCTAAGGTTGGGATTTTGAGACCAGCCTGACCAAGATGGAGAAACCCCGCCTCTACTAAAAATACAAAATTAGCCAGGTGTGGTGGTGCATGCCTGTAATCCCAGCTACTCGGGAGACTGAGGCAGGAGAATCACTTGAGCCTGGGAGGCAGAGGTTGCAGTGAACCAAGATCACGCCATTGCACTCCAGCCTGGGCAACAAGAGTGAAACTCCATCTCAAAAACAAAAGAGAATAATAAGAATAACCCTTATTTAGATCCTAAGAGAGGCAGTTCAACAGACAGAAAAAAAGCAAAAAACTTATTTTTATTTTTTTAAAAGCCTACATTATGACATACCTTTCCTGCTTAACAGTAAGAGATTTTATTTCATGAATATCTTAAAAATCCAAAGTATTAACAAAAAAAGATAAAGCCATTCCCAATGCCAATCTAGACTCTGAAGGCCTGAGAATATTCAACTTCCTCTACGTAAACTCCAACTTGAAACAAAGTTTGTGCTAATCAATATTTTGAAGGCACAAGGAAGACAGATTGTGCTAGGTCCTGAGAATGAAAGGATGAAGTACAGTATTGGCCAAAAAAGATTGCATCTAGGGGAGAGAAACACTAAACTGATCATTACAATAGTATACAAGTACTATGCAAGGTACTGGGACAGCTGGAAATTATAGGTCTTAGGACAGTACAGAAGGGTGCTTTATACAGTTGGGACTGTGAAGGGCTTTGTGGGGAGATGGGACAGTGAAGGATTTGAAGAACATCTTCCTAAAAGAAGTGATGTACATGCAGAATTGATGCTTAACTGGTTTAATGATCAGTAACAGTTTAAGTTACCTCTTCAATGGCTTTTTGTCTTTTGTCTTCCACATCTTTATCTATTCTATACAAAGATAAAGAAGAAAAATAACCATGCTATTACTTAAGCTTATGAACATTTAAAATAATAACCTTTCAAAGAAATAATGTCCCTCCACTGCAAACTGGCAAATGTTAAGCTCACTTTATAATAAATACTGGTGGTATCTTGTAACATTTAGTAAATGGCAGTATTCTGAAATTCAGCAGTTAGCTATTCGGCTTACATCCCTCTTTTCCATTCAAAGTTTGAATGGAATGATCTTTTATTTCAAAAGACTTACATTGATACTAAATTGCTTTTAAAAATATAAATTTGATAAACTTTGTCCCTTAATACAAATTAAGAAGTATTTAATTCAACATACGTCTAAAAATTGTCCATATTTTTTCTCTTCAATTATAACAAGTTTATCATGGCAATAATTTTAGAATCAACTTTTACTGTAAAATAGATGAGGATAAATAAAAATTTATCACAGTCCTAAACAGTCAAAAATATTAAATCTGAAATAAAACATTGACAATATAACATTTTTTCCAAATGAATTCTTTTTTTCACTTTGATACAATCTGCAATGACTGCAACATAAACTTCTCAGCTACAAGATTTAATATAAAATTTCGGGTCCCAAGCACAAAGCATATACTTGCCAAGGACTCAGCAGTTAGCCTTCTAGGACCACTTCTTTATTCTATTACAGGAAAGAATGCTTGCCTTCCATCAATAAATTGGTAAGACTTTTTTTTTTATAATTTACAATTATTTTGTCTCAGAATTTTTTCTTTAAGTTCAGGGGTACAAATACAGGTTTGTCATACAGGTAAACTTATGTCATGGGGGTTTGTTGTACAGATTATTTCATCACCCAGGTATTAAGCCTAGAATCCATCAGTTATTTTTCCTGATCTCCCTCCTCCCACCCTCCCCCCTCCACAAGCCCCAGTGTGTACTGTTCCCCTCTATATGTCCACATGCTCTCATCATTTAGCTCCCACTTCTAAGTGAGAACATGAGGTGTTTGGTTTTCTGTTCCTGTGTTAGTTTGCTAAGAATAATGGCCTCTAGCTGCATCCATGTCCACGCAAAGGACACGATCTCATTCTTTTTGTGGCTACACAGTATTCCAGGGTGTGAATTTTTTTTTCACATATAAACTTGCTCATGGCTTAATAAAGCTCATATGAGAATGTACACATTTCAGATATTAAGTAGATTTTTCAAGTGGGAGAATTATGAGAAAATAAACTACACTATAAACCCACACATCCCAGCTTGAACAGTAGCCATTTTGAGGATAACAAAATGGCTCTTCATCTTATCAGTGGTTCTCTTGATCTTGTCATGGTCTTAACCAGGTCAAAATGGCAGCACATAATAAGCCTAGCAAATAGCAAGTAAGCTCTGAACTAGGATTACTGCATTCAGAAACCTTTTGCTACTTCCTCAGAGGGACTTTGAGAACCTGAAATACTCAGGTGATTGCTGGAAACAGTAAAAATCACTGTGGCCAAATATTCTAGAGTCAGATCAAAGAGGATTCTAAGAAGCCATACAGGGGAGAGCACCCTGACCAGCATACCACTGAACACCAGTATGATGCATATGGGTACAGGTGTGGCCTGAATGTTGAGCCTTTGCAGGGTGGCAAAGGAGAGGGGACCTCAGGACTGGTCACCTACGTGGCCAAGACTCACCTGCTTACACTGGTATGCTTTACAGTTATAATTTTCTGTGTGGATGGTGGCATGAATAGGATGGGAAGAATTGAAGTAGAGGGCTAATATGTAAGAAGAGATACTGAAAGACACTGCCTGTTTCTAAGGATGAAACAAGATGCTCTGTTAAGAATATATTGACTATCCTTGGTAGAAGCCATAACCATTCATTGAATTATATTAATAAATGAAATTAAATTAAATTAGAATATTTTCCCACTCTTTTCCCTTCTTCTATATAATAAATCTATGTACTACGAGACACCAAGATTATCTTTATAAACCTTTGCAGACAATATATCATTTAGTAGTAAGTACAGAAGCATTGTGTTACAACTTTGTTCTAATTATATTTTTGACTCTTGACTCTTAACATCCTGCACTTCTTCAGTGTTTCTTACAGTCCCTCACAGTACTCAGTATCTCTTGACTGATGAATATAATAATTGTCCATCATTCAATGTACTGAAAAAATGAGACAAAATAATTAAGCATAATTAAGTTCATGTGAAACAAAAAATTAGTCACTAACTGTGACTCATTTGCTTTTAGATATTCTCACTCTCTCTTTCAAAGGTATCATTTATTTATTTATTTATTTTATTTTTTTTGAGATGGAGTCTTGCTCTGTCCCCCAGGCTAGAGTGCAATGGCACAATCTCAGCTCACTGCAACCTTTTCCTCCCAGGTTCAAGCAATTCGCCTGCCTCAGTCTCCCGAGTAGCTGGGACTACAGGTGTGTACCACTGCGCCCAGCTAAATGTTTTTGTATGTTTAGTAGAGATGGGGTTTCATCATGTTGGCCAGGCTGGTCTTGAACTCCTGACCTCAAGTGATCTGCCTGCCTCAGCCTCCCAAAGTGCTGGGATTACAGATGTGAGCCACCACATCCAGCCTTAAAGGTATTATTTAAATTGAAGTTAAAATTCTTTCATGCTTTATCCTCATTCTGTTCCCTTCCTATTAACACTCTGGATGGATATTAATTTTATGAATGAATAGTCATCATGTTACCAAGCAAAAAGATGGAGGAGAAAAGCCAGTAAGTATTCACCAGAACATCTCAATATGTTTGCAACTTTGTGTGACTGAATTCTTTAGTCAAAAGGAAAAGGATTATCCTTTGTTTTGGACTAACAACGTGTCTACCTTACGACAGCAAATTAAAATCTGGTCATACCATGTATTTGATTTTTTTCAAATATTAAAAAATCAGACTATAAGACATATAAACAAGAGTCCCTAAAACTACAAATGAATAATATAACCTTACACTTTGTAATAAAAAACTAAATCTGCAGTATGTTAGTGCCTTGAAACCTAAACAACACAGTGACAAGTAAGACTGCACTGGGTGATATGCAGAATTCTAGAAAATGTAATTCAGATTCCAAGTGAATTGCTACAGTTGGATGATGTCTAAAAACCACTCTGTTGCTAATGGATACCCTTCCACTCAAAAGCCTACTTAACTCTTTAAGGGGATTTTAGGTTTCCCCAAACATAGATAACAATGAAACAGCATTTTGCTTCACCCCAAACCATCAAAAAGACAAACTAAAACAAGTTAATGGCAGAAGCCACAACCATGTAGAAAAGTGCAAATTTCAAAATGCTCTTCTCTTTACTGAGTGCTAGGGGTATAGAGCTGTCCCCTCAGTAGCAGAGGGAAAAGGTAACCTGTAAAAGAAAAAGGTATCTACCCAGATCTGGAACTGTTGGCAAGAAAATCTTTCTGAATGTAGTTCTTTGAACTCATTCATTTAGATAGGAGAAATCTGCATCAAAATTTTTTCTCCCTGTTATCTTTACATAGAAAAATACTCAACATTTAGAATTTCCTACCTCTCTTCACTTGAGAGTGTTATTACACTTAAGTGCAAGAAAGGAAAACTTACCGAGAATGACTTAAGTATAAAGCTTGACGATGAATATCTTCTGGGTTTATTTCTACAGGATTTATTACAGCTAGTTGATCAATAGACCATCTAAATTTCCCTGGAGTCTTAACAAAAGAAAGTGAGCTTATGAGTAAAGGCAAACTAAAATAGTTCATCAAAATGCTAACCAATGTGTTTATAATACAAAAATATTTTAAAGCTTGTATTTTAAAATTTGACTTTACCATGAAATTAAATGGCAAAGGGTAATCATATCATATTAGATCAACTGACTTAATTGTATCTCTCTCTTTTTTAAGATAGAGTCTTGTTCTGTCACCCGGGTTGGAGTGCAATGGTGTAATCTCAGCTCACTGTAACCTCCACCTCCCGTGTTCAAGCAATTCTCCTGCCTCAACCTCCTGAGTAGCTGCGATTACAGGCACCTACCACCACGCCCAGCTAATTTTTGGTAGAGACAGGGTTTCACCATGTTGGCCAGGCTGGTCTCAAACTGCTGACTTCAAGTCATCAGCCCACCTTGGTAGTGCTGGGATTACAGCATGAGCCACAGCGCCCAGTCTGTATGTCTTTTAAAATAACAAAATATTCCACCTGGGTTGGAATTACATAATACTAGAAAAAATCACAACAGAGTAATAAAGATATAAAACTTTCATAATTAACACTCATCAGTGTGATACACTAAGCCCATGTAAAAGTAAAAATCTCTTACAGTTATCAAAAGTCTTTACTTTCACTAAGAAGGAACTGGAATTAAACAAAGTCCTTAGTCACTTTGGAGATGGCTGCAAAAGCTCATAACATAGTTGATTCTTAAAATAATTATGAATGGCAACCAGTGCTGCCTTTCTGTACTCAACCATCCAACTGAATCAAAGGTTTATCCAAATCCTAATCTGTAATTAGAAATATATTCCAGGCAAATTCGGTCCTAAAAACGCAAGATGCCATACATTCCAACTTTGAGAATTAAGCTGCGGTAAATCTATTATTTATTGTTAGTAAGACCAAGAGATAAATTTTAATATGATTCAATTAGAAATCATAAGGTCAGATTGATGAAATGACTCAATATAAACTGCTCGACCTTCCACTAGTACATACCTGCTCATTGTAAAACCTATATGAAAGTGTAGCAGAAACAGCCACCCTATTTGCAGTTTTTCTAAGTAACTTGGTAGGTTGAAAGATCCAAGGTCAAAAGAACTTATCCCATGTAGCAAGTAACAGTAAAATAGATAAAGTGACCAGGGCATGGTGGCTCACGCCTATAATCCCAGCACTTTGGGAGGCTGAGGTGGGTGGATCACATGAGGCCAGGAGTTTGAGATCAGCCTGGCCAACATGGTGAAATCCCATCTCTACCAAAAAAAAAAAAAAAAAAAAAGATAAAGTGATGAAGCCTTTTCTAATATCCCGAAAAACACTTTTCCTTCATATTACTATTGTGCTAAGCACTA
Organism: Trachypithecus francoisi; assembly: GCF_009764315.1. Taxonomy (NCBI): domain Eukaryota; kingdom Metazoa; phylum Chordata; class Mammalia; order Primates; family Cercopithecidae; genus Trachypithecus; species Trachypithecus francoisi. Next base: position 43,247,262 of record NW_022681463.1, read on the forward strand.
ATCACCTATCACACTGTCCTGATATTGCTCGTCTAGTATTAGACGAGTAATAGTCTAGTCTAACACATTAAAATAGGGGTTAGTTTTCTTTTATAATAGATTGCAAACTAAGAATTATTTTGACAGTTTTAAATGGTTGGGGAAAAAAACAAAAAAAAAAATCTTGTGACATGTGAAAATTATATGAAATTCAAATGTGTCCATAAATAAAGCTGTACTGGAAGAGTAACATTTATCTCTTTACACATTGCCTATGGCTGCTTTTGTGATACAAGACAGAAGTGAGTAGTTGTGACAGAGATCAAATGATCTGTAAAGTTTAAATATTTACTGTCTGGCCCCTAACAGAAAGTTTGTGACTCCTACATTGGAGTATAACCTCCTTAAGGATTTGTGCCTAATGATCCTAACCTGTTCACAGTGTAATCCCTGCTTAGCATTGTATCTGACACATAGCAACACTCAAATAATGTTTGCCAGATAAGTGAGAACAGAATATTAGATGATGCAGCTTCTTCTCTAATGTATTAGCAGCTATATCATTAACCACAGAATGTAGCTACACCCACAACTGCAGGAAGCTAACATATGTTGGTCTTGAACTTAAAAAAAAAAAATCTTCTAGCTAACTTATTAACCTAACCACTAGATTATAATGAACACTACAATTTTAAAAAGTACATTGCAGTTATATATGCTCCATCATGTATTTCCTCCTTACCTTGTAAAGACAGATGTTTACATTTAAAATTATTTGTAATTATTTACATTTAAAATTAGTTGTAAACACTAGTCAGGAATAACTTACTGGTAATTTTGTTGATTTAAAAACAGAAGGACTGGCGAGAGTTTGTTCATGGAGATTAGAATAATCACTAGGACTTTCAAAAGGATTTAAAACAGGGATCCTTCCTGGAGTTTCTGGTGTTATTTGCATTTTTGATTCCTTGACATCTCCCATAGCACAGAGAGAAAACTAAAGAGAAATCAAGAGTACATATGTTAAAATTACAAAGTCCCATAGATATTAATTTTACCTATTAAAATGTATTCGACAAATGTGTCACAAAAATAACTCAAAACCTAACACTCTTGGGGCTATGATACAGCTTACGAAAAAAGTATCACATATAAATGTTCTCAACTGATCCTCGAAATAACCTTGAAAGCTATAGCAGTAAATTATTAGTGATATTATTTTGTGAAAGAATTAACAAGCTCAGAGAAGTGAAGTGGCTTATACGCAGCAATCAAATATGAAATCAGATCTAAAGGTTACAACAGGCACAGATCTCTTCTCAACTAAAGGACTTATAGCTACAATTTTTTTTTTAATTCATCATCTCACGTCTCAACACTATGAACATTCTTCGGATACCCCATCCAACTACAGTTGCTACTAAACAATTCTTTGTAGCAAGCAGGTAAGAGATGCGGAAGCTTGTGCCTTTCTTGCACATGAGTCCTAGCCAGAGAAGTATGATTGACAGGGGCTAGGAAATTAACTGCCTTGAGTCCCCTTTCCTCCAAAATTCCTCCTTTCGCCAAGACCTCCCCCTCACCCCTCCCGGGATAGAAAGCGACTCTGCATTACTTCCAATCAAAGGAGGCTACAACTTGGTGGGGTGGGGTGGAGAAGAGTCTACTTCTGGAAGGTTGAGATGCAGCCGGCTTCCTCGGACGGAGCGCCGAGGAGGCGTCGCCCCCAACCCTATGTGGTCATTCTTTCTGGTGCCCCTCTCTTCCACACCTACTCCCTGACTGCTCCCATTCACCAGGGGCCAGCGGGCAGGCAAGTCAGGAGCTGGGAAAAGAAGCGTCTCCATTCAGACAGGAGGAAAGGTCAGGGACCACAAAAAACGTACCTACCGGTGCGTACAAAACGAAGCCCCCAATACCGACTCCAGGGAGCTCCCGGGGGCCAAGCCAGCCTCCAGGTCAGGCACAGACTCTTTAACTCCCCGCTTCCGCGCTGTCTTGGGCCAACCAGGGCACGGGGCTTGTGAGCGACTGGCCAATCGCGCCGTCCCGCCATCCGCGAACCAACCAATTGCACGGAGGCCGCGTAGGAAATTCGAATAGCAACTCCTTGCTCCACGTTCCGCGCAGAGGAACGAGGCTCCAAATTCAAATCAACGCAGCCTCACGCCGGCGGCGAGCGCGAGGGGCGGAGCCTGCCCGGCGTGAGCCGAGACGCGCCATGTGATTGCCCAGGAGAGAGGAAGGCGCTCCAGTTCCGGGTCAGGCCCTTCTCCCGCCTCCCTTGGTCTTAGCCATGGCGAGTAGCAGCGGCGCTGGGGGGGCGGCGGCGGCCGCGGCGGCGAATCTGAATGCGGTGCGGGAGACCATGGACGGTGAGTGTCCGTTGCGCTCCTTTTACCTTGCCTGCCTTCCCAGAGCCAAGGCTCCCAGGCGGAGCTGAGCCTGGGAAGGACTTTAGGTCCCCTTCGTGCCCCAAACGGCATCTTCGAAGATCTTCGGAAGGGACCTGCCAGGGCCGCAGGGCTGATGGCCCTATCCCTTGAGAGTTGTCTCCGCCGCTGCGTAGTTTGTCGCGCGCGCCAGTCGTTGCGGCCCCCTAGTCAGCCGGTTGCGCACCGTGTCCCTCTCGCGCGAATGCCGCGCCCCCTCTATCCCGCGTCCCAGGTCCACCCTACCCGCCCGATCTCCTGCGGTGACAGCGCCACGCCCACCCCACCCCGTACACCCGTTCCTTCCTGCGCACCGCATCCCACCGGATTCCCGCGCGGGGCGCTTCGGGGGTCCTCAAGGTTGAGATCCCTAAGGTTGGGATCCCCAAGGTTGGGATCCTGGCGGGGACAGGGGCCAGGTGTTTGGTCACCTCTATGCCTCGTGTTCTTCGCACTTAAGTAGGCGGCCTTTAATATCCTGCGAATGAGTAAGTTCCCCCCTTCGTCAGGATTATCCTAGTTTCCTCTTGAAGCGGGTGACGCCGGTGCCCAAGTGCTATGGGTGTCGCCTGTTTTCGGCCCCGGAGGCACGTGTGTGTGAAGCCTACACAAGCGTTGCAGCACACGAAATTAGTGTCTTGCCGGTTACCTTCTCTCCACCCTCTAATGCCACTTTATAAACCTGTGGTGAGCTTGGACTAGATACCTAAACATCATTGAGCCTGTTTGTTTGTTTGTTTAAAATAAAATCATGCCTCCAAGAGTTGCGAATATTTAAATAAGACAACCATGTAAAAATATATCAAAGATGATCAATTATTTTTATATTATTTCCGATGTCGTCTCTCCTGTAGTCTCCTTTGTCTCCTTTTTACTCACATCCACCTGTATTATGAGTGTTTGATCGATGTTAAATGTCATTTGCAGTGGGCCTAGACGTTTTCCAGAGGCTACTTACGTCAGCTTCCCTCTCTGTTAAAAGATAATCCTATGAAATTCTCACTCCTGTATCTCTTTCTCCTTCACTGTAGGCTGGGTTTTGTTTTTGTTTTTTTTTTTTTTTTGAGACTCAGTCTTGCTGTGGTTGCCCAGGCTGGAGTGCAGTGGCGCAACCTCAGCTCACTGCAACCTCCGCCTCCCGTGTTCAGGCAACTCTTCCCAGCCTCAGCCTCCAGAGTAGCTGGGATTACAGGTGCCCGCTACCACACCCGGCTAATTTTTTTTTTAATTTTTAGTAGAGACGGGGTTTCACCATGTTGGCCAGATTGGTCTCGAACTCCTGACTTCAGGTGATCCACCCACCTGGGCTCCCAAAGTGCTAGGATTACAGGTGTGAGCCACCATACCCGGCCTCATTTTCTTACATAGCCCCTGCAGAAGGGCTGCTGGCTTTTTCTGCACTGGCTGCTCGTTTCCTTTTCAAAGAATTACATTTTTAGAGCCTTTGCATCTAATTTTTCACTTGTTCATTATCTACCTTGCTGTTTTTCTGAGAATGTTAATATTCAGCCTATTTTTCTATCCTTTTTGATGTATCAACACTTACTAGTTTTATTTTGTAAGTGAATTTATGTATGTGTATATATGTGTGTGTGTGTGTGTCTGTGTATAAAAATTTACTATCTTGTATGTTTCCTTGGAAAAAGAGTATAAGACCTCACTTCTAGCCTATTTTCTTATGTTAGCGGTACTTAGGTTCCTTATGTATATGGCCGTGGGATCCTATTTGAATAGAAAACTCACATTTTTTCTCTAGTGGACTGATGTACAATTGAGAACTGATGATTTGTGTTGGCTGCATCATCAAGATCTTTTCTGAGAAAACCTGGTGTAAAATGAAGATTATACAGAGAGTAAGAATATGAAAAAGTGAAGTAAAACAAAAAATGAAGGAGAGGGGATGTGGTGTTTCACAGTATTTAAATCAACCCGTGAGATCAAAAGTGAAATTTTCAAAACTTTTTGAGTACCGTTTCCCCCCTCAATGGCAGGATTTGTGAACTCCCCTTTAAGTCATATGAATTGCAGAACTCTTGGCTACATTTGCATTTTGATCATGAAATGGAAGGATTTTGTTAAAGACATGGGAGGCAGCAGGCTGACTTTGTATTAATCAATTATCTGTGCAGCTCACTCTGAAAAGAACTATCCCTGCCTATTTAGAATAAGGTCTGCATGAGATCTCTGCTTTCATCCTTATATCCTTAAAATTCTGCATTCTCTTGAAATAGTCGTGCCTTTTCAACAACACCCCCTGCCCAACCCACTGTGTATGGTTGCCTCCTTTGCTTTTCAGTTTTTTGATATGTTAGATATTCTCTGTTGATTGCTTTATACTTTAATTTTTATTTTCCTCTCAAATCATCCTATGCATCTGAATTTTAATTTTGATAGTTATTCCTTACTAGAGTCTTTATCATAGCACTACTTTTTTTTGTTTGTTTGTTTGTTTTGAGACCAAGTCTGGCTGGAGTGTAGTGGCGCGATCTTGGCTCACTGCAACTTCTGCCTCCCAGGTTCAAGCTGGGCATAGGACCCAGTTCGCCTGCCTCAGTCTCTGGAGTAACTGGGATTATAGGTGCCCGCCACCACGCCTGGCTAATTTTTGTATTTTTAGTAGAGACAGGGTTTCACCATGTTGGCCAGGCTGGTCTCGAACTCCTCACCTCGGGTGATCCACCTGCCTCAGCCTCCCAAAGTGCTGGGATTATAGGCTTGAGCCACTGTGCCCGGCCTGTAGCACTACTTTATATATATATAAAGTAGTACTATACTTTAGTACTTATATAGTATATATATAGTAGTACTATATACATATACACTCCTATATATAGTATATTTATATATATACTATACATATATAGTAGTGTGTGTATATATAGTAGTGTGTATATATATAGTAGTATATATATATGTAGTAGTAAGCTCAGGCACCTGTATTCCCAGCTCCTTGGGAGGCTGAGGCAGGAGAATCGCTTGAACCTGGGAGGCAAAGGTTGCCGTGAGCCGAGATTGCGCCACTGCACTGCAGACTGGGTGACAGAGCTAGACTCTATCTCAAAAAAAAAAAAAGGAAACACATTATAGAGAAAGAAGTTAAGAGAATCTATGGTATATATATTCCATTTGACTAGCACTGCAAGGCAGTGCCAGCAAAACAAACAGGTAATCCATGCTACCACCATCAATCCAGTTGCACATTTGAGAAAGAAATCTGGAAGTCCATCTTGCTTTCTCACCTCCTCTGCCTCCTGTTCTTCACTAAGCCCTTTCAATTCTTGACTCATTTCAGGTTGGCTAAATATCTCCTGATCATACTACCCACCAGTCTTTTATCAAAATTGTGATATAACTGGACTTTTTAAAGATTCATTTGATACTCAGCCAAAAAGTCCTTAAATTGCAAATTTGATCTATTCATGTTCCTATTTTATATCTTCCAATAGCTTTCCACAGTTCTAAGATCTTCATTAGAACTTATCTCATATTTTATACCCATTCATCCCGTTAATTACATTGCCTTCACAACAGCAGTTCAGGTCTGTGAATTTACTAAGTTCCCTCTAGTGTAGGAACCATCACACAAGCTGTTTTCTTTGCTCTCATCCATCACCCTTCCTCCTGCCTCTGTATTAATCTGGTTGATTTCTTCTCACCTTTGATGTCTAATTGTAATTGCCACTTCTTCAGACAAGTCTTAGCGAAACACTGTGTCCTTCCAAACTTGGTAAGATGCCCGTGTAATCTGTTTCAGAAGTATTCCACTCTTTTTCTTTATTTTACTTATATCTGGAATCAGTTATTACTTTAATATCTATCTCTCCTCCTGGATTAATATCTGTGAGGACCGGGACCATATCTTCCTTGTTCATAACTGTATTTGCAGCAGTAGCATAATAGGCACAAAATACATACATTTACAGGTTGATTATCCCTCATCCAAAAACCTTGAGACCATGTTTTGGATTTCAGACTTTTTTTTTGTTTAATATTTTCACATACATAATGAGATACCTTGGGGATGGGACCCAAGTCCAAACACAGAATTCCTTTATGTTTTATATATGCCTTATACACATAGCCTGAAGGTAATTTTGTTTTTTTCCCTCAGGGATGCTGAATGAGCTGTGTATTGAGCACCTGCATTTTGACTTTGATCCATTATATGAGCTGTGGAATTTTCCACTATGGTGTTACGTCAGTACTTAAAAAGTTTTGGATTTTGGAGCATTTCACATTTCAGATTTTGGGATTAGGAGTGTTCAACCTGTACTAATCATATAGTGGGCACTAAAGAAATAGTTTTTGATTACAGGTGATTTGTGAAAATAGGAAGTAAAAAATAGGTGTCCATTTGAAAAAAAGGCTTAAAGAAGAAATACCAGAGATGAGATGAACTAAGAAAACAGCATTGAGTTATATGAAGGGAGGATAAAAGGCAGAGGAGAAAAGCATGAACAAAGGCGTGAAGTCAGGAATAAGTATAGCCTTTATAGGTGGGGGTCTACCATGAAGAGAACAAACTGGACAGAGAAGGGGGAGAATCAACTGAAAAACTGTTAGAAGCATCATAGAATTCATCAAGGTGACTAGTGATTAAAAAGTGTAGTATGTAATGTTCCAGTATACTGATGGTAACCACCTAGAATGTACAAGGGCTAAGTAGAATCCATTTATGAAGACAGTCAAAAATAAAGTGAAGATTCAGTATGGTAGATTGAGCACTTGCTGAAACTCTAAGAATATAAAAATAATAGGAAATAGTAAGAAACTGTATCAGGATAGACCTGTTCAAAAGCAAGAAGGGAAGTCTCCGTTGATTAGGAAAAGAGAGGTTTCCCCCAAAAGAAAGGAGCACATGGGAACCACAACAGGGAATTGTCGGGAATAGAACCTGACAAAGCATGCTACCCTGCCTCACGGAAGCTGGGAGTCAGAAATGTGCCATTTGTCACAGCCAGAGATTGAGAAGCACCGTCCATGTGTTTTTTGGATCTGAACCAAAAATACTACAAGGCCTGATCTAGAGGCCTAAGGCTAGGGTACAGCTTCCTATCTTAGAATGTGTCACCAGTCCAGGACACCTAAAATAAATCTATGGAAGATGAGTTTTCAGCCAAGAATGACAAAGCACGTAAAGTAGATAAAAAACATGAGCAACTAACATGGAAAATGAAAAAGAGGGAAAGTGGTAGTAACAGGGAACTCTTCTACTGAGCCCTACTGTATGTCAAGCATCATTCCTAGGACTGCAAGGCAGTTTCAGCAAAACAAATGGATACCATTCTCAGTGTATCCTTTAATTCTCACATTAATCCTTTAAAATAGGTACTCTTATTATCCTCACTTTCGAGAATGGTGAAATAAGGCACAGAGAGAGTAACTTGCCTACTAAATACTATAGCTAGAATTTGAACACAGGTAGTCTGGCTCTAGACATCACACTCCTAACCACTATCTTTTGCTGCTTGCTTATACTTCAAGAAATAGAGATAATAGAGCAATCTCAAATACAGTTTAAGAATATAGCCTTAAATAGATGAAGGCAGGATCAACAGCTGTGAAATTAGTCACTATAAATAAGCATTTAGTTATAAAACAAGTGATTATGGGGAGAAATTGGAAATCTTAAAAGGTATTGAAATAAATTCAGCAGATAATGTGAATAACCAGCTGGATACAGCTGAAGAGCAAAGTATCAGTAAACTGGCATATCAGAACTGAAGAAATGAAAATGGGAAGGCTGTCATCTTCCAGCCAAGATGGAGTAACAGAGATTAGATTTATGCTTCTACTTGAAACAACCAAGAAAACTCATAAGCATACAGAACAATGGTTTTCAGGACACTGGACATCAGGCATCAGAGTACAGTGATCCGTTAGAGACAGGAAACAAGCAAAGTGATTTCTTGGGTTGCCCCAGCTCACTGCCTTCAGAGAGTTCCAGGCCTCAGCATAGCAGGGAGAACCCAGGTGGAACCCAGTGGACACACTGAAGTGAGTTTAGAAGACTGAAGGAGTTTAGAAGACCCCGGAGACCAAGGCAGGTAGAGTTTGAATAACAGTACCTGAGAGGGGAGAACTGCACAGAAAAAATGCTGGAGATCTGTATAAGTGTCCCCGTTAAGTATTCAGAGCACTAATTAGCAGATGTGTGAGGAAAGTCCTCAGAAAACTGGGAGGGAACCATCTAGAACGACTGGAGTGAACAGTGCACCATGCTTACACAGGGCTGAGGATAGTACCTGTAACTACCAGCCAGAATGGAAATCTTTGTAATTCATGAGATGTTGGATAGAATACTCAGAATTCTTACCTCAGTTGTAAGGGGAATAATTAGTCCTATGCTAAACGGGGCTCTGGTCCTGCCTAACAGATCTAAGAAGTAATACCTGAAAGAATCAAACCATTTCCAGATAACGGTATCTCATTCTAAAGCTCAAGAATATAGAAAACAAAAATATCCTGTACCTAAGTAAAATTCTGAGTACATGGCATCTAGTCAAAGATTACCAGGTATGCAAGGCAGAACAGTGTGACCCATGACGTGAAAAATTCAGTCAATTGTAATAAACTACCCCCCGATCACACAGATGTTAGAATTAGCAGACAAGGGCATCAGAACTATACTCTGTATCTCCAAACAGTTTAGCAGAGGCATGGAAGACATTTTTTTTTAAGACTCAAATTGAACTACTTTTTTTGTTTGTTTTTCTTTTGAGACAGAGTTTTGCTCTTGTTGCCCAGACTGGAGTGCAATGACGCGATCTCAGCTCACCGCAGCCTTTACTTTCCAGGTTCAAGCAAGTCTCCTGCCTCAGTCTCCCAAGTAGCTGGGATTAAAGACATGTACCACCTTGCCCGGCTAATTTTGTATTTTTAGTAGAGACGGGGTTTCTCCATGTTGATCAGGCTGGTCTCAAACTACCGACCTCAGGTGATCTCCCCACCTTGGCCTCCCAAAGTGTTGGGATTATAGACGTGAGCCACTGTGCCCGATTCAAATTGAACTTCTAGGGATGAAAGTGAATATCTGATATGAAAAAAATGGGAGAGACCTATCATGAACATGATAAATACTGTAAGAATTTTCAGAAAGACTTAGACTTAAATTAATGGGTGACTAAATATTGATAACTTGTCCATTCTTCCCAAAATAATATGTAGTTTTTATACAGTTAATCAGAATCCAATTGGAATTTGTTTTTAGAATTGATGAAAAATTTTAAGTTCATCCAAAGAATAAAAGGGCTTATATAAATGAAAGATGACAGTGGAATGTTTACCCTACTACATGCAATATAAAGTTAGTAATTAAATGGTTTCCTTTACAAAAGATAGACATGTAACAAATTTGTAGATATATGGGAATTTACTATGAATAAAGGTGGCATCTCAACTGGGTAGGGAAAACTTACGTCATTCAATAAATTTTACTGGAGCAACTGGCTCATTTCTGAGAGGAAAAGTTAGATCCTATTTTCCACCCAAACTCCAGGGAGATAAATACTTATGGGGGGTATTGGGAAATAAACTTTCAAGTGCTGGAAGAGAATACTGGTGGATATAATCTTTGTATGAGGAATAACTTTCTAAGCATAATGCCAAGGGGAAATGATACAGGAAACAATAAATAATATGTTGACAGTTGACTTAAAATATTCTAAATACTCTCTGGGAAGCAATCATAAAACAAAATTCAGTGGAACCGATGTACTTACAACCTGTAATGGAAGGGATTCAGAAAATCACTTTGGAAACCAAGTTTCTCTGTTTGTGCTTCTCATGTTAAAGACAAAGTTCTGGCCAGGCGCGGTGGCTCAAGCCTGTAATCCCAGCATTTTGGGAGGCCGAGTCAGGTGGATCATGAGGTCAGGAGAGCGAGACCATCCTGACTAACACGGTGAAACCCCGTCTGTACTAAAAAATACAAAAGCTAGCCGGGCAAGGTGGCGGGTGCCTGTAGTCCCAGCTACTCAGGAGGCTGAGGCAGGAGAATGGCGTAAACCTGGGAGGCGGAGCTTGCAGTGAGCTGAGATTCGGCCACTGCACTCCAGCCTGGGCGACAGAGCAAGACTCTGTCTCAAAAAAAAAAAAAAAAAAAGACAAAGAGTTCTATCAACTACAATAAAATGTAGTACTATACAAATGAAGTTTAAAAAATATAAAGTTTCATTTTTATTATTAGATTCAACAGACATGATTTACGCTGTCAAATTGTCATAAAAGTTTCTAAACACTTATAAAGCCTTAAATATGTACATTACTTTTTTTGACTATTGTACGTCAATTCAGCAAATTAAATATGTATATTACTGACTGAACAGTTGTACTTCCAGAAATGTATCCTAATGAAATAAAATTTAGTATGTACAGATAGATTCTTATCAATAAGAATGGGGGAAACATGAGAGCAGCCTAACTTTTAAAGTAACAGAGCAGTTAACTGGAGCATTTCCATAAAATGGCACAATATGCAACTAGTTAAACTGCATTTTAAAAGAATACTAAAAAATAAGCAAGCGTTCAGAATTATCCTAAGTATGGTGGATATGTGTTAGATATTAAATGAGTGCCAGAATATATACCAAGATGTAAAAGGCAGTTATGTGAAGGGAAGTGTAAGTTTATGTTTAAGTTTCTGAAACTAAGTAAAGGCAAGAAAATGTTACATGCAGATTTCCAAAATCTGGGATGCTATGCTAATTCCTTGGTATTGTGCAGTGATATATAAATTAATGAAAGTACTATGTGCATATTTTTAAGTGATGTAAGCCTCTTTTTAAAAGTTTCTTTTTGTTTCTTTTTTCAGTTCTGCTTGAGATTTCAAGAATTTTGAATACTGGCTTAGATATGGAAACTCTGTCTATTTGTGTACGGCTTTGTGAACAAGGAATTAACCCAGAAGCTTTATCATCGGTTATTAAGGAGCTTCGCAAGGCTACTGAAGCACTAAAGGTTGGAGATTCCTATTAGTTCATTCGAAATAAAGATGTTTTTATTTAGAAAAATGATTAATGATGAAGTTATGGGAAACGTCCTGGCTAAACAAGGTTAAACTAACATCCAACACCACCAGGAGACCAAGGAGCTTAATAGCATATGTTCATATCATAAAAATTACTACTACCAGGCTGAGCACGGTGGCGCACACCTGTAATCCCAGCACTTTGGGAGGCTGAGGCTGGCAGATCACGAGGTCAGGAGATCAAGAACATCCTGGCTAACATGGTGAAACCCCGTCTACTAAAAATACAAAAATATTAGGCGGGCATAGTGGTGGGTGCTTGTAGTCCCAGCTACTCAGGAGGCTGAGGCAGGAGAATGGCATGAATCTGGGAGGCAGAGCTTGCAGTGACCCAAGATGGCGCCACTGCACTCCAGCCTGGGCGACAGAGCGAGATTCCATCTCAAAAAAGAAATTACTACTACCATGGATCATGTTACATTTTCCTAGAAGTCTCTGCTTTTAGAATTGTGCTATTTGTTGAGTAAAATTGTGCCTGCTCCAGAAGAGGTATATTCAAATCCTAACCCCTGGTCCCAATGCATATGACCTTAGTTAGAAATAATGCCTTTGCAGATATAATCAAATTAAGATGAGGTCATCCTGAATTAGGGTAGATCCCAAACCAATGATTGGTAGCCTTATAAGACAAGAGAAATTTGGACACAAATAGCCAAGGAAAGTTAAGGATTTTCTGTGGCCACAAGAAGCTAGAAAGAGGCAAGGAAGGATACTCCCCTAGAACTGTCAGAGAGCATGACCCAGCTAACACCTTGATTAATTATGTATAATATGTATGCATTTCTGGCCTTCAAACTGTAAATAGATTTTTGTTGTTTTAACCCACCTAATATGTAGTTACTTTGTTATGGCAGTCCCAGAAATCTGATACAGATTTTGGTACTGGGAAGTGGGGTGTTGCTGTAACAAAGACTTAAAAGTGAGGATGTGGCTTTGGAATTAGGTATTGGATAGAGACTGGAAAGTTTTACGGTGCTTGATAGAAAAAGACTAGATTTCCTTGAAGAGGAACTGTTTGTAGAACTGGGAATATTCAGGCAATTCTGGTGAGGGCTCAGAAAGAAGAGAAGAGAGCTGTAGAGAAAGCTTCAGGGTTTTTTTGAGACTAACATTAGGATCAGAATGTTGCTAGAAATATAAATGTTAAAAGCACTTTTAGTGAAGACCCAGATGGAAATGGGGAACATTTATTGGACACTAAAAGAAAGGTGATCTTTGTTAGAAAGTGACAGAATGGGCCAGGCACAGTGGCTTACGCCTCTAATCCCAGCACTATGGGAGGCCAGGGTGGGTGGATCACCTGATGTCAGGAGTTCAAAACCAGCCTGACCAACATAATGAAACTCCATCTCTACTAAAAATACAAAATTAGCCAGTTGTGGTGGCACATGCCTGTAATCCCAGCTACTTGGGTGGCCGAAGCAGGAGAATCGCTTGAACCCGGGAGGCAGAGGTTGCAGTGAGCCAAGATTGCAACATTGCACTCCAACCTGGGCAACAAGCGCAAAACTCCATCTAAAAAAAAAAAGAAAGTGACAAAATGTGGCTGAATTATGTTCTACTGTTGGAAGGAAAATGGAATATGTAAACAATGAACTTGGATATTTCTTTGAGGAAATTTCCAAGCAAATTGTGTAAGGTGTAGCCTGATTTCTTTTTGTTGCTTAATAATGTGACACAAATGAGCAATTGAGTAAGGACCTGCTAAGAGAAAAGGAACTAGCATTTGAGAATTTAGAAAATTCTCAGCCTCTATGAATAACATGTTCTGGAGACAGGGCTAAGAGTGTGGCTAGACTTTTGTGAAGAGATTAGGTATGTGATAGAGCCAGTCAGCCATCGCAGCACAAACACTACCAGCTTGGACAGGATGAAGTGAAAGAAGGCTGTCAGATTACTGGGATTCCTCAGACAGGAAACTGGCTGATAGAGCTGCTCAGCTGTGAGCCCATGTGTTATCCTTCAAGAAAAGGAAAAAGTGACTCCAAGAGTGCCTTAGGGACCAGGAGGCTGCTGCTGCCATCAGGCTCCCAGAGGGCCACTTTTTTTCAAATTCAAATTAACCACCTTTTAATTGCTCAGATTGGCAACTAAAAACATATCCTATTCTCTCTTGCACAGACTTTCTGATTTAAAGGCTTGTGATTTTATTTCCCTTTTTATTTAGCACTAACTCACTTTGAATACTGAAACTTTAAGTTAGTCATCTTAAAACTTGTCCAAAACGTGGGCTCACAGAAAGACAGTCAATGGAGGGGAAAACAAACAAACAAAACCTTCTGATACCTGATACAAAGTGACTTCTCTTTTTTCTTACCTTTAAGGAAACAACTATTTAAAACATGCAATTTACATATCTTTCTGATTATTTTCCAATGAGTTCTTTAGGTTTGTTTTTGTGCTTTTTAAAATCCCTTGATTATTGAATCTAACTAAAAAGGGTAAACCACATTTATAGAGCTAAAATGTATCGTAAAGAGAATATCCATGCAACCATCACTGCCAGCACCAGATAATCTCCCTTCTGCCCCCTCCCCAATCACTAACCTCTCCCTCTTGCTCTCCCCTCCAGTAACTACTATCCTCACTTTTATGGTAGACTCTGTATTAGTCCATTCTTGAATTGATATAAAGAAATACCTGCTGGGCTTGGTAGCTCAAGCCAGTACAGGCTTGACACCCAGTACTTTGGGAGGCTGAGGTGGGCAGAACACTTGAGGTCAGGAGTTCAAGACCAGCCTGGCCAGCATAGTGAAACCCATCTCTACTAAAAATATAAAAATTAGCCAGGTATTATGGCAGGCACCTGTAATCCCAGCTGCTCAGAAGGCTGAGGCAAGAGAATCACTTGAACCCAAGAGGTGGAGATGGCAGTGAGCCGAGATTCGCGCCACTGTACTCCATCCTGGGCGACCTAGGAAGACTTCGTCTTAAAATAAATAAATAAATAAACAAACCTGAGACCAGATAATTTGTAAAGAAAGTAAGTTTAACCGGCCAGGCGCGGTGGCTCAAGCCTGTAATCCCAGCACTTTGGGAGGCCGAGACGGGCGGATCATGAGGTCAGGAGATCGAGACCATCCTGGCGAACACGGTAAGACCCCGTCTCTACTAAAAAAAATACAAAAAACTAGCTGGGCGAGGTGGCGGGCGCCTGTAGTCCCAGCTACTCGCGACGCTGAGGCAGGAGAATGGCATAAGCCTAGGAGGCAGAGCTTGCAGTGAGCTGAGATCGGGCCACTGCACTCCAGCCTGGGCGACAGAGCGAGACTCCGTCTCAAAAAAAAAAAAAAAAAAAAAAGAAGTTTAATTGGCTCATGGTTTTACAGGCTGCATAGAAAGCATAGTGGCATCTGCTTCTGGGGAGGCCTCAGGAAGGTTACAATCATTGTGGAAGGCAAAGAGGGAGAAGGCACGTCACGTTGCAAAAGCAGGAGTGAGAGAGTGCGGTGCCACACAGTTTTATGTAATCAGAACTCTTAAGAATTCACTCACTATAGTGAGTACAGCACCAAGCAAATGGTGCTAAACCATTCATGAGGGATCTGCCCCCATCAATCAGTCAACTCCCACCATGCCCCACCTCCAACACTGGGGATTACATTTCAAAGTGAAATTTGGGTGGGGACGCACCTCCAAACTATCATTCCCTCGCTGGCCCTTCCCAGATCTCATGTGTTCTTCTCACATTGCAACATACAATCATGCCTTCCCAACAGTCCCCCAAAGTCTTAACTCATTCCAGCAATAACTCAAAAGTCCAAAGTTCTGAGACAAAGCAAGTCCCTTCCACCTATGAGCCTATAAAATCTAAAACAAGTTATTTACTTCCAAGATACAATGGGATTATAGACATTGGGTAAACATTTCCATCCCCAAAGCAGCGGAAATCAGCCAAATGAAAGAGGCTACAGGCCCCAAACAAGTTCCAAACCCAGCAGGGCAGTCATTAAATCTTAAAGCTCCAAAACAATCTCCTTTGACTCTGTGTCTCACATGCAGGACACACTGGTGGGAGGGGTGTTCTCCCAAGGCCTTAAGCAACTCTGCCCCTGTAGCTTTACAGGGTTAAGCCCCCGCACCTGCTCTCATGGGCTGGCATTGTTGAGTGCTTACAGCTTTTCATGGCTCAGGGTACAAGCTGTCAGTGGATCTACGATTCTGGGGTTGGAGGATGGTGGCCCTCTTCTCACAGCTCCATTAGGCAGTGCCCCAGTGAGGACTTTGTGTGGGGGCTCCAATCCCATATTTCCCCTCTGCACTATCCTAGTAGAGGTTCTCCATGAGGGCTCCACCCCTGAAGCAGACTTATGCTTGGATACCTAGGTTTTTCCATACATCCTCTGAAATCTAGGTGGAGGCTGCCAAGCCTCAGCCCTTGTACTCTGTGCACCCACAGGCTTGACACCACATGGAAGTCACCAGGGCTTATGGCTTGGATCCTCTGAAGCAGAGTCCTGAGCTATACCTGGGCCACTTTGAGTCATGGCTGGAGCTGGAGTGGCTGGGATGCAAGGAGCAATGTCCCAAGGCCCTGGAGGGCTGCGGGGCCCTGAGCCTGGTCCATAAAACCATTCTATCCTAGGTCTCAGGGCCTGTAATGGGAAGGGCTGCCTCTTAGGTCTCGGAAACGTTGTCTAGGCCTTTTACCCATTATCTTGGCTATCAGCACTTGTCTCCTATTTAGATTCGGAAATTTCTCTAGCAAGTGGTTACTTTGCAACCCCCTTGAATTCTCCTGAAAATGGGCTTTTCTTTTCTACCACATGGATAGGTTGCACATTTTCTAAACTTTTATGCTCCACTGCCCCTTTAAGTATAAGTTCCAGCCTTAGGTTATTTGCTCATGCATCTGAGCATATGCTGTCAGAAGCAGCTATGCGACATGTTGAACACTTTGCTGCTTAGAAATTTCTTCCACCAGCTACCCTAAATCACTCTCAAGTCCAAACTTCCACAGAACCCTAGGACATGGACACAATGCAGCCAAGTTCTTTGCTAAAGCATAACATGCATGACCTTTGCTCTGGGTCCTGATACTAGGCCTCGGGGCCTGTCATGAGAAGGGCTGCCTCTTAGATCTCTGAAATGCTGTCTAGGCCTTTTACCCATTATCTTAGCTATCAGCACTTGTCTCCTAGTTAGATACGGAAGTTTCTTTTTTAGCTCAAGCCTATGGCTTTCATATGGCAGAAAGAAAAATAACTGAATAACAAGGATAGCTAATATTTATATGAATACTTTTCTCATGCTAGACCGTATGTTCTACAGGCTTTACTGGCATTATCTCTATCATTACAACAGTGATAACTACTACAGTTTGAGCATTCGTAATCTGAAAATCCAACATGCTCCAAAATCTGACATACTTTGAGTACCAACATGACACTCAAAGGAAATCCTTATTGGAGCATTTCAGATTTTCTAATTAGGGATGCTCAGTCAACAAGTACAGTCAGTCCTCTTATATTTGTGGGTTCTGTATCCATGGATTCAACCAGCTGTGGATCAAAAATATTTGGGGAACAGGGGGAAAGATGGTTGTATCTGTGCTAAAAATGTACAGACTTTTTTTCTTGTCATGAGTCCCTAAACAATACAGGATAACAACTATTTACATAGCGTTTACATTGTATTAGGTATCACAACGAATCCAGAGATAATGTAAAGTATATGGGAGTATACGTGTAGGTTATATGCAAATACTATGTTCTTTTATATAAAGCATTTGAGCATCTGTGGACTTTAGTATCTATGAGGTGGGTGACATGGGGAGTCCTGAAACTAATAATTCACCATGGATACCAAGGAACAACTTTAATGCAAATTTTCCAAAATTTCAGGACATCTGAAATCAGAAACAGTTCTGGTCCCAAGCATTTCCGACAAGGGATATTCATCCTATGCTACTATTAGTAGTTTACTGCTAAGGAAACTGCAGCTTATAATGACTAATTTACTTACCTCAAGAACTTTACAGTTAGTGATTGACTTGAGATTTGAACTTGGGCTCTCTGACTTCAGAGCTGTTTACTTAACTACTAAGTTTTCTCCTCCAGTAAAATCTCAAGAATACCTGAGCCAGCAGTTTAGGAAAAGATGAAGTTGTTGTTAGAAACAAAACAGTCATTGGGCTTTAGCGTGGGCATATTCTTTTTTTTTTTTTTTTTTTTTTTGAGACGGAGTCTTGCTCTGCCGCCCAGGCTGGAGTGCAGTGGCCGGCTCTCAGCTCACTGCAAGCTCCGCCTCCCGGGTTCACGCCATTCTCCTGTCTCAGCCTCCCGAGTAGCTGGGACTACAGGCGCCCGCCTCGTCGCCCGGCTCGTTTTTTGTATTTTTTAGTAGAGACGGGGTTTCACCGTATTAGCCAGGATGGTCTCGATCTCCTGACCTCGTGATCCGCCCGTCTCGGCCTCCCAAAGTGCTGGGATTACAGGCTTGAGCCACCGCGCCCGGCCGCGTGGGCATATTCTTAATATTATCTAATAACTCTTTTAATAAAAATAAAAAAGTATTATATTATTTTATCAGTGTATTTCCGAAATTTTTGAGGGAAGGATTTATTTAGTACACATCTGCCACAACTGTAAGAGTTTTGTTTTACTGTGCTTGAGTTTGAAAGGGAATTAACATAATAGGAAGATACTTTTGTTTTGTACTACAGTTTGAGTGCATGTAAGAGAAACAGAGTCAAATAAACCTATCTGAGGCAGGTGACTGACAAGTGCTTTGGCATAGCATTTTCTTAGGCAAAATATGAACTGAGATATTAGGATAGGCAGTTCAGAAATGCCAATTTAACATAGCTTTTTCAGCTTTTAGCATACTAGTTATTCTGCATCCAGTAGGCCATAATGAGATGTGGGAGGTAAAATTAGTAATTAAGATACATGGAATCAGAAAGTGTTGACTATTTGAATGGAAAATCTGTCTCTTATATACACGAAGCCTCTTAAAATGCATTTCTCCTATGATCTAGAAACAGTATAGCAGCATCTCAATAAAACCAGGGTGTTTCAGCTGGGCATGCTGGCTCACGCCTGTAATACCAGCACTTTGGGAGGCCAAAGCAGAAGGATCACTTGAAGCCAGGAGTTTAAGACTGCCTTGGGCAACATGGCGAGACTCCGTCTCTACAAAACATTTATTTTAATTAGCTGGATATGGTGGTACACACCTGTAGTTCCGGTTATTCAGGATGACCTGAGCTCGGGCATTTGAGGCTGCAGTAAGCTTTGATTGTGCCACTGCATTCTAGCCTGGGCAACAGAGTGAAAAATAACAACAGCAACAACTAGGGAGTTTCTAGCAAGCAAGTGTTTATTAGAACTGTTTTTTTTTTTTTTTTTTTTGAAGTAATTTACATAATCTGTATAATTTTTATGAAAGTAATGCATCCTTATAATTTTAAGATATTTAATTCAGAAAATACAAAAAATAAAAAAAAAATCACTCAAGATTACCAAAGAGATAACCTGCAATAATGTTTGGTGAACATCATTCCAGATAGTATCATGCTATTTTAAAAGTAAAAGTGTTACACGTGATTTCAGCGAATTGAAAAAGAATAACTCATCAGTTTGCTTCTCCCTGGATTAAAATCTGTTCTCTCTTATTGCCATTTGGGACAGACTTGGGGAGCTGGTGGATTTAGAGCTCTGCTGAGCCACATCTGCCTTTCCTTGACCACCCTTTTATTGGCTTTACAAGCATAAGGTTCTTCTCCTTGCCTTTTGTGGTTGCTGCTCATGAATTTTTTTTTCTCTCTCTCTCTCTTTTTTTGTTAATTTCTTTTGGTTTTAAAATTAAGGTAAAGAGAAATTGTTCCTGCTGTGTTCTATTTTTATCTAGAATTCCTGGTATTTAGAATTTCACTGTATGGTATTTATTGTCTCTTTTTTTGTAATATGTAGAATAACAAATCAAGGGTATCTTGAAATGTTGCAAAAAAACTGTTAGTCTCAGACATTACTTTTTTCTTTTCCTCTTTGGTTGACTGTGTAGAAAATAGTAACTTTTTTGTTAATTTTTTTGCTTTTTACTTTCACAGATTTGTATATTGATGTGGTCTAAGTCATTTATTGTAAAAGTAGCTAGCTATGTATCTCCCTAATTACATAAGTTACTCAACAGCAGTAATGAGCATCTCCTTATGTGCATCTCCCACAGCATAAATAGGACTGTTAATTAAGTGCATTTTATTAGTGATTCTTTATTGACATTGAATTTTTATATTATCTCCTTAGTGCTAGGATTTATGTATAAGCATCATCTACATATTTCAATATGAGCAGTTCTGAGCACAACCTACTTTCCTGTATCTTCTATTTTAGTACCCCATTGTCTTAAGTTATACCATATGGTGGAGTCCTGTGGACTAAGCCTTGCCCTTTCTCTTACAGATGTCCTGGACTGTTAGTAAAATACTAATACTTTAGTGTAAATCTGTGATGTGTCCCTGTGTAGGTAGGTCTTATAAAAAGGAGTTAGAAAGGTAAATGAATTAAAAGACTAATATGTATTTCTAAAATTAAACTTATTTAAAATTATATCTTTTTATATTGACATTAAGAAAGTTTTTAGGTAGGATAATAGTATGGTGATTTGTTTAAGTCTCTAGAAATAACGTATCAAAGCATTTATTGATGATATGATACCTTGGAATTTCTTCAGAATCACCTCGCAAAGAATAGTAGTTAGGGTGTAGATGAGACAGGATTAGATAAGATGTTCATTATTCATCTTTTGCTCTTGTTCTCTCTGCCTTGTAGCATGAAAGGTCTTTTTCATTCTTAATCCCTTTTACTAATATGAAACATACAGAAACAGACAAACTAATGAAGTCTGTGGGAACAGATCTGCCATAGGTTAATGTTTCAAGTAGCATTATGTTTTATATGTTCTTAACCATTATTTTATTCCACTGTTAGCCTGTGGACTGTTAACTGTACATTCAAAAGGTAGTCCTGATGTATAGCAAAGCATGAAAAGTACTGCATTACCATGATAAAAGTGATTCTGTTATATGGGGAATAGTTGTTAATGACAATGCAGTATTGACAAATTTATCTTCATGATGCCTCTTTTTGCATGGTTTTATTGTAATGAATCTTACTTTCTTGTTCTAGGCTGCTGAAAATATGACAAGCTGACTTTCTGGAGAAATTCTGATGAGATGTCAAGCTGTGCAAGAGGATTTGAAGATGGCGTTGTAGTTGAGAATGTACAATGAAATTACTGCATGCAGCAGTGTAGAAAAATTTTCCTTTTTAAAAGAATTATAAAACCATAGCTTTATAAATCAGTGGAAAGTGACTTATAGACAGAACTATCAGATGTGTTTACATCACATCTTATTCACTTTTTTTTAATGGCTCTAATGCTTTGGCATTGCTATGTTCATATTTATATATTCCTTATTTATAGCTCTGATGGCTTTAATTTTCTAAGCAGTCTGTCTATCAGATGTGCACATCTGCTGTGCCTGGTTGAAGTATAGTAGAACCCATCAGTAGTAATGTGTAGTAGTTATGACTTGTTGACATTTCCATTATAAACTTTAATTTTGAATTGTTTATGCATTATAACTGTGGATTTATATTGTATTGGGCTGAAAGCTGACAGGATTTCAGCCACCATTCGTGAATTTTGATTTAGATTCATTATTTTATCAGAATCTTGTTTTTTAAAATAAGAGCATGGAAAACATTTCTTGTAATCTGCTCTTTAACAAAGAATTTTTAGTTTTTTAAACAGTTTGTTGGGCAGCTAATAGTGTGAACCAGGTCATTTTTGTATTGAGTAAAAAATTAAACTTTGAGAAACTTGGATTTTAAAAGTAATGACAATGCTTAGGTTAGTATTATTTGTAATTTGAGTCATTTACATCTAATGAGAATGTTAGTTGAGAATGTTTTCTTAAAGTTTTATACCCTATAGAGGACTAAAAAAAAATTTGTAAAATGAAACATAGCAAACATGCAAAATTCCTATTTACTTTTATTACATAAAAGTAATTTTAGTGCTTACCTAATAAATCTTGAATGGTTATTTAATAAATTATTAGATGAGTGATGTGTTTCAAAAGATATTTGCTATTTTTTGAAGAAATAAGGATTTGCAGTCATTAAACAAAACTAAACAATCAAATGTTCTGTATTAGGAATCTTAAGTATGGCTTTTTGTTTGTCATTATTTTTGCCCTTAAAATTTTAACTCATCAAGTGAAGATTCAAAAACAAATTTTAGAAAATGTAGGATAGTATTGATTCTGTTCCTGTGACAGAATCTCAGTGGAGTTTTTTTGCAAAACTAATATGGATTTAATCTGATGTTATTATTTCTTAAATTTTTGATTTTGTTGGGTACCATTTATATGATTGTATAAGCATTCACTCTTTAGTAGCATTTTTTGTTTTTCAGACAAGCTGAAGTGGTTTTATTAATATTTAGTAATACTTAAATAACAACCTTCTCTGCTATTTTGTTTTTTAATCTAGAATTTTGACCATTTTGACTTTTTAAATGTCTGGCATCTTTACCAAGTAAACTTGGAAGGTCTGTTACTGGTGGAAGAGGTTGAGGAGACAGTAGGAATTTGTAAAAAGTCATTTGATTGATAATAAACACTACAAATACTATGTGTTATTTATCAAATCATAAATAATACTTTTGTCAAACTCCAAAATTTGTATATACTTCCAGACCATACGAGTTGATAGTATTATTTATGACTTTGTAGATTAAGTTATTTATGTATGAAACAAAGCTGGAAAATACATTGTGAAGGGATCGTGTTTACAGAGGACTTCTTTAATGTGTCACATTTTAAAAATATAAACATATATTTTTAATGCACACTTAAGTAATATTTAAGAAACTAAACAAAATGATGATACAATTGCAGTGTTGTGCTTGTTGTCAGTGACAAAAATAAAACCATTTTGGTGGTATTGGCCTGTACTTTTGTTTTAATATATGCTTTTGTTAATTCAACTTGTGTTTCTATAGGACAAAAGATACAGAACATAAAATTTACCATTTTAACCTTTTTTTTTTTTTTTTTTTTTTTTTGAAGTGGAGTCTCACTCTGTCACCCAGGCTGGAGTGCAGTGGCATGATCTTGGCTCACCGCAGCCTCTGCCTCCTGGGTTCAAATGATTCTCCTGCCTCAGCCTCCCGAGTAGCTGGGATTACAGGCACCTGCCACCACACCTGGCTACTTTTTTGTATTTTTAGTAGAGGCGGAGTTTCACCATGTTGGCCAGGCTGGTCTCAAACTCCTGACCTCAGGTGATCTGCCCGCCTCAGCTTCCCAAAGTGCTGGGATTATAGGCATGAGCGACAATGCCCAGCCCTTTGTAACCATTTTTAAGTTTCATAGTTCAGTGACATCCAGAATATTCATACTGTATTGTAACTGTCACTATTGTCCATCTCTAGAACGTTCTTATTATCCTAAACTGAAACTCTGTACCTATTTAGCAATAACTCCCCATTGCTTCCTCCTCCCAGCCCCTGATAAACAGTTTCCTACTTTTTTGTCAATGAATTTGACTATTCTAGATATCTCATATAAGTGGAATCATATTTGTCCTTTTGTGTTTGTCTTATTTTATACAGCATGTCTTCAAGATCTATCCATGTTATAATATGTTTCCAGATTTCCTCTTTAAGGATGGATGTCTCATGTATATATACATGAGAGACAGGTATTCTTTTATATATATGGTGGACATTTGGGTTGTTTCTACCTTTTGTCTATTCTGAAAGGCTATTCACAGTAGCCACAATGTTATGGACATTCGTATACAAATATCTGTTCAGGTCCTTGTCAGTTCTTCGGAGTGTATACCTGGAAGTGGAATTGCCAGCTTTTAAACTTTTTTTAAAAGTTTGACTTTAATTCCATAGGCATTAGAGAAGAAGGCGACATGGTCAAGCTTGTTTTGGGAGTTGTTTTGCTAGTGACGTGTAGGCTTGATTTGAGCAGGAAGAGGTTAGAAGCAGAGACTAATTAGAACACTATGCTAGTAACCCAGGCCTCAATGCTCACATCTGAGTAGGTTCAAGAGACATGACAAAAAATAAAAAACATGGGACTTAATGGCAGGTTATGGGGAAAATAGAGAAGAAAATAAGGTGACTGAGTTTCTAAACCTGGGTAACAAAGATATCAGCAAATGGAAATCAAGAAGGGAATATAATTTTCCCGGAAAAAATGATTTTTATTTAAAGAATATTGTGTTTAACATATATATTAAATCTTAAACCTTGCCAATCTTCCAAAGACCATTGCCCATCTCCATTTTTTGTCCTACAGCATTACCACTCTCTAACATAGTATACAATTTACTTAGTTATATCTATTAATATAAGCAAATATACCGCTACCTGAAAGTCCCACAAGGGTGGGGATTTTTCTGTGGTGTTTCCATCGGTGTAGCTTAAGTATCTTGAACAGTGCCTAGCACGTAATAAATGCTCAATAAATACATGTTGGCTGAATGAATGGATAGACTGGGCATCCAGGAAACAACATGTACTATGTGGTTGGAAAATAACTAACATTGAGAACTTGCTGCATGCAAGGCACTGGTTTTGGTTTTTTAATAGATCAAATTGTTTAACCTTTAGGCTTACAGCAACCACAAGGGATAGATAGCATCATCCTATTATAGGTCAGGAAGCTGAGGCACGAAGTGGTATACAACTTAAATCTCAGAAGTGGTAGAGCCAGGATTTGAACCCTGGCAAACTGAGTCTGGAGCCCACACACCTTAGTGCCTGTTACTGTACATCATCTAATGGGATGAAGAGGCATAGCTGGCAAAGGAGATGAAGGAGATTGAAAATCAGATGGCCAAAGTGGTAGTTGAAGCTCTGGATGTAGATGCTGAGAATTTAATAGAAGACTAGTGACAGATGCTTCTCTTTCCCAGGATTGTCCCATTCTTAGGGAATATATCATTGATGATGGTAGACTGATGAAGTGTTGTAGCATCTCAGCAGATCTATATTACTGCTTTTTAATTACAACAATGTAAAGAAATAACAGGTTAAAGTCATTCCCTTTCCAGAGGTGCTATAGAGAAACCCAGTTTTAACAACAGCAGCATCTCTCTTTTATGAAATTCCCTGTTGGGCTCATATATACCAGATTGGAGTATTGTAAATGTTGTGAAAAAGATGATGCATGTGACAGCCCTAAATAGCAGTCTCAGGAAATCTATTAACAAGTGACACTGTCCACTAGAATAGGGCAGATTTTTTTTTTCTTTTTAACAGTCCAGAGGTCTTTTATTTTAACACCTATTATGCCGTGAATTCATTGGGAATAGGTTCCAGCAGCTCAGACTCCTTCCCATTGGTTCTCACAAAGTGTGCTTCTCCGGGTGGAGCAGGCTGGTGCTTCAGTTGCACCCAGGTACCTTTCTCTTTGACTTCTTTTTTCTGATAATTTTCCTTCACATGTTTCAGGAAGCTGTCTCAGCTCTTAGAGTACTTAATGTGTTCTTAGTTCTCTTGGCAAGAATCTTGCCCTTAACTTGTTTGTTGATAACACTGTCAGGAACCTGCTGGATAACACTATAGACCCTTCCAGTTTTGCCATGGTAACACCTGAAGAGTAACCATTCCCTTGATGTCTACAACATCACCTTTCTTGTAGATTTCGCATATACCTGGCCAAAGGGGCAACTCCTTGTTTTCTAAAAGGCCTGCAGAACGTATATCAGGTGCCTTTCTTCTTTCCCTTTGTGTTTGTCATTTTGGCGAATTATTGAAAGATGGCGGTTCCAGCCAAAAGGCCAGAATGTTGAGGTATTTTATGGCTCCCCAGTAGCTGAGGGAACATTCATGCATGTTATATCAGAAGCAGTCCACACTGTGACCTCTGATTACCTAAAGCAGTAAATCACCAGATGTACACTTGGAAAGTTTTATCAAAAGCCTTTAAAGAGGTTGTTCAGATAGTTTGACTTTCACATATGTGGGAAAACTCTTTCACCTGTTTTTTTAGAAGTGAATCTACCTACTCTCCTACTAGCAAACCACCTTTTTATTGTAACAACAATACCTTTATTTTGCATGCACTTTGAGAATTAAAATATCCATGACTACTTAAGTGGAAAACCAGCATTATTTCCCCGTAGCTGTAAAAATAATTACAATTAAATATGGAATTATATCTTTGCTAGGTATTGTCTTTTAAAGCTATGATTCTAACACCTACTTTTCCTTCTATAGAAAAGCAGATGAGTACCGGGCGTGGTGGTTCATGCCTGTAATCCCATCACTTTGGGAGGCTGAGGCGGGTGGATCACCTGAGGTCAGGAGTTCGAGACCAGCCTGACCAACACGGTGAAACCCCACCTACTAAAAATACAAAAATTAGCCAGGCATCGTGGTGTGCAGCTGTAATCCTGGCTACTCAGGAGGCTGAGGCAGGAGAATCACTTGAGCCTGGCAGGCGGAGGTTGCAGTGATCTGAGATCATGCCACTGCACTCCAGCCTGGGTGACAGAGACTCTGTCTCAAAAAAAAAAAAAAAAAAAAGTAAAGCAGATGAGCAAGTGTCAGAACACAGAACTGCATTTCCTCTAGATGTTATCAGAAGGATTAGAAGAATATTGAAATCAACTTCTTCACTATGATATTTTATGCGTTTTAAATGCAATGTCCCTGTGTACCACCTCATTTCATACCCATCCCATACTTTGGAAAACCACTATCTTAGATAATCCCCAAGAATCCTGTCAACTCTAATATAATTTAGTAGGCAGCTCAGGCTTTGGTGTCAGACAGGAGGCTTGAACTCGTGCCCTCTCCAAGTCTGACAATAACAACATAACAGCTCACAGCATTGTGAAGATTAAATGGAGACGATGGATGTAAAATCCATAGTATACCACTTGGCACATAGTAGGAGCTTCATAAATGTTCAACTCCGTTTTGTTTTGTATAAATTAGACCTACCTAGTAACTTCATTTCAGGGGTGGCTTAGTGGTTGTGAAGTGACATATTTAAGATGTACTTTTTTTTTTCTTATCAATAGAATTAGACTGAATTTTTTTAAGTTGTCATTTTAATGTACTCATTTTTGGAAACATATAATATATATAATGTATTTAAATATAAGCATATACTGTGCTTATATAGGAAGGAAGATAAAGACGCCATACTAATAAAAATGAAAGATTAATATGTAGCTAAATTTTAGTGTCAAGACTTGCATAGCTAATTAGAGAAAGGAGCCCACAGGGATGAGAATGTGTTGGGAGAAGAAGTAAAGATTATGAATAAATTTTAAATCTCTATTTTCAACATAAAAAGAGCTTGTTCTCAGTTGCTTCTGATAAACCCAAATGGGAATATCCGTGATCTTTGTTCCTGCTGAACACCGAGAACCATCATGGAAAATAGGAGCAAACAACTGGCTAAATGAAAGCTTCCTTGGAAGTCCACCTATGGAAAACTAGGGAGCTAGGGGCAGTCAGAGAAAGAGCTCTGTAAGATTTAATTTAAGCCCTGGATAAACACCATTCCTGCTTTCACCAGCTTTACCTAATAGGAATGGATTTTATCAATCAAGGCCAAGTTCAGAGACAATGAGAGAGAGGGAGGGAGGGAGGCATTTTGCATAGAACAAAGACAAAAGTGTTTGAAGTTCACAAAAATACCACTCACGTTAAAATGCAAGACCCTGGGAGCCCTAGGATTTTAAGGAAAACTGGTATTAACCTGACCTTTCAAGGTAGCAGACATTAGCATGACTTAGATACAAATAATTGTGATGAATTATGATGATCCCTGCATTGTTACTTTCATCAGTTTGGAAAGGTTTGAAAATCTAGGAGATTTAGCAGCAAATCTGGTTAACTAGGGAGCCCCTAGGGGAACTAACTTATGGGAGACAGAAAAGGCTTTTTTTTTTTTTTTTTGAGAGGAGTCTTGCTCTGTCGCCCAGGCTGGAGTGCAGTGGCGCAGTCTCAGCTCACTTCTACCTCCGTCTCCCAGGTTCAAGAGATTCTTTTTTTTTTTTTTTTTTTTTGAGACAGTGTGTTACTCTGTCGCCCAGGCTGGAGTGCAATGGCACGATCTTGGCTCACTGCAGCCTCTGCTTCCTGGGTTCAGGTGATTCTCCTGTCTCAGCTTCTCAAGTAGCTGGGATTACAGATGTGAGCCACTACACCTGGCTACTTTTTGTATTTTTAGTAGAGATAGAGTCTCAGCATGTTGGCCAGTCTGGTCTTGAACTCCTGACCTCAGGTGATCCATCTGCCTCGGCCCCCCAAGTGCTGGGATTACAGGCGTGAGGCACCGTGCCCAGCCAGAAGATGCTTACTCACTTGGGATTTCTCAGGTCTTCTCCCACTTTCAGCACTATGTGCCAAGCTTTGTTTCTCATAAATGCAGATCAGACATACTGAGACGTTACTTCCCCTTCTGGTTAGCCCCCATCACTCTGGAGAGATGCAAGTCCCACAGGTACCATTTAACTTGAAGGAAGATGCTTTCTCACTTGGGATTTCTCAGGTCTTCTCCCACTTTCAGCACTATGTGCCAAGCTTTGTTTCTCATAAATGCAGATCAGACATACTGAGATGTTACTTCCCCTTCTGGTTAGCCCCCATCACTCTGGAGAGATGCAAGTCCCACAGGTACCATTTAACTTGAAGGAATGCAGCCCGCTAGACAGCACAGCGTAGTAGGGGAGGGGGTGAGAGCAATGGTCGGGGGTGGGGGTGCGAGGTGGGGGGTGAGGTCCTTTGAATTGGTTGCTGGTCCCATCACTCCTCTAAGCTACCTAACAAGAAGCCAGATCCTAGCATTGACTAAAGCCCATCTCATGATCCCTGAATAATAGGAACTATAAAGGAAGCACTCTTGTCTTTGGTTTAGTTTGCAGCTTGTCTTCAGCTTCCCATTTCAAAGGTTATTCACTTTCCCTCCTGGTTAGCCTCCATCACTCAGCTGTCAGGCAGCCTGTGCATTTTTCACAATCTAGCCCAGTGTGTAGATTCTAGACAAATAATGAATTAAGCCTGCACTGTGCTGGAAATGAGGTAGGAAAAGGGTGCTATTACCATAGTTCTTCTAGAAAAACCAATTAGAATTGCCTTTTCATATACTATTCTAATGCATCTAATTTAACACAGCAGTCATATGATCAAGTCTCACCCTCAAAGCACGGATAGTCTTTCTAACTATTTCCTCTCAGAAAAATTACAGGCTGAATGGGATGGCTCATGCCTGTAATCCCAACACTTGGGAGGCCAAGATGGGATGATTGCTTGAAGCCAGTTCAAACCAGCCTACACGACAAAGAAAGAATCCATCTCTACAAAAAATACAAAAAAATTAGCCGGGCACAGTGGTGTGTGTCTGTAGTCCCAGCTGCTTGAGAGGCTGAAGCATAAGGATCGCTTGAGCCTAGGAGTTGGAGGGTACAGTGAGCTATGATCACGCCACGGCACTCCAGCCTGGGCAACAGAGCAAGAACCTGTCTTCAAAACAAAACAAATTATTATTTTATTTCCATAAAATATTTGAAGCATAAACATAATCTATAATAAAGCAAATAATTGTGTACCTTCTTCACAAATAAAAAATTTTAACAACTTTCCTCATTCACGGTCTAATTTAGGATCATCCCATAAATCAATACTCTAATCATCTTGAAATCACACATCTTATTCACAGTATCTCCCAGATTTTCACAGCTCTCTTCATCCATATAAAGATGAACATTGACACCAACCTGTGTGAAATCAATTCCTTATCCCCAGAGCCAGCTCACCCTCAAGGGAATTCCAGCACCTCTCACTATGCACAACATCCTTAAAAAAGATGTATTGAGTATTCACTACAACAAAGTACAACATGTCATAATAAGTATTTATCAAATGGATGGCTAAACAATCATATATTGGTAGCAATAATGTTTACATGAACATTTCCTGCTGCAGTTACTAGTATCCCTTTTCTCAGTGTGATCTGGGAAAGCATATTGTTGACTGTTACTATTTTAGGTTAATGCTCTCCCTATGTCTTTATAATTCCCTAGCTTTCTATCACATGGATTGTCATAAAACTTTGGAGGTGTGCCCTCTACATGTTTATGTACTAGAAGCAAGACAATTCTATCCTCCTCTATTTCTCCCATAAAGCATACGATAAGCTTCAAGAGGGCAGTCATGATGTCTAGCCTGGCGCCTGGCACATAGTAGATGCTCAGTTAAAAAATTTGTGAAAGGTCTAGTTAAATGCCTCTCATCTCTCCCTTTTTATTAATATCAGGGAAGTCTGCAGAGTCACATTCCATATGTTCAGGTAAAAATGGAAGAGAACTAACAATTTGACACCTGCTACATTCCAGCCACCGGGCTGGATGCCACACGTACATTACACACATTACCTCATATAGTTTTCATAGCAACCTTATAAAGTAAGTATTAATATTCTAGTTTCACAGGTGAAGAAATTGAGGCCCAAAGAGATCTGTCATGAAATAAATATGTGCACATAAAATTCTTCCAGCTGGGTGCAGTGGCTAACGCCTGTAATCCTAGCACTTTGGGAGGCTGAGGCAGGTGGATCATTTGAGGTCAAAAGTTCAAGACCAACCTGGCCAACATGGTGAAACTCCGTCTATACTAAAAATACAAAAAAAATTAGCTGGGTGTGGTGGTGCATGCCTGTAGGCTGAGGCAGAAGAATCGCTTGAACCTGGGAGACAGAGGTTGCAATGAGCCGAGAGCACACCTCTACACTCCAACCTGGGCGACAAAGTGAGACTCTGTCTAAAAAAAAAAAAAAAAAAAAAAAAAGAAAGAAAGAAAGAAAAAAAAAATCTTCCTCTTAGAATATCTGTTCTTTTCCTATTACTTGACCAAATCACACTTGACTTGTTTTTCTAAGACCACCAGAGCGGGCGCAAAGGAACCAGCGACTAGGCAAGGGTAGGAGCAAAACTGCAAGTTTATTTTGGTCACCTAGCTTCAGGGGAAGAAGGTGGGTAAGGAGAGGTCTGTTGGCCTCCGGCAAATGAGGCCCACAGAGTTCTCCGTGCTGCTCTCAACAGTCCCGACCGCAGTGGGGAAGCTGAGAAGTCCGCGCGTGGCACTCATCCGCAGCGGCTTTTCTGGGAGTGGGAGGGCGATAGGCGGGGCACGGGCGTGTCCGGGGGCGTTCCGCAGGTGCGACCAGGTAAATCTTGGTCTCTTCAGATTGACGTCACCTGGCGCATGCCCAGTTGGTCTGCACCTTCCCGGGCGTCGGCTGCATTTTCGCGCGCGCGGGAAAAGTTGGGGGAGATGAAGAACCCGGAAGTGCGCCATCTTGCCTCCGTTCGTCCAAACAGTCCAACCTTTTATTGGTAATAGTGATAAAGGGGCGCCGTGGTCTGTCTGGCTACTTCCTGCTGTTAAGGGGCGTCGTTAAGGTCGGGGCCCATGGTTGGCATTTGGACGTACGGATGAAGAATAAAATAAGGCACAGTATTAGTATAGGAACGAGGTATGGAAGCATTTGTCGGAATATGGGCAAAACCCAGAAGGAAGGTCCCGGCAAGGTTGGGGTGTTAAGGTTTTGTATCTCAGTTTTTTATTTTATTGAGGGTTTGAATGTTAGTGTCTACTAGGCTGACTTGTTAACATAATAGCAGCACTCTTCTCCAAGGAAGAGACAAGTGCCTCCTTTTTCAGCTGTAAGCAAGTCTAGGGCTCGCCTGTTTTGGGCAGCTACTTAGGCTATTGAGGTAGTTCGGCGCTGCAGGGAGGCCAGGCTTTCAGCTGATTCCAATAACTAGAGGGAGGAAAACAGCCCGTTTTTTTTTTTTTTATGGGGGTGTCGTAGTGGCATGGAAAGTTGCTGGAAAAGCTCTGCTACTTCTGCCTGGCTGTATAAAGTTAGACTGGGGACCAAGGACACGGGGACATAGAGGGATCAGTTAATGGCTGTATGGTTAAGAGTTTTAGAGAGAGATCAGTTGCACGAGAAATAGCCTTCAATGGGGGCTGTTTGGCCTCCATTGGGTGCCTGAGCATGATTACCTCAGGATGAATTTGGAGTTGAATAACGGAAAGGAAGGATTGGGCAGTTTGGACGAGAAATAGCCTTCAATGGGGGCTGTGTGGCCTCCATTGGGTGCCTGAGTATGATTACCTCAGGATGAATTTGGAGTTGAATAACGGAAAGGAAGGATTGGGCAGTTTGGATTTCTGGTATAGTGACGCCTGGAGTGTAAGTGAATTGTGGGATGTTTGACCAGTTGTGTTGAAGGCCATGGGCAGGGGGCTGCCACTAGGTGGGGGCCTTCTAAAGCCTCACAGAGGAAGCAGTGGGAGAGATTGGTTATATTCACAGTGTAGGTTAAGTCTAGCCTTTGGCAGATAAGTGCGAGCCATGAGAAAGGGGTCTCTATTGTGTGGAGAGAAGTTTGATAGCCTTAAGGAGGGCAACTGGCAGAGCTATGTACTACTGAGTGTGTTCGGCTGTCTTGTGGCCAAGTTTCAGTGATGAGAAAAAAATTGCCATACAGTAGGCGGACTAGCAAAGGTCTGAGTGTATGAGTGAAACAGCAATATAAGTATAAAATGAGACTTCATTTTCCGTGTAGTCACGGAGTGTCCCTTGCCACTGGAGATGTTCAATGAAGGTTAGGAGATGGGAGAACCACTGCTCTGGACTATTGTCTGGAGGTAGATATGGGTCTGGGGTTATGTATTGAAAGTCTGATAGGTTTATGTAGAAGATGGTGAGAAAGCGAGCTAAGCGCCAGGGGTCAGGGAGCATGAACTAGTTAAGAAAGTTTTGTAAGTTTGAGGCGAGTGGGGGAAAGTTGAACTGATGTCCACTGATTGTTCCCGGTGGGGGCCCTCTTTAGCTGGGAATGAGGAACAAGTGTGCAGAGTAGTTGTTGGCCAGGCAGCAACTGAGGAGTGGAGTTTTTTCGTGGGGTGGATGGCTTTCCGCTTACTCCTACTACAGAGATATCGGATGGAAGGCTAGGTCCAGAGAAGGACGGCAAAACAGAATAGGTAGCCCCGCTGTTGATTAAAAAATTGATTGTCTTACCCGCTACCAGGAGAGTTACCCGCGGCTCGGCGAGGGTGATGGGGGTCCCCGAGTCTCGGCACCTTCAGTTGTCATTGTCGTCCAGATGTAGGAGCTGGAAGGAGCTCCCAGGATCCTGGGAAAGGGGGTCACGTGGAGACGCAGCACCTGTTCTCAGGGTGGGGCAATCAGACTTCCAGTGTCCTCCCTGCTGGCAAGCAGGGCAGGGGGTTGCTGGTGGACGAGGCTTAGGACATTCATTGGCCCAATGTCCTGACGCCTTGCACTTATAGCAAGGCTGCGTTGGGGCTCGGGGACCTTGCGGACACCTGTTGGCATAGTGTCCTGCCTTGCCGCACTTATAGCAGGCTCCTTTCGTAGCCTTGGAGTCTGCGGAGTGAGTACTCTCTGGTCTGGGGTTACGACTGGGCTGTAAAGCCGCTGCTAGGAGTTGGGCCTTCTGTTTGAGGCGTGCCTGTCGCACTGCCTCAGCCGTCTCCTCTCTGGAGTTATAGACCTTAAAGACTAATTTAACCAGATCTTGTATTGGTGCCTGAGGACCATCCTCTACCTTTTGAAGTTTCTTACGAATGTCAGGAGCTGATTGAGAAATGAAATAAGACGCCAAAATGGTGGCCCCTGTGGGGGAGGCCGGATCTAACCGGGTATATTGGGTTAGAACCTCAGTCAGCCTATTTAAGAATGCGGCTGGATTTTCTTCTGGATTTTGAATAATTTCTTTTAATTTGTTAAAATTTACAGTTTTGTTTGAGGCTGTTTGCATACCAGCCAACAAACACTGAACCATTATGTCTCGCCTACGGCGCCCAGGCTGGTTTGCTTGGTAGTTCCAGTCTGGGTCTGCCTAGGGTACTGCTTGCTCCCCTAGTGGGATGGTGGCATCAGTTAAATGTAGTTGGTTGGCGTGCTGCCTGGCGGCCGCTACGATGCGCTCTTGCTCCTCAGGGTTTAGGGTGGAGGTTAGGATAACCTGGAGGTCATGCCAAGTTAAGTCATAAGCCTGACAAAGATATCTAAATTCCTTTATGTAAACGGTGGGATTAGCTGAGAAATCCCCTAAACGCTTTTCAATTTTGGAAAGATCGGCCAATGAAAAAGGGACATGTACTCTGACTACCCCCTCCGCCCCAGCCACCTCTCGCAAAGGTGCTAACACTGTAGGAGGGTGTGGGGCAGGAGTGGAGGCATCAGCAGGGCACTTAGAGCGGGTGTGTGCAGAGACAGGAGACTCAAGACAGCCAGTTGGTGCCCCGAAGGAAGCACGGGACTGAGTGGATTACTAGTAGGTAAGGAAGAGGAAGGAGGAGTCCGGGCGGAGGGAGGAGAAGTATAGGGCGGAAGTGAGGGAAACCCTAGATCCTCCGGCTGAACAGAAAGGAATGAAGACTCCTCTTTTTCGGGTTCCTGTGAGCCGGCGTCCTTGGCTAGCATAACTTGGGCCGAAGAGCACCGGCTACACAGGTCGGGACGAGAGCGTAAGGCCCAAAAGCCTTGTATGTACGTAATTTCAGACCACTTGCCTAACCGCTGGCAGAAATTGCTGAGGTCGGTCAGAACATTGCGATCTAGGGTGCCCTCCGGTGGCCACTGAGACTGATTGCCTAGTTTGTATCGGGGCCACGCCACAGTGGAAAGGAAAATTAACCGCTTCCTCCTAAGGTCTTGTTCAAGCTGTAAGGTTTTTTAAATTGGCTAGGAGGCACCCCAAGGGGGTGCTCTTTGGAAATTTGGACTGGGGGTTTCCCATTTGTTTCCTCTTTACCGACACAATGGACCCAATGGACATGGGAATGGATCCCTGCCTGGCTTCAAAGCGTCCTTTGGAACCAGCAGAGACAGACGAGAGGCTCTTGAAGCCTAAGTGGAGATTACCTTCAGGCGGACGTCTCCGTCCTGAACGGGTCTCCCGAGCCACTTGGTGGCTCCAAATGGACCCCGGACCTGCGCAGGATTTCTGGCCGAGGGAGGTAAAGAGGAGACAAGGGCACTTACCCCAGAGAGGCCGTGAGAGTGAGGGAAGCGGGTCTCAGGTCCTGGTCCGTCTGCGGCGTGGAGCGAGGAGGAGGAGGAGGCTCCCCAGACCCTGGGGGCCCCGAGGAGGGGTCTCCTCCCGGGTTCGGCACCAACTGACTTGTTTTTCTAAGACCACCAGAGCGGGCGCAAAGGAACCAGCGACTAGGCAAGGGTAGGAGCAAAACTGCAAGTTTATTTTGGTCACCTAGCTTCAGGGGAAGAAGGTGGGTAAGGAGAGGTCT
Source organism: Trachypithecus francoisi (assembly GCF_009764315.1). Lineage (NCBI taxonomy): Eukaryota > Metazoa > Chordata > Mammalia > Primates > Cercopithecidae > Trachypithecus > Trachypithecus francoisi. Next base: position 43,282,035 of record NW_022681463.1, read on the forward strand.
GTTGGCCTCCGGCAAATGAGGCCCACAGAGTTCTCCGTGCTGCTCTCAACAGTCCCGACCGCAGTGGGGAAGCTGAGAAGTCCGCGCGTGGCACTCGTCCGCAGCGGCTTTTCTGGGAGTGGGAGGGCGATAGGCGGGGCACGGGCGTGTCCGGGGGCGTTCCGCAGGTGCGACCAGGTAAATCTTGGTCTCTTCAGATTGACGTCACCTGGCGCATGCCCAGTTGGTCTGCACCTTCCCGGGCGTCGGCTGCATTTTCGCGCGCGCGGGAAAAGTTGGGGGAGATGAAGAACCCGGAAGTGCGCCATCTTGCCTCCGTTCGTCCAAACAACACTCAGCCTTCAAGCACCAAAAACTGTCAAGAGAAAGTTCTCCATGGATCTCTTGTATTTCTATCCATCTTCTGAGAAGATGTTGATAGCTTTTGTCCTGGGCTATCTTTTCGAGGATATTTGTGTAGCAAACAACCTTGAAACACAGAGATAGTGTCTTTCACCAGGGCATGGGGCAGATTGTTTTCTGACCAGGATACTGGTATAATGGCTCCCTCCAGGACAAAGATTGGACAGGTTTTCTAAAAGCTCCCTTTAGAGAACTGGGGTTTCCTTGGGTTGGGGTTCCTCTGCTGTGATACAAACTCAGCATGTGCAACATCTTGGAGGCTGCTTTTTATCACCCCTATGGGACTTGGAGGACAAGGAGAAAAAATTGTGAACATGAAGCTCATGGTGCTTGTTGTGCTGTGAGTAATAAAGTCTTTTGTTTCTGACCCAAGAATCTCGCCTTCTTCGCCAGCATCTATGAAAATGTGGCAATCTAACCTTTCAGCTTACTACTGGGGTAAAATCTCAGACTTTTCCACACCCTTAGGATCTTTGTTCTTGACAAAGATCTTCCTCCTGTGGGAAGCCATTTCTAACTACACCAGTTTATGGTGGGATGTCTAATACATTGGCAGGAAACACAACATGCTGAATAATATAAGTATTGGTGAACATTTTCTTTGCTTCACACTTGATTATGCTCTTCCAGAGGATAGAGCATAAGTGTTTAGCATTTTTCCTGGAAATAGAAGGTGACTCTCATTTCATTAATTTAACAAAAATGTATTTAATGTCTATTAACTATAGAACATTCTGATCAGAATATTTAAGTAATTATTTCCCTAAATGATGCCTAAGCTCCTTTAAGACAACACACTATCTAATACTTCTTTTTTATCCTTTACAATTCTTTGTATCTTTCATGATTCTTTATTAAACAAATATTTACTGAGCCTCTGCTATATGCAGACAGTATATTAGTTGCTGAAAATACAAATGAATAAGGCAGTCTTCTCATCCTCAAGGAGCTCATGGAGACAGTACATGCAGTACAGGAGTAAGCACCATGATAGAAGAAAGTACAGATCATTCCAGGAACACAGAGACAAAGGCACCCATCAGGGCCTTCATATATGAGGATGTCAGCTAGCTTTTCCACTTCTTGGAATTGTCAACAGCATATATTACCTAGTACATACTGGGGGGAAAAGGGGTTGATAAAGTGAACCAATAATCCAAGCTAGGAAGTTTAGTCAAATCCCAGCTCTGAAATCTATGTATACACACCAGAATAGCCCATATAAGACCTGGCTGACCTGTATTAGAAATGGCTTTTAGTAGGCTCCAGTTCTATGTATTTAAAATGATATATGCAACAAGTGTGTTCGTATATTCATCACCTGGAATAGTACCACAGAATAGACAGATGAACAGCACATGTTCCCCTGTCCTCAAGATGTTTGCTATCAAGTGAGACAGATTCACCAAATTACAACATAGAACTTGGCAGGATGGTGTAATCATTGAATAGGAACTGGAGTTATGGTTAGCAAGCCATGGGAGTTCATTCCACCAGGAACCAAGGGAGTTTTTTGCAAGGGAATTTCCTTTGAGCTGGTATTTAAATGGTTAAAAAAAATTTCCACAGGCAGAAAACAGAGAATGAGGCAGCCCTTGAAAAAGCTTGGGCAAATGCATAGTCTTTAAAAATAAACAACTCACCTCCCCACAACTAATTAACTAAAAGAGAGTTCCCTCTACCTTTTTCTGTATTCAGTTTCTTTGGCAACATGAGGAATGCTCAAGGTAATCCACAGCTGGGCTACCTGCAGACCAAATTAGAAACAGAGAGGGAGTGCAACATTTTGTTTTCTTTTCTTGAGATTTCCAATAAGCCATTCCTAAATAGTTTAAGAGACAATAGAATTAAAAAGTATAAATTATGAATCCTCATAGATTTCATTTTTCCACTAGATGGCAGAAAAAGCACTTGTAATGGAAATTACATTGTCATCTATTTAATCAATTCTGCAGACTTTTTTTAATAAAGGGAGGTATATTTCATTTCAGTTTGAACAGTAGAATATGATTATAGTACAACTGATTATTCCATAACTAATTTAATCATATTAAGCTTAAAATTAAAAAGAAAACTTTAAATTAGTTTGTGTTTATATAAGTACATCTATGTCCAAACATCTCAATTAAGATATAAATGACGGAGTTTCATTGGCTTTAGAATACTGCTATACTCTTTTAATGCAGATCTTTACATAAAAGGTAGCATTTAATATACTTTAAAATTAATACAGAATTATTTTTTATGTTACACATGGATTTAATTGGGGGTACAATTGAAGTATACTTAACTATGATATATTGCAGGTAGGGATAATAATATAAGTTTCAAAAGTGATAAAATCATGGCTGTAAACTCAAAATGTTCTCTTTTAAAAAAAAAAGAAAGATAAAAACTGTGAGGACTGGGTAAATATAGCACAAAATTAAATACAGTATATAGCTTTTCTTAGCATGCCAGTAATTCTAATACTTTTTTTTCCATTGCATTTGTGTGCCATTGTCATTTATCAACAGTCATTCTTCAGAGACATTTGCAATTACACAACTTTACTAGGAATTTGAGTAGAGCTGCATAGACAATCGTACACTTACTCTAGTTCATTACAATCAAAGAGAAAATTATCTTTTCTCCTACAAGGAGCAAAATGGTAATAAGTTAGTTACACAAAGGAAAATGTGTTAGGAAACAGTAACATAATTTAATTACGTAATATTAGATTGTAAAATAAAAACCAGTTCAAAGAAACTAAGTCTTTTGTCTTTATTTCAGCTATTGCTTTTGCTACTGTTTATCTTAGAACTGGCTTTCAAAAAAATAAAGACTGAACCATCAGCAAAAAAGGGGGAAAAATGGAGAATGGAAAATGGGCAGTGATGAAATGGAGTAAAGTCCCATCATTCATTCAGTCCACAAACATTTGTTGAATGTTCTCTCCAGGTCAGGAATGGTGGTGGGAACACAGACATGGCTTCTTCTCTTACAATGCAAGTACAATAGAGAGAGACAGGGAGATTTAGGTGAGCAAACAGCAGTGAAAGAATTGATGAAATTTCATGATAGTTATCACGGTGGTGGTGTTACCTGAACTCGCTTCTCTCCCACCTTTGCCTAACTGCCTCCTCCCCAGCAAAACAAAAAAGTAAAACTTGGGAGTGTGCCAGGAGTGCCCACAATCCTCAGGAATCTAGGGAGCGTCTTGTGGTCTGAGAAGGGTGGATGTAAACACATCCATAGTGACTTCCAAGTGGCTTTCCACCTTCGAGAGTAAGTTATACACAGTCCTGGGGTCTCTAGCTTAGAAAACTCTGTGCTGTGGATGGCAAAGATACTTGATCTTATTTTGAGTCAAGGTGAGACAATAACTTTCTGGGAATAAGCTGCTCACATTTAAGCTGCGCAGTAAATTAGTTTTCAGGACAATGTAATTTCTGAGTAAATTATCTTCCTTGGCATATTGAGTGGAAGGCTATTTTTCATGCCTGTTTCTTTGTAAAGGCAACCGTGGGTTAAAAACAAATGTAAATGTTAGAATGAAAGAGAATCTGATCTGGGGTACTTTGTATGAAGAAACATTACATTGGATTTGCAGGAGCATTATTTCCTTGCAGAACCAAATTTTAGAAAGTCCTACTGGTCTTACTTCCGGCACCTCAGGTCCTACTGGATGCTAAGTGTGGGACCCCGGTCAGTCTGTGCTCCAGTTTCTTGAATGATATATCATCAAGGATTAGACTTTCAGCTTTAACACTGTAAAGAATGGAGGTTGCAGCAGCTCACTATTCAACTAAAACAAACTGAAAAGAACTCCGGTGCAAAGTCTCAAGGCCAACGCCCTCACCCCAGCGTTTTAGGTCTTCACCTCTCCTTTTGCTCTCCGAATAAAGAAATAAAAATCTGGGCTTTTTGAGTAAGTTCTTTCTTGTGTTCTGCCCTTCTCAGTGGTGTCACTACAAGTTTCTTTCTATATCTACAACCTGAGCCATAGAGTAACTTCTTTAGGGCTGTACGAATGGCTCTCTCGTGCTGACCCAGCTCTGAGGAGCCTCTGCCCCCAGCACACTGAGTGGTTTTTGTCTTCCTGCTGAAACCTGGGAAGAATGTGTAGCAGCGCTCCTTCGAGCACAGGACCCTGTGGATCTACACTCAGCACATCTTTAATGGGCTCAGTGCGGTGACAGCTGTGACGAATACCATGGCAATTTCCCAGATAAGATTGTATCCGAGTAAGGGCTACATTTCCTTCAGAGTTGCAGAGGCCATTATTATTCTTTGGAGAGGAATTCTGAGGAGGAAATAGCTGATTTAAATGCCTGCTGTCAGTTGCCAAAGAAATTGTTACAAAATACGGCTATAATGATGTGGAAAACTGCCCATTGCTTTGGATCCCACTTTTTTTGTGTGTTCCCCTCCATTCATCATCTGAGATTTCCCTCTTAGCCAACCAGGTGCATGAAAACTGGTGCGCTCGATGAGCCTTCTGACTTGGAGTCTCAGTTTGGGGTTCTTTCACGGTTTTTTGTTTGTTTTTTGTTTTTTATGGTTAGCCAGTCATTTCTCGTGACCTCTTAAACACTGTGCAGTCTTCTGAGAAACTGTGTTTGGGTCAGAAATACTAACCCGGCTTGCCTGGGTTAAATTTCACTTATTCAACAAGTACTTGTTGAATGCCCATTATTTTTCCACACATGAGAGGGCAGCGTAAGGTAGTGGTTTGGAGCCAGGTTTCCGGAGTCAACCTGCCTAGATAATAGCCCTGGCTCCACCAGGATGACTAGCTGTGTGATTTTTGTTGTGTGATGTTAACATGAACAAAAATAATAATGACTCACAGTAGGTGTTCATTAATATGTTCACTATATCTGTAAATAAGAACATTATTACCATTGAGAAATTTAGGCCAGATGCAGTGGCTCACGCCTGTAATCTCAGCATTTTGGGAGGCTGAGGCAGGTGGATCACTTGAGGACAGGAATTCGAGACCAGCCTGGCCAACATGGTAAAACCTTGTCTTCACTAAAAATACAAAAATTTGCCGAGTATGGTGGCGCACGCCTGTAACCCCAGCTTGGGAGGCTGAGGCATGAGAATTGCTTGAACTCAGGAGGTGGAGGTTGCAGTGAGCTGAGCTAACCCTACTTCACTTCAGCCTGGGCAACAGAGGAAGACTGTTACAAAAAAAAAAAAAAAAAAGAAGAAAAAGAAAAAGAAAACAAAGAAAGGTATCATCTAAGATCTAACACAGGACACATACAAGAATAATATAAAACAAGATAACATTCCCCAGGATGGCCTACAAAAACCTTGAACAAACAAACAAAAAGCTTGAAGCAAAAAAAGAAAAAGTAAAGGTTGACAAATTTGACAATATAACAGTTTCAAACTTCTGGACAGACACAAAAGTGTCATAAAAATCTACAGAAAGCAAAACAGAAGAAAAAATACTTGTCATACGTACAGCTGATAAATGGTTAATGTTCTGCTTGTAGGACAATTAAGAAGAGGATACATACTTGGGAGAAGTTGGAGGGAAACTTTAGAGCCCCAGAGGAGGAGGTTGATTACAAGCTTAGGTGTTTGAATTTAATTTGATGAAAAAGACTCATCAAAGTTTTCGAGAACCAGAACTGTTCCTAAGGAAGATTAATCTGGTAGCTGCATAGTGGGTTGGCTGGAGAATAAAGACTAGTAAAGACTTGGATGCTGGCAAGATCAGGTGAAAGATAGTTTCAGCCTCTCCTGGAAATGGAAAGGAGAGAATGGTTACGAACATTCACTTGGGTCGAAAAACAGTAATGACTGAGATTTTCTGAGGTTTTGGAGCCCAAGTAATCAGAAAGAATTAGCAGAGTTAAGGCAGATAGGAATAAAAACAGGTTTTGGGGGAAGCCAATGGTTTTCTTTCTGAAACCGCATGAGTGTGAGGTGTTAGCTTTAAAATTAGAGAAGGAGAGTTTAACGGTTGGAAATGCAGATTTAGAGCTCTAATGTAAATTTAAATATAGAAGTAGGATCCATCTCAATAGAAGCTGAGGTCAAAAACATAGATAAAATTACAGACGTATTTTTACCGAGTGAAAATCTAGGCTTGAAGACCATGGCAGGAAGGGAACTGCTGAAAACACAGATTCCTGAACCCTATTCATACAGATTGTATTAGTCAGGGTTCTCTAGAGGGACAGAAGTAATAGGATAGATAGATAGATATAAAGGAGAGTTTATTAAGTATTAATTTACATAATCACAAGTTCCCTCAATAGGCCGTCTGCAAGCTGAGGAGCAAGGAGAGCCAGTCCAAGTTCCAAAACTGAAGAGCCTGGAGTCTGATATTTGAGGGCAGGAAGGATCCAGCACATGAGAAAGATGTAGGCTGGAAGGCTAGGCCAGTCTAGTGTTTTCATGTTTTTCTGCCTGCTTTACATTCTAGCTACACTGGCAATTGATTAGATGGTACCCAACCAGAGTAAGGGTGGGTCCACCTTTCCCAGCCCACTGACTCGAATGTTAACCTCCTTTGGTAACACCCTCACAGACACACCCAGGATCAATACTTTACATCCTTCAATCCAATCAAGTTGACAGTATTAACCATCACATCTACTGAATCAGAATTTTGGAATAAGGAGTCTATATTTTTAATAAGCTGCCAATATTTTTCTCATAATCATTAAAGTTTGAGACTCTGTGCCTCAGGACACGAAAGATGCTGAGGAAAACTAAAGATGGTTAAAAGGTAGCAAGTAAATCTGGGTGGTGTAGCCAAGACAGGAGTTATACAGTACAGGTATCAAATCTTTCATTGGCTCATGGAAGAAAGGAATAGAGGCTTTTGATTTGGATATTAGGAAGCAATTAGAAGCCTTCCTTCCTGTTTTAGTCTACTCAGGCTTCTATAATAGAATATCGTAGACTCGTGGCTCATAAAAAACAGAAATTTATTTCTCACACTTCTGGAGGCTATGAAGTCCAAGATCAAGGTGCCAATAGATTCTGGAGTCTGATGAGGGCCCTCTTCTCCCTGTGTCCTCACAGGATGGAGGGGTGAATGAGCTCCCTCAGGCCTCTTTTATGTGGGTACCAATTTCAATAATGAGGGCACATCCCTCAAGACCTAATCACCTCCCAAAGGTCCAACCTCTTAATACCATTGTCTTGGAGGTTAGGATTTAACATATTAGTTTTGGAGAACACATTCAGATCATAGCACCAACTAACTGAGAAACGCCGAAGGAGGGGGAAGATGATCTTAATAGGTGTATGTATGTTAGGGGAGTCTGAGGGTGTTGGTTTACTTTCTTTTCTCCTTGTCACATTGCCGTGGTATAATCATAATTTGCCCATTTTCCATGGAAATCAGCAGCCACAGCCAGGACCACTCATACCCAGGGGTGATAATCTGTAGGTCAAAATAAAATTAGGTATGTACTGACCAGCCTTTGGTCATTCACTCCTCATTCCTCCCCTGGCACATTCTAAAGGCTTCTGGGTCTCTAATTGTGAGAATATTTGCCCCCAATTCTGCCCTGACCAGAGGAACTGCTTGGTGGGTGACATTAAACCAGTGTGTTAAGCCATTCTTGCATTGCTATAAAGAAATACCTGAGACTGGATAATTTATTTTTAAAAAGAAGTTTAATTGCCTTATGGTTCTGCAGGCTTTACAAGCATGGTGTGGCATCTGCTCAGCCTCTGGGGAGGCCTCAGGGAGCTTTTACTCTTGGAAGAAGGTAAAGCAAGAGCTTTCATGTCATATGGTGAAAGGAGGAGCAAGAGAGAGTGCGGGGGCTCAGGGGGAGCTGTCACACACCTTTAAATGACCAGATCTCATGTCAACTCAGAGTAAGGGTTCACTGATTACCAAGGGGATGGTCCAAGCCATCCATGAGGGATCTGCCTCCATGATCCAAACACCTCCTATCAGGCCCCATATCTAATACTGGGGATTACCTTTTAACATGAGATTTGGGCAGGGACAAACACCCAAATTATATCATTCTGCCCTGAACCGACCTCAAATCTCATGATTTTCTCAAATGGCAAAATACAATCACATCCTCCAAATAATCTCCCAAAGTCTTAATTCATTTCAGCACTAACTCAGAACTCCAAAGTCCCTTCTGAGACAAGGCAAGTCCCTTCCATCTCTGAGCCTGTAGAATCAAAAACAAGTTATTTACTTCCAAGATATAATGGGGGTATAGGCATTGAGTAATCATTTTCATTCCAAAAGGGAGAAATCAGCCAAAAGACAAGAGATACAGGCCCCATGCAAGTATGAAACTAGCAGGTTCATCATTAAATCTTAAAGCTCCAAAGTAATCTTCTTTCACTCCATGTTCCACATCCAGGGCACGCTGGTGCAAAAAGTGGGCTCTGAAGCCTTGGGCAGCTTTGCCCCTGTGGCTTTGCAGGGTTCAGTTGCTCTCACAGGTTGTTGAGTGCCTGCAGCTTTTCTGGGTGCAGGGGGCAAGCTGCCAGTGGATCTACCATTCTGCGGTCTGGAGGACAGTGGTCCCCTTCTCACACCTCCACTAAGCAGTGCCCCAGTGGGGACTCTGCGTAGAGCCTCCATTTCCCCTCCACACTGCCCTAGTGGAGGTTCTCCATGAGGGTTGTGCCCCTGCAGCAGGCTTCTGCCTGGGCATGTAGGCTTTTTCATACAGCTTCTGAAATGTACATGGAGGCTGCTGAGCCTCATTCACTCTTGCACTGTATGCCTATAGACAACATCACCGGAAGCCATCAAGGCAAATAGCTCACACCCTCTGAAGCAGCAGCCTGAGCTGTATCTGGGAATCTTTGAGCCATGAATTGAGCCAAGGGGCCAGGATGCAGGGAGCAGTGTCCTAAGGCTTTGCAAGGCAGTGAGGCCCTGGGTCTGGCCCACAAAACCATTCTTTCCTCCTAGGCCTCAGGGCTTGTGATAGGAGGGGCTGCCATGCAAATCTCCAAAATGCTTCCAGACTTTTTTCCCACTGTCTTGGCTGTTAGCACTTGACTTCCTTTTAGCTATGCGGATTTCTCTAGCAAGTGCTTGCTTCACAGCCGGCTTGAATTCCTCCCCAAAAATGCTTTTTCTTTCTCTGCCATGTGACTAGGCTGCAAATTTTCCAAGCTTTTATGCTCTGCTTTCTGTTTAACTATAAATTCCAACTTTAAGTCATTTCTTTGCTCCCACATTGGAGTATAGGTGATTAGAAGGAGCTGGGCCACGTGTTAAATATTTTGCTGCTTGGAAATTTCTTCTGCCAGGTGCTATAAATCATCACTCTTTAGTTCAAACTTTCACAGATCCCTAGGGCATGAACACAACACAACCAGGTTCTTTGCTAAGGCATAACAAGGGTGACCTTTGTTCTAGTTCCCAACAAGTTCCTCATTTCCATTTGAGACTTTAGCAGCTTGGACTTCACTCTTGATATAACTATCAGCATTTTGTTTACAATCATTTAACCAGTCTCAGAAAGTCCAAACTTTCCCTCAATTTCCTGTCTTCTTCTAAGGCCTCCACACTCTTCCAACCTCTACTTGTTACCTGGTTCCAAAATTGCTTCCACATTTTCAGGCATCTTCATAGCAAGGCCCCACTCCTGGGTACCAATTTTCTGTATTATGCCATTCTTGTATTGCTATAAAGAAATACCTGAGACTGGGTAATTTACAAAGAAAAGAGATTTAATTGGCTCATGGTTCTGCAGGCTTTACAGGAAGCATGGTGCTGGCATCTGCTTAGCTTCTGCAGAGGCCTCAGGAAGTTTACAATGATAGAAGAAGGTAAAAGGGAGGCAGGCACATCATATGGCCAGAGCAGGAGCAAGAGAGGTGGAAGTAAGTGTCATACATTTTTAAACAACCAGATCTCTCAAGAACTCACTCACTATCATGAGGCCAGCACCAAGGGGATGGTACTAAACCATTTATGAGAAATCCACAGCCATGGTTCAATCACTCCCAGAAGACCCCACCTACAACACTGGGGATTACAATTCAACATGAGATTTGGGCATGGACAAATATACAAACTATATCAACCAGTATTCTTAGCGATGGTTTTGTGGTGTGTTAGTTATTCAGTTTGGCTCTGTGTCCCCACCCAAATTTTACCTTGAATTGTAATAATTCCCACATGTCAAGGGCAGGACCAGGTGGAGATAATTGAATCATAGGGGTGGTTTTCCCCATACTGTTCTCATTATAGTGAGTGAGTTCTCACAAGATCTGATGGTTTTATAAAGGGGTTCCCCCTTCACTCAGCACTTATTCTCTCTACTGCTGCCCTGTGAAGAGATGCCTTCTGCTGTAATTATACGTTTCCTGAGGACTCCCCAGCCATGAGGAACTGTAAGTCAATTAAACTTCTTTCCTTTAAAATTACCCAGTCTCAGGTATTTCTTCATAGCAGAGTGAAAATGGACTAATAGAGTTAGGCTCTGCTACAGTTTGGTTTGTTTGACCCTGCCAAACCTCATGTTGAAATTTGATCCCAGTGTTGGAGGTGGGGACATTTTGGGAGGTTTTTCAATCATGGGGGCATATTTCTCAAGAATGGCTGGTGCCATCCTCGTGGTAATAAGTGAGTTCTTACTCTATTAGTTCACTCAAGAACTGGTTGTTAATAAGAGCCTATTATCTCCCACCTCTCTCTACATGATCTCTGCAGACACTGGCTCCCTTCTGCTGTGAGTGGATGCAGCCTGAAGTCCTCACCAAAGGCTGAGGAGATGCCATTGCTGTGCTTCTTGTATAGCCTGCAGAACAGTGAGCCAAATAAACCTCTTTTCTTTATAAATTATGCAGCCTCAGATATTTCTTTATAGCAGCACAAATTGACTAAGACAGGTTGTCAATGCAAATGGATATGTAATATTATTTTTGAAATTTGACTTACCCATTTGTAATTAAATAATTTGAAGAAATGATTCTGAAGTTTTTTGATTTTTGCTTTTTAAAGAAAAGAGCTCATAATTTAGCTCACAATTATGGGAGTCCGATACCATGGCAACAGCATCTGGTGAGGACCTTCATGTTGCATCATAACTTGTCAGAGGGCATCACATGATGAGAGGGCAAGAGCCTGAAGTTTTTCTGATACATGATTAATGGCTGCCATAACTGAAATAACTCACAGAGATACTAGCTAGTAACTGCAGATGTGTAGTGCTTATTTAAAATCATGGTGTATGTTTTTAAATCCCAGTAAAAAATGATGTAGAGGTTGCACTAAAATTTTGCAAGAAATATCTACTTTTTCTATTGTTAATACACTGCTTTTAAAGACATGGATCAAACTGGGCTAAAATCAAGGTGCTAACAGAGCTGCAGCTTTTCTAGAAGCTCTAGGACAGACTGTGTTTCCCTGCCTTTTACAGCTTCTAAAGGCCACTTGTATTTCTTGGCTTGTGGCTTCTTCTTCTGTTTTTAAATGATATCACTCCAATTTCCACTTCCACTGTCACCATTCTTTCCTGATTCTGTATCCTCCTGCACCCCTTTTACAATGAATTGTGATGACATTGAGCTTACCCAAGTAATGTAGGAAAATCTCCCCATTTCAAAAATTTTAACTCAGTCATATCTCCAAAATTCCTTTTGCCATGTGTGATAGTTAATTTTATGTGCCAACCTCACTGGGCCATGAGGTGCCCAGATTGAATAGTATTTCTGAGTGTTTCTATGAAAGTGTTTCCAAATAAGGTTAACACATGAATTGGTGGACTGGGTAAAGTAGATTGTCCTCCTCAATGTGGGTGTCGTCATCCAATCTATTGAGGGCCTAGAAAGAACAAAAGGTGGAAGATCAACAAATCTGCCCCCTTTTTTATGCCTAAACACTTGAGATGGGACATCTCATTTCAACTTCTCCTACTCTCAGACTGGGATTTCCACTATCAACTACCCTGGTTCTCAAGCCTCGGGGCTCAGACTGAATTATACCACTGGCTTTCCTGGGTCTCCAGCTTGCAGACTGCAGATCATGGAACTTCTCAGCCTCTATAATCATGTGAGTCAGTTCCTCATCATAAATGTATCTATATCTATACCTATAACCAATTGGTTTTGTTTATCTGGAGAATTCTGAATAATATACCAATGAAGTAATATATTCACAGGTTCTAGGGATTAGGACATCAAGGTCTTTGAGGGGCCACTATACAGTCTGCCACAGTGTCCTAGATAAACTTGAAAAGTAGACTTTGCCTTGAACTCCCACATTGTTCTTATAGGACACCCTAAATGCTGATAATGACATGTAACATCTCACGTGTGGATTGAGCAAAGTATTAGTGTCAATCTATGCATTAAATATTGGCGAAAATAAATTTTTTTGGATAAAAATAAATGTAAAAAGGATTTTTTTCTCTCCATGTTATGTGATTGTCCAGAGCACCTCCTGTAATACATTTATCCCACTTTGGTGATCAATGAGAATGATGGTTAATTTTATATGTCAACTTGCCTAGCCTATGGCACCCAATAATTTTGTCAAACACAAGTCTAGATATTGCTGTGAATATTCTTTTAGATGTTATTAACATTTAAATCAGTACACTTTAAATGTTACTGAGTGAACGAGGTTACCCTCTGTAAAGTGAGTAAACCTCATCCAATTAGGTGAAGGCCTTAAGAGAAAAACTGAAATACCTCAAAGAGAAAAGAATTCTACCTCCAGACTGCTTTCAGACTGAAGACTTCAACATCAACTCCTACTAGAATCCGCAACCTGCCAGCCTGATCTGAGGACTTCTGGCTTCCCAACCCCCACAATTTCTCAAGCTGATTTCTTAAAATCTCTGTCTTTCTCTCTCTCTGCTTCTCTATCTCTGTCTTACTGTCGACACATGCGGGCGGGCACACACACACACACACACACACACACACGATAACTAATATGAGTTAGGGAGCACTTTCAACCTCTGGGAAGGTATGATTTCAGGCATTACAATAAATCCCAGGTTCATGCATGATATTAATAAATTTAGCAGCTCAAAGTAAAATAAAATCTAGGCTCACTCATTCTTGCTCTAAAGTGCTTCTGTCTTTAATCAAGTGAAACTAAAATCTAGATTAAGCAGTAAGTCTTGCTTAGAGAAGCCTCAATCCTGGCAAAAACTATTTAAAATATCATAAGTGTTGGAACTGCAGCAGAATTAGGAGGTTTCCTAATTTGTCTCTTTTACTGATCTTACTGACTTTAAGTATTATAAAATCAGTTGATATCAATGTTATAAATAGTGTATTTCCTTTCATACGATTGCTTTATAATGATTAGTTAATTAAAACTCTAAAAGCCTTGGTATTGAGAAAACAGAAACCATGGCTCACTGACTTTGGAAGTGAATTAGGCATTCATAGTAATATCACATTGTTTCAAGGAAGAAAGCAAGAAGAATGACATTGAAATCATGGGAGGAGCATAAACAGATATGATATCATTTCTTGGCTTGGAATTTTGTCAAAAGACAAGTGCTAATAATTTTTACCATAAAAAGTGCCAAGAATGCTCTTTAATGAAAACCACTATTGTGAATTTCTGGGTCCCTATCCCATCAGAAAGTGATGTTGCTATCAAAAAGAATCCACTTACATTTGAACATTTGTAAAATACTGACTCATAAGTGGTTTTCTGGATCCTTGCAACCAGTGGAAATATGTACAGAAGTATTCTTTAGTCCTTTAAAGTGAAAGATGAAAAAAGTATGCAAAACAGTAACTCCAGGATTTTTCTAGAGCAGTGTGCTTTCCTTGTGCCAGAACCAATATATATCGGTTCTGTCCTCTCAGTGGTATCCACAGGTGCAGGCTGGGTCAGGAGGGTGGAAGCAGAGGTGTGGGTGTGAAGTCTGAGCATGGGAGGCCCTTCGTCATAGATATTATCTCCTTTTCCAAGATGCTTTTAAGGCCAGGATCTTCCCTATTCATTGTCTTGGGTTAGGTTCCCTTTTACTATTAAAAATCACTTAACCTATAATCCTCAGACTTTGAAGCTATACATCTTGTGTTCAATCCCCTATTCTATCATTTCACACATAGGCATTATCAAGCAAGATGTGAGTGCTTCTGTTTTGGTATATGATAGATACAGTTTGCATCCCTGCTCTACAACTTACTATCTAATATCTCCTCAAAAATGCTGCACCACTAGTGTTTTAGTCAGTTTGAGCTGTTTTAACAAAATACCATAGACTGCAGCTTAAGCAACAGAGATTTATTTCTTATAGTCTTGAAGGCTGGGACGTCCAAGATCAAGATGTGGACCAATGTAGGTCCTGGTGAGGGCTCTCTTCTTGGTTTGCAGATAGCAGCTTTCTTGCTGCATCCTCACGTGGTGGAGATAGAGAGATCACTTTACTTGTGTTATTATAAATGCACAAATCCCAGTCATGAGGGCTCCACTGTCATCACCAAGTTATCTCCAAAAGCCCCCACCCCCAAGTACCATCACATTGGAGATTAAGACTTTCACATATGAGTTTTGTGGGTAGACAAACATTCAGTTCCTAGCAACAAAATGACCCTAATTTTAACAATATCAAACAACTGACACTGATTCCCTTGCTCACGGGACTGCAAGTCAGTGGCAACTTGGCTCAGCAAGGCTCTGGTTTCTAGGTTACAGGTTTAACTCAGGTTTATACTATGAGTCGTGATACTCCTGGGATCATTGACTTCCTAGGGAAGGAGTTCTGCTGTCTATATTTCCTTATGTGGCTTACAATGAAGAAGCAGCATTCACATGAAACATGATCCTTTCATGACGGATCTTCCAGAATGAAAGAGACAAGTCAAACTCATGACGTATATTTAAGGCCCCTGCTCACATCATGTCTGCTAACATTGCATGGACCCAAGCAAATTCTATGGTCAAGTACAACATCAGTAATGCAGAGATGTCTACTCTGTAACAGTGGGAAGGGAAGAGAGTATTTGCTGAACAATAATCTAAACACCCTACCTGTGTAAACTTGAATAAATAGCTAAATCTTAGTCCTAGTGTCTTCATGTCTTACATAGATATGATAATAATAGTAGCTCTCTTTAGGGTTACTGGGGAAAAAGATACGGTCTATAAAGAAAATAACACAGTTCCTGTAGCATAAAGAAAGTAAATGCTGGCTCTTATTATGAATTTCTTTCTTTTTTTTTTTTTTTTGAGACGGAGTCTGGCTCTGTCGCCCAGGCTGGAGTGCAGTGGCCGGATCTCAGCTCACTGCAAGCTCCGCCTCTCGGGTTTTTACGCCATTCTCCTGCCTCAGCCTCCCGAGTAGCTGGGACTACAGGCGCCCGCCACCTCACCCGGCTAGTTTTTTGTATTTTTTAGTAGAGACGGGGTTTCACCATATTAGCCAGGATGGTCTCGATCTCCTGACCTCGTGATCCGCCCGTCTCGGCCTCCCAAAGTGCTGGGATTACAGGCTTGAGCCACCGCGCCTGGCCTATGAATTTCTTTTGCATGCATGTAGGCAAGTGAGAAAATGGGAAAAGCAAGATGATGTGGAGTAGAGAAGACTAGAGGAGAAATTAAGGGTTGACATTAAAGGCAGTAAAATTAAATTATACATTCAAAAATGGGAACAGGAAAATGGACAGTCTATTTATGTGGTCTATTCATAACTATGGTCATACATGTTATTATTAGTTGTTGGACGTTTGTTTCTACTGTTATGCTATGTGTGAGAACTGTATGTTCATCATGCTATATAAAAAGGTAGGCAAAATGTTGCCAAAACCCATTTTGCTCATTAGGCAATTTGACAAACATGATAAAACGATATATGCAAAGAAAAATACATAACATAAGAAAAGTTCAGTAATTAAAACAAAAATGTGAACCTTAATGAGTATGTTTAAGTAACCAGTCATTTCTGGAAAGCATCTGTAGTTTGCAGAAATCCTGTATTTTAAGTTAGTTTTCAGTCTTCAAGAAATTTGGCCATTTTAACTGAATTGTGTTTCCTTATGAAGTTTTAAAGGAAGACCAAAGACAACAAATTTGGAATTATAACCAAAGTCACTGGATTACTACAGAGCTAACTGGATTGTTTCTAAGAGACTAAGTTGGATCAATGAACAGTTGACATAGTTGATCACTGCACAGCTTCATCATGGAAACAACAAAGCATATTGGGTTCACTCCACTTCGGCTAACTTGATTGCTGTATGTAGATATGGCCTTAGTCTTGACATTTAATCTCCTCTATTCTCCAGTAATACTTCCTTCCATCTGATAAAACTGAGTTTAAAAGCCAAGAATTCCTTAGATCTATTGAGCTAGAAAATGGTCTCTTTCAGTGCATTTAACTGCTCAGCTCTGATTTCCATAAATGGAATATAGTGGTATTTGCTTATCTCTAATTCGGAAACCAACTCCCTCCGTAAATATGCTGAATGACTGAAAGCTATTTTTAACAGCAATAACAATGATAACAAGGGATGGACAGCTTCTCTGCCATTTTGCCTGTGTATTGTCAGACTGGTCTCACAGATGGCCTGCTTGGCAGGCAGGAAAAGAACTTACCCAGTGGATAGCCCAGCTTTCTTTCTGCTCTAAAGATTGCTCCTTTCTTATTCCTAATTTGCCCTTATCCACTGTGGCAGTAGAGGACAGATCTTCTCTCTGTAAAGGTGAGCTTTAATTGAGTGTCCATGGTTGGAGTTTTCATTCCTCTATCTGATCTATACCTGTTCACCTGCTGTCTTAGTCTGTTTGGGCTGCTAGAACAGAATACCATAGACTTGGTGGCTTATACACAACAGAAATGTATTTCTCACAGATCTAGAGGCTGGAAGTCTGAGATCAGGGTGCCAGCATGATTGGGTTCTGCTGAGAACTCTCTTCCAGGTTGCCTGGACCAGAAGGGCTCTTTACAGCCAGCTTCGTACCATCTTTTTCTCTGGACCTAACATTAGCTCTACTTCTAAGGGACAAAGGATCAGGGTGTGCTCAGTTCCAAGTCAAAGCAAAACAAAAAGAACAAGAAAGGACTGAAGAATCATCTTTTTGCCTCCTTGAAGTCCTTGCTTTTGTTCATTCATACATTTGACCAGTATTTATTGAGTTCCTCTAGTGTGCAAGGCATGAAAGATGTCAGTGCAGATACAAAGAGGAGCAGAAACTTTTATTCTGGAGGAGCTCACAAACTAGTAAAGACTAAAAATAAGCTATTCCAATTCAGTGTGTGCTATAGTTTGGATGTCTGTCCCGCAAAACCTCATGTTGAAATTTGGTCTCCAATATTGGAGGTGGGGCCTGTTGGGAGGTGGTGGAGCCATGGAGGCAGATCTTTCAGGAATGTCTTGGTGCCATCCTCATGAGGTGCCAGCTCATCCTCAGCAATGAGTTAAGTTCTCACTCTATTAGTTCCTGTGAGAACTGGTTGTTAAAAAGAGCTTGGCGGCCGGGCGCGGTGGCTCAAGCCTGTAATCCCAGCACTTTGGGAGGCCGAGACGGGCGGATCACGAGGTCAGGAGTTCGAGACCATCCTGGCTAACACGGTGAAACCCCGTCTCTACTAAAAATACAAAAAAACTAGCCGGGCGAGGTGGCGGGCGCCTGTAGTCCCAGCTACTTGGGAGGCTGAGGCAGGAGAATGGCGTAAACCCGAGAGGCGGAGCTTGCAGTGAGCTGAGATCCGGCCACTGCACTCCAGTCTGGGCGACAGAGCGAGACTCCGTCTCAAAAAAAAAAAAAAAAGAGCTTGGCATCCCCTTATCTCTCTCACCTCCTTTCTTGTAATGTGATCTCTGTACATACTGGCTTCCCTTCACCTTCCTCTGTGAGTGAAAGCGGCTGAAGCGCTCATCAGAAGTAGATGCCAGTACCATGCTTCTTCTATAGTCTGCAGAACCACGAGTCAAATAAGCCTCTTTTTTTTTTTTTTAAATAAATTACTCCACCTCAGGCATTCTTTATAGCAACACATATGTGTATAACTGCCATAAGAGAAGTGAACACATATCTATTTTGGAGGGATCTGGAAAAATTTTTTCTGGAGCCAGTGAATTTTAAATAAGACCTGAAAATCAAGTTTGCCATATACATAGAGGTTCGGTTAAAAAAAAAAAAAAGAGTCCAAACAGAGGAAACAACATGTGTAAAGGTCCATACGCCTTTTCATCTTCAAACTTCATTGTATTTCCTTTTGGTCTATGAAGGCTTCTTACTCAAAATGTTGGAGAAAAATGAAGAAGACAATGGGTACAATGCTCAGGGCACATCAACTTGTAATTAAGGGAGACAGAGTGCCAAACCTAAAAGCTCGTTGGACTCTCCCTCCTTTTACTCCCATTCATAACACTGTTTCAAGACTTCTGTTTTCAAAAGAGGTTTAATTGACTCACAGTTTTGCATGACTGGAAAGGCCTCAGGAAACTTACAATCATGGCAGAAAGTGAAGAGAAAGCAAGGAACTTCTTACCTAGCAGCAGGAGAGACAGAGAGAGTGGTGGAAACTGCCACTTTTAAGCCATCAGATCTCATGAGAATTCCCTCACTATCATGAAACCGCCCCCATGATCCAATCACCTCCCACCAAGTCCCTCCCTTGACACGTGGAGATTACAATTTGAGATGAGATTTGGGTGAGGACACAGAGTAAACCATATCAGGGGCCATGCTTCTAATTTGTAACAAAGTGTTTTCATGTTACATCTGCTTACGTTAACCCTTCTCATAAGTTTGGTATGAGTAATAATTATAACTATAATGTCTGACAACTATTGAGTTACAACTATATGCAAGGTATTATTCTATGAGTTTTGGGTGTATTAAATAATTTAGTCCTTAAAAAAATTCTTAGGAGAGTATATATTGTTATTCTAATTCCGCCATGTTTATGAATGAGAAAACTGACACAGGCAGGTTAAATAACTTGCCTAAGGGAAATGACTGGGCTGGGATTTAAACTCATGCAGTCTGACTCCAGAGTCTATGCTCTTAAGCACCACTTTGAACTGCCCCTCCAGAAAAGTCATTGCTGACTAAAGAATAGCACTGTGACAAAATATTATGTTGATGAAAACACCAAGTATAAAGAGTAAACTCTAGTAGACACAGGGAGGATTAGATATTAAATGTTTCTAAGTCCCCAGTAAGATGAAAACTTCTGTTTGTGTGTTGTTATATCCCTAATAATGATTGCTAATAATAACATAAATTTCTTGCAATAGTTAAAATGATTAAAAAGTCTCTCCTGAATTGATTTATTCATACACATTACTCATTACTTACTAGATGTTCATTCATCTCAATTTGCCCTGGAGTAATGAAAACTGCTAACTAAAAATATTATCAATTGAACTATTTGGGTATTACACAAAATATTTGCATCAGATTCCTTTAAATTGGTGTTGAATTTTTTTAAAATCCTGTATAAGTATATAAGTCTAGTTGACCATATAAATGCAAAGTGTTACAGACACTTTGGAAGGAAATTTCTTACAAAACTAAACATACGTATATCATATATACAATCAAGCAATCTTCCTCCTTGTTATTTACCCCAAAATGTTGAAAATGTATGTATACACAAAAAAAACTACACACAGATGTTTATAGAGGCTTTCTTGATAATTCCCAAAACTTGGAAACAACTGAGATGACCTTCAGGAGGTGAATGGACAAATAGTGGAATGTTGTTCAGTGCTGAAAAGGAATGAGCTATCAAGTCATTAAAAGACATGGAGGAAACTTAAATGCCTATTACTAAGTAAAAGTCTGGCTCTGATCTGAAAAGTCTACATACTTAGGATTCCAACTATATGACGTTCTGGAAAAGGCAAAACTATGGAGCCAGTAAAAAAGATCAGTGCCTGTCAGAAATTAGGAAGAAGGGGCTGGATGCATTGGCTCACGCCTGTAATCCCAGCACTTTCGGAGGCTTAGGCGGGCAGATCACCTGAGGTCAGGAGTTTGAGACCATCCTGCCCAACATGGTGAAAACCCGTGTCTACTAAAAATACAAAAATTAGCTGAGCACGGTGGTATGCACCTGTGTTCCCAGCTATTAGGGAGGCTGAGGCAGGAGAATCGCTTGAACCTGGGAGTCAGAGGTTGCCGTGAGCCGAGATCACACCACTGCACTCCATCCTGGGTGACAGAGGGAGACTCTGCCTCAAAACAAAACAAAACAAATCAAAGAAATTAGGAAGAAGGGAAGAGGATTTTTAGGACACTGAAACTATTCTGTATGATACTGTACTGCCGGATACATGTGGTACATTTGTCCAAACCCATAAAATGTACAGCCCCAAGGGTGAAGTATAATGTAAACTATGGATTTGGGGTGATGATGATGTGTCAATATAGGTTCCTCAGTTGTAACAAGCGTATCACTTTGGTGGGGGATGTTAAAGTAGATTCTCCTGCCTCAGCCTCCCGAGTAGCTGGGACTACATGTGTGGGGCTAATTTTTGTGTTTTCAGTAGAGACGGGGTTTTGTCATGTTTCCCAGGCTGGTCTCGAACTCCTGGCCTCAAGTTACCCGCCTGCCTTGGCGTCCCAAAGTGTTGGTATTACAGACGTGAGCCACCACACCTGGCTCTCACTATGCTCTGAAGAGTCCACATGGAGAAGAGAGATCCTGGGAGATAAGGGGCCATGTGGAGAACTGAGGCAGCCCTGGGGAATGAGCTTGGAAGCAGATCTTCTGAAGTTGACCAACAGTGGGGCCTCCCCTGGGAAGGGGAGCCTTGAAGTGACCCAGCCAACACCTTGCATGCATTCTGTGAGCAACTCTGCCTAGAACCACCCAGCTAAGCGACTGCCTGGTTTCTGATCCACAGAAACTGTGAGATAATAAATGTTTGTTGTTTTTAGCTACAGTGTTTGGGGATAATTTTTTTACAACAATCAATAAGTAATGTACTCTCCAATTTCAATGCACAGAGACAATCAGTGTTAACAACAGGGTGCTTATCATTCTACCCTTTTGTCTATTAATATGCCAGAATTAAATACATGTATATATGCACAAATATACACACATCATAAAATCCTCTTTTTTCTTGCAAGAATAGGATTATACGATACTTATTTATTGAACAAATTGTGTTTAGTCCTGTAATAAGCCACGGACATCTCTCCATGTTAATAAGTATATATGGAACTTTTTCTTTCTGAACTGCCAAACAATATTCTATCCACTTTAATGGACATTTAGGCTGATTATAATTTTTCTACATTCCAAATGATGGTGCATTAAATATTGTGGTAATAATATGGTTTGCAATTTTTGGTTCCAGTTTGCACATCATTGGACTTGGCTCTTTTTCTTATGGAAACTAATAATTAGTCCTATGCTGATTTTTTTTTCCCAGATAAAATATAAACAAAAAAATTTAGAGTTTAAAGAATTAAAAACTGAACTGCACTGTATTACTTATTTAATTCACTGACAATGATACTACTATTTGTCAATTTGATTTTCAGTTGTGTTTGGAGTGATTCTTTTGGCTGTAGAATCTTATAGGCACTCCCATGTGGAGACTGGGAAGTCTTTAGATGAATTTGCTAATCTTTTATTTTAGAAAATCCTCTTAGAGTTCTTTGAGAGTTTCATTCTTTTTCACTTGCCACTCCTTCCTCATTCTTTCTGCTGTGTTAGATTTTTCCTTCTTATTTTTAATATTAAATTATTTTAAAAGTTCTTATAAAATTATACAATTTAGAATTTTTAAGGGATTCTTAGCTTTTTGAAAGAAGAGTAATCAGAGAAATTTAATAAAGAATGTAAATATAATAAGTAGATGATACACAAGGTTTTGGTATAACTAATGTGATTAAAAAAATAAAGCATACCTTTTCATAGGAAAGTGGTATTTCAGAGGAAAAAAACGAGTTTGGTAGCTATGAACATATTAAAAATACCTAATTTCTTGGATGGAAGTCTTCACATGGTTTAGATTCAAGTTAAATATGGAGGGTAGAGCCAAGGGTAAATCACAGCAACAAGTTTTCTCAGTATAATTAATACAGGAAGTCCCTGTACTACAGAGTTTGAGACTCTTTTAAGACCTTAATACTGAAATCGTCCAAAGGGCTAGCCTACAGATTACCTGTAGTAAAGGAATAGGGCTACACATGGTGAATGATATAATAGGCCTTATTTTCAAAGATCTTGAAGGGTTTCTGGGACCCGCAGAGTCACCATTTATCCTCTGGCTCTGATTCTTTACATCTTCCCCTCAGGATGCCTGGAATTGCTGAGAAAGTGAAGACAGTAAGCAAAGCATTTTGAGACAGTAAGCAAAGCATTCAGACTCATGGAAAAGTGAGCTGTCATTTCCTTGCCTTGTGGATTTTTTTTTCTTTTATTTTGAAAGAATCACAAAGTTGCAAAGATAGTACAGAGTTGCTATAATCTGAAAGTTTGTGTTCTCCGAATTCGTATGTTGAAATCTCAACCCTAGAGATGGCATTAGCGAGTGGGGCCTTTGGGAGGTGATTAGGTCATGGGGGCAGAGCCTTCATGAATAGGATTAATGCCCTTTTAAAAGAGTCCCCAGAAAGCTTGTTCACCCCTTCTGCCACTTGAGAACATAGTAAAAGGTACCATCTACAGACCAGAAAGCAGGCCCTCACAGGAGGCCAGATCTACTGTGCCTTGATTTTGGATTTGCCAGCCTCCAGAACAGTGAGAAATAAATAACTTTTGTTTATAAGCCACCCAGTTTATGATATTTTGATATAGAAGCCCAAATGGACTAAGACAAGAGTGTTCCTATACATCCTTCACCCAGTTTCCTCCAGTGACTACATCTTATGTATCTATAGTTCAATATCGAAACCAGGAAACTGACATTGGTACAATGTGTGTGTATAGTTCTATTTTACCTACAGATAGTTCTATAGCCATTTTATCACATGTGTAGGTTCTTGTAACCACCACCACAATCAAGGTAAAGAACTCTTCCATCACCACAAGGACCTTCCTCTTGCTACCTCTGTAGAAACATGCCTACCTTCTCCTCCATCATCTCTAATAACTTTCCTGAGATAGTCAGTGAAATATTTAGTAACTGTCATTTCCTTGCCAAGTTGAACTTTTAAAACCTTTAGGAAAAATGATCCCTCCAGGATGGTATTACAGTTTGGGGGAAAAATATTTTTGCCATCATAAATGGGATTTTTGATGAGTGGAGAGCACAAAAAACTTCTACCAGTTCAAAATCTTTTGTGCTTTGGAATTCTAAATATTTTAAATTGTAGAAAGGTAAAAAGGAATATATGCCATATATTATGAAACATCCCAGTGGGGTCCGGGGTAGCATCCTGTAATCAAACGTGTTAATGTTTATGGAGCAAAACAAATGGATATTAGCACCAAGTACAATAAAATGACATTAAATAGACTCACTTAAATGTAGGTCATGTTTTTCAGCCAAATGAATTCAGATCAAGTCCAATTCTGCCATCAAATGAGTTCCAAAAAACAAGTCTGATTTCAGAATTTTTTAGATTTTGGAATTGTGAATAAGTAATTGTGGACTACAATTGTTTTTTATTTTTTATTTATTTATTTTTTCCCCAGGCTGGAGTGTAATGGCGTGACCTCAGCTCACCACAACCTCCGCCTCTCAGGTTCAAGTGATTCTCTTGCCTCAGCCTCCCGAGTAGTCAGGATTACAGGTGCATGCCACCATGCCTGGCTAATTTTGTATTTTTAGTAGAGATGAGATTTCTCCATGTTGGTCGGGTTGGTCTTGAACTCCTGACTTCAGGTGATCCACCCGCCTCGGCCTCCTAAAGTGTTGGGATTACAGGTGTGAGCCACTGTTCCTGGCCTTTAAATTTTTATTGTGGTAAAATATATACAACAAAATATTCCACTTGAATCACTTTTAAGTGTACAATCCCTGGCATTAATTACATTCACAACTCTGTGCAGTCATCATCACTAATCATTTCCAGATGTTTCCATCTTTCCAAAGACAAATTCTGTAGCCATTAAACAATAACTCCCCATTATTGCTTATTCCAAACATAGTCTCTGATAACTATTCTCCCATACTGTATAGTCCTTGATAACTTCTAATCCATTTTTTTGTCTCTGTGAATTTGCTTATTGTACATATTTCAAATAAGTGGAATCATACAATGTGTATCTTTTGGGGTCTGGCTTATTTTACTTAGCATAAGCTTTTCCAGGTTCACTCTATTGTAGCATGTGTCAGAATTTCATTCATTTTTATGCTGTATAATATTGTACTTATGCGTTTTTGGCCAGCTGTGGTGGCTCACACCTATAATCCCAGCAGTTTGGGAGGCCAAGGCAGATGGATCATTTGATGTCAGGAGTTTGAGACCAGCCTGGCTAACATGGTGAAAACCCATCTCTACTAAAAATACAAAAAAATTAGTGGGGCATGGTGGCACAACTACTGTAGTCCCAGCTACTTGAGGCTGAGACAGGAGAATCCCATGAACCCAGGAGGCGGAGGTTGCAGTGACTGAGATCGTGCCACTGCACTCCAGCCTGGGTGACAGAGGGTGACCCCATCAAAAAAAAATAAATAAATAAATAAAACTGAATTGCAAAGATACATTACTAAGAACCAGGATTTATTTCAAAATGGACATTATTTTACAGTTCTGAGAATTGTGTAAATCACAATTGAAGTAAAAGTGGAAGTAGATACATTTAAAATGGGGTAATAGCATCTGAAAACCTATCTTTTATAAGTACTGTGGCACACTGAAGTTAGTTAAATATTTCTGAGTGGTTTACTTAGAGACTTAAAGAGGAAATCACCAATCTAGCCAATAATTCAGAAATGAAGCTATGTAGACTTTGTAATGGAAACAGCACTGAAACGTAATTTACTTTTCCTGGATTTTTTCCCAGTTTTATTTTGTTTGAGAGGAAATGACATTTTTCTTAATACTAACAAACCATTTTTTTAAACTAGCAAAGATAATAATAAATAAATGTCAGAACTGTTTGTTGATTTAAAAATCTCCTGGATGGGAAACATGTGAATTTCTATAAGGTTACTTTGTACCCCAGATGTATGAAAACTTTTTTGTTCATGAACTTCTTCAGAGAGTTTACATATCACAATATTTCAGTTTATAAAAACAATCTTAGTTCCATCCATTAATTTTTTATTTCAAAATATTAATTTTGTTTTTGAATGGGGGGAACAGTCACCCACGTACTTTTAGCTGTGAATAAAAATTGTGCTTGTAAATTATGGAAACATCATAATCTCCTTGAGATTTTCTTCTGATAATATATCATTTGGAAATATTTAGGGAAAAATTAGAAATTAAAACGAATTAGAAACCCTCTTTTCACAAAGAAACAGAACAAGCGAAAACCCTGAAACTATCTCATTATTCAGCCAACGTTCCAAATTAAATTAAATATGTAATGTGAGAAAGGAGGTGGGGAAATGTACTTGGAAGATGAATGAAATGACACTGAAAAATTTAAAGATGAAGTAAAATGGAAACTGTTCTTAATTGTTGATGTTGTTTCTGGATGTTCCTCAATAAGGGGTTACATAACTTGTCTTTCTAGCCCTCTCCTCCTTCTTCTGATCTTTGAAGTGTGTCACTCTTTCATTTTGCCATTCAACAGTCTGACATGCAAAAGCTTTGTTCAGACAGTTTAATTTAATCACTGCCACTGGTTCAACAAGATGATAAAATCCCCTGTGCTGTACAACATCCAACATCCAGCTCACTGTTATCTGATACTGTTTGAAGCTTCTCTCATGAATGCATGCTGATAACACAAGAACTCCAAACATGTCATAAACAATATATTAATGCCCCAGTTGGAATTCCATTAGAATAAGAAATAGATGAAGTTTAGGCCATTCAAGTGGGCCAAGGTAATAAAATGTAATTTGGACTAATCTTCCCAAAGAATGTCCTGTGTTTGAAGCTGACAGTCTCCTATCACATGCGAAAGTAATTGCTTGTTGACTGCACTGCAGACTTTTGAATCATGGTCCTTGTACTTCACCCACCTTCCAGGTGTCTCAACTAGAAGACAATGTGCCTCTTTGTTGAATGGAAAGACACTAAATTATAAATAATAAAACAAGCAGTGGGTACTTTAATGAATATTGCTAATCGAGATTGGAATTTGTGGAAATCTGAGACAAAAGTAAAGTCAAAACACAACAGAATACTTACTCTTTGAAGTGTTAATTTCAATAATAGTGTCTTTAAGTTTTTCTAATTTAAAATGTATGAAAATACCACAAATACTTAAGCAAAAAAGGCTGACTCAATTTAGAAAATTCAAACCTATTGGAGGAAAGATGCAATTATATTTTTATAAAAAATCCTTTATAAAAGATCTATGAATTTTTTTCATTTTTTAAACATTAACTCTGCCAATTTTTTTTATTCTTTTAGTATTAAAAAATATCTATTATCTGTGACAGGCTTGCTGGCCAGATTAACTTAAATATTACTTGTTGTAGAGACTATTGAGAGAACAAAAATCTTGCTTCTAGCCACTGCACAGTTACACTATGTTAAAAAAATAAATTATACAGTTCTTACTCTGTCCAGGTTACTGTTCTAAGTGTTTTACTTATTTAGACTCTTAAGCCTTAAAACAACCCATTTTAATTACAGATGAGGCAAAAGAAGCTGAGTAATTTGCTCCAGGTCCTATAGCTTTTGGTGGAAACAGATTTAAACCCAGGCAGTCTCTTCCAGGGTGTGTACTCTGAAGAATTATGCTTCTATTGCACTCAGAAAGGGACAGGTTTATGATACCATAAAAACCATTTTAGAAATTTGATTTTGGTGAACATTGAAAGTGGGGGATGGTTAATTTACATGATTGTCAGAGTGATATAATATGCAAATATGAGCATGTTCATTCTCTGTATAAATCTAATCAATGGTTCTTGTTAACAGAGCACAGAAGGATCCTCTGCAAATCCAATTTTCCCTTCTGCACTTTTCCTGCATGCTCCTAATGCTCTAGTGACAACAATTATTTGCAGTCAATGGAATTCCTTTATTTCTCACTTCAATGAGATTTTCATTTATTTTGAAAAAGGTGACTATTTATTATGTAACAGCCTCTGTTTCTAGAAGACATCTATGAAGAGAACAAAGATCTCTACCCTCATGGGGCTTATATTCTGCTGAAGGAAGATTGACTAGTAATGAGCATCATTGATAAGTAAATTACAGCATATTAGAAGGAGGCTGGGTACAGTGGCTCATGCCTGTAATCCCAGCACTTTCGGAGGCCAAGGTGGGCAGATCACCTGAGGTCAGGAGTTTGAGACCAGCCTGGCCAACATGGTGAAACCCCGTCTCTACTAAAAATGCAAAAATTAGCCGGGCGTGGTGGCACACACCTGTAATCTCAGCTACTCAGGAGGTTGAGGTGGGAGAATCACTTGAACCCGGGGAGTGGAGGTTGCAGTGAGCTGAGATCATGCCACTACAGTCCAGCCTGGGCGACAGAGTGAGACTCAGTCTTAAAAAAAAAAAAAGAAAAAAAGGTCATAAGTACTATGATGAGGTTAGAGCAGGAATTGAGAATGTGAGGTGGTAGTTTGGTGGTAAAGGTGAGATGCAATAGGGTATTTGGGGTAGGTGATATTTGAGTAAGACTTGAAGAAGGAGAGGGAATTAGCCACGTGGGTATCTGGAAGAAAAGTATTCCAGCAAAGGAACAGCCAGTGCACACACCCTGGTATGGGAATATGCTTGTCCTGTCCTAGGAATAGCAAGGAGACTCATGTGACTGGATAGCAATGAGTAGGATGAAGGAGTCTAAGAGACAATGGTGGCAGGGAAGGGAGAGAGGAAGGTAGAAGGGCCTAATCTTGAAAGCCTTCTAGACCATTGTAAGGGCTTTGGCTTTTAGTCTCAGTGAAATGGGGAGTCATTGCAGAGGACCACCATGATCTGACTTACATTTTGAAGTGATAATGCGGGATGCTATGTTGAGAAAGGACTATAGAGGGTGGCAAAACTAGAAGCAGCAAGGCTAGGAAGGCTTCAATTCCAAATGCAAGATGATGGCAGCTTTGAACAGCAGTGGTGGTGAAAAGTCGTCAGATTGTGGATAAATTTTGAAGGCAGAGACAACTGTCTTTCCTGATGGGTTGGATAAAGATATGAGAGAACAAGAGGAGGCAAAAATGAGTCCAAGTCTTCTGTTCTGAGCAATTGGAAAGATGAAGTTGCTGTTGACCTGATGTGGGGAGGGTTTGGGGGAAAGAATAAGGGTTGTTTGGGCCATGTTAACTTTACACATTCTGAAATGCCCCTTCCAACTTTTGCTGCCTGGAAGGCTGCTCCAAGTCTTTTAAAAATTGTCACAGGTTTTCCTTCATCATTAATTACCTCCTTTCCAAGTAGAGTAATTTGTTTTATTTTGGACCCAATAGCATTCTATGTAAATCTCTATGACGGCCTTTTTCACACTACTGCACTTGATAGACTTATCTGCCTTTCTGCTAGACTCTGATGTCTTAACTCTATCCGCAGTAGCCAGCACTATTCCTGGCATATAATAAAGGGCTCAATTACTATTTACAGAATTAATAAAAGAGTGAAGCCACTATACGCCCAACTAGTGATTATTATAATTTGTAAAAATCAGAACATTGTACAGAAAACTAGGGCTTTAAGTAAGAAAGTCGCCTATGATGCATTCTTTTCCTACAAATTTCCAGATAGCTGGTTGATTGCAAACTCATTTTTATAGTTTTATGGATCCACAATAGGTTCTACCAGTGTTTAAGATCAGGAACCAGTTCATCATTATAAAGCAAATCTTACAGTTTTCTCATATCCTTTAGCTCTGTTTCCTGTTACCTCTTGTTACAGGTTGAAGTATGTTCTCCCAGATAGAAATGTTGAAGTTCTAATACTCAGCTCAGAATATGACCTTATTTGGAAATAGGGTCTTTGCAGAGGTAGTCAAAATGAGGTTATTAGGGTGGGTCCTAATCCTCTATGACTAAGGTCCTTAAAAAGGGGGAAATTTGGACTGGGAAAGAGATATTGCATACAGAGAAGATGATGTGAAGAGGCACAAGGAGAAAATGCCTATGTGACTGGAATAATGAGTCTACATGCCAAGGAATGTTAAGGATTGCCAGCAAACTCCAGAAAGTAGAGGAGGCAAGGAAAGATCCTCCCTAGAGTCATCAGAAACACAGCGTGCTCTGCTAACACCTTCGCTTCAGACTTCTAGCTTCCAGAACTGTGAGACAATAAATTTCTATTGTTTTGAGGTACCTAGTTTTTCTTATTTTATTTTGGCAGATATAGGAAATTAACATTCCTTTTCTCTACTTCTTCCTAGTGGTAAATCAATGATCACATGACCACACAGTCTTGGACTACATTGAAGCAAGATAACATTTTAGGCACATGCACTCTAGTTTCTGATGGCTTGAATTCAAATCCTGGCTCTAGGAACTACTGGCTATGTGACCTTGAGCAATTAACTTATAAGTCCCAATCTCCTGTATTGTAAAATAGAAATAATAATGATGATGTCTACTTCATGGCATTATCATGAGACTTAATTGAAATAGTGCATATCAAACATTTAAATTAGCTTTAAAGATTAGCTTTCAAAACCAGTTAAGATTCCTAGGTGCACAAACAAGAACTGTAAAATTCACTTGAAAATGTGAGATCAGTAATGGGAGTGCCATATGTACCAAGAAGTTTGAAAGTAAGATGCTGTGAATTCAGATTCCATTAAACAGACTAAACTCAGTAGTTTATGATGAAAATATTTTCTACTTATTTGTATTTTCCTTGGTCTGAAAGATTCCAGTAAAGCAAAAAAGGAACTAGAGCTTCATTAAAAAATGGCTTTACTGGCTGGGCGCAGTGGCTCACGCCTGTAATCCCAACACTTTGGGAGGCCGAGACGGGCAGATCTCCAGGACAGGAGATCGAGACCATCCTGGTTAACATGGTGAAACCCCGTCTGTACTAAAAATACAAAAAAGTTAGCTGGGCATGGTGGCGGGTGCCTGTAGTCCCAGCTATTAGGGAGACTGAGGCAGGAGAATGGCGTGAACCCAGGAGGCAGAGCTTGCAGTGAGCCGAGATCACGCCACTGCACTCCAGCCTGGGCAACAGAGCCAGACTCCATCTCAAAAAAAAAAAAAAAAAAAGGCTTTATTGAGATATAATTAGTATACAATATACTACATATATTTAAAGTATACTACTGGAAAAGTTTTGACCTGTGGAGTCATCATCACAATCAGGATGATGATCATGTCAATCACACCCAAATATTTCCTTATCCCCTTTTGTACTTTCTCCTCATACCTTTTCTCCCAAACTCTCCTACTGTCTTTAGCTCTGTGCCAGAAACCGCTGATCTACTTTCTGTCACTCTAGATTAGCTTGCATTTTCTAGAGTTTTATATAAATGGGATCACACAGCACATACTCTTTTTTTATCTGGGTTCTTTGACAAAACATAATCATTTTGAGATTTATCCATGTCATTCTGTGCATCAGCAGTATATCCCTTTGTGGCAGGTTTGTATTGTATGAATGTATTACCCTATTGGGGGACATTTGGGTTGTTTTGAATTTTGAGCACTTTACTTAATCCATGTGAATTCAAGTTTCCTCTATGGTAACACAGAAATGATAATAATGACATATTTGCAATTACAAATAAAACTATGAACACTCATGTACAAGTTTTTGTACAGACATAAGTTTTAATTTCTTTTTGTTAAATAGAAGGATACAGTGGCTGGATCATATGGCAGGTGTCTATTTAACATTTTAACAGACTACCAAACTATATCTGAAGTGGTTGTACCATTTTCCATTCCTGTTGGCAGTGTATGAAAGTTCCAGTTACTCCACATTTTTGTTGACACTTGGTATGGTCAGTCTTTACAATTTTAGACATTCTAAGAGGTATCTAGTGGTATCTTATTGTGGTTTTAGTTTGGATTTCTCTAGCGACTAATAATAATTACCATCTTTTTATGTGCTTATTTGCAGTAAGTATATCTTCTCCGGTGAATATCTATTCAAATCTTTTGCCTATTTAAAAACTACATTGTTTTCTATTTTTAAGAGTTTTTTATATATCTGGAAATGAGTTCTTCTTTATCAAATTATGTTTTGCAAATATTTTCTCCAGATCAATTTGATCTGTCTTTTCTGTCTCTTTACAGCATCTTTCAAAGAGCAGAAAATTTTAATATTAATGAAGTCTGATTTATTATTTTTCTTTTTATTTTACAGATCCTGCCTTTTGTGTCATATCTAAAGAATCTTTGCTTAAGCTAGGCTCACAGAGATTTTCCCCCCTGAATTTTCTTTTGGATGTTTTATAGTTTTAGTTTTCACACTTAGTTCTATGCTCCGTTTTGAGTTAAAAATTTTTTCAACATGGTAATGGAAAAGATTTACTAACTTGGATTTTGCTTTTTTTGGAAGACTCCAATAAAGCAAGAAGGGGCTAGATCTTCCTTTTGCTTTTAAGTCCTAGTTTTCCATAGATGAACCAACTCTAATTTTTTTAAAATTAGGTTTTTTTTTTTTTTTTTAACCTAAGTTACTGTTCTGTTTAACATTCCAGCTCTCTATACTTCATAGTTAAACTCACACCACTGTGGACAAACAGTATTTTCTCCAGAAAATGTGTGCCTCAGAGGAATTCTCGCCATCTAAGGAACTCCTGGGCTGCAAGTTTATGGGTTTAAGTGGCACCTTAACTGTTATTTTAATGTTTCTACTATAGTCTAAACGGATTATCAGTGTCTTGAAAGGGTTAACATGCCTTTCTAAGAATTTGAGTGATGACTAGAAAATAACAGGCACCAGGGAGAATCAAGTTCAGATTTATTTTCTTAAGATACGTTGTTTGTATTTTCTTGTGCAAACTAGTTACTGCAAATCTCATTGGTGTATTGAGTAAACCTAAGTCCTTGATTCACTGCATTCTCATAATGGATGAACAGCAAAATTGGATTAGATGGAAAATAGTTCTTATTTGCTCTGCATTTTTTTGAATCTAAAACTTCACTTGGCTATCTCACTGTTCAATAATTTTTTTCCCTTACAAGTGTCCCTTGAGTACAAGAAAACAGCTTTAATGTTACTAATTTCAGCAATTTTGAGTTAATAGAATTAGTAGTGTTACATATAAAGTCATTACAATGGCACTGTTTTGCATATTTTTAGCTTCCTTGGACTTTATTTGCAACACCATTATTCTATTATATCTTAGGGAACAAACAAACTACTTAATATATGTGGCTTTGGTCCTCTGAAATTCATTGCATATATCAATGGCTATAAAAACACTTTTCAGGAAGGAATTCCAAGAGATTGATTGTTTCGTGTTCTCTCTTAGGAAAGTGACCCAAAAAATCAATCACAATTGTTTTATAAATATGCCTACTATGCACCAAGTTTGTGCTTCCTCTTTTAACAAAATTTATCCATACATTAAGTCATAGACAAGTAAACAAACATGAATTGTCATTTTCGTTATTTTATTAGTGTCATATGAAATTATGGCATATTATTGACTTCTTCAAGAATATTTTACTTGAGAGGCACAGTTTAACATGCACAATTCAAGATCAATATTGAATATGCATTAATTTTTTTCAAAAACGCTGCAAGGCAATTTTTCTCTACAAATCCCCTGCTGGTATTTATAGTTCTATAAAAAATTATCATTGTGACCAAATGATAGTTTAGCTAAGCTTTAATTATAAAAAATGGATTGTTATTTGCATTGCTGCTTTGCATCCCAGATGTATTTACTAACCATTTAATTTATTTATTCGCCCTTTGCCAAAATAAGTCTAGAAAGTTGGAAGCATTTTTCTGACTTGATTTAATACCACCAATTTTTTTTTTCATTAGGGATCCCTAGTAATTGAGGAATTATTACTTTTTACCTCCTGTGGATATGCAAACTTCACTGACACATTCTGAAACCTAGTCAGTTGTGTGATATGAACAGTTGAACATTCATGACTAGCTTATAGACTAAATCATTTGCAGAGGATTGTACTTTAAATATAAAGATCCTAACATTCCCAAATCGCATTTTAGGTTTAATGGTTCTATGCAATTTAATGTTCAGTTAGTTAATTATGTCACATACCAAGTGCCCTTGTTACAGCAGGTGGTAGGTGCTCATGCTATTGTTTTTGCTGTTAATGATGACAATATGATAACATGGTAACTCAGGATAATGTGGCATATCTATCTTCTAAAATTCCTTTATGCATGTTATCTATCTGGCTCAAGCTACTTTTTTTTCTTTTTTTTTTTGAGACGGAGTCTCACTTTGTCACCCAGGCTGGAGTGCAGTGGCGTGATCTCGGCTCACTGCAACTTCCGCCTCCCGGATTCAAGCCATTCTCCTGCCTCAGCCTCCTGAGTAGCTGGGACTACAGGTGCGTGCCTCCACACCTGGCTAATGTTTTGTATTTTTAGTGGAGATGGGGTTTCACCTTGTTAGCCAGGATGGTCTTGATCTCCCAACTTCCTTATGCACCTGCCTTGGCCTCCCAAAGTGCTGGGATTACAGGTGTGAGTCACCGTGCTCTGGGGGGCCTGTTCATTTTTCTCTCAAACATGTTCTTTAATTCTGCTTGGATGATTTTGAAATTCTTAAAAAATTTTTAAGCCGGGCCCGGTGGCTCATGCCTGTAATCCCAGCACTTTGGGAGGCCAAGGCGGGTGGACCACCTGAGGTTGGGAGTTTGAGACCAGCCTGACCAACATGGAGAAACCCTGTCTGTACTAAAAATACAAAATTAGCCAGACATGGTGGCGCATGCCTGTAATCCCAACTACTTGGGAGGTGAGGCAGGAGAATTGCTTGAACCCAGGAGGTGGAGGTTGTGGTGAGCTGAGATCGCACCATTGCACTCTAGCCTGGGCAATAAGAGCGAAACTCCATCTCAATAATAATAATAATAATAATTTAAAAACTCTCTTTTCTCTTTAATTCATTTTCTGTATTGATTTTAGTTTTCTGAATTTTATTTAAATGACTCTTATATTTCTAACTATAAGCACATTCTTTCCCTAAATAGGTAATTAGTTCTCCAAGGACAGACACCACTTTTTATTCTAATTTGTATTGTCTACAGTCTTACGTAGGACAACCACTCAATAAATTCCTGTTGAAGGGATAAATTTCTTATTTTCTTTTTCTTTAAAGAGTAGTTCATATCAACTTCTTAGTCTTTACCTTATTTTTCTGTTTCTAGATCTTCATCTTCTTTGAGGGACATGAAATGGGAAGGAGCTCTGCAAGAGAGCCTGGATACCCAGCGCTGCCAGAAACATCGCACTTCGGTTGATTTTGTCAAGTTGAAAGTCTCTTGCAATTCACCAATTACTTGTTCAATTATAATAAGGCTGACCCTATGCCTTGGTTTGCCCAGGCAGTCCCAGGTTATATCTCGTCCTCATGTTCCATCTGATCAGCACTTCATTTCACTCACATCTTCCTTATAATTCTCCCTAGATGTTTTTGCAAAATTTAACTCTCTTATGTAAACTTTCTCAAACTCCTGGGTTCAAGTGCTTTGTCCACCTCAGCCTCCCAAAGTGCTAGGATTACGGGTGTTAGCCATGGTGCCCTGTTTGCTCCTATGTAAACTTTCTACTGCCTTGTTTTCTGTGACTCTGTTCCTTTCATTTTAGTCTTCTCCCTGCTGCCTGCTCTTTTTCTGGAGGCTTCTTCTTCGCTTCCTTAACATTTGCGTTCTATCAGCTGCCTTTTCCTTATTGGGCATCTGTTAGGGTCTTGTGGTTTCAAGTCACTTCCTAGAAACGTATATTTTCAGCACGGACTCTCTTCTGAAGTCTGGTCCTGCCACTTAGGCATCTCCACTGGACAGTTCCTGCCCCACAGAATATAACATGTCCAGATATGAAAGTCATCCTTCACGTGGAGCTTTTTTCTGCTGTTGTGTTTTCTATTCTGAATAAAGCCATCAATAGTCCCAAGATCAACAAGACTTGAAACTTTGAGTGTTCTCCCTCACACATGATTTGTTATAAGGCCTATAGCTTCTATTTTCATACCATCTTGTAAATTTGATTATTCTCCCCATCTCCTTTAAGTCCTTATTATCGAACTATTTGATGTATTGCAATAGCCTCATAATTTCTAGTCTCTGGCTTCTCTTTTTACTCTTCTATTAGATAGTTTTGCCAGAAAATATCTTTCTGAAACCTTCGTCAACTTTCCAATTCCTAAAGAGTTCCATTAACTTCTTAGCTTCTTATTCAAGGCCCTATATAATGGGACTCAAAGATCTTCCCTTCTTGCTTTCCAGTCTTTCCCTTCACATACTCCATGTATCAGCCCATCTGTTCTCTGGCTCTCCCTCAAGTGTCTAGCCTCCACCTTATTGCCCTTGGCCAGATTTATATTCCCTATGGTTACTTGTTGAAATTTCTCTTCTACTTGAGGGTCTAACTGAAATTCTACTTGTACCCTATATCTTTTAGTGTCTTGCATTCTGATTATTTATTTTTCATGCTAGATCATAAGATCTTCAAAGACAGGATCAGAGGCAGTATTTATATACAATGCATGATCAGGAAATCATCATAATTTTGAGTGATCCACAAAATAATAAAATTAATCGTAAGATTTTAGTCCTCCTGAACCTCTGAATATGAGCTCTATCAACTCAGCCAACTAGTCAAAAGCTTCAGCATTGTGAATATTGAGGCTGGAATAAGAAAGAAATCTCTTTACAAATCTATCTTTTCACATGTGTACTGTAGGAGAGGGGAGTTCATGGAGTGTACTTCACCAAGACATCATAGGATATGCAATCGGGACCAAATGCAATATGTGAGAATCTTTTATCTATCTCCCCTATAATTCTCTCATAGCTTAAATATGGGCTACTTACATTTTAACATTCTTATAAGTTTGGAAGTATAGGTATTAACATGAAAAACTTCATCTTCCTTTGAAATACTCATCTAAGATGACTTCGAATTTGAAAACAACCTTTACATTCTGTTTTCACTAGCTGTGTGACATTAAATTAGTTACTTAATCTCAAAGTTACTCAGTTTCTTCATCTGTAAAATGGAGATAATAGTAACATCAATCTTGTAGAGTTGCTATGGGGAATATATGAACTACTTAATGTAAAACATGAAAACGGAGATTGGCACATATAATAAGCTGAATACATTTAGATCACGATGATTATTGTTTTCTCAGGTGACTATTAGATCCTTTGGGAAACTACAAGAGAAATGATAAAATTGAAAATGTTACATTTCAAGATTAGGTTTTGAAATTTAAGTTTTCTAATCAAAAGTTTAGGAGAAAATTTCAGTTTAATTCTCATTACGGGGCTTTAATTTTCTGTAATATATATCTGCTCATTCATATATGAGTGAAATAAATAATGAATTAAGAAATACAATATTGAATGGAATTGTAATATAACTCACAAATGGAATCTTTCATCAGGAAGTTATTTAAAAGGGACAAAAATGTCCTTTACTCAAAAATAAAAAGTTAACAACTTGGAAGACCAAGTTTTTAATAATGATAAAATGTGAATATTAAAATCTACATCATTCATTCATTCATTCACTCAAACGCATTTATTGAGAGCTTGCTGCAAGCCAGACAGGCAAGTGCTTGGGGTAAAGACTAAGCATAATGTCAGCCCTCAAGTAGCTCTTTGGTGTTGAGAGCAAAAGAGAAAATTGCATCAATGGTTAGGGCACAGGGTAGTCCATGCTCCAACAGATGTGTGTAGGAAGCAGTGAGGGAGGCATTCATTTAACACGGGGAATTGAGAAAAGGGGATGAGGAAATAATATGCTAAGCACGTGAATGCTTAATACAGCTAAGTTACTGGGTATAAGGGAGAAAAGGTAGGAAAAGAGATTGGAGGCAGTGTACTGGGCCAAGACATTTTGGTCTTGAATGGGGACCAAGAAGCATAGTGGTTAAGTGCATAAATCTGATATTCATGTGTCCAACTGAGATAAGTTCTTATGCCAGTTCTATCACCTACTAGCTGTGTAAAAACATGGGTTGGCTACTCAGTCCAATCCTTAGTTTCCTCATTTGTAAAATGGGCATAATAGTAACAGTCACCTCATAGGCTTTTTGTGAGAATTAAATGGAACAATCTACGTAGAAAGTGTTTAAGTGCCTGATAAAAAGTAAGTCTTCAATAAATATTAGTTATTACTACTGTTATAGCAGAACGATTTGCAGAGCATGAGCAGAAGGTGTGATTCATTCCACCGATTTGTGCCAACAAGTGCTTTATCGTGGGAGGCTGCCAAGCTGAAAAGGGAGAGTGAGGTGGGCCATCAGTTTAGAGGGAGTAGACACTAACCAGAGAAGTGTGAAAAGTTTGGGGTGTTTGTGGAAGATGAGGAGTTTTCCATGGTGAGCACAAAAGGCAATGTTGTAGGAAATGAGGTAGAAAGGTAAACTCAGGAATGTTTTTAAGCAGGTGAATGGCTCAATTAGTTTTGAACTTTAGAAGGATAACCTAGTTGACACTTAGAGGGATTGATATGGAGGGTAATGGAGGGCAAGAGATGTCTGCAAGCAGAGAAACCAATTAGGCTATTATAACAGGTCTCAGTATTATAATAGCAACTTAGAAATAAAGACAATTTCTTAAAAATTAAAATAAAGTATATTTTTTGAGACACGGTCTTTCTCTTGGAGGTCAGTGGCATGATCATAGCTCACTGCAGCCTTAAACTCCTTAGCTCAGGTGATCCTTCCACCTCAGCCTCCCAGGTAGCTAGGACTAGAGGCATGTACCTCCATGCCCGGCTAATTTTTAATTATTTGTAGCAGTGGGGTCTTGCTATGTTATCCAGGTTTATAATAGCAATAGTTGAACTTAGCTCAGTAGTTAGAGAAGCTAAGTGCATGTGTGGACTGATGTGATGTAGTGAGTGAATAAGAGGAAGAAATTGAAGATGGTTATCTAGCTTGTATGAGAGTATTGTCAAGATAAACTAGGCTTTGTAGCGGAAACAAATCATGAACTATTAGTGATTTCATATAACAGGGTTTATTTCTTTCTCATGCAAATTGCAAAGCAGGTCAGGTGACTCTTCTGAGCAGTTCTTTGCCATGCAGTGGCCCAAGGAACCAGAGTTCTTCCATTGGTTAGCTCTGCCATATCAACTGTGGCTTCTAAACAACTGCTGATGGGGAATGGCCACATAGGATCACATATTTGCTTTTGCTGCCTCCAGCTGAAAGTAACACAGGTCTCTTGGAGCCACCCTACTCATAATTTTAAAATCCAGTGACAGCAAACAGTAGCCATATAAAAATATCCTAAAAGAAGAAATATATACAATAGCTACTGAATGATTAAAATAGGATTTTGAGAAAATATCATCTGTTTGGAAACTGTTTTTCAAAAAGTTAACTTTTTAATTTATTTAGCTTATTCTTTTTCATTTCTAAATTAGCAATGTTTGATGGCTCTAAAAATGTCTTTAATATGTCTGAAACTTGTAAAGTCTCTGCCCTGCTCCCTTTGGCTTGCTTAAAGTTCTATCCACATACCTCAGAAGCTTCTCTCCCTCTGGACAGCTTTCTTATGGTTTCTTGAGTGTCGGGAAGGATGTTTGTTTGTTAGCTCTTGGCTTTAGTGGACTAAGGATTTTGAATTTTGTATTGTGCATCTTTAGGGCAATAGACAGAAAGGAATATTCAAAGATCATATAGTATAGAAATCATTTGGCAATTTAGTAAATGTGTATTAATTTAGAATACATGAGAGAACAGCAAATCTGTCTAAAGGTATAGTCTTAATGCAGAATATTCTAGCTGAAATGCAGTTTTAATATCTTACAGACACAGTATATATAATAAACTGGGCTACAAATGGATAATACATAAAATCATGTAAGTTAATGAAAAAATAGGTCTTTAATGCACTATATAGTAATGCACCAAAAATATGTCTTTCAATAATTTTTGAAGTACACTAAAAGTATTATGAAATGTGTAAGCCTTTGGTTTTAAATGTCTATTGCTAAGATGTAGAGAGAAAGAAATTATTTTATAAATTTTGCTAAATTAGAATCACATGCTTCATATTAGAAACATCGCGGATTACAAAGAAGTAGAAATTTTTATTATATTTGATCATTCTTTTGGTTACATTCAGGATATTAAGTTATGACTCATTTTGAGAAATCCAACGTCTAGTCCTTTTCATATTAAAATAATTCTGAAATAAGAAAGGGAAAAATCAAAACAGATGAATAATGAATAACATATATGGCACAGATATTTCATTTCAGTCTTTTAGTGTAGACCATTGATGATTGATTTTGGGGAGGGCACATAGATTACTGTTAGCAAATACAAAGTGTGAAGGATTACCATGCCTTGATCCTTGTTTCCTTCATGATCAACACTGTTTACTTCTATCATTGCAATCTTGTTTTGGTGAACTGTAGAACTACTATTGCTGTCTAGAGTTTCTATGGTATGGACTTATTCAATACCATACTTTTTTCATTCTTTTCGATATATTCAAGCTCTTGCCTAAGTGACTTTTACAGTACAATATCAACAGATAGAACCTGGGGGTTTCTGTGATTCCTTTAGGAAATTAACCAACAAGGATGGTGTCTATATATACAAGATGATGGGTTATGTTGAGTTCCTACTCCAGATAATTTAAGTCAAGCATATTATTCTGAAATCTAATCTAAATGATCAAAATCAACTTCTTATAGTGATTTGATTCATCGCATATTGTTCTATTCTTCTCTTAACACAAACCACCACTGTGGCTTTTGAAACAGTAGTTTTTCAGTGTTGGAAAATTAAGGTGAGTCATAAGAAATTGAAGGTTTTAATTGTTTTAACTACAAAAATGGCAACTTCATTTGGTTGAACACAGTGCTTTAAATGAACAGAACATGGTACATTTGTCTTCTGTACTGGACCAGTCAGTACCTTGACTTGAAACTCCCAAAGGTAGAGCCAAACTGAATTTCTATTCATTATTATAACGGGACAGACAGCAATATCGGTTCTATATTTCACCAAGACAACATTACAATGATAGCAGTAAATAGTGTACAGAATTAAAGAAACAAGGATCAAGACATGGTCATCCTTCACACTTCATATTTGCTAATAGTAACCTATGAGCCCTCCCCAACATTAATACTGAATTTAGGTACGAGGGAATCTGTTAAGCAGACTCACTCCTCTGCTCCACAAAAGCAAGTGGGTGTTAATCAGTTGTGGGTGGTGGGTCCTAGAGCAAACCCCTCATGGCCAGTCAGAGCTCATCTAGAAAGTGAGCCCAGGCAGTTCCAGCCTGATTCCTTTTAATGTCACAGTTCATTTGCAGAACCATAACTGGAATCAAGAATTAAAAAGCCTTATATAAAAGTCAGTAACATTAAACCTTTAAGACTCATGTTTCATGTGTCATAAAAAGTCTATGAAAGGATTTTATATTCTGTACAGTGTTTTAGCACTTTCAATCACTTTTTTTCAACATAACTTTTGTGAACACTTTTATAGCCTCTAAATGAAAAACTAAACTATGTGTCATTCAAAAAAACGTTTTATGGATCACAGAATTTAATAAAAGTTCTGCACCATAACAAGCGCCTGATAAACCTTTATTAAAATTCATTAAAAATATTGAAAAATATTTTAACAGAAATTAGACCTCACGTTTTGGTAAACATGACAAATCACTCTTCAAAGAGTCTGCTTGTTTATCACATATGCAGATCCTTTAGCAGTGAAATAATGAAATATAGGAACAATAGTCTGTATTTGATATTAGGAAAATATTTCTTTGTAT
Organism: Trachypithecus francoisi; assembly: GCF_009764315.1. Taxonomy (NCBI): domain Eukaryota; kingdom Metazoa; phylum Chordata; class Mammalia; order Primates; family Cercopithecidae; genus Trachypithecus; species Trachypithecus francoisi. The sequence continues at coordinate 43,323,264 of NW_022681463.1, forward strand.
CTGATAGGCATGATCCTCTTAGTTTTCTGTCTGCAAAAATCGTTAATAATTAGGAAATATGTAGTAGATTACTATATACAAATAAAAAGAAAACAATGGAAAATGTTGTGTTTTCTTGTATTGGAACCACACCAGAGTGATTGTCCTATTGCAGTTCTCAGACAGCAGAGGAGACTTGAGCTTGCTAATATATTTAGGAATACATGCTCTTAGATACATTTTCTTTATATAATTTTATTTTTCTATAGGATTATATGTAGATAAAAGCTCTGAAACATTGATGAGTCAGTGTGCATAATCTTATTATATGTATATCTATTTATACATATAGATGTATAATTAAAGTACTCAAGAATCTAGAAGTCATATAGATATGTATGTCCCTACGTGTATCTACCTAAATATAGATATGTAGATATAGATACAAACACACACATACACACAGAAAAAAACATTGAAGTTTTGGGAAGGAAGGTTATTTTGGAGTGTTGGTGTTTTCAGGGTATGTATGTGTGTGTGTTTTCTATAGATTTGGAAATCTGTAAGTGATAGGTAATCTTTGAACTCATCTATTCTAGCTCCTTGAATTAATTATAGATTTCCACTCCAATATCCCCAATAAAATGGCCAAGCACCCTCTATTTGTACACAGCTCTCTCCTGGATCTCTGTCTCTGAGGCCCATCATTCCAGGCAAAAACATGTCTGTTAAGAGATTCCCAGGACTAAAATTGTACCCAATTAAAAAGTTGATATGGTTGTAATTTTACCTAGCAGATGGCAGTTAAAACATCATATTTTTTAGATGTTGGATAAGTTTCCTTGGACTTTTTACAAGGTTAAAGACTTCTATTAGTGTATGTATTTATAATTGCTTTGGTTTTTTATGCAAGCTAGTTTATACTAAAATCTCTTTCAGTGGCCTTCAATAATTCTCATAACATATTTTAATATCAGTGTGGCATGTATTAGGAGGAGAAAAGACCTGAAAAAAGGCAATATAGGGTGATTCGCCCAGTTTCATTGTTTAAAAAGATGAAATAACTTTTGGATGAGTTATTTGTAGACAAAACATTCAAGGTTCACAATGATTTCAGGTAGCATGAACTTAACCTATTTCTGCATTATGTTCTAAGTTTCAGTGTTAATGTCTGTTTTCTTGACAGCAGCCATAATTTATGCTTTTAATTATATATTTTTTCAGCTGTAAACTCATATTGTTTCTTTACAGTAATGAAGTCACTGTGCAGCAATGTCATTGTTGTAAAGTGATGAGATATAATGAGAACATGATTGGAAAGAAATCACAGGCAGAGAATGATAGCATACTTAAAGGTGAATGGGAAAAGTTCTGTAAGTAAATAAAAACAATATATGGAGATGTAAAGACAAAATGTGTATATCATTAAAGCCTTACAAATACTATACATTATTTCTATACACTGTTATACCTGCTTTTTGATTTTTTTGTTGAAATCATAGCATCAAAAGAGTGGATCAACTTTGGATCAAGCCCAAGCCTTCAGGTACCAAAGAAAGAGGGCTTCATCTCATTTTTAGACAACTTCAGGAAAGAAGATTGCATGAGCTTTCTTGGTAAACCGTTTATATATTTGTGGAAATTCTCTTTCTCTTTTTTCTCTGGAGATGGAGTCTCACTCTGTTGTCCAGGCTGGAGTGCAGTGGTGCGATCTCGATTCACTGCAACCTCCACCACCTGGGCTCAAGTGATTCTCCTGCCTCAGCCTCCTGGAAATTCTCTCTTAAGCCTAAAGTGCTCATGCTGTGTTTTCTCTCACTGAGTCTTTTTTCTTCTTTTCCTTGAATTGCTTAACAACGCCTGCTGATTTTACCTCCCCAATACCTCTCCAATCTGCTGTCTTTCTATTGTCCTGACTTTTCAAAATTCCACTTCAGTTTGGTCTTCATATTGCTATAAGAAAAGTCACCTTAAAATGTAACTCATACCATGTATTCCTTTGCTTAAAGTTCTCTGAAAGTAACACTTTATGCCTTTGGATAAAATTTAAACATCTTAATACAGAGACCCCTCATAATCTGGCCCCTACTACATTCTTAGCAACTTAATATTTTTTCTGGATTTTATTTTTCTTTATATAAGTAAAAACAGCTGGCATTTGCTGATACCTTACCATGTGCGAGGCACTCTGATAAGCAATTTTACATCTTCTGGGCTTCCCTCTGTGTGATAAGTAGTTACTGATATCCAACATAAAAGGAGACTGAGCTCACTTTTATTTTCTTTTGTCTTCGCAACATATCTTGTCTGCCTACTCTCTGTCAAGAACCGGGGGTAAAATAGTGAGCAACAGAAAACAAAATCCCTGCCCTGATGCACACACCTTTAATCCCAGCACTTTGGGAGGCCGAGGTGGGCGGATCACCTGAGGTCAGGAGTTCGAGACCAGCCTGACCAACATGGTGTTTACATTCTACTTTTGTTTCCAATCAAACCCATTTGGTAATTACTGATCTGCAAATGAATACAGAAATTTTCTCTGGGAGTAGGACGAACATTAAGGAATACAAATTTGCAGTGACGGGATAGGGAGAGTAGTGGGTGGAAGGAGAGGGAAGGAAGAATCATTGTAGTTCATTGATTCAATCTGAAAAAGACGGATATGGTTTGGCTGTGTCCCCATCTAGATCTCATCTTGAATTCCCATGTGTTGTGGCAGGGTCCTGGCGGGAGGTAATTGAATTATGGCAGCAAGTCTTTCCCACGCCGTACTCGTGATAGTGAATAAGTCTCACGAGATCTGTTGGTTTTAAAAGGAGGAGTTCCCCTGCACAAGCTCTCTCTCTTTGCCTGCTGCCATCCACGTAAGATGTGACTTGCTTCTCCTTGCCTTCTGCCATGATTGTGAGGCTTCCCCAGCCACATGGAACTGTAAGTCCAATAAACCTCTTTCTTTTATAAATTGTCCAGCCTCAGATATGTTTTTATCAGCAGTGTGAAAACGGACTAATACAAAAACTCAATCTGAAAAGGTCTACAAACCCAGAAAAGCAATGATTGTCACTCAGCCTTCACTCCCCTGCATGTTCTATGCTCAAGTTCCCCAGAATTACATGCAGTTGTCCAAACTCCAAAGGCTTCTCAGGGCACCTTGCCTCTGCTCCACACTGAGCATGAGTTCATCAAAACAGGCATCACAGGTCAGGTGTGGTAGCTCACGCCTGTAATTGCAAGGAGCTGAGATTGGAGGACTACTTGCAACCAAGAGTTTGAGACCAGCCTGGGCAACATAGCAAGACCCTGTCTCTACAAAAAAATAAAATAATTAGCTGAGAGTGGTGGCACACATCTGCAGTCTTGGCTACTCAGGAGGCTGAAGTGGGAAGATGACTCGAGCCCAAGAGTTTGAGGCTGCAGTGAGCCGTGATTATGCCACTGCACTCTAGCCTGGGTGACAGAGCAAGACCTTGACTCAAAAAAACCCAAAACCAACCAAACAAACACAACCTCCACAACAAAACAAAATAAGACAAAACAAAAACAGGTATCACAGAGTGCTCTATCACCAAAGTTTTCTAAGCCTATGTGTACTAATGGGGTGATAGGAACATTAAACCAACCCCAAATCCCTAATAAACTCCATACAGGCTCATCAGTTGTTGTGGACATTTTCCAGGTAAGTCTGACATGTGCTCATGTTCAGTAACCTCCCATCTGATCTCAGCCACGTCTGTTGCTTAAACCCCTATTTGACACTCATTTGAGACCCCACTGGTAATACTGTGAGAATGCAGTGAGTATTGTTTCCTAAACCCCCTAAGCTACCAGCCCTTAAGACCTAAAAAGTGGTTTAGGTCTTCGGAATCTTCACCGTGGGAGCTGAAGCAAGGCCCCCCCGGGTTCCTCTTCTGCATGACATGGACCTCTGTTCACCAAAGTGGCATGGCTAGTGCTGTGGAGGGTCATGGAATGCCTTCTGGAGACAGGGCTTTCTGCTTTTGCCTGCAGCACAAGATCAGGGATTAGATTATGGCCTCCTTGTTGCTCTTCCCAACTTCTCCCCCACCCACCATCTCCCCTCACCTCTAAGCTACACCCTCAAGCCAATTCCCCAGGCTGCCTGTCCACCCACTGACTACCTATACTCAGATGTGTCCACATCCCACTTTAGAGTCACGGCATGACCCCACCTACAGCGGTACCTTTCCTGCCAGCTTGTCTGTTCCTCCGAATAGACTGTAGACTCCTTGAGGGAAGAGGAGTATGTGTTTCTTTCCTGAATCCCACATTGCACTACAGCTGTCTGCCTTTGTCCTCTTTCTTTTCTTTCCCTTTCTCCAGTTTGTTTACCCAGATGTGATGGTTACTTTTGTATAAACTTAGCTAGGTCATGGCAGGCAGATATTTGGTCGAACATCAGTCTAGGTGTTGCTGTGAAGGTGTTTTTTTACATGAAATTAACACATAAGTCAATAGACTTTACTAAGCAGACTTCCCTGTACCATGTGGTGGGCCTTGTCCAATCAGTTGAAGGCCTTAAGAGAAAAAGCCTGAGGTCACTGGAAAAAGAAGCAATTTTGCCTCCAGACTGCCTTTGGATTCAAGCTGCATCAGCCTTTCCCTGGGTTTCCAGTCTGCTGGCCTACCCTGTAGAATTCAGACTTGACAGTCTCCATAATTATATGAGTCAATTCCTTCATTTGTTTTCCCCCTCTCTGTATCTCTCTCTCTCTCTGTCTCTCCACACATATCCTATTGGTTCTTTTTCTTTAGGGAACACTTAGCAGACTCCTTTTCGTGACCTATCTTAAAAATAGTCTGAACTGGCTGGGCGTGGTGGCTTACACCTGTAATCCCAGCACTTTGGAAGGCTGAGGCAGGTGGATCAGCTGAGGTCGGGAGTTCGAGACTAGCCTGACCAACATGGAGAAACCCCATCTCTACTAAAAATACAAAATTAGCCAGGCGTGGTTGTGCATGCCTGTAATCCCAGCTACTTGGGAGTATGAGGCAGGAGAATCGTTTGAACCCCGGAGGCAGAAGTTGCCGTGAGCTGAGATCGCGCCATTGCACTCCAGCCTGGGCAACAAGAGCGAAACTCCTTCTCAAAAAAAAAAAAAAAAAAAAAAAAAGTCTGAACTATGAAAATTTAATCTCCTGCATTCTTCCTTCTGTTCTCTCTCCCACCCACCTCTTCCCCCTTTCAGCCTCTGCAAAAGTTTTTGAACTTTAGCTATTAACTTGAGAAAACTAATTTTTACCCTAAACAAAGAACATCTTCCTTGTAAGAAAGTGATGCAAGAATTAAACAGTCACAAGGCATGGTGTAGACTTGGCTCCAGACGGCTTGGATTTGAACACTGGCTCCAATGAATGGGCATGTGTTCTGTGTCCAGGGGTGAATTATTTAACTCCCCTGTTTTTCAGTTTCCTCATCTGTGAGCGAGGACAATAATAATTTCTATCTCATAGAATTGTTATGAGGATTGGATGAGTTTACAGTTGTAAGGCACTTAGAGCAGTGCCTGAAACATAGTAATGCTAACAACAAATGTTTGTGACATAAATGGTAATTTTATAGCCCCCATTATGAGATATTTAACTATGGATGATGACCAAACTGGATTTGATAGTAACCATTCATTCTTTAATAGCATATTCCCAGAACAATGGAAATGAACAAAATTATTTATATATCTTTTGTTTCTGACTATAACCACCATATATTTTTATCTGCAGAAAAGACAGAGAAGACAGAGACATAGGGAGGAAATTAAAATGTCTGTAATCCAAATCTACAGACCAGGGACCTGCAAGCTTTTTTTGAGACCAGATAGTATTTTAGACTTGGTAAGCCATATGGTCTCTGCTGCAATGATTCAACTCTGTCGTTGCGTGAAAGCAGTTACATGAATGGGCTGTCTTTCAATAAAACTTTATGCACAAAAACAGACACTGGGTCAGATTTGGTGCCTTGGGCCGTAGTTTGCTGACCCCCGTGCTTCATAACATTAGTGTCATTCTATTGTATCTGTTTTCCATGCATATCCATATATGTAAAAATTGTAAATACAAATTGCAATCCTGCCTTTTCACTGAATATTTCTATTACAGTATAAATAACTGATTAATAACTTCAAACATATTTGGTTTTGATTCCTGCTTAATTCACTAGGATAGATGAAGAGCACTAATGTGAGTTTTTTCCGAGAGCACTAGAGCCATGATAGGACGGGTGAGTACAGGTTGCAGTCTCATGGGGATGCCATCGTGGGCAGGGCTCCCTCTGCCCAGAGGCTTACAAATGGCTATCTATGTCCTGCTGTCTGCCCCACCCCTGTGGCTTGGCTACCTGTTAGCACTGAGGACTGCTCATCAAGGGTTGGACATGCCCGGGGCAGGATGCCTGCCCCACTGAGGTGGGATTGGGTTCCCTAGTAGAGGGACATTTAAAGTAGCAGATCTGCCATATGGTCATCAGAGCAGAAAGCATGCTGGTTGGGGGTCTCCCTGACAATACTGACTAGCAATATGCCCAGCTGATTGCATGGAGTATAGTCTAGGTAGGGTTCTGAGATCAACCATAGCTGGGGCTCCTCGCCTCAATAACCTTCACTTCTTTCTAGTCTTTGCTCAGATTACACCTTTTTGGTTGATTCTACCCTTAATCATTCTATTTGAAGTAGCCAGACATCTATGCCACCTCCCCTGCAAATACAAATAATTTCTCCATACCTCTTACCAACATCTGACATGCTGGCTATTTAATTATTTACTTGTTAATTGTCTGCATTTCCTCATCAGAATATCAGCTCCATGAGGGCAGGAGTTTTTGCCTGTTTTCTTCACTGTCAGGCACAAATCAAGCACTTAATGCTTTGTTGAATGAAAGAATGAATGGGTTTTACTGACAAATTGCCTAGCAGATACCTCCTACTAAATCATTTTCCAGAAAGGTAAAGAAATGTATACTTCTACCAGCGGAGTATGAGCAGGTCCTTCTTACTACAGCTTCATGAGCATATGTGTTATGGTCTAAAACATCTTTGGGGGGGTCAATGTACTTTAAATTGCCTTCCTGTGATTACTATATGTTTCCTTTCCTTAAATTGCTCCTTTGTTCTTTGCCCATTTTGAACAAATTAATTAAAACACTGGAAGGTTCGCTCTTGATCTCTTTACTTTCTTCAGTTTGTCTAATGAGATTTACCTTGGGTTTGTTTGGAGCAAGAAAACAGGTGTTCAGCTGTTTGTTGGGAGAGTTCATGCCAACACATTTGCCATTTGCCCCAGCTCAGAAAGTCCATTTTAGATTTGGCAATAAAGGTTATGAATATTTTGGCTGACTTTATGTATATGCACTAAAAAGGGTGGGATTTTGGCAATTTTCCAGAACTTTCAAATACTAAAACTGCTGGTTTCTTTTTTTTTTTTTTTTAACTTATAGGGTGCCTGTTAATGATCTTGACAACATTTCCAGTTCATTTTGTGACTATTGACTGATACCATATGTACATGCTAACAAAACCATTATTGAATATAATGGAAAAAATGAAACTGGTTGTTAAAGTGGTCACAGTCTTTCCCTAAGCATATTTAAGTTTAAAGCACATATATTATTTAAATTGATAAATATATTCAGTGGTTTTGCAAATACAGTTTTAATCCCTATCAAAAAACTTATTGCCAAACCAGATGGTATATGTAAAATAATCACTTACAATGTATATTTTAAGGACATACCTTAAATAACATTAAAAATAACGTATCAGAGACCTAGCTGGATCCACTCTAGAAATCCTAGTGGGATATTTCTGCATACACACCCATTTCACTTGTATCTTAAGTTAACAAAATTCACTACTGGAGAATACAGACATGGTGTGGATGGGAATGAGAATATGAAGTGATGTGAGTTTGTATTTTTTTTAATCCCCAAAGTCTGCTTTATTTGCAGGTAAATCTTTTTTCCTTCTCTTGATAATAGACATGTTCTTATAATAGAGACTTGTAATTAAAGCTTGCAAATAGCATTATAAAAGAAATAAATATTTTTATTTTAATAGCAACTATCAAATTTCTATAACTCAGATAGCTATACATTTTTATAATAGATCACTCACACATCCATGCTTAAATTTCCATGCCTGTTAAACTTTTCCTTAAGGATAATCAAATAAGGCTCTTTGCCTGTGAATTATACATTATTCTGTAACTAATTAAAACCATTTTATCGTATATCCCAGATTGTTATTTATTTATTTTTCTTTTTGTGTATCAGGAGATAATTTTAGTTAAGTATTAATGTGTTTTTCTTTGTTTAACCACAAAACAGTCATTTGGAAAGCTATTTCTAACCTGAGCATTACTTTTAAAATGACTTGTACACATGCCAGTTTTTCTGCATGTTTTGACAAATGACACATTTCCTTTGGTGCTTCCTTGTGGGTAACAGTGTGTGAGGATGTGGTGTTGGAAAAATTTATTACAGTTATTTTGTAGTTGATATTAAAGAATGTGATGTATTATACCAGGTGTCTGACCTTTAGAGATCTTAGGACCTAATTCATTACAACATAAAATTTACATATTATTCAACTTTGCTGCAGAGCTTTTACGAACAAGTCACGGTGTGTATGTATATCAGGGTGGAAAAGAAAAAGTCAAAGCTCAGGTGAGGAATTGAGGTCTGAACCCTAAGTTTGGATCTGTTTGTAGTGCTTCTGTGGATTTAAGTGAGAATGAGGTAAATACCTAATGGTCTGAATTGAATCAGGGAAGGAAAGGCATTGAATACAAAGTGAAAATTTTGTGAACTAGTTAAGTATGTATTTTTATATACTCCTAACCTGGTGTGCTCTAATCTATAGTGCAATGCAAACTACATCTCAGACAGACTGGAGAAAGACATGGTCCCATATTGTATATTTAAGTAGTTAAGTGTGTTTTACAGCCAACAAAATAATACTAACAGCGATTTTCACATTTAATTTAAAAATATAAGATGAGAAGTTAAAATACAAAGTTACTACGAAATGTTAAAGAAACTGCATGTGAAATAGCGTGTATGTAAATATATAAACAGTTTTTTAAAGAAGTAAAATTTGCTACACACTGTAGCAAATTAGATCTGAACATTAAAAGATTATGTGCTATTGGAAATCAGACAAGACTGTTTTAATTCATTTAAATATGTTCAATACTTCCTTTTCAATAGCTGCTATAATATTCTTTTTCTCATAATCTACTTTCACCTTATTTGAGGTTGGGATCAAATAAATATCTATTAAACAAAAAAGCCTACTTTAAAAATGCATAATGATATTCTACATGATGGCAGAAGAAATGGTCATTTATAAGATTTTGGTCCACTATGATTTCATATCACTCAAGGATCCACAAAGCTCTGATTGGTAATAATATCTTTCCCTGAGGAGTCCACAATATTATGGCAAAAAAACAAGTCTAAATCCTTCTTTATATAGAGACTATAAAACAATTTGAGTTAATGCAAATGGGTTATTAATATCAATATAATCTAAACACTGTTTAAAGCTTCAGTTTGCTATCAAATATAATGTTTCCTTATTCTGCAGTTTAATTAGCGAGGAGGAAGCATTTTATCTCAAATACTGATTTTCTAAATTAGTTTGCTGGAAGGTATAGAAATATGCTTGAAGTTTTTTTGGATTTTACTATTTTTTAATAAATGTGTAGAGGCAATTGAAACAGGACAAAAATTTAAAAGCCGTAATTATCATAAGGATAAGTTGCTTCTAGCAAGTGCAAACCAACCACTCGGACTAATGGCACACTAAGAGGAAGTGCTGTGTATTCGCAGTAGAGGGTGCTGTCTTCTAGTTCTATCACAAGCTAAAATAGAAGGTCACTCAGTCTATTGATAAATCACACTGCCGTGATTCCTAACTGACAGCTCAAACTAACATCAAGCTGGATGAGGGAGAACAAAAGGCCATCAAGCAGCCATTTTCTTGACACTTTTATTCAATCACCAGCAGATTGCTTACGACAGCAATAGCAGCTGTTTTGTCTTCATCTTTCCACATTTGATAAAAGGTGTCAACTCAAATTTTTGTAAATAATTCACTTACCCCTACTGCACACACCAGCACTGCTCAGCATATGCATTTTGTGTGAGCAGATCACTGAGGCAGGTCAGAGCTCAATGATACCAGCTGAAGGTCATCTATGATCTAAAAGGAAGCCTCGATAAAACTACACAGTCCCTCAAGGTCAGAGATAAAACTACGTGTAGATATTTGTGATGGGAACAAAAGGTTAAACAATAGGGAGAAAAAGTATGAAAATGCTTCCTTTAGTAGACGAATGCTTTTCTTTGTTTAAGAAACCTCAGTCATAGCTCCTTGGTCAGTTATCGACATAGGGTGTTTGTAAACCCACCTAAGAGATTAAAAATCTAAATTGTTCTTTCAAAAGTTTGAAAAAAATATTATTTGTAGCATGCTATTCATCATGACTGTACAGCAGCCCGAGCTGCAATTTGTTTCTATGTTCTTTTTAAAAGAATCATAAAAAGAGTGTCAAAAATTAATACAGTTAGATAGAATTTCATTTATCTAGTTCATTTAAAATTCTACCCTGAAATGCATTTAGGCTTGAGAGCTGAGAAAAAAAATAGAGAAAGAAGGTGTTTTATATCATAAGAGCTTCATTTGCTTTAAGGGCTTAGAGAAACTAATAGAGAAATCCTTGAATTATTGCAATAAGATACTCTATCTGGTGTTGGCAGTAGCTAAAAGTGCTGAGATTAAAAATGATACATCCTTCAATGCTGGGTTGTTTCTTCAGTTACATTACTCACAAAATAAATCTAAACAACAAATAGTCACTATTTGGTTTATATTTTCTAATAGGAAAAGTCCATGTGCTTTTGAGATTCTGTCTTAGCTTCAACTGCTGGGGGATTTATTACCTGTAATTGATGTACGCGGAGATCAAAGAGCAGCTTCCTTACATTTTCTTCTATTCTTTCCACCTCGGAAGTCCGGGGGGGCAATAACTCTTGCAATTCCATTGGAATAGGTGTAGAAGAATGAAATGAGCCTGGGTGAAGTACTGCCACAGTAATACAGGGTATTAGAAACATTTAAAAAATCCAAATAGACAATCTTATTTCTGGTTGACAGTTAATTCCCACAAGAATAATTAATATTTTCATGATTTAAACATTAATAAAATAGAGGACAAACTAAGATTTGGAAAAATGTTTTAATCTTCCGAATTTAAAGGCACAGTGTTACCTTCTCATTTTCCAAGTTGTTATATATTTACACCTTCCACCACTCTAAGTTATTAAACATTTGCACAGGCCATTTTATGTTGTAACTTGTCTTCTTATGTACATTTCTTATCTTCTTAACTGGATTTTTGGACCATGTCATAACAAATGCATAACATTGGTACTATTATATTTTATAAAGTGTTTGAAGCACTTGCACACCTTATTTAATCTTCATAATAATAATAATCTTCATAATAATCTTGCAATGTAGTCAGATCAGAGATTATTATCTTCCTATTGTAGATGAGGAAATTGAGGTCCAGAAATGAACAAGGGAGGTCTGCATGTATGTATGTCAGAGAGGTAGTAGGTGAATTTGGTTCTTTTAGCATGTAATCCAGTACTCTTTCACATAACCGGAAGACAGGCACACAAACAAGCCCCTAGCACACACAGATGGAATGCAGTGCTTGGCACATAGTAGACATTTAACATCTTGTTAAATAAATAAGTGATAACCATATGTGTTTAGCCCAGAGGTATGCAGAAGGCACAAAAATTTGCTATTTGTATTGATAACAATTATTTGGGTAGGAGATGATCAGTTCCTGAGTAACTATGTCTTGTGGTCAAGAAAACGAAGAGAAATATAATGTCTTCAGTCTGGAGGAACTTTCATTCTAGGCGGGGCTGGATATGTTTTCATGACAAAGAGTCAGTTTCCTTGATGCTAAAGTGAGGATAATAATCACAGCTTTATTTATCCCATTAGACTGTTGGGCAGATCAAAAGAGACTCTGTATGTGAAGGTGTTTTATAAGTGCCAGATACACATGTGAACTGCTACGATATTAATATGGCAGTGCATGGTGATTGCCAACTGGGGGCACTACTAAATTCAGAGGCGAGAGGAAGCTCTACCTAAAGGGATGTGGGGAGTTTGGAAAACATAATAGAAAAAGGCATTTCCAGGAGGCACGGAGATGGAAGCCCCAAAAGCCAGAGATGGAAAAGAACAAGATGTATTTAAAGGTAAGTGAGCAACTTGATTTAGGAGCGCTTATAGAAGGCAACAAAAGGATTTATGCTTGGAAAGATGGGTTAGGGTGTATTTGGGGCTGCTTTGAGGTCTTTGTCCCGGGTGAGGGCGTCTGATCTCAAATGTAAACGTGAGGCTTATCGTGAGATCACGATTGCTTTCCATTTAGCTAATTGCAAATGAGGAAAGCAGAGAAGATATTTAGGGAGCTAACCAAATTCCTAAAGAAAAAAAATGACTCTCATGTACATGAGGGAAAGTTTAATTATTGTGAGAGAAAAAGTTCTCCAGATATTGCACAATATGAATAATTACTCTCCCTATTGGATGTGTGCTATATGTCTCACATTATTTTAAGGAAATTATTTATATTAACTCATTTAATCTTCATAATGGGGGAAACGATGATTATTCAAAGATGAGGTAACAGAGACCTAGAACAGTTAAATAATGTATCCTGGGTCACATCACTAGGAAATTGCTGGGCAGTATTCAACCTCAGGCAGTATGGCTTCAGAGCCTGGCTCCAACCCTCTGCTACACCATCATGGCCCCCATGCATTAAGTCCAAAAGCACATCAAAAACTAGTGATATTGGGTGTGTTCACTGTGAAAAATCTTTGCTTTATTCACTTTTTGTATGTATGTTATACTTTAATAATGAGTTAAGGTAGTGATAATAAAAAAGTAAGTACTATATGTACCTGTAGAAGAAAAGATTGGGAAGATACACCCAATTTTGTTAACCTGATTATCTTTGGTTATTAGGAATATGAATAATTTAAATTTTATTCATTCTACTTATTTCTATTTTCTAGATTTCTGACAATTATCTCATAATACTTTTGTAACAGGAAACATTGTTTTAAGCAAACGAGGCAAATTTTTGGTGAGAAAGAAACTAACATTGATTTAACAATTACTGTCAGTAATATCATATTTATTATCTGATTCTCAAAATAACCCATCCAAAGAGTTTTTGTACTATTTGTGGCTATTTTAGCAGAAAGTAAGTTTCAGAGAGGTAAATAACTGGCTCATGTCACACACGGCACCCGGCACATAACTAAAGAAGACAGGGTTTGAATCCAGGACTAGTTCTAAAAAACCAGGAAAAAATAAAGGAGAGAATTTTGGACTGGAGAAAGAACTATAGAAGTAAGGTTCTAATTTGGTGTAGTAAGACAATTAGACAATTAGGAGTCAGAAGCAATCATTTTGAAAAATCGCTAAATAGAAAGAAAGCAAAAAATAAGATTTTCTATTGCACAGAAGCCAGTACAGTTTGAAGTTTTTTGGCTCATCACCAGAAATCTTCTCCAAACAAAGCTATATCATCAAATTTTGCATAAATCCCTGGGAAATCTGACTCAAAGATACTGTTTATTCTACAGGACTTTTTTTTGTTTTACCAAGCATCCCCACAGCATTCCCCCCCCACCGCCCGCTTTTTTTTTTTTTTCTGGAAACAATGATGCCTCATTTTTGTGAACATTTTACAGTGACTAAATGATATTAGATGTCAAGCAATTTGTGTTACTGCCAAATTTGGAAGAACTAAAATGACCAAAACAGCTAAAGCAGTTAAGGATTTCAAGACTTTTTTTTTTTTTTTTTTTTTTTCTGTAAAATCGGGCAGAGAAGTAAAGAGAGAGACGACGGATTCTGGTGAGTGCAATAAAAAGAAGAAACCATTAAGTTCTCCTGTTTTAAAATAGACAAAACCAGAAACTCTCGGCATATGACCTTGGCCAGATTACTTGAACTCATTGTTCCTGTGTGAACCAAGCCATAAAACAGCATAAAAAGATATCTCTCGGACAATGCAGACACTATATCTGACTTGAGGTGCTCCAGATAAATAAATTATGCCTTTACTAGTTGAGGCTGGGACAAAAAGGTGAATACAGTTCTCTGTAAAGATGTTATAAAGGTTCAGCCTGTTTTCCTCCCACAATTTTTCTCTTCTATCCATGTGGCCATTTCACAGTTTATTGCTGAGTTTTTAGTAGATTGTGAAGCTGGCTATAATAATAATAAACACTGATATTTTTTCTTTCAGTAGATAAGGGCATAGAAGGGCAACACACGTTTTCTAAATGGTAACTTCCATGGTATTTTTCTGCGTTGGGAAACAGTTCTGAAGTGACACTACGTTTTCTATCTATTTTTATATGCCAGTAGTTGTGTTTTCTTACTGGCATCTCTGGTATTACCACAAATGCTGAGAAAATAAAGGGCAAATTCAGGAAAGTACAAGCCAATAAGTGTGATATTAAATTCTAGAAAATTCCAGAATGCATGGCTAAACAAATGGTTTTTAGTGACTCCTCAACAAAAACTACCTAAGAGGTTAGTGCTGTCAAACAAATGCTTGACGTTTTAGCAAAACACATGAGAGCCTCCAAAGATATTAAAATATCTTTTTTTTTTTTTTTTTTTTTTGAGGCGGAGTCTCGCTCTGTCACCCGGACTGGAGTGCAGTGGCCAGATCTCAGCTCACTGCAAGCTCTGCCTCCCGGGTTTACGCCATTCTCCTGGCTCAGCCTCCCGAGTAGCTGGGACTACAGGCGCCCGCCACCTCGCCCGGCTAGTTTTTTGTATTTTTTAGTAGAGACGGGGTTTCACCGTGTTAGCCAGGATGGTCTCGATCTCCTGACCTCGTGATCCGCCCGTCTCGGCCTCCCAAAGTGCTGGGATTACAGGCTTGAGCCACCGCGCCCGGCCAGATATTAAAATATCTTAATGACCCCTCTTAATGATCTTTCTTGACCACCCTACTTAAAATTGTAATCTTCCCTAACACTCTGTATTCTCCTTCCCTGCTTCATTTTCTCCTTGGTGCTTACTGGTATCTGACATGTTATTTTACTTTTTTCCTTCCTTCTTTTTTTTTTTTTTTTTTTTTTTTTTTTTTTTTGAGGCAGAGAGTCTCACTCTGTTGCCTTGGGCTGGAGTGCAGACAGAGGAGTGATCTCGGCTCACTGCAACCTCCACATCCCAGGTTCAAGCGATTCTCCTGCCTCAACCTCCTGAGTAGCTGGGATTACAGGTGCTTGCCACCATGCCCAGCTAATTTTTGTGTTTTTAGTAGAGATGGAGATTCTCCATGTTGGTCAGGCTGTTCTCAAACTCCTGGCCTCAGGCGATCCACCTACCTCGGCCTCAAAAAAAAGTCTCAGGTGGACTAAGTACTTTAGGCTTCTGACTATTCTTAATAAATCCTGGTTGAAAATATAAAAGGCAGGTTTAGAAAAAATTGTTGATGAATCTAAGCTAGGAAGAATACCTATATAAGGACAAAACCAAGCTTTAACATGCTACTTACATGCTAAAGTGCTGGATTTAAGTAAAACATCTACATAAGAGAAAGAAATATAACCTTATCTATCTAATTGGAAGAGCTGAATAATACTAAATAATTTGTTTAACTTTCTCAAACCTGGGTGTCTTCTAATCTGTAATAGATGGACCTGACTAGGCTTAAGTCTCTTGTAGGTAATGAGATTACTTGATCTTCTGAAGCTAAGTGACTGTGTAGTCAAATTGGCAGCCAAAATGTGGATGTTACGGCAGCGAAAAAGTGAAATGAAAAGGGGCAGAGGTGGCGGTCATGGGAGCTGAAGGAACAGGGGCACATAAGTAGCATATATGGAGACAAGAGAGTCAGTTGTGGTTGAAGAGATGGTCATGGCTCAGAGGGCAGAGATGGAACCAGAGGTGGAGGAGGTAGAAAAAGGAGAGAAAGAGAAGGCAATAGAGATGTCTTTCGTACTGGTCTCTGCACTCCTACGACATTTCTCCTCCCTTCTGATCATCTATTTCTGCATTGATAGGAAGACATATTTTCTGTGGAGAATAAAGCAAAACAAAACAAAAAATCCCCCAAATCTTGAATAAAGGCAGGAATGGGATCCCACTAACAAATCGAAACAACTGCTGTCAGGGAAGTTTTGTGTGAGTGCTTCAAAATTTAGGTAACAAAACACACTTGCCAAGCAAGCCAGCACTTCTATATCACAGCCACCACCTCTTGGGTGGAACACCACCAGACTCTAGTTAGGTAGCCACTATATTGGTTATATACACTAGTAGTTCTCAGGTTTTAATGCATCAGAATTATCCAAAGGGCTTGTTAAAACACACATTGTTAGGGGTCCCACTCTCAGAGTTTCTCATCCAGTAGTTTAGAGATAGGACCCAAGAATGTGCATTTCTAACACATTCTCATTGATGTTAATGATGCTGGTCCAGGGACCACACTTTGAGAACCATTGTGTAGTCTGCGTTCAGCACCAGAGTTCTGGCTGTGGCAGTGAGAGGGGGATGAACTCCACAGACTGCTTTCCCTGCAGCCCTGCTCTGTGGGCTTAAGGCACTCTTCTGTTAAGTATGGAAAACAATACGAAACTCACCATTGACATATCTATTCCGCCCCTTTTCAAATGGAAGAAATAGGCTCATTGAAGAGAACAGGTGAGGTGAAATGGGCTTTGGTTGAAATTCTCTTTGGTAACAATAGTACTATTTCTCAGCATACAGAAAGGGAAGAATGCTGTTGGCCTTTGGTTGAGAGACATAGATTCTAGACCCTACATTGACTCTGACAGGTTGTATGGTCTTAGACAAGTCACTTAACTCTGGCTTCTGTCTTGTCATCTGTAAAATGAGAATGTCCTAGATGATGTTTAAGATCTCTTCCTGCTCTAAAATTCATTTTGTATGGTTCTAAGTCAGAAGAAATACTTACATAACAATGGAAAATTGACCAGTTTATCTTTGTGGCAATTGAATTGGTTTGGAGAGTTCTTGATTGGTGAAGGAAGGTCTTAGTGATTCAAATTTATTCTTAAATGGAATGCAAGGTTTCCAGAGTACATAGCACATAGTATTTAATAATATTCTAGCCTTTCAGTTTCTTTCCTTTATCCCTAATGTTAATAATTCTTAGACAAAATTTAAGTTGTTTCTTTTTAGCTGAAATCAGAAACTGTGTCATTTTAAAGAAATGTAATAAAGACTTAGACCCTTTCTTTGGTATCCAATCCCTTGTTGCTCTTGTTGTTTATCGGTTTTGCCACCAGATAGCAGAATTATTCTTGTTTTAATCTTTTTGTCACTTAGATGGGCTTACTTATTGGAAGCTCTCAAAGAAATGTAGGAAAGTTCTCCTTACCTCATTGTCTGAGGATGATTGATACTGGAGAGAAAAAGTCTTCTGAAAGTTAATCGATTTAAAAATGCTGGTTAGTCACGCACAGCAGCTCATGTCTCTAAGGCCAACACTTTGGAAGGCTGAGGTGGGCAGATTGCTTGAGCCCAGGAGTTCGAGACCAGCCTGAGCAACATAACAAGACCCCCATCTCTACCAAAAAAAAAAAAAAAAAAAAAATTAGCCAAGTGTCATGACGTGCACCTAAAGTCCTAGCTACTAGAGAGGTTGAGGTGGAAGGATCACTTGAGGCCAGGAGTTTGAGGCTACAGTGAGCTGAGATCACACCATCACACTCCAGCCTGAAAAATAAAACAAACAAAAAACACATCCTGGCAAAAGTCAGATTAGGAAAAAATGACTTGAGTGAGGCTTTATCTTAAAAAAGAAAATTAAGAATTATAAAAATATGCACAATTGTTCTTATATTTAACCAAATATAAATTTTATTTTCAACTAAATATCAAAAGATGAATCAAATTTTTCCCTGTTTTGGATAGAATTCTACTTGTGCTTAGATAGCTCAGCTCTGCCCCCTGGAGGAGGAATTGCTATCTCGGTTTATTTGCATAGTGCAATCATGAAAAAGTCATCTTTGTAAAATTACTCAAGAGTTTTATCAGTTTTTGCAAGAGTATCCCTTAAGCCTTTGACATTTGAATGTGTCTCTTTGGAAACACTTGTGTCATCATACTTACTGATGTTTCTCCTCTCCAGTTGTTAACTGGTTTAACTTTGTTTTGGTTACTGTCTTTGCATACCTGTATGAACAGTTTTATCAAAGCACTTTCTTTGACTTCATGGAATTCTGGATCTTATGTAAGATATGCAGTTTTACTTTGTTGTTGATTACAAAAGTGTGTTAACTGAAATATAGAACTAGACATTAAAGAGGAAAAGGATTTTTTTTTTTAAAGGAAAAGCTTTATGTTGCATTCAGTCAGCCTAAAATCTCTCTCTCTCGCTACCAAAATTATGCAGACGTTTAATATTTCTTTGTTTCATTGTTTCAAGACATTTTCAAATTTGGTTTTGGTTTCATTTATCAAAAGTATACAAAACGATTCCATGCCTGTAATCCCAGCACTTTGGGAGGCCGAGGAGGGTGGATTACCTGAGCTCAGGAGTTTGAGACCAGCTTGGGCAACACGTCTCTACTAAAATACAAAAAATTAGCCGGGCATGGCGGCGTGCGCCTTTGATCCCAGCTATTCAGCAGGCTGAGGCAGGAGAATTGCTTGAACCTGGGAGGTGGAGGTTGCAGTGAGCCGAGATTGCACCACTGCACTCCAGCCTGGGCGACAGAACGAGACTCCATCTCAAAAAAAAAAAAAAAAAAAAAAAAAAAAAAAATATATATATATATATATATATACACCCACACACCCACACACACATACACACACACATGTATGTATATATACACACACACAAATCCTGTATTTATGGACTGTTGCTATAAGCATACTGTAAAAGAAGCCATCCCCAAATTCAGTGATTTTAACACAACAATCAATCATTCTAATGGATTTGCAGGTTGTCCGGGTGTTAGCTGATACACAGTGAGCTTGACTGGTGTAGAAGGGATATTTTTAAAACTTTTTTTATAATTCTTTAAAACATAAATTCATTAGGGAATATTTTTGTACTATGGCATATATTCTTTCTGTGAAACAAATTTCAACACTGCCTGGATTCAAATCCTGGTTCTGTTCCGTAATAAGTATGTTATCATACACACTTTACCTAGTTTTTCAGTGCCTTCATTTCTTCATCTGTCAAATGGGGATAATAACAGTATTCACTTCATGGGATTTTATGAGGACTGAATGAGATAATTAACAGATAATTGCCTGGCACATATGGAATGTTTGTTAGCTTTTCTTTTAATTAAGAGAAAAAATATCTCTGCTTGTGATTAAAAGGCTAATGAGTTGGACAAAGGGGGACAGAAAAATCATGGAGTTAGAGGAAGAGGCAATATTTGAATTTCTTTGGTCATATAAATAAAGAGAGCCAGCAGAACCAATATTTTACTTTATTTAATAAAACTTATACAGTGTCATTTATTATGTGCCAGACTCTTTCTACGAGCTTACCAAATGTTAACTTATTTAATTATTATATCAACCCTTGGAGATAGATATGATTATTATCTCCATTTTATAGATGAGAAAATTCTGGCACAGAGAGGTTATAAAATTTCCTCAAGGTCACACAGCTAATAAATGACAGAGCTGAGGTGCAAATGCATGGTAGTCTGGAGGCAAAGTGTGTAGTTTTAAGTCATGGTGCTTTTCTATTGTAGGGAGCAGTAGAGAGGAGGCCAGGCCAAGGTGTTATATTGTCCCAAATGTACTTATTTGATTTACATGCTATAATTTTGAAGATTTGACTTTATTCTTCTAAACCTGAAGATTTGAAGCAATCTTCTTTTCTGTGATCATTTTGTCATGTGCTGTACCCTCTATCCATATTTCAGGATGAGAAAGAGATTCCATGAGACTTAACTACAGGCTGCTGGAGAACCACTTCATGAAGAGGTGGAAAGGGGGAGAATTGCCTTTCCTGGGCTTGCTGACTTGTCATTCTCCTTGATACAAGGAGAAAAATCAGGAACACTATGTCAGTTATTTTTGCTTTTTGGTAATAGAATTTTTATTGCTAACTTAAGGAATATGGATCAGTGAAAACAAACTTAAGTTTTTACATCTAACTCTATCCTGTAGAGAGAAAACACACCATGCTAATAAATCTTCTGTATTACAAATATACCCACACAGGCAAAGGATGATATTTGTAAATCTAATTAAATTGAATTTCACTTTTGTAACTTTTTGGGGGCATGGTTCAGGCACGAGGAACATGCAGTTCTGTAGTGCTCTCCTGTGGGTCAGCATTACAGGTACAGGTAATTGGAATTTTTTAGCTCTGAGATTATGACTTATAATAAACTTAGTTGAAGCTCTAAAATGCTCAGCCACATAAAACTGCAATTGTCATGGGCAGGCTGGTCAACATGTGTGGTGATGCTCAGTATTTGAAATTATGTATTTTTATTTGGTTTTGTTTGTATCTCAGCTGAAGCAGCTTTCTTTGATCCAACAAAGATAGGGTGGTTTTTATTAAAAATTTAACACGTATCTCACAGCAATGTTTACTTTAATGTGGTAAATCAAGAAATTCTTCTATTTCTGAATGAGATATGTTGGTAAGATAAACTCAATGCTGTAAAATAAATATTAACTTTGTAATGAAAACTACAGAATACCTTATCTGATACATTGTATCTGTATTTCTCTAAGGAGATGAGACATCCATGCTTCTTGCTCTACCTTGCAGGAGAGGTAATGGTTTAGATTTTAATCCTTAATTATCTGTCCTAGCTCACTTTATAGTGACATCTCATCCTGTGTATTCTTCAACTTCTAATTTTAAACATATTGAATATGTTTGCTCATGCAAGAGACTAGCTGATGTGAGAGTTACAAAAGCACCACCAGGCACTTTTACATGCAATAGTCCATGGAGGAAATGCTAATGTCGGTAGGCAAAATTCATTAGTTGAAAAGGAGATTTTGAAAGTTTTCAAGTTAAAAAAAAGTCTTATAGGAACTCTGGCGAACACAACCTAAAATCCAATTAGCAAATGTCAGAGTGGAGTTCAAAGGACATCTGTGATAGTTTTGATAAAGTTACTGCTCTGGAAAGAACTGAGATATACCACTCTTCGCCACGGTGATTGTTCATGTGTGGGTACCTTCACTCAGTGGCACCAGTTATGAATCCTGTAAGTGACCTATTAATAACTGCAATACGAATGAAATGTGCTGCCTAGAAAATGAGGTTGCCTGGTTCTCATAAAATACCATTTTTTTTCATAATTTACGGGATATGTTGTCCAAAGAGATGAAGTATTTCATGTTGGTCAGTTGTGCCTCTGCATAGGTCTAACACGGTGTGGAATATTTTTAATGGTTGACTGATAAAACATTGTTTCCTGCAACTCACCCCTTTTTTGATTACAAACATCAAGGCTACAGGCACAACTTCTTACCTGGTTTATCTCTCTAGTAGTTAGAAATACTATTAGAGACTCAAACCAACCAAGCAACTTTCAGTATATGCAATTAATGTGTGAAAAATTCAAAATTAAAAGGTGTGGCCCTTGCTTTCAAGGGGCTGATAGTCTTGAAAGCAAAAGATGAAGTCTCTGCAATAATTATGTTAATCAACCAATCCTATCGATTTTTACATATGTAACTTACATAGGGAATCGTCCTCAGAGAGAAATAAGTTCCTGATTTTCCCTCAGGGTTCATGCATTTTTAGTTAGGTTGGTGCAAAAGTAACTGTGGTTTTTGCCATTACTTTTAATGGCATGAACCTCGAGTCTGATCATGTGATCAAGCTTTTAACATTCTGTATAAAATAATATTGTAAAAATTCTATTTGGTATCTTCCATGTGCTTAGCCTTGGTCTCCTTTGACACACACCAGGTCCTTTCTGTCTGAGATATTTGCATCTTGTTCTTGGGCAGGGCAAATACTGACAAACCTGCACCTTTTCTGTACCTACCCTATGAGAGTTATGACAAGGGTGGTTGGAGTCTTAGAATAAGATAAAGACAAGCACAGATGAGCGCATTATGTGCTCTCTTATCAT
This sequence comes from Trachypithecus francoisi, assembly GCF_009764315.1. Lineage (NCBI taxonomy): Eukaryota > Metazoa > Chordata > Mammalia > Primates > Cercopithecidae > Trachypithecus > Trachypithecus francoisi. Next base: position 43,345,423 of record NW_022681463.1, read on the forward strand.
GGCTGGATTTTAGGTGGGGACAGAAAGTGAAGATATTTGGGCTTGCAGATAAGGCCACAGGATAGTGGAGAGGGCTGGTGCATGCATATGGTGATATGGATGATCATCAGACTGCATGCCATCCTTAATTCTGGTGCTTTGTTTATGTTTCTATCTTCCCTACCATACTCTGAGTTGCTCTGGGTGAGAGGGAATACAATTGTCATCTGTAGGTCAAAAAAGTGTGGAATATCAGCAATCACAAATGATTCAAGCTGAATCTAAGGTACTGTTTGAGATGGTGACAGATTGAATTTTCCCCACCACCTTCTCCCTTCCCTAGCAGTATGATCTCAGGTAAGTCTGTTAATCTGTATGAACATTATTTTCTATACTTGTAAAATGGGGTAAAGCATGCACTTCCTCATGGAGGTGCTGGGAATATTAAATTATTAATCAGTAATGAATATGTATTTGTGCCTGGCATACAATGAATACGCTGTAAGTAGCACCTATGACATCTCTTATTCTCTCTGCTTTTGAGCCTAGCACCCTCCCCTGCTTGTACTAGGCGCTCAATAAAAGTTTGTTGAATAAAAAACAGCCACGATGAAACCTATGGTTATGGTAAATGCCCAACAAATACTTGCTGCATGAGTGAGTGGTTCTTGTCTTAGATCAAATGGCCCAGAGAACCACCTGGGAGTTACTCATCTCAAAGTTAGCCCTGAGAATTCTAGCCTGCGGGAGCTCCACTTCAAACAGGGATTCTCATGAAAAGCAAATCAAAAGTGAATTTGAAAGAGAGGCAAAATACATTGTTTCTTATTAGGCTTGCTGTTTGATTTTCATTAGGCATCCTGCCTGATTCTTATTAGGACTGCCCTGATTTCTTTTGGTACTGGTCACTTAGGGTCAGTGCTCATGTGCTAATAATGATGTCATTATTTGATTTTATTACATACATGATATAGGTAATGATTCAGGGTTTATTCCAGAAAATAATCCTAAGCACCTAATGCTGATTGGTTTAATGATACAAAAACTAATTTGGAAAGAATGGAAGGTTTCCTGGGGCACAGCTGATGATGTGTATGTGAAAAGGCTTCATTTCCCCCATTTAAAGAATGGAAACAACATGCAATTACATGTTCTTCGATGAGGTGTTTTCTTTGAAATGGTAGAACTTGGAAACTATCCATATGAGAAAGGTGGAAAAATTTAAGTAACTGTGCCAAGATTCGTTTTCCTTTTTTATTTCCTTTATTATTGTTATATTTATTCTTGGCTATAAACATATGCTTTCTCATTTTTCTTCTCTTTCTTTTAATATGAAAACCTAATGGGGAGACTGATGAGATTGGCCAAGTCTGTGAAATTAAAATGAACTTTGTAATTATGTTTATCAGCTTGGGGTCAATGATATAGAAATTCTGTAAGCTATAAATGTAAATATGAACATGAATTCCATGTGCTGAATTCATTCATGCAGAAGGCGGGCCCATTCCCACTCCCTGCCATCGCCCACCTCCCACCAGTTAACAATTAGTGAGTTAAATAAGCCACCTTGGGGTTCTTTGTGTCTGTTTTACTCAGCACCCTGTGGTGCTTATCCAAGCTCTTTAAGAGAGATTTGTGCTTGGATCTGATCCGTGTGATGCATTAAGAAAGATGAGAAACTGACCATTTCTTTCTTTTAATGCATTTCCTTATGATGGGATGGAGTAGGAGAGCACACAGATTGACCCCAGTCACTCACCATAGGCATCATGCAAGTACCGGCTTGAGCTTAACTTGAGCCTTAATTAGGTGAGTAAATTACCCACTATCTCTGTTATTTTGATTTTCAAAATCACGTTCATCTCACAATCCCTGATTTCTACCCAATCGTAAGTCCACTGCTTGCACTTACCTATTCCCGACTGTCTTGCTAGAAGTTATTTAATAATCAGGAAAATACTACCTCTTTTGGCATTTATTCTCATTTCTTTCAATGGTAAAAATTTCATTTCTTAACCATCGTTGAGTTTTTTTTTTTTTCATGGTTATTTTCTCCATCAAGGTTATTTTTGAACCTGGAAGGGGAGATCATAAATATGGCAGTCAAAAGTAAGAACATGAGCTCTGTTTCTTCTCCTTTCCAAGGAGGGTCTGTCTGGATCTTCTCTCTCCTGTCTTTTGCTGAACTCCAAAATGGCCTGTTCCCCCAATTTCTTATTCCTTCCTCACTGTTTCTGAAGTTTGGCATTCTATCTCTATTTTTCATTGTCAAATATTAATTTCCCCCAATTTCTATATATGTTTTTAAGTGCTATGAGTCAGAAAAACAAAGACCATAGTGAGCATTAGGGAAGGAAAGAAGAACAGAATCCCGGGGCTGAGCTCAATCTCTGAGCTTGTTACCAACTTGCTGGATATTTTTGGACCAGCTGTGACCACTCATGGCTCCCAGTCCTCGTGTGTAAAATGAGGGGCTCAGGGTGGAGCATCCGGGGTCATTTCTATTGATGTTCAATAATTTTCTCATCTATAAAATGGCCATATGAATAGAACTTGCCTTATATCAACTTAGGACTAAATTAGATCATACACACACACACACACACACACACACATATACACGCATACATACACATATATGTACACACATACATATATATTTTTAATATGTCTGCAACAGGATAAGAGATAACAAACTCAACAGCAGAAAAACCCTGAGATAGAGCCAATTGGGTATATTCTTCTGTCCAGTCCTGTTCTCAACTAAAATTCTTTTCTAATAAGGGAGAAAGGGAGGGAGGGGAGGAGAAACCCGGGTCAGGGAGGAGAGTCCTTAGACAGGTCCCTGCATCCCCAGTATTCTTCTAACCCATGCATCTTGGATCAGATCAACAAAAGTTTCCAACTAAGCAGCAGAACCCTCAAATCACTACCACTTATCCTGTCCCCCCAATATGTAAGGGAGAGTGGACAACTCCTATCAGGGAGCAGGGAGCAGCAAGCAGCAGCTAGAAAAAGGTTGGATTTGGACTCTGCAGCCAAACCCTGGAATAGCCCAGCTAGCTCTGCAGTCTCACTCAGTCACTTGATGAACCTCATGATAACACAACTTTGCATTTGATAAATTTCAAGTTTTAGAACCCATTTATCATATTTAATTTATATCTGGGTGCCTTATTCCATTTAGTGTTGCTATAAAGAAGTACTTGAGGCTGGGCGTTTTATAAAGAGAAGTTTGTTTGGCTCACAGTTCTGCAGACTGTAGAAGAAGTATGGCACCAGTATTTGCCTTTGGTGAGAGCCTCAGGCTGCCTCCACTCATGGTGGAAGGTAAAGGGGAGCCAGCACGTGCAGGGATCACAAGGGAAGCAAGAAAGAGAAGGAGGTGGTGCCAGGCAGACTCTTTTCAACAACCAGTTCTTGCGGTAACTAATAGAGAACTCACTCACTCTCTCCCACCTCAGGGAGGGCATTCATCTATTCACAAGGGATCTGCCCCATCACCCAAACACCTCTCATTAGGCCCTGTCTCCAACATTGGGGATCAAACTTCAACATGAGTTCTGGAGGGGATGAATATCCAAACTATAGTCCTTGGTGAAAGGTGAAATGAATGTATGAACAGAGAAGGTTGTTATATATTCCCTACATGAAAGACTCTACGCTTAGATAGCCTCTTCATTATTGTTTTTGTGTCTGGTTTCTTAGATAGAGTATCATTCAAGACTATTTTGGTTCCAAGTAATAGAAGTCTAACTCAAATTAGCTTAAATCTTAAAGGGAATTTGTTGGCTCAAATATTTGAAAAATCAGGCACAGCTGCATTCAGTGACTCAAAAAAGGTCAAATAGAGGTTGGCCTTTTTTTCTTCTCCTTTTCCATATCCCTTGTCCAAATCTACTCTTTATGTTAACTGGAATTCCAGACAAAAACTTGCCTATGGTGACCCTTAGTAAATTCAGGCCTCTACTCCACTAGCTTCAAATCCAGCAGATAAAGAACTTTTCTTCCAAAAGATTGTTTCTCACTGGACTGAGTAGGGTCACATGATTTTTTTCCCCCATGCAGTCAGTTCATACAATCCAGTCACTACCCAACTCCTAGGCCAGGGTCAACCCTACCTCAACCAAATGGGCGTAGGTAGGAGCAGGCTGGTGTTCCAAACGGAGATGGCTCTTGTACTATGGTCCTTGCAGAAGGGCAAATGAATCCTGAGCAGATGCCTACCACAGATCTCTTTACTGGGATTCAGAGCTTCAAAAAAATTTTAAAAAAATGCTTTCAATCATTCAGCTGAGTATTCAGAATAAACCCTAGTTTCTAGTTTAAAGCCTTGCAGATGATAGCATTTAAAGTGACAATTATAAACATACAGATATGTTTATGGTATAAGTAGAAAAACGTAGAAAGAAAGCTTTATGTTCACAATGGTCACAATGACCCAAATTAACTATGGAAAGGAAATTTAGAATATGAAAATAGTTATTTTAGTTTAGATCAGAATGTTTATAGATGATTTTTCATTTTAAAAAAATCTTGAATTTGGCCGGGCGTGTTGGCTCATGCCTGTAACCCCAGCACTATGGGAGGCCAAGGCGAGTGGATCACTTGAGGTCAGGAGTTTGAGACCAGCCTGGCCAGCAGGGTGAAACCCTGTCTTTACTAAAAATACAAAAATTAGCCAGGCATGGTGGTGGGTGCCTATAATCCCAGCTACTTGGGAGGCTGAGGCAGGAGAATCCCTTGAACCTGGGAGGCGGAGGTTGCAGTGAGCCGAGATCATGCCACTGCACTCCAGTCTGGGAGACAGAGCAAGACTCCATTTCGAAAAAAGAAAAAAAATTGAATTTATCTCTATGGTTTTCAAAAAAAAAAAAAAAAAAAAGAAGAAGAGAAAGCTCAGTGAATGAAGCTCGGTGAATGAATGAAAGTGTAGTATCTCCTTAGATGGAAATGTGTTTGTGTGCAGTTCACCATGACATCATGACAGTGGCCTTCAGTGTATTAATAGTAGCTTTGAGAGAGAATCCCGTGCCCTTCATAGCATAGTGCCTGAGTCAAATGTTCTGCTTTCTCTCATACCGAAGACTGGCCCAGCATTTCACTGAATTTAGACATTACCAAGATATTATACTTTTATTCAATCTTATCAGATATTCGTCCTTTACATTTTCTAACCTTGATGTTCCTCTTTTTGAGTTGTTTTCTCCCACAGCATAGACTTAACTTACCCAATTCTTTTCTTCTGCCTTTTCCCCAGAGTTGCACTGCTCAATTGTAAGTTCTTTATTAGGGGCAGTCATGGGACAGACAAGTTAGGATCAGAATGGCACCTCAGCAATGCCACCAGGTTCCCAGGCTCTCTACATTTTCCCATTCTGCTGTCCCAACTTATGAATTGTACTGGGAAGCCAGCCTATTAAGGTTTTAAGAAGTCATTTGGCTATTTATTTCTATTTAGGTTTCCTGATATTACCCATTTTAAAGGAAAAAGAGTATGAGTCAACTAATTTCATAAAGAAGACTTTCCTCATGAGGTCAGGAGTTCAAGACCAGCTTGGGCAACCTAGTGAAACCCTGTATCTACTGGAAATACAAAAAATTAGCTGGGTGTGGTGGTGGGTGCCTGTAATCCCAGCTACTCAGGAGGCTGAGGCAGGAGAATCGCTTGAACCTGGGAGACAGAGGTTGCAGTGAGCTGAGATTGTGCCATGGCACTCCAGCCCAGGCAACAGTGTGAGACTCTGTTTCAAAAAAAAAAGAAAAAATCAAATTGCTAGGATATTTTTCTTTATTTTCAAGCTAATTTTGTAATGCAATGTATTCCTTTTTCTTTCTGTTCTGTCTTGGGTGGAGAGGAAGAAGAGTGTATTTTTGTCATTCATAGAAGAGTTCTTAAGGTTTGTTATTACTTGTTGTCTCTGTGTTATCATCTTCATGTTGGTTTTTAGCCTGTATTCTTTATTTCTCAGCTTTTATTTTAGAATCAGGAGTTACATGTGCAGATTTGTCACAAAGGTATATTGCATGGTGCTGAGGCTTGGGGTATGATTGAACCCATCACCCAGGTAGTGAGCATAGGTAGTTTTCCAGCCCTATGCCTCCTTCCTTTCTCCTTCCTCTGGTAGTTCTCAGTACCTATTGCTGCCATCTTTATGCCCATGAGTACCTGATGTTTAGCTCCCACTTATTAGTGAGAACATGCAGCATTTGGTTTTCTGTTTCTACATTGGTTCTCTTAGGATAATGGCCTCCAATGGCAACTGTGTAGCTGCAAAGGACATTATTTCATTATTTCTTGTGGCTGCATAGTATTCCATGGTGTAAATGTACCACATTTTCTTTATCCCATCAGCTGCTGATGGGTACCTGAGTTGATTCCATGTTTTTGCCATTGTGAATAGCACTGTGATGAACATACAGGTGCAGCGTCCTTTTGGTAGAATCATTTATTTTCCTTTATATATATACCCAGTAATGGGATTTCTGGATCAAATGGTAATTAAACTCTTAGTTCTTTGAGAAATATTGAAACTGCTCCATACAATGGCTGGAGTAATTTACATTCCCACCAGCAATGTATGTGTCTCCTTTACTCTGTAGCCTTGCCAACATCTGTTATGTTTTTACCTTTTAACAAAAGCCATTCTGACTTGTGTGAGATGGTATCTCATTGTGGTTTTGATCTGCATTTCTCTGATGATTAGTGAAGATGAGCATTTTTTCAGATATTTATTGGTCACTTATATGTCTTCTTTTGAGAAGTGTCTGTTCATGCCATTTGCCCACTTTTAATAGAGTTATTTGTTTTTTCCTTGTTAATTGTTTAAGTTTCTTATAGGTTCTGGAATTAGACCTTTGCCAGATGCATAGTTTGAATATTCTCTCCCATTCTGTAGGTTGTCTGTTTCTCTTGCTGTGCAGAAGTTCTTTAGTTTAATTAGGTCCCATTTATCAATTTTTGTTTTTGTTGCAATTGCTTTTGAGGACTGAACCATAAGTTCTTTGCCAAGACCAATATTGAGAAGGGTATTTCCTAGGTTTTCTTCTAGGATTTCTATAGTTTGAGATCTTACATTGAATTCTTTAATACATCTTGAGTTAATTTTTGTACATGATGGTAGGTAGTGGTCCAGTTTCATTTTTCAGTATATAGTTTATGTTCTTTACATATAGTTACTCTCAGGGATTTCTCTACACCCTCATCTACCTGCAAAATCTGTCTCTCTGGGTTTAGGTGTGATGCTGCTGGTTTGGTAGTTATTTTATATTTTTAACTATTTTTTATTTTAAATATAGAAAATATTTTTAGTTTTTTATTTCAATAGGTTTTTGGGAAACAGGTGATATTTTGTTACATGAATAAGTTTTTTAGTCATGATTTGCGAGATTATAGTGCACCCATCACCTGGGCAATATACACTGTACCCGATGTGTAGTCTTTTATCCCTCACGACCCCACCCTTTTCCCTGAGTCCCCAAAGTCCAGTGTATCATTCTTATGCTTTTGCGTCCTCATAGCTTAGCTCCCATATATGAGTGAGAACATGTGATGTCTGGTTTTCCATTCTCGAGTTACTTCACTTAGAATAACAGATTCCAGTTCCATCCAGGTTGCTGCAAATGCCATTATGTCACTCCTTTTTGTGGCTGAGTGGTATTCCATTTTCTTTATCCACTCATTGATTGATGGACATTTGGGCTGGTTCTATATTTTCGCAATTGCAAATTGTGCTGCTATAAACATGTGTGTGCAGTTTTCTTTTTTTTTTTTTTGTATAATGACTTCTTTTTTGTATAATGACTTCTTTTCCTCTGGGTAGAAACCTAGTAGTGAGATTGCTGGATCAAATGGTAGATCTACTTTCAGTTGTTTAAGGAAGCTCCACACTGTTTTGCATAGTGGTTGTACTAGTTTACATTCCCACTAATAATGTATAAGTGTTCCCTTTTCACCACATCTATGCCAACATGTGTTATTTTTTGATATTTTGATTATGGCCATTCTTTCGAGAGTGACATGATATTGCATTGTGGTTTTGATTTGCATTTCCCTGATAATTAGTGATGAGCATTTTTCCATATGCTTGTTGGCCATATGCTGTGCAGAAGTCTTTTAGTTTAATTAAGTCTCCTCTATTTATCTTTGTTTTTGTTGCATTTGCTTTTGCATTATTGGTCACGGATTCTTTGCCTAAGCCAATGTCTAGAAGGGTTTTTCTGAAGTTATCTTCTAGAATCTTTATGATTTCAGGTCTTAGGTTGAAGTCCTTGATCCATCTTGAGTTGATTTTTGTATAAGGTGAGACATGAGGATCTAGTTTCATTCTTCTACATATGGCTCGCCAATTATCCCAGCACCATCTGTTAAATAGATTCCCCACTGTATGTTTTTGTTTGCTTTGTTGAAGATCAGTTGGCTGTAAGTATTTGTCTTTATTTCTAGATTCTCTATTCTGTTCCATTGGTCTTTGTACCTATGTGTATACCAGTACCATACTCATGTTTTGGTGACTAAGGCCTTATAGTATAGTTTGAAGTTGGGTAATGTGATGCTTCCATATTTGTTCTTTTTGTTTAGTCTTGCTTTAGCTATGCAGGCTCTTTTTTGGTTCCATATGAATTTTAGGATTTTTTTTATAGTTCTATGAAGAATGATGGTGATATTTTGATGGGAATTGCATTGAATTTATAGATTGTTTTTGGCAGTATGGTCATTTTCACAGTATTGATTCTATTCACCCATGGACATGGGATGTGTTTCCGTACTGATGTATGTGTTATCAGTAATTTCTTTCAGCAGCATTTTGTAGTTTTCCTTGTAGAGGACTTTCACTTCCTTGGTTAGGTATATTCCTAAATATTTTATAATTTTTGTAGCTGTAGTGAAAGGGGTTGAGTTCTTGATTTGATTCTCAGTTTGCACACTGTTGGTGTGTAGCAGAGTTACTGATTTGTGCATTAATTTTGTGTCCTGCAACTTTGCTGAATTTATTGACCAGTTCTAGGAGCTTTTTGGATGAGTCTTGAGGGTTTTCTAGGTATACAATCATATCAGCAAACACTGACAGTTTGACTTCCTGTTTACTGACTTAGATGCCCTTTATTTCTTCTCTTGTCTGATTGCTCTGGCTAGGACTTCCAGTACTATGTTGAATAGATGTGGTGAAAGTGGGAATCCTTGTCTTATTCCATTTCTCAGGAGGAATGCTTTCAACTTCTCCCCATTCAGTATGATGTTGGCTGTGGGTTTGTCATAAATGACTTTTATTACCTTAAGGTATGTCCCTTCTATGCCTATTTTGCTAAGTGTTTTAATAATAAAGGGATGCTGGATTTTGTCAAATGCTTTTTCTGCATCTATTGAGATGATCATGTGATTTTTGTTTTTAATTCTCTTTATGCTGTGTATCACATTTGTTGACTTATGTTAGATTGTCCCTGCATCCCTGGTATGAAACCCACTCGATCATGGTGGATTATCTTTTTGTTATGCTGTTGGATTCAGTTCACTAGTATTTTTTTTTTTTTTTTTTTTTTTTTTGAGACGGAGTCTCGCTGTGTCGCCCAGGCTGGAGTGCAGTGGCGCGATCTCGGCTAACTGCAAGCTCCGCCTCCCGGGTTCCCGCCATTCTCCCGCCTCAGCCTCCGAGTAGCTGGGACTACAGGCGCCCGCCACTGCGCCCGGCTAGTTTTTTGTATTTTTTAGTAGAGACGGGGTTTCACCGTGTTAGCCAGGAGGATCTCGATCTCCTGACCTCGTGATCCGCCCGTCTCGGCCTCCCAAAGTGCTGGGATTACAGGCTTGAGCCACCGCGCCCGGCCAGTTCACTAGTATTTTATTGAAGATTTTTGCATCTATGTTCATCAGGAATATTGGTCTGTAGTTTTCTTTTTTTGTTATGTCCTTCCCTGGCTTTAGTATTATCATGACACTGGCTTCATAGAATGATTTAGGGAGAATTCCTTCTTTCTGTATCTTCTGGAGTAGTGTCAATAGGATTGGTACCAATTCTTCCTTGTATGTTTGATATAATTCAGCTGTGAATCCATCTGATCCTGGACTTTTTTTGTTGGCATTTTAAAAAAATTACCGTTTCAATCTCACTGATAGTTATTGGTCTCTTCAGAGATTCTATATCTTCCTGGTTTAATCTAGGAGGGTTGTATATTTCCAGGAATTTATCACCTCTAAGTTTTCTAGTTTATATGTGTAAAGCTGTTCACAGTATCCTTGAATAATCATTTTTATTTATGTGGTATCAGTTGTAATATCTCTCATTTCTTTTCTAATTGAGCTTATTTGGATCTTCTCTTTCCTTTTCTTGGTTAATCTTGCTAATGGTCTATCAATTGGATTTATCTTTTCGAAGAACCAGCTTTTTGTTTTATTTATATTTTGTATTGCTTTTATCTGTTTGTTTGTTTGTTTCAATTTCATTTAGCTCTGCTCTGATCTTTGTTATTTCTTTTATTCTGCTGGATTTGGGTTTGGATTGTTCTTGTTTTTCCAGTTCTGTGAGGTGTTACCTTAGATTGTATATTTTTGCTCTTTCAGACTTTTTGATGTAGGCATTTAATGCTATGAACTTTCCTCTTAGCACTGCTTTTGTTGTATTTCAGGGGTTTTGATAAGTTGTGTGACTATTATCGTTCAGTTGAAAGAATTTTTAAATTTCCACCTCAATTTCATTGTTGACTGAATGATCATTCATGAGCAGGTATTTAATTTCCATGTATTTGCATGGTTTTGAGCGTTCCTTTTAAAGTTGGTTTCCAATTTTATATCACTGTGGTCTGAGAGAGTACTTGATATAATTTTGATTTTTTAAAATTTACTAAGACTTGTTTTGTGGCCTATCACATAGTCTATCTTGAAGAATGTTCCGTGTGCTGATGAGTAGAATGTATATTCTGCAGTTGTTGGGTAAAATGTTCTATACATATCTGTTGAATCCTTTTGTTGTGGGATATAGTTTAAGTCCATTGTTTCTTTGTTGACTTTCTGTCTTAATGACCTGCCTAGTGCTGTCAGTGAAGTATTAAAGTTCCCCACTATTATTGTGTTGCTGTAGTAATTGTTTTGTAAATTTGGGTGCTCCAGTGTTAGGTGCATATATGTTTAGAATTGTGTTACTGTTCTGTTGGACTATTCCTTTTATCATTATATAATGTCCCTCTTTGTCCTTTTTAACTGCCGTTGTTTTAAAGTTTGTTTTGTCTCATATAAGAATAGCTACTCCTTGGGAGGTCGAGACAGGTGGATCACGAGGTCAGGAGATCGAGACCATCCTGGCTAACACAGTGAAATCCCGTCTCTACTAAAAAAAATACAAAAAAACTAGCCGGGCGATGTGGCGGGCACCTGTAGTCCCAGTTACTCGGGAGGCTGAGGCAGGAGAATGGCGTAAACTCGGGAGGCGGAGCTTGCAGTGAGCTGAGTTCCGGCCACTGCACTCCAGTCTGGGCGACAGAGCGAGACCCTGTCTCAAAAAAAAAAAAAAAAAAAAGAATAGCTAATCCTGCTCATGTTTGCATGGAATACATTTTTCTACTCCTTCACCTTAAGTTTATTTGAGTCCTTATATGTCAGCTGAGTCTCTTGAAAACAGCAGGTAGATAAATGTTTGGTGAATTCTTATCCATTCTGCCATTCTGTATGTTTTAAGTGGAGAATTTAGGCCATTTACATTCAATGTTAGTAATGAGATGTGAGGTACTATTCTATTCATTGTACTATTTGTTTCCTGAATGCCTTTTTTCTTCATTGTGTTACTATTTTATAGGCCCTGTGAGATTTATGCTTTAAGGAACATAAATCTATTTTCGTGTATTTCAAGGATTTGTTTTAAGATTTAGAGCTCCTTTTAGCAGTTTTTGTAGTGCTGGCTTGGTAGTGGCGAATTCTCTCAGCCTTTCTCTGAAAAAGACTATCTTTTCTTCATTTTGGAAGCTTGGTTTGCTGGATGCAAAATTCTTGGCTGATAATTGTTTTGTTTAAGGAGGCTAACAATAGGACCTCAAACCCTTCTAGCTTGTAGAGTTTATGCTTAGAAATCTGCCATTAATCTGACAGGTTTTCTTTCGTAGGTTACCTGATGCTTTTGCTTCACAGCTTTTAAGATTCTTTCCTTTTTCTTGACTTTAGATAACCTGCTGACTATTTGCCCAGGCGATTATCTTTTTTGTGATGAATTTCTCAGGTCTTCTTTGAGCTTCTTGTATTTGCATATCTAGATCTCTAGCAAGGCCAGAGAAGTTTTCCTCGATTATTCCCTCAAATACGTTTTCTAAACTTTTAGATTTCTCTTCTTCCTTGAGAACACCAATTATTCTTAGATTTGGACCTTTAACACAGTTCCAAACTTCTTGGAGGCTTTGTTCATTTTTTAAAATTCATTTTTCTTTGTCTTTGATGGATTGGGTTAATTTGAAAGTCGAGTCTTTGAGCTCAGAAGTTCTTTCTTCTGTTTGTTAGATTCGATTGCTGAGACTTTCCAGTGCATTTCTCTAAGTGTGTTCTTGATTTCCAGAAGTTGTGATTGTTTTTTATTTATGTTATCGATTTCACTGAAGAATTTTCAATGCATGTCCTGTATCATGTTTTTGATTTCTTTTTTTTTTATGAGATGAAATATTTCTCTGTCACCCAGGCTGGAGTGCAGTCTCACAATCTTGGCTCACTGCAACCTCTGCTTCCCTGGTTCAAGTGATTCTCCTGCCTCAGCCTCCTGAGTAGCTGAAACTACAGGCATGTACCACCACGCCCAGCTAATTTTTGTATTTTTAGTAGAGTTGGAGTTTCACCATGTTGGCCAGGCTGGTCTTGAACTCCTGACCTCGGGTGATCCACACGCCTCAGCCTCCCAAAGTGCTGGGATTACAGGTGTGAGCCACTGCACCCAGGCATGTTTTTGATTTAAGTTGGACTTCTCTTTCCCTGGTGTCTCCTTTTAGCTTAATAATCAATCTTCTGAATTCTTTTTCTGGCAATTCAGAGATTTTACCTTGGTTTGGTTCCATTGCTGGTGAGCTGGTATCATCTTTTTGGGGTGGTAAAGAACCTTGTTTTGTCATATTATTAGAATTATTTTTCTGGTTCCTTCTCATTTGGGTAGACTATGTCAGAGGGAAGATCTGGGATTCAAGGGCTGCTGTTCCGATTATTTTGTCCCATGGGGTGCTCCCTAATGTGGTACTCTTCCCCTTCTCCTAGGAATGGGGCTTCTGAGAGCTGACCTGCAGTGATTGTTTTGCTCTTGTAGGTCTAGCCACCCAGTGGAGCTACCGAGCTTCTGGCTGGCACTGGGGAGTGATGGCAAAGAGTCCTGTGGTGTGATCTGCCTTCAGGTCTTGCAGCTGTGGATACCAGCACCTGTTCCAGTGGAGGTAGCAGGGGAGTGAAGTGGACTCTGTGAGTGTCCTTGGTTGTGTTTTTGTTTAGTGGTCCAGTTTTGTGCTGATTGTCCTCCAGCCAGGAGGTGGCACTTTCAAGAGCATATCAGCTGCAGTCCTATAGGGAGGATGCAGACTTGCCCTAGGGACACCTGGTTAAGTAATCAATCAGGTTTCTTAGGTGGTAGACAGGGCCATAGAGCTCCCAAGAGATTATGACCTTTGTCTTTGGCTACCAGCACAACTAGAGAAAGATCACCAGATGGGGGCAGGGCTAGGCATGCCTGAACTCAGAATCTCCCTGGGTGGGTCTTGCTGTGGCTGCTGTGGGGGATGGGTGTGTGACTCCCAGTCCAGTGGAGTTATATTCCCAGGAGAATTATGGCTGCCTCTGCTGAGTTATACGGGTCACCAGGGAAGTGGGGGAAAGCTGGCAGTCACAGGCCTCACCCTGCTCCCACACAGCCCACAGTCCTTAAAGTCCAGTATCACTTCCACTGTGCCCTCCCAACAGCACCGAGTCTATTTCCAGGCAGCTGGTGACCAGGGCTGAAAACTTGCCCCAGACCACCAGCCTCCCTGCTGAGAAGGCAAGCAGAGTCACAGATTTTTTTTTTTTGCATCTCAGGAAGCCTGCAGAAGTGATCCAGTTCCTTCAAAGGGTCTGTAGATTCTCTAGGCTTTCCTGGTATGTTCCTACAGTAGTTCTTGAAGCAAAAGTCCACAATGTGAGTCTTCACACACTGCTCTTTCTGTCTGATGGGGAGCTGCAAGCTAGTCCTACCTCCTATCTGTCATCTTAATCTCTGTAGTTATTTCTAAACTGGGCTCCACTACTTCCCCAGATGTCTGATCATGGCCTAGTTACTTATCAGTCTGGGTTCTAGTTTTTTCCAGCTCTAAAATGGGGATGATTATGTCTACTTTTTATGGTTGTTGAGGGTTTTGAATAAAAGAAATTACATTGATCATAATAAATTGCCTCTATTTGGCCTATAAGATGATTATTCCACGTTGTTCAATCTCATATTTGGAAGGTTTAAGCACAGTACCATGGGTGTTGGCTTCATAAATGGCATTTGTTATAGTGACAGTGGGAGGGGTCACATAAAGTTGAGGAAGATAAGGGGTCTGCTTCACAGTTCCAAATACATAAAACCTTTATATAGTTCAATCCATGTGAAATAGAACAGTTCACCCTGGCTATAGGCCAAATTGAGGCAACATTCAGTGGTTAGCAGCTCATAGCAAGTTGGAAGGTGCAGGACGACCCTTGTATGGAATGGGGGAGCATACAGTCTTGGATGGAAACCTTGAATGGTAGATGAGAACCTCTGATGAGATATTTCTTAGCATACCTAAAGCTACAGAGGTCTCCCAAGCTTTCTCGCCCCAGCGACATGATGGCCAAAGGTTATCTTAAGGACCATGTATATGCATTTATACTGAAAGAATAACAGGGGGAGGTGAAACTTACATAGTTCTTGTACTGTACAGATTCATAAGATTGAATTTGAGCAGAAGTAACAGTGAAATACAATTAGTAACTTTGTGTGGTTCAGAGAGAAAAATTTGTGAGCAATTGCACATAGAAAGACTGACACCTCCCCAATTTTAACATGCCAGCATCAAGATGGAAGTGAGCTGTCCAGAATGAAATGAAGAAGGGAACAGCACTAGGTAAATAAGCAAGAGTAAGACTTGGAAAAAGAGGACCAGGCTGGGCACGGTGGCTCATGCCTGTAATCCCAGCACTTTGGGAGGCCGAGGTGGGTAGATCAAGAGGTCAGGAGTTCGAGATCAGCCTGGCCAACGTTAGCCAGGTGTGGTGGCAGGTGCCTGTAATCCCAGCTACTTGAGAGACTGAGGCAGGAGAATTGCTAGAACCCCCAAGGTGGAGGTTTCAGTGAGCCGAGATCGCGCATTGCACTCCAGCCTGGGTGACAGAGCAAGACTCCATCTCAGGAAAAAAAAAAAAAAAAAAGAGGACCAGGTTCAAGGACAGAGATATAACCTGAGCTTCTGCTGGTTACTGCTTCACTGGTTTCCCAGAAATGAAGGGTTAGTCTTTAATATCACACCCACGCTCTGGTGATGCTTGGGTTAACTTTTAATGATATAGACATGTACAATTAACTGTTAGGTAAGCTCTTTGTGGGTTTTGTTCCAAATAACTTTACAGCTTTTTCTTAAGATCCTGTTTTGAAAGAAGTAGACTTTACAGGTAAACTCAACTCACATGTGCATTAATCACAGGATATTAATCACATTAATATCCTGGTATACGCTCAATCTATGTTCTTCTGCCTGTTTAAAGGACTTCTCAATTCATTGACAAGTTTCAGTGACTAAAGGCTAAAGCCAAGAGTTATAATAGTGATACATCCCTGCAACTAAGACTGCCAACTTGCTATTAATGACTAAGCAATCACGAATAGCAAGTTGCTATTAAACAGTCATTAATAGCAAGTTGACAGTTTTAGGTGCAGGGATGTATCTGGTCATAGACTTAGGGGAACTAAGAAGAAAATGGACGGATGGTGGACACTGAAGAGGATCATAGGGTCTCCCAGGTGATGGAAACTGAGAGTCCCTCTTCCTGCCACCTCTCTTTATCCTCTGAGCCTTCTTAGGCAAATGTTTTAAAAATGAAAGGAGAAGAAGAGGGACCCAGAGAAAAATATCCTCTTTCCCTTCTTTTAAACCTTTGATTTGCATTCTTCTTTTCTGAGACAGAGTCTTGCTGGAGTACAGTGGTATAATCTCAGCTCACTGCAACATCTGCCTCTAGGTTCAAGCAATTCCTGTACCTCAGACTCCCAAGTAGCTGGGATTAGAGGACGTGCCACCATGCCTGAGTAATTTTTGTATTTTTAGTAGAGATGGGGTTTTGCCATGTTGCCCAGGCTGAGCTCAAGTGATTTGCCTGCCTCAGTCTCCCAAAGTGCTGGGATTACAGGTAAGAGCCACGGTGTCCCACCTCTAATTTGCATCCTTCTGTTTAGTGAATAACTTTTACCAATACTTTGTTTGACCTGTACGACAACCCCGAAAGATAGACTTGATGAAAATAATTAATTCATGTGACAGATAAAGTAACTAAGCCTCAAGAAAATTTAGTGATTTGCTTGAAGTTGAGCTCAGTTTGTAACTTGGTTCTTCCCCAATATATTTCTGTTTTCATGGAGACATTTTATTCCTGTGCATTATTTGACATTAAATACTCTTTTTGTTACTTTGTGCTATTAATGTCTATTAAAAGGAAAATTGGAATCTGGGCAGTGGAGCAATATAGGATTAGAAATCAAACAATATATGTCTAATTAATTCAATGAATACTTGATTAATATTTGGCAGTTGCATTTTCATTACAATATAATTAATTAGAATTTCTAGATAAACAACTTCACGCAGTTGCTATGAGAATTAAATGTGATAATGTATGTGAAAGTGTCTACCACAGTGACTGGCAGTTAGAAGGAACTCAATTAGTTGAATATGAATTCTTATCAAGACTAATTTTCATGAGGATTTCTTTGAGGTGAAACTTTACTCTTTTGTAGAGAGCTAAAAATAGAGAAGTACTATATAATGCTATCATCAGTTAACAACTAACTTCTGAAAAGCAAACCTCAGGATTTCATAGTTGGAGTACTAATTCTGAAACAGTCTCCATTTCTTTGGTCTTGTCCACATTGGAAACTTCTGAATGAATCATCCTAAAATCCTACTTTTATTATGTTAATCATGTGACTAATAAACCTCCAAGCTTCCCAATACCTCATACAACAAGTCTAACATCCTCTTGATTTTAATTTACCTTTATAATCTAGCTTCTTCCAATTGTTCTAAACTCTATCTCAAGTTCCTCTTCATCTAGACACTTGAAACTTCAGGCCTACATTTGGTTTCTTTCTTTTTCTTTTACATTTAGCGTTTACTTAATGTTGGTCTATGTTGCCTAAGAATTGCTTCTTTTATTTGTTTGCCTTTCCATCTTAATTATAAGCCCTTTTAAGCTAAGGTCCCTATGCAATATTCTTGTGTTCTTAACAGTCTACACCAGTCCTAAAAATATAGTAGTAGCTCAGTAGATATTTGCTACAATAAACTGAATTGAACTGGACTTTACTAATGGGATTTTATTTCGGGGTATTTATAGTAAACTTGCACAGAGCTGTCACCAGGTGGTGGTAAACACGGAAAAGCCACCCAACCCTTGACTTGTTCAATAAAATTGCTCTTTACATAATTTGCATATGAATTTAAATTATGGCTTTATACTGCTTCCTTATTTTTCTTATTCTTCCCCAGGTTTTGTTTTTTAAATTATAGTACACTCTGATTAATACCAATGCATTAGCAATAGTGCAATTTTTATGTTTGGAGAAGATGCTGTTCAAGTTTTTGAGAATTAGAGATACCACAAGAGCATAATTTTAGGTAAAGGTATTTTAGGTTTAAGATATAAAAAGAATGCCAATCTCCTTTTTTTTTTTTTTTTTTAAAGAAGAGCTTGCTAGAAATATTCAAAACTCTTACAAAATTGGAGCCAAGCAAGTCAGGTCATCAGCTGTGTAGAAACCTTACTATGGTGTGATTTTTGGTGAAATTTCTGTCATTGGTCCTTTTCATGAATATTTATTTAAATCCCAGTGGAAATCATTGCTCATCTGAAAGGGAGTTAACAGTCCTTAATAGCCTCTTCTGATGTGATTGATGTTTTTGTCACTTTCTTTGAAGTAAATAGATTCATTAGCATACCAAATATGCTATCTGTCCTTTTACCTCTCCAGGCACTTAACTGACCACTCACTTAAGATCTAAATATCTCACCTACGTTTTTGTTGTCAGTTCAGGGTCAATCTTCTAGAGAGAAAAGGGAAGAGCTTTAACTAGTTAGCTGGTGAGTAGTTTCTAAACAGAAGAAAAGTAGTTTTCTTTGTAATAAAATCTAATCTGTCAGGACTAGTCATTTATTCTGCCTCCAAAGTGTGTAAAATGCCAAGATAGTTGAGCTTATTGGAATCAGTGTGTACTGGGTAAAAAGTGAACAAAAAAAAAAGAAAGAAAGAAATGATTGGGAAGTGGTTAAACTGTTCAAGAAAAAGTATAGAAAAACTCAGGAAAAAGAGATGAAAATAATTATTGAAACTAAGGCATGACATGCCAAAGTCAGTAAGTCTGAGTAAAAGTCTATTTATATGTATTCTTCCAGTGTGTAAATGAATCCTGGAGAGACCTGTGGAGTTGTGGTTACTTTTTCAGGCCACTAAAGCTCAGAGTTAATTAAAGGGTATGAAGTAGCCTGGATGAGATCACTCTTGGGACAGTCTCTATTCTTTCAAGAAACTAGGATGCCATTCAGTCATGTTAGGGTCAGAAAGAAACCAGAAGAATGCCACTTCCTCAATTTAATATACGGTAAGCCTTCACTTGATGTTGCCCATAGGTACTTGGAAACTGCGGCTTTAAGCAAAATGATTTACTTACCAAAGGCTAATTGATATAACAAGAGTTAAGTTGCTACGTCATATTTCTGGTCACAGAAACATCACCAAACTTCTAAATAAAGACCCGAAACACTTCTAAAATTAAACATTGAAATATATGTGAGCCATACATAGGTTTTAAAAAGATAATAAAAAAAGTAAGATAATTATTTATCCCATTTTCGGTGAATCAGTGAGTGATGGTGGTGGTCTTGGTGGTGGGTTAAAACAAGAAATAAATGTTTGCAAAGAGAACGTTGTCAGGCGTACCTCCTCCCTTTACACAATTCACAAACATTAATATGCGATGGAGGGCTCGCTGACTGCTTTCGTATCACCTTGTTTATTGTTGTGCATTTGTATGATTACTGTGAACACGATGAATATTTATTTTATAATAATTTGTATTTATTCATTAATTCATTTTTCAAACCACTTACTCCAGTTCAGGGTGGAGGTGGCCAGAGCCCAGCCTGTAAGCTAAGAGCACCAGGTGGGCACCAGCTCTGGACAGGACACCATCCCATCGCAGCAGGTGCACTTACACACACACCCACACTCACTCAGACTGAGACCAGGCAGACAGGCCAGTACACCTAATGGCCACATCTTTGAGATGTGGGAGGAAACCAGAGTACCTGGAGAAAAACCCATGCAGACACTGGAAGAACATGAAACTCTACACAGACAGTGGCCCTGGTTGGAAACTGATTTTTTTTTTTTTTTTTTCCTCATCAAGGTTATAACAAAACAACATTGGAGGAAACGACATTATGCAAGGATCTGTTGTATTTCACTCTTCCTGCAAGTTGCTTTTTGATTAGATTTCATGGAGAATCTGAGTATTTGCATCTTTGTGATCCCAGTCCAGGAAACAGCGATCAGGAAGCGGATGTGGATGAGAGTGAGGGGAGATGTGTAGCAGAGTGGATGGATCTAATGAGACCGTGATAGTTTCCACAGGCTTTCAATAAGCTTTTAATCTTTGATGACTTTGGATATGGAGAAGCAAGGCTGAATTCATTTATTTGAAGAATTATTTACAAAATGTTTCTTAATGATGTAAAACACTTAAAATGCCTCAAGGTAATTGATTTGAGTATTTTTTTAATTAAAGAGAATCGTAGTAGTGTGTAGAACCATGTACTTCAAGTTAGAAGTCTTTTAGTTCCAGTTCTGACACTCTCTGAGCCTGCTTCCTTTATTAGGAAAAAGAGAAAGAAAAAGGCTATGAGAAGGATTTAGTGAGATAGTGTAGTACATGAAAACAGTTTATAAATATAACTTACCAACAAAATACAACTATTTTAAAAAGTTATCTTTGAAATAATAGTAAATGATTTCAGACTTTCAGAAAAGTTGCATACATTAGTATAAAGAATTCTCATATTTCTGTAATGGTCACATTTTTCTGCATTTGCTTGATCATTCTCTCCTTTTCCTATTTATTTATTTATTCATTTATTTATTTATTTTTTGAGACGGAGTCTTACTCTGTCGCCAGGCTGGAGTACAGTGGCACGATCTTGGCTCCCTGCAACCTCTGCCTTCTGGGCTCAAGCGATTCTCCTGCCTTAGCCTCCCGAGCAGCTGGGGCTACAGGCACACGCTACCACACCCGGCTAATTTTTGTATTTTTAGTAGAGATGGGGTTTCACCATGTTGGCCAGGGTGGTCTTGATCTCTTGGCCTCGTGATCTGCCCACCTTAGCCTCCCAAAGTGCTGGGATTACAGGCGTGAGCCACCATGCCCTCCCTGTTTCTTTTTATAGCTCTTTCTGTCTCTCTACATATATGTATTTATGTGTTTTATTCAAAACCATTTGTGAATAAGTTGTAGGCATAATACCTTTTTCTCTCTAAGTGCTTCTGTATGTATTTCCAAAAAACAAAAACATTATCTTATATAGTCACAGTATACTAGCACAATCAGGAAGTTAACGGTTAGTACAGCACTATTATCTAATTTACAGAGCTTATTCAATTCAAATTTCACCAATTGGCTAACCGCTGTCTGAAATTTACTACTATCAAATGGCTAGCAATTTTAGAAACATGCATTAACACACATGAAATTTCTGGCAGTCAGAGAAAATGGAAAGAAAAACAATAAAGAAAAGAAAGTGTGAAAGTTTTACTATCTAAATAAAGGCTGCTTTTTTTCTTTTAAAAAATTCCTTCTGAAAATGCCGTCTTCATCTTTGCACAGGTTGCTATTTGAAATAATAGCGTATATTAATAATAATACTGGCAATAGATCCAAATATTTTGTTAAAACTTGAATAAATACTGTTATTTTTAAACCACAATAACTAGCATAACAGACAGAATATACTAATTTAGGCAGAATACACTATGAAAGGAAAAACATGCAAAATAATTTGGGGAACATATGCATTTCTACCAAGTGATACAGACTTTAGGAAACGAAATAATTCAGTTGAGTCAATTTTTAGAAAGACCAAGAAGGAAAGTATGACACTAAAATGAAAATTGAAGGAAAACAAAAACAAAATAAGTTCAACTAACTTACTTCACTAATGCAGATGGTGGATGTTTTAAGGCTCATAATAGTAAGTGCCATATAGAAATAAACATCTTTATCAAATTTGGGAGTCATGATTATCTTTAAGGTATGAAGTATATTTGTCCCTGGTCAAGTGCATATAGGGGCGACAGTGTACAACAAATCATATACATAGGCAAAATGGTAAATAAACAAAAAGGAAATGTCCAGATACAGTCTAAGCCTGAAATACTTTGTTAGACTTTAGGCATTCCAGTACCAATAATTTGAAGAAAAATTGGAGCTAGCCCAGGAGAAAGCAATTGTGATGATTAAGAGAAGAAAAGGATTAAGTTATAAGTAAAGATTTAAGTAGACAAATATATAGCTCAGCAAGTAATGACTACGGAGTATATTATAAGATTCTACAAATATTTGAAAGTTAAAAAGGTGATAGTGGAATTATTTAAAATGATATAAAAGAGTAAGTTACCAGGAGTAATTTAGGCAGAAGAACGCTTTGACATTGAAAATCATTAGTTTTTGGAAAACTCTTCTAATAGGAAGTTAAAAATACCTATTCTTTCTGAGAATTTGAAACTAGAGAGAAAATGATTCTTGACTGAGTAGTTGTTTTCAGGTAAGTGAAAAGACTGATCCCGTCATTTGACTCTCCATCTATTTCCACGAACAGAAAAGTCAAAGATATTAAATCTAAGATGGGCTAATGTAGTGTCCACCAATTATTCAAGAGCTCATGTTAATCACAAGTGCCCCATAACATTTTTAGATTGTGCTACATAATTAATCTCTGTATTTTATACTGACTTCAGCAGTTTATTATATTTTATTTTGGAGGAAATGGTTGGCTTGAGGCTTTATATTTTCATTCCAAACAGAGGTTACCAGTGTTGGATCTCAACACTGGTTAATCCCATTAGGATCTCAATATATACTTCATTAAGTGGAAAGCTATGTTTGCTTTCCAAGGAGCGTGTTTATATCTGAATTGATTCCAGAAAAAATTTGAGGCTCTTACTTGTTTCCACTTCTGATTTGGAATATTTTGTTGCATGTATAAAAAGACATTTTTCCTGTTCCATGTTTGTCACCAACTTGTTTCAGTCTCAGTCATTCCATCCTTTCAATTCCCATTTCCATTCTTTCCATTTAGTCCTTTATCATTTCCCACGCAAGAGCTAACACTCTATTTCACTGTATTGTTTTCTTTCTTCTATGCCGTTACTGCCTTGCTGCCAGAGACATCTTTCTTAGTGTCTTTTGTTGGCTCAAAAATATTTGGTGGATCACCAATTGCCAACCGGATAAAGTTTAAATTGATTCACTTGAGTCCTTTCAGGATTTGTCCTCAACTTACTTTCTCAGGCCAATCTCCAGCTACTTCCAGTGCTTCCGGTCCCACCGAGGGTCACACAGTCTTTCTCATACCTCTGCTCGTGCTGTTTATTTGCCCTAAATCCTTCTCATCTTCCATGGCCCCATGCAGATGTCACTTTGTCTCTGAAACTTTTCTTGAATCCTTTAGGTGAGATTAATTATTCAATTCTTTATATTTCTTGTAGCAGTTATGTCACATATCTAGATCAAATTAGTTTTGTGTCTTTTTTTTTTTCCCCCATGAAAGTACAATTGCCTTGAGGACAAAATCTGGATCTCATTCAACATACACAGTCCTGAACATACAGCCTTGTACATAGGTCTCAAATATAGTAGGTCCTCAATAAGCTTTTACAGAATGAATGAAAAGACAGAATGGTTATCATCTTCATGGGGAAGAAGGGAAGAAATTTCGGAAGCAAACAACATGGCAGAACATTTGTGTTTTTCCAACTATTCTGTATTTTCCTGAGCTGTCTAATAGGGCAAGGTATAATACAAAATTTTTCTTTGAATAACCTAGGTTTCCTTAGATTGTTTCCAGAGTTGACCTAACTCAAGCAACACGAGGATGTTATGTCCATTTCCATCCTCTGCTACCCTGATTCCTTAGCTGTGTGCTTTTCTTTTCAACTATTGTCACCACTAGACATATTACATATTATTGTTACTTAATTGTTAATTATTTTCTATCTTCGTTCTCTAGAGTGTGAGCACCAAGAAATTAGTGACTTCATTTTTGTTCATTGCTTTATCCTCATTGCTCTCAGCGATGTTTGACATGTAGCAAGTGTTCAACACATATTTGTTGGATAAATAAGTGAATTTACATTATGTTGTTTGTATTATTAAAAGAAGTTCCTATTATGTAGGATCAATTTTGAGACTTGAGTTTGGCATTTTATACAACCCAAAGCATGTAATAATAATTTGATTCATTCAGGAAACTCACAGTGATTATTTAGAATTTTTATTTTGATTTAGGAAATGGTTGATCATTAGTCATAAATGTTAATTGGAGTTTCTAATGTCAGTCTTACAGTAGAAAAAGATATGAGGTATTTATCTACAGGGCCTTGTGCTTGTTATAGAAGATAGTATAAACCTGAAATACAGCTTAGCTCCCCAAATAGTCCTCTGTCTTTGGGGATAATGGTGAATCTGGTTTGACATAATTTTCAGCACATAGTTGTACATCATCTGTTTTTCATCATTTTTGTTCTTTTCATAGGTCGTCACTGAAAAAGCTATTCCAGTTCATTTTTTGAACTGATAGAGATCTGATCGCTTTACATTACATGTATCAAAACATCATTATGTACCCTATGAATATGTATTTGCTGGTTAAAAAATAAAATAAATAAATAAATAAAGCCTTTACACATCTCAAGGGTAGAGCTTCTGCAACTGAAGGACGAAAAGTAAAATGCATAGCTGCCTTAAATTGTGTAAACCAATGATTGAGCTTTTGATCTTAGGTAGTCTTAGGGATGTAGTTCACCTTGAACCACATACCATGTTTACCACTCACTAGTGTATGTAAGGACTGTTTTTAAAGGACTTTGAAAATGAACATATTCTATCAGCTTTAAAAAAAATTAAGTTGACACTTTTTTCTTTTCTCTTTTTTTCTTTTTTTTTTAAATTATACTTTAAGTTCTAGGGTACATGTGCATAACGTGCAGGTTTGTTACATATGTATACTTGTGCCATGTTGGTGTGCTGCACCCATCAACTCGTCAGCACCCATCAACTTGTCATTTACATCAGGTATAACTCCCAATGCAATCCCTCCCCCGCTTTTCTCTCTTTTTTAAAGACTTGAACATCTAAATATATAATTACCAATTACTTTTGCATTATATTCATAATGAAGTAAATTTAAAAAGAGATAGAAATCTTCATTGATATAGAAGTGTACTGTAACAATTTTTTAGTTAAAAAATTTTCCTAAGATTGAAGGGCATTGGTGTTTGTCCTCCTATATTTGGAGAAAATATGGAAGTTCCTTTAAACAAACCACTGAATTTTTTGCTCCATTACCTGTGTGTGTGTGTGTATATGTGTGTTTGTCTGTATCATCTTACCTTTATTATTTATTGATAATTTTGGGCTTCCAAATGCCAAAATTTCTTCAAGAAAAAGACAGCATTTTCTCAGAAAGGGTTCTTATACATATCAAAACTTCTTTGGAGTTTAAACCAGGCATATTAAATGCCTAATTGAGAAGGAAAGTTTTGATTTTGTAAAAGGATGAAGCATTGATTTTTTGCATTTTATAGAGTTATTCAATTTAATTACCAAATTCATGATGCATACTACTCAGATAATATGAGATTATAACATGATTCCAAATATGTGAATTTATAAAGTAATGCTAAACGTTAAGGCAAATTTAAGATATACCATTGGAAAGAATTTTACATTTCAAAAAGCACAAATTCTATACTTAGTTTTGCTACAGGGTTGTCTGGGATCTTGGCAAGTCAGAAACTTCATTTGTCTTAGTGTTCCCATCTGTAAAATTGTGGTCATTATACTTGACACTTTCTTTCTTAAAAGGGGATGTTATGAGGATGAATAAGGTAATGCCTTGTGGTAAAATGCTTTGAGCTCCTTAGAAGAAGTGGGTTACATAAATACAGAGTATTATCTCACATGAAAAATAGCTACAGTACTTTAAATATACCTACTAAGAGGCACAATCAACTCCTCATCTATTTTTTTTTTCTCAATGTGGAAAAATTTTTGCATGAAAAGAAATGATCTTCATCTATTGATTGGCAAATACATCATCAGCTCTCTCTATTATTGTGTCACTAATACTCTTTTAAAACTTAAATAGTAATCAAACACACTATCAATCTTTCCTGTTCTTTACACGGGAAAATTTGGAGTCATCTTCAGCTCTTTTCTCTCATTTGACCCGTAAATATTTACAGTTCTTTTTGGTAATGCTTATGAGCTCTATTTTTTTTTATCTCTTTATATTTTGATATGCACCCTGCAGTGAGTTATAGTAGCTAATAGATAAGACTTACGAGCCGGACTGCTTGGGTTCAAATCCCAGTTCTTTCATTTACTATGCAAACTTAGGTGTGTGATTTAATGACCTCGTGCCTCAATTTCCTCATCAGCAAAAAAGTTACAATAATGCTGCCTATCTGAATAGGTCGTAGAGGGAAATAAGCAAGGTGACACACGGAAAGCTATTTATAACTTTACCTGGCACATAATACACTCTCAGTAGACATTAGCTATTATCATTATATGGACAACTATAATAATTGTGTGTTCATTTATTGTTCATTAGTCTTATTGAGGCACTAGCATATTCCACTAGTCCACCTTTACAACACAATGCAACTTTCTTTTAAAAATTAAGTTGTTCACTTTTATATTTTGAATCGAATCCTCCCCAAGCTCTAAAATGATCATCTTCTGTCTCCTAATTATGTGCTTGAAATGAAACCTCTAACGTTCTTGAAGAACCACTTGCATCTTTACAAATTATCCAACCTCATTGTCAATAATGCACAGGTGGGCATGCTGCTTCAATCAGGTAAATATCCCTGTCATTCTTCACCAGTGTATCATCAACTTCCAGTTTTAGTCTCCATTTCTCCTTATAAATATATGCCCATCCTTTCTCTGCTTCAGATTTCTGTTCCTCTCTGGATCTCTTCCCAAGGATTCTCTCTCTCCTGATTTGTCTAATCGTTTCAAGAATAATAACGCATCAGCACATTGTGTAGATCACTAATGTATAACTGAATTTGATTATGTAGTTGGTGTGTTTATATTTTTATGTGCAGTATAACTTTATATTGCTTTTTGTATCAGGGTGAGACAATATCCTTACCAAAGAGAGGAGCCTGGAGACCTTTTCTCCCTTACCCTGGGTACTGTAAATTAGGCTGGAATGGGTATCATATGTACAGAGTTCTCTGACAAGCTCCTGAAATTATCCTTTGTTGGTTTAGTAGTTCCATAGCATACGGCTCCTCTGACTTCCTGTTTAGTCTCTTAGGTCCCCAAATTTTAAATGAACTGCTTACTACTGCAAGTTTCAAGCTCGGTGCATATCATATGTAAATATATTGTTTTAGGGAGCCTTAGAGAAAAGTTCTAAGCAAACAGTAGTAACTACCCATAGATTCATAGATGCTGATGAAGAATAGAAAAGTCCTAAAGTGTCACCTGTCCTTCAAGACCAAGGAGACACAGTAATTTCTGTTTCTATTAGCTTAGTAAGAGATAATTCCAGAGAATAACCTGATATTTCTATATCTCCATAAAACATTAATTTAAAATATTACTCACTTCTGGTTTAGAGCTATTACATCATGTAATTCTAGTAAAGCTTGGAGCCAGTTTGTGATTTGTGGATGCAATGTCTAATGCTGAATTGGAAGTTAATACCATTTTTACAGTCCACTCTTTTTTTTGTCTCAACATTCGCCCCAACATTTTAGTAAAGTCTATACTGCCTTTTAATACTGTGTGTGTGTGTGTGCGCGCGCACGCGTGTGTGTATGTGTGTATGACAGGGTGATACGGGAGGGAGGCTCACATTTTTGTAAAAACGGTGCAGAAAAGAAACAGTGTACAATTAATCCTTGAACAAAACAAGGGTTAGGGATGCCAACTCCCACCTCTGCTGCTGCCACAGTCAAAAATCCGGATGTAAATTTTAAACCTCCCCGAACTTAAGTACTAATAACCAACCTTTGACTGGAAGTCTTACCAAACACATAGTTGATTAACACATATTTTGGATATTATATCTATTATATATTGCATTCTTACAATAAAGTAACCTAGATAAAAGAAAATATTATTAAGAAAATCATAAGGAAAATACATTTACTGTGCAAGAACTGGAAGTACATCATCATGAATGTCTTCATCCTTGCTGTCTTCATATTGAATAGGCCGAGGAGGAGTGGCAGAGGCAAAAGAAAATCTGCCTGTAATTGGACCAGTGCAATTCAAACTCCTGTTGTTCAAGGGTCATCTACAGATAGAGGCAGATTTCTGAGAGGGAGAATTGAGCATAAGAGTGAAAATTTACTTCCTTAGAATATATGGAGATCTTTAAGGGGGTCTTAGACTTTCATAGGGCCAGGCTTTGGAATTTGAGCCAACCTTACTGAGATCTCCAATATAAGGTACCCCCACTTTGTATCTGGGTTAGACGTATAACATTATAAATTAATAAGGATAGTTTTCATTGGATACATTTGAAAGATGGTCCTATTATTTACAGCCACAGACCATCTTCATTAGAATCACATGGAATTTTGTTAAATTACTAGGCCTCTCTCCAGATCCACCAAAAAATCTCTGGGGTTGGACACAGAGATGCTTATGCACATTAAAGTTTAAAAACCACTGCCTTTGAAGCATATCTCCTTATTTTGTGTATATTTCCCCTTTAGACTATAGGTATCTTGAGAGCTATAATATTTTATATTTTTGCAAAATTTATGGGGTTTCTATTTAATTTGTAGGTCTCTTGGCAACCATCCCATCACAAATGCTCAATAAATATTGTTAAAATAGAATGGAATTACCTCAAATGTATTTGCCATTTTATATACTTCCAGAAAATCCCACAAGATGTCAGAAGGAATATAACTGTGTAAAAATGTCTGCTCTCATTATATTCTTGAAAAGTGCTGTGAGAATAGATTTTAAGTGTTCTCACCCCACAAATGTTAAGTATGGGAAGTAATGCAGATGTTAATTAGCTCAATTTAGCCATTTCACAATTTACACATATTTTAAAACAGTATTATCTTGTTGTACATGATAAATACATACAATTTTAATTTGTCAATTAAAAATAAATGAATAAATAAGGAAATAAATAAAGGCTCTCTTTTGCTTTCCTGTTTTGAGGTTCCTGAACACCAACACATTAGGTGACAGTTGAATTAAGACTTGAATTGACAGTCATTATAGTTTAAGGTGAATATAGTATCCACCCATATCTCCGTGTTTTAACCAATTGTATAAGCTTTCTAGATGTATGGAATGACCTTGGGCCCAGACATGTTGGTAAACTTTCCAGAAGGGTGAGACTTCACAGATCTGTCACGTTCAGCAGTTCTTACAGTTGGTAGTGGCTCCCCGGACTCCAGACCTGTGTGTCCAACTGCCTTCTCAGTCTACTTGATGCCTACCAGACACCTCAATTTCAATCTTCCTGTGTGTTCAAAGTCCTCAGAGTCAGCCTGAGCTCCTCTCTGTCTTTTGATCTATGTCTTCTCTCTGATCAAATATTTCACTGCTGTCTGCAAAGTATGTATGCAGAGTCTAACCACTTTTTAAAAAATGGACTTTAGCTTTTAAAACAGTTTTAGGTTTACAGCAAAACTGAATGGAAGGTGGAGGGATTTCTCATATACTCCCAGCTCCCACAACTGCATAGCTCCCCCATTATCAACATCCACTACCGGAGTGGTGCATTTGTTACTACTGATGAACTTACATTGACACATCATTATCATGCAAAGTTCATAATTTACATTAGGGTTCACTCTTGGTCTAACTACGTTTTAGTTCTTTCACTTCATCCCTGGTCCAGGTCAAGATCACCTTTTTCCCAGATCATTTCAATAGCCTCCTAACTTGTCTCTCTACTACTTTTGCCTCCTTTGGTCTATCCTCAATATAGTGGCCATGGTGAAAAAATATTTACCAGATAATGTCATTACTTGGCTCTCCAGTACTCTCCAATACTTTCCATTTCATCCAGAATAAAAGCCAAAGTCCTTACAACAAAAAATGATTTTATTTCAGCAACATAACCAATTTTATTTTAGCAACATATTATAATTGTATTAGAAGAAAGCAAATATTGAATTTAGATAAATAATATTTATTGACCTTAAATTATCTTTTACTCTGCGCATTAAAAAACAATTACTTGGTATATACATGCTTTCACTGCACCCCATCCATTAATATTTATCAAGTATAATATTTGTTAGTTATTAATCAAGCCCATGCTCAGTACTGGTTCAAACACTGTAAGTATCCAAGACACTGTAGAACACATGGTTTATTGCAGATCTATGGTTTGAAACCTGGGTAGAGTTGGGAAAGCCAACCACTGTGATTGCCAAAAGATCTTTATTTCTTTTGTTGTATTTAACGCAAGATATTGCAATTTTTGGTGACCCTTCCTTCCTCCTTCCTCCTTCCTCCTTCCTTCCTTCCTTCCTTCCTTCCTTCCTTCCTTCCTTCCTTCCTTTCCTTCCTTCCTTCCCTCCTTCCTTCCTTCCTCTCACTCTCTCTTTCTTTCTTTCTTTTTTTTTTTTTTGAGACAGAGTCTTGCTTTATTGCCCAGGCTGGAGTTCAGTAGGACGATCTTGGCTCACTGCAACCTCCGCCTCTTGGGTTCAAGCGATTTTCCTGTCTCAGCTTCCCAAATAACTGGAATTACGGGTGCACACCACCATGCCTGGCTAAGTTTTGTATTTTTAGTAGAGACGGAGTTTCACCATGTTGGCCAGGCCGATCTCAAACTCCTGACTTCAGGTAATCCACCCAACTTGGCCTCCCAAAGTGCTGGGATTACAGGCATGAGCCACTGTGCCCTGCTGATGTTTTCTTTAGAATGGAATGTTTTATTCACTTTTAGTGTTGCTTTATATAATCCTTCTTTCCATAGTTAGTGTCTTTCAAACTTGTTATGGCTATAACGAGAGCATATGTAGAAAACATTCGAGAGAAAGTTGAGATTTGGACTTTGTCTTCATAATTTCTATATTACATTTTGTTTTTATCCACCTTTCACTCACACAAAAGAAACTGAAAGAAAACCCACCAATTTCAACACACGGGCATTTAAAACTAATGACTAAAAGTAAGTTTTGCTTATCTAAAAAATAAACCTCCTCTGATAGTTGGGTCAATGTTACAATGATAAAACCACAATTTCTGTCTTATAAAATTAATAGCTTACTGAGAAATGGCTATTCATTAGAAATTTGGCATACTTACAAACGTAAGTATGCAATATGTAAAATAATATTAAATGACTAATGGCCAAAACATGGACTTAAACAAATCTTTCCAAACATTGCTTTATTTAATGATGACAAAAGCCTCAATTTCCCATTGCACAATACTTAACTGAACAAACAAACGAACAAACCCAAAGCTGTGGGAAATACAACTTTAACATTTGTTTTTAAATGTAAAAATGTTTCTGGGGTTTGATAGCCTATAGGAAATGTATCACTGTAGTATTCCTTTCAAGGAATTGAGGTACTGCAGTGGCCAGTAAACCACTACTGCATTAGTGCTATAGCTGTGAAGTAATATTTTTTATAATATTATTTTGTTTTCAAGGAAAAAAATTGGAGAGTGGTACTTAGACTAAAGTATAATCCTATCAGTTTTACATAAAATATTGATAAGAAATAAAAACTTAGCATCCCTGGTGTGAATTCACTAGATTGCACGAAATACAAACATATAGATTAAGGAAAGTTAACATAATCCTTTTATGGGAACTAAAATCAATTACATGTCAGCTTTGTAGTATTATAAATGTATTTAGTCAGCATAGAATTTTTCCAGCAGTGTTTCCTGCAGATTGAAATTGACTAACCAGATGTTAAATATTAAATAGAACTAATCAAAGCATGGTTCAAGAGACTTTAAAAACAATGATCAAAGGGAGCTATTTATTACCTGATTCATGTTACTGTTAAAATATTGGCTCTGTGATATTATATTTAAACTTAGTTTTTTTTAAAGATTGCATTTTCTAGCTTTACATGAACAATAATTAATGTTAATAAATTAACTCATAAACTATGTAACTGGATCATTTTATGTAATAATGGTTGGAAACTTGACCAAGAAATGTAAAGCTCAATTCACAGACATAAAACCTTAGTGGGATATTTAGTACATATATAACTTTTAGTAATAATGTAACTACTGAAAAACACCAGGGCTCATTTACTCCATGTCTGTACACATACACATGCACAAAATAAAAACAAAAACAAAAAAGAAGGCAATGCTAGAATTATTTCTGAGGGATCTTGGAGCAATCATTTGCTCAGGCATTTTTTAATTCCAGAAAATTAATTATTCTTTTTTAAAAAATAAACGTAAATTGACTTTGGGGAAAGATTTCTAAGACAAGGCATTCCATAATCTCTTATAAGCTCATTCCATTGTTTTATCATAGTGACAATTTATTTTTTGCTTATTCAATGAGAATCTGTCATAAGATCTTGTTGGACCCACTTTCTCTTGAAATATATTTGCATAGATGGAAAAGCAGCGTTAATAGACTTTTCAGTATCTAATGTTGTAAGTTTACTATTATCAATATTTTATATAAATAATTTATGCAGCTTAAGAAAACATTTTTCAAAGTTTCAGGGTTCCAATAAACAATGAAATTGACAACCATTCATATGCCAATAAATGTTTTCACCAATATACATAGTTTTTTTTTTTTAATTTCATTTGGGATGATAAAATAGGGAAATGAGGTCAAACTGTAAAACTGTATCCCAAATGTTCTATTTTATTCTTAAATTCCCTTGCTAAATTGTTTTCTTGAACCAATTTTCATTCAACTTCTGCTTGTTTTTAATAACTTGTATTCTAGTGGTAATCACTTTTAATTGATCATTATAACAACTTTTTAAAGAAAAAAATTTATTTTGATATAGGCAATATTGATTTTTCTATAGAAATGAAGATTTGCTGTATGTCATGCTAGCTTCTGTGCCTTGAATATAAGAAGTTCCATTATAGTTTTAAAAGCAAATCAAGAAAAATGTATTAACTAGACAGGGTGTTGTATATTCATACACCATTACCATACATGTCTATCTTTAAATGTCGTTCATACACTGTCCTAAAATGCTCCTTTTCAGCTGGTTCAGGACCTACCCTCTCCAAAAGTTCTTCTCCCAGTTAAAGTAGAAATCATTGATGAAATAAGGCACTATACACCTTTTAGAATTTGGCATTTGTGAGCTTACCTTACATGATACTAGACACAAAATGGTTAAACAGGAGTATTCTCCAAACAAGTACAGCAGGAGCCAAGGAGAAGGTATAGAGTGGGGAAAGACATTTTATATTTGAACGTCTTATGTTACCTATATTTTTCCCCACTGTGAGTCTTCAGACTTTTTTTTGCCTCCTTGCCATTTGGACTTCAGTTAGGTATCCTACTAAAAGGATATTAGAACTGCCTTCTTTGCTTCAGCATTGCATGAAGATAAAGCATGCAGAAGGCATGAGTGGGCGCCTGAGGGCTCAGATGGACTAGTGAAGGCAGAGGTGATGCGTAGAAAAAAATTTGGCAAAGCCTATGTGAGAAATGTGTTTGTTTGAAACCTGAACATTGAGAAAGGAAACAAAGGCTAAGTAGTAAGTGTTCTGCACGATGACAGTATGACCGTGCAGATGATGACACTAGCCGAGCACAACCATGGACACAAAGACCAATAACAGCAATAAAACAACACCAGGTAACAAATCCGGACCAGACCTGCAAAGGCTATATTTTATTATCCGTTTTGGATACAGAGATTTTACCAGATCTCTAGTGAGGAGAAATAAGTACAATCAAAACCTCACTTTACATCATTTATAGTTTTGTTGTATATAATTAAGCTTTAGTTAATTATATGATAGTATGTATCTAATTCTCATTTTTAAATGTTTTTATTATTCTCAGTAAATCCTTTTGCTGTGCCCATGAAATTAAGCTTCAAATTGAAAAAACTAATCATTCAAACTCTGCATATGATTTATTTTCAAAGTTTTGACTTTTATTTCATGAAGACTACAAGATAATTTTGTTGTTGTTGTTGAGAATGGAGATGACACTTGGATAGTCTCTAATTGTTGGAGTTTAGATTCTGTTGCCTGGAGCAGGAAAAACTGGGTAAACAGCACCGCTTACAGAACGTTGCTTTAGAAAGGCCCCTTTCTTACTGGGTAGGGAAGAAATTGCACAAGGAATCCAGATTTTTTTGAGTGGCAGTTTTCTATATAGTAAGCTTTGTGTGCTTAACAGATTAACTGCTTTTCATGTTATTCTTTTCCCCAGGATTCAGGAAAGAAAATGACATAATAGATTTTTTTTCCCTGGGATCACAGTAAACCCCCTTAGTCAAACCCAGTTGCTCCTTGGGAGGTAAAGAGCGAACTAACGTATGTTTCTACAAGTTACAAAATCATTTACATTTATTACCCTTGCATAGTGAGGCCCCAAAGCCTCGGAGCTATGGTTCTCCAAATCACTGCATTCTAAGCTTGACTGATTGGTTTAAACGCTTGTGAGAGATTTATAATGATTCACTGTGTAAGCCAATGATTTTATATTTAAGTCAAGAGACTGCTTATAAATGACAGAAAGCTTTAGGCTCTCCTTGGACACAGCAGGTGACCAACTGTTTCCATAGGTTTAGATAAAAATAGCATTTCCTTTGCACCATTTGAACCCAACAGTTGTAAAGCACACACACATTATATAATGTATACAAGCATATAATATTACCTCTCCATTTATAGTGCTATCTTCGGATTATTTGACCATATTAATATCTGTGTGTATTTGCCACAGAAACTTAAAGAGCTCTGTTGCTTTTGAACTTTTTCTTATTTGCTCTCATAAACTTTAATTGCTTCCTCAAATTCCAGATTTGTTATTTAAATAGCATATATTGCTGTACATTAAGTTTGGAAAAAAATGCTATGCTTAGGTTACTGCGATGTTTCACAACACATAGTAGCAGTGTCTTTTACAGTTTAAAGTTTATACAAATAAATTGCCACTGTTTAAATGGTATAAATGAAAGAAATAAGATTAATAGAGTACATATTGAAAAATGTTAACCTTTGTATGATATTTTGCCTTGTTTGATCGATGAAGAAAATTTGAGATTTGTGAAGAACACCAAATGTTTAATCAGGAGGTTGTTAAGCGTTATAAAGTTCTTAAAGGAAAGGCTGCAGAAATGTCTATGCCACCAGCCTTGGAAGACTCTTTGTCAACCAGTCTGTTTATTTCCTCCAGCAATACTGTGGGTGCCAACTGGATTGGTACAAACTTCCATACAGATGCAATTACTTTTTTTTTTTTTTTTGAGACAGAGTTTTGTTCTTGTTGCCCAGGCTGGAGAGCAATGGTCCAATCCTGACTCACTGCAACCTCTGCCTCCCGGGTTCAAGTGATTCTCCTGCCTTAGCCTCCCCAGTAGCTGGGATTACAGGTGTGCACCACCACGCCTGGCTAATTTTTTGTGTTTTCAATAAAGTCGGGGTTTCACCCTGTTGGCCGGGCTGGTCTTGAACTCCTGACCTCAAGTGATCCTCCCACCTTGGCCTCCCAAAGTGCTGGGATTATAGACATGAGCCACCATGCCCAGCCTGAAGGTGCAATTTCAAATGTATTTGTTAGAAGAAAATTAAGTCACACCATTCTTTTAATCTGCCTTATTAACCACAATTCAAACCACCATGTTCTGTCTCTATTCTCACACTAAAAAGTCCCTACAACTTGTCTCCTGTTCCCTTGCTCGTTTCAGTCTTGTCATCCATCCCTTCTGCCTGTTATACAAGAGGCTTTCCACTGCTCCCTGTTTCTCTAGGCTTCTTCCTTTTCAGATCAGGTCTACATTGGTTTCTCCACATTGCCTGGCACTGTTCTGTCTTATTTGGAATATGTGCCTAGCATTATCTCAAGTATGGCATGACATTTTAATAGCACACTGTTTGGCTAAGACCCAGCGTATAGCCTCCATTCTTGCAGCTACTAGCTGTATTATTTTGGGCAGATTATTTAACCTCTCTGAGCCTCAGGTTCCTTGTTTGTAAAAGGGAAAATAAATTTACCTAAAAAGATTGTGGTGAAGACTAAATAAGCTAATGTGTGAAAGAAATGCTTAGCACCAGAACTGGCATGTAATAAGTGCTCAACACATCAATGCTATTGTTATTAAGGTTATCCTGATAGTGATTACACTAATTTCTTGCCCTAATTGACTGGCATCCCCCCATACACAGTTACTTCCCTGGAATCTTTTTTTTTTTTTTTTAATAGGAACCACTCTTTCTTTCAAACTCCTATAATCTGTTTCTTGAAGCTCTTATACTCTTCTTATTCTAGTTCATATAGGTCCATCTTGTGTATGTGAATTTCAGGAAAGAATTTGTCACATGCTTTCCTTAAAGTTCAAGTATATCAATGAATTTTGCTGACCCACTGGTATATCTTATTCGATAAAGAAATGATGTAAGTATTATATATTCTTGGTTAACTCAAATTGTGTCCTAGGAACTCTCAAAGAGCCCTTTAGTCACTTGTTGTAGCTTCTTGCCTAGATTTGTTGTCATGCTTCATGTTGTAGTGTTTGCAGAATTTGCCTTTCTTTTCGATAATTATACCCCATTTTGCACCTGCATCTCTGCTCCTTGAACATTCTCTTTTCCACTCTCTCTGATTATTCGAAGGTCACACTGTCTTTTGTTTTAAACTTCTCTGTTTTACACTTTTAAAAAATTTAGATTCAGGGAATACATCTTCAGATTTGTAATATATTATTGCATAATGGTGAGGTTTGGGTTCCAGTGTGCCTATCAGCCAAATAGTGAACATTGTCCCTATAAGTAATTTTTTAACCCTCACTCTCCTTCTTCCCTCCTCCCTTTTGGAGTCCTCAGAGTCTATTATTTCCATCTTTATGTTCATATGTAGCTATTGTTTAGTCTCCTACTTATAAATGAGAACATGCAGTATATAATTTTCTGTTTTTGAGTTATTTCTCTTAGGATAATGGCATCCAGTTCCATCCATGCTGCTGCAAAAGACACGATTTCACTCTTTATTGCTGTTCAGTATTCCAGGGTGTATATATACCACATTTTCTTTATCCAGTCAAGCACTGGTGGACACTTAGGTTGATTCCATAACTTTGCTGTTAGAATAGTGCTGAAATAAACATATGAGTGCAGGGTGTCTTTTTGATATAATGATTTCTTTTTCTTTGGGTAGATGTCCACTAGTGGGATTGCTAGCTTGAATGGTAGTTCTATTTTTATTTCTTTGAGAAATTGCCATACTGTTTTCTATAGATGGCTTACTAATTTACATTCCCACCAACAGTGGATAAGCAATTCCCTTTCCCCACATCCATGCCAATATGTGTTGTTTTTTGTCTTTTTAGTAATAGCTACTCTGGTATAAGATGATATCTTCATGTGGTTTTAATTTGCATTTCTCTGATAATTAGTGATGTTAAGCATTTTTTCATATACTTGTTGACCATTACTATGTCTTCTTTTAAGAGATACCTGTTTGCAAAGATTCCTGTCAGTGGCTGGGAAATCCCATTTGCAAGTTCTCTCAATATGCTTGAGTACAATTACTCTGTATCAGGAAACTGAACGTGGTAGAGCAGTGAGGTGTTTGCTTCAATTGCTTTCCTCATCTGAGCCTTGGCTTTCCTCTTACCATTGTTAATTGGGGGAGCTCATTACTACCACCCACTTATTGCTCGCTTCCTCTCCTGCTCTGCCAAATTTTGTGGGTCATGTCTCTTATTGGAGGAGGCTGTAAACCTTTGGAATTTAGTTTACAATATTGCCCTGTGATTCTCTGATGGGCCCAAGGAAAGTTATGACTTTTGTATGTTAGTCAAGATTTTCTCTTTGTTAGGGTGAATGACATGCTCTGGGGCTTTCTACATTCTAAGTGGAAGAGGAACTATCCCCCCTCCTCTCCACTCCATCATTTCTTAATCCCTTTGGATCTGCCTTTTGGCATAGCCAATATAGAAAGACTGCCTTATGGGTCTGTTATTGGTGCATTAGGCAGCTTTGCTGCAGTGACAAACCACCTAAAAGTATCAGTCACATAAAAAAACGTATATTTATTTTGTACACATGTAATGTATTGTCACTTGTGGATGGGGTGCTACTTCTGTGGCTCTCTCCTCAGCTCTGTTGGGCTCTCACTATTTGTCTTCTCATTCAGAACTTAGGTGATAGACAGTCCCAATTTGGGATGTGGCAGATGGAAAGGATAAGGAAAATCATGGAAAACTTGTGATGCCTCTTAAGGTACCTACTCATTTGTAACATATGCCCATCCACTGACATTTCATTGTCCACTCACATCCAAGGTAGGATGTGTATTTCTGTTGCAGGAGGCATGGGCAGTCACATGCCAAGGCATAGGAAAATGTAATCTTCTTTCAAGGGGAGCAGGGGTAAATAATGATGAATCAGGGTACAGTCTACTCAACTGGTGAAAGCCAATTTTCTTATAGTTGGCCTTGTCTACAATATTTGAATTCTTTTAATTGCACAATTTTATTGGTCAGAAAGATTTTGTCTTCAGAAAATGGTTTTAAATGATAAGAAAACATATCATTTTATGTAAGAAAAATCCCAGAGGAGGCTAGAATCTAGACAGAGCATGTTAGAGCTGTAACTTTGCTTTCTCATAAACTCGTATTTTCTCCTTCCCACTTGAGTTGGCTTTTTGCTTGTACCTGCTGCCCTCATGGTTGCAAGGTGGCTTCTAATGATAATTGTTGCTGCATGTAGCTTTGGGCTTATCTAGAAAACCTCTCCCAACTTAGAAATATAAATTCTTCCCTTCAACATGATTGAATCAATATAGAAAATGTATATTAGTTTCCAGGGGAATTCATTCGTCCATGTGGCCTCGATTAATCATCTGGGATGGAAGGAATGTTGAAGAGTTAACCAGAATGTTCCTGTTTATTACAGCCATCAGGAATCTAAATCTTTTTCTCTTTCATCTTGCTATGGTTATATGTTTGTGTGTGTGTGTGTGTGTCTGTTTGTGTGTGTATGCATATGTACATATGCATATGTAGACTCATATTATTTATAGTTTTTAGTTTTCTCTTCTTTAAACTCATTTCCTTGTTGATCCCATACACTGAAAAAACTATCAACCTTTTGGAGTAGTTCTCACTTCTTTGCCCTAGATTCCAATTACTGGCTTATGGTTCTATGTGAATTTCCTGCTGGAACCTCAATCCTGCTGGAACCTCAATCCTGCTGGAACTTTTCCTTTCCATCCAGCTTCTCCTCTTGACTGTCTTCTTCATCACCAGTCTTGAAATCTGAATGATCTTTTTCCTTTTTTCATGTTTTTGTATATTCAATCTGTTTGTATTCATAATTACACTTCCTTTGAAACGTTTTCTATATTCATTCTTTTCTTTTGTTTAGCACTTGCTGTGGAGTACCAACAGTGGCTAGAAAGACACTGTGACTCTCAGAGACAAGCACATATAAAACATAAGAGGACATTCCCTTGGTTGTTCTAGAAACACTTGGCTGTGAACTGGAGGCTTAGTGTCCAGCACATGTAGACAAGAGTCAGTGATATTTGTATTATTACTGATAAAGTAACACCTTTTTGTCCACAGACTGGGGAAATCTGGGAAACCATGGTTACATAGATGTATTTTGTTCTGGTAAAAGGGAACATTCATTGTGAAATATGGCACACATGCCCTTGTCTCTGACCTTTGCTTAAAACATTCCATCAACCAGAAATGGCCTCCCCCATCTTTACCTGCTTTATGACTTAGGGCACATATCTGCCTTTTCATAACATTTTCTGTAAGGCAATATCATAGAGTTTGTCTCAGCATGGATTTGGGCTTGATTTCTGGTTCTTTGTGATCTCAACCTCTCAAAACTTGTTCCTCCATTTGAAAAAGGGCATAACCTCAAAAAAAAAAAAAAAAAAGAAGAAGAAAAAGGGCATAACAGTACTGTATTAATGTCTATTGCTATATAGAAATATTACCACAAACTTCATGGCTTAAAACGACAAATGTCCATTAGGTCACAGCTTCTCTGGGTCAGGAGTCCAGACATAGCGTTGCTAAGTTTTGTGCTTTGGGAACTCTTCTGAAAGCCGCAATCAAAGGGCCAGCTAGGGCTGTGGTCTCACTCAAGGCTTGACAGGGGGAGGATCTGTCTCCAAGCTCACATGATTGTTGGCAGAATTCAGTTCCTTTTGGCCTGAGGACCATCAGTTTCTTGCTTGGTGGAGGCTGAAGGCTACCCTCAGCTCCTTTACCATGTGGCCTCTTGTTTCTTCAAAGTCAGCAAGGTGGAAAGTCTCTCCTAGCAAGACTGATATTACAATCTTACATGTTATGATTAGGGAAATGACGTTCCAATTCTGCCATATTCTAATGACTAGAAGAAAGTCTCAGATACTGCCTGCACTCAGGCAGAGGAGAATCACACCAGAATATGAGTTTCAGAAGGTGGGGATAATTAAGCAGCCATATTAGAAGCTATCTGCTACAATTGTCAACCCCCACAATTTGAAAATTATGTGTATGAAGATTTCAGCAAGATGCCTGATGCTTGTATTCCATAAAGGGCAGTATTATTATTCCTCCTCACCAGATGTGAGGGCAATCCTAGGACCTTCTATTTTTTAATCACTCTAAAGGTTCTTAGAACTACCAACTTGAAGTGCAGTTATTTGTGTATGTATTTAATTTTATTACAGAGTTATAAGCTTTTGGAAAGCAGGGACATATTCTTTTACATCTTTGAAGCTCCCAATATCTAGTAGTATGCCTTTCTCATAGAGATCATTAATTACTTTATCCCTGGGCTCCCATAATCACTTACATTTCTGTACTCTAGCTCATGTCACATTGTATTATAACTAGTTATACATACCTATTTTTCTTACTAAACTGGTAGCTCCTTAAGGGAAGAAAGACTGGGCCTTTTCTTTTTGTCTCTATTGCCTTTTCTTCTCTCCCTTAATTTCCTCTTACCAAGCATCAAATTCAGTGCTTGGTATATAGTAGATGTTCAAGAAATGAAAGTTTCTTGAAAAAATAAATAATTATTTAGAAACA
Organism: Trachypithecus francoisi; assembly: GCF_009764315.1. Taxonomy (NCBI): domain Eukaryota; kingdom Metazoa; phylum Chordata; class Mammalia; order Primates; family Cercopithecidae; genus Trachypithecus; species Trachypithecus francoisi. Next base: position 43,386,123 of record NW_022681463.1, read on the forward strand.
ATTTACTGAATGAATAAATAAATTTTAAGAGACAATGTCTATCACTAAACTTTCAAGAAATAATGCAAACATAGGATGCAAAAAAAAAAAAAAAAAAGGAAAAAAGAACAAGTATAATTCTCTTACATTTTTACCTAAAACGAAAGGTTTTATAAAAATATCAGTAGTTTGAGTTTTGAAAACAAGTAGGTTGTAGAGTATGAAAGAAATTAGTGGCACACCAAAACGCGAGAGCTGAGATTATGGTTCCCTTCTGATCCATGAAACTGCTGCATACTCTTTAAAGAAAAATAGATGTTTTAGTAGCTGCCTGCTATTTATTATTGTGTTGAATTTGATATTTTGAAAACTTGAGATATCTACCTCATAGGATTGTTGTAGGGATCAAAGGAGGTATTATGTAGAAAGTATTTAGCATAGTTAATTTAGTTTCTTCCACGGCCATTTAATTTTTAGACTGTTTAAACATTGCTGAATCATTTTGCCAGCCTCAGGTAAAAGTGAAAAGTAGAATCTTCTGAATTTTTTTGTTTTTCAGGAAGCCTGATATCTGACATTTGTAACTCAGGAGAAAATTTAAAAATTATTTATTATTGCTATTTTGTTGAGATAAAGTATCACTCTGACACCCAGGCTAGAGTACAGAGGCACAATCGTGGCTCACCGCAGCCTTGACCTTCCAGGCTCAAACAACCCTTCCACCTCAGCCTCCCAAGTAGCTGGGACTACAGGTGCATGCTACCACACCTGGCTAATTTTTGTATATTTTGTAGAGATGGGATTTTTCCATGTTCCCCAGGCTGGTCTTCAACTCCTAGGTTCAAGTGAAGTACCGCCTCAGCCTCCCAAAGTTGTGGGATTACAGGTATGAGCTACCATGCCCAGCCGAATTTTGAGTTTTTATTATGATTGTGGTCTAAAAGTCTTAATAATTTGGGGGCTTTAATTATCTTTTGAGGAGGCTTGGTGTCTTAGTCCATTTTGGCTGCTGTAACGAAATAACTTAAGCTGGGTAATTTATAAGCAACAGAAATTTATTGCTCATAGTTCTAGAGGCTGGGAAGTCCAAGATCAAGGTGCTGGCAGGTTTAGTGTCTGCTAAGGGTCTGCTCTCTGCTTTGTAGATGGTGCTTTGTTGCATCCTTACTAGCAGAAGGGGCAAATGGCTCCATAACATCCCTTTTATGAGGTCACAGATACTGTTCATAAGGGCTTTGCTCTCATGACTTAATCACCTCCTGAAGGCCCCACCTCTTGATAATACTATCACATTGGCAATTAAGTTTCAACATATAAGTTTTCGGGGGGACACATTCAGACCATATCATTTGGGCAAGGAGGAAGGAGTCTTGCTGTTCTCCTGAAGTCTTGCCTTGTTGATAGTTACCTGGTTTATACGTAATCTCTGTCACCTCTAATGACTAGCTCTGGGCTTGATGTATAGTAGGTGCTCAATAAATGCTGATTATTAATGAAAAAATAAAATTGGCTCTGGGATCAGTATTCTCCAACAGACAGTAAACCCTTAAGTGCAGAGACCACAAATATTAACTCTGTATCTCTAAGTCCAGGCAAGGGATTTAGCTGACATGCTCATTTTCTATTCACAAGATTTATTATATATAGTTTGCTGTGTTTGAGGGCAATATTTGTAGTTTTCCTGTTAGGTTCAATGAGTATACCAGTTTCTCAAGTGAGTACCATGTGTGAACCCCAGTTCATTCTTACATATCCACTTCATGATCCCTGTAGTCTAGTTTCTTCTCTCACAACTTTGCTGATCTGTTCTTCCTCCATCGTGCAGCTCCCAACTCTCTTGGTATTAAGCCCATTCACAGTGTTATGCAACCATCACCACTATCCATTTCCAGAACTTTTTTATCATAGCAAAGAGAAAAAAAATCTCTGTCCTCATTAAACAATCATTCCCATTCCACTCTCCCCACAACTGTCAACCTCTATTCTTTCTGTCTCTATGAATTTGCCTATTTTAAATACCTCATATCAGTGGAATTATACAATATTTGTCATTTTGTATCTTGTTTACTTCACTAAGCACAATGCCTGGAGAGTTCATTCATGTCGTAACATGTATCAGAATTCCACTCCATTTTTGTGGTTAATATTGCATTGTATGTATACATCACCTTTTATTTATCCATTTACCTGTCAGTGGTACTTTCTACCTTTTTGCTATCGTGAATAATGCTGCTATGAACATTGGCATACACATATCTTTCAAGTCCCTGTTTTTTCAATTCTTTTGGGGATTTGCCTTGTAGTGGAATTGCTGGATTATATGATAATTGTATGTTTAATTTTTTGAGGAACCACCACCAAACTGTTTTCCACAGCAGATATACCATTTTACATTTCCACGAGCGTTGCACGAGGTTCCAATTTCTCCACATCCTTGTCATTACACTTGTTGTTTTCTGTTTTCTTTTTAATTTTATATATACATATGTATGTATGTGTATGTATATATATTTCTAATTGCCATCATAATGAGTATGAGGTGGTATCTCATTGTGGTTTTAATTTGCATTTCTCAATTGATTACTGAAGAGCATCTTTTCATGTGCATATTGGACATTGGTATATCTTCTTGGATGATCTGTTCTTCAAGCTACCAGTCCTGTCCTTCTAGTCAGAGTCAGTGGTGGTCTTTTAGCTGGGATAGCTGGCTATTACTTCAGGCTCAACATATATGATGCTTAAATTGTCATCTTGGTCTCATTGCTGTCTCCTAATTTCTGTCCCTGTCTCAGCTTTTTCCTTGACTTTATCTTTGGCTTTATCTTTGTTTTCTCTATCTTTATTCTCTATATTCAACTACTCACCAGTTCTACTTTATTCTTCCTGCACTTTTTTTGTTTGTTTGTTTCCGAGACAAAGTCTTGCTCTGTTGCCCAGGCTGGAGTGCAGTGGCATGATCTTGGCTCACTGCAACCTCTGCCTCCTGGGTTCAAGTGATTCTCCTGCCTCATCCTCCTGAGTAGCTGGGACTACAGGTGCGTGCCACCACAACTGGGCTAATTTTTGTATTTTTAGTAGAGACAGGGTTTCACCATGTTGGCCAGGATGGTCTCAATCTCCTGACCTCGTGATCTGCCTACTTCGGCCTCCCAAAGTGTTGGGATTACAGGTGTGAGCCACTGCACCTAGCCCAAAGTTTTTACCTGTATCCTGAAAAGATGTAAACTGAAATTCTCATGAATGGTGGACATACTTTCTATTTAATGATTACGTCCTTTGTGAAAAGATTGATTAAACTGTTTATATCTAAATGAGAAATGCTATTGTGTTCTCTACTACAATGCCTTGCACATAAAAGGCATTAAATAAATATTTGTTGAATGATTTGAGTTCATTTTGAATATTGAGTGTTAGCATACAAGTCTGTAGTAGTTTATTGTTTAATTTCATCCTAACATAGGTTTAGGAGGAAAGAGCAGTGTGAATTTCAGAAAACACACAAAAATGCGAAGTTTTTGTAGTATGTGAAACATATAGATGTCTTAAAAATTTAAATTACAATTTTTGCTTTCTTTTCAAACATTTTATTTAAAAGTTTTAAACAATTTAAAATGTGTCTAGTAGTGCTTACATTTGATATCAAATATAAGTGACTTATAATTCCATGTTCTCTGAATTCTTGATTTGTTTCCTGTGTCAGAGATTTGAGACTATTAAGAGGCGATTAGGGAGGATATCCTTGAAGTCTCCTTCACACCAAGAATCTCCCTTTTTTTGGTTCACTTAACTTAATGTGGGAGCTGCTTGTGATATTTTCTACATTTCACCTTCTGAGGTTATAGGCCCCATTCATATGCCATATCTCCCTCTCAGATGAGTAAGTATGACTTTTATGAATTTTCTTCACTTGTAGAATTTAATTTACATGAATAATTAGGAAAGGACCAAGTGAAATTTCTCTCTCCCTAGGCAAACAATCTTGTTAATAAAATCGACTGCAAACTTTTCCTTTAATTTTTTTTGTATCTTTAAATTTATTGCTTGCTACAAAGAAGCAAAATAAAAAGAAATATAGGGCGCTACAGTATACTGCTATTTTGCATATTGATATCTGAATAATTACCTTAGGGCATATTGAGTTATAATATGAAATACTATTCCCTCAAGACATTATCTTAAAATATTTTACTTATTTAGCATACAGTTCAATATTTTAGAATTATGTAGAGAGTATAGTTGTTAACTGACATGGAATGTGCTGGCAGAAACAAAAAATTAGAGGGACCTAATAGGGAAAAAGAATTGTTCTTGGAATGTTACAGTATTCAAATACTGCTGCAATATAGCTGGTCAATTATAATAGCCAACATTGTAAAGGAGAAGAAGGTTGTAATTCTGTATAGGTGGTTAATATGTGCATATTTTTCCTTTAAAGTGTATTTCACATGGAGTTTGTTTGATATTCAGATCTGTAATCATGTATTTTACAGTTCCCTTTGCACACAGCCAGCAGTGGGGTATTCTTTTACAATACAAAGCCTGGAAATAAATACCAAAAGAATAGTGCCTGAAAATGAAGAACTGTAGTTTCTGGAGGAAAATGCTCATAATGTGACCCACAGTCAGCTTAGGAATTGAACACCACAAAACATGGAGTGGAAGGCAGGTTGGTCTGGTATTATGTACTCTGGTGCCTACATCTTAGTTGCTATGACGAGTCTAGCTGAGATGTATGTTCTCTAACAGCCTAGGTCAGAAGGAAAGCCCACCAATGACAGAAACACTGTGGCCAAGCTGGACATAGTGAGGCTTTAGTGTAGCTTTGAGTTTTGTGATTCCACTGACTGTGTGACTGTGGCCAAGTTATTTAAACTCTTTAACTCCCCATTTCCTTACCTGTAAAACTAACTGTGTGAATTAAATGGAATCATATGAGAAAAGTACATGTTTTGTTTCCTGATGTTATTATTATTGTTGCTGTAATGAGGCCAGATCTTTATAGTCCTAGAAACAAATTTACTACTGGTATACTGTTAATTGAAACTGTTAAAACTGGAAACTGAGGCTGAGATGGTAAGATCCCTTGAGACTAGGAGTTCAAGGCCAGCTTGGGCAACAAGCAAGACCCTGTACCCATTGAAAACACAAAAAACATTAGCTGGGCATGGTACTGCATGCCTGTAGTCCCAGCTACTTGGGAGGCTGAGGTAGGAGGATTGCTTGAGCCCAGGAATTCGATGCTACCATGAGCCATGATGGCACCAATGCACTCCAGCCTGGGCAACAGATGCTGTCTCTAAAAAAGAAAAGACTAAAGAAAACAAATCAAACCCAAACAAAAAACCAGCATTGACTCCAGAAGAAAAGATAAAATGAAAACAAATCTTTATTTTATATGTGAAGTCATGAAGTGTGTTTTCTTTTCTTTTCTTTTTTCTTTTTTTTCCATTTTTTTCAAGCAATTGTCTGAAATTTCTATAACCTTACTCTGGATGGAGCAGGACAAACCCTCAACTATTTCAATACTGTTCTGGCGAGCAGTGTAGGAATGCATAGGTCACCACAGACCCAAGCATGCTGGAGGTTTGCCAGTATTTGCTTTTAAAACTGTTTTTGATATGCCTTCTTTTAGAAAATTAAAGATTATGCATATTTGTTTATAAAACAGTTTTTGTCATGAGGCCATTTTGTGACCAAGAATGTATCTTACTCACCTTGTTTATCATAAAATTGGTCAGTTTCTATGTGTTAAAACACTAAACTAGCTATGTCTCACTTTCTGATATTTGAAGGGGAACAGGAGTATTACCCCAATTTTGCAGATGAAAAAACCTACCTACAGATTAAACATTGTGATTGATGTTTTATCCCAGGTTAATGGCAAAGCAAAACTGGAGTTGAGCTTCTTTCTCTCCTTGGTCTCATAGACTTTATCACATTTCATGTTGCTGCTGTAAAAAAGAACCTTAGGTGCTTTGTAAGCATGAGGAACTAAGTGATGGGTATTTAGCGTCTCTTGTGCTAACTGACCAAAAACTGAATTGACTTCCACTACATTATCAAATTATTTTTACAAAAGGGGTATATTGGACTTTCTCATCTATTAATGCTATTGCCAGTGCCTTCTCAATTGCAACAGCAAGATGGCAAAAGGAAATGTAAGTTGTCATGTATTAAAAATCAATTGAAATGACATTTCAACCTTCAATTGCAGTAAATTCTTTGAGAGAAGGAAACGAAATCCTCATGATAGCAGTGATAGTGATGTCTGTTGCTGCTTTTCTAATTAATTAAATGCATGACTCTTAAGCCCTGCCAAGTGTATATTTTATTTTGCTATCTGAATGTCCCCTTTCTTTGACCTTTCCTCTCTTTTCTATACCTCGTTTCTTATGCACCTGCTCCATCTATGGCTTAGCTCCTTTTGTCACAGAGGAAATAGTATTCTAAATTAATTTACACTTAGGTTATTTAAACATTTTCTTATTCATTGAAGACCAAGTAATGCTAGACCCAAATAAATAAATCCCTAATAGTGTGATTTCAGGCACCATGCTACTCGAATGGGAAGAATATTTTGCTGCTGGCATGGTCTTTAGGAACACCTCAGATCATGCCCACTTTCTTTCTCTATAAGGCTGTCTCTGCTTTTACCTGTTTCCTGGGTAGATGTGTTTGACTGTGATTCTGGAGAGATGCTTATTTGGCACAGGTTCCCAATCTAATGAGGAATGAGAACTTGTGGTTAACTACTATTTTAGAAGAATGACTAAGGTGCAAAGTCGGCAGAGTAGGGACTAATGAAATAGGCCTGTGTGTAGATGGAGAAGGCTTGGCAGATACATGAAATGGGTTAAAGGCCATGCTCTCAGAGAGTAATATGTAGGCAGGCATGAAAATGGGTAGCAAGTTTAGAAGCTGTCCAATGTCTGATGTGGTGGACGTGTGTGGGGATAGATGGGAATGACCGATCGAAACCAGATTGTGGAGGATTTTAAATACCATGCCAAAGCATTTGGACTTGAGTCTGTAGACAATGGGGCTCTGCAAGATTCTTCAGTCTGTGTCTCCATAGCCACTTGACCTCCTCACAGGAGCTCTGCACTACCCCAGAATGGTAGGAAAGTATATTTGGAATCAGAATGCTTATGTTCAAAACCTCTTAAAGATTGTATGATCTTGGGCAAGTAATTAAAACAGAACTGGTGACCTAGTCCTCTTGCTTGTCAGAAGTCTTTTGACAGTGTTGCATATTGGAATTCAAGTTGATATGGTCCAATTAAAAAAGTTGTGACAATGCATGCTAGAGCCAAGGCTTGGAACTAATCCATTTCATGAGGGTGGGTGATATGGTCGAGCTTTGTGTCCCCACCCAAATCTCATCTGGAATTGTAATCCTCATAATCTTCATGTGTCAAGGGAGAGACCAGGTGCAGGTAACTGAATCATGGGGGCAGCTTCCCCTATGCTGTTCTCGTGATAATGAGTGAGTTTTCATGAGATCAGATGGTTTAAAAAAGGGTTCTTTTCCCTTTGCTTGGCACTTCTCCCTCTTGCTGCCTTGTGAAGAAGGTGATTTGCTTTACCTTCATCTTCTGCTATGATTGTAAGTTTCCTGAGGCTTCCCTAGCCGTGCTGCACTGTGAGTTAATTAAACCTCTTTCCTTTATAAATTACCCAGTCTTGGGCAGTTCTTTATAGCAGTATGAAAACAGACTAATACAGTGGGGCATGAGTGAAGCATGGGAGCTGGAGAAAGGCTCTTTTGGTGGGCAGATCAGATAATCTAGAAGATATGGCAATAGATAGCAACTCAAATCTCATCTCCTCTGTAAAACAATCCTAAAGTCAGTTATTGGCAGCCATCTCTGGGCTTCCAAAGCTTGTTCTATATGCCTTTATTATAGTAGTGTTGGATTGGTATTAATTATATGCATTTTTTTTTTGAGATGGAGTCTTGCTTTGTCACCCAGGCTGGAGTGCAGTGGCGCAATCTCAGCTCACTGCAAGCTCCGCCTCCCAGGTTCATGCCATTCTCCTGCCTCAGCCTCCTGAGTAACTGGGACTACAGGTACCCACCACCATACCTGGCTAATTTTTTTGTATTTTTAGTAGAGATGGGGTTTCACCATGTTAGCCAGGATGGTCTCGATCTCCTGACCTTGTGATCTGCCTGCCTTGGCCTCCCAAAGTGCTGGGATTACAGGCATGAGCCACCGTGCCCCGCCTTTCACACTAAGTAATAAAAAATCTCCAGGAACCCAGGTATCTTTTTTCTTGTTAGATTGATTCTTCTTTTTCTGCTAAGGAACCTCTTGGCTTCTCTGTCCCAAGACATGACAACTCAAAATTTATAGGATTTGCAGTTCTAACCACTGACAGTGACTGATTGGCTGTCTCAGAATCTCAGTTCAGATTCTCTAAAGAAGCACAGCTTGTGGGTCAATCAGGCTTCAGATGTCTATCCCAGTTCAGTCCACTTTGTCTAGGGGAACAGAGTCACACAATCCCTATCTCTGTACAGGACCACCCTGTGAATGTGGAACAGTTCTCAGGTCAGGGAAAACCAGTGCCTGGGCTGGACATATGCTATAAAGGATTTCCAGTACATTGATTTTGTGCTTCTTCAAGGCTAGGGACTGTGTTTCATTGATATTTTTGTCACTAGCACTTTGCGTACCATTTTGTACATATCTAATAAGCATTGATACATTTTCGTTGAATAAATAAATCACTCCTGGCTAAGATCAGAGTTGCTCATAACAATAATTAATATTTTCAGAGATTTTTATATAAAACACTTTCACAATCCATTCATTACATCCTCCCAATGATCCTGTGAGTGACTAGATTTATAATTCATTTTTGAGAGGGAGGAACTGAGTCATGAACCAAGTGACAATGTGAAACACACTAGAGTTGAGCCATATTGAGGTCTGGAGAAGCAGTTAGAAGAATGCTGGAAAAGTATAGTTTGGACATGAGGGTCTGGTTTAGGGCAGCGCCAGTGTGAATGGAAAACTGAGGAAAGATTCTAGAGATATTACTCTAATGTCTCTAAAGTTAATGTCTCTGAAGAAAACAAAACTAAACAAAATTAAGCAAAAACATCTTACTGAAAGATAGTTGCAGACATTTAGCTAACTGCCTCTATTGTAAACTTTTCTTTTTTATTAATGCATAATCCAAATACAACCAAGTTGTCATGAACAGAAACTAAATCTATGCGTGTTAAGTTCAGAAGAATAGGAGACATTCCTAAAGTTAAAACTCTTAGGAATTCATGACCAGTTTGTTGTCAAGAGAGGGATTAGTATACCTCGTCAACCAAAGCAACATCTATGTACATTTGAAAAACAGTGCCTATATATGAAGACATACTATTTATTTAGTTAAAGAACAATACCATGGGTGGGCATATGGAATTTCTACTCTCTTATGAGACCTAATAGTCTCCCAGGGTCTCACAGCCCTGAGATTGAGAATTAGTGAGGTAAGTATTAAGGATCTCACATACCAAAAATGAACATTGGATTGATCAAGGAAAAACAGTCAAACAACTAATTTTAAAATGAGAGACAAATGGCAGCTGACTAGTAGTGGGAATGAGTAAGGATCCAACTGTGGGTCAAAATAAGAATACTAAATTTTTGGCTCAAATTCTTGAGCAATGTTATCGTTATCAATAATCCTGCAAAAGTCACTAATTTAGAATCCTTTCCTGAGTTTTCCAATTAGCCAGAATTTTAACTGTCCTATTTATGTAGATTTACTAAGATTAGGGAAATGCTCATGGCTCTAATCCCAGTTTGAAATTCTTAATGTGTTGCGCCGGGCATGGTGGCTCATGCCACTGTGCACTCTGGGAGTAATCCCAGCCCTCTGGGAGACTGAGGTGGGTGGATCACTTGAGGTCAGGAGTTCAGGACCAGCCTGGCCAACATGGTGAAACTCCATCTCTACTAAAAATACAAAAACTAGCTGGTTGTGGTGTTGGGCACCTGTAATCCCAGCTACTTGGGAGGCTGAGGCAGGAGAATTGTTTGAACGCAGGAGGCAGAGGCTACAGAGAGCCAAGATTGCACCATTTCACTCTAGCCTGGGTGACAGAGTGAGACCCTGCCTCAAAAAAAAAAAAAAAAAAAAAAAAAGAAAAAAAGAAAGAAAAAGAAATTCTAACTGTGTCCACACACACGGTTGTGTCTTTAGAAACAACAATACTAATGTGTATTGGGTGCTTCATATATGCCAGGCCCTGGACTAATCACTTACACATCTTATCTCCTTTAATCTTCACAACAGGACTTTGAGGTTGATGCTCTTGCTATTCCCATCATACAGACCAGGAAGCTGAGGGGCAAAGAGGTTAAGTGACTTAACGTTACTTGGCTATTAATTACCATAACTGGATTTCAAACCTGTTTATTTGACACTAGAAGCCAAATGTTAAAATGCCATATCATATTGGGAGGAGTCTATGTCCCCTACCTCCAAATCTGTACTCGTGACTGCTGAAATGCTATGTTTTATGTAACTCTACTTCTTGTTAGTTCCAATGTGATTGAAGTTGAATGAACTACAGAAGACTCTATATATTTCAATGCTTTCTATCCCATGAGTATAGGAAACATGATCAAGTCTAAGATTATGAAAATGTTGAATTCTATAAAAACAAGGATAAATATTGTAATAAAATAAAAAATATTCTGATTTTCATTTAACAGTAGTTTGATGACCTGCCTCTCCTATTCATCTGAATGCAACATGCATAGATTTAGTTTCTGTTCATGACAAATTGGTTATATCTGGATTATGCATTCATAAAAAAGAAAAGTTTACAATAGAGGCAGTTAGCTAAATGCCTGCAACTATCTTTCAGTAAGATGTTTTTGTTTGATTTTGTTTAGTTTTGTTTTCTTCAGAGGTGATGGGAGCAATAGAACTTTCTGGATAATTTACTGGAGTAAATTTTAAAAAAACATGGCCATATATGCATACTTTTCAATTTGAATAATAATTTACAATCAAATGGTAAAGTCCTAAAAATAGGCAACACATTGTGTTAAGAAATGAATACTGGTATTATTTATCAGGTGACTACTGATTATCTTTTGATGAAGAGGAAAATAAAAGATTAAAGAGCTATTTCACAATGACAATAGACAGTTTCCTGAAATTTAGTCTTTAAAATCTTCTGTGGAGTTAAGACAGTAAAGGTTAAAATTAAATACAAATATTTGAAAGATATTTTGGCCACTTTTCCCAGGAAATAAGGTAATAAAAATAAAGTAGAAGACATAGAAACAATGATAACATAATAATTTATTTGTCCTGATCACTTGTTTGCTTTTAGTAATTTTTAAAAGTTTGATGAGTCTGTATCTTTGTACTTCAGTGACAAACAGATTCATGACAATCATTAGTTTCCTGTGGTGTTGTTATATCAGGTATATTTTCATCAGGACTGCTGGTGAAATTATCAACCATAATATTAAGATTGGAATAAACAAGAGAGTCTTTCCTTACAAAATCAATTCAAGTTTTTATTTCATTAAAGTGTAAGATGATAATGTCACTAAATTGCTATCTAGGCTATTACCAGTCTGTGTTAATAGTCTTAATTTATCAACATTTATTTTAACCTTTGCTATAAAGACCCGAAAACAAAGCTGATATTTATTAATTTTTAAGGTAAAAAAAAACTAAAATTTTGTGCCTGAGTTCTTTTATCACAGTTTGTTCTTAGCAGAAGGTTGTTTTTGAAATCTTTTAAAAAAATGTATGTCTTCTTTATAAGTCCAACCTGTTTCGTGAATATTTATATATGTATGTAACTTCTAAACAAAACCTATGATGCAGCAGTGTGCTATAAGCTGAAGTGTAGTTCTCGAAGGAGCCTGGGCTCTTGATATGGAAGACCTGGATTTGAATATTAATTCTGCCCACTAAAAGACAAATAACTTTGGGTAACTTAACTTCTCTAAGCCTCACTTTCCTTATCTCTGCAATGGGAAAATAATACCTGTCTTGTAGGCGTCTATACAATGGCAATACTTATTATGTAACTACACTGCAATGACTAGAGGCAGTGTGTACTCTAAAGATTTTTTTTGACCATGTGGTTTTGAGGTCAAGCAGATGTCTATTTCTCTAAACGTGAGTAACTTATTGCAAAACAAGCCCTGAGTTTTTGCAGGATTAGCATGCCAATGTCATCCTGCCACCCTAGTTCATAGGTCAAAAAGAGTAAAAGTGAAATCTAAATCACTCCGAATTGCTTGATGTTTATTTGATGACATAACGTTAATTAGGAGCCTCCATTTTCGTTTACGCTCAGCTATGAAAATTGGAGGTGAATTGTCATACAACATATTCTTTAGTCCGCTGTTAGTACAGGTTCTGCTACCTCAACACACTCTCAAATATTTTATGGAGAAATAAATGAATACATAAGGGTGTGGGTGGCAGAGTCTTAATGTAGGTACTGGATCCATCTGGTGAAATGTTTCATCCAAATCTTCTTTGGAAGACATTATGCTCCATGGGGAGAGGGGCTTTCTAGCCAAAATGATTAATTAGTGTCCCGTGAAGCCTAAAGCTGTTTGACTGTTTCCCTGGGCTTCTTCCCACAATTTTACCCATGTCTTCTGATTGGTCATTGGTACAGTGTTACTTTATGATAGTTAAGTAATCATGTTCTTGAGATATGAGTAACAGATAAAATCCCTAAATGTCTTTACAAGGAAAAGGGACCTTGGTTATTGGGTCCCAGCTCCCTCTGCTTCTTTTTGGGCAATGGGGTTTTAAATCAATCCTGCAGCCTGGCATTGGAACGTTTGAAAGCCAGGAAATCAAGCATAATAGCAGAGGCAAAGGATTATATTAATTTCTAATCAGGTTTCTTCCCTTTCAGAACCAGCTTACATATAAATGTATGCAGAAGACCTTAAATAGATATTTGAAGTTCATTCATTAAAAAAAGTTATTGAGAGTCTACTATATGCCAGCTCTCACTCTGGTCTCTGTAAACGACACTGATTTTATTCTTAAAAGTGATTAAGGGCTGGACACAGTGGCTGTAATCCCAGCACTTTAGGAGGCCGAGGCGGGCGGATTGCCTGAGGTCAGGGACTTGAGACCAGGCTGGCCAACATGGTGAAACCCTGTCTCTACTAAAAATCCAAAAAAATTAGCCGGGCATGGTGGAGTGCACCTGTAATCCCAGCTACTAGAGAGGCTGAGGCAGGAGAATTGCTGGAGGTCGCAGTGAGCCGAGATTGAGCCACTGCACTTCAGCCTCCGTGACAGAGCGCTACTTCTGTCTCAAAAGAAAAAAAAAGAAAGTGATTAAGGTCCAAAAAAATATATAACATATTTAGGTATAGAGTTGTAAATACTACAAAAGAAGCAGATAAAGTGATCAAGGAGTTCAAAGATGAACATCAAATACCACATATAGTGCCAGGCATATAATGAGGTATTGGATAAAATGTAATTTCATCATTTCTTCTTTCCTTTGCCTGTGGGAATTCTCTCTCTCTGGCTCTCTCTCTCTCTCTCTCTCTCTCTCTCTCTCTCTCTCTCTCTCTCTGTGTGTGTGTATGTAAAGGAGCAATGAAATACTTTATGAAAAAAGTGATTTATTGGCTTTGGATATTAGATGATAGGTAAAAGGCATTTTAGGCAAAAGAAATAGTATACATTAACAAATAGAGGAAGTAATTGTATGTGGTAAAATCCATTTGTTAGTTTCCTGGAGCACAAGGTTTGTGATGAGAGTTGTGAGAAATAAGGTTAGAGGGAAGGTTAAGGACTGCATTGGTGTTAAAGTGAGTATTCCCTGCGTATCTCACAATAATGTCAACTCTGGCAATATCTGTAAGTTTGTATGTCTGGAAAAAAATGTAAGCTTCTATATGAATTGAGGATTTATGTATTGAAAAAACACTGGTTTCCAATTTTTATTTGCCAGAAATCCAGAGTACTACATGACTGGTGAAAACCAATGAAGCATTTAACAAATTTCATGCCAAAAATATAGGACAGATCACCTCTAAGATTTAGATGTTGCCCCAGTGTATCCATCAGGATAAATTGTTATGCTGCAATAACAAACCCCAAATCTCTGTGGCTTAATCCACTGTAGTTTCTTTCTCACTTATACGAAGTGTGCCATCCTACCAGTGTTGATCTAACATTCCAGGCTGCTTTAATGTTATATCTCTTCCCGATTTAAGTGTCCTCTCATGTTTTCTTTTTCTTTTTTTTTTGAGACACGATCTTGCCTTGTCTCCCAGACTGGAGTGCAGTGGCACAATCTTGGCTCACTGCAACCTCTGCCTCCCAGGTTCAAGCGATTCTCCTACCTCAGCCTCCTGATGATTAGCTGGGATTACAGGTGCGTGCCACCATGCCCAGCTAATTCTTTTGTATTTTTAGTAGAGATGGGGTTTCACCATGTTGGCCAGGCTGGTCTGGAACTCCCAACTTCAGGTATTCCACCCACCTCAGCCTCCCAAACTGTTGGGATTACAGGTGTGAGCCACTGTGCCTAGCCCTCTCTCTTGTTTTCTATGGCAAGGAAAGAGTAGGCTGGACAATGAAACAGCGGCAATTAAATGCTTCCACGTGGGTACATGTCACATATCCTGCCCACCTACATTTCATTGGCCAAAGCAAGTCACTTGGTCCTGCCTGACTATTTATCTTTCATATTGTTTCTTTCTGGAAGGTAAAGATTTCATTTTGTTTATATTTTTTGCTCAATGCCTGGCAAATGGTAGAAATTTGATAGATGCTTTTAATTTTATTTTTCTTTTAACTATTTTATTACATAAATACTGCATGATCAAAGTGAGCGTTAAAACTACACAAAGGCAAATAAAATGGAACATGAAAGTACCCGTTCTCAGAATGTTTCAAGAATAAATGAATGTAAGATTGATTTCAAACTCTTTAAAACAACATACACATTTTTTTACTCTCTGGCCCCAATGTATCTTTTCACTCCATTTTTTCAGCATTTACTCACATTGATTATTTTCTGTTAAATACATTCCCAAATATTATATCCATTCACACCACTCCACCCTTCACTCACTATTTTCTTTGCCTACAATTTTCATTCACTGTTTCCTCTACTGGTCTAACTTCCTTTATGAAGCTTTCTGGACTCTTCTTGACGGTGCTAATGCCCCCTATGCTCTTGTAACACCTTGTACAGATGTCATCTTTCTTGACTCTTAGCCCCTCAGTTTCTTAGAGGCAGCTAAGTGCTTATTCATCTTAAATAGCCAGTACCCTTTCCAGGGACTGGTACAGAGGAAGTGTTCCATCATCTGGTTCACCATTCCCTTGTATCTTCAATATTTCTCTATCTGTTTGCTTCTTCTTATCAGCTTATATATGCTTTCAATGATTTCTCATTCTGTAGAAAGTCCTCACCTGATCTTCTCATCACAGTTTTAGCTCTCTTCTTTACTTTGTCTTGAAATGTCCTGAAACAGTTGGCCATACTTCCTATCCCTACCCCTTCACTTCTCATTCATGCTTGGACACACTGCTACCGGGTTTATGCTTTTACAACTTCACAGAAATGATCTAGGAAATCTAACAAATGATCTAAATGCCAAATCCAATTGCAATGTTTCAGTTCTTAATTTAAATGTCTCCTCCAATGTATTTTAAAAATTGAATTAAAATAATTGAATTAAAGTCATATTTGCACACAGTAATGTAGTTATCTACTGCTCTTCTCTCTTCTCCATCCCAGTTCCTATGTTGATTGGGATCCAGTATAATTTCCCTTCACTTTTTTACACTTGTTACTTGTTAAATGCTGGGATTTAGGTTGAGTGAAGTCTAGCCTGAGGAAATCAGTCATAGGACAAGAAGAAATGACATCCAAATGTAATGTGTTAGGTTTGGAAAACAAAAACAAAAACAAAAGAAATAAACAAAAAACTAAAGTCTATGCTATATGCAATTGTGAAAGTATGAGCAAATAGGAACTGTTGGCCAGTGTACCTAAGATTTAGAGGGCATGGCTGAGTTAAATCATAGCTTACTAGGCTAAACAGCCTTCGTTTCAAATGATTCTTTTGAAGTGTAGAATTTTGTAGTGAGAAAAGGGAATATTTATGGCATAGAGAACAGATTATTTACATGGTATGTAAGAATCAAGTAGACAGCATTCAAAACAATCTAAAGGCATCTGCCTTTCAGATGTGCAGGGAAACTATAACTCCTCCAGGTACCATTACACAGTTGTGTGAATTTTCCATTGGTATTACAAATAATAGAACTTATGAGGGAGATGAAATTGATAAACACCATGCTACTGAGATTTTGAAAATCTACATTTTAAAGACTGCATTTAGAACTGAAGCTGAAGACAGAGTGACAGAATTCTCATACTGTTGTGAGAAGCTAAAGCGGACTAGGGTAGGACTGTGGGTTTGGAACAAATGTGATCTAAAAACAAGCAAGGGCAATTAAAGAAGAGGATTCATACTGACATTTCAAATGTCTCCTGGAAATCCAGTAGAACTTTCTAGTCTTATCTCCCACTGCTGCCTTTTCTGCTCTGTTGCTTCAGCCAAACTGGACACTCTTGTAGCTTTCCGGTTGATATAAAGTTCTGAAAAATTTACACCTCTCTTCCTGTTAAATTTACTACCATATTAGTGTTTTGATATCCTTAGAAACTTGGAATAAACTCAAAAGCAAATGTAGTTTCATGTCTTTGTCATTTGCCTGTATGATGATCTGTCTTTGTTTGTTAACTCTTCCTCTTGAATTTCAAGAATTAGTTACTCATTCATTATTATCATTGACATTTCCTGTGCTTTCATTTGTTTCTCTACCACTGACTGTTTCCTCAATTTCATTATTATCAAACAGCCCTTCTGTGATAGACTGCTGTTCCCCATCTTCATATTGATTAATTTCATTTTCACATGCATCATTCTGATTTCCAACATCTTCAGAACAGTCTTCAGAAGATGAGTCATTTGCAAAGACAGATTTTCATTAGTGGAGTCATCCTCAGAGTCAGAATGTGATGGTCTGTTCGCAGGAATATTGTTTGCTCCTCTGTGTCTTTCATTATCTCTTGGAAGGGATGTGCCTGATGTACTTGCTTGGTCATTATCCAAGTAATTAAAATCAAATGTACTTATTTTGTAGATTAAACAAGAACATTCTTTATTATGATTGTTTGCAATTGAAGCTTCAGGGACACTTTAGGCTGGATATTACATTAAATATTATTTTCCATTTAAATTAAAACATTTAATCAGAAATTCTGAAAAGCAAGATATGTAAGCGAGTGCCTCATATGTTAAAATCATGAGATGCAGTGCCACTGTAATATTCTCTCATGAATTTAATATACAACAAATAAAATGTTTAAGAGATTACCAATGCTGATTATAGATTCTAGTCACTGGCATTGTGATGGTTCCTTGTGTGTGCGTGCATGTGTGTGTGCATGTGTGTAAATTTCCAAAGAGGTTATAAGCTGTTACATAACTGTGTTATAAAAGCACTGCGATCCTTTAAAATTTTTGATGAATTTTTCCCCTATGGTAGGGACATTTTCTTCTTGTCAGCAAGGACATTTTGGACAATTAATTGATTAAAATTCCTGTGTAAAAACATGCAATCTGATAGCTAAGTGGGTACCAGAAGCAAATGAGAAGATAAATTATTTTGGGTACCCCAGAGCTATGAGGTCTACAGAATGTGCCTGCTATCTTAGATTAGATGAGCAGCGAAGTTGGTGACGGGGTGCTCTGGGGATCATATAAAAATGTATTTCAGGAGCAAGAAAAGCTTAGGGGCCTGCAGAAGAAAGCCTAAGGGACCTTGTACTCCACAGATATAATGGGGAAGGTAGCCTTATTTATTTATTATTTTTTGAGACAGGGTCTGACCCTGTCACCCAGGCTGAAGCACAGTGGTGTGATCATGGCTCACTGTAGCCTTGACCTCCCGCGCTCAGGTGATTCTCCTACCTCAGCCTTCCTAGTAGTTGGGACTACAGGTGTGCATCACCACACCTGGGTACTTTTATGTATTTTGTGGTAGAGATGGGGTTTTGCCATGTTGCCCAGGCTGGTCTCCTGGGCTCAAGCAATTTGCCTGCCTCGTCCTCCCAGAGTGCTGGCATTATAGGTGCTTGTCCTTATTTAAAGTAAGCTGGTAAATATCATACCTTACGATTTTAAGAGCCAGAAGAAGTAAGATGGTAGAACTTGCACATGCAGGCCTTGCTGAGCTGTTCTCTCTGCTGCTGCCTCCAAGGCAGTGAAACACCCCCCGCCAGCCCCTCCTTCTGGGCTAGTAAAAATCCTGGCATTGTGAAGTGAGTCATTAGAAGAGGGGACAAAGAAGGAGCTAGGAAAATGTAAGATTTCAGTGGGATCAGCATAAAAAGCAAACACTACAGAGATGTACCCAGCCCTCTTGTGTGGCAAGAGTCATGCCAGGAACTGTTCAGTTCTGCTAACTACACAGCAGGAAGGCAGAGTTATGTCAGAGGAATTGCTGCAAGGTACAGCAATTGCAGTTACAGTCTTGGGACAACATGGAGCAAGCGCAGCCTTCAGCCTAGTGAGGCACAAGGGAAACCGTGATTCTCAGCCTTCAGTCTCGGGAACACCAGACGTCCCATAGGTCTGGCAGCTGCAAAGAGGGAGTTTTCAGCTAATATTTGAAAAAGTGCTGGTACTAGGGGATAGTGTAGATAGGTTAAAAATTAACCCTTCACTGGTGTGTCAAACCAAAGATCTTAGTTTAGGGTGCTGGAAAAAGAATACTATCAACTGAGTGACATACGCAACTAACATTTATTTCTCACAGTTCTGGAGGCCGGAACCAAGATCAGAGTGCCAGCATGGTTGGGTTTTGGTGAGGACTACCTTCCTTGCTTACAGACAGCTACCTTCTTGCTGTGCCTCACATAGCAGAGAGAAAAATAGAGAGAGGGTGTGTGTGTGTGTGTGTTTGTGTGTGAGAAAGAGAGAGAGAGAGCATGCCAAAGTTATCTTCTTTTAAGAGCAGCACTCCTGGCTGGGCTCAGTGGCTCATGCCTATAATCCCAGCACTTTGGGAGGCCCAGGTGGGTGGATCACCTGAGGTCAGGAGTTTGAGACCAGCCTGGCCAACATGGTGAAACCCCATCTCTACTAAAAATACAAAAATCAGCTGGGTGTGGTGGCACATGCCTGTAATCCCAGCTACTCAGGGGGCTGAGGCAGGAGAATCGCTTCAACCTGGGAAGTGGTGGTTGCAGTGAGCCAAGATTGCGCCATTGCACTCCAACCTGGGTAACAGAGTGAGACTCTGTCTCAAAAAAAGAAAAATAAATAAATAAAAAAAGAGCACCACTCCCATCATGCGTGATTACGCTTGTTACCTAATTACCTACTGAAGACTCCACCTCGAAATACCATGACAATGGGGATTGGGGTTTCAACGTAAAAGTTTTGGGAGGACAAACATTCAGTCCATAGGACCAGGCAATGCTGTCCTCTGACTGGTGGTTTTGAAAGCAGTTGTTTAGTGAAGAGTTTTGTAGACAAAGAGGAAACATAGGTATTTTCTTCTCTCTTCTGGGGAAGACAGGCCCTCAGTGGATTGTAGTTTTAGAGCCCGAGCTGGCCATACTGTCTCTGAAAGGTTGGGTTTGGCCCTAGTATTATGAGAGGGTTCTTGATGCTGCCCGGGCCTGGTGGTAACTCAGGTAACAGGGAAACTATGGCAACTTGAGACTAATGGAGCTTTGGAGGTCCTATTTGATATTCATGCCTCTTTCTTACCTTTTGGATTTGTGTTTATTCACTAGAGCACTTTAGAACTTCTTTTTTTTTTTGACTAATTTATTTTTCAGCTAATTTCCTTTTGTGCTGTTTACTAGATTTATCCTCTCAGTCCACCTGTGTGTGTGTGTGTGTGTGTGTGTGTTTGTGGGTGGGTGGGTGTGTATGTATATCAGCAGGATAATGTATGTTTTAAAATGAATTCTCAGTTTGAAAAAAGCATTTTTTAAACGAAAACTAAGTACAAGATCTAAGGTTGTGTATTTAGATTTTAATGACATCACTTTAAACTATAATTCTACTGTGTGTAGTAATTTCATGCATATCACACAACTCAGGTCATTTATGAGTTTACTTCGAGTTATTTGCTCTAATAAAAGACAAAAACAATATAAATAGTTTTGTTGTTATTTATATCACGTATAATGCTCTTTCCCTTCTCTAAACAAGTTAATGTTATTAAAAAATCACTTATGAGTAACCGTTGTGGAGAAATGGATTGCCTTAGTGTGATTCCATTGTTAATTAATGAGAAAAATGAACTTGACAAAACAAAAGACAATATCTGAGAGAGGCTGTTGAAGTAAGTGGAGAAAGTACAGAAATTTCCCAGAGTACCCTCTACACAACACAGACATTCAGGCCAAAACACATCAACTGATTTGCTACAAATTATAATCGTTTTGGGAAATAGGAAAATGCAAGAAACATTGCAAAAATAAAAACCAGTCACTGCTACAAATGTTATTTCCTTATCTTGTTCTCAGCCATTATACTTTTATGATAAAATTTAGAACATATGTTTTGGTAAAATATTGTTTTCTATTTTTAAAAACTACACAACACTGATGGTAAAGCATTAGTTTAATAATCCATCCCTCCTCACTGTCTATTTAAAAATGTGTTCTTTGTTTCCAGGTCCCACTGAAGTAAAACAGAATGAAATTAGTGACCTTCATACCAGCTTCCTAACCAGCTTCTGGCAACGGACCCAGCCATCAGTCTGTCAATATCCTGTGCAGTTTCAGATTTCATCTGAAAAAAAAAAAAATCAGTTTCTTTCCATAAACATCGTATTTCAATTGTTTCTTTTAAAAAAGCTAATTACATTTACGCATGTTACATACAAATAAAGATGTATTTTGTTGGTAAGCTTTCTGCAGAAGCAGAGCTTGATTAGAAATGTTCATTTGAGGCATATGGAGAAAGCTGCAATAGTGAGGCAAAATATTTATAATTCTTCCCTGTTTGGTTTAGATTTGTCAATCTTTTTCCTTCTTTACATAAAACAACATCTTGCATACAAACTGTTTAAAATTGAAATAGTAGCATTCCAAATGTAGCCAGAGAAAGGAAAATACAGTCAAATTTAGAAAGAAAAATGTAGGCCAATGAGAAAAAACTCTTTGAGATAAGATTTGTAGTTAGGGGAAGGTCTTAAAAGATGAGGGATTGCTAGTTTTCCTACGAGTGGGAACAGAGAAGACTCATGTACACAGCTCAATCTTTATATTTTAATTTTTGTCTTAAATGTAAACTAGTTTGTTTGGCACCTTATTTATTCTTCTTTTTCATTCTCAGTGTTCCCATCTTTTCATGATGCTCTTTAAAAAAAATCCCCATCCTTATTTATTTTCTTCTCTGGCTTCAAGAGTGAAACATTAAAATTTTGTTGTTATAGTGAGACTGTGTCTTTATAAAAAATTAGCCAGGCCAAGTAGTCCTAGCTACTTGGGAGGCTAAGACTGGAGGATAACTTGAGCCCAGGAATCTGAGGTTGCAGTGAGCTGTGATCATGCCACTGCACACCAGCCTGGGTGACAGAGCAAGACTGTCGCTAAAAAAAAAGAAAGCAAAAATAAAAATAAAATTTTTGTTCTTTTAAAAGCTATCCTTAGTCATTTCTAAAGAGAAAATATCAGAAATTGTTGAAATTGTGTCCCACAAAGTCAGAAGCTGTTTGGTTTCAGTTGTACCAACAAGTAATGCCTGTTTTTCAGCAGTGGATTTTTTATTAGTGAATTCCTTAGGGTGTGGCACATTTCCTCAAAGTCAAATTTCCTGAAATCACAAACGTTTTATTATTTCCTTTCATCTTTCATGACTTTGCATTTCCACCCCTGTACTATTTATGATCCCTGGACTCTTAGATGTTTCCCTACTGTGACCTTAAAACTGCTTATCTTCCAGGCTAATGTCTTTGTATTTGGTCCAGAATGGTCTCATAGTGAGTGCTATGATGCTGTGCCCTTTGAAGATCTGCCTCATCAAGGATTAGCATTTTAGTGTTAAGGAAAAAGTTATCTCCAGGATGATTTATAATTATTTCATATGTATATATATTTATGCAGTACTTGGAGGGATTAATATGCAGTACTTGAGGTCTTAATATGTTTCACCTATAGGAAATGCTGTGTCTGGGCTTGTTCTGCAAGGTACAAGGGACTGCTCAACATGTAGTTTTCAAAAACCAATGACTTGTCTTTGAGGAAGTTTCTTCTATCTTGCAGGCAAGCTGACAGGGTTACTATTTTGAGAAGCAGGGTGAGGTTGGACAGAGATTGCTTGTATTTATTTATTTTTCTAGACCTCTGTAGTCTGTTTACTGTGTGTATACTGGTATTTTTTTTTTTTTTTTTACCCAATCTTCTCTCAAGGTTGGAAATGTCTTTGTCATTTAAAATAAGCTGCCAAGATAAAAGAGTCATCTTAGGATATTTTTGATATTTTTCTCCTGCGGTTGATACTTTCAAGAATATTTTTCCGTATACTTTTCCACCTGTTATTCCCTTGAGCTGCAGATAGATTCCTTAGCCTATTTAGAAACACCCTCCTGGGACTTTGTTCTGTCCCTTCTCCCCCCAAACAAATAAACACAGAAAGCTATGTGAACAAAAATCTTGTTGGGAAGCAGTGCAGTGAAATAGAACTTTGGAGTTTGAGAATCCTGGGCCCAGCTCCTCACTTAAGCTTAGTATATTTGGCCAACTTGCTGAATTTGGCTGAGTCTCAGTTTACTCATCCATCAAACAGGATAATAATACATTTTGTTAGAATTAATAGCATATAATGTATGGAAAGCTCTCAGTAAACAACAATGAATGGTCTCTAATAATAGTGATAATATGACTGTATTTTAGTTAAAGTCTTATTAGATGGTGCCTTTTTGGATTTACGTTCTTGGAGTGTTAAAGGGAAACACAACAGTGCATTTCCTGCCTCTCAATCTCTTTTCTTTATGGCGTCAGCATCACTGAGCAAAAATGTAAACCGGAGTGTTTTCTGCTACCTGTATGTATTACTTTGCTTTAATGCTGATGATAAAGACATACCCGAAACTGAGTAATTTATAAAGAAAAAGAGGTTTAATGGACTCACAGTTTCATGTGACTGGGGAGGCCTCACAATCATGGCGGAAGGCGAAGGCATGTCTTACATAGCAGCAGACAAGAGATTGAGAGCTAAGTGAAAGGGGAAACCCCTTATAAAACAATCAGATTTCATGAGGCTTATTCACTACCACAAGAACAGTATAGGGTAAACTGCCCCCATGATTCCATTATCTCCCACTGGGTTCCTCCCACGACACGTGGGAATTATGGGAGCTACAATTCAAGATGAGATTTTGGTGGAGACACAGCCCCAACCACATCACTCTGGTTAGTATTGGATGCTGCCTGTCCCGATTTACTTTAGGGTAACCTGGAGTGACTTTACATCTCAAAGATTCAGAGGCTGCCTGAGGATTTTGTGCAGTGATTTGAATTGGCCTAAGGAACCTTGAGCTGCTTCTCAAATAAATCGCCATAGGATTAAAAGTCACGTGATATGTCGAATAATCATGTTCCTTGGAGACAACCATGCCTGGATTCCAATCCTTGTACTGCCACTTAAACACTGTGGTCTCTTGGGTAGTTTCCTTATCTCCCTGGGGCTTACTTTTCCTTCTTTGCAGAACGATGCTAATTATATTTTCTTTGCAAGTTGCCAGTTGCATGGAATTATGTATGTGTAGTACCCAGAAGCGCTTGCTGGGATTGCAAACATAAATGGCCTCAGAAAAGAGTTAAAAGCTCTTGGGTTTGAGTTTTAATCTTAAATTTGCCACTAATTCACTAGGTGAACAGGGCAGATTACTTAAACTTTACCTCCAAATGGATGTGTTGGAATTAAGTATTTTATTTTATTTTATTTATTTATTTATTTATTTTGAGACGGAGTCTCGCTCTGTCACCCAGGCTGGAGTGCAGTGGCGCGATCTCGGCTCACTGCAAGCTCCGCCTCCCGGGTTCCCGCCATTCTCCCGCCTCAGCCTCCGAGTAGCTGGGACTACAGGCGCCCGCCACCGCGCCCGGCTAGTTTTTTGTATTTTTAGTAGAGACGGGGTTTCACCGTGTTAGCCAGGATGGTCTCGATCTCCTGACCTCGTGATCCGCCCGCCTCGGCCTCCCAAAGTGCTGGGATTACAGGCTTGAGCCACCGCGCCCGGCCGGAATTAAGTATTTTAAAAGGAATTTCTATTTTTTAAAAAACATATGATGGATGTAAAGTAGTTAAGTATAATCCCAGAATATTTTTCCACAAATTTTCTTTTGGTGCTACTTTCAGAGAAAGAGTAAGGAGTTGGAAACACGATGTATTTTACATTTGGTTACTTCTTTTGCTCTTCTGACGTGTGAGGTATGTGGACAACTGCTGGGTCTTCATTCTGGATCCTTGGAAGGTAGAGTGAGGGGCTTAGTAACAGTTTCTTTCTCCTAAATGTTTTCCCCCAAATTTAGGAGTAATGCAAACATGAAATAGATGCCCTGACTACTGCAGGCTGCAGTGCTGAGAATTAAATGACGTGAGTCTCAGAGTCTCTGAAAACATGATAACACCCACATCAGACAGCAGACAGCAATGGGTCATTTAGGGGTTTGCACCCCAGACTGGATTAAAAGGAGATTAAAGAAAAGAAAGGTTAAGGGATGTGTTTACAAAAGGAACTGGACACTTTTCTATCATTTAGGATGTTTATTGTGTTTAACTTGCTTTTCCTTTTTGAAACAGAAAGGTGCACTTCCCGATTAATTTGCAGCATATTTAATTGCACGAGGAGTTTCTGTCTCATAAGGCTATACAAAATAATGAGCAGATAAGAAACAACTAATGGCAGCATCTGCATGGAAGTTCATGACACATTTATCTGCATAAAAATGCTCTCCTTATTTCTAAGGAGTAGTAAAGACAAATAAAAAATGCATTCGATTAAATCACAAAGGACATAGTAGTGCCCCCTGAAGGTGTGAGCTGGACTTCGCTGGCCTGAAGGCTGTGACAGGGATAGCTAAATGGCAGACAGTAACTGCATTTCTGCTGTCACAGTTTCAGCAATTGTCACTGTCAAAATGTAGCACATTCATTATTCAGGTACAAAACTATAATTAAGAACATTGGCCAAGAAAGGGGGAGGGGAATTGGACGGTTCAGGGAGTTGGAAGTAGGATAAAGAGCAGTTCTCCTCTAGGTCACTAGTTCAAACTTCGCCCATACTGGTAATGACTGACAGTCATTAATATATGATGGCTGTTTGATGGCCTATATGAGTAGGTGCCCATATCAGAAAAGTCACCATTGTAATTGGCATTAATTGGCACTTCTGTTGGCAGCGTCAGCTGAGAGGCTGAAGATTGAATGGGCTATAGTGAGAGAATTATTCTCTCATCCTGGGAAGCGGCCTCCCAGGGCAAGGATGAAGCACTGTCTCAGTGCATGCTGGGAAAGCGGCTCCTGTCCCAGCTCCTCCAGCTCTGCAAACACAGGACATCGGTTTGTAGTGTTCTCCGTTTGGCACCTTGCTTGATGAGCCCTGAATCTACTTAAAATCCAGCCTCACCAAAATGAACAGTGGGCCCACGAAAAGTCAAAGGGCCCAAGTGTGAGATAATGAGGGGGACCTGCAGGGCATCGGCCCCTCGTGGTTTGCTTCCTGCCAAGCCACACTTGGTCAGAGAGCTGAGCAGCTTCCTATGTGATCTGCAGCAACGATTTATTTTAGCTTAGGTTTTTGTTTGTTGGTTTGTTTGTTAAAAACAACAACAACAACAAAAAACCATACTCTTTTTAGAGATGAAAAAGCAAAGAGCTCTCTCTCTCCCAACGACCCACAGTAAAACACCGTTGGGCATGCCACCATGTTGACTCTTTATAGTTGAAAATTCAATG
Source organism: Trachypithecus francoisi (assembly GCF_009764315.1). Taxonomy (NCBI): domain Eukaryota; kingdom Metazoa; phylum Chordata; class Mammalia; order Primates; family Cercopithecidae; genus Trachypithecus; species Trachypithecus francoisi. The sequence continues at coordinate 43,412,132 of NW_022681463.1, forward strand.
TCCACTGCAATCATTTTTTGCTCTCCATTGATTTAAGGACCCAGTCGAATAATAATTTAGACTCAACTTTTCATCTCTGCATAGATTCATGATTTGTAAGCTGTTTCTGGCAACTATCTCTGTAATACCAATGAAATTTCTTTTTATTCATCTCACTTTTTGGCTCAACTCCCTCATAATTAGCTTTTAGGTCAAAGTAACAAGTATTTAAGATTAAATTTCTGTGGATATCAACTCCTAAAGGACATTTCTCCAGCAGTACTTCTAGTCACCATTTCCTTAGCATTCTCTTACATATATGCTGAAGTAATGTACTTAAGGGATGTATTTTCTGAAAAATTAAACATCAGAAAGAAGTTTACTTGTGCTTTAAATAGCTATTGTTTTCAGGTTTCAAAAAAAGCAGTTTGTGAAAAGCACAGTTAAAAAGCAAAATAGAGAATATTTAAAAAATAGTAAAAATTATAATGCTTTTATTTGAATTATTATTTATTTAAATTAGGAGAAAGACTATCCCTGTGGTTTAAATTATCTGGAAAATCAGAGCAATTTCTTCCTTAAACAGAAAATGTCTTGTCTTATAATATTCATATTTTTATTGAAATAAACTTTTTACCACTTCTTTTTTGTGGTGGTTTTTTATGTATACATTAAACCATAAATCCCATTTCTTGGATATTATTCTTGACTTTAAAATCTTCTCTTCAAAATCTAGTATTTTTCTGGGTTTTAACATTGTGAAATAAATGTGGAAGTTTTACTATAGGTGGCGCTCTTGCATACATCTTTCAGAAATGTCTATATAGAATGAGTTTGGCAGGCAAGTTTAATGGAAGCTGCTTAATAGTATACATTATATATCATAAATTCTACTTAATGATTCTGCCCAGATAAAGAGCCATGAGCCCATTCCTCAATGATTGATATGCTTGTTTCATCCAAATTACCGCCATTTGGTATATTATGACTTTTATTAGCAATCCAAGAATTTTAACAAGTAGATCATGGCTCACCCACATTAAAGTGTGAGAGAAATTTGGATCTTTCCATTTTCTCCCCAACTGCAGAGATGGCACCATTTATGTTTCCCATTATAAAAATAAAAATTTCAAGACACGATTAAAGAAAGGTAGACAGTGTACTACCGAAAGAGCAATTCACTCTCTTGGAAGAAAGATGATGAATGCAGGATATCACGCTGACCCAAAGTAAGGGAATGTTTATAGTCAAAATGTTGACCAATAATTTGATGAAATTCAGTATGTGGAGAAAGTACTTATTATACATGTTATTATTTATTTTAGGTGAAAGGAAGACACCCTGAAAATTTTAATTGTAGGCAAAGAGATAGATTAGATTAAGAGAGGTAAGAACATAGAGATCTGTGTGTGTTCTTGAGAGAGGTGGCAAGAGGAAAATGAGAGAAAGGTGGGAGAGAAAGGGAGAGGAAAAAGACTTGCAGAAAGGAGCAAACTGATTGGGGTTGCAGACGGATTGCAGAGTCCTTCCTCTGTCTGGTGTTAAAGCTCTTCTCTGGGACTATAGGGATGCTGGTGTTCTTCCCAAAGGGGCCTCTTATAAGGTTCACGTCGAGTTTCTAGTGACAATATTTTGTTGATTAGCTAAATCTGTACTGTGGTTTAGCCACATGCAAATATTCCAAAGCATCTCAAAGAAAATGTTTAGGAAAATGTGTCGTTCCTATTCTGTAAATCTTTTCTTACTCTTTTGGAAAATTTGGGACAAATTAATTCTCCATGATCCACACATATATCACCTTAGTACACTCAGAATGTACAAATACTTCTTTCTGCTTGACATTTCATACTCAGAGAGCACTTCTTGATTTTTTTTCTAAAGCCTTTATATAACAAGTTAAAAATAATCTTCCTTGATGATTTAGTGGCATGAACTGAGATTAGAACTTCAAAGACAGTTGCACACAAGATGTACTTACTGTTCTTGTGGTCCTTTAAATATTCTGAAATGTCATTTTCAAAATGTCATTGCCATTTATTTACTTCTTGTTTTCTATTTCTTTGTATAAAAATAAAAACTCCTCATTGTACCACATTTAAGGCGTTCACATTTCCACTTAAAATAATAATTTATATTTCCACGAAATTAGACTTTTTCTATACAGAGAGGAAAGTCACAGCTTGTGCATCATAATCTCACAATCTTTTAAAAAACAAAATTAGCAATTTTAAATCTCAAACACAGAAGAAAATGCTCATTTATTAAGGAGCTATATCTAATACAATAAACTATTCTAAAATAATTTTCTTTATAACATTTGAATTAGATTAATTTTTTCCCTTCTTTCTCACTCAGTTCATAAGAACAAACTAGGAATGATATATAGATTCTAAAAAAGTGCACTATTCATTATCTACATGTTTCCCCTAATATTGTCAATGATTTAGTAATATATCGTTAACTTTGGCAATTTGGTAAGTAGTTTGCTGATGAATAAGCTTTCCTAGCTAACCTAAAAAAAACTTTATTGATTAACAAAAGCTTTATCAAATGTGTATGTGCCAGGCACTTTCATGAGCTTCCTATAGAAGAACTGATTTAATCTTCCCCCAAACTTTAAGAAGTAGATGTTATCACCCTCCTTTTACAGATGAGAAAGCTGAGACATGGAGGACTTTAGTAACCAAGCCAAAGCCCTACAGCTAGTGGGCAGCATTTCCAGGATTTTTCTGCTACACCTGACTCTAGAGGGCATGCTTACCTACCACACATGTGGCTCCCACTTTAATAAGTGGAAATGAATGAAAGTAAGGCAGAAAAGTGTGAACCAAAGAAGTTACTTTTTGGTTTTGAATTTTTTGAACTATCGGGATGGAGCAGAACCAAGGAGACATCCAGTAGGAGTATGGGGTGAGGAGAGGAGGGGGATATCCTATTCTTCCTCAATATTGTTTACATTATTTATGTTGAGTACTTAAGAATTTTCAGATATACAGATAGTGCAATGAAATCAGAAAATATTTTAGGAGATTTTCTCCATGAGTCTCTTGTACTTCTGCACTTTTTGCAGACAGAAACGTTGACTGATTTTGTTTTGGATTATCGTTTCAGGCGTGTTTGTATAGGTGAACAGCCTTAGAAGTTAGAGATAGTATCACCTCCTGGAGAAGAGGGCAGACAAGCTTACTGTTTATTACAATAAATGATTCAGGATCCCTGAGCTGAGGTCTTCTCTCCTCTAATGCAATGTTATGCATGAGCAGGGTCACCTGTCCCTCTTTGCATCACCCTATGGGGACTGGGATTTGGGAAACCAAAGCAAAAATAATGATACTCTGGCTATTTCTGTTACGGATAGTAACATCTTTTGTCTCTGACCTCGGGGTATTGTGTCTTCTGCCAGCATCTATGAAATGATGGCAGACTAACTTGCTAGCGTGCAAGTATGGTAAAATCTTAGACCTTCATATTTCTTAATAAAGACATACTATTATTAAAAATGTTTTGAATTATTTATTGGATGATAATCTCATTTTATTGATATGTATGTTTGAGTTTAAGTTAACTCTTCAATATGTTAATATGGACTATATAGCTTATTTTCTGCAAATTTTCTATTGGAAATTTAATTATTATTACCTCAGACACTCTTCTTACTTTTTATGGAAGATATTCTTTAACACTTTCCCACGTTAGTAGATTCACATTTTGATACTTGTCTCAGAAAAGCAAAAATATGTATAGCGACATGGCAATGGGACCTGAGAAAACTGCCTAGAATATTATATGGGTTACAGTTTGGAAATCATTGTTTTAAATCATTACGTCTCTGTAAGATGATCAAACTATATTTTCCTCCCATGAGCACAGAATATTTTATTCATTAGAGACTCTCTATTAGTTTAGTAGCAAAGTGGCTTAACAGAGTTCTTAATTAGTATCAGGACACCTAACTTCTAGTCCTTACTTGGTCAAGAGTGCTGTGTCAGCAAAATGTCTCATTGTCTCTTTTTTAAAAAATGGAGATAATAAACCTTGCCACTTGCCTTCCTCACTGCAATATTAAGAATACTAATGAGAGTCTCTGGAGAGATTTTGAAATCTGCAGAAAGAATAAGCTATATAAATACGTAGCACCAAATCATGTTTTAGAACTGAAAGAGCTTATAGAAAGTACTCAGGCTAATTCTCTTATTTTATAGGTGAAGAAACTGAGGTCCAGAAAGGTTAGATGGCCAGTCTAAGGTCACACAATTGGTTAGTGTGTAAGAAAGTCCAAGAAGTTTAGTCACACAGTTTTCCTTTTTAAAAAAGTTGGTTAGTGGTAAAAAAAAAATTAATAATCCCAGATATTTCAAGGTGTCATAGTGACGTTATTCCCTTGGCGGCTTGGCATAAGGCAGGTTGCTCCCCAGAGGCAAGTCAATTTGATAATTGCGGTTCATCAAGAATTCTACTTGCATCAGTTCAACATAGCATTTGGTTTTTGGCAGTTGTACTGACTCTATCTGGGTGAACATATTCTTAAAGATACCCTTGGAATAGTTGATGCCTCAGTTACATGTGGAAAGGCATTGATTAACTCTTTCGGATGACTGGAATAATGACTTAGGCTGAATATGAAGCACATATGTGGGAATATGTTGCTGGATCCAGACTCCCATATTTTCTCTTCAGTGGTTTACTTGGTGTGATTGGATTTCTCCAACTGCTTTGAATGTTTACTAGTGTACACGTGCCAAGGAGCGTCAGCACCTTCCCTGGGTTATGTAGTGCCAGTGACAGCTGAGAGCTGTCAGACAGCCAAGATTCACTAGAACTGTTTACCCATATCCAGGTACAAACAGTGGGGCCAGAACCTGCATCACTTATCGTGTTGATGCTCTTAATTAGGTACTAATTAAATATTGTGTCTGGAATCTTCCTTTATCTGTGGTACAGAAGAACAGTTTGAAGCAAATGTATGACCAAAACCAGACAAATCTATTAAGTCATCAGGAATTTCCAGATGCCTTACATTAAGAGATCCTTATCCAATATTACCATACCCAGGTTGCAGTAAGTTTGTTAACTTATCATTTGGAAGTATGTCCTTGTTTTTGGTTTTGTCCATTCAGGGTACCAGAGTTTTGATTGGTGTTTGTTTTTTAATTCAGGGATTTTTGAAAAAGACCAGGTGTTTTGATCTATTGAGACAGGCTGAAACCACATTCTGAAAAACATCCAAGTTTTACTGAATATATAACATACACTAAATGAAATACAGTAGGTTCTAATATTCATTTCCATCCCCTCTACCATAAAGAACAGATGAGGACCTTTAACCCTATATCAACATAGTAAGGGGGTTATAAACATGGTAAGGGACTATATAAACATAGCTTTTGTTTTGGTCTAGCCTGGGGTCTCATTGGAAAGCCAAGATGGCTCTTGCCTCACACCCTCTGCCCTGGACCACCGACCCCTATTTCACTTGCACAAAGTTCTCTCTAAATAGCATCCTTCTTGGTTGCCCTAAGGATGCTAGTTGCCCACCTTATCAGTTACTGGGCCCCATTGTTTCTACACCTGAAGCGCCCCTGTTCTCTTCCTTGTATTCTCCCTTGGTCATGACGAGCAATGCACTGTTACATGAGAAAACAATTTAAACATGCTTTGGTAAGAACATCAGTGGACACCCCCACCCCAAATCCTTTGCACAGTGCCATGATATTACTGGTGAGACACCATTAATTGTCCCCTGGCACCTGCAGCTCAGAGCCATTGTCTGTTTCCTCACTTCAGTGCCGATCTCCGATGGATACATATATACTGTTCATTTGATAGGGCGTAGGTAATCGTTTCTTGCCTGTATGGTGCTTCTGTCTTGATTTGGATAAATAGTAATTACTAATGATGATATTAACAACTCACATTTATTGGATGCTTGTAGGGTGCTAACACTGTTTCAAATGATCTACATGCATTCACTCAAACTTTAAAATATAGAAAATATTAATGTACATTATTGAGATGCTTTTTTTCTGTCAGTGATGGGGGAACAAAATATAGATAGCAACTATTAAAGGCTATTCTATTTTCTCTTCTATTATGCATTCTATCTTAGAGTTGAGGCAGTCCAGGAAGTGTTTTGTGCTGAAACTGTGTATCAGTTGGTAATAACTACAGCAGGGACCCTTGTACCTTTAAGGAAGCTTATCTCAGGTAAAACAGAAACCCTTTCTCAGTATTTCTTAAGAGACTAAAGAGATACCTTTTTAGAATGTCAGCAACAGATGTTAGGTTTACTGAAATGATAAAATAAGACTATATCAAATAGGTTTACATTGTTATATAGTTGTTAATACAACAATTCATTAACAGCAGGCAACAAGTAATGGCTTATTTGGAAGAACTGAAGAAACCAAGCAGTTTTAAAAAATAACAGATACAGTTGGTGTGGGGTCAAGGGTGCACCTGTATTGAGATTTTTGAGGCTCTATAAAACAACTTTTTGGCAATGGTAGTAGGTAAAAGCCTTCTTTCAAAGGAACAAATGCTGTCCAAATGATATCAGCTTGTGGTTTGACTTTCAACATTATAAATGCTAGCTTTTTAAAAAAGTCATACAGAAAATTTAAATTTTACACGATCAAACAGATACATTCATTCCTTTCACGATTTCCATCTGTTGTGACATGTTTAAAAGATGTCTCCTATTTAAAAATTATGTAATAGCTCATCACAGTTTACTTTTAATAACCTGTAGGTTTATTCTAGAAATTCAAATATTTGATTTATCTGAAATGTGTTATAGTGCATGGCATGAGGTTGGTATCTACCTTAATTTAAATATTTATAAATAATTACAACTTTCCCTATTCATTGAATAGTTCAGATTTGATTTGAATTGACACCTTTGTTGTACAATAAATCACTGATGTACTTCCTGGAATGTGTATTCTGTTTCATTGATCTTACCACATAATCTTATGCCAGTACCACATGGCACATGGTTTTAATCATGATAACTATACAATGCATTCCAATATTTTATAAAACATTTTCCTCCTCCTTATCCTTTTTCTTCCCCTGTTTTCCTATCCTCATCCTACTTCTCTTCCTCCTCCTCCTTTTTTTTTTTCTTTTGAGACGGAGTTTCACTCTTGTTGCCCAGGCTGGAGTGCAATAGCAAGATATTGGCTCACTGCAACCTCCGCCTCCCGGGTTCAAGCAATTTTCCTGCATCAGCCTACTGGGTAGCTGTGATTATAGGTGCCCACCATCATGCCTGGCTAAGTTTTTATATGTATATGTATCTTTAGTAAAGACAGGGTTTCACCATGTTGGCCAGGCTGGTCTCCAACTTCTGATCTCAGGTAGTCTGCTCACCTCAGCCTCCCAAAGAGCTGGGATTACAGGTGTGAGCCACTGCGCCTGGCCTAAGAATTGTCTTAAATATTCTCAATATTCCAGCATCTTTATTTTTTAGATAACATTTCAAATCACTAAAATGTCCTCTGAGATTTAAAATGGGATCATACTAAATTTATGAGTTGATTTAGGGAGAACTGACTTTATAACAACACTGAATCTTCATGTCTAAGACAAGGTTTACCTTTCCATTTATTCAAGAATTGTCCTGTAGTGGGATTTTATAGTTTTCTTATTGTAGGATCTAGACACTTCTTTATGTATAGATTTTGGAGAATAAAAATATTTTTAAAATGTATATTATGTGAATATATAACATGTTAAATGTCTAAATTGCTGCTATGAATGGGATCTTCATTTTTTAAAAAATATTTTCTTTAAATACTTTTTAACTGGCCTGAAGGATTACCAGAGAAAGAAGGTAATCATGTTCCACCAAATTATTACATAAGAATGTTTTAAGTGCTCATCAGTGATCGACTTAAGAAAATGTAGCTAATGTGTATTAGTGGCTATAATATTGCAAACAAAATGATGGTATGGATTCATATTTATTGTGACAAGAAAAAGGACCATACAATATTTTTGAGAGAAAAACATGCTAAAGAATACCATTGGGCATGATATAATTAATGTAAAACCATACACACATAATTCATATGTGCATATATGTTTGGAGACAGAGAGAACATTATTTCCCAAAGTGTCAACAGATTATTTCTGTGTGTCAGGTTTTGGAATAATTTTTATCTTGTTTTGTACATTATTTAATTTTTTAATAGCATTTACCACACTTTACCAAAACAGTAATATAGTTAAATCCAAATAGAAAACAATATTATAACTTTCATAAGCATTACAAATAAATATATAAAATTAGCTTTGAGCATAATTTTTTCCCCTAAAGACATTCTTATGGATTTAATATAATGCTTATGGATAGCCTTGAAAATAGTTAAACAACTTATTTGGCCTAGTAAAATCTCTTCAGCTTGCAAAATTGTTGGTAATTCTATTTATTTGGGCTGCACCAATCACATTGATAATAATGACTAGCGGAAGCATCCTCACATCTGAAGAACTGGATGTCTTGCACTAGATTCCTGTCACTGTGCAATCACACATCGTCAAGTGATTCATAACACTCTGTTTCTCTTTAACTTAAAACAAAATCACTGAATACCTTATTGGTTGTTTTAAAAATTCCATTTGAAAACTTTAAAATTGTGGATATTTAAATAAAAGAGTTTTAAATGAAAGCAATAAATCGTGATAGCATTTTTTTTTTTTTACTTTCATGTTATATTTACATAACTTAAATGTGGTAAACTTGACAATTGAAATAGGAATTCAGTGGAGCTGTGGAATTCAGTGGAAATTCCTATTTCTTACACTTGATATAACTTTTATAATTATAACAATTTGTGAATTGATAGGAGATTAGTTAGAAAATTGCTAAATTTTCTTACGGACATCATGATCATCATGATTTTAGTCACCACCCAAACAAGTTATTACATTCTTACTAGTTCCAAGCCTTATGCTTTATATGCATACTCTTATTAGCAACTACTTGTGAAGTAAGGACTACTATTGTACCATAATAGACATGTGGATTGTGAGACTCAGAGATGTTAAGGAATCTCTCAGTGGTCATACAGGTTAGAAGCTGGATTTGACCAAGGCCAAACTGCTCCTAAAGTTCAAACTTCAAAGCACAACCCCACAATCCAGTCTCCCAATATTTAATTTCCAACAACTCCACTCTTCTCTTTGGCTTTACCTCTTTTTTCTCATGACATTACACCGTTTCCTCCTCTAATTATTCCCCAGAGGTGACTTGACATCCACATATGTTGGAAGCAAAATTTGCCTAGTCATTCAGAGAAAGATATTTAATAGTTTCAGATATTTGGCTAATCAGGATTTAAATTCAGCAGATTAGATTCTGTGCAATCTCTTCATATTATAAAGAATGTAATCTAGGCCCAGACAAGTTAAGTAACTTGTCTACACTTGCATAGCTTGCTTCATTGACAAACACTTGTCAAACACTTACTTTGTACTAAATATTTTTCTGTCTGCCTTATGAATATTAATTTGATCCTAATAACTCTATGAGGTAGGTGAAACTATTAGTATCCCTATTTAACAAACGAGGAAACTGAGGCATAATGAAGCTGAGTAACAGGGCCACTGTCACACAGATAGCAAGTGATAGAGCCAGATTTGGAAGGAGACAACTGTTAAGTCTTCACCTGTAATCACATGAGCCATGTCGCTTAGAGCATCATTCATTCTTCTTTCTACCATATTGGCTGATTACCTCAACCTATGAATAAGAAGAAAGTTGTCTGAAACCTGGTTTTGAAAAATAATTAGTTTTATACATTTTAGAAAAATTAACTTAAAGAATACTGTGAGTATAATGAAAGTCTAAGTGAGTGTTGTGTGTACTTTTAAAATGATGCTTCTCTGGAGCTATGTTTATTGTTATATGGGACTGTCTTCTTGATGATGGCCTTTTCACCCAATACCTGCTGATCTTCCATAATGCTAATATACACCCAAAGTTGACGCTTGCTAGACTGTCTTTGCAAGCATAAATATTAGACATACTAAAATTTGATTTTGGCTCATCTTTTACTTTGAATAAAGAGATCTAAAAATCAATCCATACAGCTGCGTTTCATTTTCTGTGAATAGAGGTCAAATATATCAGGGCAAGAGTAGTATTAAAGGTAATCTATGAGGTCAAGGTCAATGTATTAGGTAAGCAGTTTTTAAAATTCTGATTTTAACAGCATATACAAACCTTGTATATTTTGTTTATTTTTTGCTGTCTTGCAAAAGATCGTATGTGAAATTTAGCATTTAATTCCTAAAAATAGCATTAATGAAGTATATCTGTGTGTTTGTTTAATTTTATTTCTCTTATAATCGGAGGTATTAGAGAAAAGACCTTGGAGTTTCAAGGTCTGAGTTCAAGTTTAACACTTACTGGCTATGTGATTTTAGGCAGATTACTTTTTTTCTGTAAGTTTTAGTTTTCTTATCTGTACAGGGGGAAACTTGTTCCTAACTAATGAAGTCATGAGGATTGAATAAAGTAATACAATTGATTTTTTAAAATAGAAAATGCAATTTATTTTCAAAGTGCCATCAAATGCTATCAATTTTACCACCAGATTTAGCATTCCATGTTGGGGTGGGCTGTAGCAGTGGGCCTCATGCCAGATTAGGGTTTTCTCTCTTAGATTCTAATCTGGCACCAGTCACCACACTAACTATAGGAGCCAGGGCAAATATCTGAGACTCAGTTTCTTGCACAATCAAAGGTTTGGACTAGGAGAAACTTAAGGTCCTTACCAGGTTAGAAGTTTAGTGATTCATGATGTTCTTTGCTATATGTGTTCAAGAGATCTGAGCACAAGGCTGGGGTCACAAGTCACAGCCTAAAATATCTATGTTTGACACTGATTTGGTGTATAGATAAAAATCACATAACTGTATAAGCACCTCCTTTTCACCTTTTAAAAATGGAATTGGATAATTATGCAAAACCCTTCATTCAAATCCATATGTTTTTAATCTTTTTTAAAGCTAAAGAATCCTTATAAATGGAGTTATGTGGTGATATGGTTTGACTCTGTGTCCTCACCCAAATCTCATCTCGAATTGCAATCCCCATAATCCCACATGTTGAGGAAGGGACCAGGTGGGGGATGATTGGATCATGGGGGCGTTTTCCCTCATGCTGTTTTCGTGATAGTGAGTGAGTTCTCACAAGATCTGATGGTTTTAAAAGACAGCTTTTCCTGCTCTTGCTCACTTTCACCTGCTGCCATGTAAGATGTGCCTCTTTCCTTTCTGCCATGATTGTAAGTTTGCTGAGGCCTCCCCAGCTACACGGGCCCAGTCAACTAAACCTCTTTTCTTTATATTATAAATTACCCAATCTTGGCTGTGTCTTTATAGCAGTGTGAAAACAGGCTAATACATGTGGTAAACCCTAGTATGTAAAATACATGAAATGAATATATCAAACATGTAAAAATGCAGATTTTTTCCCTAAAAATAAAAGTCTAGCAACTGAACTTGTAATCTTTCCCTCTAAACCCTTCTTCATTCTTTTTATTGTGTGTGTGGTTTTTTAAAAAAATTCTTATTTTTTATTTTTCAGATGGAGTCTTGCTCTTTCACCCAGGCTGGAGTGTAGTGGCACGATCTTGGCTCACTGCAACCTCTGCCTCCCGGGTTCAAGTGATTCTCCTGCCTCAGCCTCCCAAGTAGCTGGGACTACAGGTGCGTGCCACCACACCTGTCTAATTTTATTTTATTTTATTTTTTGTATTTTTAGTAGAGACAGGGTTTCACTGTGTTAGCCAGGATGGTCTCTATCTCCTCACCTCGTGATCTGCCCTCCTTGGCCTCCCAAAGTGCTGGGATTACAGGCGTGAGCCACCATGCCTGGCCCCTTAATTTTTGATTTTTATTGGTACAAAGCTGGTGTATATATTTATGGGGTGCATGTAATGTTTTGATACAGGCACACATGTATAGTGATCCCATGAAGATAATTGGAGTATCCATCACCTCAAGCATTTAACATTTCTTTGTGTTAGGAACATTCCAATTCCACTCTTTTAGTTATTTTAAAATATATAATAAATTATGGTTGACTTAGTCATCCTGTTGTGCTATCCAATACCAGATCTTATTCATTCTAACTATATTTTTGCACTCATTAGCTATCTCCACTCTCTCTTATTCCTTGCCCTTCCCAGCCTCTGGAAACCATCATTTTACTCTATCTTCATGAGTCAATTGTTTTAATTTTTAGCTTCCACATATGAGTGAGAACATGAGAATAAAACCCATTCTTCTTTATTCTTTGTCACCAGTTGCTTTAATATTGAATACCTGTGAATTATCTTTGACTTTCAAACTCACTTTGATATGCCATGGATCACCAAGATAATTTTACATCCAAAATAATTGGACTTGCCCCCAATCCTGTACCCAAAAAACCTCTGACCCAACTGGCAGAAGGCATAGAAAGAGAGAAGACGAGAGGCAGCTGGACATCAGAGAGAAGCAGCTTGACTTCGGAGGGGCAACTTGACATCCGGACTTCGGAGAAGAGTCCCTCACTGGACTCCAGGGGAAGATCATCTTCCTGCTCCATCTCCCTTCCAGCTTCCCTTCCCACTGAGAGCCATGTTCATTGGCAATAAAATCCTTTGCATTCATCATCCTTTAATTTGTTCATGCAACCTCATTTCTCCTGGATGTCAGACAAGGACTCGGGTGTGGATGCAAAAGGCTGTCACACTGACACTCCACTGAGATGTTAACACTTAAGCTGTCTACAGAGAGCAAAGGTAAAAGAGCACACTGTAACACATGTCCTCTGGGGCTTCAGGGGTCATGGGTAACTCCCTAGATGCTGCTGTGGGACTGCACGGAGTTTTGTTCCTGCTGTAACCCAAAAGTGCTTGTTCTGGCTCCTGCATCTGCTCACCTGTGTGCTCCTCTTCCCATGAGGGGTAGGGAGCTGCTGGCTGTGTGAGGCATCCCTGTTGTGAGGACCCAGAAGGGGTCAAGGAGTATTTTCTGTTTCAGTATAATCCTTTGTCTGGTTATCTATCTATAGAATTCTATTTATTAGTGTAAATACACATGAGTTCTTGATTTTTATATCAAAGGCTTCTTGATTTAAACTTCTTTCCTTCCCTTCAGGAAGAATTATAATTGTTGGACAGTGAAATAAATTTTTTTCCTAAAGCTTCTTCACATTTAGAGTCTGTTTTCCCCTTTAGAATCTGTGCCTGTGTGATTGTAACTATATTTCTCTTAAGCTTTTTAACTGTAGGACTTAACATTTAGCCCCCTTAATTTTCTCTTTTTCAAGTCTAGTATGCTCAGAGGATATGTTCGATGCCCCTTTCATAGAGCAAAAGTGCCAAATACTATGACTGTTGCTGTAACAGTGAATTTGATCTTTTCCTCTTGATGTTTACCAGACTCCCAGTGGATGTGACTTATAAAGAATATCTAAGTTTTTAAAAAATTTGTTGGATATTATTTTAGTATTTTCCTTTTTATTCTTCCTAAAGGTACTTTTTCTCACATAAAATGAGCTGAACTTTATCATTTGTATATATTCAGTTAAACCACTTCTATAAATAGCACAATCTCAGTTGTTCATCATCGTCAGGAAATGAACTGTTTGGGTAAGTAAATTTTCTTAGAACATTATCTTTTCAAAGGCTAGAACTTTCCATTTATTTTGGATTGACATCTCTCCAAAATGCAATACTATATGTGATATTTATTTTCCAACCATGGCGGCTAGCTTCTTGAAAACCACTGTGTTGGAGGAATTTAGTTGTTAAATATAAAAGAAGATGAGAGGGAAGTGATATGGGAAGTAAAGCTACTAAGGCTCTTATAAATATTTTTGCACTAGAACTGTGTGTTTATATTCTTAAAAAGTACACTCACTAAACTAATAGCAATTAAATGAAGAGAATTTGAATTGCATTTTAGAAATGGCTAAGTAACAATGAGTTATTTGTACTAATTTTTATTTATTCTCTCTTTGTTACTGGGATATCCTCTCCCCTTCAGTGAAAAGCTTAAACAATAATTTACTTTTGTTTTTGTTGCAGATGCTATGCATTCTATGTGGCACTTATTTTGGTAACTGGTTGCTATGGGTGGATTTATGTCCCCTCCACCCCTATTCACACACTGAAGCTCTAATTGTCAGAACCTCAGATAGGGTCTTTACAAAGGCAATCAAGGTACACAGAGGTCTTGTAGGGTGGGCCGTAATCCAATATGACTTCTGCCCTTATAAAAAAGGGGAAAGGTGGAGACACACACACACGGAAAGCACCATAAGAAAACTCAGAGATTGGGTGATGTGTATAAAAGCCAAGGAATGCCAAAGATTGTCAGCAAGCCACCAGAAAAGAGACATCAGACAGATTCTTCCCCATAGCCCTTATAAGGAACCAACTCTGCCAACAGCTTGATCTCAGACTTCTCATCTCCAGAGCTGTGAGACAATACATTTCTGTTGTTTAAGTCACCAAGTTTCTGGCACTTTGCTACAGCAGCCCTCACAGAATAATACATTAGTTTTCCAACGTATTATTGATTGTTGATTTTATGAAAAGGAATACTGACTTCCACCTTGTAGGTCCTGTCTTCTGTATCTCACCATGGTTTCAGAGACTTAAAACAGTTTGGCTTGTGGAGATGGAAAGAGCTCAGAATATTTGCTGGTATGTCTTTGTCCTTCTCTGAAATATCCAAGATCACCCATCCATCCATCCATCCATTCATCCATCCAATATTTATTGAGTGTCCACCATGTGACAGGCTGACATCGACTTTGCCCTTATGAAACTTGCATTCAGCAATTAGAGTGTTCATGGAATTTGCAATCCAGGATTACATTAGCTTAGTTCATAAAAATGTAATAATCCCTCTTAAGTACATCTGCTGGCTTTACATCTACCTCCTTCTTCACTGATAGAGACTAGATTGCAATTATAATGCCTTATTTAATTTTCCTCACGATGTTTTGTTTTTCTCAGGGCTTTTTAGCATTTTTGCATGCAAAATCCTGTATTTACTCCTATTTTGTCACTGTTTCTTCTTGTTTTTCTCTTCTAATATCCACAATAATTCAGCTTATATTATATATATCTCAGAAAGGAAATGGTGTTGACTCCAGAAAAGGGCTATCAAAATGAATTCATATACAATAGTGCTAATGATAGAAGGTAGAACCCTCCTCATTCACTCGTGCAGCAAATAAATATTTATATTTGAACTTTTTCTGATCAATGGTAGCCAGGAAAACATGGCCATGTCAGTGGTATGGAACACAGAAGTGGCTGAATGTGGCCGGAGGCGGTGACTCACGCCTATAATCCCAGCAATTTGGGAGGTTGAGGCGGGTGGATCACTTGAGGTCGGGAGTTAAGAGACCAGCTTGACCAACATGGAGAAACCCCATCTCTACTAAAAATACAAAATTAGGCAGGTGTGGTGTCGCATGCCTGTAATCCCAGCTACTTGGGAGGCTGAGGCAGGTGAATTGCTTGAACCCGGGAGGCGGAGATTGCAAGAGCTGTGATCGCACCATTGCATGCCATCCTGGGCAACAAGAGTAAAACTCTGTTAAAAAAAGAAAGAAAAGAAAGAAAGAAAGAAAGAAAGAAAGGGAAAGAAAAAGCAAGCTGAATACTGATCAGGGGTGCTGAAACTTAGTTTCTGGAAGAAGACAAACCCTCCATTAGTCTGCCCTGAGGTCATTTGTTTCTTTCTCATAAAAAGGTGGAGGGAAGCATGTGCAGCTGCAGGACCTCTTGGGCAGCTGCCTTTCTGCAAATTTAATTAATGAATCAAAGGTGAGTGCTGTATCTCCCAGGTGCTTTCTGCCCTCAAAATCACCTCTCTTGGTGCTCTCTTCAGTGTCCTTTGACTTACCAGTAATAAACAAAGCATCCTGTATTCCTACATCCAGCTGAGCAGACTGAGAATCTCCTCACCCTCTCCTCTCTGACTTGAACTAGGTATGCTGGTGATGAGCAAACAGAGAGCCCTCTCCTCCAGAGAACTGGCTAGGTCATGTTTCCCAGGCTTGCCTGGTCAGAGATACAGAAGTGGAATCTCCAGTTAGAAGTCTGGGAACCTTTATTTTTAATACACACACCAGGTACGTCTGTAATTCAAAACATTTAGAAAGCTCTGTGCTATGGCACTTTGAGGTAAATCAATACAGGCTTAAATTTCCTAAACGTCAGAAACAAAAGAAGCAAACCCACAAATAAAAACAGGTAAAGTCACAACGTGACAAAGAAGAAAATCTAGAGATTCTGAGTTTCACTTTGTTAATAATCAAGGATAAATTTCTTAGTTGCTGTGTGTTGTATGTAAAATGAAGAGGTTGAAACAGATCCATTAATTTGTTCATAGATATGTATTGAGGGCCTACTATGTGTTAGATTTTTGTTCTATTCTCTGGGAAATAGCAGAGAAAAAGTCACTTATTGACTGGCTTCAAAATTGGCCCATTTTCACTGCACCGTGAGTCTATTCAATATTATCACCCACTAACATCCCATAGGTGATGGATAAACAGTACTTACTCTTGTCTTCTGAAATTATTATTATAAAGCCCCATTTTTCCCCAGAGGGATCTTGGAATTCCAGCCATGCTTTAGGGTTGTTAAATCAAGTTCTAAAATCTGCTCTATTGAAATGAATGTTTTCCTAACAGAAAAATGACCAGATTAATCCTAAGGACTAAAGAGAAACTATCCTAACTCCAGCCAACTTCTACCTGACTTTCAGAATGAAATGAGTTGAAAAGAGCTTCCTATTAGATAAATGTGTTCTGAAGCCAAGATGGACAAGTTGAATAAGGTTTCTTCTGAAGTGAAAACATGACATGAGTTTTTCAAATATCTCAGTTAAGGATCTTATGTTTTTTTTAGGTGAGACGACAAAGTGCCCAGTTATGTGCGGCAGGTCTTTGGTTGCATGATTGGAGGTAGAAGGGGTACTAATTTTATCTTATTTATTTCAATATTTGGTTCTTATTCAACATTACTTCCTACATTGAATCCTACCAAAAATTTGGAGCACTTTGTCTTTAAGATTAAGTCTGTAGTAGGATTCCCTTGATGCCTTTTTAAGATTAAGTGAGGCGCTCCCAGATGCCTCTTGAAGTCAATAAACTTCTCTTTTTATTTATTTATTTATTTATTTTTGAAACAGTCTCACCCTGTCACCCAGGCTGGAGTATAGCAGCACAAATCTCGGCTCACTGCAACCTCCGCCTCCCAGGTTGAAGTGATTCTCCTGCCTCAGCCTCCCAAGTAGCTGAGATTACAGGCGTGCACCATCACACTCAGCTAATTTTTGTATTTTTAGTAGAGACGGGGTTTCACCATGTGGGCCAGGCTGGTCTCAAACTCCTGATCTCAAATGACCTGCCCACCTCAGCCTCCCAAAGTGCTGAGATTACAGGCGTGAGCCACTGCGCCCAGCTAATGTGCCCAACTAATGTTCATTGTACTGGCTGGGCTGGGCGCAGTGGCTCATGCCTGTAATCCCACAACTTTGGGAGGCCGAAGCAGGCAGGTCACTTGAGATCAGGAGTTCGAGATTAGCCTGGCCCACATGGTGAAACCCCATCTCTACTAAAAACACAAAAATTAGCTGGGTGTGGTGGTGCATGCCTATAATCCCAGCTACTTGGGAGGCTGAGGCAGGAGAATCGCTTGAACCCGGGAGGCAGAGGTTGCAGTGAGCCGAGATTTGTGCTGTTATACTCCAGCCTGGGTGACAGAGTGAGAATGTCTCAAAAAAAAAAGAAGTTCATTCCACCAATTAAATAATTTCTCATCCCTCACACCCAACCCATGCTTCCACCCTTCCAGGTCTCCAATATCTATCATTCCACACTCTATGCCCATGTGTACACATTGTTTAGCTCCAACTGATAAGTGAGAACATGTGGTATTTGACTTTCTGTTTCTGAGTGGTTTCACTTAAGACAACGGCCATCGGTTCTATCCATGTTGCTGCAAAAGACATGATTTCACTAGTTTTTCATGGCTGAATAATATTCCGTTGTGTATATATGACACATTTCCTTTACCCAATTATCTCTTGATGGACACTTAAGTTGATTCCAAATCTTTGCTATTGTGAATAGTGCTGCAATAAACATATGGGTGCAGGTATCTTTTTGATATATGAATTTCATTTGCTTTGAGTAGATATCTATCCAGTAGTGGGATTGCTGGATTATATGAAGACCTTAGATTTTAAACAATTAAATTCTTTAAGGACTGAAAAGCTTTTGGGATGAGAGAGTAACATTTTCTGTAACTTTCTTAAACTGTCTTTATATCTGGATTTATTGCCATTTTGTGGGAAATTTTAAATTCATAATTCAACTGGCTTATGAAGAGCGGTGGTCTTAGGTTTCTCACTCCCACAGAGTATTGTCTTTAAGGTCAAGGAGATAACTTAAAATTGGAATAGAGATCTGTTAGTAGGGGATAATAATCTTTTTTTCTTTTTTTTTCTTTTTTGAGAATTATTTGTCCTTCTTTGGGGTGAAAGCTTATCCTTAGGCCTTTTAGCCATATGCTGCTATTTCATTTGCTAATGACTAAGAAAAGAAAAACTTGAAAAATTATAAAATATAGCAAAATATAAAGTTGGAAAATAAGACATTCTATTTTGTCTTTAAAAAGGACAAACCTATTGTCTGAAATAACATGGGAAAAAGTTGCCAAAAGCTGCCAGGTTGGCTGAGAACTTCTAGCACGTGAGATCCTTACCCAGAGGCATGGGAGGAAAGAGAAGGCACTGGCTCTAGGGCTCTCAGCTCATGTGCAAAGTAAGCATATTCTAGCCCTGCTGCCTTTTGATGCTGCAGTTGCAATCAAACCTACTATTTTACGGGGGAAAAGCATTCTAAAGTATATCATCTTGGGTAAGTCTCTTAATGTTTTTGATTCTTAGTTCTTCGTCTACTAAAAAAAGACAACAGCATGCACAGCAGAGCATGCCTGTTAAAACTGAATGGGAAATCATAGGAGAATTATCTTACACAGCCTGGCACAGAGTAGGTGGTCAAATAATGTTTCCTGGATATATGGCTGTGTACAATAGAGCCTGCAAGGGCATGTATCTTAACCATAGAAAATAAGGTTTGAATTTACAGGTTATTTAGACTTAAAATGTGCCTTGTTAGGACCAAAGAAATATTGTTGGAAATATGTTGGGTCCATCTCTGACGATACAGGAGTATATCAACTGATCCTTGGCAGGCTTGGATTAGAGGTACTCAGAGGCTAGCCCATGGAATGATTTGAGGTTCCCACCTGTAGAAATGAAAATGCATAAATGTCGTAACTCTTCTTGTGTGTTACTGGGCAGGCAACTCCTGTTCCATACCTCACTCTGCCACCTGCGATCTGATGTGCTGTCACCTCTTCAATTATCTAATCCTTTGCTTTGATTCATTCCTTTACAATGTGTTTGTCCTCTTGTAAAAGCTACCCATCTCGCACAGGGTTGGTTATAGACTTCATATCAATTTCGAGGACTGCAAGATTTGATTCCTCCCTTCTCCTCAGTATTTTATGATGATTTGACATTGGTGAAAAAACAGGCATCCGTCGTTTTATTACAGATGTTGCTGTGCTGCAATAGCTCTTTGAAGTGAACACAGCAAACAATTATCCTTTTGTCTCAGTGGCGTTTTCGTCTTTGTTATATGTTTTTGGTACCTAAAATCAGGAAAAATTGCAAGAGTGGACAATAAGGCTAGTTATGTTTTAAAATAATTTTCCTTGCCTCTTATCTATGTTGCGTCTATACATGATACATTTATGACAGCACATAATTGAAGAATAAAAGCAAGAAGTTGGAACAAGTAATTTATTCTTTCAATACCCATCAAATTAAGAATTTTCTGTGTTTACAGTTCTTGATAATCTATAATTCTATAATATTTATATGTCTTCTGATTTTTTCATCTCTTTTTTTTTTTTTAAGAAAGAGCCTCGTTTTGTTGCACAGGCTGGAGTGCAGTGGCATGATCATAGTTCATTACAGCCTCAAACTCCTGGACTTGAGACATGCTCCCACCTCATCATCCTGAGTAGCTGAGATTACAGGTGTGAGCCAACACACCCAGCCCTTTCATCTATTATAGTAACAGTCAAAGTTATACCTTAGTCAAATTTTGTCTGTATTCTATGAGGTCAGTGATATGGTTTGGCTGTGTCCCCACCCAAATCTCATCTTGAATTGTAGCTCCCATAATCTCCATGTGTCATGGGGGGAACCCAGTGGGAGGTAATTGAATCAAAGGGGCACGTTTCTCCTGTGCTCATCCCATGATAGTGAATAGGTCTCATGAGATCTGATGGTTTTATAAAGGGCAGTTCCCCTGCACTTCTCCTTACTGCCACCATGTGAAGAAGGACATGTTTGCTTCCCTTACACCATGATTATAACTTTCCTGAGGCCTCCTCAGTTATGCTGAACTGTGAGTCAATTAAACCTCTTTCCTTTATAAATTACCCAGTCTTGGGTATGTCTTTCTTAGCAGTGTGAGAATGGACTAATACAGTTGGTGCAAAAGTAATTGCAATTTTGCCATTGACAGTACTGCCCAAACCACAATTACTTTTACACCAACCAAATAATTCGTGCTGGTTTTCTTCTTTATGCACTCTTATTATGTCTATTGAGAATTATTTCTGTCAATGAGTGTGGAAAATAATATTTATTAAATACCTATTATTTTCCAGTTGCCTTTTAAAAATTATTTTTAAATAATTTTTGATTGACCTTTAGTTATTATACCCATGTCACAGGTGAGGAAACAGTGGCTCACAGGATTGAGGCCCTTTCCAAGGTTTTCAGGAAGCTGCCTCAGCATGGTTTCCAATGCTCCCTCTTCATTAAAGCAACTTCAGACAAAGTCTATTTTCTTATGTTTGCATATTGAGTATTGGAAAATGTGTCTCTGCAGTGGTAACCTCTGGATTATATATGTGTTTTTGGCAATTTTACCCTCCAGAGTGGGACCTTGGCATATACAATGATAGGTGCAGAGTGCAGAGATTCTGGGTATTTGTAGAGATTGGAATGAATGTTGATGCTGATTGTTCATGGTTAAACCACCAGAGGAAGTACAAGAACCATGTGGTCCTTCTTCTGCTCTTCACATACATTTAGAAAAGCAGAGCTAGTGTTGATTTAGCTTTACAAAACAGCCAGGGATGAAAACGTTACTTTATAATGTATAAAGAAAGACTAACAGAAAAAGATAGGCTGGGGATTCATTTGGGCCTGAGTTCAAAGTACAGCTCCTCTACTTGATGGCTGTCTAATCTTGGGGACGTTTAATCCTATCCTCTCTGAATGTTAGTTCTATCACTTGTAGAAGTGGGGTAATAATGCTTTGCAGGACTGTTGTACAGCGTGACTGAGATATTGTATTTCAAAGTACACAATGGAGGCCTTGCACACAGTAAGTGCTCTATCAAAGTTAATTTCTCTTCTTTATTTATATCAGCTTCATGGAGGCTGGGACAATTAAAAAAACTATTTTATGAAGCTTTTGAAACTATTAGAAGAGCCCTATTTCTATCTGTATGTGATGAACTTTTTAAATGCTTTAACCCATAAGTTCAAAATTTACTTGTATAAGATTCTTTATTTCTTACTATTTCTATTTATTTATTTTACTACTCCTTACTGTCCTCCATCTAGTTATCCATTCAAACAAGTATTTTTTGATAATATATTAGATAGCCAGCCACGAGGTCATGGAGAAGAAGAAACACATAAGACGGCTGTTTGTCTTCATGATAATTGCACTGTACTGGGGAAAAACCGAATACATGAAAATAACTCAAGAACAAGGAACTAAAAATGATAAGATTTATCATATTGCCAAAGAAGTTTCTAGTCAAGGTATAGTTAGCTTGAAGCAAGGAAAGGATTTGGACAGGGAAGAGAAGGTAAAAGGCATTTGAGGGTGGTAGAAATAGATTGATCAAAGGACTGGGGTTAGGAATGAACACTGAATGCAGGGAAATATTGAAGAAATCTTCCCCTAGAGTTGGGGTCAGGGGTGGAGGGCAGAGGAGAGGTAATTTTAGGTTGGGCCCCAAGGAAGAATAAATTTAGTGCATGTATATTCTCATGTTTATAGCTTCTGTTTTCTTTCTCTTTCTTAATTGTGTAAAAGCTGAGACATCTGGTGGACTGACCTGAATCCAGACAAGCTTTGAGGAAATTACTTATTTTCTCTGTTCCTCTGTTTCCTCTAAAACTGATGTGATAATAATAATCAATTGTGTGTATGTGTGTGTGTGTTTGTCTGTTTGTGTATCTTTAAAGCAACTTTTTTTTTTTTTTTTTTTTTTGCCAAGAAGAAGTGTTGAAAGACCAATGAGAGAAGGTGGAGCGTTACCCTGAATATTTTGTGTTGGGATCAAATACTCATGGGATTGTCAAGTTTTGTGATATCTCTACAGCTTTGTTTCTGCAACTCAGAGGATATCCTGAAATAAAAAACCAAAGTTTTATGTAGAAAGGATAACAGTCAAATTTAGGATGTGAATTTAGATCTTTTGATTCTTGAGCAGTAAAAAACATAGTAATAGAAGATCTTGCCATTTAAAGAGTAAAATAATTCCCTCCACCTCAACTGAACCCACAGCCTTATCTTTATAGAAATTGTGTTTCATTTCAGTGGGCTCCAGACCTTTTTAATCCTATACTCTAATAAATAAAATTATTATTGATGCCTAGATTACATAGACACACACTATAGTTAGATATATATACTAGTGTATCTAATTGGAACATCTGTGTAACTCCTGAGTGTGTTCCTTGCTTTACAGACCATGTCTCTGCTTAATGGATCTGATTAGTCTAGATGAAACATGCCTATAGCTATTTTTTATTTTTGTCTTTCCACCCTTCCCTTTAGAAACAATATGTTGTGGCCCATTGACAGATGTTCTATAGATAGTTAGATACAATATCATGAGCTGTTCTCCAGGTGGTTAGATAAAATGATTCTTACTTCAGAAGGGAGGTCTGGGTTGGAGACTGATGGAGAATGGTGATGAGTACTGTTTATCACCAAAAGAATGATGTCCACCCTCCCCTCCAAAGTAAGGTGTGTACAATGAAAATAGATCCTTCATAAACTCAACCTTTAAAGGTAGATAAAAAAGCAGAGGCTCACAAAGGAGCCTCAGAGGTAGAAGAAGGCATATAAGAAAACTTGAGTGTGTGTCAAAGCCAAGAAAGTAGAGTTTTAAAAATGAGGACACACACACACACACAAACATACACACACACACACACATATAAAGAGTTTTAAATGCAAAAGTAGTTCAGTAAGATAAGAATGGAAAAGGATATTTTTGATTTGACATCTAGGAGATTACCTACCTTCTAAGTGGAGAAAGAGTGTTAGTGAAGTGGTAACTGGAGAGTAAGTGGGAAAGCAGCAAACAGAGAGAGTAGTGTTTCACGAAATTTGCAAGAGATAAGGAATAAAATGGGATGAGAGAGGAATACACACAGAGAGAGAGAACAAATCAAGAAGATATTCTATATCTCTCTCTCTATCTCTCTATCTATCATCTTTATCATCTACCTACCTACCTACCTACCTACCTATCATCTATCTTCTGTCTATTTTAAGAATGACTCTGTGTATTTACTGAATTGCTTGCTCTGTCTGAATAGTCCGTCTCTTCCTGGTAAAATTTGGCAGGTTTCAGGCTGATGCCTTCTCCTTAGGAGGTATTAATAACAGCTTCAGCTGGGTACCTACTGCTTTTTGTGAATACATACTCACAGAACTCTTACAGCACTTACCACTCTGCTAGTTATTTATGTGTCTGTCTCTCTGGATAGATTTCGAGCTATTTAAATTAAGACACCATGTCTTCATCTTCAAACTCCCAGTTCCTACCACAGTGCCCAGCATGGGTTAATTGCTCAGATTTGCTCCTGGAATGTGTGAACACACACAAAAGGCAAACAGACAAGCATGGAGTCCTGTGGGAAGGTTAGTCTGGCAGCAGCATTGAGGGTAGATGGGGGGTGGTCAGGGTAAGGCTGGAGGCAGCAAAGCCCACTTGGCGAGCTGTGAAGATTCCCTAGTTAGATAGCTAGCTTGGTGCCCTAACTCAGGGAATACGGAAGAAGGAACTGTTTTAAGAAACACTTTAATAGGAGACTTGCCAAATTTAAATTAAAAAAGAGAAAATAATGATGGATAATAACAGATGTCTAATCTTTGAAAAAGGAGAATAATGAGAAAAGTAAAATCGTGATCATGGTGGTTGGGGAAAGAGAGGGCACAGCGCTGGGAGGTGAGCCTGGTTTCTGTTCTGTTGAGTGGTCTTCTGAGAAGTCTTTCATTTTTGCCTCCATGTCCTGTTCTTGGATCTTCCCCAGAAGCACGCTGTCTTCTCTGTTTTTGTACGTGTGTCAAGCAGCCACCTCTTCCTTCGTCATTTTCTTCTGAAAGAAAAAATGTCTTCCACGAAGACTTTCAGCAATGATCCTCCACTGACATCAAAAACATGTCAGAACAAAGCAAAACCTCAAGCTCCCAAGATTTAACAAGCACAGGCACAAGTCGGCTGAACCTGGAACATCTGCCTTAGGAATACTTAGTGTTTTCTAAGAACATTCCATTTGTTGGTCAGGAGTGATAAATTATGTAGAACACTGAATTCATCTGCCTTGATTTATATATTTATTTTTAAATAAACTTCCACATTGGGGTGTTTACCATCCCCCAGTGGCAGCAGAAGATAAATCCTTCTTTTCAGATTACATTAACTTCACTCTTTTTATGAGCTCTTACATTCATAGAAATCGTTTGATAAGAATTAGAAACTACTTTGAGGCCTCTGTCAATTTTCAAATAAGAAAGATGAAAAGAAAGACATTATGAACGGGAGAGCAGCTGATTATTTGGAAGGAAGTGTTAGCTGTGGTTCAGCATTCATCACCAGCCATTCCTTGAATGTATCTGTCAGAATCTTTTGAAGGCCACCTTCACTTCTTTTTACTTTTTCCATGCTACACCAATAAAATCAGTCATCCCCTCAGCAATAAGTATGTAAAATGACTTCTTTTGTAGAACAAACCCTTTGTGTGTAAATAATTTGTTAGCCCCCTCCTCCCTTCAAGTATTGTGTTGGGAAAAAATATCCAACATAAATTGATTGTATGGCTAGCCTGATTGTAAAGCAAGATTAATATGAAAACACAAGGAGTCTGCAATAAAACCTACTAACTTAAATCATTCACATTTGTGTACAAGCATTCATATTTAGCAACAGTCCCAAGACTGAGATTAAAGCTGTTCGGTAGGTTACTTCAAGGCCTTTTTATTGCTAAATCTTATTATGTCTCTAAAATGTAGAAATTAATCACCTGTCATCAAAGCTGCAGTGGATTATTGACTTCTAAATGTCTCTACAAATTGATTCATGACAGAATGAAACAGGAGACTGAACTAGCATTGAAATTCTTTTGCATGTGATAAAAAAGGTCTATTAAAAGCGTTTCAACAAATGCTGCCTATTAGGTAATCATCACAAAGTACTTTCCTATCAAAATGAGGTGCTTCTGGAATAGTTTTGATGAGATACATTTTTTTTTTTCTGCACTGATATGGTAACATGAAATTATTCTGAAACCCCAGGAAGCTGATTTGGAAATCCATTTAACTCTTATATTACAGAGTGCACAACTTATTTTTTAGCCCTAACACAATATAAAGATGGCTAGGAAAAAATCCACGTGTGTGTATGTGTGCGCGCGATTATTCATGTTAAAATTTTTAGAAAACAGTTATAATTTACTATAGTAGAATTACAATAATTTTTGCAATAAGGATCCTCTTCAGTAGCTCATTAAATTCTTTGACTGTGTTCTGACTCCTTATCCCTGTTAGTTAAAATCACTGATTCTCGAAGTGGGTTAATTTTCACCCCCATGGGACATCCTGCTATGTTTGAAGCATTTTTGTTTGTTGGAACTGATATATGCGTAGGAGTACTACTTGAATCTAGTGGCTAGAGGCCAGGGATGTTACACATCCTATAATGCAGAGGACAGCTCCCTCTCCCACCCCGCAAAACAAAGAATTATCCAGCCCAAAATGTCAATAGTGCCAAGGTGAGAAAACTTGGTTTGAATTAAGAGGATCTCAGGAAAACATTCCTTGAATTGGAGCAGGCAGAAGTTTAAGTAGAATTCAGAACAATTTTCTTTAATCAAATTTAATTCCTTATTTGAATCCACTAGCCCTTCCTTCTTAGTAAACATTTAACTGCCAGTGATGGCTTCCTTCCTTTTCAGAATTTTCTCACAGAACTTCTTACAGCCCATTCCTTGCCATTTCCACACTCTAAGCACATCAGCCTCCCCTGCAATCCAGTTCAACTCCTTATCTTTTTTAGCTCTGTGGAGACTGAAAGGTCAATATAAGAAATGGTCATTGAGCTAATCACTGATCAAAATGAATTTTGATTTTTGATTACCATTAAAGGATAGGAATTACTATTTTTGATTAAGAGGAGAGAAAACATTGTGGACTTCTACTGGAGACTTCTATTTTGGGCTTCTGTCTCAGAAAACTATCTACTCAACCCAATTACTCAAAACAATTTAAAACTGTCTCACAAACCTAGATAACCAACTTCTGACAACATGCAAGTTTAAAAATATTGTTTCCACTGGACTGTGAGTTTCACAGTCAAGAACACTTTATTCTTCTTTGTAGCTTAGTGATCAGATTTCTGAATGAGTGAACTTTATTTTAGTCCTTAATATACAAGTATAACTTAAACGTAAGCACACAATTTAGTACATACAATCTTGTGTGTAGACGACAACACCACACACATGTCCTATAAGCAGAGATGTATTTGTATGGTATTGGCAAACGCTTGTTCCTACCCACCTTATGGTCTACACAGTACCTGTGATATATCACACTCTCTGCCATCTTGGGCCTGCCATCTTGGGTAGCCAGCTTTACGAAAGCTTGGTTCTTTCCTTGGGAGGCATTCTACTACTGCTCCTTTTGCTTGCCTACTGCTTAGTTCTCCTCTCACACAACAGTTCTTCTAGGCCTACTCATGACTGAATTGGAGCCTTATCCATGGGCTCTTATGGTCCTACAATGTACTAGACCTGCCTGTGAACTCATCTAGATTTTGCTCTAGACAGTCAGCTCCTTGAAGACAAGGGTTGTGTCTCAATCACCATTAAACTTTCCTGAACTCAGCATAGAACTGAACTGGCACATATTTGGCACACTGTAAACATGTGGAGTGAATGGAGGGTAAGTGGAACATATCATTTGGACTAAATTAAAAATCTCTTCTGTCAGTAGAGGTAGCACAATTGACATGTTAGAAATCTGCAAAGGGTTCTTCTCCATAAAGACCCCTGGGGATTTGGTATTGCTGAGACATGACACAGAGTCCCCAAACCAAGGTGACTAGGGAACCTCTTTCTGGCTCCTCTTTCTGTCCCCTACATGCATACTGTTCCCTCTTCTTTAATGCATACATGTCCCATAATGCATACATGTCCCCTACATGCATACATGTATACATGTCCCCATGCATGTCCCCTACATGCATACTCTCCCCCTCTGTCCCCTACACACATACTGTTCCCTCTTCTCCTTAATGGAAAAGAATGGCAAAGAAAAACCTACCAAAATAATACATGACTGCTGGTTACAGAGCCCTGTCTGCGGCTTTACATTTCAGCAAGAAGAGGAATTGCATTTGTTCTTCAGTTTCTTGAGGAAATAGAACGAAGTCCTGTAAGTAGAAAATACAATGATTATTTCAGAAAAAAATAGATTTAGGAGAATCCGAGCCATCCAAGACAAAAAGGACTGCTTTGGGCAAAAGGCGTTCCCCACCTCCACAGTACCGGCTGAATCGGGCTTGAGTGAAAATGCTGGGAGGAGGTGTATGTACTCAATAGAATATTGAACTGCTTCCCCCGTAAGGCCCCTCATCAGTGTAAGATTCTGTGGTGTTGTGACATGTGCCTGCAGTCCATAAATTGTAGGAGAACAGAGCCACAGGTCTTATGAACCCTTAGTGTCCCCTCCAGGATGTCTAAATGTACTTCTTAAGAACATTTATGGCCGGGCGCGGTGGCTCAAGCCTGTATCCCAGCACTTTGGGAGCCGAGACGGGCGGATCACGAGTCAGGAGATCGAGACCATCCTGGCTAATACGGTGAAACCCCGTCTCTACTAAAAATACAAAAAACTAGCCGGCGAGGTGGCGGGCGCCTGTATCCCAGCTACTTGGAGGCTGAGGCAGGAGAATGGCGGAAACCCAGGAGGCGGAGCTTGCAGTGAGCTGAGATCTGGCCACTGCACTCCAGTCGGGCGACAGAGCGAGACTCCGCCTCAAAAAAAAAAAAAAAAAAAAAGAACATTTATAACCCTCACCCAGTAAAGAGGGAATCGTCAGAAGCCCCGCCCAGGCTCCTCTCACGGGAAATCTCACATTCCTCCTGTCCACAAAAGCTCTCCACATGTGAAGGCCTCTTGATCACCTGGAGACCTGGCGCTGTTCCTCACCATTAGCTTTACTGTTAAACATGAATATTAACGGAATTCCTTACCTAGCTATACATTGTAAAATGTATTTCCATTTTTCCTCCCTCTCCCGTCCCCTACCACCTTTGCTCTGCTTTCCTCTTTGGATCTCACTTCTCACTTCCAGCGAAATATTCAGTACATTGTGTAAAATTAGAAAGATGTAGGGAAACTAATGTGCCGTCTCTGTGGAAGATTCAGATATAAGCAATTGTTAGGCAATGGAGGTAAAAGGTTTAAGGTGGAATTTATAGAGTTGATTATGATATCTAAAAAGGGCTTTAAACTTTGGACCCTATTTCTCAAAGATGCTGGAATAAACCTCAAATCGGACAGAATAGCTTCAGGTGCAGATTTACCTGTGCTGTCACAAGGACTGAGTACTTGTAATTGCTTTCATGCATGATTATTCTATGACAATCCTCTTCCAGTCTTCTGAGAAATCTCTCTGGAGATAGTCTTCGGAAAGCGTTGCCAGTAATCATGAACTCTCAGGCCCCTACGGTCTGATTACCAGCAACGATTGCAGTGTGTATTTTATCTATGTGTTTATGCCATGAAGTTTTCTCTAGTTCTACTTTTTTCTTCAAAAATGCCGAGGTTATTCCTGGCACTCATATAACATTTACAGGGAACTAGTTAAAATTTAACTGATATTTGGGGAAAACTTTTGTTAACAAAGACTGTTTATGCAAAACTACATCTCATAAAGAATCTCCAGTCTTTTTGAAGACAGAGAACTTAAAAGCCAGCTTTTGGGCTGAATTCATATGTCTTTGTCTCTCTTTCAGTTGATGTTGGCAACACCTCACATATAACCCAAGACCAAAATAAAGTTACATTCGGAAGACAGTCACAATTCAGCGATCTTATCCTGCAGAACTCTTTCACTTGGCGTTTACATCATATAATTTGGTAAAGCGGTTTACACATTTACTCCTGTGATTTTCAAGGGGCTTTTATGATCTGCCAAGTGGACAAATGTCAACAAGCTTTAAGGATTGATTTACCAGGATTTCTGTCTCTTGTGAACAGATTACTGTAGCTCTGAATAAAACACATGTAAACAAGCCCAGAAATCTTAGTGGAAAAAGCAGTTCCCACCAGACCTGGTGGCTTGATCAGGAATCCTAGTGGAGCTGCCTCCTGTCACTATGAAATCTTGGAGAGGTAACAGCTTTCCCTCTCATACGACTGCCCTGGAAAGATTCCCTGAGTCTGCACAGCCTGTGTGCAGCCAGAGAATGAAAGTGGCGAGGTGTTAGCGCCCAGGAGCCTCCCTGCTCACAAGCTGCAGGTCTTGTTAAAAACTCCTGCCCTGTTTGTTCCTGGAACTTGCCAATGGCTCTGACCCTCAAGACGTTTTACCTGTCAGTCTAATCAGAGGCGATACCCTCCTGTGGGCGAGAAGACTCAGTACCAGGCAGCCGACATGAAGTTTCAACTAGGAGTGGGCACTGAGTTGAACTCTTCGGCATTTCCGATGTTTGGAAATTCCAAAGTTTTCTTTGTGAAAGAAAAATAATGTCAAATCTCATCACTCATGTCTTTTAATTTCCATGTTACAACAATTTTTGAGCTTTGATTCTGCTTCTGCTTTGGCTTTATTCATGAGAAAGAAGATGAAGGATACGGGCTGTTGTTCTTCCGGCCTTATCATGCTCCCTGTCACTCGGTTGCTAGAGTGGGGACCATGCACTCCGTGGTATGTGGTTCTTTTTGAGGACTGGAGTGGGGAACTGGAGAGGGAACTCTGGCCCACATTACCCCTGCAAGGGCATTCCCTTAGAACTAGAACTCGGGTTGCTTTTAGCATTTTCCTGGCTGCCCCAGGAATATGGGAAGAACAGACAGCCTTGTTAGCTTATTCTTCTCCACAACTCTGTGTCCAGATTAAGGGAGGCCTAGAAAATCACCATTCTTAAAAATGAGTTAAAGATCGATTCAGGCCAGGCACGGTGGCTCACACCTGTAATCCCAGCACTTTGGGAGGCTGAGGCAGGAAGATCACCTGAGGTCAGGAGTTCGAGACCAGCCTGGCCAACATGGGGAAACCCCATCTCTACTAAAAATACAAAAATAAGCAGGGCGTGGTGATGTATGCCTATAATCCTAGCCACTCAGGAGGCTGGGGCAGGAGAATCTCTTGAACCTGGGACACAGAGGCTGCTGTGAGCCGAGATGATGCCACTGCACTCCAGCCTGGGTGACAGAGCAAGGCTCCATCTTGAAAAAAAAAAAAGGTAGATTAACCCTAAAATTTATGTTTGCTGTAGATTTGCACACAATATTTATATTTTCCATCTTAAAGAAATGGTTTTTTCATCTTAAAGAAATGGGTGAATGTCTGTTTAAAAGGGAATACTAATACCAAAATCTCTCTCATGAGTTTGTTGCAAAGTGAATTCAGAAACATATATGCCTGGCACACAGGAGGCTGACACAAAACCTTCATACTCACTCCCATCCAAGTAAACCTGAGGCATCAATTCCTGTTTGTGTGGACCACTGACAACTCACATTGGCTCTTTCAAATCACATTCTAAGCCCTGTTGGACTGGCCCCAGACACATGACATGGGCTGATTGGATTGAATTGGAACTTTCAGTTCTGCCTTGAATCGGTTCCCCTGTGTAGACAGTCTGTGTGATATCAACCCTCTACTTTAGGGAGAAAGAGGCTGTTTGGGCATGGGTATTATTTTCTTAAATGCAGAATAAAGTGGGACCAGCAGGATATTTCAGTGAAATATTTCCTTTGAACTTTCCTATTCATTTGCTCTTTTATTCATTCACAGCTAGGGGTTTCCAGCTGATCCATTTGATTGCTCTCTTGTACAGATTGTAGAGACAGCAAAGAGGGGATTCCTGTAGATTCTTAACTTGTTAACAAAGGCTGCTATGATGGTGGCAAGCCCCAGAGCTGACAGCCAGTTTCAGTCCTTTGTAGGGGTTAAGAGAGGGAGACAAGGCCAGGAAAGAGGAGTAGGAAGTTTTAATAGAGATACTGAATCTGAAAAACACCAGGGCATAAAGAAGGGCCAGAGGGAAGGGAAGCTGTGAGTCGTGGAAGCACCATCCATCCACAGGCTTACTCTGGACTTGGAGTCCCTTAACTCATTCCTTCTTCAGTCTCCTGTCAGAGCAGATGGTCTGTGAATTGACTGCCTCCCTTGTGGCCAAAGCGTTGGTCCAAGTCTCAGGAGACCTCAGGGCCAGGCTTAGTATCGTCAGCTGTGTGGTCATGGGCATACTTTGTCACTTTTCTGTGACTATTTTTTTAATCTGCAAAAGTCACACGTACAGACATAAAAGGGGTTGCTTCGAGGTTCAATTGCAAAAAGATATATAAATAAAGTATATAAAATAAATAGTATCATCATCTATTATTTTCCTCATGCAGAATCTACAAATGTGAATGTTGTTATCCTTAGTTTCTCATTGCGGAGCATCCTGGGGTTGGGAATAGGATAGAGAGCATGGTGTGGTTATACCCACATATATATATACCACTATATATATGGTACTCTTAACTTTGAAATAGGCACTGAAGTTGGCTTGGTTATCACTGTCCCAGGTTAAATATCAAGGCATCTATCTGTATGGTGGACACAGCCTGATATATTCCAGGCTGTATTCCTTTCTGAGGACAAGTCTCAGAGGTATCCCCAGGCCACAGAGCTAACACGATGGAAACCTGGCTCCCCTCTGCTCCCTTGGTCTCTCGAGATACCTTCTGCAGCAGCACAGAGCTGTTTACCAGGCCTTTGTTTTTGAGCTTGAAAGGTTTTCACTCAGGCTGGCATATGAGTTTTTGACAGATTTGAATTGACACATGCAGAAATTACCAGTGGCCTTGGGGTCTCACTGTGGCTGTCGTGAACCTGCTTAAAGTGCCTGATGCCTGCACTTCTCTTTACTTCTCTGGAAGCCATTTACTACCAGCAGCTCCTCCTTCCGCTTTCCCAAACCAAAGAGTCAAGTCTTGGGCATGGGTGGATAACCGGGAAAGGTGAAAAGCAAGCCATGGGTAAAATGAGTTCGTTCTTAAAAAGCATCTTTTTTGGTATACCCACAGGACTTCCAGTTGGCAATTTCTATGCTGCTTTATAGCTTGCTTTAATTTATCTAACTAATGACATGAAAGATATAAAATGGGTAAAACTATAGTGTTTGGCTTGCTTAAATTAAGTTTATGAGTTTTGCTTAAGCCTGCCAAACAAGTTAAATATTTCATGGCTTTCACAGGCTATAGTTCTAATATTTATAACTCTTGTGTACAGATTTCAAAAAATTATAATTACAACTCCCAGGATCCCAGATACAGCAGATGTTCAATATTTTCTACAATGTTGGCAGAAAATGCTTCTCATGCTCTTTTTGATCCCCTACCCATGTATTGTATCTGTTGGAACAAGCTCTTGATAAGAAAGTCTACTGTCGTTCTTTCATTTTAACGACCTTGGAAAAAACTCTAACATGAAATAGGAATAGAGATGGAAAAGGTGATTTCTACCCTTCTCTAAAGATATTACTGCATGGAAATAATGTTTTACCTAAAGGAGACTAACACAAAAGTGCATTTTGCCATGAGAGGCATTTTATTTACTTTATGACCACAATGCTTTTCTATACAATTTCCATTTTTGCCCTAATTAAACATGCAAAATTTCTTTCTTGTCTGGGTGACTGACTTTCCTTGGCCCCTTTAACAAAACATTTACCTCATTTGCTCTTCAGAAAATCTTGAAAACCCTCTATCAGTCACTTATTTGTGTTAAGACTTTGTAAGTTTCTGTTTAAAGCACTTGTGCTATCAGCTTTCGTAACTATAAACTCTCATATATGAATTTATTAACCTAATTTTTTGCTGTTATAGACAGACTCAGAGAGATTGGGCACTGCAGAAATTAAATTTAGTTTCGGAAGTTTCTGGCTTATGAGTTCTAGAATGCCTTGTGGCGGGATGCAGATTTGGAGAGCTCTGAAGTACTCAACTTTCTCTACTTCCCAATTTGCCCAAGGCCAGTCTTGGATGGAAGGAAGACATGGTAATTCTAAAATGAAATAGAACTGATTCTATTTCTCACTCAGTTCATGCACACAATTAACAGCAAAAAGAGACGTAAAAATTGACATAGATTTTAGTTTTCTTAGATTTAAGTATGTGAAAGATTTTGAAACTCACACTCTTGTAGAATACTATCTGTACATATAATGTACAAAATATATCTAAAAATAAAAAATTCCTGAAAAATTGATAAACCTCAAATTCACAGATTCATGTACTTTTCTTCCCACAGCACCTTCTCTATCTTCATTGTTAGATTCAAACTTTAAAACTGCTCTGTGATGGCCAGGCGCAGTGGCTCATGCCTGTAATCCCAGCACTTTGGGAGGCCAAGGTGGGTGGGTCATGAGGTCAGGAAATCGAGACCATCCTGGCTAACACGGTGAAACCCCGTCTCCACTAAAAATACAAAAAATTAGCCAGGCATGGTGGCGGGCACCTGTAGTCTCAGCTACTCGGGAGGCTGAGGCGGGAGAATGACGTGACCCGGGAGGCAGAGCTTGCAGTGAGCCGAGATAGCGCCACTGCACTCCAGCCTGGGCAAAAGAGTGAGACTCCGTCCCAAAAACAAAAAACAAAACAAAACAAAAAACAAAAACAAAACAAAAAAACCCCACAAAACTACTCTGTGATGAAATTAAATGTGACTTTCTGAAATAACTGCTAGCCTAAGGAGATGCCAGAGGAGCATGCCTGAGAGAGGCATCGCCACTGGAAATGGATGTAGGAGCAGGTGTACTTTGAAGAACCCAGGAATTGTGAAATGCCTCAGCAGGAGTGACTATAACGCTAAGGAGAATGAGCTGGTTCTCAGAAGGCAGCATGCTGGAGAGACTCCAGGTAAGGCAGAAGTGTCCTCTGGATGGTATAACGTAACGCTGCCTTGCTGCTCACCTTGCGAAGGGGCAGCAGCCTGCTTGCTGTGTAGACATGGCCAGGTGATGCAGGCACACAGTGGCTCCTTATTACCCGTTTCTTGAGTGTACTGAGAACCTTTCAGGTGAGACATCAAAACCCAGCTTTAAGAGTGCAGGCTTGGAGGGCTCCATCAGCCGTTTCCACCTTTTTCCACTCTTCCAACGGTGTGCTCTCTAGGGCTCTTAATTCATTCCTCCCTAGTAATACTGCAGGGACAATGTGAATGAGAATCTGTTGTCAGTTCTGTCCCGATGTCACTGTTGGGAATGGGGAAACTGATAGAAACTCTTTCTGGATGCTGTGAATTTTCCTCAGGACTGCCTTGAGAAATACTTTTTAAAAAATTTCCATAGGTTTTTAGGGAACAGGTGGTATTTGGTTACATAAGTAAGTTCTTTAGTGGTGATTTGTGAGATTTTGGTGCACCCGTCACCTGAGTATTATACACTGAATCCAACTGGTAGCCTTTATCCCTCACCCCCCATTTTCATTTTCCCCTGAGGCCACAGAGACCATTTTATCATTCTTATGCCTTTGCAGCCTCATAGCTTAGCTCCCACTTCTGAGTGAGAACATATGACGTTTGGTTTTCCATTCCTGAGTTACTTCACTTAGAATAATAGTCTCTAGTCCCATCCAGGTTGCTGTGACTGCCATTAATTCCTTCCTTTTTATGTCTCAGTAGTATTCCATCATACGTGTGTGTGTGTGTGTGTGTGTGTGTATTACAGTTTCTTTACTTTAAGCCAAGCTGAGGACTTGTATGAAGACTCTGGCTGCTCTGTAGGTATGGAAATGTAGGAAAAGGGCATAAACTGCAAAGCCAGAGATGGGTGTGCTCTGCGCTCCAGGAAGTTTACCTAAGCAGGATTATAGAGATTTCACCTATGAAACAGAGAAAACAACAGTTCTACAGAGTTGTAGGATTCCAAGGTGTATTAAAAGTGCCAGACAACTAGCAGACGCTTCCCACCTACTTGCCAGAATTCCCTCCTCTGCATGGTGTGTGGACTTCGAGGGACATTTTGTATGAGATTTGGAAGACACAAGTGAAACTGCAGTCATATTTTTGGGGCTGGTGTTGCAGCTCACACACATTGTCACCTACCTTTTGGCGTCCTGGTTGCCATGGGCATATTTGGGTCTTCTGGGTCTCCTTCTTTGACTTCGTTCTCTTCCAGGCAGGTGTGTGTTTAGTTACAGGATGAGGGTAAGCTTCACCCGCAGAACACCCTCCTCATTAAAGGTGGAGTCTTGAGGGTGGTGAGACACTGATATGGCTTCTGGTCCACCTTCGCAGACTCCACTCATCTTTATGGGTTCCATTTTGTCCCAGTTCCCCTCTTTGCAGCTGTCTGTCTTTTCTTCCTGTGTACCTGTCCTGCCGACTTCAGGCTTCAGCATCAAACACAGAAGCAACAGCCTCTGCGTTCTGTTTAACATCCTCCCACAATGAAGCAGAGCTAAAGCCCTGTATAAATCCCTTAGTATGTACGTGTTTCCTAGTTCTGCTTTTCTGTTTGAACTCTGATTCATATATCTATCAAAATACCCAACATAGTTCTCAGCTTGTAGCAGACATCTCACTCATCTAACTTCATTCACAGTCATTTGGAGGGAGGGTTAACTGCTGGACACGGGGGATACGAAGATGAACAAAGTAGGATCTGATTTGCACACAATCTAGTGGAAGCAAGTAAAGCTTCCATATTAATATGATTCTGGCATTATCCATGAAGTTGGATTGTCTGTTTCCCCTGGGCCAGCAGAGCTTGCCCATCCAGACTCTGGCCATGTGGTGATTTTGACATAGAGGAAATCCTAAATGGTCATAATGATTTCCCAGATATTAGTACTGCTAACATTTTACATGTCTAAAGCACTCGCGCTCCAAAATCTCTTTCCAGTGCATGATTACATTGGCCCTCACAAGGACATCGTGAAGTGAGCAGGATGAGTATTATCGTACATATTTTATAGATAAAGAAACTGTCACCCTGCAGCTGGATTTGCATTCAAAATTTCTGACTCACAGGATAGAGCTCTTTCCATTATGGCACAGATTTTCTCCTTGATAATCCCAAAGGAGGATCTTGTTTAGTAAAATGAAAAGCCCAGAGGCTTTAAAGACTTATAGATCGTCCTCTATAAAATGCGTGATTATTTGAAGGCTCACACATATACCATGTTGTCTCTTGTTTTCCAACTTGAGTAATGCTTCAAGCAAAGTCCAGGCCCTGGAGAAATCAGTGTTTAAATCCTTAAATGCATTTCTTTTGGATACCACCTAGTATTCATAAATAATAGCCCGTTTCTTAAAACCCAGCACCCTACATATTCTCATTAGGTATGCCTTATGTGTGCTTTCCATAACAAAATTCACTTAATAGCCCACAGAGATTCGTCGCATTGGATTTATCTTGCTGCCAGTTTCCAGAAATGTGTAAATGCGACTATCTCCCTTTTTCCTTTTTGGATTTAATCTGATTTGCTTTCTCAAAGTTGAAATAATTTATAAAACATTTTAAAACTAGAGAACCTGAAGCAAAGACCATTGCTGTCTGAAAGAAAGAAGAAAAAGGGAGAGAGATCCCAGGGGTAATGTTAAGGGCTCTGTCTTACATTCTAATATACAGTATGCATTATCACGTATTTTGGAACAATCTGCGTTAGGCATGTGCATGCAAGTTTTAGTAGGTGATTGTTCATATTATGTAGCACTTTACACCAACTGCTCGGAGAACAAAACAGCACCCTGAGTTGAAGAATTGATTTGCAAGCTCATAATGTCTGAGATGATCTGCTTGTAGTATTCTCTTATTTAATTTAGCATGAAGTGTTACCTGAGAAATCTCAGGTCCTCAAATACATCCAAAGACAATTTAATGCCCATCTAATGCCTAAAACATAGTCATCTCTGGTTGAGGCCAGTGCTACAGGGTAGTGTGGAACAGGCAGGCATGGTATGAAATGTTTCATAAATCTTCATATAGGATGCATTTGTCATTGTCTCCAAAATATTTTGATGTTAACTTCTTCCTTTTCCGTTTCTGTTTTCCATCTTGAAAATCATCTTAAAGGTTGCTGAACGTATAAGGAACACTATAGAATGTTACTAAAGTCACTAAAACTCAATGTAAAATCACAAATGGTGTTAGTAAAGCTACTGTTTTCCTGTGGGCCAAAAAACATTTGTGTGTGTGTGTGTGTATGTCTGTGTTTATCTAGCAGACAAGAACATACATTTTCTTCTGTGCTTTAGTAAAATTTTCTCCTATATATAGGTGAAAAGTTCAAATCTAATGAAACAAAGCAAAACAAACAGAAAATAGGAGCAGCTGATTTGAAGCACCAGGAAATGCTGTCAATATAAATGTGTGCTGTTGATCTTAATCCTCAATCTTTATTCGTAGTCTGAGTTGTTTATCCCTACCTACTAGATTAGAAAAATGCAGCAAACCACTCACAATTTTTTAAAACTACTGCTTAAGAAAAAGTCCTTAAACTACTGCTTAAGAGAGGTCCTAGACATCTGAATGCTTTCTCTGACGAATAACCTTGGAAACATGGAAAACTTCCAATGCAAATTTATATCACAGCTAATTGGTATATGGTTGTTAGAGGTAAGAGCTAACCACAGTGATACTGATAGCAGTGTGATTCCTGTGGATCTTGGAGGAGAAATCACAGTAGGCCCATTTGGTCTCAGGTGGATGGCTTTTAGACTTGCTGCTGCCTGTCTTATTAATATTGTTTGCAGATTTCTGTTTGTACAATTTTATTTGTCTTACAAGAGAAATTATTTTACAGATCTAAATAGACTAAGAAAAAGTTGAGGATAAAAGTGCTGAAAGAAAAAGCATTAGTTTTCCTTGCTACTTAAAACAACAACAGTAACAACAACAACAACAATAACTACGACAAAACACACTTCCTTTATAAAACGGTGTTTCCAGGTTTTTTCTCCTAGGATGAGTTCTGGATACCCGGGATTGAGGGTAATGGAGACTCACTCCTCACTATTGATGTGGTTTGGCTGAGTCCTCACCTAAAATCTCATCTTGAATTATAATCCCTATGATCCCCACGTGTTAAGGGAGGGAGCAGGTGGAGGTAATTGAATCATGGGGGCAGTTCCCCCATGCTGCTCTCGTGTTAGTGAGTGAGTTCTCACGAGATCTGATGGCTTTATAAGTGCGTGGTAGCTCTCCCCGCATTCATTCACCTGCCTGCAGTCTTGTGAAGAAGGGTGTGTTTGCTTCCCCTGCGTCTTCTGCCATGATTGTAAGTTTCCTGAGGCCTTCCCCGCCATGCTGAACTGAGTCACCTAAACCACTTTCCTTTATAAATTACCCTGTCCTGGGTAGTATTTTTATAGCAGTGTGAGAATGGGCTAATACAACTATATTCCCCTTTATACATTTTGGATTTTGTATCATGTGCATATAATACCTAATTAAAAAATAATGTGACATTTGAAAGCAGTTTTTAAAACAGGTTGGAGCACTGCATTAATACATTTATTTTTATTGACACTAAATGGCTTTTACTGAGTCAACTCAATTCAGTTTAACAAACAACTGCTGTGTGCCAAGCTCTGGACTAGGCTCAGGGGGTGGTTTACAAAGGAACCTGCTTTCAAAAGGACCTTAACATCCTAGTATGGGTTAACAGAGGTTGTTGTGTAATTCAAAGCCTCTTTTTGTTTGGACAAGTGTCTTAGCCAGTGTTCACCATTCAACACAGCAGAAAGCAGCCTCTCCCTTTGTATATCAAAGTGGTTACCTCTGGGGAAGTTCTTTTGCACATCCACTCAACAAGCAGAGTGTCTGCTATGTGCAGGGCCCTTTGCAGGTGACCGATGGCAAGCAAGTCTAGTTCCTGCCCTCAAGGGGTTAACATCTAGGTGAGATGCAGATTCAGTTCTGTACTTCCAGTGTCACCTGATGTCCGAGAATAGGTATTCGAGATATATCCTGTATTTTAAACAAATTGTGACTTGGGAGATTTTGTTTGTTAGATCAACACTAACTTAACAATGGCTAATATTCCTAAAGACTTAGTGTAATGCATAAATAGGAATATTTCAAATATATGTGGTATCCCTTAAATAAATCATTCCTTGATGCAGGAATGGGTCATTTATGCGGTAAATATATTGAACCCAAATGGGATAAGTGAGCTGCTTTAAGTTCTACACATAGCTCAATTAGAGCCATCAGACTTCTTTCCACAGTAGTTGAATATGCAATGTGATTTGTTAATAAAGCCTATTGCCCGAAAATAGATAACAGGAAGATTTCTTATTTTAAAAATAATATACTCTAAGTTCTAGGGTACATGTGCACAATGTGCAGGTTTGTTACATATGTATACATGTGCCATGTTGGTGTGCTGCACCCATTAACTCGTCATTTACATTAGGTATATCTCTTAATGATATCTCTACCCTCTCCCCCTACTCCACGACAGGCCCTGGTGTGTGATGTTCCTCTTCCTGTGTCCAAGTGTTCTCATTATTCAGTTCCCACCTATGAGGGGGAACATGTAGTGTTTGGTTTTCTGTCCTTGTGATAGTTTGCTGAGAATGATGGTTTCCAGTTTCATCCATGTCCCTACAAAGGACATGAACTCATCCTTTTTATGGCTGCATAGTATTCCATGGTGTATATGTGCCACATTTTCTTAATCCAGTCTATCATTGATGGACATTTGGGTTGGTTCCAAGTCTGCTATTGTGAATAGTACCGCAATAAACATACATGTGCATGTGTCTTTATGGCAGCATGATTTATAATCCTTTGGGTATATCCCCAGTAATGGGATGGCTGGGTCAAATGGTCTTTCTAGTTCTAGATCCTTGAGGAATCACCACACTGTCTTCCACAATGGTTGAACTAGTTTACAGTCCTACCAACAGTGTAAAAGTGTTCCTATTTCTCCACATCCTCTCCAACACCTGTTGTTTCCTGACTTTTTAATGATCGCCATTCTAACTGATGTAAGATGGTATCTCATTGTGGTTTTGATTTGCATTTCTCTGGTGGCCAGTGATGACAAGCATTTTTTCATGTGTCTGTTGGCTGCATAAATGTCTTCTTTTGAGAAGTGTCGATAACAGGAAGATTTCTAACACTTGCAGTGAAAAAACATGAATTCTTTAATTTCCATAAAGTTAGAAGGAATCTTATTTATAGCAGCAAACTAGTATCAAGAGAAAGGAAAGACCTAGAGAGAAATATTTGATTAGAAAGGCAGAGATTTTGGAAGCAGAAGCCATGTCTCCTGTGAGGGAGATAGTGCTTAGAGTTCTGATTTATTTGTTTGAGAAAGATGGTGACTTTTTTTTTTTTTGATGGTAAGAAGAAAGATTGTTAGCCTGAAAAAATCACTAAATCCTAAGACATTTCTTAGGTTCTAATAGTTTACTTAATATTTTAATCATTCCTTTAAAATAATCACAGATATGAACATAAAAAGGAAAAATGCATATGTTTACATTGTTAATGTGCTATAGACATTATTGGCATGATACCTGCCTTAGTAATATCACTTTTGGGGGCTAGTTCTGAAAATCAGAATATTTTGTAATTGATTCTACTGTAAAACATCATTGAAGGGATATCTGCTGTCTGGCTTAGTTGTGCACTAAAATAAAGCCATAATTCTAAGTCTCCAGCAAGGTTAGGCCTTATATGGCAGGCTAGACAAATTGAATCTTAAAAGATTTAATCTTCACTGTTTTTTTATTTTTTATTTTTATTTTTATTTTTGGTAGCTGTCCTTTTCCAAAAGCTAATGTAAGGATTTTGGAACTTGAATTGTTTTATGTTGTATATTTGTCTTTGATTTTTATAAATTTAATAGTCTGTAAGTTCATTCTCCAACACTAAACTACTACATAGTAGAGATGAAATCTGATTTGAACCATTCAGCTTTGTATTGCCAGTGATGTTATCAGAGGAGCTACAAGAGGAATTTCCCTAAATGGGCATATGAATCTTACAAATGTGAAGCTGGTGCTCCAATTTGTATTCCAAGTAATAGGAGCCTTGTTTGAATGAAGCGGTTGTTGTAATGCGAGGCTGATATTAGATCATTGACGCTTAACCCAGTGACTCTGTAGCTGTTACGACCTCCCGGATATGCCAAATACACTTGGCATTTTCAGCTTACTTTGCTTCTGACCAAAATTAATATCATTAAGTCCATAATCATATATGAATCAAACATATAAACTGGAAACACAAGGAAATTCTCCAAGGAAAAATAGGAGGAAAATACAAGGAAGTACTGAAAAGATCATCATCTAAGGAAACAAAATTCATATGAAGAGCAAGAAGATACTGTTCAACCTGGCCCTCACTGCCCACATGGGCACTTAGCAATCTGGCACCCGCTGCAGTAGCTATAAGCCCCTTGCCTGAGGAGGACTGTTTCCAATCGGTATATATTGTTGGGTCCACAAACAGGACTTCCTGGGGAGAATGCCAATGCCAAGGACCTGGTTTTTTGTCATTCAGATTGAAGGGCTTTTCTTACAACCACCCTAGAGCAGATTTTTCACAATCGTTTATTGGCTCCATGTCCCCTGAAGATGCTCTAGATCAGTGCTGCTCAAAATGGAGTGTGCATACAAAGCACCTGGGGATCTTGTTAATGCTGCCTCTGGTTGAGCAAAATAGGTTGGCATTTCTAATAAGGTCTGTGGGGTCTGAGTGACTAACCGGATCCTGGGTGATCCTGACCCTGCTGGTTTTAGCATGTGAAAATCCCACAGACCATGCTAAAATCCCAGGACTTAACCAGAAGCTCTCAAGGGGTGGTCCTTGAAAGCAGCATCAAAACTACCATGGTGTAAATTCTCACGCCTCATCCCAGACCTAACAAATCAGAAACTCTGAGGGCAGAGCATGGCAGTCTCCATTTTAACAAACCCTTCCAGGTGATTCAGATGCATCCTGAAGTTTGAGAACCAATGCTTTTAAACTAGTGATTTTGAACCAGGCCTAATGAGCTGGGTCCTTGAAAAAAAAAAAAAGATCCAAGTCCAAACGTGGTGACTTATTTCTATAATCCTAGCACTTTGGGAGGCCCAGACAAGAGGATTGCTGGAGCCCAGGAGTTCGAGACCAGCCTGGGCAACATGGTGAGACCCTGCCTCTTTTTCTGAAAAAGAATAAGGCTCGTCCAACTTAGGAGGATAAAACAGCATTATTATCATCTCTGTCTTACGAATGAGGAAATGAAGGGCAGGTGAAATACCTGTCCACCTTTGCACAGTGGGCAGTGAGGCTGGAACTGAAATCTAGGACTTGTTACTCCAGAGTCCTTGTTCTCTCTACTCCCCTAGCCTGTCTGCTGAGAGTATTTACAGGATGGAATCTGAAAGTGGAGACTGATGTTGTTTGTACTGCTCTGCCCACAGTCTGTGGCCGAAGAACCCATCAATCTAGGTTCTTTCAAGAGAACTCCATTCTATGAGGTCTTTCACATCATTTGGTATTTCTCCCCATTAGTCATCAAGTATACACTTAATTTCTTTTTAAAAGCCACCTGGTTTTGTTTTTTGTTCATGTGTATGCCTTTTTGTTAAGTGGGTGAGGGATGTGTAATCTATCTCATGCATAATTTGTTTAAGATGAGTCATTAAGAATGTGCTAAACTTTAATTTGCCTTATATGTTCCTGCTAGCGTTCTTTTCCCCATGTAAATGATTTTGAAAGTTTTAAAAATAGTTTTAAAGGTTTTATTGCATGACATTATTTGTAAGACCTCATTTTAAAGCTCTAAAATTAACATTTCTTTCCTATCAATTTTATCTTCTATTTGCCTGTTATTGATTTTTTTCCCCCTCTGCATGTCTAATGGAAACAGAGCTAATGGGTCTTTGCTTTGTTTATTCCCTTGCTTATGCAGCAGCATTGTTTTGATGTGGTCAGCACAGATCTAGGAATAGGGCTTTGAGTGACAGCAGAGAGACTTTACTAACACACAGCATTTTATTTGTGTAGATTCTGAAATAATCCTCTGTTGCTCCCTTACATTGTCACTGTTCCTTTTGT
Source organism: Trachypithecus francoisi (assembly GCF_009764315.1). Taxonomy (NCBI): domain Eukaryota; kingdom Metazoa; phylum Chordata; class Mammalia; order Primates; family Cercopithecidae; genus Trachypithecus; species Trachypithecus francoisi. The sequence continues at coordinate 43,455,815 of NW_022681463.1, forward strand.
GTTTGTTTCATTTAGTTGTGCTTTGGTGGGGCAGCCTCGTTTTCCTTCAAGGATATCCTTGTGAGTGATAATCACAAAAGATATATATCCTCCTTGAATGACTAGGAAGATCAAACTAACGGCCACCTGTGAGAAGCTTCACCCTGATTCATGAGGCAATCACAACGTCTGACTAATCCACCAGCACCAGCTTTTTAACCAGGGAGAATCCTTGAGGGGTGGGGGCAGGTGGCAGGACGCTGATTGCTGTATTTTATCTACCAACCCACAAATAATTCAGAAAAAGCGCACCTTTCCTTATTCCTTTCCATATTCCTTAATAAATGTAAGATGCATTTATTGAGGTTTCTTTCCTAGGGGTAAGGAATGTGGAGTTTAAAAACGTGAGTGTTGTCAAAATCCTTCAGATGATTGCGTCTTTTGTCAAATTTCGATGATCTGTGATAATAAGCATCAAGTACAGAATTAGAGAAAAATAAATATGCAGAAGAAAAAGCAAAAATGGAGTGGACCCTTCCCTGACAAACTAATGACACAATCATTTGTTATTGAGTTAAACTCTCTAATCTATGGATAGATTCAACCTCAAGATAATCACTAACCTTTACATATTCAGTGGTTTCTGTCTCTTTGCCCACCAAATCTTTTTACCAGACTCACCAGCCAAGCTGATCTGGCCTCTGATGCAAGTATTAATGAGCAGTGAAATGGCCCAAAGACAGGAAGCAGGAGAGAAGGAAGGGGAATTGATAAGCCACAAATGGATAATTATTCTCTAAATAATTAAAAGCTGATGCTATACAAAGGAGGAACACAGCTCAAAATACTGACGTGACAGAAAATACATGTTTTCTCTACTTGTGGAATTCTCATCTGAACTTTCCAGAAGTTATCAGAATAAGGCCCTTTTATCAAGTGATTTCCAACTCTGAAGCACCCTCTTCTTGCTGCCAGTGTCAGTCTGTGCCAGCAGAGGTGCTCACGGAGCAGGCGAGGACCAGAGCGCTGGCTTCCCTCTTGATTTGTTGTGCAGCTTTAAACAAGTCACCTTATCACCAGCTCTCTATTTTCTTATCTGTTTAGCCAGGATTATGTTGGCTGCTCACCCAGCAAATATATTTTAAAGATTAATGGAAGAGTGCCGGCATAGTAACTTTGAACTCCTTATGTCAAAATGATACGCCGTTCTTATTATACCATTAAAATTAATAAAGAAATATTGAACTCACTTTTATCAAAACACAGAACAACACTAACCCACACACTGTATCTAGAAGACCTAAACATTTGGTTTTAATAGTTGCTCGAGGTATGGAATGGGGGAAGTTAAGTATAGCTCTAGACCAGTATTTTCTCTTAGAAGTCTGTTTGCACACATCACACATCTTGAGGATTTTCTCCTAATCAGTTGATTGGACTTTTAAAATGTTTCTTTCACTCCACTCTTCCTCCCTTCACTCAGGAACCCACCACCATTGTTCCTAGCAGATGAGAATTAAGAGGGGCTGCCTTTGCCCATCGACTGTCTGGGGCTACAGCAGTTACCTTTTTTGGTTTATGTCCAGTAATCTTGGAGGGGGGAGGACAGTTGCTTTCATTTCACTTCCTGAAAGTGTATGAGGAATTTACTACAGGAAATGAAGGGCTCAGAGGAAAAAAATAGATTAAATAGTTGTGCTCATGGAGGACTCATGTTGTTTGTCAGGGATAAAAATTTGACTTTGTTGGTAGCTTTTCAAAATTCTTCACATATAAAAATATATAGCTGCATGTCATATTACAAGTGAATAAATATATTTTGGGGACTTAACAATGTAAGCAGCATTGACTAGGTCCTGAATAAAATGTAAAATGGATAAAAGGCATAACTTCAGAAAGATTGCAGTCGAATTAAAAGAAACTATGCAAAATGTAGAAAATTCTCTAAAAAATTAATGCACTGATCTCTTCAGTAATTAATATCTCAACTAAAAAGCCAGAGCAAAAGGAGATTTTAAGTCACTCTATACATACTGTGTAAATCTTTGTTAATTAATGCTTGCCTTCTCATATTCAAAGTATTTTTAGGTTTGATTTCTTCCAAACATTGTATAAACCTCACTAATTATATGTACATACTGAATATCAGACCATATTAAGTTAGCATGAAGGTGCAGCTAATTGAGAAAGAGAATGGGACAAGTATTTAAAAGTTTTTCAAAATTTGAAAGAGGCTTTTCGGTCAGGAAACGAGGACCATAACATCTGGTTAAAACTAAAAGAGAATTTTAACTAATTGTCCAAGTTGGACAATAGCCAAAACCCTGGAGTTAGCACACCTGGATAATATCTGTATAATGTTTTCTAAAGAAATATATTCTGGTAAGGAAGAAAATAATAAAACTTTTAAAGACTAATGGGGGAAACTTTTAGGAAACACATTTATGAAATAATGTTGTATAATCATGTTTCAAGCTTTGGAAGACAAACCAGGTTATATGGAGAAATAAAAGAAGCACCATGAAACCTGTGTGGTTCAAAAAATGTCTTTAAAGTCTTGTTATGCAAACAGACCAAGGAGGTTTAATACTTCAGTTTTCTTCATATGTGACATATACTTGCTATCCAGTGAGACAGATTTAGATTTACCTTTTGTTTCAATTTTGATAAATATTTCAGTTCTCCTAAAAAACAGAGAGGCATTACATTTGAGGTGAGGCGGTTAGTGAAGACAAAGGAAGAACGGGAGGAATATCAGGCTGTAGATCGGAAGCAGGAAAAATGAAAATCCTTAGAAAATGTGTTTGTTTAGTAACCCTTAGGCATTCATGTTCCTCAGTCAAAAACAAAGAAAAACCTGCCAAGGTATTTAAATATTATTTACTGAATGACTGAATTAAAACAAAAAATCTAGCTTTCACAGTGCAATGGCCACACAAATGGATTTCATACGCTTGTGTTTTTCAGAGGCGCAACATTGCTAGTTGTATGGAGACAATGGATGGAAGTCATTTTAAGAACTATGGCCTTGTTGATAAGACCGTCTCGGGTTCTTTTTCTTCATTCCCACCATTATATATGATGACTTTCTCAGACTGAATACCTCGGCTTCTTATTGGAAATTTGGAAACAAGCATAGTTTTGGTATACAACTGCAAATTAGAAAGGATGAGAGCTAGGAACTGTAAACCAAAACCATAGTCGCCACCACCAGAGTTATAGTATTAATAAAATGATAGTATTAGTGAAATGGTAGTATTAATAAGGTATGACACAACCAAATTATAAGCACTAACCTGCCCTTATGCATATGATGCCCAAGTGGCAAAATTATTGACCCACTACTGATTGGATTTTAAAACCAGAATGAAACTTTAGATTGCTAAAGGTAAATTTCAAGCTATATCTTATGGATTAAAAGATGTAAGATTCAGGTAATTATAAATACTAGATATAATTAGTTTAACCTCAAATAAAATATAGAAATAAATGCTAAGAAAGGGAATTTACTAATCAGCCTCTAGAGAATTGCAGGATGAGCCATACTGAATAAAGAATAAATAATGAAAAAAAATCTGATTACTTTCTTGATAGAATTCTGGAAGATTAAGTCAATGAAATTGGTATATTATACTTTGATTTTGGTTTTACAGATCATGAAATTATATTTGCAAATTTCATGCAAATTTACTAAGAGATTAATGTTGTCATGTTCTGTAGATCTAGGACAAAGAAAATCCTGTTAACAACATTGGTTAAAAAATGTACAAAGAGATTCCAAGGTCAGGGATTCTGTGTCTAGAAGAGCTAGATGGTTTCATTCTCTTTATAGCCACATTGCTCACCTTTTCCTGGATGCACATAGTCCATAAATGGTTACAGCTGATTACAATAATGGGCCGGGGAAGTCAGCACACCTACTGACAAACCTGTATGTGGTTATTATCGTTATATCACTCATTCTTTCAGTAAATACGCTTCGAATGCTTACTGTATAGTCCAAGCATTGTTTGAAAGCCTTGGAGATATCAGTGAACAAAACAGATGAAATCCTTTCCCTACTGAAATTTACATTACAGTAGGTGGAGGCAAATAATAAGCATAATAAAAATGTAAATTGTATAATATGTTAGAAGGTGATATGTGCTGTAAAAAAAAAAAAGTAGAGCAGGGTAAGTTTATTAGGTGTGCTGAGGGGGAGTGCAATTTAAAGTATAGGTCTAATTAGGAAGATAATATTTGGACTGAAACTTAAATGTCATAAATGAGTTGGCCATATCAGGGAGAAATGTTTTCCAGGAAGAGGGAATAGACAGCATGCAGGTCTTAAGAAGGAAGTGTGGATCTGGGTAGCCCAGTAGTAGATGGAGTCAGAGAGTTAACAGGGGACCCAACTGTGTTAAGTCTTTTTGGCCATTGTAAGCACTTTAGCTATTAAACTGAGTATTAGAAGAGTCATTGAATAGTTTCAAATAGAGGAGTGAAATGATTTAACTCGGTTAAAAGGATCGTTCTGGCAACTGTTTAAAAAAAATACTCTAAGTGGACAAGGATAGAAGCAGCATGACCCCTTAGAAGGCTCTTAAAGCAACACAGAGTTTGCTTTATAGAATGTAGTTATTTTAAGAGCCACAACCTTGAATTTTATAGCCTAAATTCCATGAAGGCAAATATTTTTATTTCAGTATACCTTTAAAATTAAATTATTTCCAAGAGTCATTTATTGAAACAATATTTGATCCTCAAATTTTCAAGACCATAAATCAAATACATAATTTAATTAGTATAATGATTTATGTGTGCAATACTTTACAGCTTTCTATATGCTTTCACAGGTAAAAACTTATTTAAACCATGCAAAGGTGCTGTGAGGTTGGAGAGCTGATTATCACTATTTCATCTAAGATAAAGATAGCTTATGTAACTAGTTAGTAGCAGAATCAGGGTAGAAAGCAGGCATTCTTACTTTAAGCTTAAAGCTCTTTCCACTCTATCTCTTTGCTTCAGACGAGTCTTTGGAATTTGTTCTATAGGACATGATCTACATTAAAATTATTGTTAATGACCTACAAATGAAGGAAATTTTCAGAAGATATTAAATCAGAGGGGAAGGGGTACTGCACAGGCAATTAATGAGAGAGAAATAATAAAAATCAATCCTGATAACTTCGATACTTTATCTCCTGACCTCTTATTTTCACCTAAAAGTCACCTATTCAAATACTACTAGAAATTGGAGCTCACTCAAGGTCAAAACTTATAGTGGTGTGGCTACTAGCCAAAGCTAGCTTTCTGTCAAAATTATCTTTAAAAGAGGCTAGGCTGAAGGTGCCTTTTAGGTCAGATATAAAGGTATTTCAAAAACCTTGGGTCAAACACACCTCTTAAAAAATTAAATGATGTGAGATTTGTCAAAAATTAGTAAGGTCTGTGAAACTCCATTTAAGAAGTGAAACTATCATAGATCATAATGCTTGCTAGCCTTTTAAACGTTAAAACGCTTTCTCTAAATCAGCTTGCAAAACAGTCAAGTTGTTACTTTAAGTTTCACTACCAATGACTGTCCTTTTCCTACTTCATTCCCATCTCAAAACCTCTGAGCAGTCCTTCTAATACCTGCTGAATGAGTTATTTTATGATATATAATTTCAAACTCTCTAACAAGTTTAACATTGAGTGAGGATTCGGACTTTGCCTTACAGCTCTGTCATTCCTCTGCCATCTTGCAACCATGACCAGTCTCAGAAGCCACGCTTCTTAGGTTGACCAGTAAGCCCACTTGATCGGGCTCAGCTCGGGCTCCAGAGAATGCATTGTTTTTCCAAGTTTTCTTTGCTTGCAAGGGAAAAGCAGTGTGAAGAACAAAGTTTGGAAAGTTGAAGTGTTGCATGGCAGAATCTCCCCATGAATGAAGTGGGCTAATCAATCGAGACTGAGTGTAAAATAATATTTATTGAACTTTTGCAATATGTCAGGCGCTGGGTTTGTTATGTTCACATTTTATTTCTCCTCAACCCCATGAGGAGAAAGTAAAATATATTTACATCTCATATAGAAATTGAGTCTGAGGCTTTAGGTGACTTAAGATTCCAACCAACAAGGATTGACTCCAAGTCCCACAGAGTGTATTTTTTCCTCACCAAACTGCCTCCCATAATTGATCTAACCCCAGATCATATGTGCAATTCTCTGAGCCCTGTGGCTACCACAAACTTTCATTGTAACCGGAAGGTGAATGCCTATGAGTATATGAAAATGCCATGTCCGTACATATTGTGGCTGTGGATTAAATTCATTCGCTCATTGAGGAAACATTGGTTGGAATGAGGACAGCGTAATCATGTAAATTGTAATGAAAACTGAAGTGAATTAGCTGAGAAAGATGTACATCCTAGGGCCACATATTGTTCAATGACACCTACCCTACATGAATGTTCTTTATACAAAATGGAGGGCTCCACTGGCTGTCAAGAGGGATGACATAGCTAAAAGTCAGAATCCACATCTGGAAAGCCCCCTTTTCTTTAATTTCTGGTTTGGTTATACTGAAATTCAATGTTATTAAAATAGGAAAAGAGCCACAAAAGAAAGTAAAATGATTATGCATTGGAATAAAATATTGATGATTATTTCTGAAAGAAATGCTGACAGACTATGGGTGAAATCTGATTAGAAGATTAATGTCAGATATATTAGCCAGAGATAATCTCTCCATATCGATTTAAATCACATCACTCAAAAGAACGGACCCTGATGATTCTCAATGTTCTTTCCGCAATAATGACCTACATTCAGAGCAATACCTGATATTCCACTCCATCCTCCTCTTCATTGTCCAGGAAGATATCCTGACCCTATTTGTCTTTCTTTCAAGTCCAGAATGTTGTTCTCTCAAGATCATTGTTTTCTTTAAATTAAAAATATAGACTTCATTTTTTTCCTACAGATAAGTCATATTCTGATGTGCGTCATTTACATTGTTTCGGAAATGAACTATCACATCTTAAGATTTGTCACTAAGTGCAGTAACACTCTACTTGTAGAAGTTACACAAAGTAAATTTATGAGCAATTTTATAACATAAAACCTCAATTTTATTTTCCCTTATTTAATATTTAAGATCAATTTCTTGAAGGAAATAAACTACACTTGCTCAGAGATTGTCAGGTGGAGGCAACCTTTCTTAGGCTTGCATGTTAAAATTTGAAAACATAATGAGGTGGAAAAAATAAAAAGAGGTGAAACCAAACAAGGCATCTCTCCCTCGCTTCTCTTTCCTTCCTGTTTCCTTGTCTCTTTTTCTTTCCTTCCACCTCCCTCCCCTTTGTTCTTCTATTATCCTTGTAACTGAAAAAGGCAATAATCTGAATAGGTAAAGCAGAATAAACAGTTTTGGTCCCTTAGCATTTTAGTGTAAAAAAAAAAAAAGACATCAGTACTGATAAATTCGCACTTGGTGATGCACACAAAAGATACCTAAACAATGCTCTCAAAAACTGCTAAAAAAAAGTCTCAAGAGAAATATATGTATTTTCATGACTCTAAATAAAGACGTTTGAACTAAATACAAGTTAGTGTTTATCAATGTTCTTTCTATATTTTCTTTGCATAACAAAGGATTAAGTCTTTTGTTATGTAATCAAGTCTTCTGGGAATTGGTTTATATATCAAATGTTAAGGTCAGACAGGTCATATCCAAAGTTCTTTTCAGTTCTAAAATACTGTGACAGTAAAACATCTCAAAATATCAGGTTTGATGTCCTTACATGCTGCTCTTTTTGCATTATGAATACATCGTTTAACTCGCATGAGTATTACCTTTACCCACAAACCTTCATTTTCAAACCTGTTTCCTCAGGAGACACATGGGATGAAATGTCAGCTTTAGCTCATCCAAATTTCAAGATATATAAAATGCCTAATTCCTGGTGGAAATTTAATAATAGTATTGATTGATGATCATGAACTTGAGCTCTACTATTAGAGAACTAGCATCACCTTCTTTCCCTCCATGGAAGATCACTCACAGGGAGGTGTGAATTTGGCTGCATGATAGGACAATTTTATCAAATTTTAGATCTAGGATGGTTTAGGGCCACCTTGTATTCACCCAGTGGGAAATAGAACAAGGAAAAACTCTCAGCGGAAGAGGGAAAGGCTACCTCAAAAAAGACTTAAGAGATAGTTTTGTTAGTTTTCCATCTATACTATACTATGTTAATGAATTATTTTAAACTTCTAAGCCAATAGCATAGAGTACAGGTAATAGGATCTAACTTTGCCTGTTTCACACTCAAGACTCAAGACATTTTACAAAGGTTGCAGGTTCAGCAAAACAAAAGGCATCACATTAAGCACGTTTTTCTTAACTGTTAAGCACATGTATCCATGAAATCATATTTATTTTTTGTTCATTTAGACAAAATCGACCTAGCAAGACCACTTTAAAATCTAACAAGCCTTGTGAGTTCATTTTCCCAGCACAAATAATGTATTTTCACTTAGAAACTGAAACACAATATTTTCCCAAGAAATTAATTCTACATTTAGAAGTTTCCACTGAAAACAAACTATGGTTTTAATAAAGGTCTTGAAATTCAATGGCACGTGAATGTTTCTGTATTGGAGTACAACTTACATTCATTAGGAGTATGACTAAATTTCCCATTTAATTTTAGATTAATGAAATAAATACTTCAATAGAGCCCTCTCTTTATTTTTTCTAATCCTAATATTCTATGAATGAACAGGCAACAAGCCAAGTTCTGGGCTTACTTTCTGCCTCCCACACAGGGTCAAAAGGCTAAAATTACTTAGCAAACTATCTCACTTTGAGGACAAAAGAAGTTATAGGAAGTCTTTTGGTAATCACAGAGATGTGATGAAGAACTCTTATAAGACAAATGCAGTGTTTTCTCCGGAGATGGGATGCTTCACCATAAAACTCAAAAGCAGGCTACAAAATGGGTGCAGTGATCTCTTTTGGGGACTTGGGAATAAGTGGCCCCACTCAGCTACAAGGGCAAAGTGAAATGATACCTTAGCAGTTTCCAACAGCTCAGAAAACTCCACTCTGACATTTCATTTTACCTCGGCAAACAACTACAATGAAAAATAGCCCAGACACGTTACAGGATATGCCCTTATGCATGATATTTTGTATCAGATATATCAGTCACATTGCAAAGGACTTAGATCAACTTAAAAAAAATAAAACCCAATAGAATGATTACAGTCGCTGCCTAGAATGACAAGTATTATCAACAAAAATTAATCAGGCGCATCTTTTAGTGAACTCAATTAATAATGTGCAACAACAGGGTATCTTTTCTTAAGATGAAAATTAATTAGTGGAGGGAAGGTCACTTGGAGATGCTGACATCACTCATCAGAATGCTCTGGCAGCTCTAATTATTTGTCTTCCAGGCTTGGGTGATCAGAAATTATTGCAATACCTGAGCAACATTTTGAAAAAGCTTTGTGCATGGCTCTTTTAATTAGACCTGGTATTTGATTAATGCAGTGGAAGCGTTTAGATCAGCCTCTTATCATTGAGTGACTTAGAAGTTTTAGGGAATTATACTGTAGAAGACAGGGTCACTGAAGAGGTTTTGAATCTACGTATTTTTATGAAAAGAGTTATAATGTTAAATTCAATTTATCTTTCTCTTAGCACTTTGTTCATTGCCAAGCATGATTATATGTGGGATAGAAATTATGAATTTGTATTTAAAACGAATTTTTGCCTCTCAGATAAAATAAGTATGGTTGGAGTTTTAGAAATGAACATTTTATTTGATGATCTTCAATGACTTAGTGTAGCAAAACATCTCAAAAAAAGTAAGCATCGTCATTATATCAAAATTCGACATTAAAACGTTCATCAGGCTCTTTCATGTTCCGATGTCGTAGGCTTACCATGTGAATATAGAGGCACACTATCTTGGGAAAATAGACCAAGGAAAACATTGTGAGGCTGACAAAGTTGATATAAGTGTATTTCATGAGTTGAATAATTGAATTTTCAAATATATGAGGATTAAAAAATGAGCTATAGTGTAAAACTTGTCTATATTAAATGTGTAATAGTTTAAGTATGATGTTTTGGCTTTTAATGCAATTGTGAATGGCATTCATAGTCGTAGGACCTTTGTAGCTGATGTTCACATAATATATTAAATGTCAGCTATGGTTTGGGTATAGAGTTCTTCAAAGAACACAGGATGAAGCGGAATTATGGTTACTTTCATAATAGCAATTTTGTCCGTAGAGGGATATATTCAGATCTTTAAAACCATGGTTTATAAAACACATCTAACATTGTACCTGACTTTCTATGTTGAAGATTCATTTACCTGAATGTATTAATTTAATTTTTACCTTTTATCATAGGATGGAGGGTGATAAGGCTCAGCTAAGTTGGCTCTTCTGTGGGAACAATGTGGAGGATGGCTTCTGGAGGTTCCAGCTCAGGATGATGGTGAGTGAAGTACACTCCTCTCCATTCCTCCTCTACTAATCCGGGGAAGGCATTCCTGTGAGGCTGACTTTACAAAGAGAGAATACCCTGCAATATGTTTTTCAGGATTCATAGCAATGGAAGGGGATACTTCCTGCTTTGGGAGGAAAAATCCCCAGCACTCTGTCTTATATTTGTCCCATCTGTACATATTGCTCCTTTTCTTTTTTTCTTTTTCTTTAATACCATGCAAGTTCTCTGGCTATATATAGTGTTTTGGGTTGTGATTGTCATAGAAAATCTCAGACAGACAAAAGTATCCAGAGAGTAAATCTCTCTTCAGCCCCTCTCACCCTACCCACCCTCTCATACCCCTCCCAAAGTCAAAAGCCCTTCCTGCTGGAGGAAATAATTCTAAAGTAGAAAATGTTTTCCAGGGGCTGATGGGGCTGCACTTGCTGAACAAAGAGGGAATAAGGAACTAGTAGGGCCCAAATTTGGGCCTTGCAATTTTGCTGCCCATTTACCCACCAACCCAATAGTATATGTGTATGTATCTATCTATAAATAAATATATGGATAAACATCTTTTTTCAAGAATACGGTTTGTTTTATGTACAATTGCTGAGCCAATTAGAGAAGTAGCGTGGTATAGTAAAAGGAGACTGGCTTTAGATCAAAGAAACCTGGGATCAAGTCTTGAATCTGCAGTTTAATATCTGTGTGATTATGGGTGACTTAATCTCTCTGGACCTTGGTGCCTTCACCCGTAAATGGAGATAATAGCCCCCATCTCATGGGGCTAGGGGTGGGAAAATTAACTGAGATAATGTGAAATACTTACTATAGAGGTAATATGAAAATATCTCCTATAGTGATCGAAACATTGTAGTAGCTCAATAAATGTTAATTCCACTTACAGTCTCAGGTACTGATATTTTGATTATCTTTCAACTATGTGTAAAGGGATCAAACTGCCCTGCATTATTTTCAGTTTTATAGCCCATCTTTAAACTGGGATGAAGTACATTTTTAAGACATAAATATAAATATACCCGTAAAAATCAACAAGTTGATATTTATATAGCTTAACTATGTAGCTTATATAGTTCAAATTATCAATATTATAATTATCTGGGATATAACTATGATTTAGATATTTAAAAATGAAGTAACTTATCCTACACTTACAGGTAAAACATTTTAGATACTTATTTCTACTGATGAATTATGCATGCAAAGGCCGAATGGGGCTCATTGATTTATTTTCCCTCTTTTATGCCTTGATTTTCAGGCTGTGTGCAAAGCAGTGTATATTTTTTCTGTCCTGAACTCCCACTGACTATATTATGCTCCTGGGGCTCTTCAAGTGGAGGAGACACGCAGCTTTGCTCACGGATGGCAGTTTGGCCTATAAAGCCAAGGTAGTGAGCAGGCATTTGGGAGAAAAGATTTTAAAATTAGTGTCAGATGTGGAATTACTATGCTGAAGTACAACATCTCCACTTAGATGTCAATTCTATTCACACTTCTATTGCACCTCTAAAAAACCCATCATTTAAGAATCTTAAAGACTTAAAATTATGATTATAGAGTTGACATGCAAAATAACAAACTTGGATAACTTTAAAATTTTAGCAAATATTGATATAGCACCTACTGTGTACCAGACACTATTCTTGGTCATTATAAAGATGAATGAGAAAGAAAACCCCAAATTAGGAGTCACATGGAGCTTCCAGAAGGCAATAGATAGCAATACATGAGAGGAAAATGCCTTTAAAACATGTATTTGATAGCTTTATATGTTAATTGGTGTTACACCATAGCACCTACCCTGAATGGTGGGAAACACCAAGTCACTAGTTGCCAATAAGGGTGAGATTTTCTTTTGCAGCTCCCGGTCAGATCTTCTGGTTAGGGGATGGCATTCCATTGTGAATGGTTGTGTTATTGGACTGACTTCAGCCAGTGCTGATGCTCTTGTATGGGTTCTTAGAGCCCTTAATTTACAGGGACTATCCCTAGCATCCCTCCTTTCCTGTTCCCAGTCATTCCGGAGCTTCAGATTGAGGTGGGATGGGCTGTCCTCTGCTCCACAGGCCACTTGGAAAACTCTGGTGAAGCCTGGGCCATGGATTAGAAATCTGGAGACATGGTTTCAAGTTCTAAATCTGTGGCTAACCCACTATGAGATTTTTAAGGTTGCATCTGACTCTGCCATTCTAGGGATATGTCCCTGTTAGACTGTGAGTTTACAGCATTAGCAACCGTGTCTAATTCATGTTTGTATCTCTGATGGTAAAGAAGGGATGGAAGATAACATTTCCCACATTGAGTAAAGATTCTTCCTTCCTTTTGTGCACCTTGCTTATTTGATGTAGATCCAGTTTTCTATTCAAAGGACAGATAATTTACTGTATTATGACAACTAACTCATTTTATTGTTAGAAAACTTAATGCTGATATCGTCAGCCGATGGTACCATGACTAATACCTCATTTAACTGTAGTGATTGAAATTTTTAACATTCTTTAAAAATTTTCCTAAAATGTTGACCCCTGTTTCTTAAAAGTAGTGAAGATAATTTGTTAGCCAGCATTTTGATCCTTTCGTTGTAGAAATCACTTCTGCTAATCACTAATTTTATGAAAGCATATTTTAATTGACAGCAATTGATGGGCTACTGAGGATATCAATGGAAAGTTCTCACTAAATATTGTTGAAAGTAGAAAAGTTTTGAAAATATTCCATAGATAAGAAGCAAAGTATCATCTAAAAAATGATAAACTTTTCATGTAAGACTCTAAAGTGAAAATTTTCAGGGTAATGTTTTAGAGACATCAACACTGATTAGTTATTAAGTAGTACAAAGCCCGGCTGGCTGTGGGGAGTTAGACAAGTCACTCCACTCAGAGCCTCAGTTATCCTCTCTGTAATCTGGGTTTGGGCTGGGATAGTCTACCTGGGCTCTGCAGCTTGCCAGTTCCTAGATCCTGAAAATGGTACTTGAATAGCCCAAAGAATTGCAAAAGTCACAAATCTTCCTTTTAGAAGAAAACTCTAATGTATCTAGACTGCCAAACAACCTCAGATTTCCTATAACATCCATTTGTCTACTATAGGTAAATTGTAATATCATTCAAAATTTCATAGTTACTTAAGAATATTCAACTTTAAGGGAATAACTCTTCCATTTCCTTCCTACTCAAGTGAACAACAATTAGGAAGAAATTTCTTTCTAAGATTATTTAACAAACACAAAGGTGCACTTAACTTGCCCACCAAGTTTTAAATAGATTATATTCAAAAGTGGGTAAACTTGAACTGCTTTCTGATTTGAAGTAAAATATGATACTTTTGAAAAGGTTCTATTATCAGTTGCCTGCTGAAATTTCTATTAATTTATAGCATTTGAAGCAAATTATAATAAACAAGCCCTTTACTTCTTAGCATCATACATCTTATTGTCTACAGGACCTGATGAGTAACTGATTAAATTAGCACAACCTTTCTCTGCATTGAGACACGGGGCTTTATTGGCAATAGTATATATCATTTCTCAACAAATTCCTCTGTGATTTTTCTTAAGCCTGTTAGTTTGATACTATCCAATCAATAAGAAATGTTCATAAGAAAAATATTGCTGTTAGATTCTTATTCTTTCTCGAGGACACATTATAGTTTAATTTGTCAGAAATATTTCTATGTATACACAATAAAAGGTTTCTCCGTTTGTCAAATATGAGGATGCTAAAGTTATCCTCGTCAAATGCATCATCTCAAGCTATAAAGCTAACGATATGCATTTGATCACCTTGCCAACTGTTTTATATCTGAGAAACAAAGGACACTACACATGTATGCTAAAACTGATTAGCATTGTACCCTAAAGCAATTAAATAAATATTAGAAGAAACTCCCACAGCCCTTTGTTTTGCTATAAGGGGCTCAGCTGTGCTCCTTCTAACCCTAACTACATCACTTCAAATTACCAGTAAATTAACAGAGGAACACTTTCAACCTCAGAGCAGATTTGATCCAAATAGTCTTTAAATGCCATTTCTGTTCCTATTAACCTAAGGATCGGCAAAGCAGATATTTTCTCGAGGCTGCCCAGCAGTCCAGGGCATTAACGGCGAAGTTGTGACAGCACTTTTCATGATGATTTATGATTCCGTGTTTAACTTGATTACGCCAATGCTGACTCTGAATACTATTTCAATTAGTGCACAGAAGGTCACATCACAAATATTCCTCTATAATCTATTCCTATTAACACTAATACACAGAGTAACCAAATCTTTTCACCCTTGTTGATTCACATCATCCATAGCCCTAACTGCAGGCTTGTTTACCAGTTTACTGCTTTGGACACTTCCGAAATGGTAATTTTCACTCCTTTGAGTATCATTAATAGCTGTACCATGACACGGGGAATAAAGCATCTCTCGGCTGGCATTTGTACATTAATAATTATCAAAGTCTCAGATTTATTAAACAGGAGGTATGCTTTCTAAAATACCTGTCTAAAGCATTATTTCATGACCAATTACTAAATAAATATACAAAAGATTTTTTAGGGAAATGAAACTGGCTTCCGCCTAAAATCAATTTTAGCAACAACTCTTCTCTCATTATTGCTCCCTTAACGACTTCAGGGAACTGTTCCTATTTATATGTAACCAATCATAATCCTGTTTTCTTTCTTTTTCTTTTCTTTTCTTTTTTTTTTTGACTAATCTCTATGTTTAATCATTTGGGAAACCTGAGGATACTGGGTCATCAGGTCTTTCCTTTTTACCTGCAAACTGTTTATTAAACAGTCCCTGTGGTACAAAATTAAGACTACAAAGAGGAGTGGAGTTTTACTGAAAAAAAGTTTTCAATTTGTCCAAAGGTTAAAGTGAAACCAACTGCTAGAGACAAAATCCACACAGCATTTAAACAATTAGTGAGGAATGTTCAAAGACTTTATGTTCAAATTGTGTACAATTTGTATTTTAAGTTGTATGTGGAGGGAATCTAGACTTAAAGTTAATTAACAATAAACCAAGAGGGCTTCATCACAGACGTTTAACTATGCACAGAGAGGCTGGCGTCCAGCGGAGAACGTGGTGAGAAGTAGGAGTGGGAAGCTGGAATGTCACAGTGCTCAGTGGGTCCTCTGTAAATGCTTTATTAATAATGATGATGTCAGCCTTGCAAAATATTAAAGGGGCCTCGTCTCAGTGGTTTGCTTTTTTCTATTTTTTTAGTGCCCTTAATTTTTTTTTCTTTTTAAATAACAAGGTATTTACAGATGGAAAAGGAAAAAAAAAAAAATCCCAAGAGTAAAGTAGCATTTCACAGCTCAGTATTGCCAACTCTGTCACAATCTAGCTTTTAGGGGGTCTCTAGCAATCAAAAATTATGTTCATATCTTTATGTTCGTATCTCTCAGCTGATTTTACTGATTGTTCATGAGAGATTTGCTGTAAGCTAAGTGCTTATTGAAGCAAGAAACAGCTCTCCTTTTTTGAGGGAGGAGCTGAATTTGCATGATCATTGTACTTTTAAAAAGAACAACCAATCGAATTTATAAAAATATCAGTTGATATGGTCTTATTTCTTCTCAGTGTTTTAATACAATTGTTTCACATACCAAATGTAGACAGCTAGCCAATACTATGTATCAATCCAGCCTTTTTTCCCCAGGCACTAACTCACTTTCCTCCCTTCAAAATTGGTTTCTTTTCCCTAAATTCCACTGGTAGGTCATCTTTCAGATCGCTGTCCCATATTCCAAAGGTCTACCCTCTCCCACTAATCCTAGTTAGACTATTAACTGACAAGTCAGTGTCTAATACTGACTAAATGTGTAACCTTCTTTGTAGTTTTAAAAAGGGAATCTTTGAGCTGGACATGGTAGCTTTTATACCTGTGATCCCAGCTCCTTGGGAGGTTGAAGTGGGAAGATCACTTGAGCCCAGAAGTTGGAGACTAACTTGGGCAACATAGCAAGACCCCTGTCTCTACGAAAAAAAAAAAAAAAGTAAAATAAATTAGCCCGACATGGTGGCTTACACCTGTAGCCTCAGCTACTCAGGAGGCTGAGGTGGGAGGATTGCTTGTGCTCAGGAATCAGAGGTTACAGTGACCTGCAATTGCATCACTGCACTCCAGCCTGGGTGACAGAGTAAGACGCTGTCTCTGAAAAACGAAAAAGGAAATGTTGAGAATCTAAAAAAAACAAACTACACCAGTAAAATGATGTGAGGTAGCATTACAATTTGTGGATGAAGGTGCTGCTAAACAATGCTTTTAATACAACAGGCTCTTGGCCTTGGCCCCCCCTGCAGCAGCTACATACAGCGGCTACATAGGAAGACAGAGTTCCTGTCTTTGAGATGTGCATGTCTGGTCTCAGACATAGATGGTGCCTAAAGCTGAAGTAAAAGTGGACTCCAGCTCATAAATTTCTAACTATCTATTTTCATATTGTAAGGTAAATTCCAAAAACTTGAGAAACTAGGAGGATCCTTCTTTATCCCTTTCAATAACATAATTAATGGGCTATGTACAGTGTCTGGCAAACAATAGCTGCTCAAGGAAAATTAGTTTTCTTCCTCCAATTCTCTTTATCACTTTTTATGCTCCCTGTTTCACTTACTCTACCCTGGACTCAACTTTCAAAGATGAATTGGCTGGAAGATGGAAGCCAATAATTCTGGAGATGTATATTCTACAACTGTCCCCCAAATGCTGCCCTTCACTATGGTTGATGTCTAAATGCATTTGAAAAAACAAGCTGTTTAGAAAGTTTTTTTTTTTTTTTTTTTTTTTTTTTCGAGGCAGGGTCTCCCTCTGTCACCCAGACTGGAGTGCAGTGGCATGATCACCTCTTATTGCAGCCTTGAGCTCCTGGTCTCAAGTGATCCTCCCGCCTCAGCCTACTGAGTAGCTAGGGACTACAGGCATGTGCCACCAAGCCCAACTAATTTTTAAATATTTTTTGTAGACACGAGGTCTTGCTACATTGCCCATGCTGGTCTGGAACTCCTGGCTTCAAGTGATCTTCCCACCTCAGCCTCCCAAAGAAGATTTTTTTAAATAAACAAATGATTAACTTTCCATTCCAGTACTGGAATACTGATTAAAAACTTATTTTGAAGTAGAACAAAAATGCAGTTGGGGGATGGGAGAAGAATTTCATGCCAGGATAGCAAAGTAAGAGAGAACCATCTAATTTCTCTTAGTTGCCTGTAGACCCACTTAAGGGGGCTTAAGTATGGACTGACAAAGATGAATGAACCTCCTTATTGTTGCATTAATAGGATAGTTAGAGTTAAGGATCAGTGAGCATTTATTCTTATAATAAAAGCTTTCTTTAGTTTTCCATATAAATGTACTTCTTTGTATAATAGTATCTGTGTAGTAATCATAAGTGATGCTTAGCTTACACGTCTGAGTGATTAGGGAATAGTTATAAATTTTTATATGCATATATCTGTATCTCCATGTGGATATAGCCTTCCTTCCTTTCACAGGTGGTTCATAAAAGGGATGTAATAGAAAAGATCCACTTCAAATGAAAGGTTGAGCTGTTACTTCTAGATTGAGAGAGATCACAGAAATTAGCCCCTTGCCCTGAGTAATTTATAAAAAGCAAATGAGGAGCTGGTGGCCATGAAAATAAATATAATTAACCCACTTAGAAAAACCTTCACTCTTGCTACAGATAGTTTCTGCTTGATCAGGATGACTGGTATAACAACACAAATAAATAAGAAGACTCCAAGATTTTAAAGTTTCTTTCTAATTTCTTCATAAATAATTGAACTGTAGAAGAATAGGCCCATTTTTCAAACTCTGAGTAAGCACCTCATGCATATGAGTCAGTTCATAATTTTTGCACAGATGTCACACTCCACAGGATATAAAAACAAACTAAAGATAGCCAGCCATATAATGTGTAGATATATCATCGTTACAGATGCTCAGTAGAGCTTGTGCAGTTTTTTTTGTCCAAAACAAATCTCAAATCTACATATTTTGAAGATATAAATTCCTTGTTTGTTATTCTGGGAAATGCTCTTTATTTTTTTTAAGTGAATTTTTAAAAAGTTTCTGGTCCACAAAGCTGGCATGCAACTGACAGGACTGGAAGAGCATCCCTACACAAAGAAGATACAACAAAGATGGGCAGTGTGTTTTTCTGGGATAGCCTATGAGAGCCTGCTTAGTGAGAACTAACCGCATCCTCTCCAATTAATTCAGGCTTTTGGCTCAGCCATTTGTAGTTCGGTACCCTGACAAAGAATCTGCAAATGTTACCGACACATGTGATTTACTGCAAATCTTCCTTTCGGGACCTGGAACATACAACAATGCATCTCTTGGAGCTGGGTAGAAGGAAGAAAAATCTTTCATAGACGGCGTACAACAATGCATCTCTTAGGAACTGGGTGGAAGAGGGGAAAACCTTTTATAGATGGTTCTTCCAGTTGGTTCACACACGTGATTCATTTGAGCTCTCTCAGCGGGCTGATGAAATTATGTGACTGCTGCTGCTCCACTATATTTCTATGACAGTCTAAACAGAGTTGAGTAAGGTTAAGGGGGTTCTCTGGGAATTCTGGGGACAGCTGGTTTACAAAAAGAACGTCAAATATTGATCATAATCCATTCCTCAGAGAGCACCCTAAAAGGGAGGGTCCAGCTGGAGGTTTCATTTTGGTGGCAGAATACTATTCTTACGGGGAGTCTGACAGCGTAGGTTTGAACCCTGACTCTCTATTACATCTCAGTGTATGACTGAGTTATTTCACTTTCTAAGCCTCAGTTTTTGCCTCTGTAAAATCAGGATAATGGTACTTAGCTTTAAGTTATTGTGAGGATTAAATAAATAATGCATGTAAAGTGCCTGGCACATAGAGCTTAACCCTTGTTTTTATTGTTGACATTTTGCACATTACTCAGAACCCTTTTCTGCAAGGTCTGTGGGAATCACAGGAAACAAAGGGAAGCACTACTTCAAATGGAAGGAAGTAAACCAGGGAGCCCGTCACATCTGGCGGTGACATAGGTTAAGAAAATACACAGGAAGTTCTTTGTCAACCAATGTATTAATAATAATAATATTGATAACAATGTAATTGTAATGGTAGTAGCTAACATTTATTTTATCTCATTTACTTATTAAATCAAACCAATATTTTATGAAATGATTCCGGTATTGGAATAAACATGTAATTCTTTAATCGTTAAAAATCTTCATGAATATCTTACATCAACGGTGGGGGACCAGGGAAAAGCAGACGAACTTATAGAATCCACACCTCCAGAACAACCGACCTCCATCTTCTGGACAATTCATCTTCTAGAGTGTAGGACAGACTAGTGGGTGGGGGGAAAGGAGGAAATGAAAGAGAGTAAAAGGGAGGGAGAGAACAAATATTTTTTAAGTATCTGTTATGTGCCAGATACAGCACAGAGTACATTGTGTCTATTATTATAAGGGATAAAGAAAGATTTCTCAGGTTTTTGGAGTCAGATTGCAATATACAAGTAATAGGAATTGAAGACAAATGGAATAAGCATTTCCTCATAAGCCCTAAGCTATCTCTGTAATTTAGAATGTGGGACAAGATAGACTAGAGATCCAATCTATTATACTAATTCTTTAGTACTTCTTTCCTGTTCTGAAATTCTCACAGAAGTCAGTGAGTAGATGAACCTCTTCACCAAATCTGTTTGACAACTACTTTCTGTGATGTCATGAGGCAAATTACGATTTATTATGTTATTATAAATGATAGGAGTAACATGGACGTGTTAGACATTTTTTTCTTTTTCTTTCTTCTATTTTCTCTCCTACCTTCTTTAATCCCTTACCTTCTTCCTTTCCTTCCCTACACCTACCTACCTTCCTTCCCTCTTTCTTCCTCTCCCTCCCTCCTTCCTTCCCTCTTTCCCTCCCTCCCTTTCTTCCTCCCTCCCTCCCTCTGTTCTCAGTAATTAAAAACTAGATAGAATATTTTTTCCGGTTATATCCCTGACTTTAGTCATCACACTTAATATCACAAAATTTGATTTTTTGTAACTATTCAGTAATCATTTCTTGTTATTATACTCGAGATATACTTTCCTAATCAGGATACATTCAAGGATACCCAAACTACAATAGGAGGAAATCGGTTAATAAATGTGATATCCATATTTATTGTTCCTATGTAGGCTCTTTCCTCTGTTATGAATTCTAGAATGTCATACACAAAAAAAGGCTGCAGAGAGACTTCATGTCTGAAGTGAAGTTAATTTCTAACAGATATAAGATATGGATTCTTATTTAAATTTTAAAATCCCCTAAATATGAACTGACCACTTCCCCTAAACAAACTTTGTCCACTATATTTTTGGTAGACTCAGGTTAAACACAACTTTTTCTACATATTATAAGTCACTTGGATACATATGAATTAAACTTAGTAATAATAGTTTGCTGTTAATATTAAACTTTGAATTTTGAAAAACAATTCTAGGTTTCTTTTGCCCAAACTGACTTTGCCATTATTGAATACTTCCTATAAAAATTGACAATGCTTACGGTGCTGACAGCTGGAAAGCCTCTTGGGGATGCACCAGTCTGCAATAAATGAAAAGCTCTTTTAGACTGAATTTTAGTTGTGTATTGTTATTTGTCTTAGAATCCATTTATTAGTCCAGAAATAATGTGACAGTTGACTCTTACAGTAACACAGTACTCATTAGCTAGCCTGACAGGGAGGTGCCAACATCCGCTGGAGATTGTATTTTATTAATCTTCATGGCTCATTTGGAAGCCTGGCTGGCTATCTTGTAATGTGCCCTCGTGCTGACTGTGACCGGGATGTGTAGCCGTGCTTATGACTGAAGAATATAAACTTGCATGATAAGATCTTTCTCCTTTCCCTGACCTGAAATGCAGAAATCTGGTAAAGCCCAAGTGGAATGCTGTAGCATCCAATAAAAATTTCTTCCTGAGAATCCGTAGCATTCCTTCCAGATGCTAAGGACCATTTGCATTTAAAGCTACTGAGTGCTTAGTTGGTATACAGCTGTCCCTCGGCATCCGTGGGGGATTCGTTCCAGGGCCCTCTGAGAATGCCAAAATTCATAGAGGCTCAAGTCCTTGATATAAAACGGTGTCATATTTACATATAACCTATGTATATCCTCCTGTATTCTTTAAATCATTTCTAGATTGCTTATAATGCCTACTACAACATAAATGCTATGTAAATACTTGTTATACTATATTGTTTAAGCAATAATAAGAAAAAATGTTGTACATGTTCAGTCCTGATGTAACCATTTATTTCCTCGGCTATTTTTGATCTGTGGTTGGTAGGATCCACAGATGTGGAACCCATGGTTGTGGATGACTGACTATATATGCCAAAATGTGAGAAAGCTTTAATTAAGTTTAAGGTAAAGTTTTGAATGACTTGAAAGTATAGTTTGCCATCATATCTTTGTCTCTCAATTTTTTTTTAGTGATAAAAATCGACTTCTGAGTTGATCCAGATTTTCTTCAAATGTATTAAATTTTCATAAATCATGGCCTTTGCATCTCTGAAAAACCTTAGGTTGTGTTTGAACAAGTTAAACTAAACATCATGATTCACAGCTTCCAATGCTCTTGCATGGTGGACTTTTATGTTTTCAGTTGGATTTTTGTTATTCGTATATTTGAGATTTTATTGAATTATTTACCAATCATATAGAAATCTCTTATATAGTAGTTGCCTATCAAAAATGATTTCTATAAATATTTTGAAAGAAGGTTGAAACACCTCTAAACCATCAAACTTTAGCGCTTTCTGGACACATGAGTTTCTATTTGGTTACTAAATCTCTGCATATAAAATCATAAGTGTATATTTCTATTGGAGTTTTCACTTGTTTCTTACCAATTCAAACGTATTTTACTTCATATTTACTGAAAAACGATTTGGACGTTTTCTTTGGCACTACACTAATAAGGCTAATCAAGATGAGATTCCAAGGTTTAAAAAAATGAAATCAACATGTGGTTTAATTCTCACTACTAATACTACCCTGAAAGACTGTTAAGCTTCTGATAGAAAACAATAAAAAACAAGGAAATTCACTGTTAAAACGGCAGCATACCATATGTCCTTTAATACCTAATTACAGCAGGGGCACAATAAGAAAGTCATTAAACCTGCACCCTATTGTGCATAGGTATCAGAGCGCATATGGCGCATTTCAACCATTAGTATGAATTTGATTGCATCTGTGATTCTTCTGTTGCAACTTTGACTGTATTTTCAAAAAGAAAATGTTGGTAGACATATTGGTCATTGGGAAGAATTGCCAACAATGAGAAACGGGACCATTTTTACCCCTCTAGAGATAGGTTATTATAAATTGCATAAAAGCCTACTAACAACCTTGTTTTCTCTTCTGACTTTCAATGTCTTTTGGTGTAATATTTTCCTCACTGAAAATTTCCTATTCAAACAAATTATTTTTATGGGTATTTGAGAGAATTTGATTCTGAGTCCTAGCAAAATATGCATTTCTCACTAAATATTGCCTGTAATGTTATAAATTTACATGTCTACATATAAAAAATTATAGGTGATGAAAAGGCCCACCATATTTGTACTTTATATTATGGAGGTGGAATTAATAGTGCTGTATAAATGGGATATTCAAAATTGGTAATATTTTTTCTAGGGCATGGCTACAAAGCCTCCTTTATCTCTATCATCTATCTATCTGTCTATCTTTTTAATTCAAATATTAGGTATGGAGTATCAAGAATTAGTAGAATAAAGGCACCAGGTCCATTCATCTCCGTATCTCTAATGCCTAACTCGTGACATAGACATGCAGGTGCCTGACACATTTAGATGCATGATAAACATAATTTGGTTTGAATTAGATTTATAATTTACTTGTATTTCATTCATTTATCCACTCATTTTTTTCAATATTGAGCACTTTCTATTTGCTGTGAGCTGAAAACAGATAAGCCCTCAGCCACCATACATTCTACTAGAGAAAATCAGCAAGGCAAAAGTAAATGTAGAGTTTCAGCTGATGATAAATGCAATGTAGGAAAATGATGCAGTGAAGGGGGAAAGAGTGTACCAGGGGATGTGGGTAGGATTTCTGTTGCTTCTCTGCTCTGCAGCCACGTGACAATTAGGGTGCAGGGAGTGAGGGACTAGCTGGGAGTCCTGGGCTTCATGTGACCAATGTAAAAAAGGATAAAGGGGACTGGGCACAGTTGCTCATGCCTGTAATCCCAGCACTTTGGGAGGCCAAGGTGGCAAGGTGGGTGGATCAAAAGGTCAAGAGATCGAGATCATCCTGGCCACCATGGTGAAACTCTGTCTCTACTAAAAATACAAAAATTAGTTGGGCGTCATGGTGTGGGCCTTAGTCCCAGCTACACGGGAGGCTGAGGCAGGAGAATCACTTGAACCTGGGAGGCGGAGGTTGCAGTGAGCCAAGATTGTGCCACTGTACTCCAGACTGGTGACAGAGCAAGACTCCGTCTCAAATAAATAAATAAATAAACAAATAAAAGGATAAAGGGCAAGTGAGACTCATCCTGATGGCTTCAGGGCAGACAGTAGGTGTAGAGGTGCTGGGTGTTAGGAAACGAAAGGATAAGGTCTTGCCCCGGGGCCCTGGAGTTCTGGGTCCCCTCTTCAGTCCTGAAAGAGTGATATGGAGGCTAGGAGAAGATGGGCCACCTAATCTGGAGTTCCTGGAGTACCTGGACCTTCATTCCTACTTCCAAAGTTGTTGAGGATGGACCTGGCTCAGGAACTGTCCTGCATAGCACATATTGCCTAATGCTGTCATTAACCCAGAACTAGATCAGGGGCCTTACCATAGATGACAAAAATTCCAAGGATAATTATTGCTGTTCAGGTTTGTTGCTAAGTATATTTTTCCTACAGCTAAATCATCATTTCCTAAATCATCATTTATTTAGAAAGCTTGAAAAACATTTAAAAAGTAAAGTTTCATGTTTCATGAAGTCTGTATAACTGAGAATTCCGTCCTGTGTTAAAAATTTGTCCTGGAGTACTGTAATGAGTTGTGTAGGCTGTACACATTACATGTTATTTTTGCTGTAAAATACTAATTGATTGCTATTTACATATGTTGGACTAATTCGATCATTTTTTCTTTCTTCAAAGGGGTTTGACCATTTAGGTTCAGGGAACTTTAATCTTACGGCTTGCCGCATGCAAGGGACTGGAATCGGACAAGAACCTGGTCCTAAACCCAGAATAACTGAAATTTAATTACTAAAGTTTAGAAATTGCTATAATAAATACTATGCAGAGAAGTGAAATGTGAACACAAGACTTGAAGATGGGGGTTTTACTATTATGTAATTAACAAGAAATCTTGCTAGCCTAAGTTTATGTATGTTCATAGAACTTTTCATCACTTAGAATTTTTGGTAAAAGGCAGGGAGAGGGAAGGAATCCTGTCTTTAAAACTGAGTTCATGGGTTAAAAAAGAGAGAATTGCATAGTGATGAGGGTCTACTCTTCATCCTAATGGATTCTTCTCTTAGCAGCCTAATTAGTGAGGTTTAAATATCATTTCACTTTCCTTGATCCTCATCTTACAAAAGCATTAAAGACCAACCCAATGGGATATAATTGCAAGTTTAAAATATTTGAAGTCAAATACTCATCCATTCACTAAAACATAGTTAAATTACTGTTTTGAGATTTTTCAAGGATCAACTTTTAGAGAAGGATCAAAAGGGATGCATTTTTATCAAGCTTTCTAGTGTGCATTATAGGTCCTAATTTCTTACATTTCTTTAAATCTTGGATAAATTTCCAAAAATGGCAATTACAGAAGGGGCTGGTCACACCAAGATGGTGCTGAGACTTGTGAAAATGGACTCATACGTAAGCATTTCCATGAGCAGAGTGGAACTGAATTAATCCAGAGTGAGGATTTAACCAAGAGCCCTGAATTTGCAATGGAACAGTTGGAGACCCTACTCCTGCCATGTTTTCCCTCTGTAATAATTTTCCATTTGTAGCACTGTGAGTATAATTTTGCTGTCACTTCCCAGGGCAATCATCAGTGAGTTATGGAAAGCACTCAGTGATTCCACAATGACTTCTTAGTACTTATAGATTAACCTTCTGCCACTTAAGCTATGCTAGATAATCCTTCAGTCCCTATCCCAGCACAATCTTGTATTATAAATACAGACTGTTCCCTAATTTGACTGTGAATGACCCAATGACAGGGACTGTTGTCACTGTACCTGGCACATAGTCGGTGCTCAATAAATGTTTGATTATTATTAGTTACTGCTCCACAGGGATGAGGACAGAGCTCTGTAGACAGTAAATCCTCAGTTAATGCTGTTGTGATTGATCTGTTTGGCGGGATGAGTATCCTTTGACAAATCCAAATTTTTGTCTTTTCTTCCTTCTCTTTTCTGCCAAGAAAGTAATCAGAACTTTTTGTTTCCTTGCCTCAAGGTCATTGTTTTGCAGAGCAGAAAACATTATTTTCTTGAAGATACTGCTCAACTTCTCTCTGGCATCCAACCCATATTTACCACTGGCTTTAGTTTCTGAAAGCCAAGTCTCTTTAAGGACGTTATGTGACAGTCTATATCCTAGAGGGGACAAGAAGAGAGAAAAAGACTTGGAGGAAGAAAGCTGGAAGTGGCCACCTCTGGGTTAGGGATTGAGTCCTTAAGACTACTACAAAGGAATGTTACAAACTCTTTGGGCCCTTGGCAAGATGCAGGACTTGGTAGGAAGGGTCATAGGGCATCTCAGAGGCTAGGCCCTTGGCACTCGGGCGGCAACTCTACAGGAATTTTAGTGATGCGGCAGCTGAGCCTGCATCTCTCTTAGGTTGAGATAGTAGCAGAGCGACCACTTAATCACTTGACTGGAAAACACCCTTCACAAGGACTCTGCTTGCTAAATATCTCTGGGACCCCTAAACAAGTGGGTGATGAAAAAGACCCTAGAGGAAAACAAGGAGAATGTCTTTAAAGGGCTTATCTCCATCATGGCACCAAGACTATAGCTGTGCAGACCAAGTGAGGCAGAAAGAATAGGTGCCATGGAAAGAAATGTGATCAAAATAGACATCTATTTGGAGAGATTTAGGGATTAAGTACAAATCCCTTTCCAGACTTCCTCATTTTATTTCCCATAGTAGCTACGCAATTCATCTTTAAATTATTTGGCTGCCACAATCTGAACCTAATCTGCCTTTTCAGGCCTTAGCTCCAGTTACACTCCACATTGAACCACATCCAAGTTAGTGTGTTCTCCAACATCTTCCCATTTAAATTAGGATGTTTGGTTGACCGCATTGGAATCATAGTATTTTGAGATGTTTCATGCCTTGATATCAGAGTGGCAAATTTGAATTAAGTCTTGACTACTTGCATAGTTTTATTTCTTATTTAAAAAGGAGTAAGTACAGCTATTACGCAGAAGAGTAATATGTGTCATTCTGGAGATTATTACTAATTATAAAAAATTTAGTGTGATTCATGTAAAATTTAGACATTTGACATGGGTTAGAAATAGGAAGTAACACTGAGAAGTTGAGATAAAAGAATCCTAGGCTGGCCAGCCATCCACTACTTGATGCACCCCTTTCTTCTGTGTTGTTCTCATCCACACGCATTCTCATACTCAAGTATAAACCCTTCCCAAAGTAACAGCTGGAGTCCAAACAAGATGAAAAATGACAACAAAGCTTAGGAAAAGAGGATTAAAAGCCCTTAAGTTGTCAGGGTCCCCAGGGCATGTGATAGCTACTGCCCAACTAGGATCTGCTCTTTGGGAGCCTTTGGGAAGTCAGTGTCTTTTGTGGCTTTTGTGACCTCATCTATCTGGAAAAAAGATTATTTATATTTTGAAATGGAGTCTCACTCTGTCACCGAAGCTGGAGTGTAGTGGCACGATCTCGGCTCACTGCAGCCTCTATCTCCTGGGTTTACACGATTCTCCTGCCTTAGTCTCCCAAGTAGCTGGGACTACAAGTGTGCACCACCACACCTGGCTAATTTTTGTATTTTTAGTAGAGACAGGGTTTCACCATGTTGGCCAGGCTGGTCTTGAACGCCTGTCCTCAGATGATCTGCCCTCCTCGGCTTCCCAAAGTGCTGTGATTACAGGCATGAGCCACCGGGCCAGGCCTGAGAAGAGGTAATTTTAAAAGCTCTTTCCATGCTTTAACCTTCTCAGTATACATACTGGAATAAGACACACTGGTTTTCCTGATACATAGAAATAAATCTTGAAGAGGCAATGTTTTATGTTTTCTATTTCAATCCTTAGTAAATTAAGAGATAAGTGTGAATTTTAGGGAGATTGGACCCCCTCGTTCTTTGTGACTTTAAAATACAACATAACTTATTGCTTCTATTGGAAACATGGATCTATTTAGAATAGGTATTTGATTTCTCTTCAACCCTTTTTAAGTTTTTTTTTAAACGTGTATTATTCAGCATGAGCAAGAAATGCATTCTCCATCTATGGGCTTAGCCCTTTGAATAACATGTGCTTAGGTCAAGGAACTAGTTTTAAAAATTATACTTTACTAAGCATGCAGACTGGAAACAATTCAGCTTCAGAGTACCTTATGATCTTACTATTATTACTATTCTTGTTAGAACTCAGTTTTAAAGCCATCATTTAATACACGGTGAAGCAGGCCACTATGCAGACATGCTCATCAATGATGCAGAGGAAAATGAAATATAAAACATGAAATCAGAACTTTATTTTACAGACACAGTATGAATATATTATTGTGCTACTCTTTAATTTTTTTTTTTTTTTTTGAGACGGAGTCTCGCTCTGTCGCCCAGGCTGGAGTGCAGTGGCCGGATCTCAGCTCATTGCAAGCTCCACCCCCCCGGGTTTACGCCATTCTCCTGCCTCAGCCTCCCGAGTAGCTGGGACTACAGGCGTCCGCCACCTCGCCTGGCTAGTTTTTTGTATTTTTTAGTAGAGACGGGGTTTCACCGTGTTAGCCAGGATGGTCTCGATTTCCTGACCTTGTGATCCGCCCGTCTCGGCCTCCCAAAGTGCTGGGATTACAGGCTTGAGCCACCGCGCCCGGCCTACTCTTTAATTTTTAAATGAATTTGAGGAAGAGCAATTGGAGTCCAGGGACATAGATTTGTTTCTTGAAATCGTATAATAACTGTATAACCTTGGTCAGGATATTTTAACCTCTCTTACCTTTATTTTCCCTTTCTGCTAATTGAAAAGTTATCATTAAGCACCCAATCAACTAATTGTTTGATATGAAATAGCTAAACTATAGTTGGCATTTTAACTCAATATCATTTAGAATGTTAAGCTTTATCTCCTCAGAAGAAAAAGCATAATTGTCAAAGGTTATGGACTTTTATCAAATGGAAAAGGTGAGAGAGACATACCCAAACCATTGTTTCTTTTCTGCATTTGTAATCTGTCCTGGTAATGAAAGACAGGCTGTACAGCAATTTAGCTGTGAATGATAAAGTGAATGCACAGTATCAAAGACATTAAAACCACATAAAAGTTTACAATTATTTCTGAGATCTTTGAGTTGAGTAAACTTGACAGTGAAAAAGTTGAAGATAGGGTAAGGTGTTACTGGTCACTTACATTCTTGCGATCATTTAAATATTATGCTAATAAAAAGAAAATAGAATAAAGTATTCTGTTAATGAACTTAACAGTAGAACCCAATAGAAATATGTGATAAATAAATACAATGTCAAGTTAGAAAAAATGTAGTTTCATGTTGTTGGTTTGCAAATTGAATTTTTACATAAAATTTACACTAAATGGAACCTCATTATACAGTGATGAGGTCCAGTATGATCCAAATCATTAAAATCACTGTACTGCTTAATGATTCACTAAGTGGTACTGCAGTGCCATAAATTTAGCACTAGTTTCATGATTCAAAACACCAGACTGAGACACCAGCAAATCGTATGTGGATCATTAAATTTACAATGAATGTCAGAGATGAAATAAGGGGGAAAAAACACTTTGAGAGATAGGGATAATATGTGCTCTAAGGTGACATACATCAAGATAAATGATCTTATACCACTTGTGCTTGGATAATAATGGGGGGTAGTTTTTTTTTTGTTATTCCTCATTTCATAATTTCCAGAGGGGCTGGAAGTCTAAACTCCTACGAATTAAAGCAGCTGTCACTTTTTGACTGCCCTGTGATCTGTTTCATTTATATTTGTAATATATACATTTATATATGCCATTACATTTTAAACTTAGCTGATTTTGCCTAGACATTATGGCTCATCTAATTTCCTATCATATTAGTTCACAATGATTTTTATGGTTGAATGAAATTTGGACTGGTATTACATGAAGCCTACCAAGAAAATGAGCTTTCATTCTGAAATCCTTAACAATGATCTTGTAAATCATACCATTGATGAAATCTTAGCACTATCTTGGTATTTATTCTCTAGAATTGCTGTGTGACAATCTGTGTATAAATGCAATATTAAATATGTTAAATATATGCCATCTTCTCACCATTCATAAGTTTTGCTGTTTAGACAACAGGAATTCAAATTTGAGAGTACATTGCATGTATATATGCTTGGGACATGAAAGGTATGTTTTGTTTTGACCACAAGTAGTATTTTTATGTAAAGTATATGAGGCATTATGATTTTTAATAGTCTGCTTAACACTAAAAAGAACAACAAATTGCTATGTGGTATCTCTAACACCTTAGCCAAACGTGTTAGCCAGCAGCACTATTTCTTTGTCAAGATAACAATAATACTTACTATGTGATGGAGATTATGAAGTGCTGGTCTCAGACACGTTATACCAACTTTTGGATCTGGGGTAGTTTGTCATGCTAGGGGTACACCACAGGCTATTTTAGTCAATTGTGCCAATCAAACCCTGTGGACTTTCAGACCAGAACCTTCTCCACATGTTATCTTTATTAAGTAGCTATGTTGAATAGCCTCTGTGGGGCAGATTGTTTTTCGGTGGTGGGGAGAGGGGTGGCTATTTTTAATCTATCAGAAGAATGGCATAGACAAAAACAGTTCTGAGACAGCAAAGGACGGAGCAGCAAACTCAGAGGAGTCATGGAAATCACATCCATTGTTTATCAGTGATTTCTCTGTTAAAAAGTTCTCTGAAAGTAAAGGCCATGTGCTGGTGAAGAAAATTTGTGGAAGTCACACAGAAAACACTGCTTTATCTTTCTAGCTGAGGGACGGAGAAGGATGAACTTTTTTTTTTTGAGATGGAGTCTTGCTCTGTGACCCAGGCTAGAGTGCAACGGCACAATCTTGGTTCACTGTAACCTCCGCCTCCCGGGTTCAAGTGATTCTCCTGCCTCAGCCTCCCTCGTAGCTGGGATTACAGGCGGCCGCTACCCCGCCTAGCTAATTTTTGTATTTTTAGTAGAGATGGGGTTTTGCCATCTTGGCCAGGCTGGTCTCGAATGCCCAACCTCAAGTGATCCACCTGCCTCGGCCTCCCAAAGTCCTGGGATTACAGGTGTGAGCCACTGCGACTGGCCAGGATGAACTTTTTTCTTGAGGGAAAAGGTGTGTTAGGCCAATCTTATGCTGCTAATAAAGATATACTTGACACTGGATAATGTATAAAGGAAGGAGGTTTAATTGACTCACAGTTCAGCATGGCTGGGGAGGCCTCAGGAAACTTACAGTCATGGCAGAAGGGGAGGCAAACACAGCCTTCTTCACGTGGCAGCAGCAAGGAGAAGTGCCAACCAAAAGGGGGAAAAGCCCCTTATAAAACCATTAGATCTTGTGAGAGCTCACTATCACAAGAACAGCAGCATGGGAGTAACCGCTCTCATGATTCAATGACCTCCCACAGGATCCCTCCCACGACATGTGAAGATTATGGGAACTACAATTCAAGATGAGATTTGGGTGAGGACACAGCCAAACCATATCACAAGGATAGTTTGATTCTGGCTACTGGGCCCTGAAGTGGAACATTGAGAAGGAGATGACTTATTCTTTCTCGTAAAAATAAAAAATGCTTATAAGTTCTACTTTTGTTTGGGGGAAAAAGTCCAGTTGAAAGATAAAAGAGGAAATTTGTTCAATGAAAGCATTTAGAATTGACTACTTAAACTTTAGGAGTTTTATTAAAGTTGGCTAAATACTTCAGTCAATTTCTTTTGGTAAGAATGTTAGTAGTAGTAACCAAAGAGTATACAGAGCCAAAATGAATCTGTGTAGTCTCCTCCGTCTCCCAACATCACGAAGGTCTTAGTCTATCCAAGTGAAATACAGGGCAACAAACAATCATCAAAGACTGAAGATAACTATAAAAAAGAAATGTATTCACTTTGTCCTTGAAACTTTGAAAACAATTTCTAGAATAAACAGGTTGTGAAAATAGGATATTCTACCAGCTCACACTGAGCCTATTATCTAGAAATTGCTTATAGCAGAGGGGTATAGATAATTAGGAGAGAAAATAAAACATGCTCTTCAGTCTTGCATAATAAGACTTAGGACACGATTGTAAAATGGGGCAGTTTAGTAAGGTTCCAAGACAAAGCAAATGGTCTTTGATCAGACGCTGTCTCTGAAAGAACTTTTCTTCTTTTTTTTTATTTCTGCCTCTGAAATTTCTCCTAAATCTGTGCAAGAAGTATAAAATAAGAATTTTATAAAATTTCTTATTTGCCCTTAATAATTAAGCAATTTCCATTATTAGTACTTTGTCCATTAAAAGAGGAAGTCATTTTGGAAGACAGAAACGTATGACATAAGGGAATGTTCTATTCAGTTAGGTAGATAAAGTAGATCCCCTCCCTCACCCAACTCCCCTATCCTTCAGATCTGTGGACTAGTAGGAAGATGATGAGTGGGCTAATGGAGGAAAATTATCAGAATTGTGTCTTTTAACATTCTTTCTTTGAGGTCTCAAGGATCTGAATGGAGAGGAGGTGAGTTAACCAGATTAAGATGCAAATAGAGTAGAGGGGCTTGTGTTCAACTGATTTTTTTTTGAACTCTGTGGAAATACTGGGCACGGTGCCCTTGCACCAATATGGGGCAGCCCATACATTGTAAGGCAGCAGAGTAGAGGGCTCAAGCAGATCGACATTTTGGTTTTCACTCCAGGGTCTTCGTTTGTTATGATGTGACATAAATAATCAGACGAGGATTGCTGGGCAACCCTGGAGCTTGACATGTCAGTGACTGAGAAGAATAATGGAGGAGGACAGGAGAGGGATAGAGACTGTGGCCGAGACTCAAAGGGGTCTGTGGCACCAACAATAATAGGGGTGTGGAGCAGAGATCAAGTCCATAGGATGGGCTACCAAGCAATGACCAACCCCAGAAAGAATCCACCACTAGCTCATCAACAGGCATGAGCTGTGGATCATAACAGAATAGCCCTATATGGGAATAAGCCGGCCATTACGCAGAAGATTCCAGAGAGTGATTGCATGTCCAAGAACTAGTACAAGTCCAAGAAATCCCATTAATACCAGTATCATGAAGTTTGATAAGCCTTTCATCATATACCAGGACACTATTTTAGGACCGCCACAGAGGAGGCATGGAAAAAATCTAACAACATCTTCCAAAGGCTGATTTAAACTAAGAGACAGAGATTTTCAATTATTGACTCAGATTACATTTAATCCATATTAAATTTAATTTTCCCTCCATTACTTAATTGATTGAAGCCTTCATGAAGAATATGAAGTAGGTCATAAAGGAGTCACATTTTCCCTGCATATTTGAGTTGTAATGTGATAAACATATGTAATTGTACAGAAAATTTAATCATCTCTATGGTTGTTGGTTCTCTGTGGGTTGAAAGGAGGAGGAGCTGCACTTCTTTGAGCCTGAACAAAGCTGGAGAGACAGTGGAATGGAGTCTCTACAACTAGGTCACTAGGCTAGAGGCCAACTGAATGTGCTGCCCAGACAAGGCCTCAAGGTCTCATAAAGAAACGCATATGTCTAGCTTGCAGAGTATATGCAACAGTATAATTATTGAGCCACTGGTGAAAAATTTTCAATAGGAAAATGAGAGCATCTGGGATGAATGACTTCTCTGTAAACGTCTGGCTTGTGTCTGAACGATCTGTTCCTCCAACATTGTGAGCATTGACTATCCATAAAAAGCTCATCATGGTCAGAAACAATGTTCGTTCAGCTGTTGGTCAACGATATAAATGGCCTTGTTTTGATCAGGTCTTCCATCTCTTTAATGTGATTCTAGTACTTAATATATTTTGCATACTAATGCCTTTTGACTAGGGAAATATCTTTCTTGTGATCTCTTTTGAATGTGAACTGGGTTTTGTTTTTTTGTTTTTGTTTTTCCCACAGAAGATGCTTGATATGTCTTTAGTTTAGGGATACAAGGTTGTGCTTCAATCATTTTATGAAAAATTTTAATCTCATTCTAAGTGGGTTAGCTTCCTATCTTTTGTGAATAAAGATGAGGACTAAAAAAGAGAATAAAGCAGAATGTAGAGAGAAGGCAAAGAAATCCATAATTATTTTCCCTTTTTAGCATTTCATGTATTAGTTTATGCAAGTATCTATTTTTACTCATATCATCATATTTCTGAACTTTATAGAACCTTGAAATCTTGTCTAAAACTGGGACATAGAAGCAGTTCCCTTCAGGATAGTATCTAAATAGTGGCTTTCAATTGAATTTCCCTTTGAAATTGGGGTTCTGAAAAAATTTGTGTTTTTTTTTTTTCAGGTCCCTTTTCAGATAACCCCTATTATAAACCACCAATCAATGTGTTGTAAATATTATGTTGTACTAAATTTATACAAAGATTCCATCTCCCACCTCATGGAAGCTCAGACAATGAAGAACATTACAAAAAATTGTTTGTTTTTGGTGGAGGGAAGAGGGTGAGTGGCTGGGTTCCTATGAGGAATGTGTTAAAAATGGTAGAGACATCAAATATGGAAAATATTTTTTCCACATATATATATGAAAGAGAGCTTGAACTGGGAGTTGTTCTGGCCCTACTCTGCCTCTAATGCCATCAGTGACTTTGGCCATGTGTTCCATTTCCCATATCTCATCTCTAAAACCAATCACTGATTTCATACAGTTGATATAAGAATAAAAAGAGCTAAGATCTATACAAATATTTATCATTATAAAATATCACCCAGTCATGAAATATTAACCATATTAGTATTAACTACATATTGATGAAATTATCTAACATTTTTGCATTTTATTAGCAGATAATCAGTACAGCATGACCCTATTCTTACTCCCATTCTGTGCTCAGAATCATAGCTGCTGCTTCTCCTTATGTTGGGTATTTTCCTCATCAGGGTGAAAAGAACTTCCAGTTTTCCCATCTTTCATAAGCACAAGGAAACCCAATATCCCCATCCATGCTGAGCCTATGACAGCTTATTGACTGTTAATAACCTTGACAATGTTATTTTTCCTAGAGAAAAAGGAGACTTGATGACTTCTTTGTTCAATTTCACCTAAAGAGTAGTCTTGCCTAGTGCACACAGTAAGTGTCATTGGTAGGGAATTGTCCAGGAGGCATTCAGTATGTAAATGTTCTAATTAGATCAATGTAAAAAAGCAGTCGTACATTCTGTTATAGCAGTGTGTCTGGTTCCATTAATAAAACCTCCAGAAGGCATGCACTACTAGTTTTCTCAATTAGTTTGTCCCAGATCATTTCATCTTAGGGTAGGGAGGGGAGAAAGGGTGGAATGAGAGGGTGAAAGGGAGGTGGCAAATTCACAAGTATTTTCTTCAACTCAGAGAGCTGCCCAAATTTGTTCCTTGTTCCACCTGGTCACTATATTGGTCTTTAGAAAATCATATCCCTACATAGTATTTGGACAAATGAAAAATCAAAACATAAATTCTCCCCTTTCTTTTTCCCTGATGGAACAGATACCACCAGCTGGAGCCCCGCCTTCTCCTCCTCTTCTTCCTCTTCCTCATTTTTACTTTCCAGAGAAAGTATCCTTATGTAAAATTCCTAGCACAATACCTGGCACATAATAGCTGTTTAATTAAGCATTTGTTCTCTTCCCTTTCTCAAAGATATAGCATGCCCCAGGCCTCTGAAAATGGAGAGCAGGTATGGATGGCTGTTGAATGCATAATAAGGGGACCCAATTCATATGAGGGAAGACATGGCAATCCTTTCTCCTTACATGTGACTTTGAGATTATCAGGTTATACAGCTGTTTGTTTCAGAAGCATCTGAGATTTTTAAAGGGAGCTATGTGCAAGAGAGCTTTTTTAACATCTGAGAGGAGGGGGAGATGTAAGAGGATTCTTCTGGCAGAGAACACAAATACTGTGTGTGCTGTTGGCTGTTGCCAACAAACATATATATAAAAATAAATTGATATATACATTTTTTTTTGAGGGGCAATAGAAGGGGAAAGGTTAAAGATAAAAAAGCATTTACTGGTTATGAAGTAATATGGGTGACCATTTTTGGATACAAACATTCTTTACCTGGAAGTCTTAATGACCAAGATGGGTATGCACACCGTGTAAGGTTACAATACAAATTTAAAGGGAGAGACTGTAGCTAGAAGTGGTGATAATGATGGTCAACTAGCTTATAAGTTTATCAATAAAATATTAGTTTAAACCATATAAAATATCTGTTATTTCTGAAATTTGTGGTATTTGCCAACCTTTGACCTACAAAAATGACAATTTTGTATTGTTCAGCTATTCTAGGAACAAGAGGTAACAGAATGAATTGTGTCAGTGACCTAGAATGTATGATTGAGAATGAGCAGATGGGTTTGGAAAAAGGTAAGGGAATCAGTTGCTAAAGAAGGCATATTAACATGTCTAACCATGGATCCAGGATGGAGAAAATCCAGCGCAGTCATTATGCAGTGTTAAAATGTTGGGAAAACTGGGATGGACTGAGTGGCAGTCTCTGCTCAGAATGTTTTTCTCCTACCTTTTCATCTGGCTCACTCCTCATCCTTCAGGTCAGCTCACAGAAGCCTTCCCTGTCCTAACACAATAGGTTTTGCTTCACTCTTACATGCTTTTGTAGTGCTCTGTGACTATTCTTCATAACACTTGAGAGAATTGTTGTTTTGTGTGCACACATCCATGGGTTTAAATATCTGGCACTTTCACCAGATCGTGGAGCTATGTGAGGGCAGGAGGCATGTGAGTCTTGCTTGCTACTATTTCTCCAGAGTTTCACATAACATCTGGCATTCAGGAGTTTCAAAATGTCAAGGAGTCTAAGGATGGTGACTTGTTAAGTATAAAACCAGATGATAGAGTGTAGAGGATGAATGTGAATCAGAAGCTTAGGAGAACAGAGGAAACATATCTGATATATGGGCCAAGGGGGAAATGGCAACCAATACCCACTGTGACTTGAAAATTTTAGAACAGACAAATTGACA
This sequence comes from Trachypithecus francoisi, assembly GCF_009764315.1. Classification (NCBI taxonomy): domain Eukaryota; kingdom Metazoa; phylum Chordata; class Mammalia; order Primates; family Cercopithecidae; genus Trachypithecus; species Trachypithecus francoisi. Next base: position 43,492,732 of record NW_022681463.1, read on the forward strand.
TTAACTCACTAGAATTAAGAAGAGACGATGGCTCTAGGATGTAGTTGCAGAAGTGACCTTAGTAAATGAGAAGGCTGCTCCCTCTTCCTCTACTGCACCACTCATTTTTTTAAAATATATTTTTAAAAAATTGACAAGTAATTGGACATATTCATGGGGTACTGTATTAGTCTGTTTTCACACTGCTATAAAGAAAAAACTACCTGAGGCTGGGTAATTTATAAACAACAGAGGTTTAATTGATTCACAGTTCTGCATGGGTGGGGAGGCCTCAGGAAATTTACAATCATGGCAGAAGGCGAAGGGGAAGCAAGGTACGTCTTACATGGTGGCAGGAGAAAGAGCAAAAGGAGAAACTGTCAAACATTTTTAAACCATCAGATTTTGTGGGAACTCATTATCATGAGAACAGCATGGGGAAAACTATTCCCATGATCCAATCACCCCCCACCAGGCCCCTCCTGTGACACGTGAGGATTACAATTTGAGATGAGATTTGGGTGGGGACACATAGCCAAACTATATCAGGTATGTAGTTATGTTTTGATACATATAATATACAGTGATCAGATCAGTGTACTCAGTGTATCCTTTTCTCAAACCACTATCATTTTAAGATAATTGCTTGATTTTTAAAACATTTAATTAATTAATTTGAGATGGGGTATCACTATGTTGCCCAGGCGAGACTCAAACTCCTTGACTTGAGCAATCTTCCTGCCTCAGCCTCCTGAGTAACTGGAACTACAGGTGTGTACCACTGGACCTGGCTTTCCCACTCTTTGATCTGGCAGATATTGGGAGAAGAATGATCTTCATGAGAGAAGCTATTGAAAGACACTGTGACTTCGACAATTCAAGTTAGTTAGTTAAATAATTAACTAATTATTTAATGTTTTTGTAGAGGTAGAATCTTGCTATCTTGCCCAGGCTGGTCTCCAACTCCTGGGGCTCCTCCTGCCTCAGTCTTCAAAGTGCTTAGGCTATAGGCATGGGCAATAACACCTGGCCAAGGGGTCAAACTCTTGAAGAAACAAAAATGAGCAAGATGAGAAATGAGGTTAGATAATGGCCCCCAACTGAATTGTGATCTCAAAGGGACAGAAGGCAGGTCCTGAGGGATAGCCAGGGGTGGGTAGAAAGAATAAAGATGAGGTGGATATAAAGTAGTTTTCAGAGGAGATTGGTTGAATGGGAAAGTTGGATCTGGTGTGGCAGATGTGAGTAGTGTGAAAGGAAGTCCCCGAGGAAAGAAGTGGAATGAAGTAGGGAAGAAATGCTCGCTGTGTGGATAGTGTATGTTGAATATTCTGGACTGTAAGCAGAATGCATGCTGAAAGTTACAGATAGAATGTGCCCCCCCAAATTCATATGTTGAAATTGAATCCCCAATGACACCTCTGAATGACAGCATTCAGAGGTGGGGCCTTCGGGAGGTAATTAGGTCATGAGGATGGTGTCCTCATAAATAGGATTAGTGCTATTATATGAAGAGCCCAGAGAGCTAGTTGGATCTCTTTCTGCCATGTGAGTTTACAAGGAGAAGTCAGCCCTCCTTAGAACCCAACCCTGCCAACACCCCGATTTCAACTTCCCAGGCTTCGAAACTGTGAGAGAGAAATTTTGTTGTTTAAGCCACTCATTCTGTGGTAATTTCTTATAGTAGCCTGAACTGACTAAAATAGTGAAAATACCCAAGCAGGGTTATGGAACTGTTGCTAGAAATTTCAGCTGTTCAGCAGACCCAGGATTCTGACAAGATGGCTAGTCTGCCAGCATTTCCACACTCTCCTTCCCAGCTAATTTAAGAATGTACAAAAGGTAGGGGGTGAGGTTCCTGCCCTAGAGCTTAGGATTGAACTAGGAGGACAAGCAAACCTCTCTATAATTATTAAAGTAGTTTAATGATATGCTTTAACAGTTATTTTGCTGCATGGCAATTAGATTAAAATGGTAAGTCAGTCACATAAATGAATATAATTAGTAGTGTTTTTGCATAGTTAAATCAAGCATTTAGAGGCCTGTTAGGTGAATGGTGGTCCAGGGAGAAAGAGAATTTGTGGCTCCTAGCACTTCTCCTGCTAAAGGGAAGGATTATGGATTGCTCCAAGATTCTCTCTTTGATGCAGTCCTTAGAATGCAGGCTGCCTGCTTTCCAGTGAGATCACCATATGACTCTAGTTACAGTCTATCCTTGTCCTTCTTCTCAAGACCTGGACACAGAGGAAGAGGGAGGGGTGGTGAGGGGGATGGGCAAGGGGGTAGACACCTCTCTGCCATGAGAGTATAGAAAGGTCCTGACTTTGGGCAAGTATCTTGTCATCTCTTGCCTCGTTTGAAAAAAAGAATTATATTTTATTTTGAAGCATTTCAAACACAGAGAAAAAGGAGAAAGAATGTAAGTGCCCCATCCATCCTTGACAGATCTTGACGGATGGTATATTTACTTCAAGATTTTAAAAATGGAAATAAATTATACATGATAGGTACGGATGAAGTCTCCTTTTGTACTTCTCCCTGATATAATTTCCCTCCACCTAGAGGAGCCACTATTTCAAAAGAAGTATGCATCCCTTTCCTGTGTATTTTTATGCTTTTACTATAGATATATGTTTTCTAAAAAAAATTAAATTTTTAAGTGTTTTAAAATTTCTAATAAGTAATGTACTTAAGAGCACAAGACGGTTTATTCAGAAACAAGTTAGAGAATATCCAGTGATCAAGCTTGAACTTTGTAATATAAGCACTAAAAACATCATTATCTTACATGGAAAGAATTCTGGTGTAGGTGATTTCAGGTCAGGTGCAGGAGTTCAGTAATGTTGAAGACCCAGGCTGTTCTTGCCCTCCTGCTCAGCAAGATGCATTGCTTTCCTAATGCTTGTTGCCTCAGGTGGCAAGATGGCCGCAACCAGGAACTATGATCTGACACAACTACATTCAAAGCAAGAAAAAAACAAAGAAAAAAAATTCCCCTATTAACTCCTCTCGCTACCATGTACACATACCACATAATCCTGCAGCTAGGAATATAATGGATTTATTAATTCATTTTAAAAAATATTAATTAATTCCCCCCTTTATCCAAATATCTATTTTTTTTGATTTACAAATAAAAATGTTACACATTTTTGGCACACCATATGATGTTTTGAAATCTGTATACATTGTGGAATGGCGAAATCAAGCTAACTAACGTATTAATTACTTCACATACTTATATGTGGTGATAATACTTAAAAACATCTGCTCTCTGGGCATTTTTCTTTTCTTTCTTTTTTTTTAAAATAAGACAGTATCTTGATCTGCCACCCAAGCTGGAGTGCAGCGGTACCATCTTGGATCACTGCAGCCTCCACCTCCTGGGTTCAAGCGATTCCCCTGCCTCAGCTTCTTGAGTAGCTGGGATTACAGACACCCACCACCATGCCTGGCAAAGTTTTGTATTTTTAGTAGAGACAAGGTTTCACCATGTTGGCCAGGCTGGTCTCAAACTCCTGACCTCAAGTGATCTGCCTGCCTCAGGCTCCCAAAATGCTGGGATTACAGGCGTGAGCCACTGCACCTGGCTTCTCTGAGCATTTTTGAAGCATACAGTGCATTGCTATTAACTATCGTCACAATGTCGTACTTACTTATTTTGTTTAACCGAAATTTTTTATCCTTTGACCAACATCTCCCTAATCCCCTGAACCCCCACTTCTGGTAACCACCATTTTACTCTCTGCTTCTGTGAATTTGACCCTTAAGATTCCACACATAAGTGGAGATCATGTGGTAATTGTCTTTCTGGCTTATTTCATTTAACATAATGTCCTCTAGGTTCATCCAAAATCCTGTCCTGTCACAAATGTTAGGATTTCCTTTTTGTGTGTGTGCTGAATAGTATTCCATTTTGTATATATGCCATATTTTCTTTATCTATTTTTTGTTGATGGACATTTAGGTCGATTCCATATCTTGGCTATTGTAACTAATGCTGCAATGAACATGAGAGTACAATTATCTCTTTGATATACTGCTTTTATCTCCTTTGAATACGTACCTGGTAGTAAGATTGCTGGATCATAATGTAGCTCTTTTATTAATTTTTGGAGGACTTTCAGTACTCTTCTCCTTAAAGGCTGTAAGAGTTTACATTTCCATAAAGAATGTACAAGTGTTCTTTTTTCTCCATATCCTGACCAACACTTGTCTTTCCTCTTTTGATAAAGCCATTCTAGCAAGTGTGAGACGATATCTCATTGTAATTTTAATTTGTATTTCTCTGATAATTAGAGATGTTGAGCATTTTTTCACGTATGTGTTGGCTGCTTGTATGTCTTCTTTTGAGAAATGTCTGTTCAGGTTCTTTTCCCATTTTTTAATCATGCTATTTGTTTGCTATTAAATTGTTTGAGTTCCTTACACATATATGCTCCTTGACTTACAGTGCAGTTATGTCCCAGTAAAGCCACTGTGTATTGAAAACATCCTAAGTTGAAAATACATTTAATGCACCTAACCTACCAAACACCATAGCTTAGCCTAGCCTACCTTATACATGCTCAGAACACTTACATTAGCTTACAGTTGGGCAAAGTCATCTAGCACAAAGCCTATTTTATAATAACATATGGAATATCTCATAAATTATTGAATACTATACTGAAAGTGAAAAATAGAATGATTGTAAGGGTACTAGAAGTATGTTATTTTTTACTGAAGGCCTATTGCTTTCACACCATTGTAAAGCTGAACAATGGTAAGTTGAACCATCATAAGTTGGGGACCCTCTGTATTTGGATATTAATACCGATTTTAGGTATATAGTTAACAAATATTTTCTCCTATTCTGTAAGTTTTCTGTTCATTCTGTTGTTTGTGTCCCTGGTTGTGCAGAAGTTTATTAGATGTAATTCCATTTGTCTGTTTTTGCTTTTATTGCCTGTGTCATGTAGAAAAAAATTATTTTTCAGACCAATGTTGCAGAGCTTTTCCCCTATATTTCTTCCAGTAATTTTCAGTTTCAGGTGTTACATTTGTGTGTTTAGTCCATTTTGAGTTGCTTTTTGTACTTGGGGTAAGCTGAGCATTTAATTTCATTTTTCTGCATGTGGATACCTGGTTTCCCAGTCGCATTTATTACAGAGACTTTCCTTTCTTCATTGAGTTCTTGGCATGCTTATCAAAAATCAATGGATTCTAAATGCATAGATTTATGTAATTCTGAACTATCTATTCAGTCCCATTGGTCTATACATCTGTTTTTATGCCAGCATCATGCTGTTTTGATTATTAGAGCTTTGTAGTAGATTTTGAAATCAGATAATGTGATGGTTCTGGCTTTGTTCTTTTTGCTCAAGATTGCTTTGGCTATTTAGTGTCTTTTGTGGTTTCATGCAAATTGTAGGATTATTTTGTCCATATGAAACATATCATTGGGATTTTGATAGATATTGCATTGAATCTGTAGATTTCTTTGGGTAGTATAAACATTCTAACAATATTTTGCCAATCCATGAACACAGGATATCATTCTATGTATTTGTGTCTTCTTTAATTTCTTTCATCAGTGTTTTATAGTTTTCAGTGTACAGGTCTATCACTTCCTTGATTGATTTTATTCCTAAGTATTTAATTTTTTTGGTAGCTATTATAGATAGCTATTGTAAATGGGATTGTTTTCTTGGTTTCTTTTTCAAAGTTATTGTTAGTACATAGAAATGCTATTGATTTTTTAATGTTGATTTTGTATTATGAAACTTTACTAAATTTATTCTGTTTTTTGGTGGAATCTTTAGGGTTTTCTATATGTAAGATCATGTGGTCTACAAACAGAGACAATTTAACGTCTTTCTTTCTTATTTGGATACCTTTTATTTCTTTCTCTTGACTAATTGCTCTATGACTTCCCATACTATGTTGAATAGATGTGAAGAGAGTGGACATCCTTATTTTGTTCCTGCATTAGTACATCCTCATGCTGCTACAAAGAAATACTTGAGATTGAGTAATTTATAAAGAAAAGAGGTTTAATTGATTCACAGTTTTGCAGGGCAGGGAAGGACCCCAGAAACTTGCAATCATGGTGGAAGGCATCTCTTCACAGGGCAGCAGGAGAGAGAATGAGTGCAAACAGGGGAAATACCAGATGCTTATAAAACCATGAGATCTCATGAGACTCACTATTATAAGAATAGAATGGGGGACACTGCCCTTATGATCTGATTATCTCCACCTGGTCCCACCCTTGACCCGTGGGGTTTACGGGATTACAATTCAAGATGAGATTTTGGGTGGGGACACAACCAAACCATATCAGTTCCTGATCTTAGACGAAAAGCTTGCAACTTTTCAGCCTTGAGTATATGTTAGCCGTGGGCTTGTCATGTATGGCTTTTATTGTATTGAAGTATGTTTGTTCTCCAACTACCTTGAGAATTTTTTTCATGAAAGTATGTTAAATGTTGACAAATGCCTTTTTTGCATCTATGGAGATAATCATAGGCTTTTCCCCTTCTTTCTGTTACTGTGGGGTATCACAGTACATAACATTGATTTGCAAATGTTGCATCATCCTTGTATCCAGGGATAAATCCCACTTGATTATGATGAATGATCCTTTTAATATTGTTAGTATTTTAATATTCTTTTAGTATTTTGTTGAGAATTTTTGCATCCATTTTCATCCAGGATATTTGCCTATAATTTTCTTTTCTTATGGTGTCCTTATCTGGCTTTGGTATAATGGTAATACTGATCTCATGAAATGAGTTTGGAAGTCTTCCCTCCTCTTCGGTTTCTTAGAAGAGTTTGAGGAGGATTGGTTTTAGTTACTTAAATATTTGGTAGAACTGAGCAGTGAAGCCGTCAGGTCCTGAGTGTATCTTTGATGGGAGACTTTTATTTCTGTCTCAGTCTTTGTCACTTGTTATTGGTCTGTTCATATTTTTCATTTCTTCATATTTAGCTTTGGTATGTTATGTGTAGAAATTAATCCATTTTTTCTAGGTTATCCAATTTGTTGGCCTATAATTATTCATAGTGTTCCCTTATGATACTTTGTATTTCTGTGGTATAAGTTGTAATGTTTCCTCTTTCATTTCTGATTTGAGTCTTCTGTATTCTTATTCTAGTTAGAAGTTTATTGACTTTTTTTTATATTTGCAAAAAAGCAACTCAGTTTCATGGATCTTTTCTTATGGTTGTCAGTCTCTATTTCATTTATTTCTGCTCTAATCTTTATTATTTTCTTCCTTCTACTAACTTTGGCTTAGTTTGTTCTCTTTCTAGTTGCTTAAAGTGTAATATCAGGTTGTTTATTTGAGATCTTTCTTCTTTTTTGATGTAGGCATTTAGAGCTAGAAACTTTCCTGTAATAACTGCTTTTGCTGTATCCCATAAGGTTTTGTATGTTGTGTTTCCATTTTTGTTTATTTAAAGATATTTAAAATTTTCCTTTTGAATATCTACCCATTGGGTTGTTTAGGAGTATAGTGTTTATTTCTATCTGTTTGTGAATTTTTCTAAAATTTTATTTCAGGCCACTGTGTCCAGAAGAAAAACTTGATATTATTTTAATTTTCTTAAATTGTTAACACTTGTTTTGTGGCCTAACATATCTATCCTGGAGAATGTTCTATGTACACTTGAGAATAATGTGAATTCTGCTGCTGTTGAATGAAATGTTCTCTATATGTCTGTTAGGTCCATTTGGTCTAAAGTATAGTTCAAGTCCAATGTTTCCTTATTGATTTTCTGTCTGGATGATTTGTTTATTGTTGAAAGTGGAGTATTGAATTCCCCTCCTATTATTGTATTGCAGTCTATCTCTCTCTTCAGATCTATTAATATTTGCTTTATATATTTAGGTGCTCCGATGTTGGGTGCATATATATTCACAATTGTTATATCCTCTTGCTGAATTGATCCCTTTATCATTATATAATGACCTTCTTTGTCATGTTTTACAGTTTTTGACTTAAAGTCTATTTTATCTAAAATAAGTATAGCTATTCCTGTTTTCTTTTGGTTTTCATTTGTGTGGGATATCTTTCCATTCTTGACTTTCAATCTCTGTGTGTCCTTGAAGGTGAAATGAATCTCTTGTAGGCAGTATATAGTTGGGGCTTGTTTTCCTTTTTTTTTTTTTTTTTTTTTAAAGTCCATTCAACCACTCTGTGTCTTTCATTGGATAATTTAATCCATTTACATTCAGGGTAATTATTGATAGGTAAGGACTTGTTGCTGTCATTTTATTAATTGTTTTCTGGTTGTTTTCTAGATCCTTTGTTTATTTTCTTCCTCTTTTGCTGTTTTCCTTTGTGACTAGGTGACTCTCTCTAGAGGTATGTTTTGATTCCTTTTTATCTTCTGTGTGTCTGCTATAGGTTTTTGCTTTATGGTTAACATGAAGCTTATATAAAATATGTTGTTGTTATAACAGGATATTTTAAATTTATAACAACTTAACTTTGATCATATAGAAAACCTACACACTTTTATCCACACATTTTATAACACAATTTATATTTTTTATATTGTGTATTTCTTAACTTATTGTAGCTATTATTATTTTTAGCAGTTTTGTGTTTTAACCTTTCTAGTAAAAATGAAAGTGATTTATAGGTCACCACTACAGTATAAGAGTATACTGAATTTGACTGTGTATTTACTTTCACTGGTGAGTTTTATACTTTCATATGTTTTCATGTTACTGATTAGTATTCTTTTCTTTCAGCTTGAAGAACTCCTTTTAGCATTTTTTTTGTAAGACTGGCCTGGTAGTGATGAACTCTTTCAGCTATTGGTTTTCTGGGAAAGTGCTTATTTTTTCTTCATTTCTGAAATATGGCTTTGCCGAGTAAAATATTCTTGGTTGGCAGTTGTTTTTTTCTTCAGCACTTTGAATACATCATCTCTCCTGGCCTGTAACATTTCTGCCAAGAAATCCACTGCAAGCTTTATTGAAACTCCCTTATACGTGATAAAGAATTACTTTTAAAACATCAGGTAGCTTGTTCAGGTAGGTGTTGAAATCATGTTTTGAAATAACCAACATCCATACCATAGGGCATTTAGTTTGGGGTAGGAGTGTAACAGAATGGAGGGAGCAGAAATAACTGCCCTGAAGGAATGGTACTGTATTAGAAGCTTAACATTGGTCTCTGCTGCCAGCAGATCAGACATTCAGCAGCAGCAGAAGCTAGATCAGCCTTGATTAAAGAGAATCTGTGCATTGCCTCCATCTCTGTCACCATGACTACTTTCTCCATAAGCCCATTGTGCAAATATTAGGCTGGCTAAAGGAGTTTGGCTGAAAACAACTGGCTAAGGCATAACTGTTCTTTTCTTCTTTCTATCTTTTTTCCTTGCATAACCTTTCCATTTGATTATTTAGTGCCTCTTGTGCAGTGTTTGCTCTCTAGTGTGCAATAATGTATAATACAAAGTTCTTCACATTTTAAGCCTATTCCTATCAGTTCTCCCACATGGCTCCTCCCAAATCTCCTTGTCCCAAATATTTCATCTTGCTCCTTCCAGGTTTCTGCTGAACCATCTACGTCATTCATCATTGCTGTTGAGTTTATGTGTATCTTTATCTTGGGTTATTTCTCTCTCAACACAAAGTAGAAGATCCGGTGCACACTTGAAGTTCTGTCCACTGGGAGAATTTCCCTTCACCATCGTCTTTCGCAGTCACTTTGTAGTTGTGGCAGCAATTCATTTTGGGATTGCACCCATACACTGGGCTGGCTGACCTGTGAATCAAGTCCAGGTTATTTCTTCCTCTGTCAGTTATTACAGGGAACTCCCCATGAAAGAATAGCAGTGATCTGAACAAATGGCATCACTGTCACAGTGGTGAGTGATATGAGTATCTGTGTATCTTCTTGTGCAGCTTAGTTATGCCCTTTGAACCTGCTTGAGCCTGATCCTGGTGCTTCTCATCCCACTCAACCACATGACTTGGTGTACTTGATGTACACAGCTTATTTTGGGTAGTTATAGCTACATGGTGATCTTGTAGTCAGATGTTTTTTCTTTACCAAGGCCTGACAGTATGGCAAGAACTCCTTTATAAATTGTGTATAGTTCTTTGCTGGAAATGATTTCATTTTGCTTTAGAACTCCAGGAATCTTCATGTGAACCTACTTTTGGGGTTTGGTACAGACACCACATGGTACCTTTTCCTAGCACAAATCCTTCTAGTACCTGGACTCTGCTGGGTCATGTGACCCAAATAGTAAGGCTGCTTGTATCGTAGCCTGCATTGGATTTAATACTCTTTCCTTGATTTGGGTCCCACTCAAAAAGTAGCTGCCTTCTGTATCTCCCCCTATCCCACAACTGGGTCAGAACATTAATTCAAGTGTGGATATGCTACCCCTCCAGACTCTAGAGATGTCTACTAAGTGTGTATCTTTATTAAGATATGAGGTACAAGGTGCAATAATTTTGCTGTTTAGGAGAAAAAATGTTCTGGCATGCCTCAGATCACCAAACTCCTAAACATTTCATTAACAAGTCAGGCTTCAGAATCGTGTTGTGTTTATCTCCCACTATCTGGAGTGTTTTACCAAGGTATCCAAAGTACTTAACACTTCTTGTTCATAGGTATAAATAACAGGATGTCATCAATATAATAGAGCAGTGTGATAGCCTGTAGATTGTCCTGATGGTTTAAGTAACTTCAGGCAATAGCTTAACAATGTGTGGATTTACCCTAGCACTGGGACATCTCATATGAGTGTTTCTTTAAATGTCTCTAAAGGGGTCCTCTCACTTTAACACTTTGCTTTGAATTGGTGATTGATTGCCCTGATTCTACCCTTTTCCCTTATCAAAGCTTCTATGACAATAGCCTCCTACTTCCACAACCCTTATAATGATTATTTCCTTTGTTCTCCTCAAACACCAGAAATGTTGCATGAGCCAGTGTTTTTCCTCTTGCTTGTATTCTGTCCCAGTTCATCACAAGTATAATTTATTTATAACCTGCCAGGGATCATCAGTACTCTGACTACCACCAAGAATGGGCCCGTTGTCTAGCTGGCTGGCAAATAATTCAATTTCAGCATCTTAACCTTAAAACTCTTTCCTAGGACCACTCCTAGCACTGACTGTTTTAGTTCATATTTTCTAAAAGCAGGTCTTGAGACAAATTCTTGTAGGTATTATTTATTTTCTTAGGAGGAAAGGTGTGAGGGATGGGATAGGCAGTGGAAGGCACCTAAACTAAGATGTAGTTTTGAATGAAGTCTAGCTTTAGCCTATTCCCTGAGGAATTGTGTAAGGCATGAATTGTGATATTAAGTTGGTCCTTGAAAGAAGCTTATCTCTGTCCCCAGGAAATTATTAGCTGTGATCTGTACCCAGGAGTGTGGGTGTGGGGGCATAACCTCCTAGGTTAGGCAGCTCTTGCTTGGCTGAGGGCAGTTACTTGGAAAAGGTTTTAGTTCCATGCCATTAATAGTCAACAACAACACCAGCTAGGGGATGAGCACACCAGTCCTTGTCAAGGGGTATGGCTAGTACACCAGCAGAATTCACTACAGCAAGAAAAATACTTTCAGAGCCAAACATTTCAAAGAGTTAGATCAAATGGATTGAAATATCACTTAAGTTACATTTCCAGGGATACTTTGTCTTCTAGGTGGGCACAGTCCACCCTAATTTTTTCTTGTGGGGCTGAACGACGCTGTGATAGAGTGGACATTTGCTTGTTTGGATGTTACCTCTAGACAACCACAGACATTAGCATGATCTGTATTTATTACACTCCATGAGTCTCTTCTAAAATTATGGTGTCATTTTCATCAATTCTGTAATTCTTCAGAATATTTGGATATTTTGAGCTCTGAATGTTCAGGGATGGGAAGCGAGTGCCATCCTCAGCTGCCATCTGCTCAGTCCACATGTCCACATGGAGTCTGCATACTCGTGCGTTGAAAAAATCAGCAATGCTTCTTGTTCCCCTGCAGTCTCAGGTTCAGGGTGCTTGGATATCTTGTCATATTCACAAAGATGTACAATCTTCTGAGCCACTGGGGGTCTGACAAGTTGGGTCTCTCGGAGCCTATTAATTCCAAAAAGTCCTTCATGTGAGGTAGCAGCTCAATAAATATCTTCAACAAGTTTCTATGACTCAGTCATCTGAATGCATTAAAATAAAAGAAGTCTCCATGCTCTTGTTATTCTAAACTCCTCTTCTTTCAAAGGCACACAAACTCTTTATGATTAAGGGCATACAATGAAGACAACTCAATCTGATCACTTCTACATCATGCAATGAACTTGAATTGTACAGTTCACAGCACAGTGGTGCTTTGGAAGCAGAATGCGATCCTTATTTTTTGACTTGAATAAATTAGTCAAAACTCTCATTTTCATTTCAGGAGCCTAATGGTGGCAGATGAACTTAGCTATTTCTTTTTAAATCCCATTTCTCAAATTTCTTACTGACAAGACATAAGATGTTATTAGCTTTTGAGGTTAGCTAATTAGATAAAACTCTTCTTTTTTTCCTTTTTCCCCTTCCTCCCTCCCTCCCTTCCCTCCTTCCTTGTTTCCTTCCTTCCCTCCTTCCTTCCTTCCTTCCCTTCCTTCCTTCCTTCCTTCCTTCCTTCCTTCCCCTTCCTTCCTTCCTTCCTTCCTTCCTTCCTTCCTTCCTTCCTTCCTTCCTTCCTTCCTTCCTCTTCTTTCCCTCTCCCTTTCTCTTCCCCCTTTCCTTTCTTCCTTCATTCCCTTCTTTCCTTCTTTGATTGAAATTCTCTTCATCCTCCATGGGGGAAGAGGTGGATGGAATTTGACCCATAGGGCTTGCTTTTACTTTGGGACAAGTGAATGACTCTTAATTCTTTCCAGCAGAAAGTTTCAGGAGGTGAAGGGTAATATACAACTTTTATGTTGTATAGAATGAAGTAACATTCAGACATCTTTTGAACTAAAAACTAAATTTATTTTTTGAAGACACCATATAAGAAACTTAAAAAAACTGAAATCATTTCTTCATTTCTGATACAAATGTCTTGGGGTTCTATTAGAAAATATATCTTCCTCTCAAAAATTAGCTTTGAACTTTGAAACAACATATGAGTTCCCCATAGAGAAAAGCACTGATAACCAAAACTGCAAGGTTAATATGTTGCATTGAACTTATTTATTTATATCATTTATTTAAAATAGACTGGACTTTTCCCAAGGAATTCAAAGTACATAGGAAAAAGAAGAGAATGTGTTCAGCATTTTCTGTGATTTCTTTTTCAGTTAGAAAAGAATCTAGAGCAGTGGAGTGATTCAAGACACGTATTTAGTTGGAACAGACAGGGCTTGAGTGTAGATTAGCTGTGGTTTTGAAAGAGAGGGAAGTGTCAAACACTTGTTTGTGGACACTGAATAGATAATGGTACCATTTTCTGAGACAGGAAAGACAAAGAAGTGAGCATTTTGGAGGCAGGGGAGTGTATAGAATTTGAGTTTGGAGCAAATTAAATTTAGATTGTTTATGAGGCATCCAATCGGAGAAGGAGAGATATTAAATAAACCATTGGGTATGTGAGTTTGGGATCAGCAGAATAGTCTAAGCTGGAGACGAAAGTTTTAGATGTTGCTGATACAATGATGGTACTGAAAATTTTAATCACCTAAAAAAGAGTGTATACAGGAAGATGTTCCACATAGTGCCCAGAAGAAGTTCAACTTTTGGAAGTCAGGAGAGTAGAAGAAGCTGGCTAAATACACTAGGAAGTACTGGCAACCATGTTTCAAAGAGGATTGAGTGCCAGTTCTGTTGACTGCTAGTGAGAGTTTAAGAAGAATGAGGATAGAATAAGTCAATTAGATTTGCAAGGTGAAAGTTGTGCCCTCCTTGACAATGTTAATTTCGGTGTGATTTTAGGAATGGAAATAGTATCAGGGAGTTTGAAGAGGGAATAGGAGGTAAGAATTTTGATGCAGGGTTTGTAGGCAATATTTTCAAGAAGCTTGAGTATGACAGGGAGAGAGCAAAGGAGTGGCAATTGGAAGAGGATGGGGAGATATGAGGTCAAAGGAGAATGATGTTTTTAAAGATGTGAGAACATTAGAACCCATTGGTGCTCTGGTAAGAATGAATTGCTCTAGATGGAGAAGTTGAAGATACAAGAAAGAGAATTGATGAATAATGTCTAATTAGATGAGAAAGAAAGGGATCTGGAGCTCATTCAGAAGGACTGATTATTGATCTTGAGAACAGATACTTTCTCTGATGTAACAGGAAAAAAAAAGGAGGCTGCCAGCCACAGCAGATGTGTAGATGATATAATGATTTTGCTAATCTTTTTTGATGTAGAATAAACTTTCCTCTTAGGATGGAAAAGGCTCATGTAGAGACTTTTCCTAGATGTTCTAGTAGCCAAAATATTGCACCAAACCCTTGGGTTCCCTCTAAGTGCTCTGCTTGTCACATCCATAATTCCCCTTTTAACATTCACACTCTCCTGAGAAGTTCTCCCAGCCGATCTATATGGTCTCCGGAAGTTCAAACCTCCAAACCTCGGTGCTTTTAAACCTTTCCTAAAAGTTCAACAATTTGCCCATTAGCAAGGCTACGTGCCGTGACCTTCCATAACAGGTTAAGAAAAGATTGTTCTTGTCTCTGAGCTTATTGGATATAGAAAATAATATTTCTCCTTATTCTATCTACCTATCTACCTTTTTTTTTTTTTAACAACATGTAATTTCCTTTGGACCCAGGGGTAAAGAAATAGATATTAATCCTAATGTCTCTGAAATAAATGAGATGTTCCAGAAATCATTAAACCTAGAAAACATTCTTTATCATTTCTAAGGTGAGAACAATGAACATTAAAGAAAAAGAAAATGAGATCAGTGTTACTACTTGTGAGCAATTTGTAAATTCTGACATTACTTTAGTGGTAAGCATTAGGCATTATTAAATATGCAATTATTTAAGGATGGTTCTTCTTCATTTCTGGAAAGACGTGGCAAGTATTTCACACCTCAGAAAGACTACAACAGATAGTGATAACTGAAAGTGCTGGAGAAAGACCAGGGCAGACTGGAATTAAAATAAAACTTCTATTACATTTTCTGTTCTTTTGACTCAATTTCTAACCTCTTATTGTATCTTCCCCATGAAGAGTATGGAATGGTGAAAATTAGATCTTCCAAATACCTATGCTGGGTCTTCCTTTCTACCTGCTAATAATTATAGTATAAAAAGGAAGACTTCAGGGTCAAATATTAATATTTTAAAGTGTGATGGAAACTTTCATCAAAATGCAACAAATTATAATTCCCAAAACTTGAATTTAAGGTAAAGGAGGAGAATTGCAGGACTAAGATAACATCTGAAACTTAGATGGGGGTAAAGAAAGGCCTAAACTTGCTTGCATAGCTTTCTTGGTTCTCCTTGTTCTCTTTAAATCGGCTCATAGTCAGCTGAATTCCTGGCCTAGCACCTCCCCAACAGAAAAACTATCCTCTTGCCAATGCAAGACTGTTTCATCTCTGTTCTGGAGCTATTTTTTTAAAGCCACTTCAGTGAGTATGGGTAACAGATTGTATTTGTCTAAAATGGTGAAATATATACACACACATACATATATGTGATATATATATTATACATATATATAAAGAATACAACAATTTGGAACATATATTCTTTTTGTACTCTTTTTATAATATGATATTGATATTCTTCTATTAAAGGATGGTGTATTAGGGTTCTGCAGAGGGACAGAACTAATAGGTAGGTGTATATATGAAAGGGAGTTAATTAAGAATTAACTCACACGATCACCAGGTGAAGTCTCATGATAAGCCATCTGTAGGCTGAGGAGGTAGGAAGCCAGCAGTGGCTCATTCCAAGTCCAAGAGCCTCAAAAGTAAAGAAGTCGACAGTGTAGCTTTCAGTCTGTAACCGAGGGCCTGAGAGTCCCTGGCAAACCAGTAGTGTGAGTCCCAGAGTCCAAAGGCTGAAGAATCTGGAGTCTGATGTCCAAGGGCAAGAAACATCCAGCAGGGGAGAAAGATGAAAGCCAGAAAACTCAGCAAGCCAGCTTATCCCACCTTCTTCCATCTGCTTTGTTTTAGCTGGTCTGGCAGCCCATTGGATGGTGCCCACCCATACGGAGGGTGTGTCTTCCTCTCCCAGTCCACTGACTCAAATGTCAACCTCCTCTGGCAGCGCCCTCACAGACACACCCAGAAACAATACTTTACCAGCTATTTAAGCATCCTTCAATCCAATCAAGTTGACACATAATATTAACTATCACAGATGGCATCTGTGTTTCCTCTTCTTGAATTTGGATAGTCCTGTGACTACAGTAGAAGTGATATTGTGTTACTGGTGAAACTAGGTTAGAAAGGTATGTGTTTAGCTTCTGCCTGGCTCTTTCTAGATGTTTGTCTTTTAACTCAATCACAATGTGAGAGGAAGCATTCTAGCCCACGCAGAGAGGTCACATGGAGAAAACCATGTGGAAAAAAACTAAGACCTCCAGACAAGTGCCAGCATCAACTGTGAGACATAAGTGAATGAGTCTTCAATAATTTTAGCCCCTCACCTTTCAGCCATTCCAGCTGACCCCCGGTGGAGCAGGGATGAGCTGTCACTGCCACGCCCTGGCCAAATTATAGCTTTGTGAACAAAATAAATGTTATCGTTTATTAAGCTGCTAGGTTTTGGGAAAGCTTGCTCTATAGCAATAATAACTGGAACATCTTGATACAAAAATATTTTCTCTCTCTCTCTCTCTTTTTTTTTTTTTTTTTTTTTTTTGAGACAGAGTCTTGCTCTGTCACCCAGGCTGGAGTGCAGCAGTGCAATCTCAGCTCACTGCAACTTCTCCCTCCTGAGTTCAAGCTATTCTCGTGCCTCAGCCTCCCAAGTAGCTGGGATTACAGGCATGCACCACCATGCTTGGCTGTTTCTGTATTTTTAGTAGAGATGGGGTTTTGTCCTGTTGCCCAGGCTGGTCTTGAACTCTTGACCTCAGGCGATCTGCCTGCCTCTGCCTCCCAAAGTCCTGGGATTACAGGTGAGAGCCACTGCCCCTGGCCTCTTTCTTTTTTTGGTATGTTCAATTTTTAACTCTTTCTCCTCACCCATGAATATATTCATTTCCCACTTGAAAAACAAAACCTTGACTCTACTTTCTCTTTCCATCTGTAGTCTTAGAAATCTACTGTTTTGAATATTCTATACTGGAACCTGTACTTTTGGAAAAAAAAATCAATTAGCCAAAAGTCAATTTATTGGAAATGAAATTCATGAATGTCTAATTTGCCAAATATCCCATTTTCGGCAAAGTTGTTTACCTCAGTTGTTTGGTATAGATTGTAGGTCCCTGGGGGCTGTGGGATGCCATGGCCCTCAGACATTTCCCTACCCCTGTCCTCTCTCCTCCATTCTTTTATTTTCCTTTGCTGATTCTAGCCTTGTTCTCTGATCCTCCATTTGCCCCAATGTCTTCTTCTCCCCAGTGTCCTCTCTTGGCTCCATAATATCTCTTTCTGCCCCTGAATCTGTGTAGTCTTCTCAGCCTCAACCTCCCGCAGGTCAACTTCTCAGGAAACCTCCTCTCCAGGATTGGCATCCTGGGCCATACATCCTTCTCTCTTTTCCTGGCAAAGGCCTGTTTTCCCTAGCACAACTCCTAATTTGTTTGTATCCTAATTTGTCTGTATCCAGCATCAGATGCAAACTGCACATTCTTTGAAATGCTATTATAAACTCAAAATGAAAACAAGTCAATTAGTAAGTCATAAACCTCTGTAAACTTTACAAATCGATATAAGGAACGTGATTTTGGCAAATTGGTAAAATCTGAAAATTTAACAGATTGGCAGACTGGTCATCTAGTAGATTGACATAGTGCTTGGGGTCCTCATCAGAGCATGTCCATTCCCTGTGCAATAGACATTGGTGAGTTGCAGTTACTCAATGGGCAAACCACATGCCTTGCAAGGCATAAGCAGCCCCATCTGACCACTGTGTATTGCTTCAACCTCTCTCCCACTGCCTACCTTCTGTCTTATTAAAGTTCAAGGAACACTGAACTCATTAGTCTCTAGGAAGCCCTTGCATCCTCTTGCACCTCTTGCATCTGTTCCTTTGCACATGCCCTTTCTTCTGTTTGCAAAACCTTGTCTGCTCTTGTTCACTTGGCAAATGTCTTCTGAAGTTTCAAGCCCTTGACTTTCTGAGGCCATCTTGCACATTTAGCTGGTCTGTCATCATTCACTGCTGCCTCTGTGTTTGCACAGCTCTCAATCACCAGTAGAGTGTTTTATCACAACTGAATGTCACCACTGGACTGTTAGACTTTGGAGGGGAGGCATCATAACTTTCATCTCTGTATATTCACTATCTAGCTTAGATACTGGCACATAGTAGGCTCTCAATAAATCTTTCTTGATAGAATAGCATTTACCTAGAAAGTATTGTTCCTACCATCTGCTGTTTAAAAATAATTCCTTCACAGAACCAGTTTAAAACTACTCCCTTAGGCTATATAATAAAGAGACATATAAAAAACATAAACATGTCTGCAATTTGTTTAAGACTTCTACTAAAATCACAGTTCACTTTTGTGGTCGAAAGCCTCTTGAATATATATCTGTGTCACTAATTTCTCTTAGTTTTAGTGGAAGAGAAAAGCTGATATCTACTCTAGCCCAGAGCATGCTTCCTTTTATTAGATATTTTATCAGATAACAGGAGGCATGCCCTCACCCATTTTTGTCTTTACTTACAGGGAACTCAGAGCTATGTTAATTTTTGTGTGTATGATTTTCTCCAAACTTGGATTCAAGTCTTAGCTCTGTTTCTTCTTAGCTCTGTGACCTTTCTGGGCCTTAATTTCCTCATATATAAAATTGGGTATCATAGTTGGTCAGCAGACTCACAGAAGTTTTGGAGAAAACACATGAAACATCGTAGGGAGAAACATTTTAGAAAGTGCTATCCAAATATATTACATTTTAATTGTTTTTCCTGAAGAACTATCTTAAAAAATATGACTTGTACAACTTAATATTTTTAGTTCCTTCTCTTGTAGTCAGGAGACAAAGGGTTCGAATATAGTAATCATATTCACTTCCATTTCCTACACTGTAGGTGAAATTTTTTAAATTTATATTTTTATGATAGTATTTGAACACATATCTTGAATTGTAAGCTTCCTCAAACTATTTTATGATAGCAGACGGGGTATGTTAAAAGTGAAAATTCAGTAAGAAGGAGCTAATTTGCTCATGACAGGTAATTTCATAGGAAACTACAGATACTTATTAACTAATTTATATAATAATATTTATTAATTTCTTATTGTGGGCCCAATTCTGCACTAAGTGCTTAAATGCATTATTTTTATTTTTTTATTTTAACAAAAAAAACTTTTGGAGTTGTTGCCTTTTATCTGTGTAGTTTAAAGAGAAGGAACTAAGGTTTAAGAAGTTAAAAGAAATCACATGGAGTTGGCAACATGGCTCACGCCTGTAATCCCAGCATTTTGAGAGGCTGAGGCGGGCGGATCACCTGAGGTCAGGGGTTCAAGACCAGCCTGACCAGCATGGCGAAACCCCATCTCTACGGGCGTGGTGGTGCATGCCTGTTATCCCAGCTACTTGGGAGACCGAGGCAGGAGAATCGCTTGAACCTGGGAGGCGGAGTTTGCGATGAGCCGAGATTGCGCCATTGCACTCTAGCCTGGGCAATAAGAGTGAAACTCCATCTAAAAAATAAAAAATCTATTCTACTTATGCCATTACTCATATTCCTTTAGCAATAAGTCATTTACTGCCCACTTTTACTCTTCAAGTCCACTGTATCTTATATCTACTTTGGATATTTCTTGGTCATATATGCATAATTGTATGATTTTTCATAATTATATTTTAAAATTGAGTCCAGTGATAATCATTGTCATTTCCTGAACAAATTTAAAGTTAATAATTGTGTTTTAAAAATATTTTATAATATTCTTGAACTACAAATTAAAAGCAGCCCTTTAGATGTAATCTTGCCTTCAGATAAGATAGGGTTTCTACTCACCTTGAGCTAATAAATCTATCAGACTCAAGTTGCCCACAATGGGTTCAATCTTTTTTTTTTCTCACTTTTTTTTTGATTGAGATTTGCTCAGTTTTTTTGAGCAAAGAACTTACGAGACTGTACAGATAGATGATCTTTCCTTACTGTAAGACTTTAACTTATGAATATAAGTAAATCCATATTACAAAAAGTCCTTTTGGTTTACAGAGTGATTCACAATAGGATCTCTTAAAAGCCATCTTTTTTAGGTCATTAAAATATCACATGATTTATAAACAATGAAAGATCATAAATATTAGTAAAGTGTGAGACACCTGGGCAGTGTCAGGAAACACATCAAAAACAATGTTTGATCTTTTAAAAATCTTGTGTAAATTGTTTTACAGGACAAAATCTTAGATATATAGTAGAGATAGATGATTATTTATATCTGATATATCTCGGATCACATCTAATTTTGCTTGATTATCAAACAGAAAATTGAATATGACTTGAACTTTTAATTGAAGCTCTAACTGAATGCTGGATTTATTTGGATAAATATTCCATCATTTATCAAAGAAGATATTTCTCTTGTATGCAGAAGATGTCATTGTTCAGAAAGTGATACTAGACTTGACCTTATCTGTTACCTTTTGTTAGTCTTAAGTCCTTTCTTTCATATTCATGTATTTTACAATGCTTAGCAGCGTGTCTGACATTAATAGCATGGCTAAAAACTTGATACGTTTTAGCCATTCATCTCCTCCTTCGTCTCATAGCACACTTCAACTCCAAATCATTATCATTTCATGCCTATTATAACCTTCTAATGTGTCTACTTTGTTATAATCTCTCCATCCTATAGACTAACACCAGAATAATAGTTTCAAAAAATACAACATCCCATCCCGGGTAACAAAGTGAGACTCCGTCTCTACTAAAAAGTAAATAAATTAGTTAGGCTTGGTGGTGTGCACTTGTGGTCCCAGCTACTCAGAGGCTGAGGCAGGAGGATCACTTTGAGCCCAGGAGTTGGAGGCTGCAGTGAGCTATAGCACCACTGCATTACAGTCTGGGTGATAGAGTGAGATCTTCTTTCAAATAAATAAATAAATAATTAAGTAAAAATGCAACTTCACATATGATATCTTTGTAGTAAAGGCTTTCAGGGGCTCTGCACAATGCCCCAAACCCTTTCACTTCTCTTTTATTTGGCATTTATCTACTTCCCAACCTTCTGTCCCACTATCGTGCTATGTCTCTGCATGGGTCCTCTGCTGCAGCCTAACTGTTCTATTCATAATTTCCCAAACCCAACTGCACAACTTCATGGCTTCTTTTCCTTTGCCTGCAATTCCTTCCCTTCCTCTCCACTTAGCTCAGTGCTCTCCTTCCTTCAAATTCCTCCAGCAATTACTGTTACTCCAGCGAGTGTCCATTTACTTCACATTTGCTGTTATAAAGTGTAACTAAGCTTTTTTTTATATATGCTTGGCCTCCCCCAAGATATTACATGTTTCTTGAAGACAAAGATTACATCTTATTTTGCTTTCTGCTTAGTAGGTCATCAGTAAGACTTTGTGAGTAGTAATGATTCTCTGTTCTCACTAGAGTCAGCAACGTCTGGAGTTACAGAGCAGTTTTTACAAGCTGCTTTCTTTGCCAAACAGGTGTATGTACGAGTGTGTAGCTTTATCACCCTGCCTCAGAGCACTCTGAGCTCCTTGTTTTCCTCTGGGAGCAGAGGAGGTCAGGCCTGGTTAGTGTTCCCTGGAGCCACCCCCTCTCTCGTATGTTGGGAGCTGAAAAGAATCTATATTTAACCAGGCCAGTAGCCACAGTTCATTCCTGTCTCCTCTGAAGTATTTTGTTAAGAGGCATCTCATCAACCTTGTTGTCTTTCTTGAGGATTCTTACCCTCCTTTTAACTCTTAATTTTAGTGTTACCAAGCTATTAAAGTTCTTCCTCTCTTTCTGAACTACCTCTGATAGTTTAAAAGAGAGAGAGAGGGCTGGGCGCGGTGGCTCACGCCTGTAATCCCATCACTTTGGGAGGCCGAGACGGGCGGATCACGAGGTCAGGAGGTCGAGACCATCCTGGCTAACACGGTGAAACCCCGTCTCTACTAAAAAATACAAAAAAAAAACCAAAAAACAAAAACAAAAACTAGCCGGGCGAGGTGGCGGGCGCCTGCACTCCCAGCTACTCGGGAGGCTGAGGCAGGAGAATGGCTAAACCCGGGAGGCGGAGCTTGCAGTGAGCTGAGATCCGGCCACTGCACTCCAGCCTGGGTGAAAGAGCGAGACTCCGTCCCCCCCCCCAAAAAAAAGAGAGAGAGAAAAGGCAAAACTTATATGGTGAGGCTTCTATTTTATTTTCAGTTATTCCAGAAAGTACAGTCAAATAGGAAACACTGTAAAATTTATATTTGCAGTAGTACCCTACCCCATCTGTTTGGTAAAACTGGACTCTGTTAATTATATCCAATTATTTCACTGGTAGAAACATCCAATTTAGAAACATTTGACTTTATACTAAAGAAATAAAATACAATGGAAGAGGAAAAATGCTTTAATATACTCATAGTCTTTTATTGCTTCAGTGAGCAGGTGAGGAAGAGAAGCAATTCTTTATTTCCAAATTATAAAGTACGATCAAATTTGAAGCTGTTAAAATATTGAACTTTTGCTGGAAAAAAATAAATGATTTGAAGCCCTGGTGATCACACAGACAATCCAGACAATTTGACAGCTATGAATTTATCTCACTTGTGAATGAATAACCTTTGTAACTCACTTGGGACTTAAATATTCCAAACACATTTCCCTGGAAACACTTCAAAAGGCATAGTTCATTTCTGTCTTTACCAAACAGCCCCTTTGGTTACCTTTAGTTTGCTGGCTTTGTGGTTTGAGTAAGGACTTGAAAGTTTGAAAATTAACGTAGTTAAAGGTTGCCAGTGGGTTTTGCTCCTATAATAATAAAACAAGATTAACTCTTTGATTATTTTATGGTTTAAACAGCTTCTTTTTTAACCTCTGAAATAAGAGAACTACATTGATATTATTTACAAAATTTCAGCTCTGTCCCTGAGCTAAAGTTCAATATATTTATATTTAAAAGAGGACACATTTCCCATAACTCACATGTAGCAGACCGGAATTAGTTGAATTCCACACAGTTCTTGGAGACTTGCTGAAAACAAATTATTTTTTAAAGATAGATCCAGGACTTTAGGTCAAGTGCAATACTAGTTTTAGAGAGTTTGTTGCACTATTATTTAAGGATCAAAACTACAAATGCACTTCCAGCATGGTGCTAAATTCAGAATCTTGAGTATCAAACAGTCCTGCTTCGAGGTTCTTAGAACTGATTAATTTTTTTCTTGCCCCACTCCACACAGCAGGCACATGCTGAATATTGTTGATGAAGTAACATTCCTGTCAAATGACATGTCAAACCTGTTCCTAACTGTCATATTATAAGACTTAAAAATAGTGCATGAAAGTATAATTAAGACATTAGTATTCAATTAAAAACATGTCTATTTGGTAATCCCAGTTACTCAGGGGGCTGAGGTAGGAGGATTGCTAGAGCCCAGAGTTCTAGACTAGTTTGGGCAACATAGTAACACCCCATCTCAAACATATATATGTGCTTATTTGGGGTAGTCTTGAAATATTTTTCATGTTTAAGACCATCGGCTGCACTACTTTACTGTTGCTGCCTGGGAAGAGTTCATGGAAAAAGATGAACTTCAGCTTCCATGAGAGAAGAGATTGGTCCTTTGCAGATGTGATGATGTTTCCAGAAATTGACTTTGAAAGGTTACGGTCAAAATAAAATTTTAAGCTTTAACTTATAACAGCTGAAATTTAACCCACATTTACTGTTTTATAAGCCCTTTTATTTCAAAAGAGTTTTTTTCGTTCTTTTGGTAAAGAAAACGACTCAGGGTAAGCATGGCTTTTCTCCTCTTCGCATCTCCTTTTAAAGGATCTTTCCTGGAAATCTGGCAAACTCTTGGACCACTTCTACCACATTTTCTTCCCCTTCCTGGCAAGGATCTCTGTCTTCTGTTACTCCCTGCTCACTGGTAAGAGAATTTCTACCATAATCTTTACTTACTGACAACTAAATCAACGTTTGTCAACTCCTGCCCTAGCTTCACTCCTGTAATTCCAATGACACACTAAGATGCATAAATATGTTTGAAACTGTACCCCTTCTCCCTGGTTATCTACTCTTAAAGTCAGCTTCTCTCGTTGGGTGTTCTCTTTCGGTTCATGACACCTTGAGATAGTAGGATGAGGTTTTCTTTGCCAGGGATAATTTTGTTGCAAGGCACAGATACAAGTTTAAACTAGGTGAAGCAAAAGGAAACATTTGAGGAAGGATATAGAGTATTGGTGTGAACCACAGGCAGGAATTGCTGCTGGATCTCACTAGGGAGTAGGGAACTGGTCAAGTAAGCCAGATGAAGACAGATACTCTCTCCTCTGTAGTTTTCAGTGGTGTCTTGTCATTGCTTTTCTCTGCATATCTGCCAGTTTCTCCTCCTCCTCCTCCTCCTCCTCCTCCTTCTCCTCCTCCTCCTTCTCCTCCTTCTCCTCCTCCTCCTCCCCCTCCTCTTCTTTCTCCTTTCTTCCCTCATTTCTTCTTCCTCTTATAACCTCTTTAGTCTATTGTATTTGTGTAGCATCTTCATAGAGTCCCACAAATTTCTCTCTAAACCCTGAGTTTTCCAGGACCTGCAGCTGAGACTCTTCCAGATTTCAATTTGCATGGTCCAGAATGGGCTCCATGTGGTCTTCATCACCCAGCCCAGTTCAGTCTCTGCTTGATCAAAGGAGGAAAGGATGTTTCAGTATAAGTATGAGGAACTATAAAGAGCCATGTTCCATAGCTGAGCAGGGGGACATGAGCCTAGCAGCACCTTTAAATTGTCTACTGGATAGTTGAAAGAACATTTTGTACCATCCTCCAAGGGGATAATGTTTACCATCAGAGGCTTCATTTCTTTATTTCTAGGATGAACGTGTTTTGCAAATTAATTTTAGTGTGCTACACAAATGTAAGATGCTATCTTAGTAATTCAGGTTCTGAAGTTTGATGTCATGGGTGTTCTTTGCCTCCTAGATCTTACCAGTCACCATTGTTTGTCAGTTATTTCTTCACAATGTCTATTGAAGGATCTCATCACGTTTAGAGAGCTGTGGTCATGCCCCCTAAAGTGAACTTGGAGGTTTTATACCCCTCGTGGCAAGTTCCTGCTGGGACCAGCAGCTGCAGCCACCTAGTCCCTAACTCAGTCTCAAGTTGGGGTCCTCAGGCAATTGCTGTGCCTGACAGGATGTGCCAGGTCATTGGGCAGGCACTTGATAGGTTTGCCAAATACCCAGAACCCAATGAATGCAGTAATGTTGTCCCCTCCCCATTCTACAGACCAAGAAATGGGTGCCTGACACTGTGCCTGGGTCCTTTAGATTCAGATCATGAAGGTGGAAGAGATCTTGGCTAGCAAGTGCCATTGGCTACCCATCGAGCAGTTCCATAACTCCAGGATGAAGTTCCCACTGTCCTAATGGGTCCCACATCACCAGCACAAGCTACACTCCACCACCAAGAGATCCAATACCGTCTAGGTGCAGGGCCCTCTCACCCTGGGTCTACCCAAATAAACTCAAGAATGCCAAAAACAAAATCCAGCATCACACAAATGTTTCCTGATTCCATTTCTTTCCCTGATCCTCCTTTCTACTGTTACCAACATTCTTGCTGAACTTCTTATCATCTTCCCCATTTCTCCTATTATAGAAGCTTTTTAATTTTAATTATTCATCCTACTTGTAGTCTCTCTTTTTGCCGATTCATCATTCATATTGCTGACAAGTTGGTCATAAAGCACTCCTTCTATCTTGTCATTCTCCTGCTTGAAGACTTCAGTGACTCCCCACAGCCTACCAGAGGAAGTCCAAATGGCTTATTCTGACAGTGTAAGACCTTGACCATTACTGCAACCTTTGCAGACAGCTGTAACTATTCACTTCCCTGGCTTTGTACTCCAGCTAAACTCTGCCCTAACCTGCCTTGAACTTTTCTAATTTTATGCTTTTGCTTAAACCAATTTTGCTGGCCTGAAATGCACTCCTTTCTCTCTGCCTCCATAAATCCCATCCATCATTCAAGTCACAGTGCAAGTCCTTTATTCTTTGTGAAGCCTTCCAAATTCAGTCCAGCCCAAGTGATGCTGTATTCTCTTAATTATAACTCTGAATTAGTATTTTCTGCCTGTCCAATTCATTTAACAAGTCCTCTACTTCTGAAAATTTAATTCTGTTACGCGGTGCAACTTAAACACCTTTCAGTGGTTTTGTTTCTTCAATCAGATTATGTATTTCATGTGGCAGAGACATTTCTTCTACCTTCCTCATGACACCAATTACCATACCTTACACATAGCAAGAACTCCTAAAATACTAAACATTAAGACAGAAATCCCTTCAGAGAGTTTTCCACAATGCTGAATATACATCAACCTGCTAAAACTTGGTTGATTTTTAATTTTAATTTGTTCTTCTCATACTACTTGTATTTTAATTCATTCTTCCCTAAAATAAATAAAATTTATTTTATTTTAATTTTTTTTATTTCAAATAAAGCAAAAAAGGTTAATTTATAGACTTTAAAAATATGAATTGTTTTATATTAACATGGAAGTTATAGTTTTCAGGTTGCAGTACAACTTTAGTTGTGGTTACAATTGAAGTTACAGTTTTCAGGTTGCAGTGTGAAGGGTAGTAGTGTGCGATTGTTGACTGACTCCCAGTATCTTATTATCTGAGTAATAGAATAGGAGGAGAACAGAATTGATTTCCAGGCACAGAAAAATGTCCTGTGACTTACAGGGCTAGGCAAAAGGGAAGGAGTATGTCAAATGTTAAAATGCAGTGGCCTGTTGCCAAAAGAAATGCAAAACAGCATTAAGGATGTTTGGTTGACCTGAAGAGTGAACTGCTGGTTCTATAAGTTTCTAATGGCTTAGGACAGGATTTTTGTCACGGGGAGAAGCTAGTCTTTAACTTCTCCCTCATCACAAATTTCCACTCAGCTTTCTGGGAACTTTTTTCTATTTTTTTTCCTATGGGAATGAATCTTTGATATATTTGGAGTAAATGGAATAGTATTTATTTGGAAAAAAGAAACTTAGCATTTAATTTGCTTGTTTATCTACTCAGCAAATTGAAGACTTGATGCACTAAATACTAAAAATACAATGCAATTATAGATATAATTTCTTGTATCTTATGGAGAGAAGAGTATAAAGCAAATTGTAACTATAACCATAAGACCATAAGAAATCAGATTTAGAAACTGTGAGATATTTCTGGTATAATTAGAGGTAGATGCAGTTATTTTGACTTTATCTATGCCTACCTTTCTTAAAATTATACATGTGGATATGAATCTCTTTGAAAGACTCTTCTGGTGTTAAAATCATATTTGTCCTATCAATTAGAACTTTTCCTTTCCTCTTTGAATGTGTCGTTTCTTTGAGATAATTGTTCTAAGGCCTCTGGTTTTCTAAGCTTTAATTATATTTGATACCTCCTTAATGTAACTTATATTTCCCCACATTGTATCTTTTTAAAGCCATGCAGTTCTGAAAATATTAATCCCGGTCATTCATTCATTCTACATTCCAATGAGTGTTTGCTATGTGGCAGGCACTGTGTCGGAATCAATGATAGAGTACAAATCATAGAATCACAGAGCTCTAACATCAGAAGCAATTGTTTTTAATGTTGATATCCTTCTCTTCACAATGACAGAAGCAAAATTGAAGAGTTTAGATTTCCAACGGTCTTAAGCAGTGGACTTATTCCTCCTAGACCTCCTTGAACCTATGAATGCTTTGTAAGTCCTTTTGTTAGTCTTTGACAGCCATCTCTCTGGACTTTACCTTCTTTGTTGAATATGTTTCTTTAAAATTGGAGCTTATCAGAAAGCTCTCTCCTCATCCAGACTGATTTCTTTACATAATAACCTTTAACATTTTCATAGAGCTATGTCATTAATACAATTGCTATCAAAGCTTAGAATATAACAGAAAAAAATACACATGGTATATAATGTCATACAATATGAAGGTGCCATCAGATGGAAAGGAAGTAGAGCTAACAAATTCCAAACAAATAAATATGTAGCATTTACATCTTTTTACAACCGGGAAAAGAACTAGGGAGATGGGGGTTGGATTTGACTCCAGGTTTTTCTAAATGCAAACACAGTGCTATTTCCACTGGGCACCATATCTCCAAGGTAGCCGCATTTGGACAATTTACCTGTCAGGATCACTTGTGTCCTATTTCCTATTTTCGAAGCCACAAAATTGTGATCTTCACACCCATGGGTCCCTTATAATTCTTTTATTAGGAGACCAATAAACTAAATATGATAGCAGATGTTCAAAAATGCCTAGAAGAAGATTGTTTGGACATAAAACTGGGCCTGATATGTGGTGCTAAAAATGTAACAGGTGCATCTGAAAAAGAAAACAAAAGAAGTAAAAGAAAAACATTCTTCACTTAAGAGAAAAAAAAACAACACCAAACCTACTTTAGGCCTAAGGAGAATGATTAGCTTAGCATACATTCATTTAACTGGTTACAGAAAATATAAATATGTTTTTATAGCATAAAGTTTGAGTCGACTTGGCATGGAAATTTTAGAAAAAAATATACAGCATTTGCTGTACTATCTTTAATTAATTACTATTATTTTACACTTGGAAGGTGGACATTTTTAATAAAAAGTTGATGAAAGAAAGAACATTTGGCATCATTACAAAATTTGAAGAAGCAAGTTCCTATTCTTTCTGCCAAAAAGTATTTAGGACAGATTCCGGTTCATTCTTTCAGCCAGACACCTATATTTTAAGTTTATCAATATTTTCAATGTTTCAGAGCAAGTATGAAATTACCACCTTGATAACCTGGTACACTTAACTGAAAAATTTTTGTAATCCTAAAACAGAATCTGTGGCAGAGTGTAATTTTTTTTCTCTGTTATTTCACTATCTCCTCCTTCCCAGTTTAGTTGGGAGAGAACATCCTGCTAATGTTCAGAGCTGTTGTAGAGTTCTTTGGTTCACAATGGAACGAGAAAGAGACTAAAAGTGATAGACATAAAACTGAAAAAGTTATCTAATCCTGTATCATTCTTCATCTGATAATCTGTATGTATAATTTCAAGAGCTTTGGTGCATTTGTGGGTGTTTAGGGACTTCACAATGAAAAAAGGCAAGAATATTTGAGCCTCCTTCTATAGCAATATACCTAAAGTTATTAAGCTGTGCTAAATGAATTAAGAAAAGTGTCTAGTAAAATATCTACAGCATATGATAAATTTAAAAATATGTCAAAATGCTGCAATTTGTAAAGCTGAAAATCTTGGTTTTCAACTTCCGAGTATTTGGGTGCAACTTCCTCTTGTATAAAGCTCAAGGGTATACAAGTTTCAGTGACCATAAAACAACTTGGTGAGTGTTAAGCATATCCACTTGGCTTTCTAAAAAGATGATGTAGAAAAGCTTAGAACATCAGTCCTCTTGCACTCCACCAGACATTGTGTCAGTTGCTTCTTGGGTGATCATTCTAATCGCGTAAGAATATCTTTTATTTTTAAGCCTAGTCCACTTCTGCTTTAAGTACTATGAAAAAAAATTTATTTTTTGGTGATATTGGTTAACTTTTAATTACTCTACCTTTCTATGGTTGACCTGAGAATTATTTCATTGTTTGTAACACATCACTAAGTAATAACCCGTTATCTACAGGCTGCATCTGCCAGAAGATAACCAATATTGTTAGCCTACATTGCAGAAGTTTAAATTCCTTATCCTCAAGCAAAATTTCATAAGGGGACCCTCAGAGTATTTTTCAAAAAACCATCCATTTTTGAAGAGGTAAAGAGATAGCTCTTCAGACAGTTTTTTAATGTAAGTGAATTATTCTGTACTTTTCAGTAACAACTTCAATGGGTTATAGGGAAATACTGTACAATTTACTTCTGTAAGCATACAATTCAAGTTTTTTTTTAGTGTGTTCACCAAGTTCACTATCATCACCACTACCTAATTTCAGACCATTTTCTTCATCCCAAAGAGAAACCCTGTACCCATTAGCAGTTACTCTCCATTCTTCCTTCTCCCACGTCCTGGCAACCACGAATGTACTCTCTGTCCCTTTGGATTTACCTACTAAAGATATTTCTTACAAATGGAGTCATCGAATATGTGGCTTGTTGTATCTGTTTTTTTAAAAAAATTTAACATAATGTTTTCAAGGCTCATCCATGTTGTAGCATTTATCAATATTTTATTCCTGGCGGGGCATGATGGTGGTCATACCTGTAATCTCAGCACTTTGAGAGGCTGAGACAGGCAGATCACTTGAACCTAGAGTTCAAGACCAGTCTAGGCAATGTGTGCCTACAAAAAAAAAAAAAACCCAAAAAACTAGCTGGGCGTGGTGGTGTACGTCTGTGGTCCCAGCTACTAGGGAGGCTGAGGTGGGAGGACCACCTGAGCCTGGGAGGTTGAGGTTTCAGTGAGCCATGATCATGTCACTGCACTCCACCCTGGGCAACAGAGTGAGGTCCTGTCTCACAAAAATTTTTTCATTCTTTTTCATGGCATGCATATACTGCACTTTATTTTTCCATCAGTGGATGGACATTTGGGTTCCACTTTTTGGCTAATGTAATTAATGATGCTATGAACATTTGTGTACAAAATTTTTTATGTAGACATATAATTTTAATTCTTTTGGGTATATACCTAAGAGTATTAATAGAATTTCTGGTCATATGGTAACCTGTGTTTAATTTTTTGAGGACCTGTCCAACTGTTTTCCAAAATGGCTGCATTTTATAATCTCACTAGCTTTGTGTGAAGGTTCCAATTTCTCCACATCTTCACCCAAACTTGTTATTTTCTATAGCTATATATTTGTGTCTGTGGGGAAGTAGCTCCACATTGTATGTATTGAATATTAAGTAAAGAATCTCTGCTTTTGTGCATCTCTGTTTCCATGATTATCCTTATTCCATGAGGATAAGATTCCAACCTCATCTTATCTTTGAACAACTGTAGCAACTCTTAAATGATTCTTTCATGCTATACTTATCTACACAATAGTCGCAGAGATCTTTTAAAAATGTATGTGGCAAATGTTTCAGAAAGCACATGTGCTAGAATTTTTTCTGTATCTGCAATAAAACATCAGTAAGATCTAAGTATTTTTCAGGCTCTTTGAATTGGATTTATATTTCTTTTAAATATATCTCTGAGTTTTGATTTGCTTTAACATTGGTGAAGGAAGTTGTGGTACATTTGGGTTTTATCTGCAAGACATTTAGATTAAAACGGCAGTAAAAGTCAAGCATTTATAAGATGATACTAATAGCTAACTTTTATTGAGTACCCACTATGTACTGAGCAGTTATCTAAGTATTTTCTATATGTTTAACTCATTTATTCCTCATAAAATTCTGATGAGGTATTATTAAACTTATTTCACAGTACAGGGGAATAGGGGGACAGAGAAGTTAAGTAACTTTCCCAAGGTCACACAGCCAGTAAGTGGCAGAGTCAAGATTCTAACCAAAAAATCTGGTTACAGAGTCCACATGGGTAACCACCAAACTATCCTGTCATTTTGTCTTAGTTGTTGTCTGAGATATATAAGACTTAAAATAGTAGGTGACGACCAATATTTTTTTTTACTTTGACCTGATGTCTATTGAAAAAATCTAGCATCTGAGGACTATGGGAAAAAAAGAAATTTTTTTTTTTTTGAGACGGAGTCTCGCTCTGTTGCCCGGGCTGGAGTGCGGTGGCCGGATCTCAGCTCACTGCAAGCTCCGCCTCCCAGGTTTATGCCATTCTCCTGCCTCAGCCTCCCAAGTAGCTGGGACTACAGGCGCCCGCCACCTCGCCCGGCTAGTTTTTTGTATTTTTTAGTAGAGACGGGGTTTCACCATGTTAGCCAGGATGGTCTCGATATCCTGACCTCGTGATCCGCCCGTCTCGGCCTCCCAAAGTGCTGGGATTACAGGCTTGAGCCACCGCGCCCGGCCATGAAAAATTTTAAAAATTAAAAAAATTAAGAGTTAATCATTTTCTGGCATTCAATAGGGTAGTTGAAAATATTCACACTTTTATTAATTTTGTATAATATCACCATGTCCGATTATAAGGTTGTATATTTTAAACATCCATGTTTCTATAATACCACCTAGAGGTTTACAGAATTACTTCTGCCACACTTAAAAAACCAGCTTGAGCAAAAAAGTACTGGACTACTTAAAGGATAACTCCTAAAAGACATTCTTAGAAAAATAACATTTTCTGAAATGTGCACAATAGTCATTGTCATATTATGATATTGCCTGCCAGTTCGCGTGCTACTCTTTCCTCCTCCTACGTCTTTTAAACCATCTAATAGAGCATTGTGTGTTTCTGAACATTTACATTCAATTTGCTAAATGTCACCAGGGAAAAATAAAACAGAGAGGACATCAGCTAATAATGTACTTTTACATTCCGTCATCCTATGCATGGTTCCATGTCTCACCATGCTGACCTAATTTGCCATGACAGGAACATGGCCCTGATTTCAGAACATTCCAACTGTGGCAATCACTAAACCTTATTGGGAATTTTTGCCCCCTTAGCAAATTGAACCAGATTGCTTTTCTCAGGACCATTTGAGATGGGTATCTGTGAATAAGGCGGGTGGGCTATGATGAAGAGTTGAGAAATGGAGCTTTTATATTACAAATATACTGAAGCTTTATGTAAATGTATATGATTACAGGGTGACTGATTTTTGCTGTGAAGGTGGATTTGGGGAGAAAAAATATAAAAAGCACATTTTATTAATACTTCCTAATGTGTGGCCTTGGACAAACCTCTTTCCTGAGTTTCCTCACGTCTAAAATGAGGATGATGATAATAATATCTATGTTTCAGAGTTTATCAGACAATTAGATGAGGATTCACTCTAAGCATTTAGAACAATATCCAGCATTCAAAAAACATAAATTCTGATTGTTATAATTTTTACTTTAACATTTTTGAAATAAAAATTATTCTACGTTTACAAGAATAATTTATTCCTAAAATCTTTGGCTGATCAACTGTAATATATAGATTGTATTATATTTCTATAACAACTTATGGTGCACCAGTACTTGATCATAGGCATATAATTCATATGCATGTCTCAGGCCTCAGCAGTCCACAGGTGAAAGTGCTGTTTCATCAAGATTAATAGTGGGCTTTTGACAGTGCCTAGACCCCATCTGTTTGCCCAGGATGTCAGTTTCCATGCTTTTACATTTCTTCTAGTAGCTTCATGTGCTAGGATAAGTTTTGTTCACCATCTCCTATCTGAACTTCTTCATCAAGAGTCCTCACTAGTGTCCTCCTCCAGAAGCCCTTGGGAGACTGTTGTACTGTCCACACATGTGCCACCTGGAGCTCTCAAAGACATGGGGCAGTGATGTGGACAAGAATGTCTGTTCCCCAACCCCAAATGCTCAGTCGGCCTTTGTTTCTTGGGTCCCTAAAAGGGGCCCCACCTGAGCCCGGAATCTCACACTTGGTTTGTCATCTCCCTAGACCTCTCACATAGGAGAATATCTTGCAGATACTGAACTGGAACTTTAAAAATTCCCCTCTTTGAGTCATATTACCATCAAGACTTGAACATTTTACCTTCAAGTATAAACTGAGAGAGAGAGAGAACCCTGATGCTGCCCAGAACAGAATTTAGTCAGCATTCATTCTGTGAGCTCTTTAGTGAGCCTGTGGCTTTGTAGGGAGGTCTCTAAATAATGCTTTTTTAAAAAATATGTTCAGAAGTGGGCTTGGAGACTGGAACAGAAGTTCTCAAATTTTTGGCCTTGAGATGCTTTTTAACTCTTAAAAAATTGTGGAAGACCTTAAAAAGCTTTTGATTTGTGTGGATTATTGATATTTACTTAATAGAACTTTAAACTGAGAAGTTATAAAATAATTAAATATATAGTCATGTGTCACTTAATGATGGGGCTACATTCTGAGAAATGTGTCATTAGGTGATTTCATCATTGTGGGAACATCACAAGGGTACGTATTCAAACCTAGATGGCCTAGCCTATTGCATATCTAGGTTATATGGTCTAGTCATTGCTCTTCGGCTACAAACTTGTACAACATGTTACTCTACTGAGTACTGTAGGCAGTGGTAGCACAATGGTAATTAAATGTGTATCTAAACATAGAGCAGATACAGTAAAAATAGGGTAGAAAAGATTTTTTAAAAGGGCACATTTGTGTAGGACACTTGCCATGAATGGAGCTTGTGGGACTGGAAGTTGCTCTGGGAGTCAGTGGGTGAGTGGTGAGTGAATGTGAAGGCTTAGAACATTACTGTCCACTACCGTAGATGTTGTAAACACTGTACACTTAGGCTACACTAAATTTATTTCAAAACTTTTCTTTCTTCAATAATAAAATAACCTTAGCTCACTGTAAATGTTTTACTCTGTACACTTTTAAATTATTTTAAAACCTTTTAACTTTTTTGTAATAACACTTAGCTTAAAACACATTGTACAGATGTAAGAATATATTTTCTTTATAACCTTATTCTATAAGCTTTTTTCTACTTTTACAATTGTTTATTTTTCTTTGTAAACTTTTTTTGTTAAAAACAAAGACACAAACACACACATTAGCCCAGGCCTGCACAGGGTGAGGATCATCAATATCACCGTCTTCCACTTCCACATCTTGTCCCACTAGGCGGTCTTCAGGGGCAGTAACATATGTGGAGCTGTCATCTCCCATAACAGTGCCTTCTTCGGCTGGGCGCAGTGGCTCACGCCTGTAATCCCAGCACTTTGGAAGGCCGAGGCGGGCAGATCACGAGGTCAGGAGATTGAGACCATCCTGGCTAACATGGTGAAACCCCATCTCTACTAAAATAGAAAAAAATTAGCTGAGTGTGGTGGCAGGTGCCTGTAGTCCCAGCTGCTTGGGAGACTGAGGCAGGAGAATGGCATGAACCTGGGAGGCCGAGATTGTGCCACTGGTCCCCAGCCTGGGCGACAGAGCAAGACTCAGTCTCAAAAAAAAAAAAAAAGCAATGTCTTCTTCTGGAATACCTACTGAAGGACCTGCCTGAGGGGCTGTTTTACAGTTTTTTTTTTCTTTTGTAAGTAGAAAGAGTACACTCTGAAATAATAACAAAAGTATAGCATAGTAAATACATAAACCGGTAACCTAGTCATTTGTGATCACTATTAGTATTCCATACTGTACATAATTGTATATGCCAGACTCTCATACAACTGGCAGTGCAGTAGGTTTTTTTTTGCTCCAGCATCACCATAAACACTTGAGTGATGCATTGTGTTGCAATGTGATGGTTATGATTTTACTTGGCAATAGAATTTTTTCGGCTTTATTGTAATCTTATATGACTACTGTTGTATATACTGTCTGCCATTGACTAAAATGTTATGTGGTGCTTGAGTGTAAATTCACTGTAAAATATCAATGATATCAATAAAAACCAATAACAAACCCATTACATGTTACCATAAATAACATATTTTTCTTTTAAAAAACTATATTTTCTGAAACCAGAAAAAAATTAGAGCGGCACTGCTTAACAATTTGCAAATGTCTGCCTTAATAGAAAGCACCTGGATTCTCATGTCTTCTGTGTTCAGTGTTTTAAGATATCACACATCATGTAGCTTCTGGAAAATGGCACCGTATGAGTGTCAAAGAATGAGAGTGAAAAGGAACGTAACATTTTAGTATATGAGAATGGTTTTGATCTTGCAGACCTCTTGAAAAAGGCTTACAGGCCCCATGCTGAGAACTTGTTGACTGTAGCTTGAGTAACTTATTTCATAGGGAGATTTCAGGCTACTATTTAGAGAAAACTGTCTTTGCCAGTCTTGGTGATTGTGGAAATAACACACAGAGAGCAAGGTAGAAGAGGCAGTGGATGAATACATCCTAATCTCCTTCTGGACTAAAATCCAGCCTTTGTGACTGGGGGAGTTACATTTATCCAGAGGAGTTCCTGGATGATACCTTAGAGGTAAGGTACAGCATGCATGGATGAGGAATGTTTGAGTTTGGCTTTCTTGAGCTGTTCCTTGTACCCAAATGGAGTGGGTAAGACACTGAAGAGGGATGGATAATGAAGTTTGAATGGGAAACTCACCAGAGGAAATCATAGTAGTAGACATGGAGTGGCCCTGTGACTGAGGGCTGTGGGGCAGACCTCTTGGGACTAGAACCAAGGGGGAACTACAACCGCTTCTCAGGGCTTCTTGGCAGATGTAAGAATATATTTTTACATTGCCGATGAGCTGGGGCCCAATAGGCAGGGACGACTCCAGTCTCTGACCCAATGGTGAGAGAACTGAGCATAGGTGCTAGTGGGGCCAGCTACCAGGCATCTGAGATTTACTGCTGGAGGACAAGCAAAAAGACCTGGATGTGGATTTCTCCTTTCTCCCCTCATCAGGAGACCCCTTAGGCTTTACTTTTGCTTACCCTCAGTTGCCGTCTTGGAATACAGCAGGGTGTGGTGGAACAAATCAGAATGGTTGGCTATTTATGTTAAAAAAGGCTAAGTTACCTTTAAAAAATTCAAGTTGGTCGATTGACAGAAATTAATGGATTATTGCTGTGGTTTGAATGTGTCTCCTAAATTTGATGTGTTGGAAATGCAATCTCCAAATTTATATGTTGATGGTATTTGGAGGTGAGGCTTTTGGGAGGTAATTATAATTAGGTAAGATTATCAGAGTGGGACCCCTATAATGGGGCTGGTAGCTTTATAAGAAGAGAGATCTAAACAGCACACTCTTACTCTCACCATGTGAAGCCCTTTGCCAAGTTATGATGCAGCAAGAAGGCC
Organism: Trachypithecus francoisi; assembly: GCF_009764315.1. Taxonomy (NCBI): domain Eukaryota; kingdom Metazoa; phylum Chordata; class Mammalia; order Primates; family Cercopithecidae; genus Trachypithecus; species Trachypithecus francoisi. Next base: position 43,529,757 of record NW_022681463.1, read on the forward strand.
CTCACCAGATGCCAGCACCATACTCATGACTTACCAGTCCCTAAAACTGTAAGCTAACTGAAACTCTATTATTTATAAATTACCCAGTCTGTGGTATTCTATTATAGCAACACAAATGTACTATGACAATTGTAGTACCTAATGTAGCCTTTTTCTCCTCCTTCTGCTACCTAACATGTTGGAACCTTATGAGTAAGATCAGATAGTTATAGAAAATATAAAGATACTGTATTAGTCCATTTTCACATTGTTATAAAGAAATACCTGAGACTGGGTAATTTATAATGAAAAGGGGTTTAATTGACTCACACTTCAGCATGGCTGAAGAGGCCTCAGGAAACTTACAGTTTTGGCAGAAAGCAAAGGAGAAACAAGCACCTTCCTCACAAGGTGGCAGGAAAAAAAGGGAGAGAGTGAAGAGGGAAGGCTCCCTTATAAAACCATCAGATCTCATGAGAAACCACTCACTCACTATCATGAGAACAGCATGGGGGAAACTGCCCCCATGATCCAATCACTTCCCACCAGGTCCCTCCCTTGACATGTGAGAATGACAAGTTAGTTACTTCCATGATATAATGTGATATAGGCATTGGATAAATTCTCTAATTTCAAATGGGAGAAATTGGCCAAAACAAAGGGGCTACAGGCCCTATGCAAGTCTGAAATCCAGTGGGGCAGTCATTAAATCTAAAGCTCCAAAATAATCTCCTTTGGCTCTGTGTCTCACATCCAGGGCACAGTAATGCAAGAGGTGGGTCCCCACAACCTTGGGCAGCTCTGCCCCTGTGGCTTTGCAGGGTACAGCACCCCCCAGTTGCTTTCATGGGCTGGTGTTGAGTGACTGTGACTTTTCCAGGTGCACGTGCAGGCTGTTGGTGGATCTACCATACTAGGATCTGGAGGACAGTGGCCCTCTTCTCACAGCTCCACTACGCAGTGCCCCAATGTGGACTCTGTGTGGGGTCTGCAACCCTACATTTCCCTTCCGTACTGACCTAGCAGAGATTTTTTTCATGAGGGCTCAACCCCTGCAGCAGACTTCTGCCTGGACAGCCATGTGTTTCCATACATCCTCTGAAACCTAGGCCGAGGTTCCCGAAGCTCAGCTCTTATCTTCTGTGCACCTACAGGCCCAACACCACATGGAAGCCCCCAAGACTTGGAGCTTGCAGCCTCTGAAGCAATGGCTTGAGGTGTATGTTGCTCCTTTTAGCCACAGCTGAAGCTGGAGCAGCTGGGATGCAAGGCACCATGTCCCAAGGGTGCACAGAGCATCAGGGCCCTGGGCCCAGCTCACAGAACAATTTTTCCCTCTTAGGCTTCTGGGTCTGTGATGGGAGGGGCTGCCACAAAGTTCTCTGACATGGCCTGGAGACAGTTTCCCCATTGTCTTGGTGATTAGCATTCTATATTACTTATGCAAATTTCTGCACCTGGCTTCAATTCCTCCCCAGAAAATGAGTTTTTCTTTTCTACCACATGGTCAGGCTGCAAAATTTCCAAACTTTTATGCTCTGTCGCCTCTTGAATGCTTTGCTACTTAGAAACTTCTTCTGCCAGATACCCTAAATTAGCTTTCTGAAATTCAAAGTTCCACACTTCTCTAGGGCAGAGGCAAAATACCACTAGATTCTTTGCTGAAGAATGCCAAGAGTTCCCTTTGCTCTGATTCTCAAGAAGTTCCTCGTCTCCATCTGAGACCATCTCAACCTGGACATCATTGTCCACATCACTATCAGCATTTTGGTCAAAATCATTCAACAAGTTTCTAGGAAGTTCCAAACTTTCCCACATTTTCCTATCATCTTCCGAGCCCTCCAAATTGTTCCAGCCTCTCCTCATTACCCAGTTCCAAAGTCACTTCCATGTTTTCAGGTTATCTTTATAGCAGTGCCCCATTCTTCAAGATACCAATTTCTTGTATCAGTCTGTTTTCACACTGCTATAAAGAATATGTGAGACTGTATAATTTATAAAGAAAATAGGTTTAATAGACTCACCGTTCCACATGGTGAAGGGGAGGCCTCAGGAAAACTATAATAATGGTGGAAGGCAAAGGAAAACCAAGTACCGTCTTCACAAGGTGGCAGGAAAAAGAGAATGAGAGTGAACAGGGAAGAACCCGTCAACGGGTTCTCCAATCTCATGAAATCTCACTGTTATGAGACTAGCATGGGGGAAACTGCCCCATAGTTTAGTCGCCTCTCATTAGGTTCCTCCCTTGACACATGGGGATTACAACTGATAAGAGATTTGGCTGGGGACACAGCCAAATCATATCAGATGCTTGATTTCTCTATGTTCGAGTGAATTGTGCTTAAATTAGTAACTGCACGATAGCTCACAATAAGTCCAAGAAGCCTGAAAGAAAGCTATTGTGCCATTTCTTTATTACTTTACCTCTACTCATGTCTCAATTCCCAAAACTTCTCACTTCCTTCTAACCCCTAACAGTAACCTCATGCATACCACATTTTGTATATGGAGCCAGCAAGGTTACTGGTCTGCTAATTCCCCATCAAGTGTTTTTGAGTCTGTAATAACTAGATCATTTTGCTGTATCTCCTTTTGTGTGTATATGTGTGTACATGCTTGCTTATGCATGTATAATTTTGGAGTTTGTATGTTTAGGAGTATGTATGTTATATATGATTATGCATATATAATTTTAGGAGTATGTTCTCAAAATCTTTGAAATTATGTACATTTTAAGACTCTAGGGTCAAAGAGTTTTCGTATATGAAATAAGGAGTTTGAGTTTTTTCCTGTTATTCTTCTTTCTTCGCAAATTTTTGATTTACAGTACTGGGCCTAATCCATATCACTAATATGATGTAGTGGATTTCTGCTGTGAGTCCTTTGAGCCCTATTCTTCATTCTATTTCCTGATCCCTACTCTCTGCAGCTGGTAGGAGTTGTTTGGAATAGAACAGTAAGCTTCCTTGCTCTCTGGTTCCGTCACCCACTGATTTTCACCAATGGGGTAAACCAGCTGGGCATCAGAGGGAGGGTTAAAAGTGAGATTGGCTCCCTGCCTGCAAAGTTGCCAAGAAGTGACTACGTACTTTAAGGTTATGACTGTGCCAGGTGGCCCTGTCCTCGCAGCCTCCCTTGTCTCTTGTTTTCTTTGACTGCTCTACCTCCTTTAGGCCTGGGGACATTAATGGCCTTCTACTCTTACTAGCCCTAGATACTGCCCTCTCTCTGTGGCTTCCCTACATGTCATCCATAGCTTTGTAAATAGTTTATTGAATATTCCTCTCATTATGCAGTGAGCCACCTGTTCTCACCAGGAGCATGACTGATATACATGGGCATCTTTAGTTTATCAAACCCAGTTTTCTCAGCAGTAATATAAGTCCCTGTCATCTTATTTACAGTGCTGCATCTAGAACCCAGCATCTGAAATTACTTATAGGTTAACTGTACTATTCAATTCTTGAATATAGAGCGTGTATACTTGACTTTTTAAAACCAGGGAAGGGGGAAATCATCAGACCTTATTTCAGGGGCTTGTGTTTGCCCAAATTTTTCCCTTCCTCCCTTCCTTCCTCCTTTATTCCTTCCTCCCCTTTCTCTCTTCTTTTCTTTTGTTCTTCCTTCCTTCCTTCTCAAACATGTTTCTTAATCTGGGAAACTACATCCCAATAATCTTGTGTGGATTGGCAATAGTAAAAGAGGTTTGAAATAGTTAATGTCATAGAATACTTTTTCTTTTCTTTTGAACCAAGATAGAGCTTTTAAGACAGATCTTTCTTATCTTGGATGATAGCAATTCAGTGGCTACAATATTTCAAAGGTCAGGCCTAGTACATGATGGAAAGCTGATGAAAATAGCTCTTGAGTTAAATCTGGGTAAAACTAGTAGTGTAGAACAGTAATTGATAAGAATAGGGTTTTGGCTAGGAACATCTTAAACTTACAGTCAGTTAAAGATAGTGAAATCTGCCCAGGAGAATTGTGAGTCTGAACTGGCTCACAGCAGAGAAACCATCAAATCAAGTTCATCATCCCTTAAATAAAGAGCAAGCATTAGATCTCAGGCTAATATTATAACTGAGACTGTGTAAAAGCTATCTTGAATATTACGTGAAGATGGCTGTCAAGATAACTGTGTATTCAATAGCACATCAAGGATTTTCTTATTGACAGGAGAAAACACTGGGATGAAATCAGCAGCTGGTGTGATGATGTTTTACATGTGCTTGGGATGATTCTTCCAAATGTATTCTACTTTGTATTTTACTTCATAGAGGAATTCTTGTTTCTCTTAAGGAGCACAGTAAAAATGAATAAAATAAAGAATCTTAATTTATACCTTCTCAGTGTAGAAACATTGGATATTTAAAATATAGATCTCATCTGTGGAAACTATTTCACTTCAAATAATTCAGAGAGTCACCAAATTATTTGAGGGTTGCCTTACTGCTGTTAGTGGAAAGTGTACCTTGTATTCATTGTACATCTCCAATATTAGTTAAATGCATTTGCTTTCATAAAATTTTGGTCTGGACTTGCCATTGAATTTGAGAGAAATCTCCAAATTGATTGAATCAGAGACTTCCTCTTCCCTCAGACTCCCCTCATTTTACAATGATAAAAATTCTACCAATTGTTCAAACCAAACACAAACGACAACTTCTCAAGAAGTTTTACCAGATCCCCCAGGTCCTAACTAATTACCCCTTTCCATTTTCTTTAGCATAAGGTCTCATATATACCTTTACTGAACCCTTATTTCCTTCTACTTTGTAGTATAGAAATATTAAAGAGCTTCTGCATAGCAAAAGAAGCTATCAATGGAGTAAACAGACAACCTACAGAATGGGAGAAACCTTTTGCAAACTGTCATCTGACAAAGGTCTAATATCTAGCATCTCTAAGGAACTTAAACAAATTTATAAGAAAAAAACAAACCCATTAAAATATGGGTGAAGGACACAAACAGACATTTTTCAAAAGACCTACATGTAGCCAACAATCATATGAAGAAAAACTCAATGTCACTGATCGATAGAGAAATGCAAATCAAAACCAAAGTGAGACACCATCTCACACCAATCAGAATGACTATTATTAAAAAGTCAAAAAATAACAGATGCTGGTGAGGCTGTGGAGAAAAAAGGAACACTTTTACACAGTTGGTAGGAATGTATATTAGTTCAATCATTGTGGAAGATAGTGTAGTGATTCCTCAAATGTAAGCTTCTTTAATGTAAGTTACTTATTTACTTTTTGAAAAATCTAGTAATAGCTTTCTGGTGCTTAATCAGACTTGCTGAATAAATACATTAGATTTAGTAGACAACTCTTTAAAAAAACATACTCTTAAGTACTGTGTTCAATGATAAGGAAATGTTCTAAGCTAGTTACAGATAGACCTTAAGTGCTTAGCAAGACACAAATAGAATACACAAAAAGAAAGACGCTCTTGCCCAATCTGACTTTAAAAGAAAAAGCACTTTGGAGTATATATATATAAAGGAATTTCTCTTTTTAATTGGAAAAAACCCAATGAAGTTATGAGGAATTTTGAAGTTGATAGACTGTTCATGCAAAGGAAGATTCATTTGAATTACCTATATTTTCAACAGGTCGAGGGAACTTGAAATTTGTTAATGATAATACAGGTGAGAACATTCTAACTAGCAACAGTTTCCTTGTTTGAAACCACTCTTTGGTGCACGGTTTTCATGCACAGCATGCAAATGCATGTCGTGTTCATAAATCCAATCACAAATGATGGTTTTACGACCAAACTGTATTTCTTCCAAACAAAGTGGCAGTAATATTTTTAAAAATCTGCAAGCCCTTTGAGAGTCTTCAAAAAGAATTTCATCATCTTTTCTCATTGAAGTGAAGATATTTATAACTGAGAGGATGCTGTATTGCCACTATGGGGAAGAATTGCATTCCTCACCTAAAATATAGCCACCAATAGTGTACATGTTTTGCATTTAGCATTCAAAATATATGGGGAACAAGAGCTAAGTAGATGCAGTAGGATCTAGAAATTAGCCTAAGTCAGCTCTGGAGACCAGATTTAGGGAGGACTGTAAATCATACCCTTGGAATGCAACATTACTATTCAGAATACTCTAAAATGTACTATGGATCAGAAACCTATTTCTTCGCCTACAAGTTGTTTGTTCTCTAGGTTGTGTCAGACCCTCTGTGATTTCATAAAGGTATGCTATTCAGGTTTGAAGGCCATTTTAGGATTTTTTGTAAACACTGTTTCATAGATACAAAGTTCCCTGAGAGTCTATGGGTCTACAACTGTGTTTTCATGACGATGAAACATAAAGACTGAGGGATATTCTTTCCCAAGATGCTTTCTTCCCACTAATTTCTGGTAGGGGATAAGCTTTTAAAAGGTTTTCTTTTTCTTTTTTTGTCCTATGAAAAACCATATTGTACATTCCCAGCATAACTTCTAGGGACATTTACACCATAATTTTGAAGAACTCATAGTGATTTCAACACTTCAGCAAAGGGCACAGTGAAACAATATTTTGGAAGACATCTTCATCAATTTATTGACCAGTGTAACCTCTGTCTTCAACAGAGGCCTACGATTTAGATGAGCTCTGTTGAAAATGCAGCAGTGCTGTGTAGCCTCCTCTCTGGGCCTGCTAGAATTGTCAAAAAATAATCAAGATTATGGGAGAGTGAGCTCTGATAATGGCCCTGAAATTTCCATTAAGATGAAGCTTCCTCACATAGACTCTGCTCAGAATCCTGAATTCCGTAAGTGGTGCACAGGTATAATGTTCACTCACATGGCAGGTGTTTGAATGTCTGAATCTACCTACTCATCTTCTGGAGCAGTGTTCTGTGTTAATGGCCACATTGGCAAAAGTGTTCTGTCATTAATTTGTTCAAGAGATGTTTTCTGAGCATCAGTTGTGGAGCAGGCATGCTCTCACGCTGTGGCTGCATAATGACCAAGTCCAAGTCTCCATCTTCATGGGGTGTGTGTACTTCTAGTGAAGAGCAAAGCAATACACAGAGAAAGAAACACATTCTGGAGAGTGGTAAGTGCTATGAAGAAAAATAAATAGGTCGAGGTTTTGTGTTCAGGAGGTCATGGCAGTTGCCTCAGACTGTACATAACATCTTTACTGTGGTCATATATTTTATTTGAAACTACTTTTTAATATGGGTCATGCAGGGAATACTGTCTCAATGCCGAAGGGGTCTTGTTGGCCTGTGATACATGTCTGCTTTGGTTTCTGTTGGGAAGTACCATGAGAACCCTCTATATAAACTCTGCATAGATTCCACAGCAGTATTCAGGATGGCAGTGATGCGGCAGGTAGCAGAGCTCTGCAGTCCAAACATCAGTATCCTGCTCAGACTGTTGATTACATTTGTGAAATGTAAATCTCTAAGCAGTGACTCCTGGGATTGACTAGAAATACACTTTCAAGATCCTTAGTGAGAAATGTGCCTTTTAAGGATTCTTGAAAAGATCAGGGGAGAATCCCTTCTCTTATTCAATTAATTGATTCTTTTATAAGGCAGTGAGTCAAAATGTTCAGAATTTTAGGTGGCAGAAATTATCCAAAGGGATTTTCAAAAATATCCCTTTTGTTTACTAGGCAAAATCATGTTAAGTAGGAATTAAATAAAACTCACACTGTTTTCTCAGCTCTCTGCTGCTGAGGTGTCTTTCTCTTCCCACACCCATCTCTCCGTTTTAGGGCATTCAAGTGGCATAACTTGATGACTGTTTGTGGAGGGGCAGTCATCTGCAGCTTGCATGGAAGACAACCATGACATCTAGTTACAATTAAAAGACGGTGTCCTGAGTATTCAATAGAAATATTGTTGTCGTATATCCAGACAGAAAACAAGACAGAGGAACTCTGTAGAACATCTCATACTTCCTTTTCTTTCCTTTGCTGCAACTTATTATACAGTTTCTTTTAAGAAGAAATGAATCAAGGCCCTGTTGTACCAAGCTTAACTATCATTATTGGTGGTAATTCACCAAACTCATCTTTTTCCACATGCAAACACACAAGACTTTTGGCCTGTAGGGCAGGACTTTTCAGTGGTTTTAAGATTGAGACTCAGTGAGGGAGTTTCTTACAGCTCTCTTTGCGCTTCACAGATCTTCAGGGACAAAGTTGGCTGTTACTCTGAATCTTTACTCTTGCTTGTGAGTAGAACTTGTCAAAGAATATCAGCATTTGAATCCCCAAAAGTAAACTCACTGACATCAGCTTTTGATCGTATGCCCCCAAGTTTTAGAGTGGAGACTAGAGTCAAGTGCTTACTGCTCTTGGTACTGGAGTCATATACAGTCTTGACTGTTGACATGCATGTTATTTCCTCTTGTACTGATTTATTTGTCTTCATTGGGGAAAATTATTCTGCTGATTCCACTTTTCCTCCATTTGCATCCTTGTAGGATCAGAGTAAAGTGAGAAGAAAACAAAAATTAAACCAATGGAACCTCTCTGTACAAAACACTGACTAGCATATTGCCGTGAGATTTAGGTCTCATTTTCTTTAAAGGTGTTTATTGTTTTGTTCTTGTACTTCCACAGTTCAAATCATATTTCATTGAAAAACGATCCAGATTACAACTGAGATACTTGAACATTATGATAATTTTTTTAAATCCAGGGAAATTTCCTGAGGAATAAATTGGGAAATAAAACAGACTCTTACAAAACAGTTATGCGGTATTGTTATTTTTTCTTTTTGTTTCGCCAGAAGAGAAATGCTAAAGGAAGCTTACTATTTTGATGGGGTCAATCTCAAAATGCTTTTTAAAGATGTGGGGTAGCCGGATGTGGTGGTTCGCGCATGTAATCCCAGCACTTTGGGAGGCTGAGCTGGGCAGATCACGAGGTCAAGAGATCGAGACTATCCTGGCCAACATGGTGAAACCCAGTCTCTACTAAAAATACAAAAATTAGCTGGACATGGTGGCGCACACCTGTTGTCCCAGCTACTCAGGAGGCTGAGGCAGGAGAATCACTGGAACCCAGGAGGTGGAGGTTGCAATGAACCAAGATAATGCCGCTGCACTCCATCCTGGCGACAGAGCAAGACTCCATCTCAAAAAAAAAAAAAAAAAAAAAAAAAGATGTAGGCTAACAATACAAGTTATATAGTTTGGAAATCCATTTATCAACTATGAAATTTTAATATTTTCACCTTTTGTAGAAACATTAACACTCCATGACACACAGTAGAGAGAAGCGGTAAACCTATCCATACTGAGAACTAGGAAGGAGGATTTTTAAAAAATCTTTCGTCCATGTAAATTGGTATAACATGAAATTGATATGAGATATAAGTATGGCTATCTTGTACTTTTTTCTGAAGAATTATTTCATATTAGAAAAAAGAATACTTGTCACATTAATTTCAGTCATGTTCCAAGATTATCAGGCACAGTGAGATTTTTCATGTGGGCCAAACAATTTGTTTCTATCTATACTGTTAAGAGAAGAACTGCTCTGCAAGGCTTCAGTATTTGAATCTGGATTTTAGAAACTTATCCTATTAACTTCTATAGATAGAAGTACCTTTTTTGCTTTTTTTTCTTAGTGAAATTTTTGTTTACATAACTGGCCTTGGATATTTTAAACTCCCTGTTTAAAATGAAATTTAAAGAAAAGAAAGCAGTGTAATTTTTATGTGATTGTATTAGGCTTTAATTCAACTCAACTCTGCTTTATTTTAAACAACAACTATGAAAGTTAGTCAATACATATGATTGCATTATCCTGCGGGAGTTTCAGTAATGTAATAAAATTGAAATAAGTTTTATCTGAAAAAAGAAACATGGGAATTTATAAATTATAAAGCCTAACAGAAAATCCAAAAACAATTAGTGTTGTATAGTTTTCCAACAGGTGGATAGTATAAATGAAGCATATATATATATTTTTAAATGAACCATACATATGTAAAAAGTATGTACACAGGTATTCTACTTGAAGTAGCAGGGGTTCCAAACAAAGATTCACTCTGAGAAAAAATGTGTGCAATTTTGAATCAAATGGTCTAAAGAATTCAGACTGAGAACCAACAGCATATTGAATCAGGATTATGGCCCAGATAGGGATGTAGGAACTAGAGCCAGAGACCTACGTATAAGATGTCGGTGTCAGTAGGAAGGCAAAGTTATAAACCAGCAATTCATGTAGAAATTCAATGAAAAAAAAATGTCAGCCACAAGATCTCAAGTGGGTCAGGTATCAGGAAGAAGGGATCATGGATCAAGGGTCCAATGCAGGAGATGTACTGTCAACAGAAAAGTTGCAAGAATTACAAACAAAAAACACCACCAAAACCTCTCCTGTATACCCTATATCCAAGTTCACCATTTTAAAACATGTTGCCACATTTGTTTTATTGTTTCTCTGTGTGTGTGTGTGTGTGTATGTATATATAAAATATATGTAGATAGTTTAGAAATACACACCCCACATACACATACATGTATATATGTACTCACATATGTACGTGTACATGAATATATGCATATGTATGTATATATGTATGTGGGGTGGTTGGAATGTGTGTGTGTGTGCATGTGTGTTTCTCAACTACTTGAAAATAACTTAGAGACATCATACCACTTCCCCCTAATTATTTCCTAAGAGTAAGAACAAGGACATTCACTTATATAGCCATAGCACTGTTATTAAGATCAGAAAATTAACACTGATTATAATACTGTTTTCAAATATACCTACTTTATTCAGTTTTCATCAATTGCCATTCTTCAGGGTATGTTTTTCCTATGCTCTAGTATTCAATTCAAGGTTATGCATTGCATTTAGTTTTCATCTCTCTCTGTTCTTCCTCTCTCTTTTTCTGGCAATTTTATTTTAATTAGGGGGAGTAACTTTTTAATTGGGGGAGTAACTTGTAATTTTGATGTAATTTGCAACTTCTAGAAAAACACAAAAATATGAAGGACTTCTATATCCTTTACTCAGATTTACCAATTGTTTATATATTTATATATACACATATGTGTATGTGTGTGTATATATATGCATGTGTGCATATATATGTAAATATGCAGGATGGTGAGGTCAGATGAAATAAGCTAGAACTATGTAAGGCAAAAATCAGAGGCACTTCATGATCTCTGAATGAATTAACATTTATTAAACTATGTTTTATATATGGTTTTCAGTACTCTGCGTCTACTTTCATGAAATTCTGTGAATCAAGAAAGCAACTTTATAATGTTGATGGGAACTCAAAGCTCAGGCTCTATGAAGAAGCCACAGGGCAGTCTTATGATTCAGCCTCTGCCAACCCAAGGTTCTAAATTATAGGCTGCAGCAAAGGTAACACGAAGAACATTAGAATGCTGGCACAAAGAAGTCTTTTTAGACTTTTCTTTTGGTATATTAAAACTTCTCCAGAGTTAATAAATAAATTCATGAAGTCAGAGAGGATACAGAGTCTCCATGTAAAGTAGTTGGGCAAAGATTGAATACTTTTGGGTCTAGTCATAGCCTCAATTAAACTCCAGGAGCCTTAGTTGAAGCAGCCTTCTTGAAGGTCATTTTCTATTGCTGACAATAGATAGGAGTCTGTTGGAATACTGAAGATTCAGCAGATACTGTATTTGGTATGTGCTAATTTACTGGAGCTATATGATCTGATCTCATCAAGAAACTTTTGGATTTGTCACTAGGCTGATTCAGATAAGCTAAATTCCCTTCAGCAAGACAAAAGAGGAAGTCATTTATGTAAGCAGAGATTCGTTTTAGACTGACTCAGTTTTCTGAGATGGAGGCTGAGGACTTGAAAGATGCATTTCCCACTGAATTCCACAAGCTGAAGCAGACACGAGTGAAAAAGTAACTGGCACATAGAAGGAGCTGAAGTTATTCTTGTTAAAATTATACTCTGATGTTGTATCACCTTTAAGTCTGCTTCCGATTTTTTAAAGAGGCTAATCATGTAAGGATGTGGTGGGATATTAATTGTTTCACTCACTGACTGCTTACCTGTTTTACATTTTCACAGTTTGTGAGGTTGAAGAGAAGTGAAAGGAAATGAGGCCCTAGCCTACCAATTTTCTATTTATTACCAACCTGGATTTGTGACTTAGTGGGACTTGAGTGTTAAACAGTTGTTTGACAATGTCTTGGGTTTAGAGGTGCATTGATTTTTGCAATCCCTGCTCTACCAATACCTTGAATAACAGATAATATGTTTGTTTGTGGAACTCTGTCACTTTAATTCTCTTGAAGTGTTTTGTAATCTGAGCCATTTTTGCTTGCTGGCATGTATTTTTTTCCAAGAATTTCTGTTTTTTAACCCCACTTTTTTTAGGCTCTTGTTATTTATCTTGTAGTTTTCATAATAAGGCCATCTATTAAGATTTAAGTCAACCATTTCGTGAAAGAAAAAAAAAAAAACATGCAAGAAGAAAATATATGTCTACAGAGCCAGGATTTAATCTTCTACCTCTGATATCCCTAAAGCACTTGTAAGTTCTTAGTTCATACTTGTTTATGAATACAAATATAAATCAAGGGCCACCCATAGGCCGTGAAAATTACACATCCCTAGGGTAGTCTTGAGTTTTCTCACGATTGACTTGCTCTATTATTTCACATAGAAAACATCTTTAATGTGGAAGAGGAAACTTTGGTCCTATGGAACTGTGCTATCTTTTCATCTGGAGCACTTCTCATACTCAGAGCCAAAAAAAGATTTATATCTAATTCTGGATGACAAAGGCAAGACTACAGTCACCCAGGGGAAATTAGGCTTAAATCTTCCACTGTTTTTTTCATAAATAGTGAATATGGTCACTAACACTTAGATTTTTAAAATGTCAGATGCTATTTCAATGTAAAGGAACATTGGAATGTGCTTGTACCTCACATAAGGAATCCTATAAAGATTTTCTAAGTATCCTAAATGCCCCTGCCTAAAAGTTTTACATTTTGAGATTTGATCTTGGCCATCAAAGGTTTAGCACTAAGCAGAATGCATGACAATGACAAGACCATATAATATAAAAATATTTCTCAAGTTTAAGCACCCACATTTTATAATTTTAATCAAGGAAATCAAAGCATATTTGAACAATCTTTGATCCATAAAGAGTCATTATGCAGATGGAATCTTTAAGAAAAGAATCCTCATAATAACTCCTTCTGGTGCCAGGGAACACAATACAGTTTCGAGCAGCTATCATGAGGATTCTTGGGAAATCTTTAAAGAATTTCTGATCTCATGACAAATGTGTAATCACTATCGGTCACCATTTTAGATGTGGGATAGCAAATGCGAGCCAGAAATATGAAAGGAAAGGGCCAGAATACGTGTATGAAGCTGTTTGGAAATTGTATGAAAGAACTTATCACCTTGGAAAGAACAGTCATTTCAGAAACTAGAAAGTCATGGTTAGCAATAAAGCAGCTGGATCAATAATGCAACTGCACAGCAACATCACCACCACCACCATCACCACCAAGAAAGATCATAGTCACCCCAGGGACAAGGTCAGGTGTTGAACCTGCGTGTTAGATTATTGATAGAGCACTCTTGATTAAGGTGGAAGGAGCATGGGACTGTGGCTCCCCTGCCTGAATGAATTGTCCCATTCTAAGAAGTATTTTGCTTACACAGGTGGCATTAAAAAATAAAGAAGTAGATACATAGAAAGACAGATGGAGAGAGAGAGAGAGAGAGAGAGAGAGAGAGAGAGAGAGAGAGAGATAGAGCAGGCAGCAGGCATGTGTTGGCCACTAATTTTTCTAGGTCAGATTTACCACCTGGCCTCTGTGCAATAAAAACTTGATATGTAGGACAGTGGTTGAGCTTTTTTCCTTGGCTTGGTATCAAAAAAGACTGTTTAAGTAGTTCTTAGAGGTGAATAAATAGTTCCTGTCAAGTGGGTACTTGATTTAGAAAAAAACTCCATATTTTTCACTCTTACCTCCATAGATAGAAGTATCATTGAGAAAAGAACATTTGGGAATTTTGGGATTATACTAACTTGCTTTCTGAATTATCTTCATTCAGCAGGCAATTCTAATTTTATATTCTTTTGGAAGGCCTGATTTAAGAATCCAGTTTCCTTAAAAAAAAAAAAAAAAGTAAACAATTTTAAGATATCTCATGAGAGTTAAACTTTTTATTAATAATGAAAAATATATGTACAGATACAGAGAGATGGAGAGAGAAATGGAAAAAAGACTTCATCTTGACCAAATGTATTATCAAATCGTGCCTAGCTAATTTACCTTTGAAAATATGAGCAGACACATTGTTGGAGAAGTAGAGAAGTTCCTCTGTGAGAGACTTCCTGTATGTTCTTGTATGTCATGGTCAGAATGCATTTTAAATCATAGTTGAGGTAAAAACACATCTGAAGTAAAAACACAACTTATAATTTAAGTTTCTTCTAAAAGTTCTAGGCAAAAAAATATATACATTAGAAAGAGAAGCAAAATTATCTATATGTACTATAAGAATAAAAAGTGTGATGTAAATCGAAGACTTTCTTGCGTATATGGAAGGATAAATATGTTTAACGTCGTGGTGAAGTATATGCAGGCTTCCTAAACAATGATATTTACGGGCACATTTTTAAATAAAAAATATTTCCTTCTTACCAATAAAAACACTCATTAACACTTTACAGTAAAATTATCTTTGCCAGTCTCTCTTGCTGTGTAGTTTAAAATCCAAGACAGAATTGATGTAAACATTCTCACCACAGAAACTACAAGTTTGGTGATACAATAATGGAAATAGTAAAACAATGTTTGAGGTGAGAAACAGCAGGATTCTGACAGAAAGATTTCCTGTTGATACAGGGTACTAATATAAAGAAGTATTGTTTATCTCATTTTCAATGAAGGAAGGCTTTCATGGAGGAGGCCAAAATCAGCAACATCTTCTATCAAGAAGTGATGAATGCTTTCCAACATAAGAGAGATTTTGCAACAGAATTTTTCCTGTGTTTGTCTGTTTGATATGGAGATTTATGACTCATTATAATGATTTAAAAATTGATATTTTCATTCTGTCACCTGATACTTTTAGAAAATAAGAATGTGGCCTCTGTCCAACCCCAACCATATCCCTTTAGTTTAATGTTTGTCCCAAAGTTGTGCCTAAGTTGTGTTCACCATCCATTTTCAATGTTCAGTTGAGTGCAATAGTAGCAACAACAGCAACATCAGACATGGATGTGACTAGCACTTGAATTATAAAACATTTCCCCTTATAGTATTTCACGTCTTCACAAAACTCTGTGAAGTTATTAGAGCTGGTATTAGTACTTTTTTTTTTCTCCAAATATAGAATCTAGATTGAGCAAAAAGGTCAATTGACTTTAGCTAAGGTCGTAAGATTGATCAATTAGAAAATGGGAGCTGAAGTTCCTGGTTGATTCTCTGATGAAGAAGGGGATCAGAGGCATGGTCTTGGAGTGGGCTGTACCTGGAGTGAACTCTCAGCTTTCCCCTGCCTCATGTTCTAGAATCCTTGAATATTATGACTGCTTAGTTCCTGGTGACTCAGGACATGTCATTGAGAGTATTCACCATGATGGAGACCTCGTCAAGAAATATGTTATTGTGTTGTGTACCTGAATTATGCAGATTAGTTACAGAGATTAATTTAGAGAGTGTTCTAATGTACAATTTGTATTCATTGATTTGTATAAATGTATCATGTTTATATACTTTTTTTTGGCCCTGTAAATGAATCTTTGTATAGATATTCTTGAGTTTCAGGAATATGTAGACTCACCTCAAGGTATTCTAGATTCATAAGCTAACCAGATCTTAGATCCAGCCTCAACAGAAGTGAAGATTATACTCTCAAGTGGAGAGTTGAAGGTGTTTACCGGGACATGAGTAAATGAAAATTTCACTAGTAAAATGAAACAGGGGGCAATGAAACTCTAAACTTCAACCGGGTAGATGGCTAATAAGGCTCATTTGTATTTAGAAGGTTCTTCCTTTCCCTAAAAAAAAATTTAAAAACCCCTAATACCTTGAATATTTACTCTTTTACCCTTTCAGTGTGTCCATGTTTTGTATATTTGATATACACAGATATATATATTTACATATGCAATCCTTTCCATATTACTATTTTATGATTTTTCCCATGTTCCAGTGCTTCCCTTTAATAATATTTGTTTCTTTTTAAATTAAAAATAGTATACAAGCTAAGCTCTCCCTTTCAACTCTTTGATATACGAGAGTTGAGATATCTTTGAATAATTAGCGTACCCATCTCCTCAACATGAGCTGTCATTGAGGATGTCCTAGTTTTATATTAACTCTAATTTTATATTAACTCTAATTTTAGTTTTTTCACTTCCCCCTCAACAAATTATTAAAACATATAAATATTTTACATAATTTTAAGTGACCCTCCAGTTTAGTTTGTAACAGTAATATAATGGAATGTTCCCTCATTCATAACTGTAGAAATTGTTTTGTGTTTTTCCATTTAGAAGTAGTTTCTAGTAGTATAAACTGTAATGTAAGCACTGTTATCTGCATTCACTTTAAGAAGAATTACTTGGTAAGTACAAAGTAATTAAGCAATAAGACATGACAGGCATTGCATTTTGGGGAAATTATTATACATCTCAGATGTCTTGAGAGGTTCGGGCCAAAGGCTGAATGGCTTCAACCACCCAAGAAGAATAATAAACCCTCAAGAAAAGTACCACCTGTCATATCTTATTGCTATTATGGAATGGAAATCACGAAACCAAAACAGGGGGAAAAGGTTAAATCTGTGCCCTTGCTGAGGATTACTTACATGACTATGACATCACTGACAGTTCTATGTGTGTCCAGAGAATTCTAAAGCCATTGCATAATTATTGCACAAACAGCACAACTCATTTGAAACTGCTGCTTCAGCATTCCACGATGCCATCTTTGTCATATACCAGTCCCCCGATGTCCTCTTTTTGCAGAAATCATATTAGTGCTCTTAATCCCAAGCTTTCCGCTTTCACTGATCATACAGCTTCAGGGGCAGGGGTGGGTAAGCAAGAGGAGATCGAGATTGTTATGTAGAAATAATCTTGCACCCTAGAGGATTGGAGGCATTTGGTTCCTTGTATGCCTTGTAACACCCCAAGGTCATTATCTCATGATAATCACATCTCCTGGAGTTGCCTTATTGCTTAAGTGTAACACTAAATTTTAATTACAATGAAATAGAGTCCTTCTGGTAGTTTACACAACATCTTGTGTTCTCATTGCCAGATGGAAATACTGCAGAGCTTTTACTATAATCACATGTGGTGGTCCTGGACTCCATTACAATAAACACGTATTGAGGAAAGCACTTTGTTTTGTGGAACGAATCCACTTTCTTTTGGAGTATTTCAAGTCAACAGATTATTAGAAGATTTCTGCTTTCTTTAATAATATTGAAGCACCGTCATACTTTTTCTTTTTGATTTGACTGTAATGGACAAATGTCATTAAAAAAATCAAAAAGTGGAGTGCTGCTTAATAGACAAGAGAGATTATTTTACACGCAAGACTTGATTTTTATGGTTTCTCCTCAGTTATTTGTTTTATTTTGAAACTCGGTGTGCCTGAATGCACATTTTTCTCTTTAAGAATCTTGTATTTTCTTCTGAATTTACCACATTTTCCCAAGTGATTACTGTACATTTAGTTCCAGCATTTGGGCAGTTTCTTGGGCTGCCCTATCATTCTGATTCCTTCATAACCACTAATTTGCTTGTCAGATAAGTGTACAGTCCTAAGAAAGACTTTGAACCAGGCCTGAGAACTATGAGGTAGCTGGAGAGGTGGTACATACTACCATCTTTAAAGAATGATTATAATAAGAAAAAAGAAAACTCCAAACACAAAGTGTGACTACAGTGATATTTAGAACGCTTCAATATTCTTATTTCTGACAAAAATTCTAGGTTAAGCAGTAGGCTTTAAAATCATTTGCAATGATTTTAAAAATTAATACTTTAAAACAGATTAAAGAGACTATACACAATATATTGTGTTAGTATCCACTTTTCTCCTCTTGAAGGTGAAATTTTAATAGTTTTATTATTGCTGCGATCTTAATAAAACTTAACAAAACTTCTCAAAATGCTTAGGTCTATGCATTTTTATTTTACAGTATATATAAATATGATTGAAAGCTGCATTTTTATATATTAGCTTTCTATGCCCATTAGGTTTTGTTTTGTTTCATTTCCCATAATTCAACAATATTTGCCACAAGGATAGTTTATAAAGCTTCCAAGATATAGGTCTGTTTTTAACTTTGCTTAGGCCATTCAATGTTTATGTATATTTAAACTCCTTTTTCACCTTTGAATCTTTTTCCTCCTACTCTATTGTTTTAGTGCTTTGCTTTGGGATTGGATTTAATCTTTCCACATCTTATCAAAGACTGCTTAAAATTCTTAATGACTATAGGACAAAATCCAGACTCTTTCCAGGCCTATAATGCTTGATCTATTCTGGCTGATTCTCCCATTTCATTTTGTGGACTATGTCTTGGTCATCAAAACGTCAGTTACACTGGCTTCTAAACTTCTAGAACCTTCCAAGCATTTGCTGTTTCCTCAGCATGAAACAGCTTGCTCCTGGTTTTCAGATAAACAGCTAGCCTCTTCTCCTGCATCTTAGCTTGAATATCTTCTCAGAAACACCTGTCCTAACCAGTATGTTTCAGTGTAACACCTGGTTTATTTTATTCGTTGCTTATTTCAGTCTGTAATTATTTTATATATATTTTTGTTCATTGTTATTCTCTCCCATCATAACGTAAGCTACTTGAAGGTAGGGCCCTTATCTGTCTTGCTGACCACTGTTTCTCCAGCAGCTTGTACATATCAGGAATTCAATGTTTATTGAATGGATGAATGGATGAATGAATGAATAGCCAAATTAAAAGTTGGAGTAGATATATACATAAAAATATATGCCCCAACTTTTTTATTATATAAATGTATACCTACTGTTGTGAAATTTCCTGATATCTCACTTAATAGTAACTTTATTTTTCTCCAGGATCATTTTTTGGATTGAAAACTAGAGAAGGACAGAAAGCTTTGTAATCAATGTCTTTTGAAATTAGGGGTTTAAGATTTACAAGGATTTTATTTTCATTAGTACTCTCTAATCCCCTCCTGGAAATCACATTTTTCCTGTATTTCCTCATCCCACACAGTAGGGTTAAAATTTGTGCTTTTAGATACTCAATATTAATTTCACTGATAATCGTATTTCTATATGCTTTGGTTTATATAAGGCCAATGGAAGATTTTAAGGGGTGTTTAAGAAATTGTCTCCCAGCCATTCCTTTATTCACTACACAGTAGGCACTATGCAAAGAGACTCTCAGATGTTTAGCTACGCTGAGAAATTATTTTGATTCTTGCCCTACTTGAAAGTTCTTAATATTTTCTTTAAAGTTGTTTATACATGAGAACCCAAATTATCATGCTGTCTGATACCATAAAATTTGATTTTTATTTTTTCTAATTGGCCATATGAAATAATACAGGGCATGTAGGATGCCTCAAATTTATTGTTACTTCCTTGGTAGTTCCATACCAACTTTGCATGACCAAGTAAAAATATAAAGAAAACATTCAACATCATTTTGTAATTGTCTGGAAACAGGAAGCCAAACTATTATCTATAGTACAGGGCAATCTCATTGTGGAAATTTCACCCTGACTGTACCCTCTTATCTTGTTCTGCTCTTACACACAGGTCATATTATGCACTGCTTTGTGCTAGTTTGACAAGAACTAATGTGGATGCTTAAATATTTTAAAGGCTGAACGCTTCTGAATGATAAAATACGGAGCTGATCAACCCTTCCTGTTGCGTTTGTGGTTAATGATAAAGTAATTTAATACTTTTCTCTTTTTTGGTCTATTAGCAGTTTCAACAATAAACATTAAAGTTCCTTTAAGGAAAAATCTTCAAATAAGGCCATGCAATGACACTTTTTAACTACAGTTGTTTTTTATTCAGCCATAAAATCTATCTTTCATAAAGAAACCCACTTACATGTCTTACTTCAGTGAAGGTTATTTGTAGACTGAAGGTCTTTTCTTGTCAAGATATGATGAATACCATGTGTGAAGACAGAAGAGCATCAGACCTGTATTAGCTGGAAAACCCACTGATCTGTGAATAACCTAAAAAAGAAAACCTGAAGATTAGCAACGTCGCTTTTAAGAATGATCCATCAAATTCAACAAGCAGATTCACAGAGATGAATCATCTGGTTTCTTTTATACTTACTATACAGTAAAGGTTATTTCCTTTCCCTACAAATAGAAGTTTGAAAATAAAGGGAGGCTTTTGAACATCCCTTGGTATAAGTCAATAGTCTTAAAGTGTTTCTGATATTCAGATGTAAATCCTTACTAATGACAATTAAAATGGTGTTGCCTATTCATTCAGTATTGGATTCAATAGTTCAGGGAATCACTCTGTTCTTCTGTTAGTGTGTGTTGAAGGGAGACCAAATTCTCAGTATATTGCCTCAAAAGTTTTTACACTAAACTTTAATTTTATGGGAAGTTAAAATATCTGTCGAAATTATTTTTAGGAGTTGTCTACATAGCTTACATAGTCAGTTACCATGTAGATAAATGCAAATAATTAGGTAAGTTTCTATTCTGAATGCCAAGTCAATTGATTAAAAGCATAGAAGATTTAGGGTAAATAAATATAATTATATAGAGGTATAATCTTCTTAACAACAGTAAGTGCTTTGTTTCTATTTTTAAATTTTAAAGTAGATCCAAAAGTATATGTTTAAAATATACATTTCATAGTATAATTTTTCTCAGTTCTAATGTACTGTGTTTTAGTGGTTTCATTCATTTCTTTTCACATTGAATGGATCGAATAACTTGAAAACAGAAAGCACTAAAGAGGAATCACCTTAAGGATTTTTCGGACTTGCGGCAAGATGGCCGAATAGGAGCAGCTCCAGTCTCCAACTCCCAGCGCGAGCGACACAGAAGACCGGTGATTTCTGCGTTTTCAACTGAGGTACTGGGGTCATCTCGCTAGGGAGTGCCGGACAATCGGTGCTGGTCAGCTGCTGCAGCCTGACCAGCGTGAGCTGAAGCAGGGCGAGGCATCGCCTCACCTGGAAGCGCAAGGGGGAAGGAAATCCCTTTTCCTAGCCAGGGGAACTGAGACACACAACACCCGGAAAATCGGGTAACTCCCACCCCAATACTGCGCTTTAAGAAACAGGCACACCAGGAGAATATATCCCACACCTGGCCGGGAGGGTCCCACGCCCACGGAGCCTCCCTCACTGCTAAAACAGCCGTCTGCGGCGATCTATCCGCAAGGCAGCAGCGAGGCTGGGGGAGGGGCGCCCGCCATTGCTGAGGCTTAAGTAGGTAAACAAAGCCGCTGGGAAGCTCGAACTGGGTGGAGCTCACAGCAGCTCAAGGAAGCCTGCCTGTCTGTAGACTCTACCTCTACGGACAGCGCACAGCTGCAGCCATTAGGGGAAAGAGCGGGGGCGGTGCAGACGCGAAGGACTCTGTCTGACAGCTTTGGGGAGAGCCGTGGATCTCCTAACGCGGAGGTTGAGATCCGAGAACGGACAGACTGCCTGCTCAGGTGGGTCCCTGACCCCTGAGTAGCCTAGCTGGGGACATCCCCCACTAGGGGCAGTCTGACACCCCACACCTCACAGGGTGGCGTCACCCCTGAGAGGAAACTTCCAAAGAAAGAATCAGACAGGTACACTCGCTGTTCAGCAATATTCTATCTTCGGCAACCTCTGCTGCTGATACCCAGGCAAACAGGGTCTGGAGTGGACCTCAAGCAATCTCCAACAGACCAACAGACAGTCCTTCTGACTGTCAGACGGAAAACTATCAAACAGGAAGGACACCTATACCAAAACCCCATCCGTACGCCACCATCATCAAAGTCCAGAGACAGATAAAACCCAAAGATGGGGAAGAAGCAGGGCAGAAAAGCTGGAAATTCAAAAAATAAGAGCGCATCTCCCCCTGCAAAGAGCGCAGCCCATCGCCAGCAACGGATCAAAGCTGGTCAGAGAATGACTTTGACGAGATGAGAGAAGAAGGCTTCACTCCATCAAACCTCTCAGAGCTAAAGGAGGAATTACGTACCCAGCGCAAAGAAACTAAAAATCTTGAAAAAAAAGTGGAAGAATGACAGCTAGATTAATTAATGCAGAGAAGATCATAAACGAAATGACAGAGATGAAAACCATGACACAGAAATACGTGACAAATGCACAAGCTCAGTAACCGACTCGATCAACTGGAAGAAAGAGTATCAGCGATTGAGGATCAAATGAATGAAATGAAGCGAGAAGAGAAACCAAAAGAAAAAAGAAGAAAAAGAAATGAACAAAGCCTGCAAGAAGTATGGGATTATGTAAAAAGACCAAATCTACGTCTGATTGGAGTGCCTGAAAGTGAGGGGGAAAATGGAACCAAGCTGGAAAACACTCTTCAGGATATCATCCAGGAGAACTTCCCCAACCTAGTAGGGCAGGCCAACATTCAAATTCAGGAAATACAGAGAACGCCACAAAATACTCCTCCAGAAGAGCAACTCCAAGACACATAATTGCCAGATTCACCAAAGTGAAATGAAGGAAAAAATCTTAAGGGCAGCCAGAGAGAAAGGTCGGGTTACCCACAAGGGAAGCCCATCAGAATAACAGCAGACCTCTCGGCAGAAACTCTACAAGCCAGAAGAGGTGGGGGCCAATATTCAACGTCTTAAAGAAAAGAATTTTCAACCCAGAATTTCATATCCAGCCAAACTAAGCTTCATCAGTGAAGGAGAAATAAAATCCTTTACAGATAAGCAAATGCTTAGAGATTTTGTCACCACCAGGCCTGCCTTACAAGAGACCCTGAAGGAAGCCCTAAACATGGAAAGGAACAAGCGGTACCAGCCATTGCAAAAACATGCCAAAATGTAAAGATCATCGAGGCTAGGAAGAAACTGCATCAACTAACGAGCAAAATAACAGTTAATATCATAATGAGGATCAAGTTCACACATAACAATATTAACCTTAAATGTCAATGGACTAAATGCTCCAATTAAAAGACACAGACTGGCAAACTGGATCAAGAGTCAAGACCCATCAGTCTGCTGTATTCAGGAGACCCATCTCACATGCAGAGACATACATAGGCTCAAAATAAAGGGATGGAGGAAGATCTACCAAGCAAATGGAGAACAAAAAAAAGCAGGGGTTGCAATCCTAGTCTCTGATAAAACAGACTTTAAACCATCAAAGATCAAAAGAGACAAAGAAGGCCATTACATCATGGTAAAGGGATCAATTCAACAGGAAGAGCTAACTCTCCTAAATATATATGCACCCAATACAGGAGCACCCAGATTCATAAAGCAAGTCCTTAGAGACCTACAAAGAGACTTAGACTCCCCATACAATAATGGGAGACTTCAACACTCCACTGTCAACATTAGACAGATCAACGAGACAGAAAGTTAACAAGGATATCCAGGAATTGAACTCATCTCTGCACCAAGCGGACCTAATAGACATCTATAGAACTCTCCTCCCCCAAATCAACAGAATATACATTCTTCTCAGCACCACATCGCACTTATTCCAAAATTGACCACATAATTGGAAGTAAAGCACTCCTCAGCAAATGTACAAGAACAGAAATTATAACAAACTGTCTCTCAGACCACAGTGCAATCAAACTAGAACTCAGGACTAAGAAACTCAATCAAAACCGCTCAACTACATGGAAACTGAACAACCTGCTCCTGAATGACTACTGGGTACATAACGAAATGAAAGCAGAAATAAAGATGTTCTTTGAAACCAATGAGAACAAAGATACAACATACCAGAATCTCTGGGACACATTTAAAGCAGTGTGTAGAGGGAAATTTATAGCACTAAATGCCCACAAGAGAAAGCAGGAAGATCTAAAATGGACACTCTAACATCACAATTAAAGACTAGAGAGGCAAGAGCAAACACATTCAAAAGCTAGCAGAAGGCAAGAAATAACTAAGATCAGAGCAGAACTGAAGGAGATAGAGACACAAAAAACCCTCCAAAAAATCAATGAATCCAGGAGTTGGTTTTTTGAAAAGATCAACAAAATTGACAGACCGCTAGCTAGACTAATAAAGAAGAAAGAGAGAGGAATCAAATAGACGCAATAAAAAATGATAAAGGGGATATCACCACCGACCCCACAGAAATACAAACTACCATCAGAGAATACTATAAACACCTCTACGCAAATCAACTAGAAAATCTAGAAGAAATGGATAATTTCCTGGACACTTACACTCTCCCAAGACTAAACCAGGAAGAAGTTGATCCCTGAATAGACCAATAGCAGGCTCTGAAATTGAGGCAACAATTAATAGCCTACCCACAAAAAAAAGTCCAGGACCAGATGGATTCACAGCTGAATTCTACCAGAGGTACAAGGAGGAGCTGGTACCATTCCTTCTGAAACTATTTCAATCAATAGAAAAAGAGGGAATCCTCCCTAACTCTTTTTATGAGGCCAACATCATCCTGATACCAAAGCCTGGCAGAGACACAACAAAAAAGAGAATTTTAGACCAATACCTGATGAACATCGATGCAAAAATCCTCAATAAAATACTGGCAAAACGGATTCAGCAGCACATCAAAAAGCTTATCCACCATGATCAAGTGGGCTTCATCCCTGGGATGCAAGGCTGGTTCAACATTCGCAAATCAATAAACGTAATCCAGCATATAACAGAACCAAAGACAAGAACCACATGATTATCTCAATAGATGCAGAAAAGGCTTTTGACAAAATTCAACAGCCCTTTATGCTAAAACGCTCAATAAATTGGTATTGATGGAACGTACCTCAAAATAATAAGAGCTATTTATGACAAACCCACAGCTAATATCATACTGAATGGGCAAAACTGGAAAAATTCCCTTTGAAAACTGGCACAAGACAGGGATGCCCTCTCTCACCACTCCTATTCAACATAGTGTTGGAAGTTCTGGCTAGGGCAATCAGGCAAGAGAAAGAATCAAGGGTATCCAGTTAGGAAAAGAAGAAGTCAAATTGTCCCTGTTTGCAGATGACATGATTGTATATTTAGAAAACCCCATTGTCTCAGCCCAAAATCTCCTTAAGCTGATAAGCAACTTCAGCAAAGTCTCAGGATACAAATAATGTGCAAAAATCACAAGCATTCTTATACACCAGTAACAGACAAGCAGAGAGCCAAATCAGGAATGAACTTCCATTCACAATTGCTTCAAAGAGAATCAAATACCTAGGAATCCAGCTTACAAGGGATGTAAAGGACCTCTTCAAGGAGAACTACAAACCACTGCTCAGTGAAATCAAAGAGGACACAAACAAATGGAAGAACATACCATGCTCATGGATAGGAAGAATCAATATCGTGAAAATGGCCATACTGCCCAAGGTGATTTATAGATTCAATGCCATCCCCATCAAGCTACCAATGACTTTCTTCACAGAATTGGAAAAAAAACGGCTTTAAAGTTCATATGGAACCAAAAAAGAGCCCGCATTGCCAAGACAATCCTAAGTCAAAAGGACAAAGCTGGAGGCGTCACGCTACCTGACTTCAAACTATACTACAAGGCTACAGTAACCAAAACAGCATGGTACTGGTACCACAACAGAGATATAGACCAATGGAACAGAACAGAGTCCTCAGAAATAATACCACACATCTACAGCCATCTGATCTTTGACAAACCTGAGAGAAACAAGAAATGGGGAAAGGATTCCCTATTTAATAAATGGTGCTGGGAAAATTGGCTAGCCATAAGTAGAAAGCTGAAACTGGATCCTTTCCTTACCCCTTATACGAAAATTAATTCAAGATGGATTAGAGACTTAAATGTTAGACCTAATACCATAAAAACCCTAGAAGAAAATCTAGGTAGTACCATTCAGGACATAGGCATGGGCAAGGACTTCATGTCTAAAACACCAAAAGCAACGGCAGCAAAAGCAAAATTGACACATGGGATCTAATTAAACTAAAGAGCTTTTGCACAGCCAAAGAAACTACCATCAGAGTGAACAGGCAACCTACAGAATGGGAAATTTTTGCAACCTACTCATCTGACAAAGGGCTAATATCCAGAATCTACCAAGAACTCAAACAAATATACAAGAAAAAAAAAAACAACCCCATCAAAAAGTGGGCAAAGGATATGAACAGACATTTCTCAAAAGAAGACATCCATACAGCCAACAGACACATGAAAAAATGCTCATCATCACTGGCCATCAGAGAAATGCAAATCAAAACCACAATGAGATACCATCTCACACCAGTTAGAATGGCAATCATTAAGAAGTCAGGAAACAACAGGTGTTGGAGAGGATGTGGAGAAATAGGAACACTTTTACACTGTTGGTGGGATTGTAAACTAGTTCAACCATTATGGAAAACAGTATGGCGATTCCTCAAGGATCTAGAACTAGATGTACCATATGACCCAGCCATCCCACTACTGGGTATATACCCAAGGATTATAAATTACTCTACTACAAAGACACATGCACACGTATGTTTATTGCGGCACTATTCACAATAGCAAAGACTTGGAATCAACCCAAATGTCCATCTGTGACAGACTGGAT
Organism: Trachypithecus francoisi; assembly: GCF_009764315.1. NCBI lineage: Eukaryota > Metazoa > Chordata > Mammalia > Primates > Cercopithecidae > Trachypithecus > Trachypithecus francoisi. The sequence goes on from NW_022681463.1 coordinate 43,556,443, forward strand.
TAAGAAAATGTGGCACATATACACCATGGAATATGCAGCCATCAAAAAGGATGAGTTTGCGTCCTTTGTAGGGACATGGATGCAGCTGGAAACCATCATTCTTAGCAAACTATCACAAGAAGAGAAAACCAAACACCGCATGTTCTCACTCATAGGTGGGAACTGAACAATGAGATCACTTGGACTCGGGAAGGGGAACATCACACACTGGGGCCTATCATGGGGGGGGGGAGGAGGGAGGGATTGCATTGGGGAGTATACATGATAAAACATCATGCACATGTACCCTAGAACTTAAAGTATAATTAAAAAAAAAAAAAAAAAAAAAAAAGGATTTTTCAAATTGTTTTATATCAGTGTTTTTATTAAACATATCCTAATATATTGAAGTGAATCTATTTATTTTTATTGGTGTATACCAATATTAGACAACAAAATAAATAATTACACTCTAATACAGCTATAAAAACTGATTTTTTGTGCCTTAATTCCTAAGGAAGACTTCTGGCAGTATACATACTTTAGTAAATCAAATTAGCCATTGAGTGATTTTTGTTGTTGTGTTGCTAAGCTAGCAGTAATTTAGGTTTCACAGTTTTTTTTTTAAAGATAGGTTTAACACAAAGGATAAATGCTCGAGGGGATCATTGATATCCCATTTTACATGATGTGATTGTTATGCATTACATGTCTGTATCTCATGTACCCTATGTACAGTTATGCACCCACAAAAATTAGAATAAAAAACATATATTTCATTTTGGGGGTGTCTTTTAGTGAATTTTAACCATGCCTATTAAAAATTAGTTTCTAACATGCCAACCTAATGAAAAATAATTTTTATAGTGATTGAATGACAAACTTTCTTTGTGTTTAGGCAATTAATAATCATTCATGCTTTGATATGAAACATTCTGATAATGTTATTTATAACCATTTACATTATGTAAATTAAATAGGAAAATAGAAACACCATGCTTTCAAGAGTGAGTTATAGTTCCATGAACAAGAAGTTTGCTGTTAGAAAAATTTTACTGTTTGGAACCACTCTAGGGCATTCAAAGACTTCATTTCTCATCACATTATCTTAGAGTAATGAAGAAATAAGGAAGAGCTAAAAATCCTTATCCAAGGATTTAAATTGATTTTGTTTTAGATGAAATTTGAGGTCATGTTTTATAGAATTACATTCTTTCTAAAAGTCAGATACTAACTATTTTAGAAAACAGATTAAGCCCTGAACTTTTTAAAATTCCATTTTTTAATGAGTTTCTAAAACTGAGAACGGCAGTCTCAGTTCAAAGAGTAAGAAAAGAAAACTCCTCTGATTATTAGAAGCTTAAACACTGCAAGAGGCCTTGAAGCTTTCGTCCCACCTGCTAGAACAGCCATAAATCATAGGTGAACACAGAGCAAGAACTGTCAGCGATGCTTAGATATAGAGCTGCGGCAAAGTGAAAAACATGGAGTTTTAGAATTTAGCACCTAAGGCCCAGCTAAATTGTATTGATTTTAACTTTAGCTAAAATAGTCACCTGTTCAATTTAATAATCCTTTCTGTGGATGACAAAGCAAACTTTAACTAAATAAAACACGGCTTTAAATAGATGTGGCATTTATGACAACCAAAGAGTGAAACAATTTTATTAAGTGGTAATGTTCGTGGGGCTGCAGCAATAAACAACATATGCAGTTGTTGAAATCCAGGAGGGAATTGAGGGCGAAATCCTCCTTTTGGAAATGCTGGTCCACAGACCCTTCCCATTCTCTCTTCTGATGGTGTAAATAAGATGGGACAGCGGGACAACTTTAGACATTTGCTTTTTTGGACATTTTTCCCTCCTCTGTTCTGTGTGGTGGCTATGTTTAGCCATTGGCTGAACTTAAGACAGAGTTTTAGACTAGAACATGCCCATTCCTTTTCGTTCAAAACTGAAAATTTGCTTGTCTATGTCAGTGACCACTGAGGAATTATTCTCTTATTTCTTAGATTATATCAGGGCTTCTATTTATTGTCGTCCAGAAGTAGGTCAGTTTTTAATGTCAGTTTCTTTCCAATAAACAACTTGAGTGATCAGGGGAAGTACTGGTTTGCAAATATATGAACAATTGAATCCAATTCCAGAAAGGAGTCTAGACTATAGTAAATAGTAGAAAGAAAAGGAAACGAATACAGTTCAGCATCAAAGCACTATATTCTGATGTAGTTGCAGAAGGAAATAGCAATGAGAAGAAACTGATTAAAGAGAGATGTTTAAGATCTCCCTTTAAATTTTACTTTTGGAAGCTTGGATATAATATGTTGCACATGAATGTATATTTCATGATTCAGATTTTGCTTCAAAAATGTATACATACTATACACATATATATCTATATAAGCACAAAATATATTGGGAAAATTGGAAGGATATACACTAAAATCTTCATAGTAGTAGACACCAACCAGTTTTCATTTAAATTTTAAATGTAAACGACTGAGTTATGGCTAATTTTTATACATGTGTGTTTTTCTATATACATTAACTCACAGAAAGAAAACCTTTTGGATTTTTCTGCTGCAACCACCACTATATTGTATAAAATTTGAATATATTTTCATAGCGATATAAGTAAAAGTCAAAATTTAAAAATTAAACATATTTTATGTATTTTTAAGAATTTCTTTTATTATAACTATTAAAAATTATTGATTACATTAAAAATAAGTCTACAAATTATTAAGGGATATCAGTAAGTCCAAAGTTTTTTAACACAACTGAAAATGTTCAATTTATTATTTTGAAAAATTAATTTACATGTTTTTGTGCAAATAAAGTGATTCTAGTGTTCAATGACCATTGAACAGGTAATGTATATGTTTTATGTGAGTTTCATCTAGACCTACATGTATATAAAATTAAAGGCTATATGAATTTCTTAATATGGTAAAATATTTTTCAGCTGCTATGTGCAACTATTGCAAATACTGTGCTAATTCATGAAATTCATTAATACAAAAAGAAACTAGAAAATGGCTGATGGGCACTACTAGGAAATAATGTTTACAATGCGAGTGTTGGTTGTATCCTTATTGTCTGAGAGGAAGAATTCAAATTAGTATAAATCTCAGGAATCTAAGGGCTTCTTCTGCAGGTTGAGGCACAACCTACAAACACTGAGGGAGGGCATTATAACACAATTGTCTTTTGTTTTGAAGACATTGAGCAAAGCAACACAAAGAAGCATTTCTCTGGGGGCCCAGCCATGTTAAATAAGATGGAGTTGTGCTGAGTCAATTAGCCTATAATGATGGAGGTACCTATGTATTTTAAAAACACATTTAATTTATCATGTGTTTTTATGATATGCAGGACCACATACAGCTTGAAGTCCAGGGTAGCTGGTCTATGGAGGTACTGCCTATTGTCTATTTTAAATCTGTAAATATTTATTGGGCACCTGCTAGGTCCAAGGCACTAAGCTGTAGAGAAAACATAAGAATATAATCCAAATTATACCCATATTGGACAGATTTTTTTTTTTTTTTTAACATCTTAGGGATGATGTGAGTTAAGAAGTAAGTACTTGCATGAATTGCACCAGTAGCAGGCTAACTTGGAAGAGGGACTGTAGGAAAGATCTGAAGACTAAGATTGCTAAATGAAGAGTGTGGATTTTGGGGTGTGTGTGTAATGGACCAACATATTAGGCTAAGGTATTTGTATTTTATTCTATATGTTGTGGGGAAGTATAGTAAATTTTTGAGTCCAGAGATAGGACATAATCACTGGACCAGTTTATATACTTAACTGAAATGTTTCTGCTTGTTTAAATAATACTTACATAGTCATGGCGTTGTCAAAGCATAGAATATGGATGGACTTTGATGAAATTAAATATTTAGCGGTCACAAGTCCCTGTCTAACGCCATACTGATTTAAGTATAGGCATTTCCCAGAACAAAAGATGGATTATAAAAGCCAGGTATTTTATTCCTTAATTGCTTAGAAGCTAGTCTCCAGTTACAGCTCTGAGCTTTAGCTGAGGTAAGAGTGTTTCAGCAAAAGTTACATTTAATAGAATGCATTAATTCTTCCCCATAACAACTAGAACCTAGCACACATTTTAGAATGCATTTACAGCATGTTAAAAGGGCAGACATTTATAAGGATATAACAAACCGCCCTGCTAAGTTTTAGCTAGAAAATGGGACTATATGCTACTGTATTGTAAAATAATTGACTTAGCTTTTTTCAAAGAATAGATGGCATGTGCATTTATAAAGTCACCAATTTTATGGAGAAAATTTCAAAATGTGTTGGCTATTGCTAATTGAGTCATATTTATATTCAATTCTTTGGCAAGTTTTATTTTGGGAGTAAGAAAGAGAAGATGGAATTCTGGCAAGAATTATTTATATCTTCTATGAGAAGCATTAAATCCTAGGTTAAAACTATTAGAAAATGAAAACAGAAAGAAAAATAGACACCCACATCTAAAGAGCACAAAATAAGAAACTAGACAAACTTAGATAAAAAAATACAAGCTATGTTTTTGCTCATTTTGCATTGAGAGCAAGCTAGTTGTTTTCTTTATATGTTCAAGCAGTACCCAGATAGTTGCAAACACTGGTCACTCCTTCAGCTTACCTTCAGTATTGAAGCTAGATAGCTGGCTTGTAGATACTTCACATAAACTACCATTTAGAATATTCCAATGAAGGAATTTGGAGACAAAGAGTCCTCTCAGATGGAAATGAAAGACATTGGGATTAAGCAGTTTTGGACTCTATGGCAACAGTCCTCCCCAAATTCATTGAAATGATTTTGCTTTGCACTGCAAATGTCTTTTCACCCTCTGTGAGATAGAAAATTCTCCTATGGGGTGTGGGTCGAGCCATGAGTTGAATCTTGTATGTGAATTGAAGAAGGCTTAGTAGGGACATTTGTGATGTATCTTACTAAACTAAGGGGGTAAAGCCTATGACAATAATAAATATTATTATATGATACATAATAATACTTTAATATGATTTTAGTAATCTGCTTTCTCTGCAGCGCTTACCATTCTAGGTGAACTTTCACTGCTCTGCCCCTTATTTTTCTTTAAAAGGATTAATTGCTTATTGCTGTGGTATTTAGCCCCTTGTCATAGCTCTGTCACTAAAGTATATAAAACTGTATTGCATTCAGAACCAGGAAATATTAAATGAGATCCAGACCTCAGCAAATCAGAGAACCAATTAGGAATTTATCTAATTCTATGAAGAAAAACATCTTATTTTATTATTCTCATTAAGTGAATAATTCTTTTAAAAAGCTTTTATTTTAAGGCATTCATAAACACAAACAGTGGAACGTTAAAGTAATGATCACATTGATTATATTGTTTCTCAAGTTTCTGTACAAATAAAAATTGAAGAATCATTTTGTAAATATTCTAGATAAAGTAATTACATAATATAAGGAAAAGAGACATGGACTTTGGGCAGTCATATGTCATATATACTGATTCATCTTGGATACATGTGCTACCAAAAATCATATAAAATATAATTTGTGTAACATAGCCTAACTAAAATGGAACCTACATAAAGCATTAAATAAGTGGTTAATGTTAAAGTCCCATTTATAACCAAGCACTATATTATAAATCATCTACCCCTAATTATAAATCAGTTGATATAATCACTGGTTAATTAACAATTGATATAGTAACATATAATCTGGTTCTTACTGTGCTCTCATAATTCATGACCATCTAGACATGCCATTATAAACATGCCAGACTTAAGACAACAATGAACTGAGTTTAAACCAGCTTGCAAAGGACCAAGGCCTGATGCAAGACTGCATTACTGTATCATCAGAGATCTTAAAAAGTAATTGAAAACATTTGCCATGTCTCGATACCGTGGAGGTACACTGACAGACTCTACAGCAATCACTGGAGAACTAAAGCAGGAGAGGCCACGTATCCCTTAGGAGACAAACATTTTTTAGATGTTGTACATAAAACATCAAGATAAGGCAAGCAAGCATGTGGCTTTGAAGCATGGTTTTGCTCCCTCGGTTACCCTGCTGTTTCCATAGTGGTGTCACCATAAGTCTTTACAATGATTGAGAAGGTTCCATAAAATTCTGAATGTAGGAGATCTCCAAGTCATAAGTCACTGGTATCTACCACTCCTAACTCTAAGATGCAAAAATGCTATTAACAATAGTAAATTAGAGTGGGAGATCATAGGTAATGTAGGAGGAAAAAATGACTTCTGAAGAAACTTATGCAACAAAGTTAAACATTAGTTCATTGATAGATTAGTGGTAATAGAGACCGACCAATCAGTCAGCAATCTGTTGGTCAGTGGCATGGTGGTTTATTCTGTAGGTGTACATGATCCTTTCTGTTTCCATCTCATTTGTCTAACAACACAAATCCCACATGTTTTCAATATGTCATTCTTTAATGATGCACCTGAGAGATTAGAGCCCTTTTACTCTATACTATTTGTTCAGTACATTGGCTATTTTGTTGAGCAAGAGTTCAATAAACTTGTAATATATCTAGTCTTTTTTCTGTTTTCATTTCTTTTCTTTCTATATGGTAAGTTTCATAAAGGCAGAAAACACCTCCATGATCAAGGAAGGCCTTAAATAAATAACTTTATTCATTTGAATTTTGAGATAAACTCATTTTATAATTCCTATTGGTGATATATCCCTGAGATGATATTTATATCCTTTTCTGGAAAATATATATGCTCTTTCCTAATGGTTTATGGAATGTGTATTTCATACTGTCTTGGAGGGATCTTTGTTTCATTTAACAACTCTCAGAAAATCGTCATAGTTTGTAGAAATTTATACTTTAGTCCCTCCCTCCCTCTTTTCCTCTTCTTTTTTTGCTCATTTTTACTAGAAAGGGAAGTCAGATCTTACTTTTCTTTATAATACTTTAAAAACTTCTTTGAGGTAATACAGCTGTTTGTTTTGGAGATCTAAATGAATAATTCTGTGAAATATAGACTAGAGGACTACACTGGATTTTCAGTTTCTCTGTCAGAAACTTCCTAAGATTCTCAGGAAGAAGAAGAAGGACAAAGGTGCTATAAAAAGTTAGTCTAGAGTGGTCTGAATGGACCTGGTCCAAATGGGAAAGGCTTAAAGTGGTTCTATTGTGTCAAATAAGCATTTGAGCTTTTTTTCCCAAAGATAAAATGTTAAATTTTTTTCAAGCCTGAAATTAGTTGAAATTCTCCTCTTCTTCCATAATTAAGTAATAATATGTGACAAAGCATGAGTTATTACATAATAATTCATATCTTTTGCTTTGCTAAAAATGAGGCCATAGGATGAGTGCTTGTTTAAACGCACAAGTTATGAGTTATTATATCATAATTCACACCTTGAAATGCCATATTGTGATTATAAAACGGCCCTGTGCAAATATTATTAATTTTTTAAAGTTCAGAAATAAATTATTAAAAATAACACATTATGACTTCAAAAGAACCTCTCTAATGTGAATTCATTAAAAGTGGAATAAAAAATAAATTAGTGTACACTGAACTGGAATTATATATAACCTTTCTTGACGAACTATTTTCATTGACATACTGTTGTAAAGCATACATTCTATAATTTGCAGCTGTTGTGTAGATATTTCCTTCCTTGAATGCTCCAACACGTGTAATGTATTCTGGCTTTTTTTTTTTTCTCTCAAGGACACAACTTAACAGCAGCTGTAAGTCAGAGTTTTTGCAATCAGATTCAGTACTGTTTATTTTGTTTATCAGGGTTTCACATACAAATCATAAAGGGCATCTCTCTTCATTTGATTGCTGACCACTAGTCTTCAAAGCCCGGTCATTCACTGGGTTCTAGAACAAAGCCTTTTGCTTGTCTCTCTCTACTTCCCTCTTTGTCACGTCTTTTACCAGTGTATCTTCATCTTCCTCACCATTGGCTATGGGTACTCTCCAAAATTCTTGCCACATTTTCGTATTCTTTTCTGTCTGGTCTTACTTCACTAAGACATTATCAGTTTCAATGATTCATTCTCTGCAGGTAACCCCATAATACCTCTCTATTTCCAAAATTTCACTCAGACTCCAAATTACTTGTATTTCTTGTTATTATTTTATTTATTCCAGTGAATATTCCAAACCTTAGAATTCTCAGTCTCTGAGGTTAGAAGACCTTCAGTCATTGTTTATTCCTTATCTTTTTGATCCAACTATTGAACACCTACTTTGTGCTAGCTACTTAGTGAGGAATAATTCAAGGTGAGTGTCAAGAACTTTATTGTCATAAAAGAACCAATTATGCAAATAAGTAAATTTAATATGAGGAAGAATGTGATATGCATAATAGACAAATGAGCACATTTGACTGCCTCCACCTGAAGTTATTATGAAAAGCTTCATGGAGAAGAGATATTTGAGGTGGTTTTGAAGAATGAATGAAGTTTTCAAAAGTAGGTGGTTCATTTCAGGGTAATCAAAATCACAAAGACCTGTAGGAAAGGATGAAGAAAGTCTTCACTGTATTAAAATTTTACAAAACTATGTCAGTTCTGTAAAAATGTTTGCATAGTAATAATAAATTTGAAATAAGAAATCATTGCCCTTTATTCACAGTCACCAAGTCTTTATCTCATATTTCATTTATTGCATATGTTTCACACTTTTCTTTTGAATGTTCTATTTATGTGGCTTTAACTGTAATTTAGAAACGCACTATTTTATTCTGAATTACCATAGCACAATTTTATCTAGTCTCATCCAACCTATTCTTTTTCTATTCTATTCTGTACTCTGCTGCCAGATTAAGCTTCCTAAAATTCAGATTTCTTTTTATTTTTCCTCTGATCATGAGATTTTTAGTATCTTCCTATCACCTCCCAGTTCAAAGTTCTGTGCCCAACTAGAATGAGCACAGATGTTCCAGTTCTTTCAACATCTATCTTATCTCACTTCTTCAACCGTATTTTCCATGACTTTCCAAAATGCTGGCCTCATAGTCTTCTGCACAAATACCCTCCTGCTTTTATTTACAAATTCTGTGAATTATTCTTCAAGTCATCTCTATATGCCCTCTACTCTTCCTTAAGTTTCAGCTAAATTTGCACCTTCTCTATGAAATGATCTTCAGTGGTCACAACCTCCATCTTGTTCTTCCATATTAAATCTCAAATTTCTATCATACCTAGTATCAGTATGACTTATATCATTCAATAGCAATTAATTTAAAACAGCTAGTAAATTTAAAACACTGCATGGGTAAAGGAAAGAAGAAAGAAGGATAAAAATATTGCTGTGTCTTTCTTTTGTATCACATGCTGCTTTGCATTTCCAAACACCTGCGTCTTGGTCCTTAAGGAGTTTCAATCTAGACATGAAGAGTCAATGTGCAAACCTGTAATGCAAAGGAGATAATGCTAAATGCAGACTACAGGTCAAAGAGTGGTGCTATCATGGAGAAAGGACACCGTGATTCTTACTGGTGCAACTAGGAATGGCTTCAGAGAGTGACATGAACTGGGAGGAAGAACAGACCATATATAATATGATAACATTATATCATATTACTTATGATATTGCCTATCCAGGCATGGGCAATATCATAAGTAAATATGAAGAGCTAGAAAAATATGGGAGATACTTGGAGAAGAGTAATTAGTCTCATTTGGCTAGATCATTGTTTAACCTGTCATTGAGTTCTAATTGCATCATCAGATTGTTCCCTTATAGCTACATTAAAAGCCTCTAGAAACATAAAATGTGACCTCCCTTTTAAAAAATGGCCTAAAGAATATAGTACAGGCTAAGGCCATAATAGTTACTCAATAAATATATATTTAATTAATGTAATTTTATTAACCCACAACACTTTCCTAAATCCTATTTTGCATTTATATATCACTTTTATTTTTCAGGTCTTCATGAAGAGTCATTTTCCTATTTGATCTTTCAAAGGGCTTGCTGAAGTTGGGAATCTTTGTAGATTTACAGAGTGTTTAAATACTGAGTTAAATGGGCAATAATTAGAATTTAACGCTTCAAGTGAAGAGAGCTTTTATGTTTTATAATTCTCCAATACTCTGATTTCTTAGACTTCTGATACTTCATGGCTACAGATTGTTTTGCATTCATTTTTGTTTAGCTAACAATCACCTAGAGCCTATTTTATGGCAAGCGCTGGAAAAGGGGTTAGGAGATGTAGGGGATCTATGGCAAGTGCTGGAAAAGGGATTAGGAGATGTAGGGGAAACCAAATCCTAGAATGATTAGTGCTGGTGTAAAACCTCAGAAGGAGAAAATGATTTGTTCACTAGGTAAGAATATGCATTGGGAATTAGTAAGAACTAAGGAAGCCATTCATTACATAAAACAGGTTTCTTAAAGTTTAGCCCAGTCTTATTCAATATACATAATGTTAAAAATCAACTGGGTGCCAGCCACTGTGGTACACAAGGCTAACCTAAACAATTCACAGACTGGACAGGACCTACCAGTAAGACAGCAAGTCTCCCAGTGCAGACTTGGAACTGTGCTTACAAGGTTTAATCCTACTTCTTATTGTAAATAAGACCAAAGTTTCACTAGACATTAAAAAAGTATATATTAAAAATGATTTTCTAGCTCTATACAAGGACAAAAAGGTAAACCTTTATAGCTCATGGCATGTTTCAGCTGGGTTTACTGTGCTATTATTATTGGAATCAGTTGAGATTCATCGCTATAGTTGGACTCCTGTAACAGTCATCTACAGCTTCCAAAATACATAAAATACACAATTTTGTGTGCATAAATTAACTACTTCATTGTCAAACGTTGGCCAGATAGCAGAAGAAAAAGTCAGTCAATGACATGGAAAAAAAAAAATCCCTGATTCTTGGAACTACATTTATGGCTTAGTGAAATGCACTAACAATACTTTCTTTATTTTAGCTACTAAAAGTAGGTCCTTGCTGAATTACTTTTCCTGCCTTTAAACTCTTTCTGTAGATAAGATGATGGAGGAAGGGCAAGAGAAAATCAAAAAACAAACTTAATAACACCATACCTTCGAAGCAGCTTGATTTATAATGAGTTTGTGGGAACATTCTGAACCTATTTCATGTTGAATTACAGTCCACCTTTACAAGTGGCTGCTAAAGAAGGAGTTCATGAACATACTCCTCATACTACTTCAATCCTCTTCCTGCTCAGTCACTAAAATTTAAAATGCGATACAAACAAAATGCATCTATAAATTTATATGGTAACTACACAAACAAATGCAAACTCATTCTTAGTAACCACAAAATTACCTTCTGTTATCTATCACTTTGTGAATTATAGTTTCATCACTTGGAACAGCCAACAGCACAGAATCACACTGCGTCTCTTCTTACCCCTGTGTCACTACTGTTCTTCTGGCAAGAGCAGCAATCAATAGTCTCATGGATAAACAAATGATTAAAGGCCAAGATGAACTACTGTAAATAGGAATCACATTATCTATCTTTGCACTGAATATAATTTAAAAAAGAAAAAACAGTGTCTTCTTTTGGACACCTGGCTTCAATTATAATCTATTCAAAGTCCTTTTGTTTCTCTGATTCACATTCTTAAAAATCTTTAGAAAGAGCAAGTTTGTAAACTGGTACAACGTAAACAATGAAAGATAGGTAGATTTGGGTGGATTTCTTATTGTCAAATACGTATAACTACGTAATGAGACCTGGAAATTTTAGCTTCAAAGTCACTAGAATTGTAAAGCCTTTTCTTAGTTAGTGCTAGTTCAACATCCAAACTGTTACTGGCTAGGCAAATATGAGATTTTGCCAAGTTTTATGTTGGATAATTGTACACCAATGTGGTTCAAGTGAAAGTTGAGGACATGTTTTTCATCTCTAATTTCTTGTAAATAGAAACAAATAAATTTTCCTTAAGTTATGAGCTATGGAAGATTCACTTTTCATTTCTTAGATGAGAAAAATAAATATGAAAGTAGAAATATGTTCCCAATGTATTTTCTGCATAGAGATTCTAGTTATAAGGCTAAACTATTGTGATTTTATTTTTAATTCATTGATATATTGCTATTTAGTAATATTCAATTAAAAGATAATCAGTGTGATTGATGATCATTTTACTTATACCTTATTTTAGTTTGAGTAAGTTTCTTATGCTATAGTAAATATGTTTTATTAAACTCTAATCATAACATTGACATAGATCCATTTTTGATTATTATTTAGTCATACTGGTGACTTAAAATGCAGACATTTTAAAAATGCAAAAATTGCAGAAACTAGAATATGAATACAGGCTTGACAACTAAGAGCAAGGAAGTCTTTCAGGAAGCAGATTAAAATGGCAAAGAGGGAAAGATATCAGATAAGAGACAAAGCATATATAGAATCAATATGTGGGCCAATATTCAACTAGTAGCACCATCAAAGACATAATCAAAGACAATTTTCTTTAACAGAAAGATCAATGTCCAGCACAATGAGCAAAACAAAACAAAAACTAGACCACCATTGTGAAGTCCTCAGAACACCAAGGATACTCTAAAAGCTTCCAAAAAGAAATAAATATAAATAAAGCAACAAACACCAGATTAATCTTGATGGGGTTCGGGACACACTACCCCAAAATATGGTTACACACTATGCCAAAATATAGCACCTTGACATGTTGAAGAATTTAGATTCAGGAATTAAGCAAACTTCAAGAGAACAAAGGTCACTCTTACCTTCCCCTACCCTTGTCACATAAAGTAATTCATAAAGCCAAAAAGGATTTTCTGACTTTCCCCTTAAGCAGATCAGAAGACCTTCATGTGTGAGGTCCCCTTCTTATATCTGGAAGAAAGAAGCAGTCTTATCTCCAAAAACACAGAGATGCCAAGAAGAATCTAGACAAACTGGCCTTGCTAAATTTCCTCATTTATTTCCATTATATTATACTCTCTTGCTGTATATTTTGCACCCACTCTCCATTCTTCAGCAAATCTATTATAAAAAATATTCAAGTTTAACTGATCCTTTAGGTCTTCATTTCTTTTCAAAGATTCCCATGTAATGTAAACTTCTATGGAAATGAATTTGTATGCTTTTCCTCTTAATCTGTGTTCTTGTTAATGTCTTTTGTTAGGGACCCCCAGCCAATGAACCTAAATGGGAGGAAGAAAAAGATGTATTTCCTCCCCTACAGCATCAACTGCACATCTGTGTAACTGGATGCCAGAAATTAATAGAGCACTATCTTTGAAGGTTTGAGAAATAATCATTTTAGTCTACAATTACATACCGAGCTAATCTCTCCATCAAATTTGAAATTAGAAGATAAATATTTTCATGTCTGAAAGGATACAGAAGATTTATCTCTGTTTCTTTGGAAGCTACTTAAGGATCGATTCTGGACATTTAAACCAAAAAAGAGAAATAGAATCCAGAGACTGTGGTAGAATTGACTCAAGGTATCAGTGGTGCAGCAGATCTGGAGAGCAACGAGTCTAGACGAGAACGGGACTCGGAAGGAGGTTCTGGAAAATGAGTTTCTGGGATGAAGGTGGAATCTCAGAGATTCAATATTATTTTTGAGATTTTGAAATGGTTTGAGAAAGCAATAAAGGAATGCAATACAAGAAAAAAATTTCACGGAAAAAAACCTAAGGAAAACCCAATAAAATGATAAATCTGTGCATAATGTAATTATATTACACTAGTGGTTATTCAGTATATAATTTTCACACAGTCATAACAATGAAGCATTGTCATTTTATACAAGAAATGCTGAGAAACATAATTATGCTTTACAGTACAGAACATAAGTGCCATTACTCTTGTTAAAGGGAAAGCAAGCATGGCTGAATTTGGGATTGAAAGAAGAAAAGGAAAGTTACAGGTAAAGAAAGAGGGTTTGGCATCCTTATTGTTTTCTGAATTAAGTCAGGAAATTGATCCGATGAAACAAGTAAAACTATTTGCATATTATTTAAAGGCATAAAAGTTACCAATAGATTAAAAATTAGTGATAAGGGAAAAGGGATGTAGGAGTGGTATAAAGTGGTTAAATATACCTCACTTATAGAAGAAAGAAATATTCTTCATTACCAAATACATACCTGTTGGCTGAAGGAAGAAAGGAACAAGGAAAGATAACTTGGCAGTGGAATTTGTAGTCTGCAAATGATATTGGCATGCAAGATTTCTACCCTCTACCAAAAATTGACTGCCTGTTCCATGCCAAACACTGTGCTAGCTGTTGGAGAAATATAGATAAATGACTTAATAGAGAATGCAATAAAATATGAGAGAAAGACACGTTTAATAATTGCAATCAACATTATGAGTAACATAATAGCAGTCTGTATCCACTCCTGTGAGATTACAAGGGGTGGAGTGAGTAACTATGCCTCGTAGGGAGCAATTGGTTAAAGTTGTCTATAGCAGGAGCCTTGAATAGAATCATTAAGATCACCCATATAAGTTAATCATAAAATCATGGTGTAGTTGGTGACGGTGGAGTTCAGGGATGGCACTCCAAGTACAGAAAACAGCATGTAGGGTACAGACTGGAGTTCTCATAGTTTGAAGTGTGCACAGTTAGTGAGCCATGGAAATTAAAGTGCAAAAATAAATATTAGGTTGGTGCAAAAGTAATAGCAGCTTTGCAATTTTAATGGCACAACTGCCATTACTTTTGCACTGACCTAATAATTGCACAATGTAAGTCAACAGTAATTGAAGGTCATGTTTTGAATGGCCTTACATTTTATTATAATGAGCTCAGTGCTCCACCTGAAGTGTAACGAGGAGTCAGTCACTGAAGGAGCTTAGGCAGTAAAGTAGTATGGTCAGTTTTGCTTTGACATCAACCTCTGTGTGGGAGAGAGCAGATTTATTGGGGTCTAATAGAGAACAATGGGCATTTTAGAAGTGATTTAAAGAAGATATCCTCAAATGGTCACCAGATATCTAGTCACCAGATAATGTTTGCATTCATAAAAGAATACTCTCGTGGAGGAGTTGACAACAAACTTGGAAATTCAGAGAGTAAATGAAAATAATTTTGGAAGAGTGCACAACAAGAAAGGATAAATAATAATAAATATGTCCATCTGGTGGAGGTTGATAACTCAGCATAAAAAGAGATTTGTCATTAGCAGGCACACTGATGAGGCCAAGGAAATGAATGTATTATGATACTAAACCAAGTTATTTCCATAGACCAGAGTTTTTCCATAACTCAGGGCCTCAAACATAAAGGTCCTAAGAATAAGGGACTCGGAGGAAGTTTACTGGATTGAGTCAATATCAGCATGCCGTTAGGGAAATCGTAAGTGAAAAGGTAGAACATTTTATTTTAGTTCCAATTATTAGTCTAAGTTCTTTATCTTCTTTCATAAATGAAGAAAAATGATTGAAATTCAGGGTAGTGGTAAAGAGATTGAATACATTTTAAGTCAATCTAAGATTTATCAAATCAAAATCTCAAAGTAAGGGACAATGCATATCATTTCAGACTGTTCAAAAATGTTTTTCACATCTGTGAACAATGAGCCATTGTTACTCTATCACAGGGATTTGCATAGTATAAGCATTTGCTAATATCACTAATTTTTCTTAGTAACTTAGATTCACAGTCAATACAAACTCTTCAGCGACTCTGCCAAGGAAATTGATATTACTACTTCCAAAATTGATTTTTTTGACCTAAGGCATCTTAATTTTTCTTTTTTTAAAAAACTACAGCCAACTATTAGGCCATGCTTAAGAGACTTTCAGAAAGGAACACTGACAAGAGGAAACATATAACCTTATATTTAAAATATTTATTTTTATTTTTATTATTGTTATGAAAATTACTTTCCTAAGAGAATGGAGTTGAAATGAACACTCTCTGAAGTCCATTTCCTAGGCTAATCAATAATGACCTCATTTGTATGAAAAAGAGAGTACCTGTACATTTCAATAGTAAAATTTATGGCACCCATATAAGACAAGGGATAGGAATTTCTAACACTTTAAGACAGCAAACGCAGATTTATGTTGAAATACTTAATTTAGCTTTGATAAGACCTTCTATTCCTATGCAAACATATATTTTCACTGAATGAAGCTCAGGATCAATCAGAAATCTTGGTCTTCTATCATTAACACTTGAAAACTGTCTGCTCAAAAACTCACCTAATAACTGTTCTTAGGTCAAATAGCTGGTGCCTCATTTGCAAAGAAGAACTAGAACTTGCTGGCTAGGTAAAAATGAAAGTAATTTTAACTGACCCATTAGAAAGTGGCAGGAATGATTTAGCACAATAACAAAGCAGTTGGTTAGTGCTGGTAAATATTTTCATTCTCAGACAGGAGTTCTGAGGTTTGGGCAATGGTGTATTGCAAGCACTTCCTTTTTGCATATTTGAGTGTATCATCAAAATGACTTCCTTTTTGTCACTGAGCAATGTTCATTTATACAGCTAAAGGCAACTTTCAGAGGGGAGATGTCCATCAACAGTCAGGCAGCATGGACACTCCCAGTTCTTTTTGGATGGGGTGTCCTTACACACATATCTGGTTTGGCTGCATAGAAACTGCAAGATTATTCACATGTATTATCTATATAATAATGCTTCATTTGCATAACTTTTTATATGCATACTATAACTGCCAACATTTCAGTTAAAATAATATTGGAATTAAATATGAGGAGAAGGAAAAAATTAGTAGTTGAGATGAAAAAAGGATGCTCTCATGTGTGATTAGAAAATGATGGGGATTTGATGAAGTGGAAAGGTAGAAAGCTGTTCTGGATGCCAACTACCTGTATAAGCTCTAGCATCAATGATAGTGACATGTGATGGCAGTCTGCATCAGAAAGAATCCCTTTGCAATTTTGATAAGTATACACAGTACGAAAGTCAGAATCCATTGATGAACTTAAAGAAGCATTTGCCAGGAAGAGAGGAGCAAAGGATCATGATGTTTTATTATTAAAATACTCTCTGTGCCTGCAGTTCGTTAACAGAACTGTTCATTCCTCTAGTCATTTGCTCGTTTAAGACAAAGATACCTCTACATTTTACTGTTCTCTTTTTAGAGTGCGTTTTGGAAATGAGTCCCTATGGAAAATTAAAGTAGAAAGCAAAATGAAGACTGAAATCAATAGATAGCTATTTCTTTGTGTGTGTGTGTGTGTGTGTGTGTGTGTGTGTGTGTTTATCATTTTGTTATAAGCAAAATTTTTTGCTAAAGATTTATTTTCAAATGATTTGAATAATAGGAAATGGTAAAGCAATTACAAGTTTGGGATAATTTCTAATTTCATTTTCTTTGGAAATCTTATGTTGGAGAAATACATGTAAAGATACATGAAACGGAGGCAAGCCACACACCAATTCCGTTTTACGTGGATTCTGTTCTATGATCTTAGTAGTGAGTAACTGGGGCCTTTCTTACAATGTAGAATCAGAGAAGGTTAAACAGAATCTGTTGTTCAGTATAAGCAACTATAGAAAAGGAAGAGGTACTTGTGCCAATTAAAGATCAGGGGATCTGGTTGAAATTTTGTTGTCAAGTTTAGTAAGATGAAAGTGAGACACAAGTTTCTATTGTTACTGTATCATACATGAGGAAAAATATATACGACCCAGTCCACAGTAGTGTCAGAAATGGAAGTCTGGTGGCCTTTTTGAACGTGATTTTGGATTTTTATTGCTGAAGTTCCTGAAGGCAACAGAGATATTGCAAAGAATGTATTTGCTTGGTTGTTTTGTAATGTTAATTTAAAAAAATTAAGTAAAACATTTATTCTTTGTAAAAGTTGAACAATTTAGAAAAGCATAATGAAGAAAATAAATACTACCATGGTATTAGATAGCTTCCTAATTCGACTATTCTATAAAATCAAGATAGCATTTTCAGAGGAAAGATTGTATAATTTGTAACTTTCTTAGCTATGACGTTATATTCAAATATAATTTATCAGAATTCATATTGTGATTATAATTTAAATTTGTGATGTTTTTAAAATTCTTAATGCTTTTTATGTACTTTCCATTGTATAGAGTAGTTAGGATAGATGTTACAAGATTTTTCCCTGACTATTTAGGAGGTAAACTGCACTCCAGCCTGGGTGACAGGGTGAGACTCTGTCTCAAAAGAAAAAGTATATTAAATTTTGTCTAGTAATTTAATGTATGAGAAAATGGATATATTGAAGCAAAAAGCAAGCAATAATAGCACAACATATCATAGGCATTTCAGAGAGGATATCCCATAAACAAAATCACTTATGTATTAATTTTAGAAAACAGTAGAACAGTTAAAAATACTTTACTTTCTCCTATAACAAGTCTTACTTAAGGATCGTAAGTTTTATTATTAAAATTCCTTCTGTGCCTGCAGCTCATTAATAGAACTGTTCTTTCATTTCTCTAGCATGCCAAGCATATAGATTTTAAAGGGGTTCATAGTGAGAAAACATTTTACACTGAAAGACTGAGACTGCAAAGTGATGCCCATCAAGCTACCATTGACTTTCTTCACAGAATTGGAAAAAAACTGCTTTAAATTTCATATGGAACTAAAAGAGAGCCCACAAACTCAGTAGGAATTGAATTTTTAAAATATGGCCCTGCTTATTGATTTCTTTTGGAAGCTTCTATTTAGTAGACGTGACCAATTTGGACTCCTTTTTAATATATTTCCTGGAAAAATTTAACAAACCTTAGTCAATTATTTTATAAAGGGTCACATGTTCTTTTTCTATCAGTGTGGCTCAGATTTTGCTGGTTGGAACAGATGAGCACTTGGTCCTGAGTAGTGCAAGAGGTTGTTCTCCAAAGACAGATCTGTGTATCTGTTTGGGGATCTAGCAGTGTTGAGCAACTCAGTCTGATCGCCCTCCTTTTCTGATGCTCTGTTTGGGTGGCCCAGTGCTATGGTGCAAGGTGCCATTAGTGTGCCCAGATGGCTGGATGGATAAATTCCTCTGTCATCAGTCCCTCTCCTCTGCTCTGAAAGAAGAACTCCCTCTACCTACCTTGACTCTGACCCAACAAGTAGGGCATTCTCTTCCTTCCTCGAGGATCCTGAAGCCACACCCGGCTCCTCTGCTCTTTGCAGTAATATTTTCAATAATATATTAACTAGGACTAACTTCTATGACAAAATATATGTCAATTTCCTGCTCTAGTGATCTACATGCCTTTTATGTGCACCTTCTATCTCACAGACCGGAGGAAAAAGCACGAGAAAAGGGGAAAAGTTTGACAAGATATGAAGGATAAGAAAGGGAGAGTTCACTGTGAGAATGGAAAGATGGAGAAAAGTGGAGTGGCTGGCTCTGGTCAGAGCATCTGCATTTCCCCACTTGCAAGACATTTGTTTTCCTAAACAGTTTGCTAAAGCAATTGAGTTTAGACATTTATTTTGCTAAACAGTTTGCTAAAGAAATTGAGTTTTTGTGTTACTTGCCATACAGAGTGTTGTTCATTGCTGATTTAAAGATGAGACCCTTTTGACTTCGTTCTACATGCGTGTATGCCCAAAGCTAAGACTGTTCACCATTTCCCCTTTTCTTAGCCCCTTGCCAGGATGGGCCAATCCTGGTCAGAAAGGAGAGAAATAAAGAGGCCCTTATGGACAATGGTATAATACAGCTGTGGGGTAGCTTTGGGGGAATATCTTCCTTTCTCCTGTGCTCTGCTCAATCCAAATTGGAGGATGTAATCCTCAATTCCAGATAAAAATTTAAAATTAATAAAAGGAGATCATTTCAAGGTGAGAGTCACCAAAAAGAGAACAAATATCTCTCATTTTTTTGAAGACTCAAACCAAAACATGAATTATAAGGACAGGAAACTACGTATCTTTGTCTCTATTCATCTTTCATGAATTAAATACCAGAAATTGTTTTTTTTTTTCAAAAGTCAAGTTTATATAGGACAAACATAAGATGTGCTTAAGTTTATGATATGCTTGATTAAGCAAGAAATGAGAGCGGTGACATTGTTCTTGGTGACAAAGCGTACTTTGTGGCAGAGAGTACTTTGAGATAAGAGGAAGGAATTTGAACTAGGTGCTTAATTAGTACAGTCTCCTTTGGAAATGAGCTAATATTTAAACAACCTATATACCCACGAGTGAAAAAGCACAAGAAAAGACTGGCCAGTATAAGAAAGAATGTGATTATACTTTTCTGAGGCAGCAAGGCATTGTGGTGAAGAGCGTGGACGCAGGAGCTCCATGGATGGAATTTGAATTGCAACTTTCCCACTTACTGACTGTGAGACTGTAGGCAAGTTACTGAACATCTCTGTGCTTCAATTTCAGTGAGAACAATGATGATGATAGTGCACATCTAATACACCGGTGAGATTAAAATATTGTATATGGAAAGTGCTTATAACATAGAAAGCATCATAAAACACTTCTTATTGAACATAAAGTTTTAACCAAAGGAGGTTAGGTTTGTAATGGAGTAATTTTATCTGTAGGAGTCTGTTTACTAAAGGCAGAAAGTATGGAGAGTAAATTTGAGGTATAAATTAAGGGTCAGTGTTATTGCTGTTGTATTTTTAATTGTGCTCCATTTTCTAAGAGGAGTTCGACTATTCTATCTTCTGTCCTCATCAACCCATGGAACACTCTAATTAGGTAAGCTTGTCAGAAAAGAGACAACATGAGCATTTACCTACTAACTGAAAAGGCCAAGAAAGCTAAACTTGATTTATACATCATTAATAATTATATTTTTTCAAAATTTTTGAGTCTAGAAATTAAATATATTTAGGCTGGGTGTGGTGTGATGGCTCACACCTGTACTCCTAGCACTTTGGGAGTACACACCTAGCCAAAGCAGGTGAATCACTAGAGCCTAAGAGTTCGAGATCAGTCTGTCCAACATGGTGAACCCTATCTCTACAAAAAAAAATACAAAATGTAGCTAGGTGTGTTTGTGCATATTTATAGTCCCAGCTGCTCTGGAAGCTGAGGTGGGAGGATCACCAGCCCAGGGGGTTGAGGCTGCAGTGAGCCAAGCCCTGATCATACCACTGCACTCCAGCTGGGGTGACAGAGCCAGAGTTTATCTCAGAAAAGAAAATAATAAATTAAATATATTTAGAAATCAGGCATTTAAGTCCTAATCACCTGTCTGACAAGGACTGTTTGAGAACCACATTGATAGCTCCTCTGAATATTCTCCATACATATAACCCTCAACTGTCTAGTATTTATTGAGGTTCTTAAAATATAGGTCAAATAATTTTTACGAATCATTTTTAAGGTGATACAAGAACAGGAGTACACAGCACAATCCATCCAATATATGATTACCCAATGCAGAAATGTGCATCATTGCTATTTAGATACTTCAGTGATCTTCCAGTAGTTTTAGAAATGCTGTTAATATGTATGTGGCTAAATCTATATTTAGTATTCTGCAGATGAAGTCAAAGTACACTTTGCCCTTAAGGAGGAAGATGACAATCAGAGTACAAAGGGAATATTGCATAAGAAGACTGCATGTTTGATTTTTGAAGGCCACGCTGTCCCAAAAGAAGATTAGGCTGCTTTTGACTGTCTTTTGTTTACAGAATCAGAAATAAGATTACAAATTACCAAATAAACTCCCTGAAGGGTACTGAAAGTTTTGAGTTTGCAATTGCTTCCTGTGTCAGTCAGGGCCCTGCGGAGAGGTGTGATGCCATTTTTAATGCATGCTCTAATAGATCTTTTTCTTGATGCGAAATCATCTCATATTATCAGTCAAGCTGACTTATTCTCTCCATCTTCAAAGAGGAAATTCAAACTATATCCTTCCCTGAAATTTTCACTCATTATCTTCTATGAATGACTTTTAATGCACCTTTAATATCAGTAACTTTCAGAATATCAGATGTTAGTTACATTCAAAGTGTGAGATTTTATTGACTATTAAATCAAAAAATATACTGTTTGGTCCGCCCCCCCGCCATGGGATGTTAAGAATGAACATTTTAGTGAGTTTAACTCTACGTTTCTCTGGAATTAAACTGAAATTATTTTATATTAAGAACCTTTTCTGTCTTGTTTTTATTGAAGAGGAAACATGAAAAGAAGTCACATTCAACTTCAAGATAAATGAATGGTTCTCAGTGTTGACACTGAACAAAGATGAGGAAAGACATCATCCTTTGCCCACTTTCTTTGCTCCTAGTTAAAACCTAAAATGGAATTAAAGCTCTGCTTTGTGGTTCATGTGGAACTCTAGATAAATGTTGATTGCTAATGTAGATGTCGTATCTGTGTCACTAGTGTACCCTATGACACCTAGGACACATCCTTAAGAATAGGTATGGTGCTGAGAATTCTGAGGGATGCCTGGTCATACTGTAACAACACTGTTCAGTCCATGAACAATAACTGCCTGTTAAACTCCATGCATACGCCCTATGAGGAAAATGTTTGAGCCTAGATGTGCTGCAGAGCGGGGCATCTAAAGTCTTTTGGCAGCTGATGAATGTAAGACAGCAAGATTGAAGGGGTAATCTAATAATGAGATTTACCTATCAATCCTCCAATCCACTGACTTGGATTCTATACTATTGCAGTCAAACATAAACTCAATCTAATTGTAAAATTCTGGACAATTTCTTATTGGGCAATCTCATTTTTTGTTATGGTTTAAACAGATACTAGTTTATCAGAAATTTGTCTACTATGGGAGTAAAGCTCTACTATCAGTTATAAAAAGCTTCCACATATTAAATGTCTATAAATTTGCATCTGTTTTAAATAGATTGCTTGTTCTTTATGTTAATTATGGCTTAGACTTCATTTTATGTGCATTTCTGTTTCCAGACATGGAATGCCCCAAGTAACTCTTACAAAAAATATATGAATAAGTAAAGGGTTTTATTTTACCTCGTTCTTTGAATTTTTGAGAAATACATATAGTCATTTAATTAATTCTGCCAACATTTTATTTCATATGGAGCAACTTCTAACGTGGTAACCTTGAGCAGCAATTAGCTATTTCTTTATTATCTCTCTTCATTTCTGGGGTCTTAAATATCTGTCTTGACTACAAATTGACGTCACAGTTTTTTGTCATCATAACTCCTTATTCAACTCCTTCAGGTTTCATGTTGAATAGTGGTCATCTATTATATGCTGAAAATGGTATACAAATGGTTTGAAAATGGTTTCAAACATAATTTTATAAGCATAAACGGAGCTAATGCACTATTTCTCAGTATGGGATTTTACTTAGTCCGCTTGACTACTTGTAAAGAATGTGTCTGGACAGTGACTCAAAGAACCTTTTTAAAAGAGCATATGAATCATACTCAATGATTTATTCACATATCTATTTTAAAAATTCCATTGGTCATGTTAAAAAAGGTTGCAAGCCCTTTGACTTAAGTATTTCTATAATGGCTGTTAAAATCAATTCTGGCATTAAAGTCTCCAAGAATGAACAATGCATTGAGTGGAAAATTGATTACATGGTCAAAGAACAGTCTTTTGTGGCCTCGTTTGCTTTTTCGATTAGCACAGCTGTCATGGCTGTTGTAGGTGGTCTTCAAAACTTATAGGAAAAAAAATCTGTCCTTGACACTGAATGTTTGTCTACGGATTTTTGGGAAAGAAATATGTTTTTGCTTGCTTATTAGTATCTACTGATGTAGGTACCAATGTCAAATTGAGTTTTGCAAAGATAAAGAAAGGATACAGAGACTAATGTGTGAAGAAAAATGAGCTGAGTGATACAGAAAACACTTCTAGGACTTTTAGTTTATGAGAAATACATTATTTTGTAAGGCAAGCTGTTCTGATTGTAACTATAGTCGTACCTAAAGAACTATTTTTTTGATAGAAAATCAGTTGATGTATGGATTTGTGAAAGACTATAGCTAAAGATGCATTTTCTTTTCTGCCATCAAAAAGACACTTTCAGGCCAAGCCTTCTCTCTGGATCTCAGGGAGGGACTTACCCACCTACATTGATCTTGCACTCTTTACCTTGAATTGCAGCCTGTTGAGTGCATAATTAGTGCTTATCAAAGTGTTATCAATTTATCTTGGATATATTTATTTCCTTTTTGACTTATTTTGTACTTTTTCTTTATAATTAACAGGTTTCAGATCAAAACCTCCTATAGTTCTGGAATGTTGAACTGCTCTGCTCAATATACCAATCCCTCTGGCTTCCCAGGCTAGCAGAAAAAGGACAACTTTCTACTTCTGTTCTCCTTGCCTATTGTATTAGTTTCCTCTTGCTGCTGTAAGAAATTACCACAAACTTATTGACATAACACAGCACAAATTTATAATCTTACAATTCTGAAGGGCAGAAGTCTGAAATGGATCTCCCTAGACTTAAGTGAATGATGTGGTTTGGCTATGTCCCCACCCAAATCTCATTTTCAATTAGTTCCCATAATCCCTATGTGTCATGGGAGGAACCTGGTGGGAGGCGATTGAATCATGGATACAGTTACCCTAATGCTGTTCTCGTGATAGTGAGTGAGTTCTCATGAGATCTGATAGTTTTATAAGGGGCTTTCCTTCTCTTCACTCATTCTTCTCCTTCCTGCTGCTATGTAAAGAAGGATGTGTTTGCTTCCTCTTCCACCATGATTGTAAGTTTTCTGAGGCCTCCCCAGTCCTGCAGAACTGTGAGTCAATTGAACCCCTTTCCTTTATAAATTATCCAGTCTCAGGTATTCCTTCATAGCAGTGTAAGAATGGACTAATACAGTGAAGATGTTGACAGAGCTGTGTTCTCACTGGGGGCTCGATGGGGGATTTCATTTCCTTACCTCTCCCAGATTCTGCAGGCCACCTCCATTCCTTGGCTTGTGATTTTCTTTCATCTTCAAAGCCAGCAATGGCCAGCCCATTCTTTTTCACATTGCATCACTCTGACGCTAGCTCTCTTGCCTCCATAAGAACCTTTGTGATTACATTTGATCCACTCAAATAATCCAGGATAATTTCTTTATCTCAAAGTCAGCTGATTATTAACTTGAGTTCTCTCTGTAACCTTAATCCTCCTTTGCCATATAAGAGCATATGAATAAGTTCCAGGGGTTAGGATGTGGACATCTTTGTGGTGAGGTGGGACATTAGTCTGTCTGCTACACTTACATTGACGCGAAGTAAATTTACTGCATTCAAAGCATTTCCAATAACTATGTCATCACAGCTGGGTCTTTGACTAGAAAAGGTACCATGTGTCTGTAGAATTTCAGTGGTCTTCCTATGAGCCTCCATGCAGCTGGTATTTCCATCTGCAAGAGGGATTTTTTTTTTATCTGGGGTATATGGACTTTTATGGGTTTCACACATATGGGTCTTTAGATCCTTTGAAATTCTATGTTAAATATATTGGTAAGTGTATTTTTTATTTTCAAAGAAGTAATGAGCAAAAATTATATATTTTTATATATAATTCTACATATCCCTACATCCAATTGTCATTTTTCCAAAATTATACTTTTCTTTTCCTTCCTTCTCAGAAAATGAGGGTAGTTTGCAATGATTTTGAGCTTATATTAAAACTTACAAGCATTTGATTCAAGATTTTCCACTAGAACCTACTTAGGATTCTGGAAGGTTAACATAGAGGAATTTCTGGTATTTTACTGGGTTTTTTAAAACTGGACTAAGTACCTTTGGTGACTAAATTACTAGTAAATCTTTCAGTCAGGTTTTCCATTTCTACAACTTTGAGCATCATGCAAAGCATAAATATACCCCTGAGCTGCATCAAGAAGAATTAAAGATTTCTTGGAAGATTTTATCTTTCCACTGTCATTCCTGTTTCTCTTTATTTGGTATTTTGGGGGCAAAACTTGCTCTAATCTTTTCTAAAATGCCTTTTGCTTTTTATGTAGGATTCTTTTATTTGCATAAATTTATGGGGTATGAGTGTATGTTTGGTACATGCATAGATTGTGTAGTGGTGAAGTGAAAAGAGATATTATTGGTATGGTTTTGATGTCACAGATAAAATGTGAAGGAGGAAGTAAGTTTGTGGGCTACCAATTTTCTCTCAGAAACTCTTCTCTCAATTCTTTTATCTTTCTCTCATCTGGTTGTCAAGTAAAACTGTGTTTCTTAACTGATAATTAAGACTCTGGCTTTAGCATTCTTGGATAGTAAAAGGAACTGAGGTGTTTAGGAAGAAATCTCCAAATTTTTCCTCTTCCCTGGTCATTCTATGAGTTGAAGGCCTGCGAAACTTTTGTCCTTCTTGTCCTTGGCATTTGTCTCCTGAGAAACTCATCAGAACCTTTTCATACCACAGTGGGCTCCATTAGGGCAGGTAGGTGAATTATTTGTGAGAGTCTGCCATGCTCCCCTCTCCCAAAGTAGTTGCCATGTATCTGACCTTGGGAGGCAGTGGATGAATGAGGATTTGGCACAACACCTCTGAAAGATTGCCAAGCCTTGCTAAACCCTACTGTCTAGCTACCTACCACTTCCCATCCTTCAAATCTTAGCTCATCAGTTTAATTAAGTCTCAGCAGACACCTGCCAGGCCTCTATTATAAGGGTAGATTTTTAAAACTCACTTCTTAAATCGAGAAACTTTTATTAAGCACTTACTGTATGCAAGACAGTGTTATGTGTCATGAAATACTGGGTCATACATCTTACTTTATCTGATACTTGCTCCCATAAAGCTTAAAACATAGTTTAAAAGGTAAAGAAGAGAGAGACAGAGAGAGAGGAAAGAAGAGACACGGACAGGGGAAGAGAGAAAGAGGGAGATATAGACAGATGGATTGATAGGTATAGATATTAAATAATACCAATTAAAGAAATATCGCAGGTGATATTTTCGCCAGATGACTAATTGCCAAATGAGTGCTATGAAGTTAGGTGACCTTGGTTCATAGACAGGAGAGATCATTGTGGATTGGAGGGTGAACCTGAGATAGTTTTGAAAGGTAGCCAGGTGGAGAATAGAGTGGATATTTTGAATAGGTGGAAATTGCATAGACTGGAGACTGGAATGATCTGATATAGATCATTTATTAAAACAGTCCTTTTTAACTTGCTTTATGCCTTACAAAAGCACATGATTTACTCTTTTTAATCTTTTTTTTTTTTTTTTGAGTCAGAGTCTTGCTCTATTGTCCAGGTTGGAGTACAGTGGCACAATCTCAGCTCACTGCAACCTCAGCCTCCCAGGTTCCAGCAATTCTCCCACCTTAACCTCCTGAGGAGCTGGGACTACAGGCACACACCACCACACCTGGCTAATTTTTGCATTTTTAGTAGAGCTGGGGTTTCACTATATTGGTCAGACTGGTTTCGAGCTTCTGATCTCAGATGATCCACCTAACTCAGCCTCAGTGCTGGGATTACAGGTATGAGCCACCGTGCTTGACCTATAACTCCATGCAGTTGGTAATCTAACCATAGAAGAAAATGAGGATTGATTTACATTGATTATACATGTAAATATATGCTTTAATTCATATTTACAGGCAACAAGCACACATTTGATTATTAAAATGTGTAATTAACCCTGTCAGCAATATTCACTAAGCCGCATGCTGAAAAAATGTTTTTATTTCATCAATAGAATGTTTTTTGCCAAAATAACTTTAAAACCTTCTTTAGAGTATGTTAACTTTTCACAATCATGAACTTTTTGTGGGCCTCTGTCTTCTGTTTGACATTGCTTTGAGATATTTGGAGTTGCTGTACTATATTTACTTGTGATTAAATGGAACCCTCAGCTTGTTGATAATAACTTTTGGCCTGTAAAGAGCAGTACAAAAATTTAAATCATTTAAAGTATAGCCGTTCCTTGGTATCAACAATCCAACATTATTCTAATAAAAGAATGCCTAACATACTTCTAATGAATTTCCTTTTATATAGGATAAAATATTTAGTAAGAGAATTTAAGATGCCCATTAGAGCATCTCATTCATAAATGTCCAGGATGTTCATCTTGCAGAACCTGATGATTCAAAAAAAGGATGATGTACTGAATAAAAGTATCCAGCAAGTGAATTTACCATTGGAGAAGAAAGCTCCAAAGTCATGACTATGAAGACCCTTTATTAAAACTTGGCATACTAAAAATAAAATCTCTTTCTCTCCTTTAACAAATCTCTGTACAACAGGAAACTCACCTTTCCCCCCACCTTTTTTTTCCCATAGGAAGCACATAGATGATAGAAAGGAATTTTCAGCTGAATGCTAGTTAGTGACTTTGAAGGAACTGTTAACAGCTGTTCAAGGCCAAAATAGATTACTCTGTTTTATGCAAAACCTATCAGCATTTTTGTATTGCACTTTTTTTATTTTCTCAGAGTTAATTGCTAAATGTCATCCACTCCTTCTGTTCTAGTGAGCCGGAATTTTCTCAAGATGTTTTATAACTTTCTCCTTGGAGATTTCAATCTCTGTCAAATATTCTATTTTTTTCTTAAACAGTACCTTAGAAGGAAGAACATTCTGAATGTCCCTTATGGTAAAGATAAGTAGAAACATTAATCTCCCTCTATGTTATCTTTATTCTTGATTAGAAATTTCAAGGGATCTATATATTTGAAAAAAATAGGTTGAAGCTTAAACATTTCATTCATACTCTTCTTGCCTTTTTATTTCTCCAGTCTCTTCCTTTGCAATAGCTGTGCTTTTCTAATTCTTGGATTTAATGATCAAATTGTATCCACTGTATTCTTCTGTATAAGTCTGAAAAAATAATTTAACAGCAAGCTCATAGGTTCTAAAATATCTTCTTTTGCAAAAGTACTCATGCACTTTAGTGGGAGTCTCTTGAGCTCTTTCAAAAATGTCTGGGTTGAAGACATTTGTTTATATTTCTTACCTAAAGGGTATCTTCCTCTTTTCACAACGTAACTAGGTCCTTTAGTCAAAATGTCAAACACCAGCCTGTCAACAAATCATGAAATAGGTAAGTTTCCTCTGAAGGTCACGCATAGAATTGCTCATCAAAGAATTATACCCAAGGTCTTGTAGCTTGACCACTTATGTTTGCTCATTTCACATTAATTTTTTTTCTTTCTTTTTGGTAAAGCTACCATCACCCTACCTGGATTTCTCCACCTCTATGCTTGCAGTAGCATGAAGTTTTTGTTGTTTTAAATCATAAGGGGTGCTCATCTAAACCCCACTGCATTCAGTAGTTTAAATAGGCAGAGATAAGCAAAACAATACAAAACAACTCCCCAGATGGCCAGGCGTCTGTTTTCGCCTCGGTTACCCTGGGCAGTGGGGAAAGATATCAGGAACTCTCAGAAAAGATAAACAAACAAAACACTAAAACCAAAACCAGCAAATGTTGGGAGCTGAAAGAAGGAAATACACTAACAACACCTGGGTGCAGATTTCATCGGAATGAAGCTTTCCATACTGCACCTCACATTAAAGGCTTTTTAGTTATCCCACCCAAGCAGCCTGCCAAATTGCCTCAAACCGAATTACTGGACAAAGACACTGCTGCAGGTTAGTCATTGTCCCTGGAGGCTGACAGTTAAATGTCTTATTGGTTACCTTGGAGAAGTAACACACTACTTAGCTGCAATTGCATGAACTCACTAGACACTTAAATATGTGGGCTACATTCTAAAGTGTGGGCGTCTGAGCAGCTGGGTATAGATTGTGGAATAAAGATTTTGGAACATTTATAGGAGTAGAAAACCTATGTAGTCTCAAGAGGTCATGCCACAAAGTCAATGAGTTTACTAAAATAGGTGGCTACTGAAATAGGTGATGATGAATTTTGTATGCTTCAGTTTTCTAGCCTAAAAAAAAAAAAAAAGCCTCATCTAAAGTTCAGAGTGTACACTGTATATAAAAAATAGAAAAAGTGATGTTCCTTCCCAGAAAACAGAAACACTATTTCCATGAAAGGAACACATTTTTCAAAAGCCTTGGATGGACTGGAAAGTCTTTAAGGAATAACAAGGAAATCTGAAAAATCTATTACATTGGACCACAACATTTAAAAAAGATTTTGAAAAGTGACATTCTTAAAAATGAAGGAGCTTGCTCCTGGTGGACTGTCATGGTTCGTTGAGGTTGGGTTTTTCCTTCTGTTGTATCCACTGAAGGCGGTGCCCAGTATTACTGAGAGACATTGAGTCATCCTCAGATGTGTTTCCTGAATACGGAGTTACTTAACCTAACTCATCCACCATCTATCTTATATGATGAGTTATTGATAAGACTATTTTAATCTTCTGTTTTCTAATTTAGAAAGGTTGTATAAGATCTGTCATTATTTTTAATACTTGAATATTATTCTATTGTATAGAGGAACTGGAATTTAATTAACCAATCCTTTGTGGTTAGACATTTAAGTGTTATTGATTTTTCAACATTACAAAAAAACTCATGATAAACCTCCTTATCAAGGATATAAGGTATCTCCATAAGAACTGGCTACCAGTCATAAACTCACCAACAGCGTGTGACTGCCCATTTCCACATTATCTTTATAAACACTATGATATTTGAAAAACCTTCCCCATCTGGTAGTTTGTTTTTAATTTGCATTTCTCTGATTATTAGTGACATTAAATTTCTTTTGCTTGGTTAGAACATAGGTCAGAAACAATAGCCCACAGCCCAAATCTGACCAGTGGCCTGTTTTTTATACAGACCCAAGGTAAGAATTGTTTTTACACTTTTAAAGGGTTTTAAACAATCAAACAGGAAAGAAGAATATGAGAAAAAGATTATATGACCTGCAAAGCTTAAAATATTTACTATCTATATCTTTACAGAAAATGTTTAAACCCCTGGCTCAGCGTGAAATAATAGTGATTTAAAATAGCAAACGTTATTAACCCTAACTAGAGGACAGACACTGTGCTAAAGGCTTTATATGTACTAATTTATTAAATCTCCGCAGCAATTCTACCAGACAGATATTCTTTCATGACTATTTCCAGCCTGAGAAAACAGTTCAGAGAGGTTAAGTAACTTGTCCAGTGTCTCATCTCCTAAGACTGTATGTTTAGCTATTATGCTAAATTGTATATGATTTCGTTACATTCATACGTTAATTTTGAGACAACTAAAATCTTTATTAAGGCTTTATATCCAGAGACATGATGTCTCAATTTATTCACATCTTCTTTTATGTTCCTCTGTAAAGTTTTGTAGTTTTCTTTATAAAGATGCCATGTATCATTAATATTTTCTCCCAGGCATTTTATATTTTTGGTTGTCTTATGGATGAGATAATTTCCCATTTCTAGATTTTCGACAGTTATTATTATCTAGGAAAGGAATTGAATCGTGTTATGTTAATTCTGTAACTAGTCATAGTTTTGAACTTCCCTAATAGTTGTAGTCAAATTTCATTTGTTCCCTTTTGCGGTGTCTAGGTAGATAATAATAATAGGTTTGCTGTCTCATCTATAATATTAATATTTTTCCCTGTTTAATGATTTCACTGATTGTACTTTCAGAATGATGTTAACAGGCATCCTTGTATTCAGATTCTCTCTTTTTGATACAGCCACGCTCTGTCGCTCAAGCTGGGGTGTCCTGAAATGATCTTGGCTCACTGCAACCTCCATCTCCCAGGTTCAACCAATTTTTGTGCCTTAGTCTCCTGAGTATTTGGGACTACAGGCACAGCCACCATGCCCAGCTAATTTTTGTATTTTTAGTAGAGACCAGGTTTCCCCATGTAGGCCAGATTGGGGAAACCTGACCTCAAACTCTTGACCTCAAGTAATCTGCCCACCTAGGCATCCCAAACTGCTGAGACTACAGGCGTGGCCTGTGTTCAGATTCTTATAAGGATGAGTCTACTGCCTATCATTCAACAAGATCCTGAATGCTGTTTTGTAATAGATTTTAAGGCATGGAAAGTAACTGTTGTCCTACATACAGAAGAGCAATACACACTGGGGTCTTTTGGAGAGTGGAGGGTGGGAGGAGGGAGAGGATTAGGAAAAATAACTGATGGATACTAGGCTTAATACGTGGGTGATGAAATGATCTGTACAACAAATTCCCATGACATGTGTTTACCCATGTAACAAACCTGCATGTGTATCCCTGAACTTAAAGCTGAAGTTAAAAAAGAAACTGTTGTCCTATTCTTATTTTACTCAGAATTTATTATTTTGAATTTTTGTAGCATCTTATTAAATACCTTTTGGGTATCTAATGAGATGATTATATAATAAGAGCAAACTATCTTTATATTCTTAAAATGATCTTTATTTGGTCATGGTGTGTGCTGACCTTTAAAAAATACTGTTACGGATTCATTTTGTTTGTTTGTTTAAGAATGCTTTGTATTTCAGTCCTAAATGAATTTGCTCTACAGTTTTCTTTCCTTGAAATTTTCTTTCTTTGATAATGTTATTACTGTAAAATGAATTATGATATTTTTCATGTTTTTAATGCTTTTGAAAATATCTTTTAAAGCATCTATAGGAATGATTTGTCTTTCAAATGGATAATCAGTAAAATTTGTCTGTTAAAAAAAATGTGGGCCCCATGCCATTTTCAGGGGTAGCTCTTTGGTAGTTCTACCTTCTCACATTCTTTAGTTGTTAGATTGGATAGCACTTTGAGTTAGCTTTGGTAATTTATTTTCATCAAAAATTTTGACTTTATATATTTATCATGTACAATATGATGGTTTAATATATGTATACATTGTAGAAGGCTAAATCGAGCTAATTAACATATGTATTACCTTACATACTTTTTTTGTGTGTGGCAAGAACACTTAAAATTTACTCTCAGCAATTTCCAAGAATAGAAAACATTGTTATTAACACATGTCACAATATGTCACAATGGTATACAGGAGACATCTTCAGCTATTCCTCCTATCTAATTGAAATATTGTATCCTTTGAGCATTACCACCCTACTCTCCTTCTCTAACCAGCCCCAGGTAACTACTATTCTGTGCTATGCTTCTATCAGTTCAGTTTTTTAAGATTCCACTAATGAGTGAGATCATGCAATATTTGTCTTTCTGTGCATTACTTATTTCACTTAATGTAATATACTACAGATTTATCCATGTTGTCAGAAATAACAGGATTTTATTCTTTTTTAAGGGTATGTAACCTTCCATTATATATATATATACACACACACACATATATACGTAGTGTGTACGTGTGTATATGTGTGTATATAAATATACAATACAGACATGTACACACTATGTATATATATACCTAACACATGCACACAATATAAATATATATATGCACTTAGACACACATACACACTATATATATATACACACACACACACACACACACACGCACATATCCAGTATATTTTCTTTGTCCATTCATTCACTGATGGGCTTAGGTTGATTTTATATCTTGGCTATTGTGAATAGTGCTGTCATGAATGTGGGAGCACAGATATCTCTTTGGCATACTATTCTCATTTCCTCTGGATATGTACCCAGTAAGAGTGGGATTATTGAATCATAAACTATTTTACTATAAATCTAAGTATTCTGTTTGCAAGTGCATTTTCAATATCCATCCATTCACTCATTCATTCAATGTAATTTAATATATATGCATTGACCTCTCCAGTGTGCCAAATTCCTGGGGATAAAATGGTGAAAAAGGCACAGACTTTGTCCTTAGGAAACTTTTATTTTTATGGCAGAGACAGGTAGAAAACGAAGAAAAGATGAATAATCAAAATAATTACAGAATAATCCAAACAATTCAGTGGTAAGGCCACTGAAGGAAAGAACAGGTTATTGGGATAGGAAATGGCAGTGGAGGAGGTGGCTGAGCAGGCAGCCGTGCAGAGCTTGGGTGACAGAGAATAATGGATACAGAAACTACATATTCCATCTATGTGTCCTAACGTGGGAATAGAACCTAGCATGCTCTGGAAATGTTCAGAGTTGCAGAAGTTGGAGCCTGGTAAGCAATGACATAGGGAGGCATCAGCTGTGGTAGAGTAGAGATGGTACCAGAACTTATAGGGCATGCAAGCTTTGCCTATGGGTTTGAATGTTACATGTAATGCAGTGAAAGCCATTGAAGAATATGAAGCAGGGAAATGAAATTATCCAATTTAAGTTTTAAAACATATTTTTTGACAGCTGCATAGAGAACATATTAAGAGCTCTTTAAGGTAGAAGTAGGGGGATCAGCTAGGAAGCTGTTGGGGTAGTCTGGGTGACAGACGATAGTGGATTGGATTAGAATAATGGCCCTGGAGAGGGAGAGGACCGGAAAGTTTCAAGATATATATTTTGCATATAGAATAGAAAAGTTTGGTTGGTAGATTGAATGTGAAGGTTTGAAGGAAGGAGAGAGAGGACTAAAGGATATCTCCTAGGCTTCTGGTCTAGCAACTTTGTGGTGTTTTTGGCTGAGTTAGGGAAGACTACATGAAGTAGAACAACATTGAAGAAAATTTTGTTGGGACATGTTAAGTTTGAGATGCATATGAGATATCTGAGCTGAGATGTCGAATAGCAGCTGGACAGATGAGTCTAGAGTTTCCTAGAGATATAAACTGACAGTCATAAGTATATACATTGTCTTTCAAGCTATCAGAATGGGTGCTATTGTATAGGACAACAGGTAAACATATGAGGACTGAGAACAAATTCCGAGGAATTCCAACATTGAAAGTTCAGGTGGAGGTAGAGGCAGCAAAAAAGTGTGTGGAAAACTGGGAAGTGGTGGTATTGTGAGACTGAGCAAGAAGGACCTTGCAGGGAGCATTTCTGAAGATGCGTTGCTCAGTGGTGGACCTTCCATAAGTGACTTTCTTATTGGGGTTATTATTTTGAATCATTTCTTAGTTGGCTGGAGAAATGTTGTAGTTACTTCTCACGGCGTGAGATCTAAGGTGGAATACTTACCGAGTCATTGATATCTGAGACAGTCCTGCTGCATTACATACGGTAAGTAACTCTGGTAACTTACCATAACTTTGGTAACTTTGGTAAGTCTCTGAATCCTGGATCCCAACTTCTCAAAACTCAGTTATCCTCTACATGCACATACTGTTGCAAAGATGCTTATGGTCAGTGTAAAGTTCAATAATTCTATCAGGCTATTTATAATTATTAGTTCTTTCTAATGACTATTTTTTTAGTGCAGGACAAATTATTTCTATTCTTGATTCAGGATTTTCTTCAGTTGAGGTGTGTTTTTGTCTGTTATCTCTTTGGATATGGATTATTTTTCATTTATGCTAGTCTTGAGAAACACAAATTACCTGTATGTAGGGTAGTGATTATCTGTTCTCAATCTTCTCTCTAATAATTGTCACTGGTTTTTCTTTTCCACTGTATTCTGGGAGGTTTTTTCAAGGCCAAGCTCTGTATTTGACTTTCACACAGTTCATTTTGTTCTCTGGAGCTTATTAAACACTAGAAATTTTAATGAATTAAGTATTGACATTCCATTATTACCTGTTTCATTTCAAATCATTCCTGATCTCACATGCCTGCCTTTGCACTTCTGCTCACCAATTAGTTGGTTCTTTTTCATCTCTGTCCTTTGACTTATTGTCTCAATTTGCATCTTTATTTTTGTAGAAACGTTTTTTTCCAGCTTGTATCTGAAATACTTTGCCTGCACTAAATATTATAAAAATGTTTTCTGCTTCTGACCTTGTTGACTCCAGTTAAAGATTTTCTTTTACAGGCTCTATTATTTATATCTATTTCCCACTTATTTCTTCTCTTAAATAGTGAGCATTTTGACCAAGCATGAGATTATCTCTGGAAACAGGGAGAATTGTTGTTGGGTTTCCTGATTTGTTTGGATACAAATGGACACCTGCCTTTAAGTAGAAGTCTCAAAGCTAATTCATGACCAATTGCTTGATAGAAGCAGGAGAAAAAGTGAAGTATTCACTTACCAAGAACAATGGTGATATTGAGAAATGTCCTCTGGAGATGCTCCTTTCGGTATTGCCACGTGATACTTGTTTATTATCCCACTGCCTCTGCTATCTTGGGATTTTTCCTGGAATTTTGCTTACTCGTAGGATTTTCATCTGGAAATTTTCTATGCCCCCTCACCCCCAGATTATTTGAGAGGCCTTGGAGCTCCACCTTGAACTTTCTGCGATGAGTCATCTTTAGTCGATCTTCCTTAATCTACCTAG
This sequence comes from Trachypithecus francoisi, assembly GCF_009764315.1. Classification (NCBI taxonomy): domain Eukaryota; kingdom Metazoa; phylum Chordata; class Mammalia; order Primates; family Cercopithecidae; genus Trachypithecus; species Trachypithecus francoisi. The sequence goes on from NW_022681463.1 coordinate 43,592,544, forward strand.
CAGAAGTTCCTTGGTGCTTCTGACATTTTCATGACTCTCTTTTCTAGTTCCCAATGTTGATGCAGTCCTCCCGTTTTATGTTATTAAAATTATTGTTTTTAGAGTTGGGGGAGGGTTGGTGATTGGGGAAGTAATCATACATGTGCTCAAGTTCATATCATTCTCTATTCCCTGTTCTATATTATTTTTAACAAAATATTATACAGCCATTAAAATCACTTGCTAACTGCAATATATAAATGTTTTCTGTAGTATAATCTGAATTTCATTGAAAATTGTTCCATATATTTTAGCTCTACGTATATAAACGAAAGGGCTAAAAGTAATATCCATAAAACATTACTCGTGGTTATTTCTAGGGTATAAAATTATAGGTGACTTTTACTTTCTTCTTTGTAACCAGGTATATCTCTCTAAATTTTCTAAACTAAATATGTATAACTTTTAAAGCTATAAAATGTACTGTCAGTTTCAAATGTCATGTACTCCAGGCAGCAGCCACAGGGACTTTTCATTCCTTTCCTAACACAGAATATTCTTTGCTAGGTCCTAGTTTGGAAAGTGGCTTGTCTTTGTTATTGTTTCTGTGTGGTTCACCACAATCCTTTCTTCCCCTGAGTGGTGGGGAGCTCACAGGGCTTAGAGTCCCCTCCCTTTACTTCCTGGGCATGTTTCTCTCTCACGAGAGAGGAAACAAGGAGCCTTCCAAGTGTGCATGCCTAAGACCTTTCGTTTTACCTTATCTAGAGCAGAAAATGTTTGAAATTTCTAATATATAGGTGACAACCTTTCTTATTTTCAGGCTGCATTTTCCCATATAAGTTTGTTTTGAGAAAATTTTGCTAAAGCATTTGAAAAACTTTGATGGGCATGCTGGTTACTCAGTGGGTGACAGTAATACATGTTGAGCAAAAACTTATTTTTTTTAGGGGGGGAATTTTTCTCTTTAATAGAAATGAAAGGCTACTTACTGGTCCCAAAATAAATATAAAGTTATCAAAAGGGAAGAAAAATTACATTTAACACATTTCTACTATATATGTTTAAAATAGTTAAAAAAATTGTGTTATGGAAAATTTGAAATATATGCAAAGATAAAGAGAATAATATAAACTTCCAGATATTCACCCAACTTCAATAATTATTATCCCCTTTCTGATTCAGGGACAGCTACACTTTCACTTTTTTCCTACAGTGTATTTCGCAAGTCTCGGACATTTCACATAAATGCTTAATATGTCCATAACATATAAAGATGTTTAGAAAAAATTAGCCACAATGCCATTATTGCACATGACAAACCAAAGAAACAGGTTACTAATGTTACCTATCATCTGTTAATATTCAAATCTCCCCAATTATTTTTTTAAAAATCCTTTTATAGTTGGTTTGTGTTATAGTTTGGATATTTGTCCCCACCCAAGTTTCATGTTGCAATGTAATTCCCAGTGTTGGAGGTGGGGCCCGGTGGGAGATGAATGCATCATGGGGACAGATTTCTTATATGTGGTTTAACACCATCCCCTTGGTGCTGTCCTCGTGATAGTTAGTGAGTTCTCATGAGATCTGATTGTTTAAAAGTGTGTGACACTTCCCGTCCTTCTCTCTCTCTCTCTCTCTCTCTCTCTCGCTCCTGCATTTGCCATGTGATGTGCCTGCTCCTCCTTTGCTTTCTGCCATGATTGTAAACTTCCTGAGACCTCCCTAGAAGCTAAGCAGATGCCAGCACCATGTTTCCTGTAAAGCCTACAGGATGGTGAGCCAATAAAACCTCTTTTCTTTCTAAATCACCCAGTCTCAGGTACTTATTTATAGCAATGCAAGAATGGCCTAATATAGTTTGCTTAATCAGGATCCAAACAAGTTACATACACAGTATCTTTGTCCTCAGGCTGCTATAACAAATCACCTTAGCCTGGGTAACTTATAAACAACAGAAATTTATTTCTCATGGTTATGGAGCCCACAAAGTCCAAGAACGAGGTGCCAGCATATTCGGTGTCTGAGGAAGGTAAACTTCCTCATAGACTGTGCCTTCTAGCTGTGTCTTCACATGATAGAAGGGGAAGGGTAGTTCTCTGGGCCTGTTTTATAAGAACACCAATTCCATTTTGTAGGAAATAATCTAATCACTTCTACCTGCCTCCCTGCCACCTCCTAATACCATCAGCTTGGGTCTGGGATTTCAAAATATGGATTTTTGGGGAAACACAAATATTCACACCATAGCAGTCAGCATCTGGCTGATATGTCTCTCTCTCTTTAATCTTTAAGTGCCCATCTACCCTTCTTGTGCCATTTATTTTTGTTAAGGAAACCTGACCACTTACCCTGAAGCATATTCTATATTTTGGATTTGGCTGGTTGCTTCCTTGTAATGTTTTTAAGCCTTTTGCAAATAAAAGGATTTAATGACAGTGATTTTTAAAGAAAGTTTTGTCACTGTTTTACACATCATAAAACTGTGCCTCAGAGAATTTAAATAACTTATCAGTGGCAGAGCTGGAATTTAAATACCTATCTGCCTGATTTTAAGACCCAGACTCTCTGTACAATACCTTACTTCATAAACATATAGTTACTTAAAAAAGCAACACGGATGTGGAAAGGAAGAAGAGAGATGGGGAAAAGCTGCAGAATTTTCTTTCCATTGCAGAATTTTATCATGGTACAATATGAAGTAAGGATAAACTAGAATAACTCGGTTTTTGGCTGCCAGTTTGTATTCTCTTTTTATCACAAACTCACAATGTCTGGAATTCAGAGGCTTTTTACATTCCCAATAAATGATTCTGTTGCACTGAAAGATTGAATGCGTAATGTAGGTTTTACTAAAGATCTTGTGCAGCTTGAGCAGTGTTTAACATCCCCGTGCCATGTGTATTATTTGCAAGGGCAGGTATAACAAAGTGCCACAAACTGGGTATCTTAGAGAGCAGAACAGAAATGTATTATCTCAGTTCTGGAGGACAGGAGTCTGAAATTATGGTGTTTGTAGGGTTGATTCCTTCTGAGGGCTATGAGGGAAAGATCTGTTTTGTGGCTTGCATATGGCCATCTTGATTTACATATTGACCTGTACGTGTCTTCATATCCCAAATTCTCCTTTATAAAAGGTCGCCAGTTATATTGGATTAGGGAGCCCCCCCAATGGTTCCCTATTGAAATGAATAATCATTTCAACTTGATTATTCCTATAAAGACCCTATCTCCAAATGATGTCATATTTTTATGTGCTGGGGTTTAGGACTTCCACATATGAATTTGGGAAGGATATAATATAATCCATTATAACATGTAACACATATTGCAGCACATGGATTCACAAAGCTTATGTATTCCTTCCAGGTCCTTCTACCCTTGCCACCATCCTTCCTCCCGAAACAGCAAGCTTCATTACAAATACATTTCTCTTCTTGTTTCCTGGAAGCAGCTCCATACATTTCTCCTTGTCCCAGGTTCCAGGGCCCTGTTTCCAAGGGGGTTTTCAAAACATTCAACCTATAAAGAATCCTCCTCAGGAAGATTTTTATATTAGCGTCAAGCTAGGCAAAAACTAATTGCCAGTTCCAGGCTTTTTAAATTCAAATACATGAAAATCTCGATTGAGGACAAGTTCAAGTAGTACCTAAACCTGAAAATATTTTGTGAGCTAGAAAGAATCATTCTCATTTGTTATGAGGACAAACCCGACCCTCAATCAACTGTGGTTTAATTAGTGTTATGCATATATTTTTTATTTCTTTAGATTTTATTTTTTAATTCTAGTTGTTGGTAATGTTACCAATGTTCAGCTGCTTTTACGGAAGATACTAGTTCTTATTTTTATAAAGCTGATGAACGAAGAAGTTTACTGTTCTATTTCAGTACACTATAACTGCAGTTTAAACCTGGAGGCTTTCAGCTTACACAGTGATACCTCTCCTAAGTGGATCTCCTAAGAACATTCACACTTCTTTGAAGGCAGTAAATAAACATTGGGAACTTTGAATCTAAACATTCCAAATAAAAATGGTACAAGACACCTTAGTGGAGGAACAAAGAGTCATAAATGACCTAGAATTTCAAAATATTTTAAAGTATGTAGAATAACTTTCAATTTAAACAGATTTTATTATTATTTTCTTTAAACTGGAGTTACTTAAGCTACTATTCCTTGCAGTGATGTTGGTGGCTATCAAAGAAAAGAGGGCTAGTTCAGAAGTGGGTCAGTTGTTAGGTAGATACTAAGAATTAAAAAGAATGCTACAAATAACCTACAAACTGGATCATGTGCATGAATAATCTAGAATTGTCTGAGCTTAGAATTGGTGAAATCTAGTGACAATAGGAATATTTCACATTATTTGTGTAGGAAAGAATATCTCCTGCAATACGCAGAAATCCAATCATTTTTCATATGTTACTTTCTCTCAAGAAACCTCACACACATCAATGAAGTTTCAGTTAAAAACAGCACTCTAGGAATAAAGCTGCTCCATTATCTTGAGCCCTGCCACTATCCTGCACGTCAATACTCAGACCAGAAGCCTTTTTCTAAGGTTGATGGATGCACTGTGTCTCAGTGTGTATGTGCCTATAGTTAGATTTTGCTTTTAAAAAGGAGCCATTAACCATGCCTATTTCAGTGTTTTCCCTTTTTTATTTGTACTATCAAGCTGATGTTTAACTATTTCACAACGTGTATTTCTCTAAAGTGTAGCAAAGGTGAACCAGAATTCTCTTTAGTACATGAATTTTATTTTGAATGATATAGAAAGTATCTCCCATTCTGTTCAGAAAAGCAAATTATTATAGAGGATTTTTTTCCCCTCAAGTCTGTTCACTCAGGGACAGCAATCTGGTGTCTAGAAAACTGTAACTGATATCTAGAGATTACCAGTATCTAAAGCTAGTCTCTTTGGTTGAACTATATAAAATTGCCAATACTATACTATCCTTTACCTATTTCATATGTGATATGGTCTGGCTCTGTGTCCCCAACCAGATCTCACCTTGAATTGCAATAATCCCCACATGTCCAGAGAGGGACCTGGTGGGAGGTAATTGAATCATGGGAGTGGGTTTTTCTCGTGCCGTTCTCATGAGATTTGATGGTTTTAAAAAGGGGAGTTTCCCTGCACATACTCTCTTGCCTGCTGCCATTAAGATGTGCCTTTGCTCTTCGTTTGCCTTCTGCCATGATTGTGAGGCCTCCCCAGTCACGTGGAATTGTGAGTCCTTTAAACTTCTTTCCTTTATAAATTATCCAGTCTCAGGTTTGTCTTTATTAGCAGTATGATAACAAACTAATATAATAATTCTTTAATTATTCATAATGTCTTTAATTTAAAGAATTATATATTTTTAATGAAAATAGGGAAAAAAATGTTACTTAAAGGCAAATAGAATGAAAAAGAGTCAGTAACAGTTTTTTTTAATGAAAAAATAGATTTTATTAGCTACTTCTGTGACTCAGTTCATAATTTTAAGAAGCACACCTTAATGTTAGAGAATGAACTTTTTTTGCCTTGGTCCAGTCTAAATGCAATATACAAAATTTCATGATGGCAGAGGTTTATATTTATTCATAATTAGTAAATCATCATAGATAATTTCAGACCTCCATTTGTGTTATGAGGCAGATTAAATAGAATGATATGGTGGGGAGTGATTAGGGATGACCGTTGCTCAGGTGTTCTGGAAAGGTCTCCCTGAGGATTTGAGGGATTGATTTTAAGAGATTGGATTTAAGCCCTTAGTCATGAGAATGAGGGAATGACATGAAGATTGGAGGAAGATCCTTTTAAGGAGAAGGAACCGGAAGTGTGAGGGCTGTGAGATGGGAATGAACTTGGGCCTTTGAGGGAGAGATGAAAGATCAATGTGTCTAATCAACTGTTGTGCGCTTGTGAAATTCAAGAGAGACAAAGGCAGACTCTCTGCAAATAGCTGTTGAATGGCTGATTGACACAATAGCCCTGGGCGTGTGACTTAATGTTGCTGAATCACAGATTCCTCATTTATAAATGGCAAGAATTCATAATTATCACAACAGCTTTTTTGGACAATGATAAAGTATAAAGGGCATGTGACAGACACAAAGTAAATCCTCAATAAATGCGAGAGCTTTCATTTTAGACTTGCTGTTTTCACGCAACCAAACCTTTAATGAACACTTTAGTGCCTAAACCAGCAAAATAAATGAATCAGATAATTTTTGCCTTAATAACATTTATAATTTTCTTGAGGGTATAAAATAAACTTCTAGACAGTACAGTACCAACAAAATAAAAGTACAGAGAAGGCAGGGAAAAGTGTAGTGGAAATAGCCTTGGGGAGATAAAAGAGAGTCATTTGGGAGATGTGTAATTTAACTGGCCTTGAACATTGAGTAAAACCTTTTCTTTAAAGGGCCTCCTAGGAGGGAGTGTAAAAACAGGAAAAAACATAGTAAGATTAAGAATGGCATTATTCAGGGGAATAGGGAACAGGAGCGAGGTTGTTCTGATTAGTAGAAGCATGTTTCAGTGACCGGGAATAATTGGCAAAATGTGTAGCTAAGGAAATTGAGGGCGAAAAGATCTAAGAAAGCCAAACCTTGAAAGTGAGGAAGAAGAGCCTGAACTTGAAGCAGTAGGGGTCAGTATTTCCTTAAACAGCATGCCAGGAAGGCATAGGCTGAACAATTGGAAGAAACAAGACCTTGGAAGGAAAGGATTTGGTAGGATAAGAGCCATAAATCTAAAATGGAAGAAGCATATATGAAGGACAGCTTGAAGGGATTAAGCAACACTTAGTGGCAACATTTTTATTTTGACAGTATAGCTACCGTGAATTAAGGATGGTAATTTCAAGAACTAGACTAACTGCTGCACATTTGTCATCTCTATTAATCTAATGACCTAGGGGCCATTATTCAGGTTTTACAGATGAGGAACTAAAGCTCACAGAGATTAAGAGGTTTTTGAAAAATAATATTTGGGTCTCTTCACCATTGCTAATGGATATCCATGCCTCCTAGAATAAACCAAGATGCTTCTTTTAGCCCTGAAAATCTTAGAAGATTAAGATGGGTTTGGAAAGATTAAAATAGGTTGAGAAGTCACAGCAGCCACCACAGGAAGGCTGGGCAATTTTGTAGCCTGCTCCGTCTTGTAATTTATCAGTTCTTCATTCTGGAGTTTCTCTATCCTGACTGGTGACCACAAGGAGAGAACAGCACTGAGAAGCAGTGTCAGTGGATGAGGCTTGTGGAGGCTTTTCCTAATTACTTTGGTTGTCAAGGCTTAAGTTGTGTTACATTAGTAACACAATTCTGTCTTTATATTTTCTATAGGGACCACTGTTACTCAGGTGGTCTGGAAAGGTCCCCCTGAGGATTTGAAGGACTGGATTTTAAGAGATTAGATTTAAGACCTTAATCATGAGAATGAGACAATGATATGAGAATGAGAATGAGGAGATATCTATCTGTCTATCTAGACATAGATATAGATACAGATTTTTTGGCAAGTATCTAATATAAATACACTGCCATGGTCCCAGATAATCAATGGTAGGGTATGCATTTTCATTGGTTTTGTTCTTGTTTGATCCATTCAAAGTTGAACCTCTGAAATTTCCAGAATAAATATTAACTAATTAGGTGATAAATTATGATATGTCACTGACATGCAGGGCACTATAGTAGGCACTATGAATAAAACAAAAATGGCCTTTTAAGAAGCTTATACACTTAAGCAGCTGAGAATAGTGGCTAGTCAATTACCCAAAGGGCAGGGAGACAGCCCACTGTGATGTCCAGAGTCTAAGAATATTCCTTGGAATATGTTCTAAATGCTTTAATCTTTCCTACTCTTTCTCCTGTTTTGAATGTCTATCTCTATCTGCTATATCCTTTGCTTGTCTCTTTATTTTCACTTTTATTTTCTCCTCCTTAAAACCTTTTCTACCCCTGACTCCATTATTAAGCATATTTCTTAGTGTCAGGTGTAAGGAGTAGGTTTTCTGTCCCTGGTTATTAATTTTAAATGCAGGCAACTTCAATACCTTAATTAAAAAAAACAAAAAACAAAAAACAAAACCCTTGGATTAAGTTACTTTACAGACTTTTTTTGTCCAATGAACTTTGATTAAAAATATGCTTCCTTATCTCTGACTAATGTTATTTGAGGTTTAATTTCCAGATATCTTCTTTTCAATTAGTTTTGTCAAATAAACACAGTCATAGACGTATACACATACACACAGAGATCCCAGGAGTGTTAAACTAAATTTTTAATTTTTCTTGGCATTCAGCCCAGATTGATTTAACTTTTTAAAAATTCTCATTGTGTCCTAGATCCTGTTTTAAAATAGGCAATTTATAATTACTAATTAGCCAGAATATGAAGATAAGGAAGATGATTAGCTCATGAAAGCTTTAGTTTTTCTCAAAGATTGAAATCATGGCAATAGATATATACAATGTAAACACTTTCCTATATAATAAAAGCTTGTTTCTTCCCCAGTAGTACAGATCCTCTTCATTATTACAAATGAATTAACCCTGCTAGAAAATTCAATCATCTTTTTAGCCTACTAAATTTTATCTCCCTTTATTTTCTGTTGATCTCTTTTTTTGAGCAGTGAATTAGTTCTAACAGATTTATATGTAATTCACCATTGTTCTTTTATCAGAGTGTTCCCAAAAAGTAAAAAAAATCAGAAAATGGCTATTCCATAAATATTTTTACTGGAGATGTAGAAAGTATCTTCTGAAAGCTAAGAGGATGTATTTCTCTAAAAATAGCTCCTCAAGCCCTGCTGAGTTTTAGACTTAAGATTTAGATAGCTTTTGGCCGGGCGCGGTGGCTCAAGCCTGTAATCCCAGCACTTTGGGAGGCCGAGACGGGCGGATCACGAGGTCAGGAATTCGAGACCATCCTGGCTGACACGGTGAAACCCCGTCTCTACTAAAAAATACAAAAAAAGCTAGCCGGGCGAGGTGGCTGGCGCCTGTAGTCCCAGCTACTCGGGAGGCTGAGGCAGGAGAATGGCGTAAACCCGGGAGGCGGAGCTTGCCGTGAGCTGAGATCCGGCCACTGCACTCCAGCCTGGGCGACAGAGCGAGACTCCGTCTCAAAAAAAAAAAAAAAAAAGATTTAGATAGCTTTTTAAGAGTATACAGCCGGCCCTCCATAGCCACAGGTTTTGCATCCGTGATTCAACCAACCTGGTGAGTCCAGGAGGATCCACTGTATGTGTTTTCTTCCATGTTTGGTTGAATTTGAAGATGCAGAACCCTGTATATGGAAAGTGACTGCACTACCCTATTTTTTTAAGAGACTTGAGTATACATGGATTTTGGTACACTAAGGGGTCTTGGAACCAAACCTCACCCTGTGAATATGGAGGGCCAACTATATATAATGGGGTGTTGGTAACAGTTAAACAAAAAGCCCTGATTTGTGAAGCACACTAATTTCTGTGGTATACTCCCATCATATCTGATTTCAAGCCACCAACCTGAAATCACTAGATGCAAAGCTTCAAAGATGCCCACTAGCCTATTATTATATTGTGTCACCACTATACAAAAAAAAAAAAAAAAAAAAACTTGAGGTAATTGATAATAGTAAAATCTAGTGAAATTATTAAGAAGTGATGAGTTTTGAGTATTTATTGCTTTTGTTTTGAATCTAATTTTTGAAATGTTTAATAATGGCTGTGTTTGACAACTGCTCACAACATGCCTGAAAAATTAACAATAAACTCTATAAGCTCAGATGAGTGAACTTTGGCACACCATTGAATCACAGTATTACAATGTTTAAGTGATTCCAGAAAATGAAATTTCAGATTTGTAAATTTGAGTTTCTAGTTCTGCCTAAATGCTCACAGACCACTTTTAGTGATTTGGACAAAGAAAGGGAAGAAATAGCTAAAGGAAACAAAGACAGGAATACAATTTTTTAATTTTTAAATTTATTTTTATTTGTTTTTCGAGACAGAGTCTCACTGTGTTACCCAGGCTGGAGTGCAGTGGTGCGATTTCGGCTCACTGCAAGCTCCGCCTCCCGGGTTCATGCCATTCTCCTGCCTCAGCCTCCCGAGTAGCTGGGACTACGGGCGCCTGCCACCACGCCCGGCTAATTTTTTTTGTATTTTTAGTACAGACAGGGTTTCACCGTGTTAGCCAGGATAGTCTCGATCTCCTGACCTCATGATCCGCCCGCCTCGGCCTCCCAAAGTGCTGGGATTACAGGCGTGAGCCACAGCAATTTTTTAAAGGAAAAAAAAAGAAAGTCATCTGGAAAAAGTGACACATTTAGGAACCCAAGATGGGTAAATAAGTTGAGAAAATTGTGGGAGAATCTCTATTTTTTGAATTTAGCTCATCTCCAGTTCATGAATTTGTCACTGATAAACCCTGAGAAATGATGAAATGTATTTTCCAGTTTATGTTCTGTTAACAAAAGATTTCCAAATTTGAGTGGTTTACAGCATCAATGATGAATTTCTAACTCACACAACATGTCCATGGTCAGTTGACTGTAGTTCTGCCCCATGCTGTCCTGAATTCCAGGACCAGACTCTATCTAAAGTAGATAGAGCCGACTTTATCTGGGACATAGCCTGTCTCATAGCAGAGAGAAAAGAGAGATGGCTCAACCATGTGCTAGTTTCTAAAATAACACTTCTACTACCTGCTCATATTTCACTGGCCAAAGCAATCTACACAGCCATGCTTGATACAGTCAGGATGTCTACTTTTCTCTCAAGGAGGAATGTCAAAGCGAAGGAGGGAGCTGCTGGGAGGAACAGCAAATATTTTGAATATAATATTATCTCTCACATAGAGAAAGGAACAGGTATCAAAAATATGGCAATTGTTGTAGCAGAGGATGCTGGAGTTCCCCAACAGTTGTATTCTCCTCTTCTTAATCAGACATGGTTTAGGCTCCGTTAAGGGCAGGAGTGGACACATAAGTGAGTTCTGGCCAAGGCCAGAGTCTTTTGGCCAGAGTTACCACTTCTGTTTCCCTTTCCTTGGCCAAATTAAGTTACATGGCCAAACTTGAGTTCCACAGAGTGAAGATGTACAGACTTCTTCCAAAGAGGGCTGTCAAAGGGTGGGGCATCCCAAGGTGAGGCAATGAATATTTTGAACATTAATACAGTCTGCCACATGAAGGATGGAAAAGGTACCAAAAGATGTTGTGGCATAGGCTCTCGTGTTCTCCTTATGACCCCACATGTGCAATCCTCTGTCTCCTTCCCCATCTGCCCACTGACTGGAACAGGTGCCAAGAAACAAGTGGAGAGCAGAGCCCCAAGATGGAAAGCACCCGAGCCCTTGAAGGATGAGGGCACACAGAACCCTCCTGCCACATTGGATGATGACAAGTGGGTGAGAAACTCTCATATGAAAAGCCACTAAGATTTCAGGCTGTCTTGTTATTGTTGCCATAGCATGACTGTATTAGTCAGGGCCCTCTAGAGGGGCAGAACTAATAGGATAGATGTAGGTATGAATGGGAGTTTATTAAGGAGTGTCGACTCACATGATCACAAGGTGAGGTGCCACGTATAGGCCGTCTACAAGCTGAGGACAAGGAAGCCAGTCGGAGTCTGATGGAGTCTGATGTTTGAGGGCAGGAAACATCCAGCACAGTAGAAAGATGTAGGCCAGAAGACTAAGCCAGTCTAGACTTTCCACATTCTTCTGTCTGCTTTCATTCTGGCTGTGCTTGCAGCTGATTAGATTGTGCCCACCCAGATTGAGGGTGGGTCTGCCTTTCCCAGACTACTAACTCAAATGTTAATTTCCTTTGGCAACACCCTCACAGACACACCCAGGAACAATACTTTGCATCCTTCAGTGCAATCACTATTAACCATCACAATATACCTAGTTTGCTTTGACAAATTCAGGTTGCTTCTGAAATTATAAATGAGTAAGTATGATATCAATCCCTTTGAACACTGTGGATTGAAAAATGACTCCCACAAAAATGTATTCATCCTTATCTCTGGAATCTATAAATGTTACTTTATATTAAAGCAGGATTTTTGCAGATGTGATTAAAGATGTTGCGATGGTGAGATTGTCATAGATTATGAGGGCTGACCCTAAAAGGAATGGTATGTATCCATGTAAAATGTAGTCAGAGGGAGATTTGAACACAGACAGAAGAGGAGATTTTGATTTCAGCTCATTGATAGTGATTTAAGACTTCTGGCCTCTAGAACTGTAAGAAAGTAAGTTTATGTTCTTTTTTTTTTTTTTTTTCTTTTTGAGACGGAGTCTTGCTCTGTCGCCTAGGCTGGAGTACAATGGTATGTGATCTCAGCTCACTGCAACCCCTGACTCCTGAGTTCAAGCAATTCTCCTGTCTCAACCTCCTGAGTAGCTGGGATTACAGGCATGTACCACCATGCCTGGCTAATTTTTATATTTTTAGTATAGACAGGGTTTCACCATGTTGGCCAGGCTGGTCTCGAACTCCTGACCTTGTGATCCACCCACTTTGGCCTCCCAAAGTCCTGAGATTATGGGCGTGAGCCACAGTGCCTGGCCAAGTTTCTGTTCTTCTGAGCAACCACACTTGTAGTAATTTGTTATAGCAGTCATAAAAAACTAATACAAGAACCAAGATAAAGTAATGACAGGGAATCAAGTGTCAATGTTCGGTCTCAATAAGGTTATGTCCAAAACAAAACTTGTTAGGAGATGTTAGGTAGAACACTTTCAAGTTTTCTTTTAAGACTTTATAAAACTCACAAGTCTTATAATTTATGAACTGAGTTCATATGATTCCAAACCATCCCAAAGTCTGAGAGCAAGAATAATAATAATTACCTTATCTAAAATCTCCAGTCTCCTAATTTTACGTGTAAAAAAAAACAGACCTAGAGATGTTATGAGACTTTGTTCCCAATTAAACAGCTTAGTCTTAGAGCAGGTAGTAGAATGTAATTTTTCCAACACCTAATTTCCTAATCCTTAAGGAAATTAAAATTGCAAAATCAAAGCTAGGGGTTTGTGTGTGTGTGTATAGGTAGGAGGAAAGTATGTGAAGCCTCCCCTCAAATGCATTGCAGTGGCTCCTGTGATGAGCTACCACATCCTGTCCTTCAGGACTGAAGCATTTATTCACCAGTGACTGAGTGCTGGCAACTGACACCTCATAGCCCCCTCATTTGAAGTGAGGCCTTTGTCCATAGTCATGCTGGAGCTATTTTTAATTTTTTGAGAAACCTTCATACTGTTTTGTTTAAATGGCTGTACTAATTTGCAATATCACCAGCAGTATATCAGGGTTCCCCTTTCTCCATATCTTTGCCAACACTTGTTATCTGTCATCTTTTTGATAATGGCCAATCTAATAGGTGTGTGGCGATTGCTTATTGTGGTTTTGATTTGCATTTCTCTGATTAGAGATGTTGAACATTTTTTTTTCAGATATCTTTTGGAAATTTGGATGTCTTATTTTTAAGTCTTTTGCCCATTTTTAAATAGAGTTATTTGTTTTCTTATTAAGTAGTTTGAGTTCCTTGTATGTTTTGGATATTAGCCCCTTAGTTGATGCATGATTTGCAAATGTTTTCCCTAATCTATGGGTTGTCTGTTCACTCTATTGTTTTCTTTACTGTGCAGAACCTGTTTAGTTTGATGTAATCCCATTTGTATATTTTTGCTCATGTTGCCTGTGATTTTGTAGTCATACACAAGAAATCACTGCCCAGACCAATGTCATAAAACTTTTCCTCTGTATTTTCTTCTAGTAGTTTTATAGTTTGAGGTCTTCCATTCAAATCTTTATCCATTTTGAGTTGATTCTTGTATAAGAGTGAGATAAGGACCCATTTTCAGTTTTCTGTATATGAATATCTAGTTTTCCTAACATCATGTAGTGAAGAGTGTTCTTTCTCTATTGGGTGTTCTTGGCATCTTTGTCAAAAATCATTTCGCCATAGATATGTGAGTTTTTTTCTTGGCTCTCTATGCTATTTCATTGGCTAGTATGTTTGTTTTTATGTGAGTATCATGTTGTTTTAATTACTATAGCTTTGTAATATATTTTGAAATCACATACTGTTGATGCCTCTAGCTTTGTTCTTTTTGGTTAAGATTGCTTTGGCAATCTTAATTTTGTAGTTCCACATAAATTTTAGGATTATTTTTTCTATTAATGTTTTTGTTAAGAATGACTTTGGAATTTTGTTAGGGATTGCGTTGAACATGCAGATTGCTATGGAATGTTATTTTTTTTTTAGTTTTCATCTTACTTGACTTAGCAACAGCATTTAATAAAGATGATCACTTTGCTTCATTGAAACACTTCTTCTACTTTGTTTCCAGAATTCTACATGCTCTTGGTTTTCTTTCTTCTCTGGTTCTAGTTTCTTAGCTTTGTGATTACCCAGGAAATAGACTTTGGACTTCATTTTTCTCTATCTACAGTTTTCCCCTTGATATTTCATTCAAGTTCATGGCTTTCTTTTTAAAATTTTTAGATATAGAGTCTTGTTCTGTTGCCCAAGCTGGAGTGCAATGGTGCAATTATAGCTCACTGAAACCTTGAACTCCTAGGCTCAAGCAATCCTCTCAACTCAGTCTCTGGAGTAACTAGAATTACAAGTGTGCGCCACCATGCCCAGCTGATTTTTTTTTTTTGAGACGGAGTCTTGCTCTGTCGCCCGGGCTGGAGTGCAGTGGCCGGATCTCAGCTCACTGCAAGCTCCTCCTCCCGGGTTTAGGCCATTCTCCTGCCTCAGCCTCCCGAGTAGCTGGGACTACAGGCGCCTGCCACCTTGCCTGGCTAGATTTTTGTATTTTTTAGTAGAGATGGGGTTTCACCATGTTAGCCAGGATGGTCTCGATCTCCTGACCTCATGATCCACCCATCTCGGCCTCCCAAGGTGCTGGGATTACAGGCTCGAGCCACCGCGCCCGGCCGCCCAGCTGATTTTTTAAACTGCTTTTTATAGAGATGGAATCTTGCCATGTGGTCTCTCGGCTCAAGCAATCCTTCCACCTCAGCTTCTCAAAGTGCTGAGACTATAGGCATGAGCCACCATGCCCTACCAAGCTCATGACTTTAAATGTCACTGACATGGTGACACCTTTCAAATGTATTGTTAAAAACCTAATCTCTCCACTGAAGTCCAACTACCACTGCAACATCTGTACTGAAACATCTACTAAGTGTCTCACATTTAACTTTTCAGAATGTGAACTCTTGATTTTTCCCTGCAACCCGCTATACCTAGATCTTAATGGAGTTATGCTTCACGTCTTTTCTCTCACACCCCACATTTGATCCAACAGAAAATCCTATATGCATTACCTTTAAATTTTATTTAAGATCTGACCACTTTTCAACATCTCTGCTTCTGTCCTGATTTGACACCACCTTCTTTCTTCTGGATGACTGCATTAGCCTCCTAAATTTCTCCCTGATTCTATTATTTTCCCCACTGCGTCAGTTATTTGTACAGCAACAACCAGAGTGGACTTTAAAAATGTCAAATCATATTATTTACTACTGAAGTCCCTCCAATATTCCCATCTCATTCAGAATAGAAACCAAAATTTGTGAAATGGTGTCTTTGGACTTTATGTCATGTAGACCCTGATGATATTTGTGACCTCATCTTATACTCTCCACTTACTCACTTTGATTCTGCCTCTCTGCTGTTACTCAAACACTTTAGCAAGTGCCTGCTCAGGGTCTTTGCCCCTGCTGTTCCCACTATCTAGAATGCTCTTCCCCAGACAACTGTGTGGCTCATCAAGTCACCTTTCTCAGACCATTAATCGAATGCTACTTTCTCAGTGCAGCCTTCTTAGACCACTTTACTTAAAATTGCATACCTCTCCCAATCCACCAATTAAACATTCCCCAGCCTCCTTCCTGTTTTTTATTTAAATAGCACATAATCACCATTTAACATAATACATTAAATTTTTAAAATTACATATCTCGGAGTAAAAGTGCCGATTTCTTACATATGTAATATGTATGAATATAAATACGTAACATATATGTATGTAAGAACTACATACATATAAAACAAATATATATTTGATTTATATGTCCATTCATCTTCTCTCCTTGAAATGTAAGCTCTGTGAGAAGAAATTTCTCAGTTTACTGTTATGCCATTAGTACTTAGAGTAGTCAGTGGCACATAGTAGGGACTCAATAAATATTGACTGAATGAATACAATGTATAGTTTGGAATTAAGACCTCAGATGGTGACCCTAGTATACCCACTTCCCAATTCACCTTATTCCACTCCCATCCATTGCCTCTTCACTCCTGTGATGAAAAAACATCAAATTCACTTTCCAAACAGTAGAGTTGACTCCTACTGTTCTGCTTACTCTTAGCACATTCTTTTTTTTTTTTTTTTTTTTTTTTTTTTTGAGACGGAGTCTCGCTCTGCCGCCCAGGCTGGAGTGCTGTGGCCAGATCTCAGCTCACTGCAAGCTCCGCCTCCCGGGTTCACGCCATTCTCCTTCCTTAGCCTCCCGAGTAGCTGGGACTACAGGCGTCCGCCACCTCGCCCGGCTAATTTTTTTGTATTTTTTAGTAGAGACGGGGTTTCACTGTGTTAGCCAGGATGGTCTCGAATTCCTGACCTCGTGATCCGCCCGTCTCGGCCTCCCAAAGTGCTGGGATTACAGGCTTGAGCCACCGCGCCCGGCCTCTCTTAGCACATTCTTGAGCAAGTTGCTTACTTTCTCTGCCTCATTTTCCTTATTTCTTCATTAATCAATATACCAACCTTGCATGGTTGGGTATATCTACAGTACAAATATGAGGGCTATTTTAAAATTATGAATTGCTGTTCACACTTGGAAATGCCTTTTTGGGGGACATATATTTAGCCTATATCTTTTCTTTGAAATCTTGACTATTGTGCTTTTTATTAAAAAATAAACACAATGAAGAGTGATAGAATATTACGTAGACTGCTTTATAGCACTATTTGTTCATGGTCACGTATTTTCAATGATGACTATAACGAACAAACATTCCAACTGCAGGGTACTTCAGGGAGTACTGAAGAGCATCAGGTAGAGTTGGAACTACATAGAGACTGCACCGAGAGGGAGGTTTGCTCTTATGAAAAGCAGGACAGTGGCCGGGCGCGGTGGCTCAAGCCTGTAATCCCAGCACTTTGGGAGGCCGAGACGGGCGGATCACGAGGTCAGGAGATCGGGACCATCCTGGCTAACATGGTGAAACCCCGTCTCTACTAAAAATACAAAAAACTAGCCGGGCGAGGTGGCGGGCGCCTGTAGTCCCAGCTACTCGGGAGGCTGAGGCAGGAGAATGGCGTGAACCCGGGAGGCGGAGCTTGCAGTGAGCCGAGATTGCGCCACTGCACTCCAGCCTGGGCGACAGAGCGAGACTCCGCCTCAAAAAAAAAAAAAAGAAAAGCAGGACAGTAATATTCTGGCAGCATATGAAGATAAGGTTATATGAGACAAGAGGCTTAAAGAAAGAAGAGAGATAGTAAGCCAACTGATTGCATATTCTATTCATAAAAGTCTGCTGTTTTCTCATCCTTGCAATGATTACTAATAGATTTATACTTAAAAAGGAGTAGGGGGTAATCATTTGTTATTTTGGTTTTGCAGCAGCCATTCTCCCTTATTTACAACATCCAGGTTTCATCATGGGGATTTCCCTTGTCCCTGAGGTAGAGTCCTAGTGGCATTGTAATCAAAGTGCTGTGCCTTCCCATAGGACAAGCAAGTAAGGGAGGAACAAAGAACTCCCGGGAAGTCCCTTCACCCAGCTATTTCCTCTCTTAAGAGTGATACAGCCAAGGACAGTTACCTTGCAAACATGCAGTCAGGAGGACTCTTTTATAGACTATAACCATTGTACAGAGTAATGTAAGCAAGGATACTTTTTAGAGTTCCATTATTCCCATGATGTTGGTTGGAAGAGAAGGTGAGTAGTTCTTGCCTTCCAGAATCCCAGAGGAGCCCTTTAGACTGCCCATATCTAAGCCTAGTTTTCCAGCCTCACCTTCTTTCTGTGAGCTGCCCATTATTTTTTCAATGAATTCTCCCCTTTCAAAAATCCTAAGAAAGTCACTAATATGATGAAATAGGATACGTCAGCCTTCATCCCTCCACACACAAACCACAAATATAGGGACAGCTATGTACAAATCAAAACATCCCTGAGAGGGCTCAGGAGCCCATTAAATAAGTTTTAGCCACACAGTGGAGTGAAAAAGCCCGTAAAACAACAATGACAACAACTACAACCAAACAACAACAACACAACAACAACAACAACAACAAAATGGAGAACACCTACACAGAATAGATTGCTGGTGAGATTGGAATACTTGAGATACCAGGAGACTACTAGTAACACAGAAAGGCAGAGGTTGCTGATATCAGCCACATGATGAAAACTGCCATGGTTTCCAATGGGACCTGCTCCACAGAGGACACCAGCACACTAGCATCTTTTGCCACTGAGGTAACCAACAGCTACTTCTGCCAGGGAACTCCACAGAGAGGGAGATATAGCTGCATAATCCCCTGCTGCAAGAAACAGCCTTTGTTGAGCCACTTCAAGAAAGGAGCTACAATCTCTCTCAGCCCCCCAAGACTTGCTATATTTATATATCAGATAAAATAGACATTAAGTCAAAATTTGTAACATGAGACAAAAAAGGTCATTATATAATGATATAATTCATCAAGAAGATGTAACAATTATAAAAGTATAAAGGCAGTCAACATTGGAGCACCTAAATATATGAAGGAAATACTAATAGATCTGAAGAAAGAGATCAACTATAAGACAATAATATTAAGGGGTTTTAGTAGCCCATTTTCAACAATGGACAGATCATTCAGACAGAAAATCAAAGAAACATTGGGTTTGAACTGCCTTTTAGATCAAATGGACCTAATAGACATGTACAGAACATTCCATCTAACATCTGTAGAATACACATTCTTTTTTTTTTTTTTTTTTTTGAGAAGGAGTCTTGCTCTGTCGCCCAGGCTGGAGTGCAGTGGCCGGATCTCAGCTCACTGCAAGCTCCGCCTCCCGGGTTTACGCCATTCTCTCGCCTCAGCCTCCCGAGTAGCTGGGACTACAGGCGCCCGCCATCTCGCCCGGCTAATTTTTTGTATTTTTTTAGTGGAGACGGGGTTTCACCGTGTTAGCCAGGATGGTCTCTATCTCCTGACCTCGTGATCCGCCGGTCTCGGCCTCCCAAAGTGCTGGGATTACAGGCTTGAGCCACCGCACCCGGCCTACACATTCTTCTTAAGTGCACACAGAGCATTCTCCAGGGTAGATCCCATATTAGACTACAACACATGTCAACAAATTCAGAATGACTGAAATTATATCAAGTATCTTTTCTGACTACAACTGTGTGAAACTAGAAATCAATAATGGAAGGAATTTCAGAAAATTCAAATATGTGGAAATCAAACAATATACTCATAAGGAAACTAAAAGGAAAATTTAAAAAGTATCTAAAGACAACAAAACTTATAGGATGCAGAAAAAGCAGTTTTAATAGAGAAGTTTTTAGCAATACATGCATGCATAAAAAAGAAGACAGAGCCCAAATAAACAACCTAATATCACACCTCAAAAAACTAAAGAATAAACTAAGCCCAAACTGAGTAGAAGGATAGAGTAGTAAAGTTCAAACCAGAAATAAATGAAATAAAAGCTAGAAAAAACAAAAAAGATCAACAAAACTGAGAGTCGCATTTTGAAAAAGGTAAACAAAATTGATAAACCTGTAGCTAGATGAGCTAGAAAATAGATGGAGATTCAAGTAAAAATAATTGAAAGTGGGGTGCTACAACTGATACCACAGAATTACAAAGAACCATAAGAGATCACTAAGAAAAATACACCAACAAATTGGATAACTGAGAGTAAATGGACAAATTCCTAGATGCATACAATTTACCAAAACTAAATTATGAAGAAATAAAAAACCTGAACAGTTCAATATCAAGTAAAAAGATTGAAGCAGTAGTTAAAAGTGTTTCCTTAAAGAAAAGCTCAGGACCTGATAGATTCACTGCCGAATTCTACCAAACATTTAAAGAACAGTGTTCCTTCTCAAACTCTTTCAAAAAGTTGAAGAGGAGGGAAAACCCCCAAACTGATTTTACAAGGCTGAGTGTTACCCTGAAATCAAAGCCAGACAGGGATATCAGAAAATTAAAGGACAATATCCTTCATAAATGGATCTGAAGAGATGCAAAAATCTTCAACAAAATACTAGCAAACCAAATTTAACAGCACATTAGAAGAATCATTTACCATGATCAAATAAGTTTATCTTCAGTATGCAAGGATGGTCACAAATTTATAAATGTGATATATCACATTAAAACAAGGAAGTACAAAAGCCATATGATCATCTCAATTGATGTAGAAAATGCATTTGATAAAATTAGACATCTTTAATGATAAAAAAAACTTTCAAGAAATTAGGTATAGAAGGAATTTATTTCAACAACAAAAATACCTTTTGAAAGCCTGTAACCAGCACCATATTCAATAGTGAAAAGTTGAAAGCTTTTTTGTGTAAGATAAGATCAGAAATAAGACAAGGATACCCACACTCATCACAACTATTTAACATAGTACTGGAAATCCTAGCCAGAACAGTTAGACAAGAAGAAGAAATATAAGTAAGGCATTCAAGTCAGAAATGAAAAAGTTAAATTGTCTCTGTTTACAGACGATGTAATCTCATATATAGAAAACCCTAAAGAACTTCACCAAAAAGCTATTAGAACTAATAAACAAATTCAGTCAATTTGCAGGATACAAAGTCAACATATGTAAATCAATAGCATTTCTATACACTAACAAAAATTATCAGATAAAGAAACCATGAAAACAATCCCATTCACAATGGCTACAAATAAAAAATAAAATATTTAGGAATAAATTTAACCAAGGAGGTGAAAGACCTGTACATTGAAAACTATACAGCATTGATGAAAGACATTGAGGAAGGCATAAATAAATGGAAAGATGGCCCGTGTTCATGGGTTGGAAGAATTAATATTGTTCAAATGTTCATAGTACCCAAAGCTATCTATAGATGCAAAGAAACCCCTATCAAAATTCCAATGGCATTTTTCACAGAAATAGAAAAATCAATCCTAAAATTTGTGTGAAGCCATAAAATACACAGAATAGCCAAAGCAATCCTGAGTAAAAAGGACAAAACTGGGATTATCACATTATCTGATTTCAAAATGTACTATAAGACTATAATAATTAAATCAGCATGGTACTGGCATAAAAATAGTCACACAAACCAATGAGATGGAATAGAAAATACAGAAATAAACCCAAACATTTATGGTCAAATAATTGTCCACAGAGATGCCAAGAACACATGATGTGGAAAGGGCAGTCTCTTCAATAAAGGGTATTGGGAAAACTGGATATCCAAATGCAGAAGGATGAAATTAGACCCTCAACTCATACCATATGCAAAAATCAGATCAAAATGGATTAAAAACTTAAAAATAAGACTTGTAACTATAAAACTACTGAATAAAATATAGAGAAAAGCTCCGTGACAATGGTCTGGGCAATAATTTCTCTGCATATGATCTCAAAACCACCAGCAATATGAACAAAAAAAGACAAATAGAATGATATCAAACTAAAAATCTTCTTCACAGCAAAGGAAACAATCAACCAAGTGAAGAGATAAACCATGGAATGTGAAAATATGTTTGCAAACCATCCATCTGATGAGGTGTTAAGATCCAAAATACATAAGAAAATCAATAGGAAGAAGACAAATAATTAGATTTTAATATGGGCAAAGAATCTGAATAGATTTTTCTCAAAAGAAGACATACAGGTGGTCAACAGGCATATGAAAAAATGCTCAACATGACTAATCATCAGGAAAATGCAATTTAAAGCCACAATGAGATGTCACCTCATTGATTATTATTATCGAACACACAAAAGATAAGTGTCGGTAAGGATGTGGAGGAAAGGGAACCCTAATACACTGTTGGTGGGAATGTAAATTAGTACAGCCATTTTTGAAAACAGTGTGAAGGTTCCTCAAAATATTAAAAATGGAACTACCATATGGTCCAGTAATACCACTATGTGGCATATATCTAAAGGAGATGAAATCAGTAAATCGAAGAGATAGTTTCACTCCCATGTTCATTGCAGCATTATTTACAATAGCCAAGATATGAAATCAACCTAAGTGTTCACCAGTGGTTGAATGGATAAAGAAAATGTAGTGTACATACAAAGGAATACTATTAGCCTCTTTAAAGAAAATCCTGTCATTTGTGGCAACATGGATGAAACTGGAGGACAATGTGTTAAATGAAATAAGTCAGGCACAGAAAGACAAATACCATATGGAAACTAGAAAAGTCAAATTCATAGAATCAGAGTAAAATGGTGGTCAGCAGAGGCTGGGAAATGTGGAAATGTTGGTCAAAGTACATAACTTTAGCTGTACAGAAGAAATAAGTTCAAGAGATCTATTATATGTCATGGTGATTATGGTTAATAACAATAGATTGTATACTTGAAAATTGCTGAGTGCAGAATTTAAGTATTTTCACCACAAAAAAAGATGTGTGAGGTAATACAGATGTTAAATACCTTGTTTTAGCCATTCTACAAAACATCATGTTGTATGCCATAAATATGTACAATTTTTACTTGCCAAAAAACAAAATCTTAAATTACTAGCGTTGGTTTCTATAACTTGTAAACAGATGAATTGGGATATAGCAAGATCAAAATGTGAGATAAGATAATCTCTGTAGATCACTCAACAGTCTCACCTGCTTTGAATACAGTCACAGGCCACTCTCAGCTTGCTGTCAAGGTATTATCCACCTGCAGCATTAAGCGGTGGATTGTTTCTATCACCCACACACAATTCCTACCTTACATCTTTCTGTTGTAGAAAAATGCTCATTATAAATAGTGTAAAAGAATAATATGCTTTGTAGATGACATTGTCCCAGAAAAGGCCAAAAGCACATAGGGATATGTAGTAGTTACAATTCCTCTTTGCTCCGTCTTTTCACCAATTGCAATGTATTAACAAAAATGCAGAGATAATATGGAGAGTAGGGCTTTGTTAGTATAGGGGAAAAAACCAGATACAGAATAGGGAATCTAATAGACCTATAGGCACTGCTTTCCTTATTCCTGTTCTTTAATTTTTCTATCCCCCTCCTCTTTGCCAATAAGAATCCTACCATTATCACACAAAACGTGCTGTTGACTTTAAGTATCAATTTCAAGTAAAATAGCTTAAACATTAAAGTGTGGACATAAAAAATTAGCTATTGAACTTACCTATTTATTGAAATTTGGTAAAAAAAAATAAAGGAACGGAAGAGATATAAGAACAAATAAAGAACAAAGAAAGTACAAAGAATGTAACAGTGGAAGAGATACCAAGTAAATTCTGAAGACAGGAAAGATGGTAGATAAGCAACAACTATGTTATTAAAATTAGAGAAAACCAAGAATTGCAGATTAATTTCCACTAAAAAACCTCGAGTAGGCTCAAAAGAAGAAGTACCAGGTCATTGTGCTGGTGAGGGCATGGGCAGAAACGAGAAAAGAGTATCGGGTAGCAGTCTTTAAGGAGTACTGAAACTGCAGATTCTTGCTGCAATGGCTAAGTTTTTTGTATATAGTAGATAGTTGACAATTTTTATTAATTGAAATTGCATGGCTTTGTAGTAAATTTTCACTGACATTTGACAAATGAAGGTTGTTTTTAAAACCCAAGAGAAGATAAGTAACACTTGATTAAAGGTGCTTTGGAGTCTATGCACAAACATGCTATAGGATGTGTCTTTGAAATAATGGTAGAGGACACTCAGAGAAAGAGAAAACATAATTGGTAAAGCTGAGTGACAGGTGCATGGGATTCATTTCACTATTCTCTTTATTTTTTTCATAATAGAAAGAAAAATTTTAAGTGCTTAAGGAAAAGCTCCAAAGTTGGCAAAGTCTACTTATTGCTTTACCTCTTCTTCTCTGGAACTAACCTGAGTATTGACCTTAAATGAGCAACCCATTTAAGAGAACAGCTAGTTCATTCTGCCTGGTGCTATTGTTTCCCACAAATCAATATTTCTACTGCATTGTTCGAGGTTGAGCTGCCTATGTCTTACAAGTGGTTTAACGTGGAGGCACTGTGGCTGCACCCGAGTAGAGGGTGGTTACTGAATCACTGAAAGAACAATTGAAATCACATGAGTCTAGGAACGGCCAAGAAGAGAGCAAAAGAGGGACAGCTTCCTGCAAACCACAGAGTGGTCTTTTACAGTCCGTATGAAGACTGCACCAATTACCTTTGGGATGCTGTGTCTATTCATTCCTGAATTGTGAACGGGCTTTTTCTTCTTAAGAGATACAGATGGTATTCATCATTACAAGCCTGATTCTTTAGAGAGCTGAGATTTGGTCTTAACACATCATACTGTATTTAATAAGAATAAGCATCTCAGGATTAGGATATAAATCTTACTTGTTTAGAAAATTCTAGAATAAGGGGAGCTTAGAAATGGGAATGAGAAAGACAGGCATCAAGTAAGAGAGACAGAAGATGGATGGGAGCGAAATGGTGGGAAAGGGAAGGAAATGACATATTTTCCTTTCAAGTCTGTGCCTAGCTCTTATTGTGAGTATAGTAATTTGATTCATGCTTATACTCTGTGTCTGATTTATTACTGATTTCATCATGAGTGCCCAGCTCCACTGGCTCTTGCCCATTTGTCTCCAAGGTAGTGAAACCACCATCCACACAATGACTGTACCAGTTGACCCTGTTAGCACATTTAACTTTCCACTTAAACATCTCCTTTTGCTAGTTATTTTTAGATTTATAGTTGTATGGGATGTGTACGTTGTATAGCAATATGATACCTATGGAATGTTCTGCACTGTGTAAATCAATCACCATAATAGCATCTCTGGGTGAAACCAGGGGCAGAGAGGACAGGATGAAATGGGGACAGAGAATGGAATAGAGGATATGGGCAACAAAATGTGACAGACATGGGTGAAAATATGGCTGGAAAAAGTACTTAGGAATTGGGAACAAAGACTGATCATGGAGGGGGTGAAACATGAATTTTTAATGAGAGAGCAAACTAAAAAGGAAAATTTAAGCATGAATAAGGACAAATGTATAATTAAGAGAGAAAGTTATTCTACAGACCAAGGAACATTGGAGAACAAATTTTAAGTGGGTTTTTGCATAACTGTATCTGGGATTTAATAAAATGAAAGAATATGAAATCTCACTTATTCACAGTGTATTATGAATGCATCTAAATAAAGGAAATCTTTAATGATATTCTAAGGACTGGCACAGAAAATAATATAAAAATTTGGGACAACAGAATGTCTTGGTTACCAGGGGCTGGTGAAAATTGGTTACGATTAAGAATGAAAAAAGGCGGGATGCGGTGGCTCACGCCTGTAGTCCCAGCACTTGGGAGGCCAAGGCGGGTGGATCACATGAGGTCAGGAGTTCAAGACTGGCCTGACCAACATGGAGAAACCTTGTCTCTACTAAAAATACAAAATTAGCTGGGCATAGTGGCACATGCCTCTAATCCCAGCTACTTGGGAGGCTGAGGCAGGAATCTTGGTGAGCCAAGATCGTGTCATTGCACTCCAGCCTGGGCAATAAGAGCAAAACTCCATCTCAAAAAAAAAGAAAAAAAAAAAAGTAATCAAATGTTCTTGTGAATAAATAAAAAAATTAACAAAATTTGAGGCTTATATCAGGGCAAATGAAATATAAAAGTAGTCCTCAAATGAGAGTCTCAGAGGAAGACTTACTCTTCTAAATTTTCTCTATTGAATTGTTAAGCACTGGACTACATTGTCTTCTTTTTATTGTTTATAAATTATGGGAAAACTCCTTTAGATGCATGGTACCTAGTTATTTGTGTATTTGGTATTCTGCCTAAGCATTCCCTGCTTCTATTATGTCTCTTGAGTTAATAAAGAGAAAAAAAATTGAGCCACCACCAATAACTTGCAGAAGAGTATTACATGCAGAGATGCACTGCCAAGACCCTTTTGATGATTTATTTTACCTCTTCAGAATAACTTGATTTTAAAAGACCAGTAATTAAAGGTTAACTTTAATTATGGAATAATCTTCACTTTGTCATTTTCTTCTTAAGATATTCAACAATTGTGTTTTTACTACCAAAGTTTCATGCTTGGTTTTAAGCAGAATTATAGTAATTGTTTTAGAATTTTTAATTGGATGAATAATAATTGAGGTGAAGCCTCTTTAGCTAATTTCCCTAAAAGTTAACTTGCTACTAAATAAGCATGAAAGATATTTTCTGTTTTCATTATATTATTGTATTAATAATTATACCAGTTAAAGTTTAAACCGGCTTCAAGGACAAAATTAAATGTCTTAACATGAAAATAAAAATGATTTACATTGTTCCTTGTCATTAACTTTATTTAAAATGTATGCTTTACTAATTTTTAAATGAATTACTTTGTTTTCAATTGATATTTGAAAAACTAGGTGTGATTCCAGAGGTAGTATTTAAAGCTATGGGGATATGACAGATATCTGAGACAAAATAACCATGGATAATCTTCATTGAACTGTGTTAATGCACTGATAATCTATTGATCTAAGAATGATTAAATTGATTTTCAGTTATGTTTGTCTTTTTGGAACATTTTTTTCCTCCAACAACATAATCCCCTATAGAAAACAGACAAAATAAAATTGAAACTATATTCCTATGTTTGCGGATTTTCTTTAACCAGAAAATATAATCTTAAATATGTTATAGTTTAAAATATTGCTGTACATGAAACATAATTGTTTTAAACCAGAATTGTTCACATAGTTTATCTTTTTGTATTGAAGCCAAATTTTCCTGAAAAGCTGTTGTAAAATGATTGTACTGGTTAAAGTACAAATAACAAAAATGAGGCTTGACTTTTTCAAACTTTAGTTGTATTAAACAACTTCCTGTAAGACAAGTTTCAGCAGATCAGCACAAAATTTTCTTAATTTCATTACAGTCTGTAAATTAAAATTAATGAGTCTGACACCCACAATTAACAATGAAAAATGCAGATTGTTATAATTACTTAAGCAATAACATTGCTCTACATAGAAGACTTAAGGTGCTCCACAAATTATTTACAAGTGTTACATAAAACACAAAAAATGACAATTTCAATTTATTTTGTCAATGCAAAAAACCAAAATCCTTACTAAAACCTTTCTCGTTTGGGAATTTCTCGCCATGCATAATTAAGCAAATTTGATTGCAATTAAGCCTGGCTTCTACAGTAGAGTTTTAATTAATGCAAATCTGGCATCTACATCTATAAGATTAATTTTAGTGAATTAAAAGAAAACAACAAAGCACATTTGAAAGTGCAGTTATATTGTTGAAAGGACAGAATTTAAAAGCTGGTTATTTTTCAGCCTTCCATGTGTATAGCCTTTGACTTAGACTTTAAAGAGTGGATATTTTATTCAGATTTGTTGTTTTATTTTTAAATGCCTTATTAAACAAGATCATCAAAATTATACAAAGCCACTTCAGAGTAGTATCCTAAAAGTTCAATATACCTTAGGAATAAAGTACACACACATACACACTTACACACACAAACTTACAAGCACACACATATACACGAGCCTTTGTAGAAATAGATGTGAACTCATCCACAAATATATGAGTACATAGACTTTATTTTGCACATTTTAAAACATGTTTAATGTTTACATCTCAAATTTTAAAATATTGATGGGGTATCATTGTTGAGTACATAATCTTTTTAGCAGCAGTGCTTGAAGTAGAATACTAGCTAACGTGTACTAGTAACTCATATTGTCATGTACATATTTGTTGTTAACACTATTTGATGTAATTTCATTTAATATTCCATTGAAGTTTTCTCACTCCATATTTGACAGAAATATAGATGTTCTTGAACACATTAAAATGATTAAGTATCCTAAACTAATATATGACATGATTTGGAAAGAAACTTAAAGATTTTGATCTTCTAAAGTTTCTGCTTATTATTTTCACAATCATTTGTCTTGAAAAATCATCGCCATTAGAAAAGGAATTTCTTGATATCTAAAATTTCATGCCTTTTTTCATATAATACATTGATGAGGTGGCTATAAACGTGGGAATATTTCTACCTCCATTTTGGCCAAGGTCCTTATACCCCAGATGATAGAAATTAGGACAGTGCAGGACTTGTAAGGGAGCTGGCAGACCACAAATTTTATAAGCCTCAGCCAATACTAACTTCAAAAATATGAAAAGTGTCAAAGTGGGAGAGTAGAGGCTAATACTTTGGAAAATGTTAAAGTAGTGTGACATTTTCAGTTTTCCTGACTCCCAAAGGGAGGATCTCTTCTCCCTTACCCATAGCCTTGTAGGAGGCAGGGTTTTGAGAAGATTATTTGAGGAGATTGACAATGATCCTGAAATTGAGGGGTTCGTGTTGGCCCAGGTGAGTGCTCAAAGGCAAGAGGCAGAGTAAAGAGAGAGAAACTGGGCTGTACTGAGGGATAGCTATGTTCAGCATTTAACAGAAAACATTGTCTTGGCCAAGAGAGCTACCAGGAAACCCCACACCTGAGAAACACACTAAGGTGCCAGTGAGGAAGAGTCAGCTTTACCCATGTGTAGAGTCCACAGAGTGTTGACTTTAAAAACTGTCCAACCTCAGAAGACTCCATCGCCATTTGCCGTATTGTCAGTCAAGTAAAACCCGTTCCTACCTATTACCTGCTCTGTCTCCCCCACTAACCTAGAAATCCAGAAGCATCTTGGAGGGAAAAGAGGGCAAAGGATGTAAATAAAAGGTTAGTAAACAGAAAAGAAGTCACTGGCTCCCTTTATTGCAGCAGTTTCAACCAGTGCACAAAGCTTTAACATTAAGTGAGATTTGGACTTTTAACTATGACACAGACTGTGAATTTTCACTACTGAGATGAGATGGGACCACTTTTTTTTTTGTATTAAAAGTGGCATTACTTATTTTTTGAGAGGCACAGAAAAGTCCTAGGATCAAGGAATAGAGACTATCTGGCAATGCTGAGAGGCTCTGAATAGGCACCATATGAATTTTGTTAGCCAATTACATGAACAAGGTAACTTTGCTAGGTCAAGGTCATGTCAATAACAAGTGAAATCGTAATCATAACTAGTTATAGAGCACTTACACGACACTGATTTCAGTCTACAATGATGTCGAAACTATTTTGTCTTTTAAAATGGATTTCTGTGAATTTATGGCTAAAGGGCTTTAGATTATATATAAATATATCAGCTATATTTCTATCATATTAATATATTAATATGATAGATATATATCATTAATATATTAATAGATGATACATCATATAAATACATATCAATATATTAATATGTCATATTAATATATATCAATATATCATATAATTTTATACGATAGATATATCAATATATCATAAAATTTATATGATATATATGATATATATTATCATATACTATATATAAGGCTTTAGATTATATAATACATATATTTATTATATATATTTAGATCCTATATATAGTGTATCTCTCTGTGTGTGTAGTTTATATGTAATTTTTTACCTTAAAACTTTTGTTTTAAAATGATTCTGGATTCACAGGAAATTGCAAAATAGAATATCAAGAAATCCTATGTAGCCTTAACTGTATTTCTCTCAATGGTAGCATCTTACACAATTATCGGACAATATCACAGCGAGTAAATTCATGTTACAATCCACAGACATTATGCAGAATCCACAAAAGTTATACTCTTTTTTAGTATTTCTTCTACCTTCTATGCTTTAGTGCACCACCCTCTCAATTAGACAATTTTAAATTTATGAGATACCTATATATTATGCATTATATGAATAAGAGTATTGCAGTACATGGGCATTCACAGTCTACAGGGAGAGGAAGACTCATAATAAAGAATTACCATATTTCATCTAGTCTAAGACAGCCTCAATTGTAAGATGCATCATTATTTTATTTGACACTGAAAAATTATACCAAATAATTACACTTTTGCCATTACAAGAGACCTCTTGATTTCAGAGATGTTAAAATGTAAAATTTTAAAAAGCACATCTTACAATTGACAATATGCAATATAGTAAATACTATAATAGAGATATTAGTGTAATATTACAGAACATCATTGAAGGAGCAATTTGTTTCCTCAGGTGGGTGATGGCTGAGAGAGGTAGAGAAATGTGGAGCAAGAGAAAAAATTTAAAAGACAGTAGGAGCTTGCCAGATAGACAAAGATAAGAAAGACACTTCAAGATAGAAAACAGCCCATGGAAAGTGAGCCATGAAAATGGGCAGGGCACTTTTCTTGAATATGCAGTGGTTAATACTGAATGTTACTACAGTGGTTAATGCGTGGAGGCACCAACAAGCTGCTGGGAAGAGGCTAGAAAGGAGGCTGAAATCTGTTGGTGGAAAGCCATACATGCTACCCTAATGAGGGTGGACTTCATTATGTACTCATTGTGGGAGTATTTAAGCAGGAAAATGGCATGATCTATGTTTTGGAAAGTAAAATCTTGCAACAATGTAAGAATGAATTGTAGGAGAAAGACTGGTGGAAAGACGTACTTTAAGTGGTTGGTATCTGGTATGTAAAATTCATCACCATTAGGAATCTAGATTAGACGCTGGGTTTTTAAGAAGAACAAATGTTTAAATAAAATACTTAAAATATCTTTTAAATGAATATATTGAAACTTTATAATATTAAAATAAACATCCTCTCTTACCTGAACCTTCTCCCTCATCAGTCATAATTAGAGATGTCTTCCTTTCAGGTGCTACAGTATATTATTTATTCCTCTATCTAGTATGTATTCCAGACTATCTCATTTTACAGTGATCTTTATCTTCTATATTCCCTTTAGAATGTAAACCTCTTTGTGCTTAAAGACCACTGATCACTGCACCTACAGGGAAGAGAATGTAGGAGCACGGAACAGGGCACTAGAAGTATCGGTGAGGAGGTGAGGTATGGAGTTACTGCAGTTTAGACAACAGAAGAAGCTCATTTGATGTAGGTGGTAGCAAAGAAGCAGATGCATAGAGTTGCTTAGGAACTAAAATTCAGAATTCCTGAAGATTGGATAGTCTGTAATATAAGGAATAGGCAGGGACCAAGAAGGATTAGTCCTGTGTGCTAGCAAGGGAATCTGGATGAAAAGCTCTCCTTTTTTGACCTGGGGGTGTACATTCAAAAAGGAGAAGTTGTGGGGGAGAAAGCTAATGTAGTCATGTTTTCCACATTACATGAAGGACACAGCACACCACACTCAACCCAGAGCAATATGTGGTATTACCAACTGATTTCTATACATTTCCATGAATTTCCTAAATGTATCTGTGGTAGTGAGAAGAGAGGCTTTTTAATTTTTTAATCTCCATAATCAATAGGATGGCTAATTTTCTATTTTCTTCAGGCTAAATTTAAACTAGTAATTTATGAACACCTTTCCACAAATGTCAGTGTGAGAGATAAAACGAAAGGAGTGTACACACAATTGTCTTCAGAGCAAGTGTGCTCTTTGAGATGAGTACTGGCTGTATCATTTGCAGGGCCATTGTTTAAATTTCAAGATGAAGCCAGCATGAGTCCCTTGTGATTGCACAAGTTGCATGCCCATGAAGCTGGTCCTGCTTGGGATCTTCAGCAAAGATGTCTTAAATAGGCAAATGTATATATGAGATTGAATTTAGATCACTGTGCTGGGCTGAAGAAACCCATTAGTCAACAAATTACAGAAAGCAGGTAAAAGATAAGTAACGATTAAATCCATCTGAAGAGAAGGTATAGAGTAAGAAGAGGAAACTCTTGAGATGAAGGAGAAGCCACTAAAAAAAATGCCAAAAAAAAGAAAATAGCCAGAGATGTAAAGGGAAAACCTGCCTTTCCCCTATTGCAATATTCATGTTATAATTGCCCTACACTTGTTCTGAAGACAATTCTCTGCACACTGCTTTCTTTTTATCTTTCACACTGACATTTGTGGAAAGGTGTTCATAGATTACTAGGTTAAATTTAGCCTGAAGAAAATAGAAAATTAGCCATCCTATTGATTATGGAGATTAAAAAATTAAAAAGCCTCTCTTCTCACTACCACAGATACATTTAGGAAATTCATGGAAATGTATAGAAATCAGTTGGTAATACCACACATTGCTCTGGGTTGAGTGTGGTGTGCTGTGTCCTTAATGTAAGGTGGAAAACGACAGAAGCACATCAGAGCCAGTATGAGGTGTTGGTGTGGTGTAATACCAGGGTGATGCTGGAGCCGGGCAAAAACAGTTCCAATGGGGTAGTCCAGATCCTGAACAGCTTTCCTCTCCCATTGCTTTCCAAACATCTGTCTGTGGGCAAGAGATTGTGTTAAGAAAGGTAGCTCTTGGAAAGGAGCGTGTGGGTACAGAGAGGTTCACTGAGGTTTGAGATTCAGATTCACCCAGTGGTAATGAAAACAGAAGTCTACATTGTGGTACCTACTCCCTTTCCCTACCAGGACAGGCACAGACTATTCTCTAGGTTTTCAATAGCTGATATACTCAGACTACTCTCCCAAGAAAAATAGACATTGGATAGTTGCAAGCATTGTAACAGAAAAAAGAGAGCAAATTAAACAATTAAACCAGTTGAATTAGAATAAAAAGACAAAACAAGATTTTCAAACTAGTCTGGTAAATATTCCCCCAAATAGATATTAGAAGTATGAAACAGGGATAAGCAGCTACAGAGAAAAATCAATTGGAGATACTGGATATACGAATACTTTAGTTGAAATAACTCAGCAGAGGTACAAAATAGCAGTGTGGCACAGCACAAGAGCAAAGTGGGCTGGGTGCAGTGGCTCATGCCTGTTATCCCAGCACTTTGAGAGGTCATGGTGGGTGGATTGCTTGAGCCCAGGAGTTCAAGACCAGCCTGGGCAACTTAGTGAGAACTTTACATTATTATTATTATTATTATAGTTTAAGTTCTAGGGTACATGTGCACAATATGCAGGTTTGTTACATATGTATACATGTGCCATGTTGGTGTGCTGTACCCATTAACTCGTCATTTACATTAGGTATATCTCCTAATGCTATGCTATCCCTTCCCCCTTCCCCATCCCACGATAGGTGTGATGTTCCCCACCCTGTGTCCAAGTGTTCTCACTGTTCAATTCCCACCTATGAGTGAGAATATGAGGTGTTTGGTTTTCTGTCCTTGCGACAGTTTGCTGAGAATGGTGGTTTCCTGCTTCATCCATGTCCCTACAAATGACATGAACTCATCCTTTTTTATGGCTGCACAGTATTCCATGGTGCATATGTGCCATATTGTCTTAATCCAGTCTATCATTGATGGGCATTTGGGTTGGTTCCAAGTCTTTACTATTGTGAGTAGTGCCACAATAAACATACGTGTGCATGTGTCTTTATAGCAGCATGATTTATAATCCTTTGGGTATATACCCAGTAATGGGATGGCTGGGTCAAATGGTATTTCTAGTTCTAGATCCTTGAGGAATCGCCACACTCTCTTCCACAATGGTTGAACTAGTTTACAGTCCCACCAACAGTGTAAAAGTGTTCCTATTTCTCCACATCCTCTCCAGCACCTGTTCTTTCCTGACTTTTTAATGATTGCCATTCTTACTTGTGTGAGATGGTATCTCATTGTGGTTTTGATTTGCATTTCTCTGATGGCAAGTGATGATGAGCATTTTTTCATGTGTCTGTTGGCTGCATAAATGTCTTCTTTTGAGAAGTGTCTGTTCATATCCTTAGCCCACTTTTTGATGGGGTTGTTTGATTTTTTCTTGTAAATTTGTTTAAGTTCTTTATAGATTCTGGATAGTGAGACCTTTTCTTTACAGAAAATGCAAAACTGAGCCAGGCATGGTGGTGCATGCCTGTGGTCCCAGCTACTTGGGAGGCTGATGTGGGAGGATTGCTTGAGCCCAAGTTGAGTCGGCAGTGAGGCACCATCATGCTACTGCACTCCAGCCTGGTGACAGAACAAGATCCTGTCTAGAAAAAAAAAAAAAAGAGCAAACTAAAGAGTTAGAAAATCAGATTGAAGAACTCTTAAAGAAGGCACAAGGAAGAAACAAAGAGATGGAAATATAAAAGAAAAAATGAGATTTGGAGGAAACAAGAAAAGTAAAAAACCTGTATAAAAATATCTGAAAAAGAAAATCTAGAAGAAATGGATAAATTCCTGGACACCTGCACCCTACCAAGTATAAACCAGGAAGAAGATGAATCCCTGAATAGACCAATAACAAGTTCTGAATTTGAGGGAGTAATTAATAGCCTACCAACTAAAAAAAGTCCAGGACCAGACAGATTCATGGCCAAATTCTACCAGAGGTACAAAGAGAAGCCGGTACCATTCCTTCTGAAACTATTCCGAACAATAGAAAAAGAGGGAATCCTCCCTAACTCATTGCATGAGGCCAGTATCATCCTGATACCAAAACCTGGCAGAGACACAACAAAACGAAATTTCAGGCCAAATTCCCTGATGAACATCGATGCGAAAATCCTCAATAAAATACTGCCAAA
Source organism: Trachypithecus francoisi (assembly GCF_009764315.1). NCBI lineage: Eukaryota > Metazoa > Chordata > Mammalia > Primates > Cercopithecidae > Trachypithecus > Trachypithecus francoisi. The sequence continues at coordinate 43,627,226 of NW_022681463.1, forward strand.
CCAAATCCAGCAGCACATCAAAAAACTTATCCACCATGATCAAGTTGGCTTCTTCCCTGGGATGCAAGGCTGGTTCAACAGACACAAATCAATAAACGTAATCCATCACATAAACAGAACTAATGAGAAAAGCCACACGATTATCTCAATTGATGGCGAAAAGGCCTTTGACAAAATTCAACAGCCCTTCATGTTAAAAATTCTCCATAAACTAGGTATTGATGGAAGGTACCTCAAAATGATAAGAGCTATTTATCACAAACCCATAGCCAGTATCATACAGAATGGGCAAAAACTGGAAGCATTCCCTTTGAAAACCAGCACAAGACAAAGATGCCCTCTCTCACCACTCCTTTTCAACATATTGTTGGGAGTCCTGGCCAGGGCAATCAGGCAAAAAAAAAAAAGAAATAAAGGATATTCAAATAGGAAGACAGGAAGTCAAATTGTCTCTGTTTGCAGATGACATGATTGTATATTTAGAAAACCCCATTGTCTCAGCCCAAAATCTCCTTAAGCTGATAAGCTACTTCAGCAAAGTCTCAGAATACAAAATCAATATGCAAAAATCACAAGCATTCTTATACACCAATAATAGACAAACAGCCAAATCATGAGTGAACTCCCATTCACAGTTGCTACAAAGAGAATAAAATGCCTAGGAATCCAACTTACAAGGGATATGAAGGACCTCTTCAAGGAGAACTACAAACCACCGCTCAAAGAAATAAGAGAGGACACAAACAAATGGAAAAACTTCCATACTCATGGATAGGAAGAATCAATATTGTAAAAATGGCTGTACTGCCCAGAGTAATTTATAGATTCAATACTACCCCCATCAAGCTACCGTTTACTTTCTTCACAGAATTAGAAAAAACTACTTTAAATTTCATAGGGAACAAAAAACCCATACATACATAAAAACTCAACATATGTTTTTTATTGGCTCCACCCTTATGGAAATGACTTTATAAAAGAGCTTGTGGGAATGGATTTGTTCTCTTTTTCTCTTCTGCCTATTAAGCCAAAGAGTTTCTCTCTTAACCTTCCTTCTGCCTTCTGCCATGTGAGGACTCAGTAACAGGGCCCACACCAGATGCTGGTGCCTTGATCTTGGGCTTCCTAGTCTCTAGAACTATGACAGTATACAATTCTATTATTTGTAAATTGCCCAGTCTCAGGTATTCTGTTACAGTAGCACAAAATAGACTAAGACAGATGTCTTGCTTCTAGGTACACCACTGCATCCTATCATAAATATGGGAGAAGTGTGTTTTTCCTCCTAAGAAGCATAAGCTAACAAATCCAGATGTCCTACTCCCATGAGCTAACTCTCCTGCACACCCCATAGTGCCTTTCCCTTGGTGCACCCTAGCCCTTCAAAAGTCTTCAGCCTTCTGTTTTGGCAAAGTTGAGTTCAGTTCACACTGGATCCTCTTCCCTATTGTGATAGTATCACTGATTAAAATCTGTTCTTGCTGCTATAACTAGTGCCTGTCTTTGCTCATTTTGAAAAGCTATTGAAAGTGTAAAATATTTTTGTGACTTTGGCTGGAGGTGCAGAGAGTACTGCTTATATAATAACTCCAAAACATATACTATAAAGGAAAATAATAGATGGTTTGGCTTCATAAAAATAAGATCTTTTGCTCAATGATAACAACATGGTCAACATGTCGATACGAGACCATAAAAAAACTATTTGCAAAATCAAAATCTGTTTTGACATTAGTATTTCACATATACAAGCAAAGCCTGTAAATCTACCAGGTATACGTATGGATGCATGGAACACTGTGCATCAGTCAGAGACTATGAACTGAATGTATTCATAGAAATAAGTAGATTTTATAAGTATAGTGTTGAATAAAATATAATATAAACAAAATATAAATAAAATAAAATATATGTGGATGATTAATATCTGTAATATAGTATCTATGTAGACTAAAAACCATACATAAAAACTCAACATATATCTTTTCAAACCTACATATATATATATAAATATATAATGTATATGTGTGTGTGTGCGTGTGTGTTGGATAGCTAGGAAAGGTAGGAGAGTAGAGATGAAGAACAAAGGGGAAAATAAAAATTAAATGAGACAAGACAGTGACCTGGTAAGGTCTTAGTGGGTCATGAACTGAGGATAATGATTAATTCATCTCTGAACCCAAGATCTAATTGAAGAAAGAAAAAAAAACAAAGAGAAGTCTGCGTCCAAGTCTTTATGACTATCAAAAGTGGTTTCATGTTTATGTAGCTCTGTATTTTGTAGATTTGAGAACATTTTAACTGGAAATCTAGTAATTTCAGGCTCCTAAAACATCTAATTATTTTCATAAAACTGAAAGGAGTCAGATAGATAATAGATAATAGATAATATTTATTATTTATGATAGGACAGACACTGCTCTCATCAACTCACATGCATTATTCCATTTTATTTTCAGATCGACTTTGTAAGGTAAATTCTGTTATTATCTTTCTTATGGATGAGGATGTGTAGGCACATAGAAATTAAGTAGACTGTCCAACTTTAGTTATTACAAGATGGAGACAATAAGTAGAAAGCTAGTAGAATCAATGGCTCTCTGAATTTAAAGGTGGTGCAATTAACCAATACACAAGATTGTCACCTGGCACCCACGTCTGTTTCAGAATCTTTCCTAAATAACAGTACAAAGACTAAGTAGACTGTATTTCAATTCATTCCATAGATATTTTCTTCAAATAGGTAAAGTGTAATGCATTCTATCTTTTTGGAGTGAACTTTTTTCTGACTTTCAGATCACTTTCCCATTAGCTTATTAAGTTTTATTCAACAGAAATTCTTCTCAACGAAGTGTATAATTTTGTTTCTTTTGTTACTTAAGCAACAAAGTTTTTAGGCATAATTAATTATTCTACTTACTGATTACTTTTACTACTTTTTCTCTGCTTCATTTCTTTGCGAAAACATTTAATATCAAATTTAAGCTGCTTGCAGCATTCATCCATCTGTCATTATTTGAATACATTGATGACTATTTCCCATGTGAAGAAATAAGGCTGATTTCTCACGGAATGGTGAGATATTGAGAAACTGAAGTTATGGGGTAAATTTTGGATCATATGCAATGAAACATCAGGTTATCTTTTAAAAGAATTTGTTCCTCCCCCTGGAAATTTGAAAGAAAATAAAAATTACGTCGATTTTTAAAAGTTAGTAAATAACAGAAAGAAATAAGAAAGAGCTAAGATAACAAACACTATAAACCGAGAGTAAGAGAATACAATAACAGATCTATTATCAATACAATAATAGAATACAATAACAATAGCAATAATGATGATAATGAAAATGACTAACCCTTATGTGGCACTGTGTTAAGATTCTTGCTTAAATGACTTCATTCGATTTTTCAGTACAACCTTATGATCCAGTCAGGGAGGTGAAACTTTTGAGCCAGGCATAAACTTGGACTTTATTACTTAGTGGGTTATATGGTTTTGGTTCTGTGTCCCCACCCAAATCTCATGTCGAATTGTAATCCCCATGTGTTGAAAGAGGGGCCAGGTTGGAGATGATCGAATTATGGGGGTGGACTTCCCTCTTGGTGTTCTCGTGATAGAGTTCTCATGAGATCCAGTTGTTTGAAAATGTGTAGCACTTCCCATCTGTATTCTCCCTGTCTCCCCTGCTCTGCCATAAAGATGTGCTTGTTTCCCTTTGCCTTCTGCCATGATTGTAAGTTTGCTGAGGCCTCCTAGCCATGCTTCCTGTACAGCATGTGAAACTGTGAGCCAATTAAATATCTTTTCTTCATAAATTGCCAGGCTCAGGTAGTTCTTTACAGCAGAGTGAGAATGGATGAATACAGTGGGAAAGGCAACACATAATTATCTTATTTAGTTGAAGTCTGGGTAGTTTAGTGTTCAGGAAAAAACCAAGATACAGAGGAAATGATACAGGTGCAAAAGAAAGGATAAATATTCAACGAGATCCTACAGGGCTGCAGACCAAAGTCCGTTCCCTTATTAGTATAAAGGTCTTTGTTCTTCTTTGCTTTCTTCATCCCTAGCCCTCACCTAAACTGTAATTTCCTAGAATTTGGTGTCTGATTGAAAGATTGTAGAAATTGTAACATGGAGTTATGCCAAAAGAATTGTTTTGTTATGTGAGTTGTATTTTAAAAGGTATTGATAAGATTTATGTTTGAGAAAAACATGAAAAGCAAAGTGATCTTAGATTTCCTCTGAGTGTCACTGTGGACAGAAAGATAAAACTTCATTTGGAGTGGGAGATGAAATCTATTCTGTACATCCTGAGAAGAAAGATGTGAATTACTGTCTTGGGCATTTAGAGAAAGTGAGGCAATAGCTGTTACTCTAAGAGATATGGGTTTGTACCCACCTGCATAGAAGTGACACCATGATTTGAAAAACATGAAAATATTACCAATTCTTAACGTCAAAAGTGGTCCAGAAGGCAAGATGTGTGAATTGAGAATGCGGGGGCATTTGAGGCCTTTAGGGAAAGGATAAATTGCTTTTGATGTAGTCTGTTTCTATCCCTAGGGAAATCCTACCACATATTTGATTTTTAGCTGCAATGTGTTACCATATATTTATGCCTTTGAATATGTATTTATTGCAGTTTTATACAGCCCATTTTCATGACGTGAATTGTTTGTCTCTCTTAAGGGATATCTATATTTTTTCCCCAAGATCATATCAAATGAGAAAAATATGGAAAACAACTACACTTGAAGCAGAGGCAATCCTGTTCTCCTGCAAATCAAACCCAAATAATTAAACACAACTGGGAAAAAAAACAAGGAGGAAATTTGTACCTCTGGTTTGTGATTAATTTCTTTATAATTTTTTAGCTCATTTCGGATCATGGTTATACACTGCCTTTGAGATATGTCCCCTTTCTGTTCTGAAATAAATTCAAACTTAAAAATAATGTATAGATACATAAATCCAAATATCAGCAATTATGAGTACTGCAGGAGATTTTGGCATAATGATAGGGAAAGGGGGCAGAGAAATTCTAGGCAGAAAAGGGTAGGTCCCTGGCAAAACCCCATCCTTAAGCCAAAAAGCCTGAAACCATGGCCCAAAGTGAGAACTTACATTCCTGTTTTCCCATTCGAATGTTGCTTTTTTCGTAAAGTACTCATAGTCCCACCCCACCCCATTCTGTGCCTATAAAAACCCCAGACTCAGCTGGTAAACAGGACTACAGCTAGACATCAGAGAGAAGTGTCTTGAGTTCAGAGGGACAGCTTAATGGCATAACTTTGGAGAAGAATCCAGCTAGAGATGGCCATACTTCAGGGGAAGATTACTTACCTATCCCATCCCCTTTTCAGCTCCCCTTACCACTGAGAGCCATTTTCATCACAATAAAATCCCCCACATTAACCATCCTTCAATTCATTCATGCGACCTCATTTTTCCTGGGTGCTGGACAAGAGCTTGGGAGCCATGAGTGCTGATACAAAATGCTGTCACACTAGCCCTTTGCCCTTGCTGGTGGAGGGCAACTGCCCCATGCTAAAAGGCAGAGGGCCCACTGAACCATTAATACTTCAGCCATCCATGGATGGCAGAACTAAAAGAGCTCTATACCATGCCCTTAGGGGTTTCGAGGGTCACAGGCACCCCCACCTAGACACTGCTGCATGGCCTGCATGGAGTTTTCTCCTGCCAGTGCCTGAAAGCACTTGCTCTGGCTTCTGTACCCTCTCACCTGTGTGCTCCCTCCTGTGAGGGGTGGAACGCAGAGAGTCTGAACTAGTGAAGTTTGATCCCACCAGCATCGAAGTGACTGGCCGATTCTAGTGCTTGTACACTCCAGTTCTTGCCTTGTTTACTCCTGCATTCCTTCCAATGAGGAGTTGAGAGTGGTGGGCTGAGTAAACCAGGCACCGCTGTCACAAGTCCCACAAAGGAGGGAAATATCCTGCTTAAACAGCAGTAATAAAGTTTACATTACAGGTGCCTCCTTCTGTCTCTCAAGAGTATGGAACAATCACCACCCACCCTCACCATCTCTGCTTTCACCCCTGCTGTGGCAAGTCTGAAATGAGAGGATTTTTTTGAGCCATCTTGGAGGAAAAGTAAGCTCAAAATTTGGAGTAGTTACTGTATCCGGTCCAGAGCTTACCATTTTCTTAGATGGGCAATGAGGTCCAGCCCCACAGATCCAATAGTGATGGCTACAGTAATTAAAAAAAAGACGTAATTAGAGTTTATGTACTGTCTCAATCTACCCCTTCATTTCTATGGCTGCCTTTTCTAACAATCACTATTAACATTTCAGCAGGATTCCCTAGCCCCCGTTCTTTTATTTATTTATTTTTTAAATTATTCTAATTTCTTTTTTTAGAGACAGAGTCTTGCTATGTTGTTTAGGCTGGTCTTGAACTCCTGGTCTCAAGCAATCCTCTTGCCTCTGACTCCCAAAGTGTTGGGATTTCAGGCAGTTACCACTACGTCCAGCCTTCTTGGCCCCTATTCTTTAGCCCAAAGTGTTCAAAGCCAACTTTTGGACAACCATTCTAAAGGCAAAGGTTGCAGACACTTGTGTTCATACATCTCAGAGAAAGCAGCTCCTGCAGTGAAGAGGGCTTCAAACATTTACCTCCAAAGGCAACAAGAGAGAGAGGTTCATTTCATTTCTCTTATTTAGACTAGTGATCTGTTCAGTTCCTCCAATCCTTGCTGTCTTTCAGCTTTTTGTCCTGCAATCTAGTAGGCTTAGAAACTAGCAGGAGTGTTTAGTACCCACACAAATAGCAATATAAGCACAGGGAACAGAAAAAGCACAGAGGGGGAGTGTATACTTGGCAGGATGTGTGTTGCAGAGCCTTAGGACACATCAACATGGAAACCTGTAGTGCCACTGAGCCAGAATGCTCAGTGTTGGTTAATGGTACCAGTCTTTGCTAGTCACTGCATTTTCATAAACTCTAAGCAAGATAGTCTCCCTTAGCATCAGCAGGAGTTGGGTGCCAGGCATCTCCTCTTAATACTTTGGCTCTGGTGTAGACCCCTGGGTTTGGCACTAGCACCTTGGTGGGCTGTTACCTCTGAGGAAAAGCAGTGAGTCAGGATTTGCTGGGTCAGGTGATTTTCTCTCAGGGACTCTTGGCTTGGTCTGTGCCACATGGACAGAGATAGAGCTGGTTTTTAAGAATTTTAATGAGTAATTTAGGGCTTTCTTTTTCCTTACTCATACTCAGCCACATGGACAGACATAGGGCTGGCTTTTTAAAAATTTTAACCAGTAATTTAGGGCTTTTTTTCTTACTCATACTCAGCTTACATTTCTGTTCTTCAGCTATTATCTGCTTCATTTTCTACACTAAGTGGAACCCAGACTGCCCGTCTCACACCAGGGACTCTTTAATTAGATTTAAAGTTAGTATTAGCCTACTGATAGAACCACAAACCATGAGTCTTTCAAGCCATACAAGCTTTCACAAAGGAGGTCTGGATTTCAGCATGGATTTTCATTCAGGTCCAAATCAGTTATTATGCCCATGCCTAAGATGAGAAACCAAACCAGGTTTCTGGACTTGGGCCCTTGCCCTCTTCTGGAGTCCTCTGACTTCTGGTTAGCTTGGAAAATGTAGAGACCTCAAGGTGTCCAGGCTCCAGGGCTCTTAGTGTGCCGCAATGCCACTGATGCTCTGAGGATATATTCAGCTTCTCATGTAGAATCGTCACCTCCTCCCTTACCCACTCCAGTGCTGTCTCCCTCTTAATGTTTCTGAACTTTCCCATTCCTGCCAATTCACACTTTCAAATTCACACATACTCTTGCAGTCTGTTTGATGCTAGCCTAAGAAGATTTGGTGGTGCTAATGGGCATTCAACCTCAAAAGAACATACCCAAGATGTCCCCATTAGTCACAAGAGTGGCCCTATGGACAAGAGCCACATTTTGTGTTAAGGAGTGTTCCAATAGGGGATTAGAAATTGCAGGTACAAGTTGTCATGAACTGTGAAGGATCTGAGATGTTACCTTATTTGTAAACTAACAGATTGGCCTGCCACAGTTTCATAGATGCTGGTAGGAGACACAAAACTCATTGCTCGGAGACAAAGGACTTTATTACTCAAAGCAAGTAAAATAAACATCTGCATATTTGCTCTGGGGTACCTGAGTTCCAATTCCCAGATGGTGATGTGAAGAGGGGGACTGGATGACACATTGCAGAAGTACATGCAATGGATTGCATTACAGAAGAGAAATCATGAGCTTAGGATACCTGATTCTTTTATAGTGGGAAGTAAATGTGCGTACAGTTTGCTTAAGAGGGAAACACTATCTCTACCCTCTAAGGTGGTAATCAGAGCTGCCCTTGGCTCTGGAGAGAGATACTATCTCTGTCATCTTAGAATCTTCACCATGTAAACATCCTTTACAAGATAGCTTGTAATAAAGGGCTTGTCCTTGTTCATAAAATGTACATGAATGTGTGAGATCCATAGAAAGTTGTCTACCAACAAAATGTACAAATGAGTTTAAAAAATGGAACAAAGAAAACCCACTCCAGAGAGAAACCACAGAAGAAAAAAAACCTAAATTTCTAAAGAATAAAAGAAGTCAGAGGTAGTTAAACATGATCAATGCGAGGGTAAATAAAAAACAATAAATACGTAATATTTACAAGAGTTGCTCCTGAAATATTCAGACTATTTGAGAGGGAATAAAAGGTATGTTGGGCTAACACAAAATGAAGAAAACAGGTACAAATGAAAATCATATTTTATGTTGATGAGAGTTAAAAATCTACCGAGTATATAAGTAACCATAAATATTTATTAACTTCATTATATAACTTTGAAATATTAAAAGTAAAACCTGCTTGAAACCCAAGGAAAATTTTACAAATTAAAAGTAATTGAGAAAGATTTTACTACACATACTTTAATTTACAGATAAAAAACAATAAAGCAAATGATTGAAAATATTAAAAAACTTGAATAATTAATTTACATATAGAAGTATGTTTATAAAAAATGAATAATACATATTCATTCAAACATGACAGGCACAAAAACTCTCCACAAATACTATATCACAAGGCAATATAAATTTTGCAGTTTTGAATTAAAAAATTCACATTCTATGTATGACAACAAAGTAATGAAAGTATATATTAATAATAAAGTGACAATACTCCCCCATCCAATCACTTGAAAATTTAAATGCAACCTTTCAAAACATTTTGAGGTAAGAAATCAAAATATATACTCCAAAAATGAATAGCCTTCATTTAAACTCAAAAATAGTATTCAAGGGAAACTTTGGAATCTTAGAATTCATTCCTTAGATTAAAATAGACTGATAATATGTGACTAGACTTTCAGTTCAATAAGTTAAAAAAAAGAAAAGAAAAGTAGAAGGAAACATACAATATAGGTAAAAGCAGAATTTTGTGAGATTAAAAAATAAACATAAACTTGAAGAATAAAACCAAAAAGTATTTCTTCAAAAAGACAAATAAATCAGACTAACATTAGCAAAACTTTCTGCAAAAAAAAATAGAGAAACAACAATAATATTATTATACATGAGAAAAAGATATAATCATACTCCTTACAACTACATTCCAATAGATTTGAAAACAGAGATGAAATGAAAGATTTCCTAGTATATTGATGAGGAAGAGTAAATATTAAAACCTCATATGGGCCAATAATCATAAGGGAAATGGAAAAGACGGCGACCTTTAACAAAGTTACAGTGCCTAGATAATCCTAGAGACAAGTTTTGCCAAATCTTCTTCCAATATTTCAACTTTCCAAAAGTAGAGAAGAATTGGCAGCTTTCTAGAGCCAATGTATAACCCTGATATCAAAGCCAGACATAATTGTAAGAGAAAAATGGAAATCTAATAGCAACCTAAAGTATGAAGATTAATGTAAAATTTATAAACAAAATATTAACAAATGGAAGCTACCCACATGTTGAAAGACTAATACATTATCAACAGTAGAAATTACTTTTGCATTTCATATGTTTAATGTGTTTCAATGTTAACATTTACTAATATAATTACACTAACCTTTGAAGGGAGAAGAAAAATAGGAGCATCCTGATAGTTATCAAAACAATTTATTAAGTTTAATTAAATCAATATGAAAAAAATCCAATTTTTTTCCAGAAATAAAAGGAAATTTCCTAACTTGATGTGTGTTTGTTTGATACACAGAGCAAATATCTTAATAGTGAAATAATAAAAATATTCCCATAAACATGACAAGGATACCACTGCTATTTAATACTGCACTATTTAATATTATAGTCATTCTAGCTGGTGCAAGAAAATAAAGTAATATAGAAAAAATAGGAAAAAATTGTCACTGTTGGCAGATATAAAACTGGCTCTGCAGAAAATCCAGAGATCAACTGAAAAACTATGAGAACTAATAACTATCATTTAATAAGGTGGCCAGATTAAAAAAAAATCAGTAACTTATTTGCCATTAAGAATCAATAAGAAGATCAAGTGGGGGAAATCAATTTACATAAGAAAATAAGCCAATCAGTAAATAATTTAGAAGCAAATCTAATAATGATGTGAGAATTTTCTATAGAGATAACTTTAATGAAATTAATGTAAGAAATCCTTAATAGCAAGAAATATAATGGGGTTTACTTAATAAAGTAATGATGTATTTTCTCCTAAGTAAATGCACAAATTAAATGTTTTTTCAGTCCCAATCCCAGCATAATTTTTGTGGCATTTGACAATCTTGTTTTAAAATTTGCTTAGGAGAGGAAATGTACAAGATAACTGATTATTTCTGGAAAGAGAAATGCAAAGTAACTTACTTTTAACCTAAGTATTATTTATACAGAGTGAAACTGAGAGGTCCTAAATATACTGTTTGACGAGTTTTGATAAAAGGATATACCCACGTAGCTTCCAGCCCAGTCAAGGCTAGATCACTTTCAACATCCCAGAATGTTTCCTCAAGTGGTTGTCTAGGCATCCCTTAACTCCAAAGAAAACAGTATCTGTGACAACATTTATAATCACAGCTTGAGTTTTCCTGTTCTAGAACCTCATAAAAAATGGATTCGAACAATATCTGCTTTTTTGTGTGTGTCTGGCTTTATTTACTCAGCATAACATTTTTTTGAGATTCATGCTTGTGATGCACATATCAGGAGTTTGTTTCTGTTTATTGGCAAGTAGTATTCCATTGCATGAAACTACCACAATCTGTTTGTCTCTTCTTCAGTTGAAGGACATTTAGGTTGTTCTGCCTTTTGGCTGTTTCTCTGGAATCATTCTAATCTGTTACTTTGATCTTTTGTTACCCTTGCTGAATAGCCTGGGAGTGCTGAAAGCTCTGAGGGACTATGCTTTCTCTTGCAAAACAAACTTGCTTCAAGTGTAAAATGAAGGCAATGATAATTTAACAAACATGAACAACTAAGCAACCGTATCATATTTCTTTTATGTATGTGTTATTTTCCTTCATTAGCCAAACACTTACGATGAAAATGATGACACAGAAGGAAGGGGAAAGATAGGCAACTCATAATTTCTTTTCCTCTCAAGTGTTTTCTTATTCACTAATAAACTGAAGTTGGAGCGTCTTAAAAGAATGTACATTTATTCCAAAGTAAAATTTAAAAAGTTCATTAGTTTTATACAGCTTCTTTTCTGGAAAGAACAGGGTACATATGCATGTATAAACTATAAAATCTAAATTGTATAATATTGCTGATTCTACTATAAATTCTTACATTTGCATTTAAAACTGGCATTTTTATATAAGGAAGAATAATAAAATTCATATTAATGTAAATATTTTATTTTTCTTAAGATGACATTAAATAGCAAATAAAAAGCATCACGATAAACTGAAAGACTGTGGAAGAAAGGAAAAAACTTCAGACTTTAGTACCTTTCATGACATGTTTTTCTTGCTTTCTGAAAAAGGACCCCGCAGAGTATATACCAACCTTGCCTAAAATACGAACCATACGGTATGGGAAAAAGAAAATCTTCAATATAAACTACCTTAGGTATTTTTGGGTATCCCCTCAGGGTTTTCTGTAAGTAGAAAAGAACAAACCTGCTCCTGTTCCTTAGTTTTGTTTTTCTGTGTGTGTTGATCACTGCCACTGCCCTCTGCCAGTGCCAATGCTGCTTGGCTCATGTATCCACTGGGCATCACCATGCCTCACCAGAGACCACTAAGAGAGCTTCCAGTGAGTCATTGTTAGTCCCCAAACCATTTGTGCAACAGAATTTCACTGACTCCAACTTGAAAAAATGTATTTTGATTAAAATTCAGCAAGCTGCTAGGACAAGAATTTGTTTCAAACCACAATTTGGTTGAAAATGAATAATCTATAGTTTTTATAATTTCTAATTCATTTTCAGTGAAGAAACCATGAGAGTAGATGAAATGAAAATGAATTAGAAACAGCAATGCAAAAAATAGAGAAGATATTCCCCTAATCCTGGGAAGAAAAAAAGAGAAGAAAATGATGCAGATGGATAAAGTATGGCAAAACCACTCTATTGTGCATTAACGTTTCCTAATTAATTTCACCCTCCCTCCCACAAACACACACACACACACTGTGACTGTGGAACTCTTACTCTCAGTTCCATGACTTTGTGCATATTGTTCTGTCTGGTCCCTGTGGTCTACAGTAGAATTGGTGGGCAAACAGCCTCTTCTCTCCCAGTGGTGACTGCTGCCTCCTGGGCATGGAAGTAGCTCTGTGTGCACAGAAACACCACGACTTTGTTGACTCTGCTTCCTTCAGTGTCTGCCACTAACTCTTCTCCATTAGCGGAAAACCAGTGCTACAAACAGCAGATTCAGAGATTCACATGGCATGCCAAGCACCCGTGTTCCTTGTCTCTGCTAACCTATTCAATACACAGCCATATAAGCATATACCAAAGAAATAATTTTCCACTCTCAGGCCAAAAGAAGCAAATCCCCATGCTTATCAGGACACAACGAATAAAGATGAATGCTGCAAGAATCTCTCCACAGCGTCCACCAGTTCCACAAGCAGCAAGCTCAGAAACTGGTTTGGTCTCATATAGTAGTAAGGGTGACCTATGAATAATACTAACCTCCTACAAAAATCTTTATGGGACACTTAAATATAAGACAGTGACCTTACTAATCTTCCTTGCATTTTTCTTGCAACTAACTTGCTTTATATATTATGCCTGTCTTAGTATGTTTGCTCTTCTACAGCCTCAGGGATTTGTCTTGATTGTGTTGTGCCATTGCTGATTTGTGCTGTTAAATTAGGCCCAAGTCTATCTCCTCTCCTTGAATTCCTTTATTAATGAACTGCAACCTAACTTCATACATAAATAAACTAAACACCTAACTTAGGATTACGATAAACAACTGACTCTCAGCCAATCCCAAGCAATGGAGTTTCAGCCAAGTATGGATAGCCAAGTGATTAGACCATGTCCAAACAAGGCAAATGTCTAGCTGTACCCAATCAAGCTATTTGTGCCCTTCAGTCCCCTGTTCTGTTTGTAAATAATCGTTGCTCACTGTTACAGAGCAGAGATCTCTGAACCTCTTCTGGTTCTGAGTGCTGCCCAATTCGTGAATCATTCTTTGCTCAAATAAACTTTGTTAAATTTAATTTTTCTGAAGTTTTTCTTTTAACAAAGTGTTAGGTGATCTTTTCTGAAAAAGCAGTCTAAAGTGAGCCAAAATAACAGGAGTTCTAGGTTGGGAGGGGAAAATGTTCCAGGAATTTTTTTTTTTCTGATACTGCATATATAATATGTTTATATGTTTATATGCTGAATCATATTTACCAAATGCCTCTTGTTGCTGTGGATTCAAAAGTGTATAATACATAGCTGGTTTATTTAACCAGCACTTAATTTATTGGGACAGCCACATCTATGCACAATTGCAAGACAGGGAGGTGAGTGCCCTTGTTAAGGTTCAAGCATATTGTTGTTAGAGCATAGAACTGGGAACATCTAACTCTCTGCCTGATGTGGACAGTAGGAAAGAAGTTTCCACTGAATAAATAGCATGTCAGGAAAGTCTCAAAAAGTGAGCAGAGACAGGATTTTTCAGAAGGCATTTCAGGCACAAGTGCAGTAACTTACAGAACAGGAGAAAACAATGAGGCACATTCGAGAGTTATGTTTTGAGTCACAGGATGGCTGGGGCATCAAATACGCCCTCAGGAGTGACAGAAGGTACACTGGACCAAACCTCTATTCAATATGAAAGAGTTTGGACTTCATTCTATAGAAAACTTCTGAAGATTTTGAACACAGGATATTCATGACGAGGATAATGTTTTATAAAGATCATTCAGGCTAAGGGATAGGGTAGAATTGATTGAAGCAGAATGGGAGTCCAGAAAAAAAAAAAAAAAAAAAAAAAAAAACACCTGTCATGAGGCCAGGGCAGGAGTTAGACTAAAAATGCTGAAGGAACAAAGCAAGCAGGGACAAGGGGAAGGGGGAGGAAGGAATATATCTGAGAAACACAAAGGGATAGAATTTATTGGGCATCAAAACTGACTTCCTTCTGGGAGTGAGAGATGAAACAGCCATCATTTAAAATTTTTAATATTTCTATTGATGCATAATAGATGTATACAGTTTTGGGGTACATGTAATAATTTAATACAATCATATAATTTATAAAAATCAAATTGGTGTACTTGAGATATCCATCACCTTAAATATTTGTCTTTTCTTTATGCAAGAAATTCATATTATTCTCTTCTATTTTGAAATGTACAACAGAATATTGTAAACTACAGTCACTCTACTAATCTGCCTAACACTATGCATGATTTCTTGTATAAAATCATATATTTGTGGGTGAGTGGCTCATGCTTGCAATCTAGCACTTCGGGAGACTGAGGCAGGTAGATTGATGGAGATTAGGAATTTAAGACCAGCCTGGGCAATAGAGTGAGACCTCATCTCTAAAATAAAAAATAAAAAATTAGCCAGGAGCCGAAATAGCGGATGGGAGGCAGGACTAACGTGTAGTTCCTACTTGGACAAATGGAACAGCATGTGGAGACCCACGTCGTGAACTTTTGCTCCAAGAATCACTGCAGGAACATATCAGGAAAACAGATAAAATTCACAGACCCTTTGAAAGAGGTGGCTTGCTGCTGCAAACTCTGTGAGACAGCTGAAAAACTGTGAGTTCCCAAAGTGTGAGAGTAAAAGCTTGTCTCTGAGTACACATTCCCACTGGGAACCTGAAAATCCAGATTATGAGAGAAGGGTTTAACCTTACCTAGAGCTGAAATGGGTTTAGGGAGCTGAGCAAAATATAAACATAGGAGAAGCAGCAGGAAGTACCCTGTAAGCACTCCCAGTCCCCAGCTGAAGCCCAGGAAACCATACCTGGCTTTACCTCACAGGGGTCCTTGAGGAAGGCAGACAGTAGAATTGGGAAGGGGCCACAGGGTAAACAAGGCTTCTAGCTGAACTTTGTAATAATTTCAACTGAGTACGAGTTTTCCTGAGCAGAATCCAGAGAGATTAATGAAAAGTGCAGCTATGAGCGCAGAAGCCACAGCCTGTGGTGCGGGGAGGTGGGAGGGGGCAAGGCTGGAAAGTCCTGCTTGCTCTCTCAACAGGGAGGCTTGTAGTCTATGGCAAGATCTCAGCCCTGAGTGCTGGCTGTCTGGATGTAAACTTGGTGCTGTTGGCAGGGCATGGCGGGGAGTTAGGCTGGCCTTCCTGGCGCCTGGGAGCTGAGTGAGGTCTGTCACTGCTGGCTTTCTCCCACTTCCCTGGCAATATATTTGACACAGCAGAGGCAGCCATAATCCCGCTTGGAACATAATTCCACTGGCCTGCGAACCACTCCCCCAAACCCCACAGTGGCTGCAGCAAGCTCATCCAAGGAGTCTGAGCTGAGACCTGCCTAAACCCTGCCCCCACCTGGTAGTCTTTCTCTACCTTCCCTAGTAACCAAATAAAAAAGAAAAAAACTCTTGGGAGCTCTATGGCCCTGTCCATCATCTGAGAAACCTGAATACTTATAACCCCCTTCTACTACTGCAGCTGGTGCTATCTTGAAATCACTACCTGCTGGCTGAAGGCCAACCAACTCAAGCCATTACAGCATCTAATACAGAACAATGGTATTAGTCTGTTTCCACACTGCTGATGAAGACATACCTGAGACTGGGAAGAAAAAGAGGTTTAATGGACTTACAGTTCCACATGGCTGGGGAGCCCTCACTATCATGGCAGAAGGCAAGGAGGAGCAAGTCAAATCTTACATAAATGGTGGCAGGCAAAGAGAGAGCTTGTGCAGGGAACCTCCACTTTTAAAACCACCAAATACCGTGAGACTCATTTACTATCCTGAGAACAGCACAGGAAAAACCTGCCCCCGTAATTCAATCACCTCTTACCAGGTTCCTCCCACAACACGTTGGAATTGTGTATTTGGGTGGGAACACAGCCAAACCATATTGTTCCACCCCTGGCCCCTCCCAAATCTCATGCCCTCACATTTCAAAACCAATCAAGGCTTTCCAACAGTCCGCCAAAATCTTAAGTCATTTCAGTATTAACTCAAATGTCCACAGTCCAATATCTCTTCTGAGATAAGGCAAGTCTCTTCTGCCTATGAGCCTGTGAAAACCAAAGCAAGTTAGTTACTTCCTAGATACGATGTGGGTACAGGCATTGGATAAAACAGCCATTCCAAATGGGAGAAATTGGCCAAAACAAAGGGGCTACAGGCCCCATGTGAGTCTGAAATCCAGCAGAGGAGTCAATTTTTTTTTTTTTTTTTTTATACTTTAAGTTCCAGGGTACATGTGCACATCATGCAGGTTTGTTACATATGTATACATGTGCCATGTTGGTGTGCTGCACCCATTAACTCATCACTTACATTAGGTATATCTCCTAATGCTATCCCTCCCCACTCCCCCCATCCACGACAGGCCCCTGTGTATGATGTTCCCCTTCCTGTGTCTGTGTGTTCTCATTGTTCAATTCCCACCTATGAGTGAGAGCATGCGGTGTTTGGTTTTCTGTCCTTGTGACAGTTTGCTGAGAATGATGGTTTCTAGCTTCATCCATGGCCCTGCAAAGGACATGAACTCATCCTTTTTTATGGCTGCATAGCATTCCATAGTATGTGCCACATTTTCTTAATCCAGTCTGTCATTGATGGACATTTGGGTTAGTTCCAAGTCTTTGCTATTGTAGGTAGTGCCGCAGTAAACATATGTGTGCATGTGTCTTTATAGCAGCATGATTTATAATCCTTTGGGTATATGACCAGTAATGGGATGGCTGGGTCAAATGGTATTTCTAGTTCTAGATCCTTGAGGAATCGCCACACTGTCTTCCACAATGGTTGAACTAGTTTACAGTCCCACCAACAGTGTAAAAGTGTTCCTATTTCTCCACATCCTCTCTAGCACCTGTTGTTTCCTGACTTTTTAATGATTGCCATTCTAACTGGTGTGAGATGGTATCTCATTGTGGTTTTGATTTGCATTTCTCTGATGGCGAGTGATGATGAGCATTTTTTCATGTGTCTGTTGGCTGTATGAATGTCTTCTTTCAAGAAGTGTCTGTTCATATCCTTAGCTCACTTTTTGATGGGTTTGATTTTTTTTCTTGTAAATTTGTTTAAGTTCTTTGTAGATTGTGCATGTTAGCCCTTTGTCAGATGAGTCGACTGCAAAAATTTTCTCCCATTCTGTAGGTTGCCTGTTCACTCTGATGGTAGTTTCTTTTGTTGTGCAGAAGCTCTTGACTTTAATTAGATCCTATTTGTCAATTTTGGCTTTTGTTGCCATTGCTTTTGGTGTTTTAGACATGAAGTCCTAGCCCATGCCTATGCCCTGAATGGCATTGCCTAGGTTTTCTTCTAGGGTTTGTATGGTTTTAGGTTTAACATTTAAGTCTCTAATCCATCTTGAATTACTTTTTGTATAAGGTGTAAGGAAGGGATCCAGTTTCAGCTTTTTACATATGGCTAGCCAGTTTTCCCTGCACCATTTATTAAATAGGGAATCTTTTCCCCATTTCTTGTTTCTCTCAGGTTTGTCAAAGATCAGATGGCTGTAGATGTGTGGTATTATTTCTGAGGACTCTGTTCTGTTCCATTGGTCTATGTCTGTTTTGGTACCAGAACCATGCTGTTTTGGTTACTGTAGCCTTGTAGTATAGTTTGAAGTCAGGTAGCATGATGCCTCCAGCTTTGTTCTTTTGGCTTAGGATTGTCTTGGCTATGTGGGCTCTTTTTTGGTTCCATATGAACTTTGAAGTAGTTTTTTCCAATTCTGTGAAGAAATTCATTGGTAGCTTGATGGGAATGGCATTGAATCTATAAATTACCTTGGGCAGTATGACCATTTTCACAATATTGATTCTTCCTATCCATGAGCATGGAACATTCTTCCATTTGTTTGTGTCCTCTTTTATTTTGTTGAGCAGTGATTTGTAGTTCTTCTTGAAGAGGTCCTTCAAATCCATTGTAAATTGGATTCCTAGGTATTTTATTCTCTTTGAAGCAATTGTGAATGGGAGTTCACTCATGATTTGGCTCTCTGTTTGTCTGTTACTGGTGTATAAGAATGCTTGTGATTTTTGCACATTGATTTTGTATCCTGAGACTTCAGCGCAGTCATATCTTAAAGCTCCAAAATGTTCCCCTTTGACTCCACGTCTCCCTTCTGGGTCATGCTGATGCAATAGGTGGGTTCCCATGGTCTTGGGCAGCTCCACCTCTGTGGCTCTGTAGGATATGGCCTCTCTCCTGGCTGCTTTTATTGGCTGGTATTGAGACTAAGGTGGGAGGATTGCTTGAGCCCGGGAGGTTGAGGCTGAGGTGGGTTCCCATGGTCTTGGGCAGCTCCACCTCTGTGGCTCTGTAGGATATGGCCTCCCTCCTGGCTGCTTTTATGGGTTGGTATTGAGACTAAGGTGGGAGGATTGCTTGAGCCCAGGTGGTTGAAGCTGAAGTGAGCCATGATAGCACTACTGTACTGCAGCCTGAGCAACAGAACACGACCCTTTCACAAACAAACAAAATAAATAAATAAAACCATGTATTTGTATCCATTAATTAATGTCTCTTCATACTCCCCTACTGTCTACCCTTCCCAGTGTCTGACAACCATAGATCTACTCTGTATCATCATGAGATCCACTGTTTTAGCTCCAACATATGAGTAAGAACATGGGATATTTGTCTTCTTTGCTTAGCTTATTTCACTTAACATGATTCAGTTAACTCTAGGTTCATCCATGTTGCTACAAATGACAAATTCTCATTCTTTTTATGGCTGAATAATATTTCATTGTGTATATAAACCACATTTTCTTTATCCTTTTATTGTTGCACACTTGGGTTGATTCCATATTTTGCTGTTACGAATAGTGCTTTAATAAACACTAGAGTGCGGCCGGGCGTGGTGGCCCACGCCTGTAATCCCAGCACTTTGGGAGGCCGAGGTGGGCAGATTACGATATCAGGAGATCAAGACCATCCTGGCTCTCACGGTGAAACCCCATCTCTACCAAAAATACAAAAAATTAGCTGGGCATGGTGACGGGTGCCCGTAATCCCAGCTACTCGGGAGGCTGAGGCAGGAAAATGGTGTGAACCCAGGGGGCAGAGCTTGCAGTGAGCCAAGATTGTGCCACTGCACTCCAGTCTGGGCGACAGAGCAAGACTCCGTCTCAAAATCAATAAATAAACAAACACGAGAGTGCAAATATTTTTTCAATATATTGATTTTCTTTCTTTTGGTTATATACTCAATAGTGGAATTGTTGGATCATACGGTAGCTCTATTTTTAGTTCTTTAAGGAACCTCCATGCTATTCTTCGTAGTGGTTGTACTAATTTACACTTCCACCAATAGTGTATGAGGGTTCCCCTTTTTCCACATTCTTGCCAGCATCCATTATTGCCTGTCTTTTGGATTAAAGTCATTTTAACTGGGACCAGATTATATCTCTCATTGTAGTTTTGTTTGTTTTTGTTTTTTGAGGGAAGTAAATGAATACAGAATGGCTACCCCATAGGCAGAGCAATCCTCTCATTGTAGTTTTGATTTGCATATCAGTGATGATTAGTGATGTTGAGCATCTGTTCATATACCTGTTGGCCATTTGCATGTCTTCTGTTGAGAAACATCTATTCATATCTTTTGTCCATTTTTAAATTAGATTATTTGTTGTGGGTTCTTTTTTTGTGTGTGTAAATGAGTTGTTTGAGTTCCTTATATATTCTGGTTATTAGTCCCTTGTAAGATGGGTAGTTTGCAAATATTTTCTCCCTTTCTACAGGTTGTTTCTTTACTTTGTTGATTATTTCATTTGCTGTTCAGAAACTTTTCAGCTGACATAATACTATTAGTCTATTTTTGATTTGCTTCCTTGTACTTTTAAGGTCTTATATGTATAAAAAAATCTTTCCCAGACTAATGTTCTGGAGCACTTCCCTAATGTTTTCTTCTAGTTTCAGAGTTTTGGGTCTTAGATTGAAGACATTAATCTATTTTAACTTTATTTTGGTAGATGTTGAGAGATATGGGTCCAGTTTCATTCTTCTGCATATAGTTATCCAGCACCATGGGAGCAGCACTACTTATCAAAGATGCTGTCCTTTCCTTGTTGTACATTCTTGGTAACTTTGTCAAAGATGATTTGACTGTAAATGCATGGATTTATCCCTGGGTTCTTTATTCTGTTCCATTGGTCTATGTGTGTTTTTTTATGCCAGTACCATGCTGCTTTAAATATTACAGTTCTGGAGTAAATTTTGAAATCCAGGTAGTGTGATGCCTTCAGCTTTTTTCTTTTTGCACAGGATTGTTTTGGTTATTTGGGGTCTTTTATGGTTCCGTACAAATTTTAGGATTGTTTCTTCTTTTTCTGTGAAAAATGTCATTGGTATTTTGATAGAGATTGCATTGAATCTGTAGATTGCTTTGGATAGTATGGACATTTTAGCAATATTGATTCTTTCGATTCATGAGCATGGTATGTTATTTTCATTTTTTTGTGTGCCCTGTTTAATTCCTTTCATTAGTGTTTTACAGTTTTCCTAGTAAAGATCTTTTACTTTCTGGGTTAAACATATTCATAGGTATTTTACATTCTTTGTAACTCTTGTAAATGGCATTGATTTCTTGATTTTTCAGGTTGTTTGCTGTTGGTATATATAAGTGCTACTGGTTTTTATATATTGATTTGGTATCTTGCAATTTTCCTAAATTTGTTGATCAGTTCTAAGAGTTTTTGGTGGAGTCTTTATGTTTTCTTTCTAAGTATAAGATCATGTTATCTGCAAGCAAGGCTAATCTGACCTTTTTCTTTCCAATTAAGATTATCTTTATTTCTTTCTCTTGTCTAATTCCTATGTCCAGGACTTCCAGTACTATGTTGAATAAAAGTGGTGAAAGTGGGAATCATTATCTTGTTCCAGCTCTCAGAAAAAAAAAAGGCCTTCAATTTTTCCCCATTCAGTATGATGTTAGTTGTGGGTTGCCATGTATGATCGTTATTATTGTGATGCGTGTTCCTTCTATACCTGTTTTAATGAAGGTTTTTTATCATAAACAGATGTTGAATTTTATCAAATGCTTTTTCAGCTTCTGTTGAAGGAATCATATGTTTTCTCTAGTTGGTTTTGTTAATCTGATGCATCACATTTATTGATGTCCATTTGTTGAACCATCTTTGCATTCCAGAGAAGAATCCCACTTGATTATAATGAATGATCTTCTTAATGTGTTGTTGAATTTTGTTTGCTAGAATTTTGTTGAGAATTTTGCATTATACTCATCAATAATATTGGCTTGTAGTTTTCTTTTCTTAGTTGTGTCCTTGTCTGGTGTTAGTATCAGGGTAATGCTGGCCTCACAGAATGAATTTGAAAGTATTCTCTCCTCTTTATTTTTTGGAATAGTTTGAAAAGAATCGGTATTAGTTCCTCTTTAAAAGTTTGATAGAATCCAGCAGTAAAACCGTTAGGTCCTAGGCTTTTCTTTGATGGGAGAATTTTTATGGCTTCAATTGCATTACTTGTTATTAATTTATTGATGTTTTCTGTTTCTTTATGGTTCAATTTTGTAGGTGTTATGTGTCCAGGAATTTATTCATTTCCTGATTTTCCAACTTGTTGATGAATAGTTTGTAATAATATTCTCTAGTCATTCTTTATATTTCTGTGGTCTCAGTTGTTATGTCTCTTTTTTCATCTCTGATTTTATTTATTTGGATCTTGTCTCTTTTTTTCTTAGTGCAGTTAAAGGTTTATCAATTTGGTTCATCTTTTCAAAAAACCAACTTTTTATTTCATTGATCTTTTATGTCTCCATTTTACTTATTTCTGCTCTAATCTGTATTATTTCTTTCCTTATACTAATTTTGTGTTTGGTTTGTCCTTGCTTTTCTAGGACTTGCAGTGCATTTTTAGGTTGTTTATTTAAAGTCTTTCTAGTTTTGTAATACAAGAAGTGTTTATTTTACAAACTTCTTAGTACTGCTTTTGCTGTATCCCATAGATTTTTGTATGTTGTGTATCCAATTTCTTTTATTTCAATAGAAAGAGCCATCCTTTGAAGACAGGCAAATAGGAAATGGTGCTTTTCAGTGAGGAGCAAAGCTCGGTGAGAAACAGAATGGCCTCAGTTTTAGACATGCTCTACATTTAATTGCAGGTTTTTGCAAATATAATTAATATCTAGCAAAATTCACCTTTTTTTAGTATACAGTTCTATGGATTGTGAACCACCATCAAAACTGAGAAAGAGAATATATATCCATCACCCCAAAATGTGTAGTGAGCATCTTTCCCCATTCCTAACCCCTGGAAACCACTAATCTGCTTTCTATCTTTCTAGTTTTTCATGTTTTACAGTGTCGCATAAGTGGAATCATACATTGCACAGTTTTAAAAATCTGGGTAATTTTACTTAATATAATGTTATTGATATTCATATGGTTATTGTGTACATCCATGATTTGCTTTTATTCATAAACTGTATTCTACTCTGTGGCCATAGCAAAATTTGTTTATCCATTCATAAGTTTAATGGAGATTAATGTTGTTTCCCATTTTTGGAGATCATGAATAAATCCATAGAAAACATTTACATACAAGAGTCGTGTAAACACAGGTTTTTATTTCTCTAGAGTAAATACCTAGGAGTGGGATTCTTGAGTCATATTATAAGTATATATTTAACTTCATAAGAAACTGCCAAACTGCTTTTCAATACTTTAGTATTGTCATTAGAAAAATAAAACTAGCCATTCTCAAAAGTATGTACTGATATATCATTGTGGTTTTAATTTGATTTGACCTAATGATTAATGTCATATTTTCATGTACTTCTTGGATACCTGTATGACTTTTTTTGTGAAGTGTCCATCACATATTTGGTCCATTTATTTTTATTGAGTTGTTTGCTTTCTTGTGATTGAGTATATATTTATAAATATACTTGGGATACAAGCCATTTGTCAGATATATGTTTTGCAAGTATTTTCTCCTGGTCTGGCCTGACCTTTTCATTGCCTTAACCCTACCTTTTATTTTTTTTATGACAGTTGAAGTTTTTAATTTTGATGAAGTTTAATTTTTGATGAATGTACCAATTTGTTTATTATTACAGATGGAAATTTTGGTGTTGTATCTAAGAAATCTTTGTCTAACCAAGCCACAAGGACTTTTCCTGTTTTCTTCTAGAAGTTTTACACTTTTAGATTTTACATTCATGCCTATGATCCATTTTGAATTACCTTTTGTATGCAGTGTGAGATATGGATTGAGGTTCACTTTAAAATTTTTGCCAACAGATATCCAACTGTTTCAGAATCATTTGTTGAAAAGACTATTTTTTCTCTGTTGAATTGTCTTTAGATCTTTGTCAGGAGTCAGCTGAATATATGTGTGACGTTCTTGTCTGCTTCTCACTAGATATTAAAAGCTCCTGGAAGCTTGGGATCTTTCTTCACATTATTAT
Organism: Trachypithecus francoisi; assembly: GCF_009764315.1. Taxonomy (NCBI): domain Eukaryota; kingdom Metazoa; phylum Chordata; class Mammalia; order Primates; family Cercopithecidae; genus Trachypithecus; species Trachypithecus francoisi. The sequence goes on from NW_022681463.1 coordinate 43,651,251, forward strand.
TTTTTTCAATTCCTGTCATGATGCTTTGTAGATAAGAATACTCCATATGTGTTGAAGGTAGCAAAAAACAGCTTTGGGAACATCAGCAACTGGGTTTGCGTCTTCCCACTTCCATTCATTAGTGTGATTTTAGATCAATTGTATATCTCCTCCACATTCAGGTTTTTACATTTTTGATTGTCATAATATTTAGCTCACAGAATGTTGGGAGGATTAAATGAATACAGGAAAATGATTTGGTATTTGGTACTATGATGCCTAATGTGTACTAGGTATTCCATAAAGATAGTTATTTATGTAATTAAAATTAATTAATAAGGATAAATAATAAAAAATGAATATTGAATTATGTGAACTCAGTTAATTTTGCTTGTTGCCCAGAGACTGTTAGGACTTCCAGTCACCTATGAAGTAGCAGCTGCTTTCAATTATGTACTAATTTGAATAAACCAACATCTACTCGGTGAGGTTGTAGGAGACAGATGAAGAGGCCAGTGGGCACCTAAACAATCTTTCTGTTCTGAACTGAAAATCTCAGTAGCTCTGCCAGTGGGGCAGGGAGCAGTTATTTTTTTATGTTTCTGATGGCAGAGCAGAGCTTGTTTCTTCGGATGCATCTGCTAATATGTTGCTGTGTTGAAAGACTATGTGCATGGCAGAAAGCTTTGTCTATGTCACTACAAGGATGTTCTGACCTGCCACTGCCTTTGACATGTCACTGACATCTCTGCAGATTTCCTTCCCCCATGCTTTTCATTAACATAAAAATTGTGAAACTTAGTCAAAAAATTTCTGGGAGCTAAACATAAGGCTTTTGTTTGACAACAGAATGCATAACAATAGTTACTCTGACTATATGCATGTTGTTAGACATTCATTCATTTCCTGAGCCTGCACAGGTCAGCTGGTGTAGCACCAAGTCCGTGAGTGGCACCTGGGCATGACTGACATGCTGCCAGGCCAGACAATTTGGGGCATTGGTACCAGAATTTTCTCATTTTGTTGTCCATTTTGTGAGATTTTTCTCCTACTATATACCAAATCTCAGCAATTTCAAGCTCATACACAGAATTTATGGTGACCATATCAAGGCTGGACAGTTTTATTAGGATAGGAATCTAATTGGAGAGCTTTCCCTAAAAAAGTGGGTGGGCTGGTTGAGCCTAGCTTGTATGGCTGAGTGTGTTGGGCACTAACAGGTTTATCCCTGGAGAGCACCTATGAACGAAGTGTCAGTAGCAGCTCTGTGGCGATGTTGTGGATGCATGGCCATCTCAGTGGCAGAATAAATGGCACAACTGCATGTGGCTCTCTCATGGGTAGAGTTAGGCTTGGACCTTTTAAAATGCCTTTGACTCATTTTTTATTTTTCTGTCTCAAAGTTCATAAATCATACCCAAGAACATCACAAATTAGATGTGTGCACAGAAGAAAAATATTTTCTGAAGACACAGCAAATTCAGCCAAACCTTACTAGTGCCCCGGAAATTCAGTTAGGTTTAAATGAGTTTTATTAGATAGCTTGATTCTGACTGTAACATTCACTGGCTACCAACCACTCACACACAATAAAGCACTGAAGATTCACATTTTCAGAGATTTCACCCACCCCCAACACCCAATCTAATTATTATTAATGAGTGCCTTTCTTTCTGTGATGTACTAGTGGGACCAGCTTCACGGGCATGCAACCTGCCCAGTTGCACAGGGTCCCACACCTGGAAGTGTCTCATGTTTGACCTCTATCACTGTTGTAAAACTCTAAACTAGTTTTTTTTTTTTTTTGAGACGGAGTCTCGCGCTGTCACCCAGGCTGGAGTGCTGTGGCCGGATCTCAGCTCACTGCAAGCTCCGCCTCCCGGGTTCACGCAATTCTCCTGCCTCAGCCTCCTGAGTAGCTGGGACTACAGGCGCCGCCACCTCGCCCGGCTAGTTTTTTGTAGTTTTTAGTAGAGACGGGGTTTCACCGTGTTAGCCAGGATGGTCTCGATCTCCTGACCTCGCGATCCGCCCGTCTCGGCCTCCCAAAGTGCTAGGATTACAGGCTTGAGCCATCGCGCCCGGCCTCTAAACTAGTTTTTAACAGAGGAGCAGAGAAGGCATTCTTTGGAAGGATGTGACTGGCTCAGAGGGTCAATGGCAGGCCTTGAGAAACAGTCAGAAAATGCTAGGAATTACTGAGACTGGGTATTTCAATCCTTAGCTCAGGTCTTGCCACTGGGAAAGTGGGTCAGGCAGTGCCGCTGTCCCCACTGCGGAGCACAGAGTGTCCAAGCCACTGTCCTGAGGGAGGACGCCTAAACACTGCCTGCTTATTTATGTTACTTGCTCCCAATCCAAATTCCTGCTTGGGAACCTCTAGTTTCCCGAGCATAGGTCATTGTTTCTAGCCTGGCTTCCAGAATTGGGAGAAGAAATAAATATGCTCTGCAATTTTTTGTGCTGAGAATGGGCCTGCCAATTTGGGTGAGCAGGACTCACACAATGACACATTCCCCAAACAGTTCACATTCTGGATTGCTGAAATACAAGGAAGAAAAGGCGACACGTGCTCATCTCACCTGACTTCTAAGATTTTAGTTTCCTAAACGTCTTCCTTTGTATTCTTCTCTGTATTCTCTTCTAGTTATTTCGTGGTGTTGCCCTTTAATATTCTACCTTATTTTTGCTTCTCATTTAACATGCATTTCCAGGTGAACACTTTTATCTATGTTGCTGATGACCTTAAATGACTCTGAAATCGACATACTTATCTTTCTCTCCCAGACTTAGGGAGAGACTATATCTAGGTAATGCGATTGAAATGAGAATCACTCTTCTAATATCACAATTCAAATAAGCCTAATTTATTTACATTATTGCCTAGAACCACAGTGAGAGATATCCACTGGTATGTTCCCGAAAACATAATGTTTTGGTATCTAGTTCTATAGAAACAAAAGCTCTTTTTCCCAGTTATTACTCTAAGGAAGGGAGCTTAAATATTGAGGAGGCTAAATGAAGATAACTAATTCTGGTATTATGCCAGGGTAATTATTCAGGTGAAATGGAATCATTTTAACTATTCAGCTGGGTTTTTCGTTTGTTCTAGATGTACATGGTGCAGTATATTGCATTTTTCCTGAAATTATTATAGAATTTCCTTCAGTTCTTTTTGCATTGACCATATCGAGTCTTTGATAAAGTCCTTTTAATTTACACATCATTAAGAAATCTGTGCACTACCAGGTTCAAAGGAGAGCAAGTCAGGTTTGAATAAACTTTACATAAGTCAAGGAGTACAGTCATCCTGCTTTAATTTCATGATTTTTTCAGGATCATTTTAATTTTTACTGGAGCCCTGTCTTAGGGCTCTATCTTGTCACCTTTCTGAAAAATACACAGAAGAATGAAAAGATAGATGAAGGTGGAAGGATATAAAGAAGGATAAATTACACCCAAGTTAAGACATCTTCCCAGCTTTTCCCTTCACTTTCTCTCACCTTGTCTCTCTTGGCTCTTGAAACATGAGCTGAGAGCAGGAAATGGAGATGAGGTCTTAGTTTATCACATTCTAATAAATGTTCCTTAACTCTATTTTTCACCATACTTTTGTTAAAGTTAATGTATTCTGTAAAGCATTTTTGCTGTTGGTGGTGGTGTTTTGTTTTTGTTTTTTGAGATGGAGTCTCACTCTGTCACCCAGGCTGTAGTGCAATGACACGATCTTGGCTCACTGCAACCTCTACCTCCCGGTTTCAAGCAATTCTCCTATCTCAGCCTCCCAAGCAGCTAAGATTACAGGTGCCCACCACCATGCCTGGCTAATCTTTTGTATTTTTAGTAGAGACAGGATTTCACTGTGTTGGACAGGCTGGTCTCAAACTCCTGACCTTGTGATCTGCCCGCCTTGGCCTCCCAAAGTGCTGGGATTATAGGCGTGAGCCACCACATCTGACCCTGTAAAGTGTTTTAATCAGATAATCTGATCACTTAAAATGTAATTTTGATATTTCCAAAATTAAAATCTTTTTGGTGCTGTCTTCGATACAGTTTTCAGTAATTAGAGCAACCAATTTAAATGCCTCCTCTATGGACAGTTTTTATTTTCATGGTGGTTATTTTAATCTATTCACAGGTGTTCATTTAAAATATAATAAATACTTTATTCTTAATGCAATATTTTAGATATTAAATCATCACTTAAAGTCTTGTAGGGAGTCCCATAAATATAAGAATAACTGAATAGAAGATGGAGCAGAATATGGACTCTGACAATTAATGTGTTGGAGAAACTAGAAGAGCATTCAGGAAAGAAAGACATAAGTACACATAATGCAAAGGCTCACATTTTGATTTTTATACACATTCCTTATCTCAGTTATATGTGCCTCTTTTTCAAGGCATAATTGAGAACAGAAAATTGCCTTGAGAAGAACTGAGAGTGAGATTAAGTATTTAACTACATTCCTGCTCTTTAAATGGTCTATATATCTTAGAAATGCCTAATGTTAAAATTGTAGACTTTACTTTCATGAGACATCAGGATTCTCAATGGTGTAATGCTTACCATTTTGTTATTGCTTGTTCTGAAAGTCAGGTTGAATGAGGCTAGATAAAGAATGGAAGTGGCAAAATTAAACATATGTGTTTAATATATATAAATACATATAAATACGTAATTATATAGAAATATATATTTTTCTATTTTATAGATATTATAATTATCTACTTTATTCCTCTTTCCCTTTCCTGTGTTTTCAGAATAGCATTTACTATTAGAAATTAAGCTTCTAGAAATGCCAGACTCTCTGCATGTCTTAGTTCTTTTGAGTCCATTTGGTTCTCACTACACAGTGTCTTTCAACCATGAAGGACTATTGTGCTATACCAGTGTTAACTTTTCTTATGATCATATTAGGTTTCTGAGGATCTACTCTCTATCCTTGGTTTTATGAAGATTACAGTCACCTAAAACCATCAGAAACTTTCATACCCTACACATGTACACTCAACTGACAACTCTGTCCTCTCAGTTCCACAGCTGTACTGTCTGGAATCTTTCTCCTCTAAAGTCCTTGCTTTAGTACGAAGCCCCATCACCCTCCTGCCTAAATTATTGCTGTGCAATCCTAATAGGTGCTCCTATCTGCAATTGGCTTTCTGTTGATATCGCTCCCATTCCTGGCAGAATGAGCTTCTAATATTCAGGTAATCATTTTTTATTTTGTAGGTTTTAACTACAATGGTAACTAACTGTCCTCAGAATAAAATCTAGAATCCTTAGCATGACTTACTTATAAGTCTGATGACTTCTCCTTCCTCGTCTCATTGCTTTATCTTCCCTAAATTTATGCCCAGACTATTTAAGCTACTCTTTCTTGCTGGAAGATACTGTTTCTACTTCATCTACTCACCTGCCAAGGCTCAGTTTATGTTCCACCTTTTCTACGAACACCTTGATTACTATCCTCCCACAACAAAGAATTTTCCAGTCCTTTCTCTGTGACCAACTCCTTTATCCTCACTACTTTGTACAGATTTCTTTCAGACCATAGGTAACATCCAAATATGTTTTATTTCTTTATCTGTTCTGATCATTACACAGAAACACAGAAATTATTTTCATGAAGACTTTGAAAACAAATTTTAAAAATTAAGATATGATTCAAATACCATGAAAGTCAGCATTTAAAAATATACAATTAAGTTATTTTTAGTATTCATAAAGCTGAACACCAATCGCTACTATTTCCAGAACGTTTCATCATTCCAAAAAGAAATCTCATAGCTATTCGCAGGAGATCTCCCCCAATCTCCTCTTGCTTCAGGCCCCAGAAACCAACATACTTTTGGGCTCTATGGATTTGCCTATTCTGGACATTTCATATAAATGGAATCATACAATATGTAGCCTTTTGTGTCTGGTTTTCTTTACTGAGCGTAATGTTTGTCTTCCTGATTCCTCCATGTTGCAGCATGGATCCATACTTCCTGCTTTTGCATGGCTGAATAATATTCAATTGCATGGATATACCACATTTTAAAAATCCATTTACCTGTTAACACACATTGGGTTGTTTTCACTTTTAGCTGTTATGAATAATGCTGCTATGAACGTTTGTGTGCATGTTTTTATGTGGGCATGTATTTTCATTTCTCTTAGGTATACTAAGGAGTGGAATTTTGGGGTCATATGGTGACTTGATGCTTAACGATTTGAGGAACTAACAAACTTATTTTTAAAGTGGCTATGCCATTTTACATTCTCAACATTGATGAAGCATGAAGGCTCCCATTTTTCCATTGGTTTTTGTCTAACTTTTTGATGTAGTGAAGTGGTATCTCAGGGATTGCATTCCCGTAATGACTAATGATTTCCGTGTACTTGTTGCTCTTTTGTAACCTTCTTTGGTGAAAGAGGTATTAATATCCTTTGCCCATTTAAAAAATTAGATTGTATGTTGTTGTTGTTCTTTCTTTCTTTTTTTTTTTTTAAGTTGAGATGTTATGGTTTGAATGTGTCCCCTCCAAAATTCAGGTGTTGGCAATGTGATAGTATTAAAAGTTGGGGCCTTTAAGAGGTGATTAGGCCATGAGAACTCCTCACTTTTGAATGAAAATAGGTGCCCTTTATAAAAGGGCTTTTTGGAGAAAGTTCATCCCTTTTTGCTCTTCCGCCTTCTGCTTTATGAGGACACAGTGTTCATCCCCTCTGGAGGATGCAGCATGCAAGGCACCATTTTGGAAGCAGAGACCAGACCCTCAACAGACAACAAACCTACCAGTGCCTTGATTTTGGGCTTTCAGCGTACAGAACTGTTAAAAAAAAAAAATTCCTGCTCCTAATAGAAAAGGTTAGTCCAAAAGTAATTGCGGTTTTTGCTATTAATTTTAATGTCAAAAACTGAGATGACTTTTGCACCAACCTAATAAATGATCCAGTTTGTGATATTTCAGTATAGCAGCAAGAATTAAGACAAGATGTGAGAGCTCTTTGTACATTCTGGATACCAGTCCTTTTTTGAACATACGATATGCAAATATTTTATTCTATTTTGTGAGTTCTTTTTCAATTTTTGCTAGTTTCCTTTGAAGTACAAAAGTTTTAAATTTCTCTTAGGTCCAGCTTATGTATTTTTTGGTTGCTGGTGCTTTTGGTGTCATATCTAAGAAACCATGGCCAAATCAAAGTTCATTAATAGTTATGCTTGTGACTTCTTCTGAGACTTTCATAGTTTTAACTCTTACGTTAAGGTCTTTGATCCATTTTGAGTTAAATTTTGTATATGCTGTGAGGTAAGAGTTCAGTTTTTTCTTTTCACATGAATATCCAGTTATCTCAGCAATATTTGTTGGAAAGACTATTCTTTTACTAGTGAATTGTTGTGGCACTTTTGTTGAAATTTATACATCATAAAACTGTGAGTCTATATATTAATTCTCAATTCTATTGATTTACATGTCTATTCTATGTCAATACTACACTGTCTTAATTACTGTAGATTTGTTGCAAAATTTGAAATCAGGAAATGTGAGTCTTCCAACTTTATTATTTTTTTTCAAGATTGCTTTTGCTGTTCTGGTTCTTTAAATTTCCAAATTCATTTTGAGAGCAAATTTTCAATTTATGCAAAAGAGAAGTGAGGATTTTGATAGCGATTGAATTGAATAGGATAGATCAATTTATGGAATCTTAACATTAAGTTTTCCAATTCATGAACAAATAACATTTTAATTTACTTAGGTCTTGGATTTCTTTCACTGATGTTTTGTAGTTTTCAGTGTATATATCTTGTGCCTTGTTTAATTTGTTTCAAAGTATTTTATTCCTTTTGATGTCATTATAAGTGGAATCTTTGTCTTCATTTCATTTTTGAATTTTTTATTTCCAGTGCATAGAAATAGAATTGATTTTTGAATATTAATCTTTTATCCTGTAACATTACTGCACTCATTTATTAGTTCTAATAGTGTGCATGTGTGCTTGCTAGATTTATGAGATAGTTCTACCTCTTTTGTTCCAACTGAGATGCCTTTTTTTTTTTTCTTGCCCAGTGGGTACAGCTAGAGCACACAGAACAGTATTGAGTAGAAGTGGTGAAAGTGGGCATCTTTGTTTTGTTCTTGATCTTAGAGGGAAAACTTTCACTTTTAAGTATGTTAGCTGTGGGTTTTTCATTAGTGTCCTTTTTCAGGTTGAGAATGTTCTCCTGTATTTCTAGTTTATTGACTATTCTTTATTATAAAAGGGTATTAGATTTTGTTAAATGTATTTTCTGCATCTTTTGGAAGAATTATGATTTTATCCTTTATTTATATCCTTGTTTATCCTTTATTTCATTAATGTGGTATATTACACAGATTGATTTTCATATGTTAATATGCCATAGTAATACTAAAGTGTGATGCCTATCTGATTTTCTTTGAAATCAGGGAAGGCAGCTTTCTTTATCATTAATGCAACTTTACTTTGTGTTCTTTGTGCTATCTCTTTTGATGCAGCTAGGGGAAGAGTTTTAAGTTCATGTGCTAAGTAAGAAAATAATTTCTCTATTGATCAGACACAATGACAAATCCCATTCAAGTTACCAACCCCTGATCCCTCCAACTATAACATCTTCACAGTTTTTCTTTCTTATTATGTACTTTCCAATGTCCTGTAGGTGATGTCCTGATTGAGATAAAGGGCCGGTCCTCCCCAACAAAATCTATGTTATTTTAATAGAAGTTTCCAAATGAAGGTAAGTATTAGGTCAGAACTTGCTGTGTCATTTTCTAAAGCTTATGCATTAATCCTGTAAATATTGACTTCACTGAAGGTCAAGTATGGATAGGGAGATCATATGCTCAGGCTTATCTGGGACAGTTCAGATTTATACCTGTTGTCCAGGTAAATTAATAATACTAGTCCTCCCTTTTATTCTAAAAATGGTTCTGGTTTGGATGGTAAATTGTATGCTCTCTCCCCCAGTAGGCATCATCTCTGGTAGCCATAAAATGTTTTTCATTTCTTCTGCCAGTTTTGAGTTTTAGAAGACCCCTTTAGCTTCCACATTGGGCAGTTAAAATTGAACAAAGCCTGAAATGTAGCTACAAGAATTTTTGTTTTTTAAATTAGGTGTAGAGGAGGTACTTGTAAACTGCAAGTGGAATTGAAACCATACTCCTGTGTTATTCAAGCTAATTTAAAAATAGTTCCCACATGGTGTTCCAAATATTGGAAGAAATTAACGGCCAATTAATGATGTCTTTTATGGAAAACAATATTTTTCTTTCACAATGTGATCACTACATGGGCATTGTTTTCTTGGACAGATTATGTGTTAGTCTAAAGTTATTTGTAATATTGAAAAGAATGTACAATAGGATAGTATTTGGCAGCTCACATAGTCTACAATATCAGTAGGATCAAATTTTCCAGGAAGTGTGGCCAGGAAGCTCTGTATAAAATCCCATGTAAATTAGTATAAGAAAACAACTTTTTTTGATAATGAAGAAGTATTTTGAAGAAATGAAAATTTCTTGGAGTGTTCATAGTTCTATGACAAGTTTTTTGAATTCACAAATCTGCCTATTTTTAATAACACATGAATTGCCAAATGCTATTGTTCTTGGTATTGTATGTACTTGCTTTAATTTCATTTATGGAATTTGTGGACATTAATTCATTCAGTTGCCTCCAACTTTACTGATTATCTTGAGCAGAAGATCACTCTGAAATAATGCTTCATGGTAGAGGGATATTTTAAAACAAATGTATGGGAGACTAGCCATTGAAGTCTGTCGGGCTTCTCGTAATTCAATTTTTTCCATCCCTGGAGAACTAGGTGAGACTCCCAAAACAAGGTGTAGTTTGAGTAGTGTTATGTCTGTACCTATTGTTTTCTCTTTTTAAATATGAGAGCTAGACTTTGCTATGAACTAAACAAGTAGGCCATCAGGGGTTACTGCCACAAAGAGGTCCCACAGGCTGATCCAACAGGGCCATGATGATAAGCAATGTGGGATCATTTTGACTAAGTGGGAAGGTTTTCTTCCCAGCTTAATAGATAACAACAGGATTTCTACAGGCATTTTTTTTTTTTTTTTCCTACAGGAGGCTGCCTTAGCTTTTGATGGGGTTTGGCTGTGTCCCCACCCAAATCTCATCTTGAATTGTAGTTCTCACAAGTCCCACGTGTTGTGGGAGGGACCCAATGGGAGGTAATTGAATCATGGGGCAGGTCTTTTCCATGCTGTTCTTGTGATGGTGAAGAAATCTCACAAGATCTGATGGTTTTATAAGGGGCAGTTCCCCTGGACATGCTTTTTTTTCCTGCTGCTATGTAATATGTGACTTTGCTCCTCCTTCGCCTTCTGCCATGAATGTGAGGCCTCCCCAGCCATGTGGAACTGTGAGTCCATTAAACCTCTTTCCTTTATAAATTACACATTCTTGCGTATGTCTTTATTAGCAGCATGAGAACAGACTAATACAGCTTTTTTTCAGTATTTGATGAAGTTTCATTAGTTCCTGGAGTGATGTAAATGGCAAATATGGCCTGGAAAAGACAACTTTTAAAGAGTTGTTATTCATTAATTAATGTATAAGTGATAGTCTTGCAAAAAAATGACCCATCTGTAGGTTAAAAGACATTGTTTGATAACAAATGGCTATTAAAGTTGAAGAAATATATAATCTTTCAGTAGTCAACAGAATGCAAATTCAAATAATACAGGCAAGTTTCCTTTACTAATTTTGTGAAGGTTGGGAAAATAGATAATACATATTGCTGGCAAGAATGCAGAAAAAAATAGGTAGTTTGTGGTGTTCTACTGAGAAAATAAAAAGATAAAAATTTTCTAGGTAGGCATTTGGCAACAGTGAATATTCTTAAAAATGTTGATATCCTTTAACTCTAGGAATATATCCTAAGGAAAATATTCCAATTATAAAAAAGTATTATAAAATAATCATGGACGTACATAGCAGTTTTTGTACAAAGATGGCACTTAAAATACTATTTATAATTATAAAACATTATAAGTAAGTAAATATACAATTTTATTTTGTAATGTGGTCTAAATGGGATATAAAGCCACTCAATTTATATAGAGAAAGAATATTCAAAGGAATGGAATGATATTTATGAACATTAATTACAAAAAGTATGTATGTGTGCACACATACAAAATATGTGTGCATGTGTCTTTATAGTAGCATGATTTATGACCCTTTGGGTATATACCCAGTAATGGGATTGCTGTGTACAATGGTATTTCTAGTTCTAGATCCTTGAGGAATCGCCACACTGTCTTCCACAGTGGTTGAACTAATTTACACTCCCATCAACAGCGTAATAGTGTATTTGAATATAATTCAAAGTGTATTTTTTGTAATTCATGAACATGAATTACAAAAAGTGTATTTAAATATAATTACAAAAAGCTATTATAAAATACCATGACGCCCTTTTTATAAAGTAATCCTGAAGGCATATACAACAATGTTTCTTATTGGTAGAATAGACAAACAAATTATGGTAAGTTCCACAATGGGATACTATAATACAATTAAAAATAAATAAATTATAGCTGTACACAGCAATGTGAAAAAATATTACAAATATATAATATTAAATAAAACAAGAAAGAAACACAAGAATAAATAGTGTGATTCCCCTTATAAGGACTTGAAAAACAGGCAAAACTAAACTATAGCATTTAGGGATGATATATGGATGATAAAAGTAAAGGAAAGTCAGAAGTAAGGATGACGCATGTCAAGATAACAGTTACCTTGGAGAAAGAGGATGAAGGTTATGATTAGAAAGAGAAACAGAGGACTTCTAGGGTAAAAATGATGTATGTTTTTTTGACCTGGGAGTGGTTATATGAGTCTTTGCATCTACTTATTAAACTATAACATAGGTTTTATGCACATTATATGACTTACGTTTTATTATAGTGAAATTTAAAAAATTGTTTTCAGAGGATATCTGTGGTTGTAGAATTACAGGTTGTCCTAGTTTCCTTCTTTTGTTTGTATATATATTCTAAATTTTCTATAATGAAGAGATGTCACTTTAAAATAAAAATCCCCAAGATGTTTTGCCATAGTATTAACTACGGAGTAAGGATTGTCCTGTGTATACAATACAATAAAGTGGCTAACGTTTGGTGATTATAGTAATTTCTCATCAGTACTAATTTTATGATGAAGACAATTCAGAAAGCTTTTTTGTAAAACTTCAATGAAAGACAGTATTCAGAAAGTTGGAGGAAACTTCATAATCAACCCTAGAAAAACAAACCTAACCAGCATAATAGCTTAATTATACAGGGAATAGATACGATTTCTATCTTAATGGTCATATGCATTTTTTCTTATTTTAAAATTTAAGTTGTCCTTATTAACTAGTTTAATTTTTGTAATTATGACCTTCAAATACGAGAGCAAACATCTCAGTGAAAATGTAGCATATTTACGTTTAACCGAGAATTATCTTAAAAAGTCACTTTGATGACATTGTAATTACAACATTGCCCTGATGCACACTATTTTTGTTCCTTTGAGGCCTGTAGTGATTTCGTGTAAAAAAAAAAGAAAACTGACAATTCTTTTTTTTTCTTTTTTATTATAAGTTCTGGGGTACATGTGCACAACGTGCAGGTTTGTTACATAGATATATATGTGCCATGTTGGTTTGCTGCACCCATCAGCTCATCATTCACATTAGATATATCTCCTAATGCTATCCCTCCAACAGCCCCCCACCCTCACCAGTGTGTGATGTTCCCCTCCCTGTGTCCATGTGTTCTCATTGTTCAACTCCCACTTATGAGTGAAAATATGCGGTGTTTGGTTTTCTGTCCTTGTGATAGTTTGCTGAGAATGATGGTTTCCAGCTTCAGCCATGTCCCTGCAAAGGAAATGAACTCATCCTTTTCTTATGGCTGCATAGTATTCCATGGTGTATATGTGCTACATTTTCCTTATCCAGTCTATTACTGATGGACATTTGGGTTGGTTCCAAGTCTTTGCTATTGTGAATAGTGCTGCAATAAACATATGTGTGCATGTATCTTTATAGTAGCATGATTTATAATCCTTTGGGTATATACCCAATAATGGGATGGCTGGATACGATGGTATTTCTAGTTCTAGATCCTTGAGGAATCGCCACACTGTCTTCCACAATGGTTGAACTAATTTACACTGCCATCAACAGTATAAAAGTGTTCCTATTTCTCCACATCCTCTCCAGCACCTGTTGTTTCCTAACTTTTTAATGATTGCCATTCTAACTGGTGTGAGATAGTTTCTCATTGTGGTTTTGATATGCATTTCTCTAATGACCAGTGATGATGAGCATTTGTTCATATGTCTGTTGGCTGCATAAATGTCTTCATTTGAGAAGCATCTGTTCATATCCTTTGCCCACTTTTTGATGGGGTTTTTTTTTCTTGTAAATTTGTTTCTTTGTAGATTCTGGATATTAGTAGTTCTTTGTGGATTCTGGATATTAACCGTTTGTCAGATGGATAGATTGCAAAAATTTTCTCCCATTCTGTAGGTTGCCTGTTGACTCTGATGATAGCTTCTTGTGCTGTGCAGAAGCTCTTCAGTTTAACTAGATCCCATTTGTTTATTTTGGCTTTTGTTGTCTTTCCTTTTGGTGCTTTAGTCATGAATTCTTTGCCCATGCCTATGTTCTGAGTGGTATTGCCTAGGTTTTCTTCTAGGGTTTTTATGGTTTAAGGTCTGACATTTAAGTCTTTAATCTATCTTGAGTTAATTTTTTATAATGTATAAGGAAGGGATCCAATTTCAGCTTTCTACATATGGCTAGCCAGTTTTCCCAGCACCATTTATTAAATAGGTGATCATTTCCCCATTGCTTGTTTTTGTCAGTTTCATCAAAGATCAGATGGTTGTAGATGTGTGGTGTTATTTCTGAGGTCTCTGTTCTGTTCCATTGAATATTTGTACCTGGTGGAAGAGGGAGTGGGACAGTGAGATTGTCTATTTCCATGGGAGGCTGTGTTGAACTGAGCTGAGCTTCTGTCTCTCTTTCTCTCCCCACCCCTCCATCCCTCCCTCCCTCTCTTTCTGTCTCTCCTCCTCTCTCCCTCCGTCCCTCTTTCCTAGGAGCCAGGCACTAGGTAGGCTCCTGGCATAAGGTGTGCACTGAACAAAGGTCTGGGCATCAAGAGGAAATAAAATTTGGTCAATGTTCCACTAGTCTAAGCTTGGGCCCCTCTCAGTACCGTGCTCTCTGGAAGAGGAAGGGACTTTATTCTTCCTGTTGAAGCTCCATTTTTTTTCTAATTTATTTTCCTAGAGAGGGCAACTTTTAAAATTTTATGCCAAGGGTTTTATAGAGTAACATAAACTGTGCCTGTGACTCTATCTGGGTATCTAGCAGAGCAGTGTTATCTCAAATTGAGATGGCTCACTGAGCTTGAATGAGAGTATGGTACTGAGAAATTTCTTTATGCATCTGAGAGTCACAGGCATTTGTAGAACTAACATCTAAAGAGATGATGCAAGTCAGCGAGTTCAAGCCACGACTCTTAAATCCCAACCAATACCATGTCTAATATATTTGTTTCTATTTGCTGCTGTAACAAATTATTACAAACAGTGGCTTAAAACAGCACACATTTACTCTCTTATTTCTGAAAGTCAGAAGTCTTAAATCAGTTTCACTGGACTGAAACCAAGGTGTCTGTATGGCTGTACTCCTTCTAGAGGCTGTAGGACAATCCATTTCCTTGTCTTTTCCAGCTTCTAGAGCTTCATTGCTTGCATTCCTTGGCTCCTGGCCCCTTCCATCATCTCCAGTGCTAGCAGTGTAGCACCTTTCTTCAATCCTCACATTACTTTCTTTTTGGTATCAAATCTCCTTTTGCCTTGTGATAACCACAAGGACCCACATTTAAGACCCACCCAGATAATCTGTGATAACTTCCCCCATCTCAAGATACTTAATTCTGTCTCCTAAGTTTCTTTTACCACATATGTAACATTCACAGGTTCTGCGTTTCAGAACCTAGCTATATTTTGGGTCTGTTATTCAGCCCACCACATGTGCAGTGTTCCAAGTTTGATCAAGTAGTATGGACAAACTTATTAATTATAAATGGCAGAACATATGGTTTTGGTTTTGATTATATGGAAGATATATACAGGAATTAATTGTAAGGAAATGTAAACAAACTCCACCTGCACAGAATATTTCCAACATATCTTTGAAGAGAAAAAACTAATATGGATTATCAGTCAGGAGGCATCTAGTTCCTTTTATTGACTGGTTAGGTAACATTGGGCAAGTCATTGAGTCTCTGTGGGACTCAGTGACTATATGGCCTTAAAATGAGACAGCAGAATTAGTAACCTCTAAGTTTCCTTCTGGCCCTAATTTTTGTGCATGCAGTTGTCATTAAAGCACATTATTGGGCTGGGCTCAGTGGTTCACACCTGTAATCCCAGAACTTTGGAAGGCTGAGGTGTGCCAATCACCTGAGGTCAGGAGTTTGAGACCAGCCTGGCCAAGGTGGTGAAACCCAATCTCTACTAAAAATACAAAAATTAGCTGGGCGTGGTGGTATATGCCTGTAATCCTAGCTATTCAGAAGGCTGAGGCAGGAGAATCGCTTGAACCCAGGAGACGGAGGTTGCTGTGAGCCTAGATCACACCAGTGTGCTCCAGCCTAGGCGACAGAGCAAGATTCCGTTTCAAAAAACAAACAAACAAAAACGCATTATTGAACAATACCATGTGTAAAAGCAGGCAGTCTTATGAACTGTGGAGATGTAAAGATGTAAAAGACAGTTTAGTGATACTACTATTCTATAGGTTTACCTTTGAAAAGATTGAAAAATAGCAATGGCATAAAATATCAAAATGTTAAAAGACAGCATAAAAATTAGAGAAGAATCTGTGTAGATTATTTTGCCAAGAAGGAGGTAAAATAAACTAGCAAGATACAAGATGAAGGAGAAATACCTTTTCTACTGATGGTGTTTGGGATATGTTACTAGAAAATATGGCACCATGGCATGTGAGAAAACGCAGAAGCAGGAAGGCCACTTTCTCCTTTCTCCTTTCTCCCTTTCCTCCTTTTTCCTTGAAGCAGGTTATAAAACCTAGGAAATATTTTTTTCTGGCCTTTTGTTGAAACTGATCGTAAGACTCTCATTCAAGAGGCACCTACCTATGCCTATAAAGGAACATCCTTATCTCTGAAGATGGGGAAAAATCTGAACAAACGCGATTTGCTAAGTTTCCCCTAGCTTTTTACCATTAGATCATACCCCCTTTGTCAAGTCATACTTCTCCATGGACTATCAATTTCTTCATTAAATCTAGCATAAAAGATACATTGGTTTACACATTTATTCAGGTCTTCATTTCGTTATAAAACTTATATTAAATACATTCATATGCTTTTCTCTTGTTAATCTGTCTTTTGTTATAGGGACCTCAGTCAAGAACCTAAGATGAGAAGGAAAGACTCTGTTCGTCCCCTACACTATCTGGGATTTGCTCTTGGTATTTATGTTTAGGAAAAGAGGATTTGCTGCTCATTTTTAAAATATAGGAAGGTTTTTGATAATTGATGAGTAGTTTCTATTTAAATATTCAAATTAACCAATAAAATATTTGTGCTACTGTATTGTATTAGTTTTCACACTGCTATAAACAACTGCCTGAGACTGGGTAATTTATAAAGGAAAGAGGTTTAATTGACTCACAGCTCAGCATGGCTAGGGAGGTCTCAGGAAACTTACAATCATGGCAGAAGGCAAAGCGGGAGTAAGGCACCTTCTTCACAAGGTGGCAGGAAGGAGAATGAATGAAGAACTACCAAACACTTATGAAACCATCAGATCTTGTGAGAATTAATTCACTGTCATGAGAACAGTATGGGGGAAACCACCCCGGGGAAACCACCCCCACCCCCTGCCATGATTCAATTATTTCCACCTGGTCTCTCCCTTGACACATGAGGATTATGGGGATTTTACAATTCAAGATGAGATTTTGGGTGGGGACACAACCAAACCATAACATGTATTTACAGATGTTTATAACTAGAACTCGTTATCTAATTATGTGAAAAAGCAATGTTTTGTACTGGATAATGACAGAATTATATTCTAAGAAATGTAGATTAGGTGTAAAAAGGTAAATGTACATATCTAGAGTAAAATTTTTGGAACTAAGAGACAGTTTAGAAATCATAGTATGAAAACTTTTTTGACAGATAAAAAAAGTGATTGAAAATCTCTCAGATATTTACCAAAATAAATAAGAATAAAACTGCAAATATTCTTTTTTTCTTATGTCACTGTTTTCCTCCTACAAAACGTTGCCTCCCTCAAATTAGAGGAGTTAAGAATTGCTTAAAATATATGCTTTATCTGTAAATTAACTCCAAATAGAATGTAGATGACACCAAGTGATAGAGTGGAAAAAAATTTAATGGAAATCAGGAAGCCTAAATTGTCATTCAGATCTGATGTATGTTAAAACTGCCACAATGGGGGAAAGTATTTAAATTCTCAGGGCTCTGTTTATTCATGTTATAAAGGTGAGGGTAGAGGGGTTGAATGAAATGAACCTGACTCGATGAAGTAAAGGACAATCTTGTGAAATTCAAAGTGGAGACAATTGCCAAAATAAAGAGCCAACAGAAAGGTAAACTGAGGCTTATTAATCAGTCTAGATAGTTTTTCTCTCTGTGAGCCCGAGTCCTGGCAGGAATTGATATCTTTGTTGTAGCTTAAAGACAGGACCTTGACTCTCTTGTTCCAGCTTTTACCAGCAGCACCTGCCTACCACCGTGGCATGTATGAATGAATGCATAAAACGTATACCTGAAATCCTAGAGAAATTTGATTGTAATGCCGTCATAGTCTTCCTATCAACCAGTTTTTATAATATTTAGGAGGGAATACTGCTTACTTCTTTTTTTCTTGTTGTGGAACCACAAGATGGATTTATATCATTTTGTTTTTAATTACAGCTTTAGCAAGAAACATATCTCTTACCCGCAGACCATTGCGCCTTCCTTCTGAGAATTTATTTTATTTCATGTGTGACGTACCCTTCATCTCCCATTTGAGGAGGAGCCTTTGAAATAGAAAACAGTTATATTAAAAAGAGACCTACTTAAAAACAGACATATTCATTGTATTGAGAATTTATGGAACATCCCTTTGTTATACTCCAATTGAGGTTTGCATCAGGTTAAAAAGTCATAGTAAATGCACATCAGGTTAAAAAGTCATTGTTAAATGCCCAAAGACCATTAAAATCAAATTTACTGAGTGTTTCAGGTTTAACTCTATATTAATTTTACCCCTTCCATTTAAGTTTTTTCTCTTTTTATAAAATGGCCACATTTAGAACAACTCTTTTCCTTGCCCCACCCCCCAGAAAAAGAAAAATTCCCTCATACACCAGAAAAAAAAAATAAAGAAATTTCATTGCAAATGAGACCATGACACCAGTGATTTAAGTGGAATAGCATGTTCTGGGTTTCAGCAATAAGATAACAGCTCCCTTGGCTTCTGCTCTTGGAGAGGTTTGAACTATTCTGGCAGCTCCCTGGCATGATTTAAGGCAATGGGCCTGGCATGCTGTTCATATTAAAGCAGAGACAGAGCAATGCGAGAACTAGTGAAAAACTTGCCTGCCATAGATGGAAGAACTCAGGAGAAATTCAAAGAGTCACTTAAACTTGTGGTCAACGATTAAAGTTTTCACAGTTTGGTGATGGAAATTAAGAGATATTTGTGTCAGGCAAACATTGGAGGCAACCAGTATTTAAGCAAATACTTTTAGCATTTCATTGGTGACTACATAGAAAGTGCTGGTCCCTATTTGCAAAGGCTAGCTTGTTGATGGTGCCAGATAACGTAACTGGGGTTTACCAGATGCAAAACGAGTGCTTCTAATATGGGATGTCACTAGATGTCACTCTGGATTTCATTATTTGGTAGTCTAGAGATTTAGCAGCTTTGCCATTTTGCTACCAATGCTTCTTGCAGAACCTGAATAGACAATGTGAAATGTGCATGAATAACAAGGAACTGCTGACTGAATGTCAGTTTTCAAGTGTGTGACTTCTATTGATCATTCATTATTGACATGAAGGTCTCTAGCGTCTTTGCTTTTCACTTTAAACTCATTCTCAGCTAAAATTTCCAAGCATCTGAACAGTGAGGCCTTGAAAAACGGGATGATTCAGGTCTCACAGGATGTTTTACAAAGTACTTTGACCTCTGAAAGAAATCACAAGTACTTTTCATAAGGACTCAACAACTGCTTTGAATAAAAATTCAAATACCAAGACAGAACAGAAAGTACATCCCTTTGCTGTTTAAACAGGTTCATTCTCACCTATCTGAGTTTATAAATAGCCAAGAAGAACTTTGATGAGAAAAATTCTTACATTTTCATTGTTTCACATATCAACATGCTTTATCTGGTATACAGGTAATACAATTGTAGTGTTCCCCACCCCATGGTGACAGGCGACATGCTGTACAGTATCCTGCGATTGTGGACCCATGATTTTATGTCTTTTAGCTTTGTATACATTAATTAGGTATACACAATCAGAGCGGAGTGCAGAGGCAGCTAAATAAACAAATGACACTGTGGAAAGGTCTTTCTGCATACTAATCATATCCTACATCTGCAAGCAAAGGCTCTATAAATCGATTTGCTCTTTCACATCAAAAGACAAACAGTGATGCAAGTCAGCAGTTCCTTTGTCAAAGTCACAGAGATTGCTGTTCTTCACAAACGCATCTTTACAAAGCGGGATTCAACCATTTGACGATTAGCATTATTGGCAACTCTTCAAAGAAGATTCATCAAGTGATTTGCAATTGGATTGGTTACCATTTTTATGATGCTACTTTATAAAATCTAACTAAAGGTGATTGACATTTGAATTCTTGCTTGGAGAATGAGGAAGACAGAAAAAAAGAGAAGTCTTCTGATTTCATAAAGACTGTGCCATGATTGTGTGTGTGTGGGCTAATGTGTCAGCCACAGGGCACAACTGGCAGGACCTGGCATGAAATGGGTGCTGGGTGATGGGCATCTCTAAGTGGAGGCCAGGAGAATGGGTTCTTGATTGTCACATTTGTGCTTTTAGCACAAGTTTCAATGAGTTTTACAAGGGTATATTAAGATATTCTAGTTTGTTTTACTGTTTGAGAACAAAATGCCAGTTTGCAATGGGTAAAAGTGAGGTGGTTTACTCCAGCTAGACACTGATTGTGCTGCATTACTTTGATAGAGGGGTAAGGCATGGGAGGGAATTAGAGAAAGTAGAGGTAGAGTCTCCAGTATAAAGAACTACAAGATCTACAGAGAAATGAATAGGATAATAGCCACTGTATCAGGTGAGTAAGACTTAGGCATCACTATTATCTCTAACAATAGAGATGATAAAATTTGCCTCTGGTATGAACCTGAAAATTGTAGTAACATTTTCTACTGAATTTAACAATTTCTATTTAATCTAGTTATTGAATGTTATGTATTATTTAGACACTGTTGAGAGGTAAGCCATCCCTAAAATTCACTCAGAAGGATAATATCATGTCCTCTCCAGGTGACACTTGAAACATTTCAGGTACATAATTCAATTCACCCATTATTTTCAAGAGTTCTGGCATTAACCTTGAAAGGCTTGGTTATTAAGAAATGTTCCTGATACAGTTAAAATTTAACTTGCACGTTTATTTTTATCTTCGAATTATACTTTCAATTGAGAAGAATTTTCATTTTGGAGGAATATTCCTAAATTGTTTCCTAAAACATCAGAGAATCTGTTTCAAAACTCAAGCTCTTAGTCACTTCTGTTAGAAGCAGAGAGATTTGTTGAGTGAAATGGAGGCTGGTCTGGCAGGATGCTGCCTTCAGTAATGTTACTGAGTCTTTCACTCAGGCCAGGAACTGATTTTATACAAGTGATTCAAGCACATTGTGCCTCAATTTCCTATCTGTTAAATGGAGGCAGAAATATTGACTTATTGCTCAAGAGTATTCTGAAGATTAGCTAATAAATGATGGTAGGAAAGCTCTGTGCAATTCTAAAGTGCTATATAAATGATATATTGTTATCACCATCACTACTAATAATTATAACGATCATAAAAAGTGAATGACTCTGCTGTTGAGAGCTTGAGTCTCACAGGAAAGTTATTTTTTCTTAGTCTGTTTTCATGTTTTAACTGGGTCCTTAAAGCTGCCTAATTGAATCAAAGCAAGGATTTCAGCGCTCTCAGCATTTGTAGCCCCATTGTGGAATCTTCCTTCCAAAAATCAAAAGTGATGACAATTATCTACTGTGTGGGCTTTACATTTAGGAAATTATTCCTATTATCAGATTGTTTTTAGAGAAGAATTAGTATTAGCAATTATTTCCCCCTTTTAGTTAAATAACAGAAGTGCAGCCTGTGAAAAAAAATGGTGTAGAAAATAAAATACTATGAAATATTGCCCTCTAACTATCTAGAACTCAGTGATATGCTTCTGAAAAGAGAAACCAACACAAAATCAAACAGGGAAACAAGCACTATCATGTCTAGAAAATATCAATCCACACTGAAAAATCTAGAAAGAGATGTCACACGCTTCCTTCACAGGAGACCACTCCAAGTAGATTCGCAGTGTATTTTCACTCTCCTTACACAAAATTTTTACTGGTTTCCTTGAAGTAACAAATTAGAAGAAGAGGAGGGCTATGGAGATCAAACACAATCACAGAGTTGGTTGTCAGTTGCTGCATAGCAAACCACCCTAAATCACAGTAATTTTGCCCTCGGGTGTGAAATTTGGGTAGGGCACAAAGTGGGCAGCCCTAAGGCTCAGGGTTGGAATTGCTTTGCAGGTTTACTGTGCACAGATTATAGCTTTATCCTAGTGCATCTTGGGCTGCACTTTTCCCACTTGTTTGGGGAGACAGAGCACTCTTACACATAAGTCACATGGGTTTATGACTTACAGATAAGCAGCAAGGGACAGCAGCCTAGAACTCAGAGTGATCTAGTTCCCTGAGGCTCAGGAAAGCCGCCCAGGGTGGATGGAATCTTGTCTGTGAATGTCCCACTTGCACTGTAGCTGAGGGAACCAGGAAAGCAGCCTGCCCTGGGTTTCATACCCTAGGGCAATAATATAACATGCTAGGCTAATGTATGGCAGGACATCCTCTCTCTAGGAGGGGCTGGAACAGAGCCTGGACTATTTCATCAATTTCCTCCTTATCTCAGGATGTTGCATTTCTAGCACACTCTACAGTTATTATTGAGAACTACAAGCAAGAACAGGGGAAGAAATGGGTCATTTCAAGGCCACCTGGAGACCACGATGGTTCTTCAGAACTATGTGATGGCTCCATTTTATGTTTGACATTTGGGCTGGGAAGGCTCAAACAGCTGGGGGCTGGAAGACCTGAGGCCCCTTAGGCCTTCTTCTCTGTCTCGGTGTGTTTTCTCCACATGGTCCTGCCAGCATGGTGGCTTCAGGGTAGCCAGACTTCTTTCACATTAGCTTCAGGATCCTAGGGAATGTGCTTTGAGAGAGAAAGAGGGAGCCAGGAGGAAGCTAAATGGCCTTATGGCCGAGCCCTGCACATCCCATGGCTTTGTTGTCTTAAGCAACTCAGGCTTCTATAACAAAATACTACTGATGGAGTGATTTAAACCACATATATTTATCCCTTACAATTCTGGAGGCTAGAAGTTTGAGATCAGGACGCCTGCATGGTTGCGTACTGGTGGGAGCGGAGCCCTCATCCTGGTTTGCCAATGGTTGCATCCTTACTATATGCTCAGATGGCGAGAGAGAAAGCACTGGTGCCTCTTCTCCTTTTAAGGGCAATCATCCTTCTTGGGGGTGCTCATGATCTTATCTAAAACTAATCCACTAAAAGCTTGACTTCTTACTACTATCACACTGGGGGGTTAGGACTTCAACACAGGAACTGGGGTTGGGGGCACACAAACATACAGGCAATAACATTCACTTTTGCTACATCCTGCTCCCTAGAAGCACGTCTCTGAGACCAGCCCATAATCCAGGGGAGAGAAATTAGACTCTCCTTTCTTTTGAGGAGATGGAAGGAGAAGTGTTAATAAATGTGCAGATACGTTTATATACCATTATCAGAATGGAGAGGTGAGTGCCGGATGCCTGCAAGTCTCCCAAGGTGAAGCAAGACTCCAAAGGTGGTGGTCGGACCCCTGCTGGCCTCACCCTGGTTTCCTTTACTCAGTTGATGCCTCCTTGCTTGCTTGTTTTAGTTCTTACATTTGAGAATTTGCATTAATGTTTTCTTTGCTATCTGAAACTCTCCATGATCTCTTCTTTCTCCACTCCTCTACCTCCTAGCCTGAACTCCAGCAATGCAATGTAGGCTTGAATTAGAAATCAGCTACCAGCTTTGCCACTCTAAACAAGATACTTTAAGCCTTCTAACTGGGGATAACAATAGTTGTAACAGCTACCTATTGCTACATCACAAAATGCTTCAGAACTTAGTGGCTTAAACAATGACTTCTTGTTTCTCATGATTCTGTGGGTTGGTTGGGTGATTCTTCCGCTGGTTTTTCCTGGGCTTGTTGCAGTTGCAGTCAGTTGGTGGACTGGCTGAGGCCAGCAGCTGTAATACGGCTTCACTCACACATCTGTGGTCAACAAGTCACAAGGCCACCCCAGATTAACAAGTGGAGAAACTGACTCTACCTCTTGACAGGAAATGCTACAAAATATTGTGTCCATGCTTTTAAATTTATGACAATAGAACTTACCTATTAGGGTTTTGTGAGAACTAAATAAGATGATCTCTATAAAGCACTTCATATAACACCTGAATATAATAAGTGCACCATAAATGCTACCTGTCTTCATGGAGATTATCCAGAAATGCAACATAGCACAGTACTTGATTATGGATTCTAAAATCAGATTAACTGGGTTTGTGTTACAACTGTACTACTTACTGACAGTGTGAACTTGTGAGCACCTTCTAGTTTTCTTTCTGTAGACCACTGTAGACCATTACAGAGTAAATGTTCAATAATATTACAGGATACGGTTATTATAATTTAGGTTTCAGATTTTTTTTTTTTTTTCTTTTTTTTGAGACAGAGTCTTGCTCCCAGGCTGGAGTGCGGTGGCGGGATCTCAGGTCACTGCAAGCTCCGCCTCCCGAGTTCACGCCATTCTCCTGCCTCAGCCTCCGGAGTAGCTGGGACTACAGGCACCCGCCACCTCGCCCGGCTAGTTTTTTGTATTTTTAGTAGAGACGGGGTTTCACCGTGTTAGCCAGGATGGTCTCGATCTCCTGACCTCGTGATCCGCCTGTCTCGGCCTCCCAAAGTGCTGGGATTACAGGCTTGAGCCACCACGCCTGGCCTAGGTTTCAGGTTAAAGATATGTCTGTACCCACCCGCTCCCACTATTACATCTCTCATTGTCTTGTGTAGTTTCTTTCATAACACTCATTCCAGATTTATTTATTTGCTTAATGGCTGTTTTTCCCATTATTAACATTTCACCCCATGATGATAGGAAGAGCATCTTTGGGGTTTTTTGTTTCCCCCACACTGTATCTTCAGGCCATAGCATAGTGCCTGGCATATAGTGGGTGTTCGGTAAATACATAAATATTTGCTAAATTGAATAGCTGCTAAGCAAACAGAGTAAGTAAAAAAGGCAAACAAATCACTCCAAAAGCATAGCAAGTCGGATCTGTTTAATAAAAATAACTTCCCTGTTTGTAGAGAGTACCATAACTGCACAGATATTTCCAAGTAATCTAAGAAAGTTCTGCTAAATAAGGCAGATAATGGTGTAGTCCATTTTGAAAGCAGTTAGAAACTTTGTTGGTCTGAAGAGGGAAGACTTCCGAATTTGGAGACCCAGATATTCATTCATTCAAATTTTATGAAGCACCACTAAGTTCCAGGTCTATGCACTAGGGATCTATCCATGAAGCAGAAGAATCCTTCCCTCATAGAATTTATATTCTCTACTAAGTGACTCCTTCCCCCAAAGACTCTGAAAAACTCAAACTGTTACTATATAATCATTTGAAGCTCATACTGGGAAAATCTTTGTGGAACTAAAGTCTACAATTAACTTTCATTTTACTTTTTATTATTTTTTCTTGCAGAGTATCATTTTTTAAAATTTGTTTGGATTTTTATGGATCGTTTGCTATTTTTTTCTAAATATTCCAACAAATCTGTTAAAGACTTATTTATACTTTATCCATATGCTCAGACAACTCAAATGATTTCTATCGTTTCATTTTTTCCCCTGGATGCCTTCCTCCTGCAACTCTCTGCCCTCCAACTCCAAGCTGTGCATGGCCGGTGTCCTGAGACTTCACTTTGCTGCTCTCTTGTGTAGGAGCTCCTGTATCTTGAGTCCCATGGTTTCCCCCTTGGTAGGTTTCTCATTTATTTTGCTAATGAATACCCTCCAGCAACTGCCTAATAGAGGAAGCAAAGGACTACTTCTTGACATTGTATATTAAAATTATGTTTATTCTACTTTCACATTTGATTGATAGTTTTGGTGGATATAGTTTTATTTTTTGAAAATAATTTTCCCTCCAAATTTTGAAGGTATTGCTCCAAAGTCCTCAGCATCCAGAAGAACTATTGAGAAGTCTGAAATGATTTTGATTAATAATCCTGCATATATGATCCTTTTTTATTCTTTCGGGGGCTTGTAGGAAATGTGGCGGTAGCTTTGGCATGGGGGCTTTTTTTTCTTTCTTTTTAAAAATTTGATTGTGTGGCTCTTTTCAATCCAGAAAAGTGTGTTCTCCCATATTAGAAAAGTTTTCTGTGATTCTCCTTGGTAGCCTCTCTTCTGACTTCATTTTCTAGAACACTTTAAAAAAATCAATTGTTGGGCCTCCAGATTGTCTCATTTTACTAACTTTTCTTTCAAATTTTCCATATGGATGTGTTTTAGTTCTATGAGTGGATAATTGTATCCTCTAAGACTTCTTTTGAATATTGCATTTTGGTTACTCATAAGTTCTCGGAACTTTTTCTTCTCTTCTGATCATTCTTTTTTCACAACACATTTTTATTATTTAATGATCACAATAACTTTTACTATCTCTATGAGGATATTCATTAAATGATTTCCTTTAAAAGTGTTGTTTCATTTAGCCTTTTCCCTAACAAACTAATTCAAAACTTAAAGGGTTAAAACAACAATTTACTGTTCCTCATTATTCCATGGATTGATTGACTGACTGGCTTTTTTTTTTTTTTTTTTGCTGGTCTTGTCCGTGCTCACTCAAGTGGGCGCATTTGGTAGGCAGGTTGGCCCAGGGAGAGGGCTGTCAAGGATGTCTTTCATCCAGGTTACTTCTTAGCAAGATGGTCTCAGGTGCAATGGAACTTTATTCTTCAGGAAGGAAGAAAATTATTCTTACTCAATTTTTAGTGTTAATACAGTTAGTATTGTTAACATAAGTGAGATCAGTGAATGGGACAGTCAGTCTGAGTCTCTTATGTGTGGCGCTTCTTATACTTTATGTAAATTAAAGGAAGCTTCTTTTTACCATCAAGGGCATTTGCACCCATTTTACAAAATATTTATAAGAATCCATATGTTTTGAAATAAAGAAGGAGTCAGGAGACCTGGATTCTGAAGATTTGCTGAATAAATGCATCTGCCATGAACTGATGATGTTACTCTGAGTCATTTGATTCGATTGTCCTAGATATTTTCATCTGTGAGACAAACATTTTTAATTCAGTTACCTGTAGCCTCTCTTTCACCTCCAGAGTTCTATTGCTTTTATAATGATGCTACTATTTCAAATTACTCTAGAAGTTAAATTCAGTGCCTCAGAGGATAAGTGTATGAGTAAAAAACTTCATGCCCTTCAGTAAAAGCTAATTGGCTGAACATCTTCACAAGAGTTGTTTCTGGCCCCACCTGGATCCTGAGCCCCCAAATCTTATTTACAGCATCCACCTACCCCACCCTCGCCCTGTTTATAATGTTATTTTTTTTCCTGTGTTATATACAACTTGTCAGTTTTATGTTTCATTCAATATGAAGTCCTTAGTTAATGACACAACTTCCATTTCAACATCATTTCTTTGGAAAATATATTTACGGAGGTCTGGGAAAACTGTGATTAAACAGAGAAGACAATTTGTATATGTATCTATTGTTTATTTTACCGAAAAATACTATTAGTTTGTGAGGGCTGCCATAACAACATATCACAGACTGGGTGGCTTTAACAACAGAAACTTATTTTCTCCCAGGTTTGTTTGGGGGCTGGATGTCTAAGATCAAGGTGTCAGCAGTACTGCTTTTTCCTGAGGCCTCTCCATGGTTAGCAGATGGCCACTGTGTCCTTGCATGATTATGTCCCTGGTATCTCTTCTGTAGCCAAATTTCCCCTTCTTCCCCTCCCTCTCCGCTCCCCAGACAGGGTCTTGCTCTGTCACCCATGCTGGAGCAAAGTGCAACAGCATGACTCACTGCAATCTTCAACTCCCTGGCTCAAGGAATCCTCATGCTTTAGCCTCCCGAGTAACTGGGTCTACAGGCACACGCCCCTGCACCCAGCTAATTTTTTATTTTTTGTAGAGACAGTTTTTCACTATGATGCCCACGTTGGTCTTGAACTCCTGGGTACAAGTGATCCTCTTGCCTTGGCCTCCCAAAGTGGGATTTGGATTACAGATGTAAGCCAGTGTGCCTATCCTAAATGTCCTCTTCTTATAAGGGCACCAGTCAGATTACATTAGGACTCATTGTAACAGCATCATTTTTACTTTATCACTTCCTTAAGGCCCTGTCTCCAAACACGGTCTCATTCTGAGATACTGGGGGGTTAGGGTTGTAACATTTAAACCTTGGGAGGACATATTGTGGCCATAACAAATACTTAACATATTCATATTTATTTGTCAATTTTGATTAGGTCACATTTAATATTTGAAAACGATGTCATTAGAAATAATTGATTTTTTTACATTTAAAAATGAATGCACCTAGAAAGAAGTCTGGATCAAGATTTGTATTTGTGGCTAGTCCAGGTCCAAAAATGTTGCTTTCAGTTTGTCCAATTACAATCTATTCAAGTCAAAAATGAAAGACAAATTTCTATCTTAAAACCATTGAACTTATCTTTGGAACCAATTCCTTATCTGTAAATAAAGTTATTAGATTACAATAGCACCTCCCCTATCAGAAATCAGAATCTCTAAGGTTGAGGTCCATATTTTTAACAGCACCTTGGTGATTTGGATGTACATGTGACCTTGGGAGTCATTAGATTAGACAAAACAGTGATACCTAAATATACTCATAATAAATTACTCATTTAAAAAAATAAAACAGTAGAAATACACATCTAATCTCTTCTATCTCAATGGAAGTATACCAATTCTACTTCTCTGCTTTTCTACACTGAAAGAGAAAACAGAACTAAGTGTTAGCTGGAAATGGGATTTCAGTGGAGTTGCCAGGTAGTTGTTCTAAAGCAGCATAAAAAACATTGTATATTAAAACAATAGTACACAAAATGAATTTTTAAATATTGTAGTTATTTAATGTGGAGTTTTGAATTAAGTAAAGAGTACAATTTTTCTAGAATAATTATTGGTTTGTTTTCTGAAGTGATGTATTCTGTAGATAAGTAGTTCTATAACTGTCCTTTCCATAGACACTTGAGTGGGCAATGCAATATAGTATAATAGGTAAGAATGTGGGCCTAAATGATGTAAACCATTGGCTACTACAAATGAAAAAAAAAAAGAATACTTTGAGCCAATAGCTGTTATTAATTATGCCTTTAACTAGTTCTATGCTTGTAAATCCAGACATATGTGAAAACATGCACATTTAAACTCATACATTTCTAAATTATTTTGGTGAACTCCTCATGGATGTTAGAATTATAGAGCTTTCTGGGTAGAATATAGCTTAGAGGACATTTAATCCAACTATTTTATTTACAGGAGAGAAAACAGGCACAGAAAATTGTGAGTCATCTAAGGTAACCCACAATCGAGATTCTTTTTCTTTTAAACTCACTTTGTCTTGTATGCCATTCTTCCTTGGTCTGGAGCCTTGATTTTTGAAGATTGCTAAAATATATATATGTGTTTTATATATGTATATATGTGTGTGTGTGTATATATTAAGTACAAGTATGTATATGCTATACTTTTATTAGGTACAGATATATATTTATTCACTCAGCAAATCTTTAGAACCCAAGTCTCCTGACTCCTTCATTTTACCACATATGAGTTTACCAATATTTTATAAAATGGGTGCAAATGCTTTTGCTGATAAACAAGGAAGCATGTAATTTACATAAATTGTAAGTACAGCAAACAAAAGATTGAACTTACTGTCCCATTAACTTACTTCACCTAAGTTGAAAATACTATAATAATATTATGGATTGAAATAATTTTCTTCTCCCCTCCCTGCACACATATATGTGTGTGTGTGTGCGTGCAGGGAGGGAAAAGAAAATTATTTCACATGTATTATATATATATGTGTGTGTGTTACCAATAAAACAAGATAAAATAAAATTACAGATCAGAAGTTCCAAATGGGTAACCTGCAATTAGGCTTTGCTTGTTGCACACTGTTAAAATATTTTCCATATTAGTAGTCAGTATTTGAAACGTGTGAGATTTCATATAAAAATACACATTAAAAACATTTTCTGAAAAATAAAAACAACCTAGATCTGGCAATCCAGAGCCCACATATCTTCATGGTAACCATCAGGAGAAAGCGGGCAGCAGTTGCCCCTCCTCAGACAGGGCATTTGCCTTCCAGTTCACCTTGGACCTCCCATTGAGTCCACAAGGCTGAGACCAAGGGCCAGTTCTCTTTGTTCCTCACTCCTTCACTCTTCTTTTTCTGACAGAGTTAACAGGGACTGGAAATATTTCTTATACTCACGGGTCTTTCGAAATTAGGGGAAAAAAAAGAACATATTTCAGAGAAAAAAAAATGTTCCTTCACATCTCCCAGTAATTCATTTAGATTTTGCATCTAGTGCTTAGGTCCTTTAAGTGTACAATGCATGCCAAAGTGCAATGGATTCAACCTTTCTTCTACATCATCACGCTGGAGGTCAGCACAGGCTCCCATTAGTAACAGTGACGATACTTTAAGATGGGTGGTGGGGGGTGCCTGAGGAGAAATATGTTAGCATTGTAGGCAGGTAAAGGCAGAGTGAGTGAAGCCTGAAAAATTCCTCTCCACTTTTGATCTACTTCTCTGGGAAGGATCCACTTTCCCCCTGCTCTTTCTATTTAGAAATTACTGTCCTCTCGTATCACTTTAAAATAGAATTTCAGCTCTAAAACTCCCCTTTATATATAATGTAAAACTGAATATCTACTTCTAAACTGGATACTCTATTGTGTGTTTAATTTTATTAGTCATCATTAGTATATACATGATCTCTTACACTAAATTCACTTTTTAAATGTTCCTAACATTTTTTAACTCTTTGATTTTGGAGAAATTCCTTTGCTTTATTAAAAAGAAAGAATAAGCTTATCTAAGTGAAAAAATCAGCATCGACTATATTGAAAGTTTCTGGAGATAATATAAACCATAAGATCAAAAGATGAATGACTAAGGGAAGATCCAAAATTCAGTAGGCATGACCTGGAAAGCTCAATTAAAATTACAAAATAAATACTCTTAACGATCCATACCACCAAACCACTATGAAAGCATTTCCTAGGTTAGAAAACTGAGCTTTCACAACTCATAGAAATAAATACCTTTGCTAATTTCCTCAGTTGTCTTTCGTTTAACAGAGCCCAGGATGCCATTAATGTCATTGCACTGGAAGGAAATTCCAAGTATTCCATGAAAGTTCATATTCAGTTGAACTTCAGATAAACCATTTTTTTTAAAAGCAAATATAAAATAAAATAACCATTACCAGATTTAACTTTTTATCTTAGAACAGAATGCTGAGAATTAATGGCCTGGAAGTCAAAATCGATATTCAGTGAAGCCTAACTAGTTAGGGGTGAGATTATTCAAAGAACTACCTTCAAAGTTTTAAACATTCCCTCATCAGCTCATGACATTAAAACCTGTACCTTTCTGTTGACGATCTCTCAGAGTAGCAAATCCCTTTAATAGATCCTGTATCTGGGCATATAACAATTAAATTGCTTTCAGCTCAACTGTTTGCTTTTAAATGAATTGAGAATCTTTGATTATATATAAATTCAAGAAGACAATGGTTACTTATAAACAAAGTAAATTGACCATTCCAAAATTATTTTATTTTTCTTCTTTTAACTAAAGTTGTTTGGGGGTGGTAGACTGGCTAGCAGCTGAGAATTCTTCAAGTTAACCATCTATGTTAGAAATAAATTGCAATTTTTGCCCAAATAATAAATGTCTCAAAGTCCTTGCTGGAAGTTACAGAAAAAAATAACAGAAACAATATTAACTGTTACTTAAAACTACCTGACTAATTAGGTATAACACAGACAATAGTAGCAGAGCTGGGCATGGTAGCTAAGTTGTCAGGACAGATTCCTGAGTCCAGGGAACCAGAAGAGGGCTAGGAGCAATTCATGCAAAGGTTTTTGGCTTGTTTGTTCTTGCTGAAGGGCTTGAAAAATCTTTTTCCCTAAACTTATTTCTTGAAGCTCTGAATTCAACTTCAATATTAATTAGAAAGGGTAACGTTATTATTGAAGCCATAGAACACTGGAGGTGGAAGTGTGGCTATAGGTAACTGAATTAAAACTTCTGTCTTACAGATGAAAGTATCCAGGTGAAGGGAATTTAATAACTCACTTATAGTAACACCATCGGTTCATGGCAGGTACATTCATTAAGCAATCTTTAGAACCCAAGTTTTCTGACTTCTTCATTTCATTGCATCTGATGTCCTTATGCGTATTTTATAAAATGGGTACAAATACTCTTGCTGATAAACAGGAAATTTTCATGTAATTTACATGAAGTATACACACCACACACAGAAGATTCACATTTATCGGTCCCATTAACTGACCTCACCTAAATTAAAGATACTGTAATAACACTAAACGTTGAGTAAAAGTAATTTTCCCTCTCCCCCGTGCTTAGAAATGATTTGTAGAACTTATTTGGATGATAGGTATCCAGTTAAAAGGAGGAAAATTTGAACAACTACCTTCTTCCTAAGCTATATGTAAAATTATGACTTTGTCCTAGTGTGATCCTCATCTACATGCATAGTTTTCCTCAAAGTCATCTTTTATATTTATCACCATGGAAGAATGGTTGCTGCCCTGGATATGTGCCTGACCACCATGAAAATGGCAGATGCATTTCCAGAAATTACATCTTGAATTTTTTTCTTTGTATTTTCTTATTGCCATTCATGCTGACAATTAGAATAGTAAGAGCCACTTTTTAAAGTAGCAAAGTCCTGATTCAGAAGTGAAATTCTATAAAGCTCTTCAAATAGTTCACATGGTTTGAAAAAATTAAGCCAGCTCAATGGAGTGGAAGTGTTACTCCCTCACTCCCTATGGTTTCTGAAAAGCCATTAGCAACACATGTATCCTTTGAAGCATTTATGCTAACATTATTTTCTTTGGTTTGTTTCCCAGTCCTGCTGCCTTTCTTATAAATAACACTCGCAAAGAGAAACTTAACTGCACATAATGAGGAGAAAAGTTGTCTGGTTCCTTTGTGGCGTTACGGTTGCCAAATGGCTAAGAGGATGACCAGCAATTGTACACTCAGCCAGTGGGGCAGAGAGACAAAACCATGGTGTCAGTATTGACCCTCACAGAAGCTTCATACCCGGAAGGTGCACATTTGAAATGCTACATAATGCTGTTTCTGTGAATACGCTTTTGGAAAGCTGCATTTAAAATGTGCATATATGTACCTATACTTCAGTGTGAGAGATGGTGATTCAGTTTTTCATTTGCCCACCTTCCTTCCACATATTTAACATAACCATGATTTGTTAATAGTATTACTTTTCACCACTCACTATTGTGTCTTATCTCTAGAACTTAACATTCATTTTTATTAAAATCATTTCCAGTAGGGAAAAACTAGGTCATATGCCATGCCAGGACCAAGACTTGAAATGAGATTTGACATAACTCATGAGCCATATTTTTTATGTTAATCAATTAGAATTTTGAAGAATGAATCTTCTCCAGCAGAATGTGTTAATGCAGCTATTCTAGGGAAAAGAGTAAAAAGACAGTGCTTCTAGGAAGATTGCTTGGGAGGACAATCAAGTGATGTCCCTGCGTGTTAAGACGTTTGAAGACATTGGGACCAGAAGATGCAAAGACTTTATGGAAGGGTAGGAGCACCCAAATAAAAGAGGGCAAGAACAGGACAGACCAACTGTGTTAAAATGAATGAGTTTCTCATTACCAGGAATACTGTCATTGACATGAGGATGCAATTATAATAATCATATTTGGATGCACTAGACATTTCTTCAGACAAGATTACCTTTGAAAGTCACAGAGTTGCCTTTCTCAAAAGGAGGCAACAAGAATAGATGAAGAATGATTTTATGGTGTATTTATGTTGACTTGAGTAACATCAACCTCTGTTCTACTTACTGTAATTTTTCTACCCAAAATATGTATAATAATGACATGGTAGTAACACAATTGCTGGATGAGGGAAAAAAACAATGAGGAATAAAAATGAAAGAAAAATTGAAAAGGGGTAAAATAAATAAAAGTATTTTTTGTTTTTAACTACGTTGTATTTCATTTGAATAACTATCACTAAGTAAACAATAAAACAAATTTTGTAAGTATTACTTCAATAAATCCCTTCCGAGTACATTTATGTCATTAAAACCTAACAATAATTTCAGTTGTTTCTTTCGTTTCCAGAAAGATGCGAAAATGAGCAGAGATTAGTTAATGACTTGGCCAAAGTCTCCTTGTTAATGAAGATAATAAAAGAAAATGTATGATCTCATTGATTTGTATCTCATAAAACCAGATCCCATGTTTTTTTAAGTCACAGCAAAATATACTTCCTTCTAATGTTTATATGTATCACAATATATATAAGACATTTAAGTTTAGCGTGAAACAAAAATTAAAAGAACTCCACAAAAATCAGGGACGAGAAAAGGCCATTTAGAAAGTCAGGCCTTGTAAGGATCCTGTCATACATCCAGGTGTATTGCCCAGATGGCACAGGTATAAAACCTATGAAATGGGAAAAATGAGATCATGCGTGCCATTATGACTGTTCCACATCTATAATACATTTATCCCAAGAGGCAGTTGTACAGCTGTTAACATATATGGGCTTGTATTTTCACCTGTACTTGCAAAGATATTTAAGATTTATGGTGATGGGTATCTTTCCTCTATAAAGACTGCAAAATAAGGAAATTTACCAAGGGTATAATCAGGTGATGAGATGTATTTGCCAAGGATTATTACAGCAAATGAATAAGTAAGATAGTAAGGCTTCTTCGTCATAGGAACCAACTACAGAAGAAGTAAAAATAAAATTTTTGTTACTTAGTTGGTTTATTCTGTTATTGTGTTGTCTTTCATTAACTGTACTGCAGAAGAAATGGAAACATTTTCAGAGGAAAGGCATTTAAATATACATATAACTTGAAACCACTTTTTGAGCTCAAAGTAAGAATTTTTCAACCATAAATGGCAAAAACTTTTTTCAGGGGTAAGTTATGATATTGCTATTGCACAATTTTAGTTAAAAACATAATTTTACCAGTTTGCATGGTTTTAAAGTGATGTATGTTGAAACTTGCTCTTAAAAAGTCTTTTCAAATATATACTGGTGGTAGTATTAGTTCCCATTCTTGCTATAACAGCCACAAACTTAGTGGCTTAAAGTAACACAAATTTATTATCTTATAGAGATTAGACGTTGAAATGGGTTTTAGCTGGGTAAAGTTAATGTGTCAGCAGGGCTGTGTTCTAGAAGATAATTTGTTCTCTTCCCTTTTCCAGTTTCTAACAGCCACCTGTATTTCTTGTCCCCTGGCCCCTTTTACCATCTTCAAAGCCTGAAGCATGGCATCTTCTAATTTCTTTCTGACTTTGCTGCCTCCCACTTTTACTCTTAAGGATCCTTGTGATTATATTAATCCCACCTTGATCATCCAGGATAATCTTCCCACCTCAAGATCTTTAACTTAATCACACTTGCAAAGTCTCCTTTGCCATGTAAGGCAGACATTTGTGGGTTCTGGAGAGTAGGATGTGGACCTCTTTGGGAGGCCATTCTGCCTACCACAGAGAATGAATACATTTTACTTTCTTATGAAAAATTGATTTATCAGCACTATCACCTTTATATCCTAGCTGAAATTTTAAAAACTTGAAGTATATGTTCTATCTCAGTATCACAAATTCAGTATTGAATTCTAAATCCTATGCGATGGGTGACATATTTATAATGGTCAAAAGTGTTTGTTAGACGATGAAAAACAGTTCTCAGGAAAGAGAGCAATGTGTTCAGATTTTAGCTCTTCTCTCCATCATAATCACAGAATTAGAATTCAGCAAGTGCTAGGCAGAATATCAGTGTTCTTTAAGAGATGCTTTCTCTCTTTTTTTGCTTAGAAGCTCCAATGATTATCAGGAAATAAATCAACTGTCAGCAGTCATAGACAGCTATTTAAATCTGAGGTTTGAATGTCTTAATTGGTGCATTAAAAGTTAAAGAGCCAAAGTCATGTTAGATACATAAAACTATATGCATAAACTATAGTACAGTATTCCATGGTTAAGAAAGCATCACATTGTTTTCTGCATTGAATTATCTTGAGACTTTTACTTGGAAAAAATTAGGAAAACTAGAATTAAAATCTTAGGAAATTTTGCAATACAAAGCAATTGTCCAATTGTCTATGGCAAATTGAAAACACTCAAAATTAGCAAACAAAAAGCATGTCTGTTTTTAGGCATTGTAATTATACATCAAAATTGTCCTTTAGAGTCCCTGATCTGAGAATCCACAGTTGTTTACATTCAATGTAATGAAGCTTAATATACTTTCTTTTTTATTTAACATTTTTGGACCAAATAATTTATTTTTCCAAATGGGCATGTTAAATATTGGAATCATCTTACTTTTTGGAATCTGTATGGACTTTGAGATCATTATGATAAGACTTTGCAACATAGAATTCTTTAGGTTTCCTTTATGTTATTTAAAACCACAATCATTAGGGGGCAATTAATATGGATATGAGTTATTTGTGCTATAGAGTGAGTTGCTAAGAAAGAGATCCTACTCATCCATTAGATATACAATTAGTTTTGGACAATGTAATTCCTAAATTCTAAAATCTCCTTTAAAGTCCATTAAAATGTACTATTGTCCCAAACTAGTTAGTTTCACTAAGTCACAGTTTTACAACCTATCCAATTAATGAATAAGAGCCTTACTTATATCCAATAAAACTATCTCTGTCTATATTTCCATGTTATTGTGAAGTATCATGCAGAAACTTAATTTATAGAACAGATTGTTATTTTAAATATTATTTTAGGGTAGTAAATAATCAGTGAAATCTTGAAAGTTATAAGAACTTTAAATTTTGTAAACTATTTTTTAAAAAGCATTATTTATATCTTGTCAAAGATAGTAAATATGGTGTTAAATGGGTTCTTAAGTCAAATTTTGATTTAATAATGGAAGTAGCAACTTTTTCTCCATTTTTAACAGAGGTAATTATTCATTTCACAAAAATGCTTTTTGTATTCAAGTTTCCCCATAAACTAAAGATGTTTAAGTGTGGAATATTCCCATGCCAACTACTCAATTAAAAATGTGTGGGTTATCTATTTTTGGGATAATTTATGTCAATTTTAAAATCCTGGGTTAATTAAATTTGACCCCACGTCCCAGCATGTTATTGGATATTTGTTTAAGGAATGCAAATAAGTTTAAATCTAATCTTAATATTAACCACTGCTTATGTAATTAAAAAGTAGAATCGACAAGGAGGAAGAAAGGAATGCATTTTAAGTATACACATGCATACATGAAATGTCTGTGATAATCCGTAATATGCCCTCCTACGTGTGTGGATAATTTTTAAAGTTGGTGAAATGGAGTTGTCACTGGTTATTTTTATAATTACTTAAAAGCAAATTTTTAGAACTTTAAAAAAATGTTTTCCTGACCACAAGTGCTCAGTAGACTATATTGCAATTAAACATAATATTTTTATTACAAAATACCAACTTTACTTCCCCAGTGTTCTGTAGCTACTAGAATATTACCTCCAGTTCTTATGGGGGCATATTTGTTCTCTTTAGAATAGCCAGAGAGCAGAACTGATTATCAAGTGAAGAGTTGCAACCACTCTGCAAACATTCCCTGACTTTGCAGTGTAATAGTTACATATTTTAGAAAATCATGCATTGCTTTATAAAATGATTTAAAGCAATTGCTTCCCAATATATTTTATTCTATTTTAAAATATTAATTTGAATGTATCCAATAGCACATTTTAGTTTCATATTCTCACTTGTCTACTGGATTTATGACAGTCTTCACATTTTAATCATACACATGCTATCTTTTCAAATTAAACTTTTTAGCAACATTATTTAATTTTTAAATACACTTATTCCCAAAATTGAAAGTTTTAAAATATTATATATCTATATAGATATATATAATAATGCTCTCACTAAATTTAGAATAGCCATTGAATATTGCAACATGTTGGCTACCACCTTCTTTTAAGTAGGTGATATGAACCATGACATTACAATCTTAAAACTGTAACAAGAATGAGTTATGTTTGTACTATTTCCCATTCTCATTATATTCTTTGTCACACAATGAATTAATGTTGTGCCATTTTCTATTCTCATTACAATCTTTTCCTTATGAATTGGGTATCAGAATTTTAATGTCTTTTGTAATCTGTGAAATATAGTAGTATGTTTTGTTATACTACTATGACCTTGCTAATATTTTGCATTTTGATTGGTTAGCCCAAGCTGTAATATACAGGGTAAGGTTAGAGTGATTGGCCAATGAAATAATTCTTATTGTTTTTGACTGTTTTAATAAAATGCGTTTAAGAAATATTTTTGAAACCTTAATTTTTACACGCTTAAAAAATGATAACCTTGGGATAACAGGCAAGTAAATTTCGGTTTAGAAACCATATAGTGACTTTTCCACATAAATTGAGTGTAATGTAGATTATTTCAGATTATAGGAAAATGTTAAAAATGTGTATTCCTGCAGATTTCATCGCTCTTTTATTTACTCTTTTTCTGGTTTGAATGCACATAAATGTTCATAACAAAATGGTTTCATTGTTTTGTCTATGTCTTTATCAACACCTTCCTGTCAGCTGGTCATTTGAAAAGTTATACTGATGCTAAATATTTATTTTGCTCTGTGAGATTTGCTATTATTGTTATATGTTGTAAATTTAAAATCTTGTCTTATATTTCCTCAGGTTATAAAGTATTTCTGTACAATTTCCAATAAAATAATATTTTTAAGAGAAGGATTTTGAGATAAGTAAAATCTAGATTTTTCTGACCCCTAAGCTGCTTTTATAAGATTGTTTCTAACTGACTTGTCACATTTATATTTATACCTTCACTTGTCCTAACCTTGTTTGGAAATAGATGTTCATAGCATGGAAATACTTGATATATGAGATTGGCTGCTTTTGGAAGAAAGTATATGACTGACAGGTATATTGCTATATATTTGGGGGTTTGAAAACAATACATAAAGTTACAGAGGAATAAACAAGGCAAATACATGGGCAGTTGGACGTGAAAATTGTAACTAATGCAAGGTGTCTTATTAGAGCATTAATTTATACAATGCATTCTAACTGCTTTTGGGGAGTAGGACTACAAAAATGGTAGAACCATAGATGGAGAAAGGGAAGATAAAATACCAGTTCAGTAAACTCTGATGGTCTCATGTTTTAATGAGTGCCCAGACCACTTGGAAGTTATAGGCAAGTTCTCAGCATATTATAGACACTAAGAAATTCATCAAAATTTTGTCTTAAGTTATTGTTCAAACAAGTATTCCATTGGTCCATTCTGTTTCATTAAATAGGATATTAGTGACAGTCTTTTCATGGTGAAATGGAAGTATCCAAGAGTGTTTTTTATTTCTAGAGTACCAGTTTTTGAAAGTTGCTTATAAATATTAAAATAAGTTGTTTCATTTTAAAAATTACCTTCTTTTTCTGATTCAAATACAAAAATCTGTATTTTGGTACTACATTTTACAACCTGTAATTGTTCTTTTCTTCATCCAGTCATTAAAAAACACTTATGTGTGATTATTTCTACTGAATGTAGAGCTATATATTGTAACTTCTAATGCATTGATCAATTTTATTAATAAGAAAGAGTGATCTGTTGCTTAAGAATTGAAACTATTATCTTTATGTCATTTATATACACAGCAATTTCCAGTATTCATGTTAGCAAAAACAAACCTTTCCCAAAGGCTTATGATGGCACTTGCAAAATATAAAAGAAAAAGATTCAGAGATGAGAAAGTTCGTTTTATTCACAATCTACTCTAAACCTGCTGTGTCAAATCTGAGAATTTCCTTACTCTTTGGGAGAGTAAAAGAACTTTATCACGCTTAAACATCTTTAAGTGTGCATGAGGGTACTTCTTTCTAGTAAATCTTTTATTCAGCAAATCATCCATTCTTCAGAAATAATGTAGATTTTTACAGCAATTACGAGTTTAAAGTTTGGCTTCACATATTTTAATGGCTTTTATTGTTTATACTTGGAGTGCTCTAGTTTGCTGA
The DNA here is from genome assembly GCF_009764315.1 of Trachypithecus francoisi. Classification (NCBI taxonomy): domain Eukaryota; kingdom Metazoa; phylum Chordata; class Mammalia; order Primates; family Cercopithecidae; genus Trachypithecus; species Trachypithecus francoisi. Next base: position 43,691,091 of record NW_022681463.1, read on the forward strand.
ATTCTGTTAAAAATAGTGCAGGTATCTTGTCTATTTTTCTAACTTCAAAATATCTTTGATATGCAATATTTATTTTAACCTTTTTTTTTTTTTTTTTTGAGACGGAGTCTTGCTCTGCCACCCAGGCTGGAGTGCAGTGGCCAGATCTCAGCTCACTGCAAGCTCCGCCTCCCGGGTTTACGCCATTCTCCTGCCTCAGCCTCCCGAGTAGCTGGGACTACAGGCGCCCGCCTCGTCGCCCGGCTAGTTTTTTGTATTTTTAAGTAGAGACAGGGTTTCACCGTATTAGCCAGGATGGTCTCGATCTCCTGACCTCGTGATCCGCCCGTCTCGGCCTCCCAAAGTGCTGGGATTACAGGCTTGAGCCACCGCGCCCGGCCTATTTTAACCTTTTGTATTGGCATTTATCATTCACTGTTTAAACATTTTAAAGTAAATGATGTCACTTTGTTGTCTTCCTTTAAATTTTAAACATCATAAGGGTTTATTACCACATTTTTCCTTGTTCATTTTTGAATGGCACTTAAGTTTTTTCATTTCCTTCCATGTTGACATTTCATTAAATAAGTTTCTAGATTTTTTCAGAGATCAACATGCCTAAAAAACAGTTGTCACAAACAATTTCTTATACTTTGCTGATGAAAAAAATATTGGCTAATTTAAAAATCAAATCCATGCAGCAAATGGAGTAGTAAAGAGAAATTAAAGTATAATAATGGACAAATCAAGTCATACTCAGATCTTCATTAAAACGTAATTTGCAGGATAACCTCAAGGTGCCTCAACAGTTATAGTAACATCTAGGGATCAAGCTATTCAATAATAATACTTGTTCAAGTTGTCCTATATGATTAAGAGATAACAAATTGTCATGGTATCTTGCTTAGTCTCGCTTAAGGCCAAATTTTGCCCTCTGGCTTGACCTCAAGATTTCCATGAACTCTAACAAAACTCATGAACACACATCAAGGAAATAATTTATTTTCAATGGAATAAAGAGAAAGTGAAAGCATTGTGTGGCTGCTGCCTTTTAGGTAAATAAGCATATATGGTGATTATCTAAAGTCTAACACTGACTTAACTAAGCCATGTTTTTCTAGATTGCATGCCTAAATAGTGATGAGATTTAACATGGTGTTTATCTGTTTGTATTCTGCTAAAAGAAAAATGGCTAAAATTTCAAAGATTAACTTTAGTGGTGAAGGATTAATTATATATATGCATGTTCACCATGGGTCATGATGGATTTTTCTCACCAGATTAGAAAATAGTAAGTTTAATTCTCATGAATGTTAATAAAGCCAGCATTTTTTAGTTTTTTTTCTTCCTGCCAGCCACTCTTATTTTATATACACGATTAATGAATTTTCACAACAATTATCCAAAGTAGGAGCTATTGCTTTTGCTCTTTTACAGATGAGGAAACTAAAGCATAAAAAGAAGTAATGTAAATTTCCCAAGGGTACACAATAAATAGGTGGTGGATATGAACTTTGAGCCCAGATAATGTGGCTTCAGAGCTCTTGTTCTTAACCATGAACCCACCTTCCTAAATCAAGAAAATATGTCAATGGTAAAGCTGTTTTGCTGTTTGTAGTATCAGCTGAAAAAGACCGGATACATTATTTCCAAATTCAGGGATCTGTGCCTTTAAGGAATTAAATGGCCACTACACCAAACCACATGTAATTCCCCAAATACGTTTAATTAGGAAAATATTTTTTGAAATATTTCCTAGTATATTTTCCCCTCTCAGCGAACATCTTTTTTTTTTTTTCCTGCAGTCTTGCAGTCTTGCAGTCTTTCTCTTAAGGCAAAGATGAGCGAATATAAAGAAAATAATAAAAATAATACAAAGGAAATCCTTCTTTAACAGGAAGGGTATAGAGAGCCTTCTTTTCATCTAGGAGAAAGAGAGAGAGCAGGACAATCAATTTTCTGGGAATGTCTTGTTTCCTGACCCCTCCACCCACTCCAGTGAAGTCTGTCAAACAATGAGAATGTTTTGAAGTAATTCCAGAGCTAATTCCTCTGGACCTCAAGATCATACACTGAGAAAATTTCAAGTTATCTGATTCAGTCCCCGTACCAATACGTGGGCCTGAATCCAAGCAGAAATAGTGGCAGGGCGAGGTAGAGAGTGTGAGAGAGGCTGCCATCCCTTATTTCTCATGGCCTCCAAATGTCATGAAAGAGATTCAGAGGTTGTCATGGGATGCTACGAGAGTCTCAGAGAGTATCTGAGTGTGTCAGCCAAGAGAAAGCCACCATGTGGCGGCGCGAAGGCAGGTTCTCCAAAATCATTGGCCAAATGAAGACAGAGTTGAATTTCAGGGGGCTAAGCCATGTCGGGGCGCTGCGGGAGGAACAGCTGCTTTCTCCAGGAGCCACACTCACACACACTACACCATACAAAAAGAATTCCCACAAGTTACTGCAGCTGGATGACATCCAGATATCAGTCAATGAAATGACATCTCAAGTGGAGATCAGTAAAAGCCTGTAGAGAAGGACCACACAGAGGCAGGACACCCCTTCCTTCCACAGTGAAATTACATGAGCTTTCCTTGTGCCATCTGGAGGCTACCAGAGGAGAAACAAAGATGAAGAAGGGTGAAGAAACCTTGACATATACAAGCTTCTCCAAAGAGACCCAGTTTATGTCAAGGCAGCGGTGCTTATTTAGAACCTCAGTATTCTTTCTACTGCCCAGTGAAAATGGCAGGGGAGAAAGGATGTGTCCAGAGCAAAAGAAAATTCATTTAAAAAATTCTAAAACTTACATTTTTTGTGTGTTCTATAGTTGAGTAAATTCCTATCTGTTGCAATATACACTATGGTGGTTACTATACTTTGCATATATTGATATCTGCCTCTTAGAAGCCTATCCTTTCCCTCTTTCTCAATCTCCCTGCGCCCTTTTTTTGTTCATCTGTTGAAATTTGCTCCAAGTGACCCTTTGCCTTGTGCAAGCCTTCCAAAATCTCAGTTATGAAGCACACCTGACTTCAGTTCCCATAGAATCCTGAGTGTTCCTCTACCACTCTGTTTTATTATAATTTGTATTTTTACCTGTTTTCTCCCACTAGGCTATGAGACTATTGGAAGAAACCACGTTTTGTCCATCCATGTATCTCTACTCACTCACACAATACCAAGTAGAGCAAATGCAGATGAAAGATTGGAATTTTCAAATTATAGCAGTCTGTTAAAAATAAAAATTCCACATACATCTCCTTTTTGCCATAAGAATGATCACATTTGATTTTTCTCTCTTTTTTTTTGTAGGTAGATTAATGTTTTATTTTGAAAATACAGTGTCACAAATAAAGACTTCTAACTTTTTATTATTATTATACTTTCTGAGATACATGTGCAGAAAGTGCAAGTTTGTTACATAGCTATACACGCGCCATGGTGGTTTGCTGCACCCATCAACCTGTCATTTAAATTAGGTATTTCTCCTAATGCTCTCCCTCCCCTAGCCTCCCATGCCTCAACAGGCCCCAGTGTGTGATGTTCCCCTCCCTGTGTCCATGTGTTCTCATTGTTCAACTCCCACTTATGAGTGAGAACAAGTGGTGGTTGATTTTCTGTTCCTGTGTTAGTTTGCTGAGAATTATGGTTTCCGGCTTCATCCAGGTTCCTTCAAAGGACATGAACTCATCTTTTTTTATTGCTGCATAGTGTTCCATGGTGTACATGTGCCACATTTGATTTTTAAAAAGAACTTTTGAAAGTGTCTTTGGAATATTATGTAATAGGGTCACTCTATTAAAACTCTTCAGGTCAAGCAATATCGCTGTACCTGACCTTGTTTTTTGGCATGTAGAATGTTTGAACTAAAAGGAACACTGAGCATGAGAGTCTGTTGCTCAGACAGAGGAAGTGGGAATCACTCAAAAGATTACCCAGCCAAAAATCACAGCCTATTCATCTGGTGGCTGCAATAGCCGTTGTCCCCCTAGCCTCAGGAGAGCTGGCCAGCTCTTTTCTTTGCCCCTCTGTCCCAAGCAAAATTCACTTTTCTGAATTCCCCACAGCATGGCTTAGAGGGAAGCTCCTATACCACAGACCATACTTAAAATCCAGTGATGGTAGGCATATAGTTATATGTTGATTTTTAATATTAGGAACTCTCTGTCTTCAAAATATCAGTCTCTTTTTCTTTCTAAGATAATACATTTGGCAATCAAACTCTTTAGTGTTTATTTAACAAATCTTTGAGTAATTAAAGTACAATTATACCCTTTTGAGACTTTAAACTTGAAATAGAGATAGATATTTTGGGTACATGTGTATTTGGATTGAATATAGAGCCTGAAGCACTGTTGAAAAAAATCATCAAGCTTTAATAAACTTTACACATGACTTGATTGCAGTTGTACATCCAAAGAAAACAAATATAGTTCCTAATTAATTCACCTTAAAATAGCAGCTATTTGTTTAAAATAAGCCATTTAGTGAAACTTATAGATAACTATTTGTAGAATTTTTAGTGTGTGGCTTTGGTAAAATTTTAACTGTCATAAAGAGACTGCGTTTTAAAAAATTTGTGTTTGGCCGGGCGCGGTGGCTCACGCCTGTAATCCCAGCACTTTGGGAGGCCGAGGCGGGCGGATCACAGGGTCAGGAGATCGAGACCACGGTGAAATCCCGTCTCTACTAAAAATACAAAAAATTAACCGGGCTGGGTGGTGGGCGCCTGTAGTCCCAGCTACTCAGGAGGCTGAGGCAGGAGAATGGCGTGAACCCGGGAGGCGGAGCTTGCAGTGAGCAGAGATGGCGCCACTGCACTCCACCCTGGGCGACAACAGAGTGAGACTCTGTCTCAAAAAAAAAAAAAAAAAAAAAAAAAAATTTGTGTTTGCAGATCCTGTACTAGGACTTTTTCTGAAGCCATCTTACTGTTTTATTTGTATGTTATTCTGTGGTCTTCCCAAAAGTCATTTAAAAAAATAGCCAAATGAGGAAATTTTGATTTTTTTTACCCTTTATTCATATATTTTCTCTAATATATTTCCTGTGCCCAGATTTTTTTTTTTTTTTGGAGAAAATGTGGAATTTATTTTTATGTGTTATTTTCCCCCTTGGCTGTTTCCACATTTAATTGTGAACACTATATCCGCTTAAATGAGATTATACTTTATGTAAATTCTGGTAATGTTTAGTCACTTACATCATCTTGAATTTGTCATCCAGTAAATATGTGTCAAATAAATATCTACCATTAGGAATCACAAAGACACATAAGACATGTTTCCTCCCTCTATTAGAGGGAGGGATCTAGTTTAAGAAATAAAGCACATAAACACACAAATTACACAAAACATACATAAATATCAATGTAAGGGATTTTATATGTTAGCTGAATGAAAAGTGAGAGGATTAGATGCAATTGTCTCTAGTTTTTCAAGCTCTGTAATCCTGAAACTGTGTCATCAAGTTTATGGGCAAGGAGTTCTTGGTAGGGGATGATCATTATGGGCAGTGTTCTCAACATTAGATTGAAGAGGTTATTTGGGCCAATACCTCACTGTTCCCTGGAAGTCCTAGTTCTCTATTCTATAGAATTAGTTGAGTAGAGAAGGTTGTTTTATATTCAGGTGAATAAATAACAATGCAGGTAACTAGGTAGGAGAAATGCTTTGAATGCATGTATAATAGTATGAATATATATGGATGATTGTAGGATCATGAAAGAGTAGCCAGAGATGGCTGGAGTCAGGGTGAACATTGAAAAGTAGTGGAAATAAGACTAAATAGGAGACGGGTCAAATTATGAAAAACATTGAATACAGGGTAGGGAGTTTGCATTACATCTAGTAGACTGACATCTTTGGAATTTTGTGAGCATGCGTTTCAAATTGGGCAATCTGGTATTTTGAGTATTGTTCAGGAAAGAAATTGAGAAGGTAACAGATATTTTGATAAAAGGAACATTCTGTCAGAAAACCTCAAGGATCAAGGGAATAATTAGGAATCTGCAGGCAGGCTTTGGTGTTTCAATTTGTGTAGCTGCTAGCCAGCTCCCCCTAATGAATGGGATGTGGCAGTGAAGAGGGACATGCTGAAAGCTCCTAGTCATTCATATTCTCTTTAATCTGGGGCATTTGAAATGCAAGAAAGTGACTGGTGTGGCAGCCCTCCCTGTGCATTTCAAATGTGTGAATCACAACATTGAAGAGGGGGAAGTGGCAAAGAATGTGGCAATGTGGTTTCATGATCCATCTGGTAAAAGTCTTGTGATCAGCCTGTTGGAAAACCCGTCTCTAGGCTATGTGGTACCATTAGAGGCTTTGAGCAGGGAATGGACATGATCAAAGTTGTTTAATTTGACTTTTAAGGAATGAAATATTGGAAACGTAGAAACTAGTTGAGAAGCAATTGCAGGAGTCTAAATAAGAGGTAATAAAGACCTGAACAAGGGAATGAAGCAACGAGACTGGAAAGGAAGGAACCAATACAGGCAGCTTCAAAAAAATGACTAATATGACTTAGTGGAGTAGAGGCATCATTGCTCAGTGGAACTGGCTTATACTTTGAACAAAAAAGACCTCATGCATTTGAATTTTAAGTATAATACATACTAGGTATATGGCTTTGGCCAAGTTGCTTATTGAAACGTTTCGTATTCATCTTGAAATATTGTAAGCCCTGAAGAGGATGTATAACTTTATGTATTGAATATAGATGACAGTGATCATCATTATTTTTATTATTGTTATATCTGGAGATAAGATGGGAAGATGAGATGGGAAAGTGGGAGACAAGTGATGTTTTGCATGTCAGAAACTGAAGGAATTCTGGTACCATTCAAAGAACTAGGGAGGCAAAAGGTTGAATTAGTTGTAATGTATCTATCACATTGAATGACGCTTTTCTTAAATTATTTTAATCAATAGCTAGCATGGCTATATGCAAATAAGTGTATTTTCTTAGTATGAAATAGACTTCTACAAAAGAAAACAGAAAAAATAAATGGACCTTGGAACACTCAAATAGATGATTTAGACTGTACTGTGAAGAGGACTTCTGATGCTAAATTAGGCTTCTAAATTTAGTTTAAAATCCATTAGGCTACTTTGTGTCTTACTCATATATTGAATGTTTAATATGAGTTTAACTAAACATAATGTGTTTCTATATTATACTTCACCAAATGATCTGCGGGGGTACCATTGAAATGCAAATACTTTAGGGGCAGATCATTAGGTTTACATAAGAAAATAACTTAAATCTAAAAATCCAAATGATATAGGATATCATAATTGTCCAAATAAGAAAGTGGGCCGGAGTGCAGTTGTACCCTTCTTGGTTTCAGTATCAAAATGGTTTTCAGAAGACATGTTAATCTCTGATATAGTTTATGATTTTGCATACATTTATCTTAGAAAAAATAATATTCCTAAAGGATTCTGTCATGTGTAATTTTGGTCATTTCATCTTGAGGACTAATGGGAATTTCTCCATGGCTTCTTTTAAGACATTTTATTTTGTGTTGTGAATTTTGTTAAAAGAGCAGGTTCTGAAAGACTCTGACAGCCTCTTCAGCAAAAGATCCAAGATTGTCAGCCATTGATGCAAAGACCGGAATCTGCTTTGACACCTCAGAATAGGCTTCTGGCAATATTATGTCTTTCTTTCAGATGTTTGGGTAAATCACACAGCCCAGAACCTGCATCATACATTATGCCTAAGTCATAAACAAATGCTGCTGAGGTAAGGGTATTCCCTAGTCCACTGTACTTTGTTCGATGTTTTGAAACTATAGATGTCACTTGAGTACATCAGTAAACATTTCTTCAGGGTTCGAATATGCATTCAAAGTGGCTTTTATAGCTCTTTCATTTGAGTCGCTTGAAAGAACTAAGCATCACTACTAATTCCAAGCAGCCATATTTTCCTATCATTAAAATAGAAGTGTAAAAATATGTGAAAAATAAGTATTTATGAAACAAAGCCTTTCAGTTGGGCTATCTTATAGGCAGAATAATGCCTCTGACAAAAATGTCTGTGTCCACATCTTTATTCCTGTAACTTGTGACTATGTTAGGTTACATGGCAAAGAGGAATTGAGGTATAGTAAAATTAAGCCTGCTAATCAGCTGATTTTAAAATAGGAAGATGATCCTGTACTATCTCATGGATTCAGTGTAATTGTAAAAGCCATAAACATTGGAGAGAGAGGTAACAGTTAATGTCAAAGTGATGCAATGTGAAGAAGATTCATTTGGCCGTTGTTGGCTTTGAAAATATAAGGGGGCCACAAGCCAAGGAAAACAGGCAGCAACATAAGGTAGAAAAGGCAGGAAATCAGCTTTTCCCCTAGAACCCCAACAAAGAGCACAGACTCGCTGATGCCTGCATTTTAGCCCAGTGAAACCCATTTCAGACTTCTGACCTGAAAAGTAAGATAATTAGTATGTGTTGTTTCAACCCACTAGGTTTGTGGTAATTTGTTAGAGCAACAATAAGAAGCTAGTTAATACTATTTTTAAAATAAGATTTATATGTGTCTGAATAATAAGGACAAATTTTTCTCAAATTTTAATTGATTAGAAACAAAGTTAAATTTTTCCACAAAATGACAGTGTTTACTCTTAGCCTTCTACAAAACTTTGCATTTTGAGCAATATATTAAATAAGATATAGCATTATTCAACTTTTCCTTTCTATGAATTTAATCTCAGATATTTAAAATTATGCTACAAGATTGATTTTTTTACAGAAAGCATTTTTGGATGAGTTCCATCAAATCTCACTTCTAATCTTTTTCTCCAGCAAAAATTTTAGTAATTGACAACTTAAAATTATTAAAAATTATTAACTTTTTTTTGTTCTGGAGTGCATTTTCAACATATGCATTGAGTATATTGTTGAAACAAAATAGAAAACTAATATACAAAATGTACTTAGGTACATTTGGGCACCTAACTATAATATACATGGATAGTTTCTATTGCTAAATATGTATCAATAATGTCCAGAGAACTATAGAAAAATTCTCTCTACCAATACTATTCCAAAATTGCCACTGAGGAATATTGCAGGAAAACCAGAAAAATATGACACACTGGAATTGTAGCCTATAAAAAATCAGCATAAATGTTTTAGATTTCCCACCTTCAAATACGCTTTGAAACTGTGGTTGATGAAACTAGACAATCTTCTAAATTTAAAATATTATTTTTTACATATTCATTTGTTGCATTGTTATGAGATCAGAAGTTATTCCTAACTTTTAAACTTTTAGTATGGAAACTTTTAAACGTATGCAAAAATGAAATTATATGATGAGTCCTTATGATCACTCACCTTTAATGATTATTAACTCATGGCCAATCTTGTTTTATCTACCCCTCACTTATTTCCCTCCTCATTCCTACTATGTTTAAACAAATTTCACATTCATATAAATTCATGTATGTTGTAGTACTAAATTAAAAGGATTCTTTGTTTTAATATAAACACATCATTATCGTATCTTTGAAAATATCTTAATACTGTCAAATATCCAGAAAGTATTCAAATTTGTATTTCTCTCATAATGTTGTATTTTTGCCAATATGTTTATTTTAACTAGAATTCAAATAAAGTGTACACATTTTGAATGATAAACATGTGTCTTAAGTAGTTTTTAACCTATACCTCTCCCCATCTCATTCTTTGATTTACAATTTATTTGTTGAAGAAATCAGACTGTGTATTCACTAGTGTCTTCCTCTCTTTCGATTTCGCAGATTGCATCTCCATGGTGTAGTTTGAGATGTTCCTCTGTCCTCTGCACTTCTTGTATACTGACAATTAGATCTAGAGGGCTGATAAATTCAGTGTCAAGAGATTGTCTGACTGCCACGCTAGCAGAATACATGTTATTTTTCACGGTTGCTTGTAAATAAGCAGCCCTGGCTCATTTAAAATTTAGTAAGAGTATAAAGCGTGGTCTAAGAAATTTTTCAATACCATGGTATCCCCCTTCCAAAGTCTCTTCTGATGTCATTTATGACTAGAATAGAAAATAGCTCCTCTAGAATAATGGAAATACTACTTTAAGAGAGAAAAAGTTCACTTTTTAAAGAGCTCATAACTTTGCTTAAATGGGAGGTGACAAGGTAATTTAAATATTTCTTAATTTCAATAATAAAGGAAAATCTAAATATAGGATGTTTCTTTGTTAAGACTTTCTCTCTGTTCAAGCTGACTTAGAAGAAATAGAGAGGCCATATACCAGGAAAGATTACTTGGAGTACAATAAGTATTATGAAAAATAACTAATATTTATTTAGTGTTTACTAGGTACTATTTTAGGTTCTGTATCAATATCATCTTATTGAATTTTGAAAACAACCTCATTATACAAATTAAGAAGTTGAGAAAAGTTAAATAACTTGCCCATGGTCCTCTAGTGACTGAATGCCAGCAACAGAATGTAGTCAGAAAGGATGATTCCGACATATCCTCTTAGCAAAATTGTCTTTAACAGCCTGCACTGGAAAGGAAGACTTACATGTATAGGTCATTAAGAGCTGCACTGTTTTTGTTTTGCTTTTACATATGTTATCTATGAAATTTGTGTCTGAGTTTTGTTGCCTTTTGTTAACTTTAGGGTAAACCCAATCCATTCATGTAGACATGTTTGCTTTTTATTCCCTAGAGTTCAGAAAACGGGGTTGCATGAATGCATCTTGGACTGTGAAAAAAGAAACATAAATATTTATGTACTAGTCATACACATTATTGCAGATATTTATCTAGAACTTTATTTTTTCGTGTTTGGTTTGTTCCACTTCTATATTGTGCAATTTATACATTCTAGCTACTCAAGAAGTGGCAAAAATGCATTTTTCTTGTTTACTCTCAATCTGTAATTTTTTGCTGTGTAATTACGCACAAGGGTTAACATACATAACCTCACAAATTAGACATACAGTTGTAGAATTATATCTCACTTAAAGTTTCTGCTTTCAAGATATAATACATACCAGTGCATGTGCTGAGAGAATTTTTTAAAGCAAAAGGTAAAATAAGGATAAATGAATGTAAACTTTGAATCTAGATTCAAAGTACATTCTTCTTGTAACATCCATATTAGTGGGACACACACACACATACATACACACACACACACACAAGTGCATACATAGGTCTACCTGTACTTAGAGAGGCACCATTGCATGATAGAAAAATCATAAACTTTGCAACCAAGTTGTTTTGGATTTGAAACTCTTCTCAGCCTCTTGCTGTACCTGTGGAGGTGTGTGGAACCTCTCTGAGACTCAGATTTTTCTTTTCTACCGTAAAATGGGTACTATTAATGGATATTCATAACATGTGGGTAAGGTACTTGATTCATAGTGGCACCTGGTAAATTTTAGTTTTTATACTATAATTACCATTTCTGTCTTAAATTTTCACTTTATATACTCTGCTTGAAGATTTCCTTTTCCCTGTTTCAAATATCTAAACTTCAAATATAATGTTGAGGCATAACATTTAGAAAAACCAAGCATACCCTCTACCTTCCAAATGTGCAGGACTTGACACAATCAAATATTGAGTAGTCATTCTCAGTGAATAGAGCTACCAGGGGAAAATAGTGTAGTTTAGCTAAGTTTTCAATTTGAACTCAAACAATTGCTGTCTTTGGAACCTTAGGTAATTTCCACAAACTCGCTGAGCCTTGGTTTCTACATCTGTAAAAGGGCATAATACCGCTTGTATTATTAGGGTAGGCTAAGTTACTGGGATTAAAAACTACCAAAATATAATGACTTAAAATATACTTTATTATAGAGTTCTGTAGTGAGTGATCTCAGGTTACTCTGCCACTTCCTAGGGTGATAATGTTATATGCATGGTAGAAGTTGGGTAACTTCAATGTCTGAATTCCCGTAAGAATAAAAGGAAAATATATTGTGAAACTTGCAAATTCTGTACCTTCAGACCCAAGTCTGAGGTTGTATACATTACTTCTGCTCAAAGTCCCTTTGCAAGAACTTCATCACATGGCAGTATCTAACTGCAAGAGAGTCTAGGAAATACAGTCTAGCTGACAGGACATTTGACTGGAAAGAAAGGGATATAAATTTTTGTGGTTTACTATTAGCCTCTGTCATTTCTTCTTTCATAGGATTATTGTGAGGATTAAATGAGATTATCTGTAATAGGTATTCATACAGTGCTTTGCACCTCATGGCCACTGAAAAGTGTTAGTTGGGCTACATTTCTGTTGTGCGATTCCAATGTCCTATAATGTAAGGCTTAAGGAATGAAAGGATAAAGTTAGTGGTTACCCACAAGAATGTATTTAAACAGCCTGGGCAACATGGTGAAACCACATCTCCACAAAAAAAAAAAAAAATTAGCCAGGCATGGTGGCCTGTAGTCCCTGTTACTTGGGAGGCTGATGTGGGAGGATCACCTGAGCCCAGAGACGACGAGGCTGCAGCAAGCCATGATTGTACTACTATAATCCAGCCTGAGCGGCAGAATGAGACCCTGTCTCAAAAACAATAACAACTAAAGAATATATTTAATGAGTACATCAATGAAAATGTCTGAGAAATAGAGGCATTTTTACATTTTGGAATCAATAAAGGGTTAGCTTTTACACATGAACTGAACAGCTTACTAAATTCATGTGACTTTAGTAAACCTCCTAACAGTTTAAATGAGTTAAACAGGAGTATTCTCGTTTTTGAGATAAGGAAAACAAGTGGAGGGGAAACTGGCCAAATATTACACAGCTGGGCAACGTTCGAACACGAAGGGAGCAGGACTTCGAATACAGGTATTTTAACCCCTGAATGCTCCGCCATAAATTGTTCTGTTCATTTCAAGAATGGGGAAAAAATTAGGACAGATTAAGAATGAAAATTGATTGACAATATACTTAATCATATTTGGGTACCTTGGATAGTGAGTCAATTCAGGAGAAAAGAATGCTTAGAAAGTGAAACAAGGGAATTATTTCCTATGTATTATATCACTGCCACTAGTGGGAAAAAGTAATTGTTAGAAACTTAACTACAAAGGTTATCTTGGCATTGTGTTTTGTTTTATTTATTGATTGTCTTAACTAAGTAATTAAAAATCTATTTGGTTTCTTGTTACAGGATGATCTCCTTTTCCATAAATTACAACATTGTCTATAAAATTTTCTGAATAGTCTGAATAGTGGGGAACCTAGGAAAGAAATCTGCAAATGGAAGAATGCATCCCTCAAATCAATCAGAAAGGTGGTAGTGAACGTCAGATATTGTCAGAAATTTCAAAATTATGTAGAAGATAGTAAAGCAGAAAAAGAAATTAGGATGATGGAAGATGTAATTCAGTGTGAAAGTCAACAATTGAAAATGTTTTATTTTGTAGGTCCAGTCAAATATGTTTTTCCAAATATATTTATATGTGCGTAGACCCCACCCCACCCTCGACATACAATTTTTTGTGCTTGTATGTGTTCTTAAAAGACCAGTAGATCTTAATATGAGCTCTGAATATTGGTGAAGATTTGTATAGAAATAAATAGGAAGGACATTTCAGATACAGGAAAGAGCATGAAGAAAGATGAGAAGACCATCACATAATAAAGCTAGCCTGATACTGAGAAACATTTATTTTGGAGCATTAAGGAGAAAAATTGGAAATTAGGACACATAGCAGTTAAGGGCATAGATTTTTAGAGTCAGCAAAGTTTGATATTTGTACATTTAATAACTGTGCAATCTTAGACAACTGTCATATCTTCTCCAAGTGTTTATTTTCTTATCTTTAAAAAATAGGGATAATAAAAAATAAGTAGTATAATATACATAAAGCACTTATCCAAATGCCTGGCCTATGGTAGGCATCAAATAGCAATAGTAGTAATAATAATAATAATAGAATAATAGAATATATATCTCCTTAAAAATTGAGGCACTAGTAATCTCTAGTTTTCGGAGTAGTCAAATCAGACACACGCACATGCCACATTCACATTTAAGAAAGATTTGTTTGGTGCATCGTTGTCACATAAGTCGGTGTGAGAGTGTCCACCAGGAAGTTATTAAACTAACCCTAGTGTTAGTCTTCCTGCGCTTTTTTTTCCTCTCAATTTCCTGCCTTTATCATTTAAAATTTTGCAGTGCATTACTGCTTATCAAGTAAAAGTTTTGAATATTTGTTGCTAAATCCTCTGGTTTTATACCAAGGCTTCTTCTCATTTCTTCCAGTGGGTTCTGCTGATGTGGTCCATTGTTTGTTGGGTGGTATTCACTTACCATCCCCACCCCACATTTGCAGAACTAGTCATTAAAAAGCAATTCACTGATCTTCCTTTTTGTCCTGCCTGAAGTCTAAGCCACCAACCGATGCCCCAAGTTAAGATTTGTCTGAACTAGGATCTCACTGAGCAGCCCCACAAGTCCTTCCTCTTCCCCTGACCTTTGTGTGGTTTGGGGTGCAGAAAGATAAACTATAGTGCTCTCTTTTTATGCTTTTTCAAAGTACTGAATTGGAAAGTACTGAATTGGGTCCAGAGGTGGACCTGATTTTTTCCCCGCATGTGACATACCACAGTCGCTTTTCACTTCATAGCCTGATACCATCTTTAAATCCAGATATTAAGCAGACACCAGTGTCTACAATTATTACATCCTCCAAACTTGAAGGTACATTATCACACTTTCCTAAGGTCCATAGTAATCGCAGCACCAGAAGGAGGCAGCAGATTTCCACTCAGCATAAGAGCTCCCATTTTTGCTGAAAGCCTTTTCTCTATGAGTGATCTTCTTGAAGTCCTCTCCAAAGTATCTTGGTGGGTTTTACCCTCCCTTTCTCCCCCAGAGGAAGGGTTGAATAAAGCTCCTCATCTCAAACACTACACTTTTTACTGTGCAGAAGATGACTCATTTCTCTTCAGTGTCTTCTTACATAGCCAATGAAGTTGGGTTGGATAGCGGCTGGTAGAGGTATAATCTATACTGCTTTTTTCTCAGCTTGGTGGATTTGTTAAAGAAATCAGGACTTTTAGTGCCTTATCTACGTGAGCTTTGAGGAGGAATGGCCAATCCCAGGACATATGAAAAATTCCTCTCAATTTTATATTAAAATTTATCAAATTTAATATTTAGCTCTATCTCATGAAGTAGATAGATATGAATAATATTTCAGTTTCAGAGACAAGGAAATTGGGATCTCTTAAAGATACAGAAATCTGACTGATGTTACACAGTTGATCATTGGTCTTGCTAAGATTGGGAATTACAACTGTCATTCTCTGAAACCACTTTTACATTTATACTATGGCATTTCAGTTCAACAAGTAAATCTGTTTAGTTCCTACAGATTTAATTTTTTTTCAGCACAGATGTATAGAATTGAAGAATTATATTCAGTAGGCTTATGATTTAATCAGATCCAGTTAAAACACAAGACATAAATCTTGAATTATTAGTATTATTCAAGTAAACAAGCACCACCTGATAGATTCCCACTTATATATTATTTATAGACTCAATTTTAAAGAGAGTGGCACTGCCTATAAAATAGAGAAAGCAAATAACCATGTGTAGAGAGTGAATCTGCCTGTCTATATTTGATAAGTTAGGGGTGAGTTGTAACCATCTATCACTGAGCTCTTTGGCTTTAAAAAATAAAACTGATCATCTTATTATAAATTCTTGGAAATGAACATCTACTTAAAAATAATTTCTTTTATTGGCCTCATACTTGGCATTTCTCTGCTAGGAAGAAATAAATTTGAGGATCAGCAAAACCAGAGGAAGGAAAATAGTGTTGTTATATTAGCATTTCTCCCTAAACTCAAATGAGTTAAATATGACTCTTTTAATAGAAGACACTTAGTAATATTTCACAATATGTTTATTCTGGCTTTTTATTGCATTTTTGTGTTTTGCAAATGGCATAGTTATTTCAAGCTTCTTGGTGTTTGGAGCTGTAGGTATTAAGACAATCCCAGCTCCACAAGGGAATTAATGAATGTGGAGCACTGCACTACCCACATTAGGCTGCCAGTCAACATTAGGGCAGTTTTCCTTTGACATAGGTACGACATGATTGAAGACAGACTCCTTGAGTGCATGTGATGAGCCTGAGGATTGAATATTGTCTCCTTGGCTGAAATAACATCGCTTTGCAAATGTAAGAAAGTTTATAACTGATGGATACGTAGATAGGTAGAAACTAGTTAGATGGATGGATAGGAAGTAAATAAATATGTCGATAGAAAATTACTTTCTAGATATCTTTATACTGAGCTTAAATGCATTTGTAACATCTTATGAAGGACCATGAAGCCAATAAATGTTGGCCATTGAAATATAAGACTTTCAATGGGCTTATGTAGATGAGAGATAATATTTAAACATGGCAAAAGTTAAATGACGAAGTACTTAATTATCATTTTCAGACAAAAATTGGGCTTTAGTCACAAGAGTGGGTGCAAACATGTTTGTTGAAACCAATTCAGAAGAATGATGACTATTGTTTCTATCTATCTATCTATCTATCTATCTATCTATCTATCTATCATCATCATCTATTTATCTATCCATCCATCCATCCATCCATCCATCCTTCCTTCCTGTCTCTCTAATCTTTCTATCTTTTCATTTCATTGTAGAAACAGACCATGTGCCAACAATACTTGGGAGGTTTAGTTTTCTCTTCTTTGAGTTGAATAATTCTCTCTTGAAAAGGAGCCCTTGCTTTCAATAAGATGTCTCAGGTTAAAAAAAGGTTTTGATTTAATATTTGAAGATGGAGTTAACCTCCTGCTGTGCTTTAAGCATTTGAAAACCTGCTGCAAAGTGCCATTTCAAAGACAGCTTAATATCAGATTCAGTTTGCAATATTCATATCTAATTGCTATAGGATGTGTTGTTCTGTTAGTAAGTAGCAGAATAACAATGTTATTATGTTTGGCTTTCACATACATTTCTAGACCTTTGTTAAAGGACAGTATTCCTGTAAATGTGTTGAGAAACATTCATACAAGCCTGAACTCCTACAGTTAAAAAAATGGATTGTCATTTTTATTTGGCTAAGATATTCTTGTATTGGTACTGTACTTTTTTATTTAAAAAGAGCCTAGTTCTAAGTTCAAATCCACTGTACTATAATATAAAATGGCAATGGAGACAATATAATACCTTCAAAAAAGATAGTTTCTTCTAAAACATGCTTTACTGAGGCCTACATGTTATAAAAAGTTTTTTTAATAGTTGACTTTTTTTCTTTCTATTACAGCTTTTCTGTATGTTCAGAGTACCTTTTTATCCCAATAACACTAAAAAATACAAGTATGATGTTAGAATGCTACTTTTGTCTGGGTAAGAAAAAAAACAATTGTGCATACAGTTATTATTAATCATTAATAGCGTGGTAGAAAAGTTGACTGTAGTGGGTAAAATCAAGTCAGTTTTATTATTCATTAAGACAATCCTGAAGGAGCTACCTTTCATAGAAAGAATAAACAATAGAATTATAATATTTCAGTTATGATGTGACATATGACCATATGCTAAACTGCTTGGCCTTTCTATAATCAGATTTTTCTAATGATTTGTGCAAATTTAAACAATATTATTACCACCTATTACTATCACCATTATACAGAAATTGTTGTTTGATTTTTTTGGATCAAATAAATATTAATAATTTCAAAAGAAAAATCTTATTCCAAACTGAGACTTTAAAATATATTAACTATTATCATAATTATTAAAAATTATCTTAAATGACCTTATGAGTGTCCCACATTTGATCTAGGCAAAGTTTCCATTTAAACTCAAGAGTCTTTAACCATGACCTTGACTGCTATAATGATTATTTTTCTATGGGATTGGCCTAGACATATAATTCATCTTTAATTGAATTATATTCATGGTTTTTGCTCATTTTGGCTTAGGTTTCCTGGAGAGGCATCTGAAGAAGTTGTTTGATATTAGCCTTACAGTAAAATAATGTATTTTCTTCAGTTTATAAAATAAAGGTAGTGAAATTTTAACACCTGCTTGATCATAGAGGTCATATATTTTAAGTTTCATTTTTTTGTAGATAATCTTTTCTCCTAACTAGGAGATAAATGGGAAAGTAAAAAGTCATCCAATATATTCTTCCTTATGTTGTCATTTTTCAAATTTCCACTGTCTCCGTATCATCTACCACTTCTCTCCTTTCTCTCATCTAACAGCAGGATGCATAGTCAGCCTAACTATCCATTCTCCTAGACTAAGGCCTTCCTCTATGCTTTCTCTCCCTTTCCTTTAGACCCTTCTAAGATCCTCTTCTAAGATACAAGTAGCACATTTTTCTCTTGGTTCCTTGGTTCCCTTAACCTCTCATTTTCTTTCCTTCCTGGCCAAATTTGTTGAAAATTCAATCTACACTCATTACCTCTATTTCCTTTACTTTTCTTTCTTAACTTACTTCAATATTATTCCTTTTCCTATTTCTCTTTAATACAGAATGAATTGTTCCCAGCTTCCATTAGGAGAAATAGCTGTATGTATCAAATATTCACTCCAGTTATTGAGACAACAAAACTAGTTGCAGGGTCCATTAAGACACTTTCCCAGAGATCTCAGAGCCTTGAAGGATGTGGTCATGGGAATGGTAGGAATTGGAGAACTCAAAGTGCTATTTAGAAGATAGAATTGCAATCGTGATTTACCGTGGCACCCATACAACTCTGCTGGAATCTATAAAACACTCAGCTTTAACACAGGATAGAAATAACTATACTATGTGTCCCCAGATTAGGATTAACCAAGGAATATATTAAAATTTTTTTGAAATTAAATTGCACTACATAATGTAAAGTGGTAAGTAAGTCTCAGACTGGGAAAATATGGGAATCTCAAATTCATTCTTTCTCTTTATATATTTAACAAAAAATCGAACCGACAACAGCAAGAAACTCTTGCCACTATGGAGTAGCAGTGAATTTTAAAGCCAGAGCACAGAAGCATTGTTTTATAGCTTATATAATTAATGTAGGCTATAAATCCCAACTTTATATTAGAAGTACTACATAAGTAAACCTAGCCCATATTTCTTTTTAACATGCATTCATTTCAGATAGCCAGAAAAAATAATTTCTTTTATAAGCCTTGAGAATTTAATTTGAATTTGAGAATTAGTTTAGTTCTGTATAGCATATGGGTTACTCATAAAGTTAACACTTATCTTTAAATAATATTTTTCCCCTAACAAAAGAATTAACAGATTCTCATTAGCAAGTCATGTTATATAAATTTTACTGTATGTACTCTTTGCTAATTTCACAATTGTTCCAATAGATTTCTCACTGGCTTTATTTTTCCCCTTCACTAATTATTTAAGGTATTTGCTCAAGAAAAATGTGTTGAGTGTTGATTTTGTTCCATATTTTTGTGTAAGTGCAAGAGATGCAAGCAGGAATTACGGGCATTCTCAGTGCTTGCCTTTAAAGGGTGCCTGGCCCAGGAGGGGCTCTTCTCTGCCACAGGGTTTTTGCAAAGGTTGTTCTGTCTAGAAAACTCCTCAACTACCCCATCCTCTCTAGGTGTCCTTAACACACTCTCAGAGCAGCCTCTACTTTTTCTTTTACATCTCTCACAATCATAATTAAATAATTATTCATGTAATCATTTATTTGACAGCCATATCTTCTGCTCAATTATAAATACCATAATAGCAAATAATCTTTCCCCAGAGCCAAACACAGTGCCTGGCATATAGTAGCCATTCAAAAATATTTGTTGAATGTATGAATGAATGAATGATTGATTTAATTGCCCAGAAAGAGTAAGTAGAGAGAGAAAAGGAGATAAACAGAGGCTCATCAATATTTTGTAAGTAGAGCATGCTAAGGAAAAACAGAGATGGAGACTATCTTCATTTTATGGAAATTCTTGTGAAGTAATTTCCATTAAAAAAATAAAAGAGATAACTGTCATGTCATAAACTTCAAAGTTACATTTAAGATAGCTATCGTGTATTAAATGTGGTAAATCATAGCTTCAAAGAAATATTTCCTAACCCCCTTGTCTCTCCTACCCTCTTAATCTACTTAATTTATTTTCATAGTACTAATAGATTCTTTCATATAGCTGAATCAATCCATTCATATACATTTGGTGTATTATTTTTACAAACTATTATTATTATAATAAGGTTGTTAAAGTTTGCTTGTGGTCTCCCTCTGTCCCATAAGAATGTTAGTTTCAGGAGTCCAAGGACTTTGGGTTTTTCTTTTTTGAGGTCGGAGTCTTGCTCTGTCACCCAGACTGGTGTGCAATGGTGCGATCTTGGCTCACTGCAACCTCCGCCTCAAGGGCACAAGTGATTCTCCTGCCTCTGCCTCCACAGCAGGTGGGATTAGAGGTGCCCACCACCCATCCCTGGCTAATTTTTGTATTTTTAGTAGAGATGGGCTTTCACCATGTTGTGCAGGCTGGTCTCAAACTCCTGACCTCAGGATCCGCCCACCTTGGCCTCCCAAAGTGCTGGGACTACAGGTGTGAGCCACTGTGGCTGGCTGACTTTGGGTATTTTTATTTTTGTCATCTACACTGTCTAGGAGAATACTTAGCACATAAAGGAAAGTGAAGACAGTTTAGTTGAATGGTGTTGTATAGATGATTAGATTTAGAAATTAGAAGGGCATTGATGACCTTAGAGAATTTTGAAGATAGGGTAGCCGAGACCATACTTTTATGTAAGTGCTATTGAGCTAACCTGTAGCATTTAATTTCTTACCCAGCATTCTATTCTTAAACTTAATCTTGTCATATTGCTGAGAATGAAGTTTGGAATCTCTGACTGACATACTTCTGAAGAGAACAATATGACAAATTGTCTATCCCTTCCCCACCCTCCACCACACAAATTTACACAATATACAATGACCATACAGGGCAGGAAAACTGCATTCAGCACTTCTATCTGGAAACAAAAGAGTAGGAGACAAATGGCAGTCTCTAGTCTCCAGCAAGTTTCAAATCTATCTGGGCAAGATTTTGTGAGGACCCCTACTTGGGGGTTGGTAAGGCTGTTCCTTGATTAAGAAACAATTCCACTCTATTGAGGTGACAGGCTTTTCTCCAGGTTTCTCCCTGGCTCCTGCCTCCACCCTGCAGAGGTTTCCTTCTTTCCTATTATGCTTTAAGACCATGTCAGAAATGGTATTGGCAATACACTCTACCTGATAGCTTAAGAGATTTCTCAGGCAACCTCCTGCTCAAGAAAGATTGGAGACAAAGAGGCACCTAAATCTCTTAACAGTCACAGACTTTGTAGTCCAGGCTCAGAGTTTCTTGGGAAGTCCAACTCTCTCAAAAAACTGATTTCAATGAGTTCCATATGGCAGTAAGCATACCTACAAACATTTCTTTTTCAAATAGTTCCTAGATCTGTTACGTTACTCTGCTTTCACAGATCCTAACTTCTCTCTCAATTTAAAGAAGCCCCCTTTGAGGTTGTCCAGCTTCTGAAGGAAACATATACCTCAACCTGCTATTTTTCTGAGTCGCTTTAAACTGTTAAGGTGTCTTAACAGCAGATATAAAGGCCATCTCCTTGGTCTGATCTTTGTCACAAAACTAGATTTTAATTTGGTTTTGTTGTGCAAACATCATCAATTCTAAAACTGTAACTCTCCAGATTTTTAGATTTGCTTCATTATCTTTCATATCTGTTTTCAATCTAGATAGTTTTTCTTTTCCTGAATGCACACATTCTTTTAATATAACGCCAAATACAGGTGTTTGCACAAAAAGAACACCGTAAATGGTCTGTTCTCTGATGTTTTACCCTAACGTGGCAAGTTCATTAAACACACATGCTGCTTCACAAATCATAGCAGGCAACAATCTTACCGAATATTTTGCTTCTGCAAAGAATGGATTGCCATCTTTCTACGTTCCAATATCTGTTCCCTTACTACTCCAACCCAATTGCTAAGGCAATGCCATATATTTTGGTTTTTTGTTACCATAACACTCCATTCCCTGTGTAAATTCTGTATTAGTCAAGATTAAACTAGGCTATGCTACAATGGCAAACAACCGCTAAATATCAGCAGCTTAATTGTGTAAATTGAATTCCCATTTCCTAAAGAGTTCAAACAAGGAGCAAGGTGACTGCCTAGCCACTCCCTGTAGCAATTCTTGCTGCATCAACCTTGTGGTTACAGCATCTCAGCAAAACATCTCATGGACAATTTCAAAACCAGGAAAGCACTCCTTTTCTTAGTGCTCTGGCTTCCCTGTTGATGTGGAGGTGAAGGATATGGCTCATCTTGTTAGGGTTGCAAGCCAAACTTGGAACTTCAAGAGAATCAATGAGCCTCAGACATCCATAGGATTCATGGGAGAAGTAGATTAACCTTGCTCTGCTGCTTCTCCTAGACACAACTGGCATGACTTGTAGTTCTGTTAGTTCTTGGAGAAAGTTCCTACAAAATCGAGCAATCTGTCAGTTTCAGCTGGCCTGAAATGCATCTTCATATTGTACTCTCTCCTTCTCTGCCTCACTTTCCTTGTCCAGTACTCCAGCTCGCTGGTTTTGTGCATCTGATAAAATCACAGATAAAGTAGAAATGAAGGCAATAACCTAAAAAGTACACTAAATTGCTTAAGAAAACAGCCAGACTCCTTATCTATCATTCAGGGTCCTTCATAATCTACAGGCTTATCAACTGTGGAATGTTGTTCTTTCTCAGAAATCTCTGATTCTTCATTTAGAAATATTGATCATAGAATTTTAGTTGTATCTATTACACCTATTGTTTTGTTACTTGGATGATATCCTTGGGGTACCTTTATATATTAATAGAATCATCAAATGGTTACTTAGAACCAGGCTTTATACTGTTCTTAAAACAAGAATTAAACCAAGAGGACATAGATGCTGCAACACCAGTGTGGTGGAAATGATAAACTTGGTCACAGTCGTTCAGGAATTAAGTAGGGATTCTAGGACACAACTCATATTGACCTGAATTTCAAAGCCCATATTATTATTTGAAAGTTCTCCTCACTCTCTGAATAAATATTTATAAATTGTTACACTCTATGTGGATATAGTGAGTTCTTTATTTTCTACATTTGTGTATGTGGGAGTGTTAAAGTATTCCAGACATCACATTTTCAGGGCATGCGATAGTGGAGGAAATTGTTAGGAAGACACTACTCCGAGGACATCTTCTATAGAAATCACATGAGAGTATAAATTTGAGGGAAGAAAATTAAAACACCATATGTAGCCATGTAAGATAAAAGACATATTTTGGCAAGAAATAAGAACATCTTTCTTTTCTCCCCTCCTTTTCTCCCTCCTTTCCTTCTTTTCCACAGCCCTGTTTTTTGTAAGACATAACCTTGATCTTTAGATGTGAAATAAGCATTCTAAGTCAGCCTCCAGAAACTCACTAAAAAACAACTATGATGTATTTTCTTAATTAAAGGGCACAAGAATGACACTCTCATTCCATTTGAAAAACACAGAAAATAATTTAGAAGTGTTTTACAGTGTTGCAAAATTCTCCTACAACATCTCAATTTACCTCTACTTTTATGATGAAGATATTAAAGAGAAATTGTAAAAATCAGACAAAAATTGGTGAGTGTAATATTACCTAGTTGGGATACAAAGCATACCTTCTTTTATATATTTATTATAAATTTAGTATTTGTAGAATCAGAAGCATTTCTTAATGTGAAATCTTTGGAAATTGAACCTTCCAAGCCAAAGCTAGTGCAGAAAGAACTTGTGTCACTAACAAATAAGTAATACTTCTAATCTATATAAGATCATATTAAATATTTTGCCATTATTTTGTTACCAATTTTTCTTGTTGTTTCTCTATAATATCTATTATGCATCCTTGATAATAAGAACAGAAAATGGCCGGGTGCGGTGGCTCACGCCTGTAATCCCAGCACTTTGGGAGGCCGAGGTAGGCAGGTCACAAGGTCAGGAGATCGAGACCACCCTGGCTAATATGGTGAAACCCTGTCTCTACTAAAAATACAAAAAAATCAGCCAGGCAGGTGTAGTGGTGGGCGCCTGTAGTCCCAGCTACTTGGGAGGCTGAGGCAGAAGAATGGCTTGAACCCGGGAGGCAGAGCTTGCCTTGAGCCAAGATCACGCCACTGCACTCCAGCCTGGGCGACAGAGCGAGACTCCGTCTCAAAAAAAAAAAAAAATTTCCAAAAAATATAGGAAGCCAGTTTTACTGGTATATTCATCCTAATTGTGGATTTTTTTGGTAAAAGTTTTCATAGACTTACTAAAACGTAACTTGATTTTTAAAAGTAGAAACATGGCCCAATTAATTTCTCAATAAATTCATTTGTTCTACAAAGCTTTGATTTTTTTTCTAAAGATTTTATGTAGGGCAGTTAGAAAATCTCTGTACTCAAGGCAGATAATTATTTTGTTCACTAATTCTTCTAAATATAAAGCTATACTAATAATAGGAAAATTAAAAAGTATTGTTAACATAGTTATCTATGAAACTAATCTACCCTTTAGTATGACTATAAAGTTATGTAATATAATTTCAGTGTCTCCCAACAATCAATCTTTTTCTTGACTAAAAGTCTTATAATATTTTAATTTTTATAGAATATGAAATTGCTTGCTATCAATAAACTAAAAGTCATCTAAAATAAATGAATTATCACCTCTACTTCTAAAGTTAATATGAGCAAAATTAATGCACAGAGAGGAGAAAGTATGAAAATTAAGATAAAATGTTGAGAGCATTGGACTTCCTATCATGCCAGGAAGACTAGGACACTGTTCAATCCAAAGGATATATGCGTCCAGGTAGGATTTGAATTTCAAGCAAGATATTATCCTTGAAGAACATTCGGGATTCTAGGTTTGAAGGTTTTATAGGGGATAAGGTTTAGTTTGGTTTTGTGGATTGAAATGAATAACTTCCATTCAAGACATTTCAATGCTTTCTCCATACTATAAAGCTATTTATGTATACTTGTAGGATGAAATGATTTGGAGAACACAAACATGTTTTTTTGTGTGTGCAAGTTTCAGATAGTACATTGGTTTATAATACAAATTTTATATCATGTGTGCAGCAAACCCTTACATTTCCTTGGTAAATTTGCTAGATTATATAAATCAAATACATTTGCATATAACATGCAATTTACATTTGATTTATTCACTTTCATGTTGTAGATATAAATCTAACAATTAATAAACTTATGGTCCTCATTTTTAATCAGCAAAGAATAAATCATCTGGATAAGAATTTTATAAGAATATAAAAAGGTTTTAGGAAGAAACTACTGAATAATATTTAATGTTTTATTTAAAAAGAATCACATAAAACAGATTTCTGTAAATAATTTCACATATAACTATAAGCATTTGGTGCTTAAAAGAATTTTAACTCATTATTACTTTCAAAGATTAAAAATGAAAAGTCAGCCAGTCACATTACATAAATGGACCACTAATGAGAAATAATGACACAGTTAATTTTCTTTAGTGAATAATGACAACAAGTTTTGAAAAGTAAACATTTAATTTCATGTTTATTTAAAAATTTAATTAAATTTTCTTTCAGTGTTTTAATGAAAATAAACTAAGAATATCTTATCCTATCAAATGTTGATCTGAAATTCTTTAAAAACTTAATTGATAACATTATATGTATTTATCATAATTCTATAATTCTTATGAAGTTTTTGGGACTTGCATACCTTGATTTACTTGGTGTAACTTTATATTGACTGGATATTTAATTATATATTTAATTTGACCATTCAGTCAATATCATATTTGGATCTTTAGAGTAAATTAGTCTCAAACATGTATTGAGTGCCTGTCTACTACGATGGGTTAGGTGCTGCAGGGGATTTACCGAGAAAATCCATTCCTCCTAATTTTCTTCCCAAAGCAATAGACACGTAAGATACACTTGTTTAACAAAACCCAAGAAATGCATAAATGTTCTCAATGCATCCGTATCCAGTCATTTCCAATCTGCTTCTCATTCTGCACTGCAAAGGCCATAGATAATTTCTAACTTGTTTGTCTAAGTTAATCTTCACCACCCATAGTGGCAGAATGTGTGTTGCCAACAATCTTGCGGTTCCATTATTTCAACATCTTCTCCTCAAGGCCTGAGAAGACAGGATGTTAAAGTAACATAACATAAATAATACAATAACATAAAATAACAATAACAAGTGTCAGAGGAAAAAACATCCCAACTACTCTGTCCATGCAATAGAGACAGAACAATGCAAAGAAAAGATGTTTTTTTTCCCACTTCAGAGACACTGCTAAAGCAGAAATTAAAAAGGTGGAAGAAGACAACACATACTGGAAGAGAGGAAAGAGAGGATTCAGTGACGTAAGTTATGATGGAATTAACACGTATTTGAAATGAAAGAAATTGGTAACAGCACATGGCAGCAAGAGCAAAAGCAGCCAAAGCAGGAGAGAAATCACGTGCCATCAAAACCAGGAGAACTATACTCGCACACACGCTGGAGGCAAGAGTGGACTCCATGGTACTCAGGAACTAGAGTTTTAATTGCAGATGAGACAAAGTCAGGGACTTCCTGAAATATTGAAAAGAGGTGATGGTCAAAACAGTTCTTTATTATCATTATTATGACCCTATG
Source organism: Trachypithecus francoisi (assembly GCF_009764315.1). Lineage (NCBI taxonomy): Eukaryota > Metazoa > Chordata > Mammalia > Primates > Cercopithecidae > Trachypithecus > Trachypithecus francoisi. The sequence goes on from NW_022681463.1 coordinate 43,717,745, forward strand.
TTTACTCCAGGGTTATGTGACCTATCCTCATACACACAGATACTCCCTTTCATTCACAGCCAAATTTTTAGAAAAACTAGTCTATAATAACTGTCTCTCTCTACTTTTAACCACCAACACTCATCAATGCTAATCACACTGAAATATGGTTACAGATACCTCCAATTCCTCTTTCCTTTGAAAAAAGGTCACCAATGAACTCCTAATTATCCAATAGTAGGCACACTTTTGTTCTTGAACTTTGTAGCATTGATGAGTTGAACACTTGCCCCTTCTTTTCTTCTTCATCTTTTTTTTTTTAAATCATACTTTAAGTTCTGGGATACATGTGCAGAACATGCAGGTTTGTTACATAGGTATACTCGTGCCATGGTGGTTTGCTGCACCCATCAACCCGTCATCTACATTAGGTATTTCTCCGAATGCTATCTCTCCCCTAGCCCCCAACCCCCTGACAGGCCCCAGTGTGTGATGTTCCCCTCCCTGCACTGATAAGTTGAACATTTGCTCTTTTTCAAATATCTGTTTTCACTGTGTTCCAAGTGCTTTTTCACTTCAGTACTTTTCCTTCAAGGTGCGGCTTTTATCTGATCCGTGCCCTGTTTTGTTGGTTACTTCTCTTAGTTTCTTTACCGTCTTTGCCCATTTTTTAAAACATGTGTCTCACCTAGGTTGTTTCATTGGTTCTTTTTGCTTTCCAATTCACTTTTCTCAGTTCACGCTCTGTCAGGGTGATCTCACCCACACACATTGATTTTAAATACCACCTACAAAAGAAAAAAGGGATCTAGGAGTGTTTTCCCTTTCTTTCATTCACATAGCTCCACTTCCTCCAGAAAGTCTTCATTGATGACTGATGCTGTTTACTTATATAACTACTAGCTACACCCAGGTGTATTTACCCTCATAGACATTATTTATCCTCAGTGTTGCTCACTGGCTCATTTGATGTTCAAGAGTTTTATGTGCTTTGTCTCCTTACTTTTTCTTAATTACATTGAAAATCAGGTAACATGTTTAACTTATGTGCTGCCTATGATAATTCACAAACAAACAGTGAAATCTCTTTTGGGTACTAAAATATGTCCAAGGTTTTACAAAGATATTTTTGTCAATAATCACATTATCAGAGTCCCAGTTCTTTTTATATCAAAAGCACATACACACTCACACTCACATACACATAGATACATTAAAAGCAGAGTATGTCACATTATTTGAAAATAACATTCACGATCTATTTCCAGAATTAAGGTTTTTGTTATATACGGTTTTCCGTTAATGACATTTTAAAGTAAGACTGCTTAAAAGCAAGAACATCACATCACAAAAAGATGTGAGTCTAAGACTAACTATACAACATTATAGAAAAGTATAAATAAAATAATGTTCTAAAAATTAAAATATGCATGTGCAATAAAGATAGACATTTAAATGAGATCAAGACTAGGCAAAAATAACCATTTATCTTATTTTTATTATCTCATTTTATTAATTAACAGATTAACCTTTCAAACAAAACTTAAAATAAGATATTATCAATAAAATACGTGACATTCCTTTGTGAGATGGTTTAAGAATAATAAATAAATTTTATTCAAGGGAGGTAATAGCCAGGACTAAGTTTCTCCAGACAAAAGGCATCTTTTTAAAAAAAAATCTTAGAAGTGTCTTTTTTTTTTTTTTTTTTCCTAATTAGAAACATTGGTGTTAAGACTGGGAGCTACACATTTTGTTTATGTCTTAAATCTATACTAAAAAGGTAAAGTAAAAATTAAATATATTAATAAGCTGCCATGAATGAAAAAGAGAAATCTTTGACCTAAAAATATGATGATTTAGTGTCTTCACTGATTGATTATGACTTGGCTCTTCTCTTCCTTTATTTAACTGAGGCAGGTTGAGAAAAAGAGCTTATTAACATTGAAAAGAAAAGCCTCCAAGTGTGCATTTAAAGTAATAATTTGAAGAAATGTAAAAGTGTCTGAAATGTACAATTTTTTCATAAATACATATAAGAAGAAAAAACTTTAAATGCCTTTGCATTTAACAAATTGAAATTTTTAATTATTTGATATTTTAAAATGCTTTCTAATGCCAGAAATTGTCAACCTCACATATTTGCAATATTTATGTATTTGCCATATCAGCTTATGGTTTCTGCAATGATTTATGTACTTTGGGTTTGTATTTACTATTTCTTTTGTGTTTTTTTTTCTTTTTTTATTATTATTATACTTTAAGTTCTAGGGTACATGTGCACAACCTGCAGGTTTGTTACATATGTATACATGTGCCATGTTGGTGTGCTGCACTCATTAACTCATCATTTACATTACGTATATCTCCTAGTGCTATCTCTCCCTCCTCCCCCCTCCCCACAATAGGCCCCGGTGTGTGATGTTCCCCTTCCTGTGTCCAAGTGATCTCATTGTTCAATTCCCACCTATGAGTGAGAACATGTGGTGTTTGGTTTTCTGTTCTTGTGATAGTTTGCTAAGAATGATGGTTTCCAGCTGCATCCATGTCCCTACAAAGGATGCAAACTCATCCTTTTTGATGGCTGCATAGTATTCCATGGTGTATATGTGCCACATTTTCTTAATCCAGTCTGTCACAGATGGACGTTTGGGTTGATTCCAAGTCTTTGCTATTGTGAATAGTGCCGCAATAAACGTACGTGTGCATGTGTCTTTATAGCAGCATGATTTATAATCCTTTGGGTATATACCCAGTAGTGGGATGGCTGGGTCATATGGTACATCTAGTTCTAGATCCTTGAGGAATCGCCATACTGTTTTCCATAATAGTTTAACTAGTTTACAATCCCACCAACAGTTACCCCAATTTCAATCTTCTGTTGTCATATAATGGCTTTTTAATCCTTATTTTTATTTTGAGCTTTTATTTTAAAGAGGAGAATAATAATAGTATGTGCTTACATTTACATTGGACATGATATTTACTGGCTACTGCTCCAACAACTTTACTTTTATCAAATCATTTACTTCTTGTTAAGAACCTATTGTTGTCTTCCTCATTTTGCTAATGAGAAAATTGAAACATAGAAATGAAAGCAATCTTCCAGGTCATCCAGCCAATAAACTGCAAATGTGGAATGGAACCTATGCAGTCTGGATGAGTGTCAAACCATTATATATTGCTTATTTAACTTTTTGGAAATAACTTAGGGTCTGTTTGAATTGTCCTTTTGTTTGCTTTCTGGTTTATTTTATCGACTGGTGTGTAATGTCTTCCTCTTTGTCTCTCTCTCTGAGCATGTGTGGGTGGGTGGTTCAGTGAATTAGTTATGCTTAGTTCCATGCTGGTTTGTTCCCTCCCTCCCTCCCTCCCTCCTTTCTTTCCTTCCTTCCTTCCTTCCCTCCTTCCTTCCTTCCTTCATTCCTTCCTTCCTTGCCTCCTTCTTTCCTTGTTGGGATCTTACTCTGTTGCCCAGGCTGGAGTGTAGTAGTACACTCAGGGCTCACTGCAGCCTCGATCTCCTGGGCTCAAGTGATCCTCCCACCTCAGCCTCCAGAGTAGCTGGGACTACAGGCATGCACCACCACATTCAGCTAATTTTTTTATTTGTTGTAGAGATGTGGTCTCCCTCTGTTGCCAAGGCTGGTCTTGAACTCTTAGACTCAAGCAATCCTCCTGCCTCAGCCTCCCAAAGTGCTGGGATTACAGGCATGCGTCACTTTGTCGTTTCTCTTATAATGATTACTCATGTTTGAGTGAAGGAAACGTTTTAAAGCTGAGTGTTTTACAGGATGTTGAATGAGGGAGGAGAGGAATGAGCTTGAGGAACTGAAGAAATGAGCAGGCACCTTCAGCTTAGGTACCGTATTTCTGGACAATTTTTTCCCCCACATCTACTTTGCTCTTTAACCTGGGTATGCACAGCCCTGTGTGGCCTTGGATATTTGAAGATCAATCATCACTTTCAGTTGATTGTGATCAGCAGCTGCAAACCCCTTTGCCACTGGCCCCCATTACCACTTTGCCAAAATCACACCCTATATTCTTATGTGTCCATAAATTTCCTTCAGTCTGGGTGTCTCTGCTGCTCTGAGGTATAGAATCAGATTCAGGGAACCCCTTGAAGCTTGCCCATGACTTGGAGCTTCTTTTTTCGGGTAAGGAACAGGGATGCACATGGGAGAAACCTGGTGCTACATGGGATCTATACAATGAGGGTCACTCCCACTGATTTCACCCACATTTCTCTGTCATTTGGAGCCATTTCACAGAATTCGTGGGCGGGAGTTGTATCTATTTCTTACATTTACTAAAGACAGGTTTTTGTGTGTGTGTTTTATTCATTTTTGGATTTATCTGGTACAAGAGAGAATGGGGAAATTGTTCTCTGTTCATTTTTTTTTTGGCTTATGGCAAGATGTCTTATGGTACTAACAAGTTCACACTTCAGGAACACCTGTCAATGGCCTCCAAGCTCCCAACATCATAGACTCTTTTCTGAAGTCATTCCTGGCGTCTGATGATGTCTCTCTGTCCTTATTTGAAATCCTGTTCTTGCTTAGTGGCAGTAAGAATAATTTCCCCGCCTCTCCTCCTATCTCTGATTGTAACTTTTTTTGTCTTGCTTTTTGTCTGGCTTTCCTTCTTCTTCCTTTGATGCTGGTATTCTCCAGGCCTCTACCCTTGACTCTCTTGACTTGTTATGCAATATGCTCTCCTTCAGGGATTTCATCTTCTCTCATCAAACAGGTGCTTCACCTGTGCTGATAGCTTCCCCACTGATAGCTTCACCCCAGCTTATCTGCTATCCATTTCTACATTTATCTTACATTCCAAGACACTTTCCACTTCATGTCTCACAAGTGCCCCTTCTATTATAAAGGGATGCAATTTTCTTTTCTGACAAACTTGTTTCTTCTTTATTTCATATATTGGCTAATGGTATTACTTTTCACTCAGTTAAGCAAACCAGAGACTTAGTCTCTCCCTAGAGTTCTCATTTTCTGCATCCTGTTCCTCTTACATGACTCTATCCTGTGTTTCTGCTTTTGTGATGTCAGCCACATCTTTTTCTGTGCTACATGACGTAAGCCCTACTGCCTTAGTTTGAGTTATCATCAAACATCATCTGCTCTAATGCAATTATCTCCTTATTTGCCTCCCAGTATCCAGTCCTACACCCCTCTGATCCACTCCCTCTCTTGCTGTTGGAGGGATCTTTCTAATATTCAAAATGGATCATGTCACTTCTAAGACTTCTTACCGTTGTGATTTCATGTCTCAGTTTTTCAGTTGCCTCCACTGCAAAATGCAGATAACAGTTGTACTCCCTCATACTGTTGTTTTCAAAATTAAGTGGGACACATCAGGAGAAGTGCCCAGTGCACAGTAAGTGCCTCCAAAATGCTCATGCCTCCTGTGGATGCACTATGTTCCCTCAAACTGAAATCCTTTTCGTTTCCCACGCTCCTTCTCATCTCCACACCTTTGCAGATGCTTTTTCCTGGAAATCTTTCCCTCTTTCTTCAACTGAATCATTTCTATTCATCCCTTGGGTCTCAATTTATCATCGCATCCTGAAAGACAATATCTCTGACACCTGAATAGTAGATTTGTTGTCAATACTCTGTGCTCCCAAAGCATCCTTCATATCTTCAATCTGCTGATATCTTTTACTAGATATTAGACATTGTGGGAATCTAGCATAGTACCTAGCTAGATACTAGATACATGTAGAAATGCTTTGAATATTTTTTGATTGAAGAAATAAAGATGTATTTTTGAAGGGCACAAAGTGTAGGCTTTTACTACTTTTTAAATTTTTAAATTTGACTATCTGTAATTTCACCCTCAAGATACATCACTGCAGCTCATTCATTTGCTATACCCATGAAGAGAACTCAGCTTAGTGTGTTTCTAGTTCTGACTATTCTGATTCTCAGTAAAGCGCACATGGACCCAATCAATGGAAATGAATTCCTGCCTGCCTTGGGTATTACTAATAAATTTCTTCTAATATAGCACTCTCTCACGGTATTGGAATTATTTGCCTGTATTAACTTACGTATCCAACTACCTGATTAAGCCGTGAGCTCCTTTTATTACTCATGTTCTGTCTTCAACGCCATGGTGGTTATTCTTGGTTGCTAACTCCTTCCCTTAGTTCTCTGCCTTACTATGCCCTCTCTGCCCTGTGCCCTTGAAGGCTGACTGTGAATGTCATCACTTAGGCTCCCTTCTCTCTGGCTTCCCATTGCGTTCAGCCAATGAGAAGCATGGAAGGGAGGTGGTGAGCAGGAGAGGAATGTTCAGTTAGTTTGTCTCCTGCTGCTTCCCAACTGCCTGCTGCTGTGGCTGCAAGCCTGTAGGACTACAGTTCCTGTTTAGAAGCGTTCCTTCCCCAGGCCACCATGGCTACACATCGAACTAGACTCTGGTTATGCATTTTTTTCCTTTTGCCCCTCCAATCCTAATAGTGAGATTAATGACTTCCTGAATTCTTACTGTTTTTTGTCTTGGAGGCTTGAAAAATCATGGTTGGTTTTTCTTAACTTTCCTCATACCTCTGTAAATAGTCTCTACAAATTTAGAGACTAAATAATCTCTTCAAAATCCCAGCTGAGAATTTCCAGGCTTCTGTTACCTGAAGAGATCATATATGAAAATAAGCACCTTGTAGTGGCAGGCACAAAGAAAATGCTAAATGATTGTTTATGAAACAAACAAACAAACAAAATAAGTAAATGAGTGGATGCTTAGTTCATTCAGCCCATCTTTTTTCAGTGAAAATTTTGTTATTATCTTGGTTAAATATTCTGCCCAAGTAATATTTAGTAGCAGTCAATTATTGTGAGTCTTTGAGAACTTAATCCCTACTAACAAAGTATAATAACTGACAAAAGTATCTCATTGGAACAGAACAATTAATCTAACTTTTCATATTCTGTGGTACATTTCCTTCTTTTATAAAACTGTGTACACTTTATGAAATCTATATGGTTTTTTGAGAGAGTAAACGGGAACATCTTGTTATTTGAGATGCATGTATAGGTGGAGACAAAGTTGGGTGAAGAGAAAATGGTGTTATGGGCAATGTTGAGGTGTTCAGTATTAGAAGGCAAGAGTTGCTAATATTTAATAGAAAGTGAATCTACTGAAGATTATCTTTCAAGCTGCGTATCTCTTAAATTGATTACATTCAAAAAGAATGCACACTGATAGATAATTCACAAGAACTGTAAATTATCTACAGTAGGGTATTAGATTAGCTTATATATGCAAGCAAATAGTTGCTTACAGAGAAAACCAGAGGAAGGTAATTGTGAAAAGATCAAGAAAACATGATAGATGAGAAGGAAGAGACAGTTCCTAAAATCACTGAAACCTAAAACAAAAATCTCAGAAACAGTGTTAGGAAATCTAGGAAAAATTGGAATCTAGGAAAAATGGAAAGATTACTTTAAATAATGAGTAATTTATTTAAGTAATGAATATTTCTTTATTACTATTTATTTAGTAGAGTAATAAACATTACTTTAAATGATGAGATTTTTTAATGTCTCTGCCCTGAAAGACTTCCTTAGTGTTCGAGATTCAAAACATAAACTGATTATCTAAAAGTGAGAAATAATATTTCTGGTGATTTGACTAATATAGTAATTTACTAGATATTTCGATGTGGTTTTCTTATTTTTGATAATTGAGGATAGTTGTTGAAAGCCAAGGGGATTCTATTACGGCAAAAAATATGTGAGTGATCTATTTCTTTTTAGTTTACAGACTGGATTTCTATACCATGGTATTTATATTACAGACAAGGGAATAATGCAGTTTTCCTATAAAATATTTAAGATATCCATCACGGAAAATGCCATTCCACAAGACCCTGTACAGATACACAAGCTATTTTATGTCACAACTACCATGTTAGAAAAAAAAGTTCCAAAAAGTGAGAAGGCAATTGCTGACTATTTTTCTTTTCTCTCTCTCTCTTTAATTTTTACTCTGTGGGTACCTCTCTGCAAAATATTTTAGGTGAAAATTATATTTATTGTTATTTTGTATTGTTCTTGTTACCCATGAGTAGATATATTAACTATAGTAACTTTAGATGTGCACATTTTGTTTGAAAAGAATTATGGAAAACAAGTAAGTTTGCCATTGAATTATACTTTTAAAGAAGAGGTTATACAAGTTAGATTTATCTAATCAAGAAATAGGTATACATATTTAGATATTTCAATTTAAAATTCTAAACATATTTAATGAAAGAATAGGATTTTGCTGAGTTAATATTTGCTAAAGGAAACTAATTAATAGATTTCAGGAATCTTGTCTAGCTCTTCCTAAGATGATGTGAGGTGAATAAACCAACCAGTAATAAAGGTGATCATTTAATAGTTTATAGATTGACACGACTCTTATAAAGGTTAAATTTTCCTCCATTAGTTTTTTTCTCATTAAATTTCTTTATGCCATTTTCTACAATGCGTTCTCTGACAAACATTGAGTCATTGGTGCACGCAGGCAAACAACCCATAAATTCACCCCATAAACCCAGATATTCGCTCACATTCACATGTGTGTAGAGACTCACAGAGGTTTCAGCTCTGAGGTGAGGCAATTTCAAGTTCATCTGTTAAGAAGGACACTTTCATTCTCTGCCGTCAGAATGCAGTGCAGTAAAGAGCCTCAGTGTGGAGCTCAACCACAGCCTACAGCAAAGGATCTTAGGGCCCTACCACCTTGGTGCAAGGTCATACAAATTCCCTTCCTCGGTTTTTCTCTTTCTGCTTTATCCAACTGGGAATTCAACAATACAATCTTGAGTGGAGTCTTCAGACTGTACCATTAGCTTATTGAACAACTGCACCTGCTTTTAAATTTTAATGATGCATTTTTAATGTGATAAATGTAGTATACTTGAATGGTTTTATATGCAGGTCAGATAAACGATGATTTTTGTTACTCTTCAAATATTACTTTCCAAAGAATAGGCTTATAATTGTAAGGCTTATATAGTTACAGATGTGCCTGTGGCTTAAAAACGACTGCAGTTCTCTCTCAATGAACAGAAAGTAGATGTTGAAAGCAAGTGTTTTAAACATTTCATAAATGGAGACATTTTAACTTAGCATTCAAAAGAGTAAGAAATATATTTTACTATTATCCTTGCTAATTGTGTTTAAGAAAACTTTAGTTTACTGAAACACTGTAAAGATGACATGTAGAAGTTACCATGGAAACTATTCAGGACTCCATTTTTTCATGGCTTGGGGAAACAGAAATTGTGAAGGTTTGATATGGTAATTACCTGATTAAACAGGAAATCATCTGGAAATCAGATTTATTTAAAAGTTGGAATCTCCTTACACATCCTAGACACCTTTAATCTTACAACTCCACAGGGAGCTTACAATGACCCAAAAGTAGAGATAAGGGGAAACAGTTCTATTTTTATGAAAGGCTATTTAATCTGCAAAACGAAATAGAAGATTGTGATGAAAGATTGAGGCAATTTCTCAGGTAATTAAAAAAGTTCTTTTAAATTACCCCAATTATCTGGATATTCCACGAGAAGAAAAGATGTTTGATTGGAATTAATAGGATATTAAACTAATTTCTGTAGTTTAGCTTATTTTTTAAAACATGCTTTGGAACATATCATTGTTTTTGAAGTCTTATTTCTTTGTAAATTTAAAAATCTCTAGCATTGGTTAAGCAATATTTTATATTTTTTGAATAAGTAACATTCCTCCTTTGCTTTAGAATAGTTTTGTGTTCTTTCTGATATAATTGCTCCTTATACATATGCTTTATTTTTATGTGGCTCTTTTGAAGCCTTGCATATAGTTTAAAACTGTGTAAGTAGCTAAAATCTGAAACAATCATATTAAACTCATCTTCATTAAAAAAGCATAGGAGGGATCAGAAAGCTTGTTTTCTGAAAAGAAGCATTAGCAAAATCACTTTAATAAATCTAATGTGATATTACAATAGTTATTTGAAAATGGCTCAAGTTAGTTATGGTTTTCTCATAAAGCATAACAGAAAGTTCTATTGAGTTTTTAAAGGTAGATTCTGAAAACACTCTGATACTGTTATATCAGAACTACTCATATACACCCAAAGTTTTGGATAATACACGCAATTATAAAGGAAAAAAATATCCAAATGTATTCTATATATTCAGAGAGACTAAAGATATTAAACTCGTATGATAAGAATCTTGGATATTTGGGTGAGAAAATTCACCAGATGAGCATGCTATTTTTAAGACTAAAGAACAATAATACATTTAGTCCAACAGCAATCATGTACAGTCACTCCTATATCTATCCCTCTGTCACAGAATCTGGCAGTGGTTCAGTATGAACTAAACCCTGAAGTTAATTTAGTAAATTGCCTAGCCCACAATAGTGGAAGGAACCAGGAAATTAGACAGGACTAACAAATAGTGTGATGGATGTCACATGTAACAATATCTATCATCAGTTTGTGAGATATTAACCCCAAATAATTTGTGTTACTATCTGAAAACACTTTAAATCTTGTTTTTTATGTTTTAACTAATTCATTGATTGATTATGCAAACCACCCATTTTTAGGAAACAAAATCAACCTTTTAGCAAATGGCTGAACTAGAAAATGGTAGTGAAGTGATCATCCTCCTGACATTAAGGGACCTGGGTTCCAGTTGTCCTTTAGGAGCAAACATGATACGGGAACCTCCATTCTCTCAGTTGGGTTAGAGTCAATAATATTAAAGTTTTTTTCAGTTCTATAATTCCTTGAAAGTGAAACTATTTATATTTCTAGTACTGCACATGTCAGTCAACTTCATTGTCAATCATTGTGGATTTCATCATCTCCACTAGTCTGTGACCTTTTCCCAAGCAGGAATTGTAACATTTCATTTCCGCATACTCAGAGCTGAACACCAGGCCTGGCACATAGGCATAACCTGATAAGATATGATGAATGTATATACACAACTGTTATTCTTCTAATAAACATAAGTAGTTCAATAAGTATCACATCGCAGATCCTTATGGAAACCAATCAGCTAAATGCATTGTGACTCATTTTTACTATATAGAAGGGGTAAAATGTGTCCCTTACTAGACATAGCAATAAAACTGCATTCCTAATTCATGTATGCAGAGTCCTGTAAAAGATGGACTTCAGGAAGCATCACAGAGAGGTTGGTAAACATTGTATAGAGACCATGGATGAGATTACCCTCTGGACACGAGGGAAAGATGAAATTCTAGGATCCATGTGTACCCTGGCCTCTTTGCTAAGATTACAAATGTGTGCACATTTGCTCCTGTGTGCTTTTGAGCATTAATTTACTAGAAACTGAATTGAGTCCAAAATCTATTTCTATTCTGGCAGTGTAGCATGCCAGAATTTTTTTTTCTTTATGTACTTTTGGCATATGTTCAATTATAATTAATTCTTAAAAATAATATTTCAGTTCCATTCTGGCTTAAAGACGTTAAGTCTCACCAATATTTATTTGCACAAATAAGGACCTAGTTCATGCCTGAAAAGCAGTAAAAGTAACAGTTGATTTTGGGGTAGTGGTAAGAGGAAGGGAGAATTGTCAAGTACAAAGTATGACTCCAAGAGGCTCTTATTTGTACTTGCAACATAGTGTGATTTAATGTAAATAGGATATTATTGATGTGCAGTCCACACACCACTACCTGAAATTATGTTTTTTTTATTTGTTTCCTTTTGAGTTTTCAATATCCACCATTAGACTATGAGCTCTGTTTTATTTTCTGTTTTATCCCCAGTGTTTGGTTACCCAATGAGTATTATTTACCAAGTGAATGAATACAGTCATTCTCCAAGAATCTATGGAATACTTACTGTGTACATTATTGTTTTAGTGACCTGGGGGATTAAAAAGAAATCATTAAGATACTCACTATGTAAAAAGTGACCACTAGTTTACTTATACTAATTAGTAAGGCCTAAAGAACAATTTATAAGGAAATACAGGAGAATTGTGCAAAATGATTTTTTTTCTTTTGTAGTAAGGGTGTTGAGATAACCCAGAGATTCACATGGTTTAGAGACAGATGTCTTCATGTAGGCACTGGGACTTGAACATAACTTTGATGACATGTTATATATTATATGTATATTATAATATGGGGTAGCCATGAACTAAGAAGTGATACTAGATGTTCTGTCTTTGGGGACATCTTTGTCTAAGGAGTTTTCTTTGTCTAAAGTAGATGGTGTAAATGGAAAGTAATTTAGAGATTAGCATGGGTACCATTACAAAAGTCCTTTAAAAAGATAAGGACATTTGTTTCTGATCTAGTAGACAAATCAGTGATACAATGAAGATGGTATTTTAGGGACATGAATGTAGCAGTAATGTTTAGAATCATTTGGAATGTTGGTGGAGTCTGAAATCTGGGTGATTATTTTAGGAGAAATAACAGCAGTAATTTGTATATTAGATCATAGGGGCATAATGGCATAGTCAGAATGGAGAAAGAGACTCCAAAAGACATTATAAAGAATCAGACACTTTTAAGTAACTGGAGTAGATGAAGGGAAGAGATATGTCAAAGGTGATTGGAAGGTTTCAATTCAGAGTAATAAGGAGAATATGGTATCTATTGTTAGAGAAGTGTAGAGGGAAAACTAGCTTTGAGGGAGAGGACAGAATTGGATTTTTGGGTAGACACAGCTGGGGTCACTTGAGCAAATCTGCTTGCCATCTTGGCATAATATTAATTAACTCAACATTGTTTATTGAGCACTATCTTGTGCTAGATACCATGCCAAGCAATAGCAACCCAACAATGAAAAACAAATAGATATTCCCTGCCTTCCGGGAAGGAGGTGATATCCAACTAAGATCTTTGGGATAAGAGAGAGTGAATCAGCCAAAGGGAGGGAGTGGAACAGCATCTGAGACAAGATGGGTGGTATATATAAAAGCTTGAGGGCAGAGAGAGTCCAGCATATTTTAAGGGGTTAGCTTAGTATGGCAGGAGGATGCATAGTGGCACCTTCTCCTAAATTCATATGATTCTAGTTTTGTTCTCTCATTTCGGTATATGTCGCTCACAGTATTGCACAAAAAGCAGATCAGTTTCTTAGGGGAAAATTGAAATAAGTACATTAATTAAACATAATGAATTATATGTAAGTATTACAAGTTTACTTAAAAATAAATAACTTCAGATATTTTTGGTTAAGAAAGACTTATGAAATCATCTATCTTTTTCATAGAAGTGACACTATGTGGCCTCCTGGTTATGTAGAGATCCCATTTAGCCCCTTAGGAGAAAAGAGTAGCAGAATCTTCTGTACCCTAAGAAAAGCCCTACAAAACACCACTTGATATGCTAAATATGGAAGAGGAAAAAATTGCAAGTGGCGTACAAGAATCTTTTGGAGAATAAGAGATTGAGCCCTCAAATTGCTGATCTTTGGGGTTAAAAGTTAGGGAAATCCATTAAGGTGGACTTGGGTGGCTAAGATTCAAGCTGTAGGTAGGAGAAGACATCAATAGCTTCAAAAGCGACCCTTAATATGATGACCTGGGCATAATCCAAAGTTCTAAGTATGGAGAAGTAGGGCGAACCTATACCTGTGTGTCAGGGGCTGGGGTTTGTTAGGACTAAGAATGTCTGGCATTACATTGTGCTTACAGGAAAATTACTGCATGTATGAATGTAAACTTGGCATAGCTTAAGGCCCAGAGCAGTCATGGCAGAGTATCTGGTAGCCTATCCAAAATCAGTCTTCAACAATGGTGCATGTGGAAATAGCAACAGTGGTGAACTGAACAGATTCTCCATTTCCTTTTTGTTGAGGGGTTTAGCAAGTGGGTTGGCTGCTTTAGGCCCAGTGTGGCTCAGGATGATTGTATAGTCAGACTCCAAGGGGGCCACAAAGAAGAGACTGAACTTTCTGCTTAAAAGAGTGATGTTTGGGTTTTCAAAATATTAACAGGAAGAGCCAAAAAGATGTGTAATGTTGACAGTGTGGTGTTGAAGTCTCCCATTATTATTGTATGGGAGTCTAAGCCTCTTTGTAAGTCTCTAAGGACTTGCTTTATGAATCTGGGTGCTCCTGTATTGGGTGCATATATATTTAGGATAGTTAGCTCTTCCTGTTGAATTGATCCCTTAGACAGATCAACGAGACAGAAAGTTAACAAGGATGTCCAGGAATTGAACTCATCTCTGCGGCAAGCAGACCTAATAGACATCTACAGAACTCTCCACCCCAAATCAACAGAATATACATTCTTCTCAGCACCACATCACACTTATTCCAAAATTGACCACATAATTGGAAGTAAAGCACTCCTCAGCAAATGTACAAGAACAGAAATTATAACAAACTGTCTCTCAGACCATAGTGCAATCAAACTAGAACTCAGGATTAAGAAACTCAATCAAAACCACTCAACTACATGGAAACGGAACAACCTGCTCCTGAATGACTACTGGGTACATAACGAAATGAAGGCAGAAATAAAGATGTTCTTTGAAACCAATGAGAACAAAGATACAACATACCAGAATCTCTGGGACACATTTAAAGCAGTGTGTAGAGGGAAATTTATAGCACTAAATGCCCACAAGAGAAAGCTGGAAAGATCTAAAATGGACACTCTAACATCACAATTAAAAGAACTAGAGAAGCAAGAGCAAATACATTCAAAAGATAGCAGAAGGCAAGAAATAACTAAGATCAGAGCAGAACTGAAGGAGATAGAGACACAAAAAACCCTCCAAAAAATCAATGAATCCAGGAGTTGGTTTTTTGAAAAGATCAACAAAATTGATCGACCGCTAGCAAGACTAATAAAGAAGAAAAGAGAGAAGAATGAAATAGTCGCAATAAAAAATGGTAAAGGGGATATCACCACCGACCCCACAGAAATACAAACTACCATCAGAGAATACTATAAACACCTCTACACAAATCAACTAGAAAATCTAGAAGAAATGGATAATTTCCTGGACACTTACACTCTTCCAAGACTAAACCAGGAGTAAGCTGAATCCCTGAATAGACCAATAGCAGGCTCTGAAATTGAGGCAATAATTAATAGCCTACCAACCAAAAAAAGTCCAGGACCAGATGGATTCACAGCTGAATTCTACCAGAGGTACAAGGAGGAGCTGGTATCATTCCTTCTGAAACTATTCCAAACAATAGAAAAAGAGGGAATCCTCCCTAACTCATTTTATGAGGCCAACATCATCCTGATACCAAAGCCTGGCAGAGACACAACAAAAAAAGAGAATTTGAGACCAATATCCCTGATGAACATCGATGCAAAAATCCTCAATAAAATACTGGCAAACCGGATTCAGCAGCACATCAAAAAGCTTATCCATCATGATCAAATGGGCTTCATCCCTGGGATGCAAGGCTGGTTCAACATATGCAAATCAATGAATGTAATCC
This sequence comes from Trachypithecus francoisi, assembly GCF_009764315.1. NCBI lineage: Eukaryota > Metazoa > Chordata > Mammalia > Primates > Cercopithecidae > Trachypithecus > Trachypithecus francoisi. Next base: position 43,733,186 of record NW_022681463.1, read on the forward strand.
AACATATAAACAGAACCAAAGACAAAAACCACATGATTATCTCAATAGATGCAGAAAAGGCTTTTGACAAAATTCAACAGCCCTTCATGCTAAAAACTCTCAATAAATTCGGTATTGATGGAACGTATCTCAAAATAATAGCCATTTATGACAAACCCAGAGCCAATATCATACTGAATGGGCAAAAACTGGAAAAATTTCCTTTGAAATCTGGCACAAGACAGGGATGCCCTCTCTCACCACTCCTATTCAACATAGTGTTGGAAGTTCTGGCTAGGGCAATCAGGCAAGAGAAAGAAATCAAGGGTATTCAGTTAGGAAAAGAAGAAGTCAAATTGTCCCTGTTTGCAGATGACATGATTGTATATTTAGAAAACCCCATTGTCTCAGTCCAAAGTCTCCTTAAGCTGATAAGCAAGTTCAGCAAAGTCTCAGGATACAAAATTAATGTGCAAAAGTCACAAGCATTCTTATACACCAGTAACAGACAAACAGAGAGCCAAATCAGGAATGAACTTCCATTCACAATTGCTTCAAAGAGAATAAAATACCTAGGAATCCAACTTACAAGGGATGTAAAGGACCTCTTCAAGGAGAACTACAAACCACTGCTCAGTGAAATAAAAGAGGACACAAACAAATGGAAGAACATACCATGCTCATGGATAGGAAGAATCAATATCATGAAAATGGCCATACTGCCCAAGGTAATTTATAGATTCAATGCCATTCCCATCAAGCTACCAATGAGTTTCTTCACAGAATTGGAAAAAAACTGCTTTAAAGTTCATATGGAACCAAAAAAGAGCTCGCATTGCCAAAACAATCCTAAGTCAAAAGAACAAAGCTGGAGGCATCACACTACCTGACTTCAAACTATACTACAAGGATACAGTAACCAAAACAGCATGGTACTGGTACCAAAACAGAGATATAGACCAATGGAACAGAACAGAGTCCTCAGAAATAATACCACACATCTACAGCCATCTGATCTTTGACAAACCTGAGAGAAACAAGAAATGGGGAAAGGATTCCCTATTTAATAAATGGTGCTGGGAAAATTGGCTAGCCATTCTAAGTAGAAAGCTGAAACTGGATCCTTTCCTTACTCCTTATACAAAAATTAATTCAAGATGGATTAGAGACTTAAATGTTAGACCTAATACCATAAAAACCCTAGAAGAAAACCTAAGTAATACCATTCAGGACATAGGCATGGGCAAGGACTAAAACACCAAAAGCAATGGCAACAAAAGCCAAAATTGACAAATGGGATCTAATTAAACTAAAGAGCTTCTGCACAGCAAAAGAAACTAATATCAGAGTGAACAGGCACCCTACAGAATGGGAGAACATTTTTGCAATCTACTCATCTGACAAAGGGCTAACATCGAGAACCTACAAAGAACTCAAACAAATTTATGAGAAAAAAACAATCCCATCAAAAAGTGGGCAAAGGATATGAACAGACATTTCTCAAAAGAAGACATTCATACAGCCAACAGACACATGAAAAAATGCTCATCATCACTGGCCATCAGAGAAATGCAAATCAAAACCACAATGAGATACCATCTCACACCAGTTAGAATGGCAATCGTTAGAAAGTCAGGAAACAATAGGTGCTGGAGAGGATGTGGAGAAATAGGAACACTTTTACACTGTTGGTGGGATTGTAAACTAGTTCAACCATTATTGGAAACAGTATGGCAAAACCTCAAGGATCTAGAACTAGAAGTACCATATGACCCAGCCATCCCACTACTGGGTATATACCCAAAGGATTATAAATCATGCTGCTATAAAGACACATGCACACGTATGTTTATTGCGGCACTATTCACAATAGCAAAGACTTGAAATCAACCCAAATGTCCATCTGTGACAGACTGGATTAAGAAAATGTGGCACATACACACCATGGAATACTATGCAGCCATAAAGAAGGATGAGTTTGTGTCGTTTGTAGGGACATGGATGCAGCTGGAAACCATCATTCTCAGCAAACTATCACAAGAACAGAAAACCAAACACCGCATGTTCTCACTCATAGGTGGGAACTGAACAATGAGATCACTTGGACTTGGGAAGGGGAACATCACACACCAGGGCCTATTATGGGGAGGGGGTAGTGGGGAGGGATTGCACTGGGAGTTATACCTTATGTAAAGGATGAATTGATGGGTGCTGACGAGTTGATGGGTGCAGCACACCAACATGGCACAAGTATACATATGTAACAAACCTGCACGTTATGCACATGCACCCTAGAACTTAAAGTATAATAATAATAATAATAATAATAATAATAAAACAATAAAAATAGGGAGTTAATAGTTCATTCAGGGAGAAAAGCACATACAATGTAATATATTAATAGCAAGTGCTGTGAAACGTGAACACACAAACTCTTCTGCAAACACAGAGGTGGGATCATCTAATAGTGTCTGGTGGAGTCAGGGAACACTCCTCAGAGGAGGTTGCATATAAATTGGGTTTTGAAGCATGAGTGTGAGAGTTTTTCAGGTTAAGACTCAGCCATTGAGTAATGGCAAGAGGAAGATAGCATAAGATGATTCCACTCACCTAAGATTGTTCTCTCTTAGAAATCCTGTTAGTAGATGTTAGTAGATATGCTACTCTAGGGCTTTCCTGGTGAGATGTAGAAATAGCGTTTGAATGGTACAAAAAAGTTAGAAAGAATGAATAAGAACTACTGTATCATAGTACAACAGGGTGACTATAGTCAATAATAATGTAACTTTACATTTTTAAATAATTTAAAGAGTGTAACTGGATTGTTTGCAACTCAGTGGATAAATGCTTGAGGTGACGGATACCCCATTCTCCATCATGTACTGATCTAGTTATTTTACATTGCATGCCTGTATCAACACATCTCATGTACCCCATAAATATATATACCTACTATGGACCCACAAATATTAAAAATAAAATAAATAAAACTAAAAAAAAAAAAAAAGATGTGGCTGTAACTACTTCATAGGATTGCTGTGAAGATTTAACTATTTCAGACCTAGCATTTAGACCTGTGCATGGTACAGGTTAAGTACTCAATACTGAGAACTTGATTTGGTGAAATAGCTCAACTTGGAAATAAATAGATCAAGATAGGTCGATAGATAGATAGATAGATAGATAGATATTACTAAAATGTACTTCTCTCAATAGAGAAACTATTTGGGAAGCAGTATCAAAATTTTTTCTGATGGGTATGAAATAAAAACCAATGACAGGTTGGTCTTAAATTTTTTTTAGCTGAGACACCCGTATGGATGAGAATCCCAAAGGAACCGTGGTGATTAAGTCCAAGTGGTGACATTTTCTGTGCTCTGGGCAGCGCCTAGGTGGGTGGGACTAATGCTCATCTCCGTCACTCCTTTTCCTTAACACCTGAGGCTGCCAACTTACTCCCACTTTCGTGTTTTGTATTTCTTTCTTGAGGCATGTTAACATGTTCAACCAGGAATTGTCCAGGCTCGTACACCTGGAAGCAATTCTGTTTCTGTGTCTGAAAATTAACCTTAAGGTTATAAGGCATGCCAACATGACTTATTATGACCATCCTCCACAGACATGGAAGAGAGAAAGAGGAAGAATTTGAATCGAGCAGAGAGGAGAGCTCCAGGAGGGCAGTGATTACATATCTTTCCTGTAATAGGTTTTAAGTCATAAACTTATTAGATGGGCTTGAGAGAAAGCCTTGCCATATAATATGACAGAACTTCTGGTGGTAGCACTTTGAGGGTGAAATGTTTCTGCATTCTTGCATCATCTGATCTGGTTTCAGGTAAGCACCATTATTTTCTGAGGTCTAAAGAAATTTTAGATGTGTTCTCAATGTTACTATCAACAGTCTTTAAGAGAATAAGTTAGAAGAATATAGACAAAAAATTGTTCTAATTTTAGAAAAATAAAATGATATGTTTTTAAACTTGCAAATCTATAGTCCCTAGTATTCTAGAATAGTGAGCAAAGGAAGTGACAGCAGCAGTCAGTGTGAATTAAAAAAACTATGTTAATACCATTTCCTTCCTTATAGTTTTGCTAGATTGGGAGATAAAGTGTCATAGAGGGTACTTGGCAATTTGCCATGAAAGTGTTGTGGGTGAAATGGGAAAATGGTGACTGGATTTATAGGAGGTGCCCTCATAACTGGCTGCCCATCAAACCCAAACACATATAAACCCAAGGGAGGAGTCCTATGCCTTTTGCTACAAAACTCACTGTGTCTTATTCACTCTTTCTCCAAGCACAGGGAGGCCTTGTTAAATCTGTAGATAGAACTGAGTGGAGAGGCCTAGTAAGCTATCAATCAGATAAGTAGGGGAATCAAACACATCTCAGCAGGATGTGTGTGTGGGTCCAAACCAAACAAATTGAGGTAAGGTGTCCTTGTGGTATTTTGTCAGTCAACATTTACTGAGATGCATTAAGAAAATGTACTTAAACTCTACTTACCTAAATAGAAAAGTACTACATTGTATGTTTCAATTACAATTTTCCTTGCACAAAAATATCTTGTGGAGGAAGAGCTTCAAAATATCAAGGAGAAGATGAATGTTTCCGATAAAGGGCATATTCAACACAGACACACACACACACACACACACACACACACACACAGTTTTAGAGCAAGCAGAAAAAAAAAAGACATGGTGTGTTTCTAGTTTCTGGTCTCAACATTGGATTTTTCTATTAGACCTGTGAAATGAAAATTAAATGTTACAGTTCTTAACTTGCCCTGTTCACTAAGATCCCAGGTTTTGTAAACTCCTTGCATCTGAGAATCCTAACAGAGGTAGGAACATTTGCTTAACTGACATTGGGAAAACGCTCCCATTCGGGCGGATGAGATGCATCATAAGTATTCTATAGTCTTGGTTTTGTACTTCCTTATGCATTGTATAAGCTTAGAGAGGACAAGATGTCTTTTGTACTCTTTTGCAAATTCTAGTATGTTATCACTAATGTAATAAGTTTTCGGTTCTCATTGTTTGTTGCCAGGGTGGCAATAAACATACGTCATCCTTCATCCTTTTTCCTCTTATTCTGTTCTCCAGTTAATAAAAGTAGATTCCTTTTATTTAGAAAAAAGACACAAATTCTAAGTATTTCAACCTCCCAGTGAAACCAGCCTATTATCCTCTAGTTAAGTAAGCAGACAATGGATCAATACTGTCTTCTAAAATATCCATAGGACATTATCTATCAGCATTGACCTCATTGGCTGGAAGTTACAATTTCTCTATAAACACTGTTACTGAGCTAGCCCTTCCTTGGCAGGTTCCCCCTACCCCCCAAACAAAGTACATTAGAAACTGTGTTTTAGAGTAATAACAGAGATTTATTCCTCCCCTTTATTTTATAAAAGATAGTATGATTACAATGATTTCTCCCTCCAGGTTTTTGCCTGGAATCATGAAGGCTAAAATATTCGTTTTGGTATCATTTACCAGAGTTAATTATAACACAGTCACTATTATAAAATACCATAGTTTCCAACTTCATTAAACTCAATTATAATTATTCTTTATTATTACAATCTTCCAAGTCCTTTGCTTTTGAGGGTGGGAGTGTGTAGGAAGTAGAGTATGAAAATATTTTGGATATTGGAAGAGGAAATGACCTTTTGTGTTACTCACTTTTGAACTATGTTTCACTTTTAGCAGTAAAATGTATAAGTTGCCATGGAAATGTATGATAGTTTTTATGTATCAAATGTGGGTGTGTGTTCAGTGGTCTCTGCTTTTCTGGTAAGGAAAGAGAAATATTTGAGTTAAACTGTAGAGAATACAGAATGTTCTTAAACAGTATTATAAAAAGATGCCCAATTTTAGTGGCATGATGTAGAATTTTACATGCCTTGCAGGACAGTCAGATTTTGTGGTACAGGATTAAGGGATAATAAAAGCTGTTCCATTTATAGACACTGGGGGAAAATGTGTGGAAAATAAAGAAACAGTTTGGAAGCCCACATTCACACTTACGCTAGGTAGTTTGATTTTGGACTGTATCCTAAATGTACTTCCTTTTTCAACTTGTAATATAAATCTCATTACATGGTACAGATTAAGTACTTAAAAATCTTGAATTTGTGATTTAACTTGATGGGCAATGAGTCAGAGTTTTCAACCTTTATAAATTGAATGTATTAATATGCACGTAGAGCTAAATCCCACCTAGATGTCTGGCAAGCAGACAGGTATTCCTGAAATTTAGAGATGGGGACTTTTAAGAAATGCAGTATCTAGAGCTGAATAGTTTGACTCAGAAAACATGAGTTTTGGACCTTGGAATTGGTCTTGGCCTATTATACTTGACCAGGTATTTTGACTCTCAGTCTCCCTCCATTTTCTTTTATAATGAGAGTGCTTATTTTGTGTTCTAGAAAAAAATGGAAATGTGGGACTGAATTAATTATTTCATAAATGACTTGAAGATTCAAAACAATCATTGAGCAAGTGCCCGGAATTTATAAAGGCTGCAGGCTTCAATCATTTTCCTCACTCCTCCAAATACAAGACCTAAAACTATGGAGAGCTTTGTTTCCCCAACTGTTCTCCTCATAGACAATATTTTGAAAAAAAAAAAATCAAACCAGGGCTCAATTTATGTTTTTTCACACCTAATGAGGTGAGAAATTCTAGGCAGGCCCAAGAAACATTTTCAGTGTACTGGAATTTGATCTCTGTGAAATTTAGCAGCCTCATTTTGACAGTTTTAGCTTAATTTTACATAGTCTTTCCCTCGCATTGTTTTAAGCTTGTGCTAGCTTTTCTTTGTTAATAACACAGATGGCACTGAAACAAACCAAGTGAAATCCTACTTTCTTGTGCAGAAAACAAAAATTAAATGAAAATTTACATAAAAACTTTTTAATTAGAGAAGAATCCCTTTTAAATATAATGCTAGAGTAAGAATTTCACAGAAATCATTAGGACTTTAATTTTTATAGTAAAGAAAAAAATATAATATCCATTGCCATTAAAATGTCATATTTACTGGGTATCAATCAATAATAAATTGTTCTTGTAAAATTTTTAAAATATGGGGATTCTGAAAATATTGGAAAAAATATTTACTCAGAATGTTTGTGTGTTCATAAGTTTTGATTTTATTGCATACAGGTCAGTTAATTCTTCAAAGATGTGTTAATTCCTTCAGGGCACTAGGCATGCATGGCTATAGTATTATTCATTTTATGGAATTAAGTAATAATCTCTATCGGTTTATAATTTACTCTGAGAAAGCAACTTAACTAACTGAGAAAGTAAGACTAAATAGTCTACATAATCCAGGAGTGGTAGAAGGAGGTGAATATCATTTTCAATTGAGAAAAAAAGATTGGAATGCATTCTAGCATTTTTTTTCTTCACAATTGGACCTTCCCACTTCTATGTCTTAGATTATGCAATAGTTTCTCATGCAGCCCCTTTGATTACAAAGCTTACCTTCCAAGTCTAATATACATGTTGATATCAGGTGTCTTTCTGAAGACTTTAGTCATTTCTCAGCTCAGAAAAGATCAGTGACTCCTCTTCGTCTGAGGCCCCCTACAGTATGTGTTTTTCAGTTTTATCCCTTTAGTTTCTCAAATTCTGATTGGTCCAGTGAATGCGGAAAATAGCCTGGATGTGAACCAGACTGAATTTGAATAACAAACTCAACACTCACTCACTTAGGCAAATTACTTACACACTCCATGCTCCAGTTGCTCATCTATTGAATGGAGATGAAAATAATAGTTCCAGCTCCTAGGACTTTTGTGAACCTAAAATGAATGAACTTTAGTAAATGCTTATAGTGGTGTCCAGCATACAGTAAGCATAGCTTAGATGCCAGATACTACTATTATTTCTGGTTTCTCTGTGGTTTTTTCCTGCTGTCATTACTACCTGGCAAGTCCCACAGTCTCTGCATATCCAATTACCACTCCTCTTTAAAACCAGGGTCAGATGTTTTATATATCATGAACATGTATTATTATTAATATAAAAGGCTATGCTCTCAATTACTAAATCATGGTTTGTTCCAACCATAATGCACTCTTCTTAGCCTGCCTTGTATCCTAGTTGTATTTACAAGTGCCTTTATCTTGCCCATGGGTGAATGAACCATTAGGAGTAGAAATGACATTCTATACACTCTTGTGCTTCTGGATATGTCAAAATAGCAATCATTGAGGGTAAATATTGAGAAATATCTCCTTAATGTCCAAATATTTTAATGCTATATATTTCAGCATATGACTTTTATGTTAGTCTGTGACTAGATTCCTTTTTACAGCTTACAATTTTGAAATTTGGTTAACAGTTCTCTAATAGGTCATCTTTGTCAGCATAGGTTTTTCCTAGACTTAATGAAACAAAACTAGAAATTTTTTTAAGAAAAATTCTATCTTGGTAAAGTTATATTTTTCTACATGATAGAGTGTAGTGTGTTACTGTGCCGTGGTTTTGGACATCTACATTTAATAAGTAGAGTCTTTAAAAGCAAGGCTGAATATATGTAGAATTATATATAGAGAGAAAAATTTATTTAAAATTTATACTGTGGTATTTGCCCACTGAAATCTTTGGGTATTTCTGAGAGATGCACTCCCTCTCTCTTCTCTTTTTTTTTTTCCATTAATTTTTCCAGGTCCCATATCATTCTTAAATTTTAAGTTTAAGTTTCAAGGGGATGTGGAGAAGTATATTTACAAAATCCCAATATTCTTCATGTGAATTTCAGCCAAGAAGCAACTTATCATGCCACTGAAGCAGATATGTCACTATGGAATTTGATTTATTACATGCTTCAGTTCTTAATGGAACAGAATAAGGCAATCTACCATGATTGTTGCTTCGAGCACAAGGTTAGAGAAGAAGTAATGCAAACAACCTCAAAATGAGGATGATGGAAACTATCTGCTTCTCTCTAGGCTTCGTGCTGACATACACCTTGGATCCTCGGGTCACTCTCAGCCAGATCATCTCAATCATCAGCCTCCTTATGTGACACATGTACAAGCTGAAAAATTATTATTTTTTGAATTGGAAAAATAAGTGGTTACACTGCATCCTCTGTGGAAAATTTGGAAGTATACTCTGTAAATATGAGAAATTCATGAGGCTCAAGTGATTTATATCCTCCTTCAAGAAAATAGGGATTGGGGTAACAGAGAACCTTCTTATAACTCATGCAACTCATTGCAAGGTCAGTAGCCAATAAAGATATCACCATCCATGATTAATTGTGGATGGGTTCCACCCCCAACTTTCCTTTTATCCCAGAGACCTAGATAAATGTCATGATGGGCCTTTAGTGTTCCAGCTTTGTCCTTTACGGGCATCTAGCAAGACATAACAAGGGAGAATTCAAGAAAAAAATATGTTAAGCTGACAAAATTTCATCTCAGAAGTAAAATGCCACTGATACTAAAGAGATGTTTTTGCAGGGTGAGGAGTAAAGAAATATATTATTTGATTGGCATGAGAATTACCCTAATATGCATGCCATCATAATTTACAGATTTATTCATTTGTATACCCGATTCAACTGACCTCTCTTTTTCTCCTTTCTCTTTCTCTCTCTCTGTGTATATATATGCAGAACTTCTCACAAAATGCTTAAGTGCTCTATATACCAGCCTTATTTACAGTGAGGAAACCATTAGTAATACTGCCAAATGTTTGTAGGAAACTTCTTAGATTTCAAAATAATTTCATATATATATATTTATTTTGATATATAAAGTACCCTCTAAGAGACATATTGCATATTACCATTTAATTTCATTTCTCAGATCAGGAAAAAGGCATTAAAACATCAATAATTATACACAATTATTATGTACCCATAATTAAAAAAATAGAGTAAGGATAAAAATCTGGCAATTTGTATATGTTTCTGTTTACTTTTTATAATATAATAAACCATATTTTTCTTCTAAGTTAAAAAATACTATCAATCATAAAAATGCTATGTATTTTAAACTTTGAATGGAGGCCTCCCCAGCCATGCTGAACTGTCAGTCAATTAAACCTCTTTTCTTTATAAATTACCCAGTCTCAGACATTTCTTTTTTTGTTTTGTTTTGTTTTGTTTTGTTTTATGTCTTTTGTTTTTTGTTTTGAGACTCTGTTACCAGGCTGGAGTGCCGTTGCATGATCTCCCCTCACTGCAACCTCCACCCCTGGGGTTTAAGTGATTCTCCTGCCTCAGCCTCCTAAGTAGCTGGGATTACGGACACGCACCACCATGCCCAGCTAAATTTTGTAGTTTTAGTAGAGACGAGGTTTCACCCTGTTGGCCATGCTATTTTCAAACTCCTGATCTCAGATGATCCGCCCACCTGGGCCTCCCAAAATGCTGGGATTACAGGTGTGAGCCACTGCACCCAGCCACGGGCAGTTCTTTATAGCACTGTGAGAATGGATTAATACAGGGAGATTCGAAAACAAAAAGATAGACTTCTCCATGTAAGAAACTGAGATGAATTTAAGGGAGAAAGAGAAAGAGTAGATGATAAGGTACAGAGAATGAAGAGAAAGGCCCTCTGAGCAGGGGTCAGGAGGGCTAATGAAAGCACAGGTGGTGAAAATTCTTGGTGATCAAGAATGTTGTATTAATATTATATGGTAAGACATTTGCTGTGTGGTTCTGAAATCTTATTCTCATATTACCCCAAACCTTCAGTAAAATTTTCTGTACGTATATGCTTTACACATGTATACTCACCTGCCCAGAATCCTGAAAAGGGATTCTTTCACAGCCAGGTTTGTGAATAGTTTATGCAAACTGTGAAAGGCGAGATAGGTCAGCAAAAATCAGAACTCTGAATAAAAGTGATCATGAAAATGTGAACAGTTGGGAATTTGAAGATTTTTGGAGGAAAAGGTAATCTCATAGGAGAGCAAGCACAAAATTAGAGTGAATTAATTCAACATGCTTACTCTATTCTCTTATCCTTCTTATGTTTACTTGCTTATTGTCTACACTTTCATTTTCTTCCCCAAAGTCTTTTAAAAGTTCCTTTCAGTGGTGTACTGTATAATTATGACATCAATTATATAGACAAAACTCATAGAATTCAAAAAAGATGAGTTCAGAAGCCCAACTAATACAAAAAATTGTTTACTTAATGATGGAAGATCATAAGCATAAAGGAAGGAACAATTTACGAAGCAACAGGCACAGTGTAGCTGATTAGTGTCTCTCTGTTCGTTGAAGAGCAAAGTGAATTCACCCCAGATTCTCAGTTCTAGGACCTGAGAATGTCCAAATTGATCCTTCTCCATGATTCCTAAGACTTCTTGAGGGTTTATGCCCTTGAAGTCCTTTCTGCTGCTTGCTCTCTTATCTTTGAAAATAAAATATTTTAACAATTCGTGTGCATTGCACACACACACATGCACACTCAGCATTTTGTATGTTTGACCTTACTGAGCCATCTCCTCTCTCCTTAGTTCCAGTCTCTGTTCCCATCATCTCTATTTCTTTTCTTTTCTCTCAACCTCAAAAGTGGAAAAATTCCTCTCTTCTCCATGTCGCATACATAGCAACTTATAGGCACATTTGTACTTTATTATTATTATTTTTAAAAGTTTTGTGACTACAAAGTATGTGTGTATATTTATGGGGTACATGAGACATTTTGATACAGACATGCAATGTGAAATAAGCTCATCATGGAGAATGGGTTATCCATCCCCTCAAGCATTTATCTTTTGAGTTACAAACAGTCCAATTACACTCTAAATTATTTTAAAATGTACATTTATTGACTATAGCCGCCCTGTTTGGCACATTTTTATAATTTGAATATACTTAGGAACATTACACTCCATACCTTGGTTAACATAAATATTTATTTCATATAGCTATGAGTTATCCCTAAGAGGAATTCAGATGGTAACATTTTCTCCAATTTTTCAAGCATATAAACATTTGATATTATATTACACATATCTGCAGACTGTACTCATCTAAATTTGTAATTACCAGAACTCCTCTGATGACTTAATAAATATTCAGAATAGGCAGCTGAGAGGGTTAGAATTTAGTTGTCTGACTTTTATAAATAATCCTCTTAGTTGTTGGCACCCCGGATAATGTTTTATTATATTCATTGACTCAAGATTTATCTAATATGTTTATATAGAAGATAGTTTAATCAAATGCTTAATTTATTTTCAAAAATGGTAAATTAATACGTCTGTGTTTTCAGAGGTTATCTGCCTAAGAGAAATCCTATTTTAGAAACTCCTAAATCTAAACACAGTCAAAACATGAAAATCGCATTTTCTCTTAACTTTTCTTTCTTATTTATTTATTTAATTTTTTTAACTTTTGCATTTCATCTGCTGTTACACTGTGGTGCCAAATTTGCTCTTCAAAAATTCTTAAGCCTATTTCAAACTTCTCACTAATTTCAAGTGATAACTGAAATCATTGGTTATAGATTTAGTGTCAAATAAGTCTTTATCTCTTCCTGTGGGCGGCTATCTTCTTGACTAATGTAAGTGAAAAAAGAACTGCATTTCTTTTTTCCAGTTGAAAATGGACAATTTAGCCACCACATGTCTGCCAATGTACCTCTGTATGAGATGTAATTATATGTGAAATAATAGCCTTGCTGCCAAATAGTTTTCAGTGCTTTGCTTTATATGAGAAACAATACATTTTTAGTTCCAAAAGGCAATAAGATAATGACATTCAAGTCAATCTCTTGCTGCTTTTGCTTTCTTACTACATTTTTAGCCTCTTGCTCATCCCTCTCTAGTTTTCAATATGTTAAGATGACAATCTCTTATTATAATTTAGATAACATAGCCCTTGGTTAATTTTCAGGCTAATTTTTTTTCTCTGAATATGTATGTATTGAAAAGTCTATCCTCAATTTATGATAACAGGTTTTAGAAAACATTTCTCTCATATAAATCATCAGCTATTGTGTAGTGTTAGGAATTTATAATATACTATTTTCACTAATCTATTTTAGTGAATTAAAAGCCTATTCAAATTAAAAAAAAAGGAGCCAGGTAAAATAAAAGTCAATAATAATAGCCAATATTTGTTTAGCACTAACCATGGATCAGTCATTATGCTAACAGCTTTATGTGCATTCTCTCATTTGTTCCTTTCTAAGCATCTATAAAGTGAGTACTGTTCTTATTTCCATTTTACATATGTAGATTCTTTTGAGTATGTGATTATTTTCTTTTTTCCTTCCCAAGAAACTAGCCAACCTTTTAGATTATGGCTGAGTAGCATTGTGCTACAGAGCTGTAAGCAAAGTTATTAGATACCCAGAAGAACCTCTTTTCTTGTCTCTTAATTGTAATATCCTAGGTTCACTGAGGTACAAGGATTGCAGGAAAGAGTGACCTAACATTTTAAGACAGAGCAGTAAGCCAAATAGGAGGAAAACGCATGGAAGCAGCATAAGGTGGTTATTCACATATTATTTCTCACCTTCAAATACATTTGGGGACTTGGAAATGAAAATATCAGTGGAGACCAATCCTATTAGTTACCTATTGCTGTATTATAATAACCTCCAAGCTTACCTGCATAAAACAGCAATAAACACTTGTCTCGTATAATATCTGTTAATTAAGAATTAACGAGGACTTTCGTTGGGAGGTTCTGGCCCCGGGTCTCTTATGAAGTTGCAGCCAAGATGTTGTACAGAGTTGCAGTCATATGAAGACTTGATGGGAGCTGGAAGCTCTGCTTTTAAGATGGCCTATTCATATGGATATAAATTGTTGCTGGCTGTTGGCCAGAGGCTCTTCAGTTCCTTAACACATAGACCTCTCCATAGAGGCTGCTTAAGGATTTTCATGACATGATGGCTGGCTTTCCATAGAATGAATGATCCAAGGTGAAAGTGGCAGTATCTTTTGTGACTTGCCTTAGAGGTCACACAGTGTGACTTCTGCCATATTCTGTTGGTCACATAGATCATCTCTGATACAATGTGGGAGAGTATTCTACAAAGGTATAAATTGCAGAAGATGAGAATCATTAGAGACCATCTTGCAGTCTGGCTACCACACCAGTATATACTGAAGGCTCAAAGACTCTGTAAATATCTGTTAAACCCCTAGGACCAATACGTGACTACTGAAAGTAAAGAAAATACCCCAAAAGTAAATGAGATTAAATAATTTACTCACCTGGTAACTTTTGAGAATGTTCAGTCAGTCAGTCAACAAATATTTGTTGAGCCACCTCAGCATCACACACACATAACCAAGCTGCACATGTACTCCCTGAATCTTAAAATTTGGAAAAGAAAAAACAAATAAGTGTTAAGCATCTGTTTTGTGCCATGCACTTTTCTAGGTAATGAATATTCATCGGCAAATGAAACTGAAAAGTCCTTCCCCTCAAAGAGATTATATTCTAGTGTAAGAAATAAGCAAAGAATATAAAAAATGATAATTTCAGATGAAAATCTATTTCATCTGAAAATAAAAGATGTTAATGTGATGTAAAGCAATGGGGGATTCTGTAGTTGGGGGCTCATAGTAGACTATTCTGAGGTGGAGACCTTAATATGAAATTTGACTGGTGAAAGAAGACAGCCACGTAAAGATCTGAGTGAGAGAATAGGATGGACATGATGAGGAGTAGGGCAAAGGGATGAGAAGGAAACAAGCTTAGAGGTTTAAAAGGACAGACAAAATGCTATTGTGGGTTGAGTGTTGATACGGTTCGGCTGTGTCCCCACTCAAATCTCATCCTGATTTGTAGTTCCCATAATCCCTACGTGTTGTGGGAGGGTTCTGGTGGGAGGTAATTGAATCATGAGGGTGGTTTCCCCCATGTTATTCTTGTGACAATGAATAAGCTCTCATGAGATCTGATGGTTTTATAAGGGGCTTCCCCATTTGCCGGTTCTCATTCTTCTCTCTCTTGCCACCTTGTGAATAAGGACATGTTTGCTGCTGCTTCTGCCGTGATTGTAAGTTTCCTGAGGCCTCCCCAGCCCTGTGTAACTGAGTCAATGAAACTTCTTTCCTTCATAAATTACCCAGTCTTGGGTATGTCCTTATAGCAGCATGAGAATGGAGTAATAAAAGTGTAGAACAATATGGTGAGTTAGGAGCCAGATCATATAGGGCCTAAGGTCATGGTAAAGGATTGTGATTTTATTCTAAATGTAATAAGGATTTATTAGATAATGATAAATATGGGAGAGGTATGATTTGGTTCATGATTTAGACAGTTAACGTTGGCATTTCTGTGTAAAATTGAAGTGTGGAAAGAGAGACTTTTACAATGTTGTCTCTCAGTTATTCAAGGGATAATTTTGGTGACTTGCATTGGAGCTGAGGCAGTAGAGTTGGTAAAAAGTAGTCAGATTCAGAATATTTTTTGGAAGCAGAACTGAAAGGACTTGCCATTAAATGAGAAGTAAAGTTTGAAAGAAAAAAGGGGAATCAAGGATGCCTACAAATGGCTGGCCTGAGGTATGGGCAGATGGTGGCCCCATATGTGGAGATAGGGATGACATCTAGGAAAAGCTGTACAGAGGTTGCAGGAGACAATTCCATTTCAGTCACTAAAGTAAAACATTCAGTGTAGGTCCCATTAATTGAATAGGGTTGCTAGATGTCAAAGTGGAAATGTCACATAGGCAATAGTATATATTAGTCTTCGGGAAGTCACAACTGGAGATGTAGATTTGAGAATCATCAGCACAGAGTACAGAGTCATCAGCTTACAGATGGCATATAAAACCATGAGATTGGTTAGGACACCTCGAGGGGGAGTACAGATAAAAAAATGAGCACATAGTATGGGATATTAGGCAGATGAAGAAAAGCCAGTGTGGGGTAAGAAGAAGAACCTGGCAATAAGGCAGGAGGAAAAACCATGAACATATGTTATCTTGAAAGCCAAATGAAAAATTACTTTGAGGAGAAGGTAGTGATTCACTGTGGTAAGTGCTACTGATCAATCAAATAAAGTTATTAGTAAGGTTTCTCCAGAGAAATGGAACCAGAATATGTAGATATAGATATAGATATAGATATATATACATATATACATATATAAAAAGACTCATAAGAAATTGGCTCATGAGATTATGGAGGCTGAGAAGGATCATGATGTGTTATATGCAAACTAGAGACCTAGAAACTGGTGATGTAGTTCTAGGCTGATTCTGAAAGCCATTAGTGTAAGTCCCAGTCCACAGATAGAAGATCAATGTCTCAACTCAAGCAGTTAAGCAGAGAGAAATAATTCTTCCTTTCTCTGCCCTTTAAAAAAATATCGGCCGGGTGTGGTGGCTCACGCCTGTAATCCCAGCACTTTGGGAGGTCGAGGCGGGTGGATCACGAGGTCAGGAGATCAAGACCATCCTGGCTAAGACGGTGAAACCCCTTCTGTACTAAAAATACAAAAAATTAGCCGGGCAAGGTGGCAGGTGCCCATAGTCCCAGCTACTAGGAAGGCTGAGGCAGGAGAATGGCGTAAACCCCGAGGGGCAGAGCTTGCAGTGAGCTGAGATGTCGCCACTGCACTCCAGCCTGGGCGATAGAGCGAGACTCTGTCTCAAAAAAAAAAAAAAAAAAAAAGAAAAGAAAAAGAAAAAAAAAATCCAGGCCCTCAATGAATTCACTGATGCCTATCGACATTGGGAGAGAGCAAATGCTTTACGTAGTTAGGAGATTCAAATGCTAATCTCTTCCAGCAGAAACACCCCAAAATAATACTTAATCATGTATTGGGACATCACATCATTGCCCAGTCAAGTTGACACGTAAAATTAGCTATTACAGATTAGAACTGAATTAACTATTGAATTTGGCCAAATGGAGGTCATGTGTGAACTCCAGAGCAGTTTAGAACATGGGGAACCAGTGAAGAAGGATTGGCCATTGTGGCAAGATGAATACGAGTTGAATTACAGAGAAGACAGGGTTTAAAATGTTTCAAAGACATGAGTGTCTTAAATGCTGTTGGAATGTTAACTCACGTAAAAGCAAAGTATTGACCATAAATGTACACAAGTTAATGACCTTGATAGAGATAGTTTCAATACAGTAGTGGAAATGAAAGCCCAAGCAGAGAGAACTGAGGGGACATGATAAGTAAAGAATGGAATATTCTTTTTGTTGTTAAAAAAGGAATTGTTAGCTTAATGAAAATCAATTGTTCTTAATTTCATCAAAATACTGGATATAACATATCATTGAAAGATTTTTCATTGTATTCCTTTTCCCTAGGGCAAGCATCACCAAGCTGTCTTTATATTTTATTAAATTTTACGCATTTCAGACAAAATAAAAAGATGATTGTATATTTATTTAATTAACATCTGAGTTCATTAACCACCACATTAACCACCACACAACATAAGAAATAAAATATTACAAATATAATTGAGACCCTTGGTTTATTCTTCCCTAATTGCATTTCCCTCCCTTCCAACAGGTATCCATCATCCCAGATTTGGTGTTTATATGTTTTTACAATTAATAATGTATATTATATATCCATTATATATTGCATATATAGTTTTAAAGCATGCAAAATATATATGGCATTATTTTGCATGCTTTAAAACTATAATAAAATCATTACATTATGTATATTCATATATGGTGAATATACATTACATATATTCACATATGGTGAATGAAACGCATGAGTAAGTTCATCACAGCACTATTCACAATAGCAAATGTAAAACAATTTTTTGCTCATTTTTTATGTGAGTTTTCTTAATGGTGAAAAATTTAGCTATGCTGTATAATATTCCATTATGTTAAAATTTGGTCATGTGTATCTCCATTTTTATGGTGATTAAAACATAAATTTTCCACTTTTTTGCTGTTATACACATTGCTGAAAACAGCTTTCTTGTACAAGCCCGTTAGCCACATGTATGAGTGTGTCATCCATCCATGTAGAAAATTTTCCTTTTCTCTAAGAAATAGCCAAAAGTCAGTATTATCATCACTTACACCTTCAAAGTCTTATTTTAGAGCCTGAATAGCCAAAGCAAACCTAAGGAAAAAGAACAAAGCTGGAGGCATCACATTACCTGACTTCAAACTATTAATATACTACAAGGCTTCAGTAACCAAAACAGCATGGTACTGATACAAAAATAAACACATAGACTAGTGGAAGATAATAGAGAACTCAGAAACAAAGCCACACACTACAACCATCTGGTCTTCAATGAAGTTGATGGAAATAAGCAAAGGAGAAAGGACTCCCTATTCAGTAAATGATACTTGGATAACTAGCCATATGCAGATTTAAACTGAACTCCTTCCTTATACCATATACAAAAATCAACTCAAGATTGAAGATTAAAGACTTAAATGTAAAACCTAAAGCTAGGTTTACTTAAATGTAAAGTCTAAAACAAACCTCTGAAGAAAACCTATGAAATACCATTCTAGCCATAGGTCCAGGCAAAGATTTTGTAATGAAGACACCAAAAGCAATTGCAACAAAAACAAAAATTGACAAATTGGACCTAATTAAATGAAAGGGGTTCTTGCTCAGTAAAAGAAACTATCAACAAAATAAATATACAACCCACAGAATGTGAAAAAATATTTGCAAACTATGCATCTGACAAAGGACAAATATCCAGAATCTCTAAAGAACTTAAATTAACAAGCAAAAAATAAACCACCCCATTAAAAAGTGGGCAAAGAACATGAACAGACATTTCTTAAAAGAAGACGTAAATGCGGCCAACAAGCATACGAAACAATGTTCAATGTCACTAATCATCAGAGAAATGCAAATCAAAACTACAATGAGATATCATCTCATACCAGTCAGAATAGCTGGTATTAAAAAGTCAAAAAATAGATGTTGATGAAACTGCAGAGAAAAAAGAATACTTATACACTTCTGGTGGAAATATAAATTAGTTAAGCCACTGTAGAATAGGAAGCAGTTTGGAAATTTCCCAAAGAACTTAAAACAACTAATTCAGCCCAGCAATCCCACTATTGGGTATATACTCAAAGGAATATAAATCATTCTATCATAAAGACACATGCATGAGTATGTTCATCACAGCACTATTCACAATAGAAAGTCAACCTAGATGCCCAACAATGGTAGAACAGATAAAGAAAATGTGGTACATATATGTCATGGAACACTATACAGACATAAAAAAGAGTGAAATAATGTCCTTTGCTGTAACATGGATGAAGCTGGGGACCATTATCCTAAGCAAACTAATGCAGGAACAGAAGATCAAACACCTCATGTTCTCCCTTATACGTGGGAGCTAAACACTGAGTACACATGGGCCCAAAGAAGCCAACAGTAGACACCAGGTCCTACTTGTGGGTGGAGGGTGGGAGGAGGGTGAGGCTCAAAAAACTACCAATTGGGTACTATGTTTTTTGTCTGTGTGACAGAATAGTGTGTACAGTAAACCGCCTGTAGCATGCAGTTTATCTATAGAACCAATCTGCACATATACCCCTGAAACAAAAGTTTAAAAAGTTCTATTTTAAAAATCTATATAAGCCCTGTTGATACCAATTGCAAATAATGACTTTCAGTCATTTTTCATTATAACCACATAAAATTTTTTCTACTATAATTCAAATTCCAGTATTTTAGTCTAGTTCTCAAATAAAATAATGATAATACACTGTGCAAACTACTGCACTTTAATATCTGTCATCCTAAAAAATCTCATTGTCTTAAGCCAGAGTTCCATAGAAATAATAACAATGAAGTAACATGTGATTTTGATGATGTTTATTCTGATGCTGCAGTTCTTGAAACACAAGGGTACCTTAAGATAAGTGATCATGGCATGTGCACAAACATGAGCACGTGTGTGTGTGTGTGTGTGTGTGGTTTGTGTCTGTGTGTGTGTGTAGTCAGGGCAATTAGTAAATTTGTGATGTGAAAAATTCTGTAATTTATTTATTTAAATATGCTTCATCTGAAATTTTCTGAATTATTTGATCAAAATATATATGTTTAAAGGTTGACTAACAGCTTACAAAACACCAATTTTCCATGAGGTAGTAGCATTTTTAGAAAAGCAGGTGGGGAATATTTTCCCAAACATGTAAAAATTAATATTTTGTTGGCAAGAATTTAGTTGGTATTTTTGATTTGTCATAAGAGCTCTCAAAAAGCTCTAGTTCTCATTTTAAATATAAATAATTATTTGACTGATTGCTGGTTTTGAATGTCTGAGTGGTAATACTGCTTATAATGGATAAGAAACATAAAAGAAATGAGTGTTTTTAATTTTCTCTTGGGTAGTATAGTCTAATTGGTAAAATGTTGGATGGTGTTTCTGTCCTCTTTACTTTCCATTTCTAATATAGAATCAATTAAGAGTAAGCAGTTGGAAATAATTCTTAACATAATTCTGTGATCCCTTTTATAATATAGTTAATGTAATTCCTCCAAGTAAATGGATATCAATTTCAATAAGTTTCCTAAATGGAGGGTGCTGTGTGAGGCCTTTCATCCTGCTCTTTTAAAACGGACAATTAAGTACATACGAAGTAAGTGGTGATTTCATTAGAACCCTACAAATACCTAGCCAAGTCATCTGCTTTTACTATAGTCATTACTTCTTTTTGTTTAAAAATATGAAGGATGAATTTTGTTCATTTCACTCTAGGTAATTAGAAAACAATTAAATATTTGTTAATATCTAATATATTTATAAAATTATATATAGTAATTATAATATATATCTTTATATGTTATATATAAAATTTAATATATATTATACTACATTAATTTTATACATAAGTAATTGTTTATATTACTTATACAATATATTTTATACAATACTTATACAATATATTTTACATTTTACTTTTACGTACAAAATTTGTTTTACCTTTCTCAATTTAATAGAATGATAGGCAATGTTAAGGCAGGAGAGTAATATAGACACATGGTAAGCATGGATTGAAGACTAACTGAGTGAAATGACAATATGCATTTATTCAGCAAATACTAATTGAACATTTACTTTGTAAGCTCTTGGCACATAAATTGTGCATGGAGGAGAGAGTAATGATGAAAGCACATGAGTAAATTGTATCATAGGTTGGAAGAGTAAAAATGCTTTGGAAAACAAAAAGCAAGAAAAGGAAGATAGGAACTGTTAAGGCGGGAGGGGTCTTATCCTACATGCATTCATTAGTGAAGCTTTAGTAGTACTATATTGTGGAAGAATGTGTTTCATAATGTTGACTGGCATATTAAATACATATGTATGTATGTGTGTATGCATTATATCTTACCTATTTTTACAATCGATTTTACATATAAAGCAACAACCTTAGTGAGAGATTTAATTATGTCCTTTAAGGTCATGTGGTGAGCTTATTCCCATCATTTACTTTATATCCACTGGTATTTTTATCTTCTGTTTATTTCTGTAGTAATGCTTTGTACTATAGTGTGTGAATTCTACCTCCCTTTATCTTCTTTATTCTTCTGAACTTATACACGAGGTTTAGTATCTCATATATTTTTATTATTGCTTAATCTCATTATCCTTATTATAAAATAACAATATTTGACATTATTTTAATACAAAAATCATTTTAAATATTCTTTTTTATATAATTGTAAGTTGCATTGTGAAATCAGAGAGAAAAATTTAATGTTGTGATACATTAAAGTAACACTAGAACATTATTGTTTGCCACTGTTTCACGTAAAACAATTTAAACTTACATTAATGTGAAAATATTCTACTCAAAGAGTGTTTCTATTAGGTAGTATAAATTGTAATTTCTGGAAAAAATACACTAGATAATAATTTTCAAGAAACAAATGCTATCATCTGATAGTCTTTTTAAAATGAAAATCTAATATGATTAAATTTAATGAAAGAATGAAAAGATGTAGGAAACAAAATTGAATAAAAATGAAATGTATGGGATATAAAGATATACTTTTAGTGTTTTTCATTTATCTTTTGTTTTAGATAAATGTGTATTATCTCTTCCTTTTCAACAGTAACCACCTCCAATCTTGTTTAGCATTAGATCCCAGAAGAAATATAAAGCCTATTCATTCATTTATGTATTTATTTAACAAATATTAATTGAATATACCAGAATCCACCGCTTCTGCTATGTGCTAGGGGTACAAAATATAAAGGCGCTTGTAGCCTAGTGGTGGAGGCAGACAAATAACTAAATTTTTACCACATGGTGAAAAGTACTGAAATAGAGCTATGCCAAGACTGTCATGAGAGCCGGGAGAAAGGGGTGCTTATTAAAACCATAGAGGGAGGACTGAAAGGATGATCGACAGAATTCAAGGTATATCAAGGGGTGTGAGAAGGGCATTGCAGTCAGAGTGAAGAGCAGAGACCAAAACGTAGTGGTATACAAGTCCAGAAGCTATGTGAGAAATTACTTCCGGCCGGGCGCGGTGGCTCAAGCCTGTAATCCCAGCACTTTGGGAGGCCGAGACGGGCGGATCACGAGGTCAGGAGATCGAGACCATCCTGGCAAACACGGTGAAACCCCGTCTCTACTAAAAAATACAAAAAACTAGCCGGGCCAGGTGGCGGGCGCCTGTAGTCCCAGCTACTCGGGAGGCTGAGGCAGGAGAATGGCGAGAACCCGGAGGCGGAGCTTGCAGTGAGCTGAAAAAAAAAAAAAAAAAAAAAAAAAGAAATTACTTCCTAGATCATTTTAAGTTGTGTGGACAGTATTCTGTAGGAAGAATGTGGACGAAGATATTACAAGTGTGTGTCATGGCTAGATTAAGTGCCAGAAATATCACTATGACAACAACCTGGAGAACAGTTTAGAAAATAAATGAAAATATGGTGGCTATTTATTAGATTATGTTAATAGTCCAGGAGACAGATATTAAGGAAGTTGAATTAGAAGTGCAGTGGCATGCTACTGTAGAGTGTGGGAAGCTCAAGATATGTAAGTGGTAAAAATTAATGTGGTAGTATGATGGAAAGAAAGCAATATGAGAGCTTCTGAAGTTCACGTGTGATTAAGCAGGTGGGGTTAACGTTGATGAAGATAATACCGGAAGTGGAGCAGGTTTGTTGAGCAAAGGGATGAGTGCAGTTTTAGACATGAAGTTTTAAAACTTTATATGAGACATTCAAGGAGTTCAAATTCTGGAAACTTGTATTTTGGCAATATGGTACATTAAATATTCAGAGAAAACTCACTGAAAATACTTTTAAAATATTTTTTTAAATATAACTGAGATATTAGCAAAGTCAAAGAAATAATTGGTAGAGATATTGCAAAAAAGCATGACTCTGGAGAGGTAATTGAGTAGCAGAGCCTGTTTTGACCTTAATGGAGTCAGTTATTCCTCAGCATCTTAGAGGCCGGGCTAAGGAGCCAACCTGTTGTAGGGTCAGGAGACAAAATGTCAGTGAAAGAGAGAGGTGGTGGGATAAAATGAAGAGTTCCTAAAAGTTGGCATTCCCAAAGTGACATTTATAGTGGGCACCTAGAAAATAATCTGCCCATAATAGAAGATGGTAATAATACTTACCTATGTTAACTTGCCTCTCAGCAAAGCAAAAAAAAATGCCAAGCTTACACAATAGGATTGGACTGAAAGTCACACAATTTACATGTCCAATAAAACAGAAGCCAAAAAAATTAGTTTATTGTAGACCCTGGTTGATAATGTCCACAGAAATTTGTTAGTGGAGAATTGATAACTTCTCAGGAGGGACACTTTTTAAACACAGGTCTTAAATTTATCTCACAGATAGTTTCAAGAAACATGAACTCACAATTTAAAATTACTAAACACAGGATGTCACAATTACCATGGACACAAGTTAGCAAAGCAAAATGCTGAATTTGACCAGCAAGAACTGTGGATGTTGGGATTATCAGATACAAAGTGCAAAAATAAATATGTTTTAAAAGTTTAAATAAAGGTATTACCCCTGCCCTGCATCCTGCCTGACATTGGCTTGGCCCACCTTTGGTTCACTGCACTAACCAGCTTTCAATTGGTATAACTTGAATATGTCTTGCCTTAGCTGAACTATGTATCTTTTGCTTTCATCTGCAGGCATCTCTGATGCCAAATGTAGGATGCCAGCACATACCCACTTGGCATGTTTTCACATGTATATGTATATGAGAGCAGCCTTTGACCAATTAGGGATGGGAGCTAGTAAGGACATGCTCCCCTCTTTCATCTCTTCACAGTGGGGAGAGAGAAGGAAGAAATCCTGAAGAACTTTCTACATGGCTGTTCAGAAAGTCTGAGCAGGAGCAAACCCCAATTGCCCACAACAGCGACCCTATTGATGGCAGGGCTTTTTATTGGCTTCTTCTTTCAAACTTCCCATCTCCTTCCCATCTCCGTAGCTGTGTGCAGCTATTTGCATACAAGTCTGTGTCTCAGGTCTGCTTATGGAAGAAGAGAAGGGACCCAGACACTGCTTTCTATGGGTGGAAGAGGAACCTAGGCTAGAGAGTTAGGATTGCAAGTGGCCCTAAAAAACAGACATCAGGATGAAATTCTGGAACTATCATTGACGAGAAAAGGCAGAGTGGGATAACTCCTGGCATCCAGTAGCATTACAAGTACTAAGACTCTCATTGGCAGATAAAAATAAAATGTGAATGAAGGCTTATGAGTAGCAATGACACTTGAAAAATATAAGGGCTGTGATCATTGTAAAGACTGTGGGCCAGGTGCAGTGCTCACGCCTGTAATCCCAGTGCTTTGGGAGGCCGAGGTGGGCAGATCATGAGGTCAGGAGATTGAGACCATCCTGGCTACCGTGGTGAAACCCTGTCTCTACTAAAAATACAAAAAATTAGCCGGGCATGGTGGCACGTGCCTGTAGTCCCAGCTACTTGTGAGGCTGAGGCAGGAGAATTGCTTGAACCCGGGAGGCGGAGGTTGCAGAGAGCTGAGATTGCACCACTGCACTCCAGTTTGGCAATAGAGTGAGACCCCATCTCAAAAAAAAAAAAAAATTGTGGAGGATGCTGCCTTTTGTTATCTGCTTTAGCAGCCTAGAAAACAAAGAAAATGACAGACTCAGGCTAACCAACTATCATTTCAAGGTGTGCTGTGAAAGTAGCAGGGTCTGTATGTTCCTCTTTGAAAGGCTTCTTATCTCATATAATCTCATATAGCCATAGAGCAAACACTGATAAAAGCCAGACCCAGAATTTAATTGTAAGGTTAACAGAATGGCAAAGAAGACAATGCACAGCCTTCACAGCACTGTGTTAAATGCAGAACCCTAATAGATAAAGAGTGGGATCTTCAGAACTGGCATGAGGACATCTGATGAGTTGAATATGCTGGAAAATCTTAAGCCACAGATTCTTCTGAACCTTAAATTAAACGAGGCTTTGTTCAACTGGAGAACCTGGAAAGACCACAACTGGGGCCTCATAGATTGATATGGCTTCCTCAAGCTCTAGCACTGCCTTTCCTCATTGCCTCCAGACCAAAAACCAGAGTCAGATCTCAGGATAGCCCAAATGGAGAAACATTGTCCCTGTTCTGGGAGGAAATAGAATATACATCCCCATACTACAGGCACATACCAGCAGGAGTTTCAAAAACATGTGGTTGAATGGAATTTGAGGGCAGCGGATTGGACGGATATTGTAATGGGAGTATTTTCCCATGATTCAGGTTTTAAAGTCCTGGCAAGTGATCTTCATGCTGCTTATTGGATCCTTGATGCATGGACTTGCTTCTATCTTGAAGAAAATTAAGTGGAGCTTGTAATCCTAGCACTTTGGGAGGTCGGAGCAGGAAGATCATTTGACGTCAGGAGTTTCAGAGCAGCCTAGGCAGCATACTGAGACCCCCCATCTCTACAAAACAAAATAAATAAAAGTAATAAACAAGAAAATGAAATAAAAAATAGATACAGGAGATGCCTTGGCAAAGTGTTGAGGAGGAGTCAGAAGTCTCAGGGACATGATAATCATAAAAAGGATTTATTACATGAGATCAGAATTCCCATCACTTGGGTTCCTTGAGAAGGGACAAAAGATTTACTTCACTAATTCAATAAGTTAATAAGTAATACAATGTTAAGGGAATGTTTCCTTGAGAAACTAGGTGGTAACTATCCTCTACATGCTAGAATTAAGAGTAACATGTGGTGTCATATGTTGGGTTCCTTGGTAATAGGAAACATGATTGAAAATTCAGAGGCCAGGTTGTGACAGTTAACCAAAGAGGCAAGGTGGATATAATATTAATGCCAGCAAGACCAAAGTGACAGATGAATGACTTGAACAGCAGGAATCTGTGGTGATAGATAATAGCCTGTTGTATTCTTACGGGTTACATAGATGGGCAGTCAAGTAGGGTGTTATTTGACTGACTGAACCAGCAAAAATTGAGAGCTGGCAAAGTGAAGGGTGACATCAGCTGCTACAATGGAAAATCAGGGCCCTTCATCGATTTTAGACATGAGCTGGTTTTCAACTCAGTCTTGACTGAAGTGGAGATTGGGTCCCCTTGAATGGAAAACATGGCATATTGCTACAACTATACATGACAAATAGTCTCCCAATCTTCCCTGAATAGACCTGTGGTACCAAATTAACTAAACACTGGAGAAAAAGGTTTTCAGCTGATATGTATATTAGGAGACTCTAAAGACCATCCTGGTCCCCTGTCCAGAGTGAAGGAATGTGGAAGCCAAATGATAAATGGAGATTAGCTCAAGTTGATTTCACATTGAGCCATGGACCTGTGAAGCCACCTGGGAACTATTTCTCTGGCCCCTCCTGGATACTTGGAAAGTATATACTTTGTAGTTTGGAGATACTGACATCTGTTCCCTGTCCTCTGCATTAAGAGCCATTATACTTAGAAGGGCCAAGTGAAAATCCTAAAATTACAACCTCCTCTGATCCCTAATATATTTGAAACAATATCACAATGAAAATACATCATAATGTGACTAATTTTCTGGCAATTGGTCCATAGAGTAGATATGGTAAATGTGTTCTTTTTAATCCTTATTCATAATGAGGCTCAAAGGCGCTTTGTTTTTATATGGGAGCAATAGTAACATATATTCACTGTCTACCTTCAAGTTTGTTAACTCTCCTATTCGCTCTCAAAATGTAGGTTAAAAACACCTTGTTCATACTGATGGACATCAGAACACTATACTTATTCACTATATTAATACCACACTAATCATACCTGGTGTTCAAGAATGGGTGTATATTCTGAATGGCCTAATAAGACAGATGTGTGCTACCTGGATTCAGGGTCTGTCACATCAGTGAAGCTTTTAGGAATTTGTCAGGAAAGTCCTTCCAAGTGAAGAACAAATTTAAATGTTGAAACTTTTACCCATACAGTCCTTGGTGAATCTGTTTGGATTTTAGAGACAAGATATAAAATCCTGTTTGGATTTTAGAGGCATCGTCTTTGGGAGTATTGTGCTGACCTATTTATTGAGTGAATTGAAAAACAGTTGATTTTGAATGAGGCCAAGAGCAAGAGAGAATTGCAGCAGGACCAAGTTGGACTGCAGGCTGTCCTACTGCTTAGGACACATAATAGAGCAAATATAGCAGTGCTAGGAATATCTGTGGTAGAAAATATTGTGTTTGAAATCTTTAGCAAGTTCCAATAGAAGAGTCGTGGTACAGACCCCTACATTTCTGAAGAAAATAAATGTTCTCTATAGCAGATAACTACTCACTATTTGAAAGCAGCTTCATGAATATTATTGTCTCTACTCTGAGAAACTGATTATGGGGTTGGGTGGATATTGGCTGTGTCCCCATTCAAATTCCATCTTGAATTGTAGCTCCCACAAGTCCCACGTGTTATGGGAGGTACCCAGTGGGAGATAATTGAATCATGGGGGCGGGTCTTTCCCATGTTGTTCTTGTGATAGTGGATAAGTCTCATAAGATCTGATGGTTTTATAAAGGGTGGTTCCCCTACACAAGCTCTCTTGACTGCTGCCATCCAGGTAAGACGTGACTTTGCTCCTCATTGCCTTCCACCATGATTGTGAGGCCTCTCCAGCCATGTGGAACTGTGAATCAATTAAGCATCTTTCCTTTATAAATTACGCAGTCTTGGGTATGTCTTTATCAGCAGTGTGAAAATGAACTAATACAGATACCAACTGATTATTTCACCAAAGTGACCTGACATGAACTGGGTTTTGTAAGTCCTAAAGTCAGCTGAGTGCAGTAACTACCCATCGTGCAATGAAATGATTTGTGTCTTCAAAATTAGGACCAAGAAGTTCCAAAAAGCACGAATAAGATGCATTAAGTGGTGACCAGACTCCTCTGTTACCCACTTCTGCTGTATCAGTGACTCTTCTTCATTTTACACCTATTCCTTCATGTGAGTAGGGGAGGGATTCCATATGACCAACTGACAGGGAGTGGAAGACTCAGTCTTGGTTAAAAAGTGAATTGGTCTGATATGTTGACACCAGTGTCAGTAGCCTGTCAGTGGACTGCAGTGCTACTGTGTCCCTATCCCATGGTGCCTGAAGGACAGTGGTGAAAATGAATCCCCCCAGTAGAAAGAACATTAAATAGTGCATTTGGAAATTTGTTTTATATGAAGAAAACATAGCCTGAGGTACAGATAAATGTGGACTCCTGGACAGTGGCAGATGTTTAACTGATTAGCACAGGTTTGGAAGGAACAACACTAGAATATTGGAGACATGGGAGTTTGAGAAAGAGATATGAGGATGAACCCACATGAGTGGGTACAAATGGTGCAGATCTCTGGGTTTCATGTTAATACCTACCAGAAAGAACCCACTGCAGAGAAAATTCTCAACTAACCAGCTGACCAGGGAATGTTGGTCAGGCTCTTTCATTGGCCATCCCAGTGCTGTGTGAAATAAGCCTATTGATAGAACAGTAGTATTATCAGGTTTGGAGACTTGCCCTGGACATAAGAGCATAGGCTACTTCTCTTAACAACTTCCACTCGCCTAACGCTCACTCTTTCATACCCAAACTAGAAATATAGGGAATTAACATCCCTTGAAATAAGAAGAAATAGGGACTTGTGGATTAATTTTCCCTTATACAATTCCTCAAGTAAATGACCCTAAAGTTTATTCTACACACCTCCTAATGTAGTCCTGGTGGAATCATACTCCAGTTTTGCATAATACTGGTCAGTTTGAAAGAACAACCTGACACTGACTTTTTTTTCTCTTTTATTGGTAACCTGCTTCTATTTCTTGGAATCACTTTACCCAGTCGCTTTAGCTGCAAGCAAACCTTTGTCTCAACTTCAGCCTTCTAGGAACACCAGACTGAGACGAAATAAACAGTGTATTTTAGGAGAACTGATCAAGATAACTGACTATATAGAGCTAATAGGCTCTTCCTCCATGGAGAGGAACCAAAGTAACAAGTAGATATGCACTCTTGGAATAGATTGCCTAAGAGGGAGTACTGAGACTCAATAGAAAAATCACAGAAAGAACCAAAAGCAAAGGAGAGAGAAGCGAGGCAGTGTGTTCGTCTGGGAATGACTGGCAGCCTGGAGAAATTCCTAGATGTGGAGAAAGGGTAAGTGGCGACCCTTAGGACACCACATTCCTGCCACAGATTTTTGCAAATCTAGCTACATGAGTGTCCCTTGAACCACAAGCACTATGAGACTAACATAGGAAGCTGCCTAGAGATTACCCAGAAGAATTGCTACAGAGAGGAAACTCACACTGGGCCCCACAGGCCTCTGAGCCTGAGCAACTGCAGCTTGGCACTATCATGAGCGTGAAGACCCCAAAGGACTGCATCCTGCCCTGATGGCAGCGCTGCCACTCCTGCCAAGGAGGAAGAGAAAGGATGGGCACCTTCATGCATTCCAAGGACAAATCCTGCCGCTGCTGTTGTGGGCTGCTAGGGGTGCTGAGGAGCAAGCAAGCCACATTCCCTGAGCCACCTACCTACCCTGCTCCCACTGAAAGTTACCCCACCTCCCCAGTGGTAGGCGCCCAGACAGCACCATTCTGAGAGTCCAACCTCCAAACGTCTGCATCCTGCCCAGGGACCAGGGTTGATGTTGCCACTGACTTCCAGGCCAAAGAGAGAGAGAGGGAAGCCAGTGCTTTCGTGCACTTCTAGGAAAAATTCCACTGCTACTGCTGCAGGTCACTGCTGTGGGTTGCTGCTGTGTGAATAAGGCATGAGGAAACTGTGC
Source organism: Trachypithecus francoisi (assembly GCF_009764315.1). NCBI lineage: Eukaryota > Metazoa > Chordata > Mammalia > Primates > Cercopithecidae > Trachypithecus > Trachypithecus francoisi. Next base: position 43,763,390 of record NW_022681463.1, read on the forward strand.
ATCCCATAGCTATCTGCCTACTCTGCTCTCACTGACAGTGGCCCCGTCCTCCCCAGTAGCAGGCCCGCAGCACAACTTTCACTGTGATGCATGGGCATTCTGTTGGAAGCCTGGGGATCACCCCACCCCTGCCTACCATAGACAGTACCTGAATGCACTACCGAGCAGCCTGAGTTCAAGTCCACCTGCCGGGGTCCATACCCCAAGTACTGGAGCATGCCATCAGGTGCTGGAAGATCACCCTACGTACCCCAGCACTGTTGGCACCTGTACACTCCTCCTAGAGGGTGAGGTTAGGCTGGTAGGACCTATGGATATGAAAACAACTGGCAGCCACCCATACATCCGATTAGCAGGCCAGGGGACCTGCCTGACCAACCTGTTGCAGCCGCCGTCAACACCAGTATTGTCTGATTGAGTTCTAGTGGGTTGATCCATGGCTACTACTACCTTTACTCACATCATACCCACTGCCCAGAGATCAGAGAACCTGCTCATTTGCCTGAGCCACTGTTATCACTACTTGCTCTGAGCAAGCCACCTAGAGGCCCAAGAATTGGCCCTCTGGGACACCCCAACACTTGCACCAGTGTATTCTTCCCTGGGTCCCCAGGACAGGCATGCTTAACTCACTTCTACAAGCACTGGGGCCCCAAGTTTGGCTCACGTGGCGTCTCAATCCTCAGAAAAACTTCACCATAGCCTCTACTAATAACTCACCCTAAGTGACTGAGGAAATCACTGACACTACTGACACTGTTTACGGCTGAAGAAATCACACAGAGATTGCACTACTGCATGCACCCAAAGTTAAAGCCAAAGTGCCCTATCTAACAAAAATCATCTATACAACTTCAGGAAAAAGTCCACCCCAAGGAAGCAATTTCAAAAAATTAGAAGAAGTGACTTTTATAGCAGATGCACAGATATCAACATAAGCATACAGGAAACAGGAAAAAGCAAGGATATAGGACATCTCCAACAGGACACAATAATCCTCCAGCCACAGATCTGAATCAAAAAGAAATTCATGAAATTGTGATGAAAAATCCAAAATACTGATTTTAAAGAAAATCAGTGAGATACAAAAGGATTCTGGAAAACAATACAGAGAAACTAGAAAAACAATTCAGTACGTGAATGAAAACTTCAGCAAAGATGTAGCTATTTTTAAAAAGAGACAAACAGAAATCTGGTGCTAAAGAATTCATGGAATGCAATTCAAAATACATTCAAAGCCTTTGGCAATAGACTAGATCAAGCCAAAGCAATAATCCCAGAAATTGAAGAGCAGTCTTTTAAAATAATCTAGTCAGACAAAAATAAAAAAGAATTAAAAAAGAGACTATTATGAGCAACTATATGCTTAGAAACTGAAAAGTCGAGAGGAAATTGATAAAATGTTGGAAACATATCACCTACCAAGATTGAATCAAGGAAAAATTAAAAAATTTGAAGAGACCAAAAATGAGTGGTGAGAATGAATCAGTAACAAAAGTCTCCCAACAAAGAAAACAATGAGGACTGGATGGATTTACAACTTAATTATATGAAACATATAAATAAGAACAAATGCCAATTCTGAAACTATTCTAAAAATTTAAAGAGGAGTGAACTCTTCCTTACTCATTTTATGAGGCCACAATTACCCTGATACCAAAACCAGACAAGGATGCAACATAAAAAAGAAAACTACAGGTCAATATCCCTGATAAACTTAGATTTGAAATCCTCAACAAAATATTAGCAAACTGAATCCAACAGCACATCAAAAAGATAACACACCATAACCAAGTGAGATTGATACCAGGGGTACAAGGATGTTTCAACAAATGCAAGTCAATCAACATGATACATCTCATCACCAGAATGATGTACAAAAACTGTATGATCATCTCAATAAAAACAGAAAAGGCATTTAACAAAATTTAATATCCCTTCATAACAAAAACTCTCAATAAACTAGGAATAGAAGGAATTTATCATAAGATAATAAAGGCATTTATAACAAACCCACAGCTTACATCATATTGAATGAGGAAAACTGAAAGCTTTTTCTTTAAGATCTGGAAAAAGACAAGGGTGCCCACTTTCACTACTCCTACTCAACATAGTACTGAAAGTCCCAGACAGAGCAATCAGCCAAAAGAAAGAAATGAAAGGTATCCAGATTGGAAAAGAAGAAGTCAAATTGTCCCTCTTCATTGATGATGTGATCTTATATCTAGAAGAACTTAAATTATCCATCAAAAGCCTTCTATATTTGATAAATAAATACAATAAAGTTGTAGGATACAAAATCACCATACGAAAATTGTTAGTATTTTTATATATTAATAATGAGCTATCCAAGATAGAAATCAAGAAGCAATCTCATTTACAATAGTTACAAAAAAATACCTGGGAATAAACTTAACCAAAAAGGTGAAAGATCTATACAAGGAAAATTACAAAATACTGATAAAAGAAACTGAAGAGGACAGAAACAAATGGAAAGACATCCCATGTTCATGGATTGGAATAATTATAATCAGCATAATATTATTAAAGTAACTATACTTCCTAAAGCAAAATCAGCATAATACTGTTAAAGTAACCATACTTCCCAAAGCAATTTATACATTCAATGCAATCTCTATCAAAATATCAATGACATTCTTCACAGAAAATAGAAAAAAAAATCCTAAAATTGATATTGAACCAAAAAAAAAGAGCCAAATAGCCAAAGCAATCCTGCGCCAAAAGAAGAAATGCATCATGCTGGGAGTATCACACTGCCTGACTTCAAAATATACTATAAGGCCACGGTAACCACAACATCATGGTGTTGGTGTAAAAACAGACACAAAGAATAATGGAACAGAATAGAGAACTTAGAAATAAATCCACGTATTTATAGCAAATTGATTTTTTTTATAAAGGTGCCAAGAACATACACTGAGGAAAAGATATCTCTTTCAATAAATGGTGCTGGCGATATTGGAGATTCATATGCAAAAGAATGAAACTAGACCCCATCTCTTCCCACATACAAAAATTAAACTCAGAATGGATTGAAAACTTAAATGTAAGACCTGAAAGTACAAAACTCCTGGAATAAAACAGAAAGAAAACGTTTTAAAACATCAGTCTAGGTAAAGATTTCATGGCTAAGACCTCAAAAATACAACTGTAATTAAAAAGAGACAAGTGGGACTACATTAAACTAAAAAGCTTCTGTACCTCAAAGGAAATAATCAACAAAGTGAAAAAAACAACTTGTTGAAAGAGAGAAAATATAACAGGGGAACAACATCTGGAATATATACTAAGATCTTCAATAACTCAACAGTAAATAATAATCAGCATTATCATCCCATTAAAAATTGCCTAAAGTCATGAATAAGCATTTCTCAAAAGAAAGCATACAAATGGTCAGGAGGTGAAAAAATGCTTAACAACATTGTGGATCAGGGAAGTGCAAATAAAACTAAAATAAAATACCATCTTATCCCAGTAGATGGCTATTACTAAAAATCAAAACAGCAGATGTTGGTGAAGGTGCAGAGAAAAGGGAATTCTTATACACTGTTGGTGGGAATGTAAATTAGTACAACTATGCTGGAAAACATTTTGGAAGTTTCTCAAAAAACTAAAAATACAACTACCATATGACCCATTAATTCCTCTATTGAGTTTTTATCCAAAGGAAAAGAAATCTGTGTATGAGATAACTTACTGGCATATTTATTGCTGCAAAGAGCAAATATATGGAATCAAACTAAGTGTCCATCGACAGATGAATATATAAACAAAATGATACACACACGCACACACACACAAGGAATATTATTCAGACATAAAAAGAATGAAACCATGTCTTTTGCAGCAACATGGATGGAACTGGAGGTCATTATGTTAAGTGAAATAAGCCAGGTACAGAAAGACAGATACCACATGTTCTCACTTATCTGTGAGAGCTGAAAAGAATTGATCTCATGGAGATAGAGAATAGAATGACAATTATCAGAGGCTCAGAAGGGTGTGTGATTGGAAGGGGGTGATAAAAAGAGGTTGATTAGTGGTACAAACAGAGTTGAATAGAAAAAATAAGGCTAATTTGCAATAGCAGAGTGGCTATAGTTAGAAATATTGTATTGTATATTTTAAAGTAGTTAGATGAAGGGACTTGAAGGATCAATGACATATATAAATGATAAATACTCAAGGTGATAGATACTCCCAAATACCCTGACTTGATCATTGATTATTACACATTCTATGCACGTAACAAATACACGTACTTCATAAATATGTAAAATATTTTATATCAAATAATAAAAATGTAAAATATCTTGGATCAATTAAAAGGTGTCCAGGGTACAAGAATATATTAATTGCATATATACAGTATATGCAACATATTTTATATGTTGCAGGAGGAGGTAATGTAGAAAATGGCAGAGAGGCAGTATTTTAAAAGATGATGTCTAAGAATTATCCAGAATTGATGAAAGACAACAATCCTCAGATACAGGATTCCCAAAGAACCCCAAATGGTGTATATAAAAACAAATTCAAACTTAGACTCATTATAGAAAATTTGAAGACCATCAAAATAAAGAGAAGACCTCGATACCATCAGAGAAAAGGCAACTTACAAATAATAACTATTAGACAGCTAACTTTTCAACAGCACCAGTGGAAGGTAGAAGACAGGGCAATATTAACTTCAATGCACTCAGAGAAATTAGCTGAGAAACTGGAATTGTACATTCAATGAACTCTTTTAAGATATGAACAAACTAAAAAAATTATAAGACAAACTGTAAGAGCTTACTACCAACAATTTCTTACTGATAACATTTCTACAGGATGTACATCAAGAAAAAAGAAAATAAACCTAACATAGAAGACTGGAAGACAATTAACACTAGTGTATAGTGGAAAATAGTACATAAACATGGACTTTATAAAAGAATAATGATCATGCCTAATTTGTGTGGTTAAAAAAATCAAGGCAGAAACCTATAGTCCCAGCTACTTGGGATCCCTTCAATGCGAAAGTTTGAGGATATAGTGTACTATGGTCATACCTGAGAATAGCCATTGCACTCTATCCTGGGCAACATGGTGAGACTCCACCTCTCAACAAATCAAGACAAAATTGAAATCCTGGACAAAATTATCATTTATGTTGTGACGATATTCATAAAAAATAAAGTATTACTTTGTGTTGAATGTAAACATATTGCTTAACATTAAGGTATAAGTTACATATGTATATGTTACATTTTTTTCTGGAATAACTATTAAAACAATAGAAAATAAGTGCATAAGTTCCAAAACAGGGCAGGGAGAAATTGTGGAAAATCAGGAAAGGGAGGCAAGGATAGTAATATCAATCAGTCCAAAAAAAGCAAGAAAGAGGAAGAAAAACATACATAGAAAATGTGTGTTAGAGAGAAACACAAAGTAAGTTCAATATGTCAACTGCTATGCTCTCTCAAAGGTAGGATTATCTGATTGTATTAATAATACACAGTTTAAATATATACTGTTTGTAAAAGACACAACTAAAACAAAACAAAACTCAGAAAAGCTAAAAGGAAAAGACTTACAGGCAAATAATCAGGCAAAAAAAAAAAATAACCAAAAGAGAGCTGGCGTAATTTTATTATTATTGGACAAAATAGACATTAGGGCAAAACTTAACAAAAAAACTCAAGAAAAAAATTACAAGAATCTCGCATTCTCCAACATAAATACAATTAATTGCAAAACAATAACAAATATATGAGCATACCTTTAACAAAATTCTAAGTAACCCACAAGTTAAAAAGGTATTTTAGTAGAAATAAGAAGGTTCCTAAAACTGAGCCATAAATAATTACCTATCAAACTGTCGGACATGGTTAAGATGTATTTGGAGGGAAATTTACAAGCTTAAGAGCTAATATTACACAAGAACTATATAAGTTGACAAAAAACCAAAATAAATTAAAAGGAAGTAGAAAAAGGAAATATAAAAATATCCATAGCTACTACTGAACTAAAGAGGAAGCCTACAACAAAGAGGAGCAACTAAGCCAAATGTTCAATCAAATTCCCAGTAAAAAGATTAATTTTAGAAAGAATCTAAATAACATTATATAGATGATCCAATTATCATTATTATAATTTTGAATCAGCATTTTCAAAAAAAGCATCAAGGCCATTCAACATTACCAAAAATTTCAGAAAAAATAAAACTTTTGGAAAATAAGATTCAGTGCTAAATTCATTTTTATTTTAGTATACCATAATTAAGTTAGATTTATTATATGAATGCATTTTTTGGTTCAATATTAGACAATTAATTATTGTAATTTACTAAGAAACAGATTAAAGGAGAAAAACATTATCTTCTCAATAGATTCAAAAAACTATCTGATATAATTTAATAAGCATATTGATTTAAAAAACACTTCATACAAAGAAAATGTCCTTGTATTGATAAAGAAGACCTGCAACAGCCACAGCAAAATATCATATTTGCTGTCAAAATGTTAAAACGTTTCATAGCATCCTCCCAAAGTTCATGTCCACAACTGCATCCTTAGAATATGACATTATTTGGAAATACGGTCTTTGCAGATGTAATTAGTCAAGGATGTTGGATGAAATTACCCAGGATTTGGGGTAGACCTTAAATCTGATGACTGATGTCTTTATTAGAGAAAAAAGAAGGAGATTTGGATCCAGGAGAAAAAAACAGAGATTGGAGTTAGACTGTCACAAGCCAATGAATACCAGGAGCCGCCAAGCTGAAAAACGCAAGGAAGGATTCTCTCCTAGAGCCTTTGGAGGCAGCATTGATTTTCCGATATCTCAATTTTGGACTTCTGGCCTGATAGCCTGTGAGAGAATATATCTCTATTGTTTTAAACTGCCAAGTTTACAGCAATTTGTTATGGCAGCCCTAGGGCACAAACACAACCAATAAGAAGAGGGGAAAATAGAGGAAAATAATTACAAAAGAAGAAATAGACAATCGTTGTCCACTGATGATAGGATAGTCTACTAGAAAACTTCAACTTATATAAAAATCATTTCCAGAAGGTCAAAAAGCAAAATTCTCTTAAAGAAGAACCGGGTACTGGTGGAAATAATAAATATTTTAAATCTATAGCAAATTTGAAAGTGTGGTCATGGTGAAGGGATATACAAAGAGATTAGTGGAACAAGATTAAAAGGCCCCAAAAAGTATATAAGAACTCTGATCAATCAGTTGGGAAAGACTGCACTATTCAATAATGTTTAGATAATAATAGATTATTTGTGTGAAAAATGAAATAAATCCCTATTTGATATCATAAATAGCAATAAGTTCCAGGTGGAGTAGTACTCAGTGTGACATGCAAAATCTTTAAAACTTTTATAAGAAAATATCTTCATGAACTGTATGAATGGTTCCTTAAGTCAGGAAGAAAACCAAATTGAAAAAAAGAGAGAGCTATTTGAATATATTAAAATGTTTAAAAATATAAACTAAAGACACCTGAAAATGAGTAATTCTTTCAGACATAAGACATAAATGTTGGAAAACAATATTTATGACAAATATAATTGGCAAAATATTAGTATAATGAATATGTAGAAATACCTATGCATTAATAAGAAAAGCACAAATAAGTAAATGATATTATTTTCAAAAAAACACAAATAGACTTCCCACAGAAGAAGAAACATGAATGGACTTCAAATATGAAAAAAAGACACCCAAGTTCATTAGGAAAAAGGGAAAGTGCAAATTAAAATCACAAAATGATGCCATTTGATATCCTCCTGATTGGCATAAATCATGACAACACTAACTTCTCATAACACACAGCTAGTAGAAATGTAAATTACTTTAACCAATTTTGAAAACTAGTTTTCTACCGCCAACTAAGGTTGGTTATATATATATTCTGTGACTCAGCAATTTGACTCTTACCTAAAAACCATAACAAATCATTTACACGGGTTATATGTATAGGAATATTCATGGTATTATTGTCTATAATAGCAAATAATTGGAAACAATCAATAATGCTGGCCAACAATGAAATCGATAAATAAACATTTATTTTTATTGTATTGCGGTGAAAGCGAGTCATGTCATCTATAAATATCACCATACAAGTCAAACATGATGAGTGAAAACAAAACCAAACAAACATGAACCAAGAATCACTAATGAATGACTACCACTGATCTTTTTTCCAAAATGGATGTCTTTGTTGGTTTTTATTGCCTACTGGTTTTTATTGTCCTGTTTGAACCTCTAGTACAGTGTTGAGTAGAAGTGGCCAGAGTAGATATCCTTGTGTTATTCCTGATCTTAAGGGGAAAGTTTGTATGTCATGTTTTTATTTCAATGATCTCAAAATATTATCTAATTATCCATGTATTTTCTTCTTTGATTCGTGTATTCCTTAGGAATGTTGGTTAATTTCCATGTATTGGTTTTCCTTCTACTATTGCTTTCTCACTTCATCCCACTGTGGTAGGAGAAGATACCTTATATGATTTCACTCTTTTTTTATTTATTGAGACTTGTTTTGTGGCCACTATGTGGTCTATTCTGTAAAATGTTTCATGTGCGTTTGAGATGAATGTGTATTCTGCTATTATTGGGAGCTGTGTTCCAGAGATGTCAGGTATGTTTAGTTGCTTTTTTTTTCCTTTGTGAAGAGAATATGTTTAAATACTAAGGATTATGATTTGATGGAAATAAACAGTTGAAAAGTAAAAGACAGAGGATATAGAGAATAATTGATGGTGAAAAATACCCAAGCAAGTAGGGAAAGCATATAGAATACAGTACACAAGGAGGCATCTGCCTTGTGAAAGAAGAGATGAACTTTTTCCTTCAGTAATGCAGTGAAGTAAATGGAAGTGGATTAAGAATGTATCTAAGATTGTTGGTTTGTAGGACTAGAAAGCTCAGTGTATGTAGTTTTCAACTCTTTTTTCAAGCTATTGAAAAAAGATACACGATAAAATTAAAAAGTCTTTGGGAAATTTCTAGCTTTGAAAATATTCACTGTACTATAGAATAAGTACTAGATGGGAAGTGAAAATAGCACTTGTTTTTTTTAAGATTTATTATTATTATTATTATACTTTAAGTTCTAGGGTACATGTGCATAACGTGCAGGTTTGTTACATATGTATACTTGTGCCATGTTGGTGTGCTGCACCCATCAACTCGTCAACACCCATCAACTTGTCATTTACATCAGGTATAACTCCCAATGCAATTCCTCCCCCCTCCCCCCTCCCCCCTCCCCATGATAGGCCCCGGTGTGTGATGTTCCCCTTCCCGAGTCCAAGTGATCTCATTGTTCAGTTCCCACCTATGAGTGAGAACATGCGGTGTTTGGTTTTCTGTTCTTGTGATAGTTTGCTAAGAATGATGGTTTCCAGCTGCATCCATGTCCCTACCAAGGATACGAACTCATCCTTTTTTATGGCTGCATAATATTCCATGGTGTATATGTGCCACATTTTCTTAATCCAGTCTGTCACCGATGGACATTTGGGTTGATTCCAAGTCTTTGCTATTGTAAAGAGTGCTGCAATAAACATACGTGTGCATGTGTCTTTATAGCAGCATGATTTATGATCCTTTGGGTATATACCCAGTAATGGGATGGCTGGGTCATATGATACTTCTAGTTCTAGATCCTTGAGGAATTGCCATACTGTTTTCCATAATGGTTGAACTAGTTTACTATCCCACCAACAGTGTAAAAGTGTTCCTATTTCTCCACATCCTCTCCAGCACCTATTGTTTCCTGACTTTTTAACGATTGCCATTCTAACTGGTGTGAGGTGGTATCTCATTGTGGTTTTGATTTGCATTTCTCTGATGGCCAGTGATGAGCATTTTTTCATGTGTCTGTTGGCTGTATGAATGTCTTCTTTTGAGAAATGTCTGTTCATATCCTTTGCCCAGTTTTTGATGGGTTTTTTTTTTTTTTTCTTGTAAATTTGTTTGAGTTCTTTGTAGGTTCTGGATATTAGCCCTTTGTCTGATGAGTAGATTGCAAAAATTGTCTCCCATTCTGTAGGTTGCCTGTTCACTCTGATGATAGTTTCTTTTGCTGTACAGAAGCTCTTTAGTTTAATTAGATCCCATTTGTCAATTTTGGCTTTTGCTGCTGTTGCTTTTGGTGTTTTAGTCATGAAGTCCTTGCTCATGCCTATGTCCTGAATGGTATTACCTAGGTTTTCTTCTAGGGTTTTTGTGGTATTAGGTCTAACATTTAAGTCTCTAATCCATCTTGAATTAATTTTCATATAAGGAGTAAGGAAAGGATCCAGTTTCAGCTTTTACTTATGGCAAGCCAATTTTCCCAGCACCATTTATTAAATAGGGAATCCTTTCCCCATTTCTTGTTTCTCTCAGGTTTGTCAAAGATCAGATGGCTGTAGATGTGTGGTATTATTTCTGAGGACTCTGTTCTGTTCCATTGGTCTATATCTCTGTTTTGGTACTAGTACCATGCTGTTTTGGTAGCTGTAGCCTTGTAGTATAGTTTGAAGTCAGGTAGCGTGATGCCTCCAGCTTTGTTCTTTTGACTTAGTATTGTCTTGGCAATGCGGGCTCTTTTTTGGTTCCACATAAATTTTAAAGCAGTTTTTTCCAATTCTGTGAAGAAACTCATTGGTAGCTTGATGGGGATGGCATTGAATCTATAAATTACCTTGGGCAGTATGGCCATTTTCACGATATTGATTCTTCCTATCCATGAGCATGGTATGTTCTTCCATTTGTTTGTGTCCTCTTTTATTTTACTGAGCAGGGGTTTGTAGTTCTCCTTGAAGAGGTCCTTTACATCCCTTGTAAGTTGGATTCCTAGGTATTTTATTCTCTTTGAAGCAATTAAGAATAGAAGTTCATTCATGATTTCGCTCTCTGTCTGTTACTGGGTATAAGAATGCTTGTGATTTTTGCACATTAATTTTGTATCCTGAGACTTTGCTGAAGTTGCTTATCAGCTTAAGGAGATTTTGGGCTGAGACAATGGAGTTTTCTAAATATATAATCATGTCATCTACAAACAGGGACAATTTGACTTCTTCTTTTCCTAACGGAATACCCTTGATTTATTTCTCTTGCCTGATTTCCCTAGCCAGAACTTCCAACACTATGTTGAATAGGAGTGGTGAGAGAGGGCATCCCTGTCTTGTGCCAGATTTCAAAGGAAATTTTTCCAGTTTTTGCCCATTCAGTATGATATTAGCTGTGGGTTTGTCATAAATGGCTCTTATTATTTTGAGATACGTTCCATCAATACCGAATTTATTGAGCGTTTTTAGCATGAAGGGCTGTTGAATTTTGTCAAAGGCCTTTTCTGCATCTATTGAGATAATCATGTGGTTCTTGTCTTTGGTTCTGTTTATATGCTGGATTACGTTTATTGATTTGTGAATGTTTAACCAGCCCTGCATCCCAGGGATGAAGCCCACTTCATCACGGTGGATAAGCTTTTTGATGTGCTGCTGAATCCGGTTTGCCAGTATTTTATTGAGGATTTTTGCATCGATGTTCATCAGGGATATTGGTCTAAAATTCTCTTTTTTTGTTGTATCTCTGCCAGGCTTTGGTATCAGGATGATGTTGGCCCCATAAAATGAGTTAGGGAGGATTCCCTCTTTTTCTGTTGTTTGGAATAGTTTCAGAAGGAATGGTACCAGCTCCTCCTTATACCTCTGGTAGAATTCAGCTATGAATCCATCTGGTCCTGGACTTTTTTTGGTTGGTAGGCTATTAATTATTGCCTCAATTTCAGAGCCTGCTATTGGTCTATTCAGGGATTCAACTTCTTCCTGGTTTAGTCTTGGAAGAGTGTAAGTGTCCAGGAAATTATCCATTTCTCTAGATTTTCTAGTTGATTTTGTAGAGGGTTTTATAGTATTCTCTGATGGTAGTTTGTATTTCTGTGGGGTCGGTGGTGATATCCCCTTTACCATTTTTTATTGCTACTATTTCATTCTTCTCTCTTTTCTTCTTTATTAGTCTTGCTAGTGGTCTGTCAATTTTGTTGATCTTTTCAAAAAACCAACTCCTGGATTCATAGATTTTTTGGAGGGTTTTTGTGTCTTTATTTCCTTCAGTTCTGCTCTGATCTTAGTTTTTTCTTGCCTTCTGCTAGCTTTTGAATGTATTTGCTCTTGCTTCTCTAGTTATTTTAGTTGTGATGTTAGAGTGTCCATTTTAGATCTTTCCAGCTTTCTCTTGTGGGCATTTAGTGCTATAAATTTCCTCTACACACTGCTTTAATGTGTCCAGAGATTCTGGTATGTTGTATCTTTGTTCTCATTGTTTCAAAGAACATCTTTATTTCTGCCTTCATTGTATGTACCCAGTAGTCATTCAGGAGCAGGTTGTTCCGTTTCCATGTAGTTGAGTGGTTTTGATTGAGTTTCTTAGTCCTGAGTTCTAGTTGATTGCACTGTGGTCTGAGAGACAGTTTGTTATAATTTCTGTTCTTGTACATTTGCTGAGGAGTGCTTTACTTCCAATTATGTGGTCAATTTGGATAAGTGTGATGTGGTGCTGAGAAGAATGTATATTCTGTTGATTTGGGGTGGAGAGTTTGTAGATGTCTATTAGGTCTGCTTGCCGCAGAGATGAGTTCAATTCCTGGATATCTTGTTAACTTTCTATCTCGTTGATCTGTCTAATGTTGACAGTGAGTGTTGAAGTCTCCATTATTATTTTATGGGAGTCTAAGTCTCCTTGTAAGTCTCTAAGGACTTGCTTTATGAATCTGGGTTCTCCTGTATTGGGTGCATATATATTTAGGATAGTTAGCTCTTCCTGTTGAATTGATCCCTTTACCATTATGTAATGGCCTTCTTTGTCTCTTTGATCTTTGATGGTTTAAAGTCTGTTTGATCAGAGACTAGGATGCAACCCCTGCTTTTTTTTGTTCTCCATTTGCTTGGTAGATCTTCCTCCATCCCTTTATTTTGAGCCTATGTATGTCTCTGCATGTGAGATGGGTCTCTGAATACAGCAGACTGATGGGTCTTGACTCTTTATCAAGTTGCCAGTCTGTGTCTTTTAATTGGACTTTTAGTCCATATACATTTAAGGTTAATATTGTTATGTGTGAACTTGATCCTGCCATTATGATATTAACTGGTTATTTTGCTCATTAGTTGATGCAGTTTCTTCCTAGCCTCGATGATCTTACATTTTGGCATGTTTTTGCAATGGCTGATACTGGTTGTTCCTTTCCATGTTTAGTGCTTCCTTCATGGTCTCTTGTAAGGCAGGCCTGATGGTGACAAAATCTCTAAGCATTTGCTTATCTGTAAAGGATTTTATTTCTCCTTCACTGATGAAACTTAGTTTGGCTGGATATGAAATTCTGGGTTGAAAATTCTTTTCTTTAAGAATGTTGAATATTGGCCCCCACTCTCTTCTGGCTTGGAGAGTTTCTGCTGAGAGATCTGCTGTTAGTCTGATGGCTTCCCTTGTGGGTAACCCGACCTTTCTCTCTGGCTGCCCTTAAGGTTTTTCCTTATTTCAACTTTGGTGAATCTGGCAATTATATGTCTTGGAGTTGCTCTTCTCGAGGAGTATCTTTGTGGCATTCTCTGTATTCCTGAATTTGAATGTTGGCCTGCCCTACTAGGTTGGGGAAGTTCTCCTGGATGATATCCTGAAGAGTGTTTTCCAACTTGGTTCCATTTTCCCCCTCACTTTCAGGCACCCCAATCAGACGTAGATTGGTCTTTTACATAATCCCATACTTCTTGCAGGCTTTGCTCATTTCTTTTTCTTCTTTTCTCTTTTGGTTTCTCTTCTCACTTCATTTCATTCATTTGATCCTCAATCGCTGATACTCTTTCTTCCAGTTGACCGAGTCACTTACTGAAGCTTGTGCATTTGTCACGTATTTCTCGTCTCATGGTTTTCATCTCTGTCATTTTGTTTATGACCTTCTCTGCATTAATTATTCTAGCTATCAATTCTTCCACTCTTTTTTCAAGATTTTTAGTTTCTTTGCGCTGGGTACATAATTCCTCCTTTAGCTCTGAGAAGTTTGATGGACTGAAGCCTTCTTCTCTCATCTCGTCAAAGTCATTCTCTGTCCAGCTTTGATCCTTTGCTGGCGATGAGCTGCGCTCCTTTGCAGGGGGAGATGCGCTCTTATTTTTTAAATTTCCAGCTTTTCTGCCCTGCTTTTTCCCCATCTTTGTGGTTTTATCTGTTCTTGGTCTTTGATGATGGTGATGTACTGATGGGGTTTTGGTGTAGGTGTCCTTCCTCTTGATAGTTTTCCTTCTAACAGTCAGGACCCTCAGCTGTAGGTCTGTTGGAGATTGCTTGTGGTCCACTCCCACCCTGTTTGCCTGGGTATCAGCAGCAGAGGCTGCAGAAGATAGAATATTGCTGAACAGCGAGTGTACCTGCCTGATTTTTACTTTGGAAGCTTCCTTAGGGGGTGTCTCCACTGTGTGAGGTGTGGGGTGTCAGTCTGCCCCTAGTGGGGGATGTCTCCCAGTTAGGCTACTCAGGGGTCAGGGACCACTTGAGCAGGCAGTCTGTCCCTTCTCAGATCTCAACCTCCATGTTGGGAGATCCACTGCTCTCTTCAAAGCTGTCAGACAGAGTCGTTTGCATCTGTAGAGGTTTCTGCTGCTTTTTGTTGTTGTTGTTGTTGTTGTTTAGCTGTGCCCTGTCCCCAGAGGTGGAGTCTACAGAGACAGGCAGGCTTCCTTGATCTGCTGTGAGCTCCACCCAGTTCGAGCTTCCCAGCGGCTTTGTTTACCTACTTAAGCCTCAGCAATGGTGGGCGCCCCTCCCCCAGCCTCGCTGCTGTCTTGCGGTTAGATCACACACTGCTGTGCTAGCAATGAGGGAGGCTCCGTGGGCATGGGACCCTCCTGGCCAGGTGTGGGATATAATCTACTGATGTGCCTGTTTGCTTAAAGCGCAGTATTGGGGTGGGAGTTACCCAATTTTCCAGGTGTTGTGTGTCTCAGTTCCCCTGGCTAGGAAAAGGGATTCCCTTCCCCCTTGCATTTCCCAGGTGAGGCGATGCCTTGCCCTGCTTCAGCTCTCGCTCGTCAGGCTGCAGCGGCTGACCAGCACCGATTATCTGGCACTCCCTAGTGAGATGACCCCAGTACCTCAGTTGAAAATGCAGAAATCACTGGTCTTCTGTGTCGCTCACGCTGGGAGTTGGAGACTGGAGCTGTTCCTATTTGGCCATCTTGCTCTGCCCCTTAAGGATTTTAAAAGTCTAATGCAGATAACTTAGATCTCAGATATTTTTTTCTTTGTGGTGGAGCTGTAAGTAATTTTATGTTAGTGATCAAATACCAGAGAGTGAGGGAAGTCTTCCTTCTTCCTGTCCAGGCCCCACCTTATATTTACTGTGGGGTGATTTTCAGAGGGAATGTTCATATTTGTCCATTTATCTCTCACTTTGTGTATATGCAGTTTTTTAAAATAGAGTGCTTCATTTTGTCCCTTCATTTAGAATCTATTTTAAACAAATTATATACTTTTACAGATGCATTCTGAACTTGTTTCAACTCACAGAGATGATACTTGTTTGTTTCTGTGAAACTTCAAATCACATTGTTTGTGATTTGTCATTGAACAGCTACATGTAGACATATGAAAAGGTGGGAGAAATGTATCACCAGAAAAACTGGCTTTCTCATCATTCACAACTAACCTGTGAATGAGGTGCTACAAAGTTTCAAACTTCATGCTGAAGTCAATGAAGTAGTATTAATGATAAAATTTGAGGTTATTGAATCAGTCTTGATGGCAGTGTTATATAAGGAAGACAGAGATATATGTGTTATTTTTGAAACTTTATATTACTTTGTCCTTGTCTTATGACTCAGGGACATAACAACAACAAAGATTTCTTGTCTTATCTGAGAAAATTATTCATATCAGTATTATTTTCCAGCATACATGATACTGAGCTAACTATTGGAGGAATGAAGACATAGAGCATATAAAATTCCATAACCAATCTGGAAAGACAGTTTAAATGTATTATTGGGTAATTCCTCATGATGTCGAAGATAATGTCTTCCATGAATGTATTATCTATGTGGTCATAAATACCTGATGAGACTTAGCTGGGTATGACTGACTAGGATATATCCTGGGTAGCAGATATAAGAAGTTTATTAATTTAACAGACAGGGAGCTATCTTGGCTAAATTTCCTTTTTTTGTTATTATTGACATTGGATTTCAAGGTTCTGAATTTTTTTCCCTCGAT
The DNA here is from genome assembly GCF_009764315.1 of Trachypithecus francoisi. NCBI lineage: Eukaryota > Metazoa > Chordata > Mammalia > Primates > Cercopithecidae > Trachypithecus > Trachypithecus francoisi. Next base: position 43,779,666 of record NW_022681463.1, read on the forward strand.
TCCCTTTTCAACAGTAGAGATATTTTAAAACAACAATGACCCTTAGTCAGTCTGGAATTTGCTACAGTTAATTTCATTTATTTAAATTGGTCTTGAGGACATCTTTGAAGATTGAACATCATGAAACATGCAAAGAATCATGAAAAATGTTGGTGGAACTTCATAGTTGAGAAGTAGCTTCCATGGTGTTTCTCCTCAGCTGATAGATTAGGAAATGAGATTTTTAAAAAGATAATATAAAGAGGTATATGTTTTTTGACTTTATTTTTGAACAGTAGCCATCAAAAGGGAGTGCTTTTTGATTATCTAAAAAATAATTCAATTCCAAAATAACCCATTAACAATGGATGTGAGGACTAAAGAAGGGACAAGCAAGTAACAAAATCTTTACTGATAAAAGTCGCAATGGAAAATCTTAGAGGTGATTTTGATGATTTTTTCTTAAAAACACCTCTCTTGGATTCCATGACTTCTGCAGTAGACTCTCACATACTTCCTGAAAGAGATCTCCCATCATAATGTCCTAATGTGATAAGTTTAATTACTCTAGATTTTTAAAATCAGCATTTCATAGAAACGTGGAGTTGAAATGGACCTTAGAGATAATATTGTCCAGAGTGCAAAATCATTTGTGTTCTTCTTTTTCCTGGCAATGATTCCAATTAACTTCATATGTATTATTTTTCAACTCTTTGAAAGTTTTGCTACCATAATTAGAAAGGAATTCAAGGTAGAATCGCCAGTGGTTCAATCCCTTACTATGTGCTACTACATGCCTTTTTTTTTTTTTTTTTTTTTTTTTTTTTGAAACGGAGTCTCTCTCTGTCCCCCAGCCTGGAGTGCAGTGGTGCGATCTCAGCTCACTGCAAGATCCGCCTCCCAGGTTTACGCCATTCTCCTGCCTCAGCCTCCCAAGTAGCTGTAGCTGGGACTACAAGCACCTGGCCATCACGCCCAGTTAATTTTTTGTATTTTTAGGAGAGACGGGATTTCACCATGTTAGCCGGGATGGTCTCCTGACCTTGTGAATCGCCCGCCTCGGCCTTCCAAAGTGCTGAGATTTATAGGCGTGAGCCACTGCACCCAGCTGTCTTTTTTTAAAGTATTATTTTATTCAATCTAGCTCATGTGTATGTTGGTAAATTCAAGAAATATAGTCTATTAAGCATTACTTTGTAGTAAGCATAATCTTGTGTTGCATAATAAGCAGCTGTTGGTTTCTGTACCAGAATAGAAGCAACAACTTGTTCTCGCTAGATTCTATGCTTTCTTCAGACCTAATTACTATCCATACACCAATTCTCTCAGCCTTACCCTGGGCTCTCCAGGCATCTTGTGATTTCTTAACCTACCAGGCAAAAATTCTGTCCAGCCAGGATACTTTGTTACACCTTTAATGCTGTGTGAGATATTTTGGAGCTTCTGTTTTAAACACTGTATTAATGATTTAGTAATTGTTAAATGACTTTTCCAATAAAATTTGAAGTCAGTGATTTAAGACTTTTATTTTTATCTTGGTGGCACTATCCAGGTCTGTTACAGGTCAGAAACCAACTGACTGTTGCAGTACTTTTGAATAAAATAAGGAAGGAAGAGTTGGTAGTGGAAGAATTTTTACTTCAAAAATATGTTTTAATGGGGAAAAAAATCACAATCTTTGTCAGCCTTGCCTTTAACATTTACCACAAATATATATTGACCATACTAATTTTAGCCTAATTCTAAGGCTAAAGAAATGATTTTTAATATTGCTATTTCCCAGAGCAAAATTTATTGAAATTAATAAACATTAGTAATGAAGGGTCAGGAATGGTGGCTCATACCTGTAATCCCAATACTTTGAGATGCCAAGGTCAGAGGATCGCTTGAGATCTTATCTTTCTAGTCTGAACACACTTGACAATTAGCTGTTCAGAGTTCTAAGTTGAGCCTGCTTTTAAATTGTGTGTGGAAGGCGTAACTGGAAAACTGAATATGTAAAAGCAAGAGCACGGTGAAACCCCGTCTCTACTAAAAAATACAAAAAACTAGCTGGGTGAGGTGGCGGGTGCCTGTAGTCCCAGCCACTTGGGAGGCTGAGGCAGGAGAATGGTGTGAACCTGGGAGGCGGAGCTTGCAGTGAGCTGAGATCCGGCCACTGCACTCCAGCCTGGGCGACAGAGCGAGACTCCGTCTCAAAAAAAAAAAAAAAAAGAAATTAAATTCAGGCTGCTCATAAGTCTAGCTTATTTTGTTCCTAAAGATGCCTTATGTGTTGTTGCAGAAGGTAACCATTGTATTGCCTTGGTTCTATTCCACATGGAAAGTATTTTGCCTAAAGGTCTTGTCTGGAAGTAACAGCTGGTATCATGCAACTGATTTTGGCACATATCAACCAATTTGATTTATGCTTCTAAGGCACATTAGTTTTCTACTGGGAAGTGACCAGGTAAGTGTTCAGCAAGAATACTTATGGAGAGCAGTATGATAGTGTGTATATATATATATATATATAATATAGCTATGCTGAAAAGAACTAACGTAACAGGCCTGTTATCCTTAGAAAGACCTGTTTACAAGGTTGGTCCTTGCTGGCACCCAGAAACTTGAATTTCGGGAGAATTTAATACAGGGGTTCACTGTACCTAAATGGTTTGTGCAAACAATATGACTTATGTTCAGGCCAGGAGCCGTGGGTCATGCCTGTAATTCTAGCACTTTGGGAGGCTGAGGCAGGCAGATTGTTTGAGGTCAGGAGTTTGAGACCAGCCTGGCCAACATGGTGAAACCCCATCTCTACTGAAAATACAAAAGAAAAACAAAATTAGCTGGGAGTGGTGGCAGGCACCTATAGTCCCAACTATTCAGGAGATTGAGGCACGAGAATTGCTTGAACCTGAGAGGCAGAGGTTGCAGTGAGGCAAGATTGCATCACTGCACTCCAGCCTGGGTGACACAGCAAGACTCCATCTCAGAAACAAAACAAAACAAAGCAAAACCCAATATGGCTTATGTTCAATACCTGCTTTCCTTCTGGAAGTCTGCAATTTTGGTACATGCTAGGCATGTGATCACCCCCCACACAGAACCCTGGACCTGAGTCTCAAATTAGCTTCCCTGGGAGGCAGTGCTTCACAAGTGTTGTCACAACTTGTCCCTGGTGGAGTTAAATAGATCCCATGCCACTGTGCTGGAAGAAGACTCTTGGAAGCTTGCGTCTGGTTTCCTCTGGTCTTTAACCAAAGTGCTCTTTCCATTACTGATTTTGCTTTGTCCTTTCAGTGTAATAAATCACAGCTGTGAGTCTGATTATATGTTGAGTCATGTTAGTCCTCCTAGTAAGATTAAATCTTGGAGGTGGCTTTGGTGACCCTCATGCACTAACGATAATTACACTGGCTAAACTGTACCACATTTACTCTGTTCTAGGCACTGTTCTAAGAACATTATATACATGAACTCATTCATTCCTCACTCCAACCTCATGATGTGGATACTATTGTTAACATACCCATTTTAATTATAAAGAAACCAAGGCACAGAGAAATACCTTGCCTATCTATGGTAAGTTACAGATCCAAAATAATAAAACTATCAGCAACTATACAAAAATCTGGAGGCAGAGAGCTCAAATCAGTAAGCCATAGGCTTTAAGTTTTGCCTAATTTAGCTCAGTATCTGGCTAATGATGGGCAGCTTAAATATAAATTTTATTTTTTTAATTAAAAGTGAGCAAATAAATAATGTGATTAGATTTATCTATGCAGTTACTACTATGAGAACTCCAGGTTGTTACTCTCGACAGTGATTTCTTTTTATCTTTCAATATTTGATGGTAAGTGGTTTTTTTTTCTACTACACAGCCCATACACCTATGGTTTTTCCCTTGTACAAAATGATAGTTTCCTTCTTAGATTGCCCTATTAGGGCAATAATAAGAGAAAAGAAAGCCTGGAAATGTAATTTAAACGATTTTGATTGATTCATCTCTTTTCTATACTATTGTCTCCATTATCTCTTTTCTATGTCATTATTTAAATTAAGAATTTTATTTAATATTTATCCCTGAATTAAAGCAATAGTTTTGTCCAAACAAAATTATTCGCATCTGCTGGATCTAAAATTCCCACCCTTATCCATGTCACTTTATTCTTGATGTAATTCCGTTTTTCTACCTGTAATTTTAAGAGGGTGGGCAAGGGAAGAAGGCAAATTTGAGTAGATTTGTATAAATGGTGAATCAACTGACAATTTATTCTTAGATCACTAAGTCCAGATGTCCAGAAACCAGCTCTCTGTTAAAATGTTCTTAGAGAATGCACATATATAGAATGAAAACTCTCCAAAAAATGAGAGTGAAAGTATTATGAGGAAAAGGATATTACAGAGTCTCCCAGTATCTCCCCTCAAGGTACTTACAAATTACACAGTGAAAAATAAGAACTTTTTAGTTGTGGGATGTGGCAGATAACCCTTTAAGTAATCATGTTAATGTCGCTAGTAGGGAGACAAAAAGACTTTATACATCTTTTGCTATGATGCTATGAACAGGACACAATATCACTTTGATGATATTCTTGCCAGAAACGCAAAACTTGAACTTCCTCGGGAGTGTGCATCAGGCAGACCCAAAGTGGGGGACACTCTACAAGATAGCAACATGCTTCAAAAATGCTAAAATATTAAAGACATGAACAACAAATAATTTCTGATAGACTGCTCTAGACCCAAAGAGACTAAATAGCTATGACGATTATATGAAGTATATGATCTTGGGCTAGACCCTAATCTGAGAAATGAAAAATAAATGCTATGTAGTTCATTAGTGGGGCAACTGGTAAAATCAGAATGAGATTGGTATATTATAAATCATATTGTATCTATATTAGCTTCATTATTTTGATAATTGTGCTGTAGTTATAGTCTTAATTTTAGGAAATAGGCACAGAAATATTTAGGGCCAAAAAGTATCTGCAACTTGCTCTGAAGTGTTGTTAAAGCTAATGTATTGCAGGGGTGCTGAGTGAGAGACAGACAGAGAGAGAACAAGGCCAACTTGTCAATATGCTAACATTTGGGAATTACGGGTGAAGGCTGTGCAGTTATTCTTCGCACTACTTTTGCAGCTTTCTGTTATTCTGAGATTAATTCAAATGTATACTTTAAATAAACAAGATCAGAGTTGGAAGGGGCTCTAGAGTTAGAGGAAAACTCTGAAGCTGAAGAAAAAAATATACAAAACATCATTTACACTCTTAAATCACTTTCTCCATCAGCCAGGCTACTCATAGTTACTGAGTGCCTGTTCTGAGCCAGGCATTCTTCTGTGTGCTTGACGTATACATGTGTGAACAGAACGACAAATATCCCAGCTCTGTTGATATGTATATTATTCCCGTGGGAGAAGATAGGCAAAAATAAAATCAAAATTTTATAGTGTATTTAAACGGGAAAATAAATATAAAGAAAAATAAAAAATAGATTAAGACAAGTGAGCTCAAGTGCGCAGGGAGAAGGCTGTGGTTATTGTTGTAATGGCTGCCCATCTGGTCAACCCTTTGACCTGCTCCTTAGGTAAACTCTCTGCATTTCAATGAGAGACTCTATTCAGTTGAGACACTGTCAATGAGACAGCGTGACAGTACCTTTGCTGTGCTGTAACCACAGCCACCCAGGCAGCAGGATGACTCACCTAGGTTTGGCTGGAGGCTTGTTCCCTTTCCACAAAAACCAATTTTTACTTTTGTGGAAAATATGACCCATAGCAACAAATACAGCATTATTTCTCTGACACTAACAAGTACTGAGATTTGGTAAAAAGTTACACAGGTGAGCAAAATTTCCAGTTATTTTCCAAGATCTTTTGAGAGAAATATCCCAGAGTTTTATACTTCGATTACTTCACTGTCCTATTCTCAAACCTTCTACTCCTGCAGCCAGTCTGTCTTACATTTGGGACAACTTGACCTTCTGAACAGGAAATGTCCACCTCCAGGTCCCGTGACTTCTTAACTTCCCAGGAAAGAAGCCCCAATTTGGTTGTTCAGCTGACCCAGCTTCAAGTCAAACTTGTTGCCTTTTTTGTTTGTTTTGTTTTGTTTTGTTTTGTTTTGTTTTGTTTTTGTTTTTGAGGCAGAGTCTCACTCTGTCGCCCGGACTGGAGTGCAGTGGCCAGATCTCAGCTCACTGCAAGCTCCGCCTCCCGGGTTTACGCCATTCTCCTGCCTCAGCCTCCCGAGTAGCTGGGACTACAGGCGCCCGCCACCTCGCCCGGCTCGTTTTTGTATTTTTAGTAGAGATGGGGTTTCACCGTGTTAGCCACACCCCAGTTTTAGTTTAGAGTGTTTGCTCTATTCTTAGACCTTGTACCAAATTTCCTCCCACCCAGCCTTACTCAAGGCAGTGGAGGCCTCTCTGTGCCTGGTGTACTCAGCAGATATTTCTCCCCTTGAAGGGCAGGTTGACTTAATAGTAGCAAGAAATGCTATTTACTACATGTTTAGTATGTGCCAGGCAGGTATTCAGTTATTTCTTCTCTGATGTGGGTGCCTGATTATCATTGTTTTGTGCATGAAAAACACAAGGAAGGGAGTCCTAGAGGGGGTGAGTTGGCCAAGCTGCTGTTGCGTTGGGCTTGAAATCCGGCAGTCTGCTCCAGAATTGGAGCATGTCCTTTGTGCTGACTTCAGCGTCCCTGGATTTCCATGTGCTACTCCTTCCAGTTTGTCTTTTTCTGTGCCCAATTGCTGCTTCACTCACCCCTTGCTAGATTTGCACAGATGTCTACCTACGATTGCTCTTCATTCTCTTTTGAAACTGCTATTTGATGGTAGAGCTTTCTCCTGGAGCCTGTTCCCTAGCACTTTATACACCCCAGATTCTCCTGGATGTCTTCAATTTAACTTCTAAAAGACAGTATAATAAAGTACATCTTCTTAGAACCAATGTCTACTCTCTACCACCTTATCTAAAGCTCTATGAACTAAGCAAGTTAGTCAATCTTTTTATTTCAAAAGTAGTAGCTGATACTCTCTCATCAAGGTGGAGTAAAACTAATAAATGTAAGATAGTATACATGATAGCTTTCATGTGGCTCCAGGATGTTGTTGAAGTTTAATCTCTGTTACATTGTATGTGGGTTTTTTTTTTTAAATCACTGCTTGCTGCTTAGAAAATTGCATTTATATATTTGTAATACTTAGGTCTGTAATGGAATTATGTTGCATATTACTCTATGGATCTTAAGGGGACACCTTTTTTCCCCTTATGCTCATAATGATTTTGTGGGCAATTTAAAAAATTTAAGATGGCTTAAAGAACCAAAGTTGCTCCCAAGCCAGCTTTCCCCACCAGCACACCAGCAGGATGCCAAGAAATTGCATCAGGAGTGACTCACTTCAGGGAAATTGTTCTCAACACCAGAAGGATACACAGTTTTCCAAGAGGGCATTTAACCATTTCTGTTGAGGTAGGGCACAGTGTGATTCCTCTGGATATTCCAGTGTACTCCTCAACTGAATGTGAGCAGATATTTCTTGCCTTGAGGGAATTTAGCAAAATCTGAATGAGAGTGGGTACAATTTGAAAAGCCCTTGAGTTACTCTGATGTCCCCCATACATCCCTGCACATACTCCAGGGATGGAGTTCACCCTGACCAGCTGAAAAATCATTGCACATTATATGTATATAGAACAGCAGTTAAATTTTTTTTTTCACTCCTACCATCTACATGATAAATGAGCATCCAAATTATGTCAGCCTAATGTTGAAAAGATTATAGGAGTTATATGTGGTTCTCTTTTAAATTCATGTCTTTGATATCTTGGTATTCTAATAATGTATTCTCTTTCCTAAAACCATTTTACAATCAACTTATAATTAATTTTCCAAAAAAGATTTCATCATTTTACAGAGTTTTTTACTTTATTACCTGTAGAGCAACCAATAAGATTATATGAAGATACCAAAATCTATATGGTCTTGTCACATAATGGAGTAACATATTTATCTTCCATTTTAAATGCCATATAAATATTCAGATTTTATGCATATATATTATATATATTAAAAACTCAACTGGCTTACATATATAACACATATATAAACGATATTTCAGTGTGTTTGAAAATACATGGCACTGTACTTGGCATGAAGTAAATATCAAATAAATATTTTTTCTTTTCTCTGTAAATGGAATTAGAGAAGGGTAATTGAGAATATTATATGTGTGGTTCTGTTCTACTGATTCAAGAAGAGAATTGAAGGGTGTGAATATCTTTATTAGGTCTTCAGAATGCTAGGTGCACAAAGGTGATGATGATGAAGGAGGAAGCAAGATGAAATAAGGCTGTGAAAAGTCAAGGAGAACCCCCAATAATGCGTGTATGGAAGAATAGTTAACTTCAGGCCACACTGACATTTCAGAATGATCTTGGCTCTCTCCTTTCACTGAAACCTAGGACAAATGAAAGAAACTCATATTTACTGAGCACCCTCTACATGCCAGCCTTTGTTAGATACTTTTCTTAGCTTATTTCTTTGAACCCCCATAAGAATCCTATGAAGACGGCATTAGTAGCCCTGTCTGGCAGAAAAGTGAGGTTGAGAGAGATTGGGAAACATTCAAACATAGTGTTGAAATTTCCTATGTGGTGTGTCTACTTTAAAAGCCCAAAGTCCCTGCTCAGTCTATTGTGCTAATGCAGGGTGGGGTTTGCGGGGGAGCTCTTGCGGGGGGAATGATTTCCAGATGAAACTGTTCCACCTCAGATCATCAGACATTAGAGTCCCATACGGATTAGCCACCTAGATCCCTCCCATGCCCAGTTCACAATAGGGATCACACTGATAAGACAGGAGGCGGAGCTCAGGCGGTCATGCTAGCTGGGCCCTGCTCACCTCCTGCTGTGCGACCCAGTTCCTAACAGGCCTTGGACCAGTCATGGTCCTCCCTGTGGGGGACTCGGGGGTTCTAATGCACCTCACTGAGCATGTGCTGCTTCAGCAGAGATGGGGCGGTAAGAGCACACCCCATTTAGCCCAAGTCTCTGACCAAATACATGGCACAGCCTGAAGGCGGAGCGCTTTACCCCCGACCTAGTTAGCTTTTTCTCCAAATTCATGATATACCCTGTAAGCAAATACATGCACAAGCATAAATATAGCAACTGTCTCCAGTTCTAGCCTTATAAGTTTTGGTAATCTTTTCTGTTGCCCAACCCCTGAGAAACCCCTGTGTGAGTCAGCAGCATCAGGTTTGGTCTATCACAAACCTCCTGCCCCCATCCCTCCTTTGATTTGACTAAAAGACCTCACCATACACAGTTCTGACCCTGTGCTCTGGAAGGCATGGTATCTGGCCAGCTGTCCACAGTGGCATTGTCCTACAACAGTTTAAGTAAAGTTCTTTCTGACTTCTCTGTTCATACTATGTTGACCTTCTTTTGCAGATGGTCATGACATTTTCTTTTTATGGCTAGGTACATGCAGAGTTGCTGACAGGCTTTCCAATTTGTCATCTATTTCTAAAGACTGTGATGATTTCTTGTTTGAAAATTTTTGGCCGGGCGCGGTGGCTCAAGCCTGTAATCCCAGCACTTTGGGAGGCTGAGACGGGCGGATCACGAGGTCAGGAGATCGAGACCATCCTGGCTAACACGGTGAAACCCCGTCTCTACTAAAAAAATACAAAAAACTAGCCGGGCGCGGTGGCGGGCGCCTGTAGTCCCAGCTACTCTGGAGGCTGAGGCAGGAGAATGGCGTGAACCCGGGAGGCGGAGCTTGCAGTGAGCTGAGATCCGGCCACTGCACTCCAGCCTGGGCGACAGAGCGAGACTCCGTCTCAAAAAAAAAAAAAAAAAAAAAAAAAAAAAAAAAAAAAAGAAAATTTTTGAAATTTACCGTTGAACCGTTCCTAAACAGGATAACTACGAATTCTATAGTTATTTGAGCATGAATGTGAAAAGGTAAGAAAACAGTAATTACTAAACAAATGACTTAAATGATTGGCAACTATGCCAGTGTGTATTGCTGTGCACAAATAACTGAAATATATGTGCATCAAGGTATTAGCTTTTTGTTGTTGTAACAAATTACCACAATTGTAGTGATTTGAAATAACACAAATTTATTATCTTACAATTCTAGACATCAGAAGTGTAAAATTAGGTTGGCAGGCTGTGTTCCTTCTAGAGGCTCTGGGGACAATTTGTTTCCTTCCTGGCCTTTTCCAGCTTCTAAAGGTTGCCAGCATTCCTTGGCTCATGGCCCTGCATGACTTCAATGTTACTTCTGTTGTCACATCACCCTCTATGACTTTGGCCTCCCTGTCCCCGTCTTATAAGGACCCTTGTGATTACATTGGACATGGCCAGGTCATCAGGTATAACTTCCTCATCTCAAGATCCTTACCTTAATCACAACTGCAAAGTCCCTTTGCCGCATAAGGTAACATATTGGCAGGTTCCAAGGATTTCAACGTGGATATCTTTGGGAAGACAGTATTCCACTGAAAACAGAGTGAAGGAAAAAAAAAGTTTGGAGTGTGAAATTAGTGTAGAGATGATTAAAGACAGAAGCTGAATGTGCAGGCTCCATGTACACCCAACAGTAATATCACTATAGGCCAGTGATAGAAATGCATTATTACTGAAATATGAATGGGAAAATATAAGATTAGATTGTGCTGGCTCAAGTTTGATTAGATAGCCTAATTAAAACTCCCATCATGAGCATCTTTGATAAATTTCATGGCAATAACTGAACTTGAAATGTCTGAGATGTGACTTATGTATCATTATTATAAGCTAAAATATGTACATACATATATCACACTCACCTATACACACATGAATATACATAAATATATATGCATATAAACATAAAATTAATGTATTTATGCATATACGTGTATGTATGCATTAGGAATACTCAAAATAGAAATGAAACTTCAAAGATTTCCTGAATTGTCTCCATCAAAAAATATAATCGGTGCTGTTTGCCCTGTGATGCAAACACTATCTCCTGCTGTTTTTGAAAAACAAAGGAGCTGCAGTGTTAGAAGTGTTCCAGCCTAGCCTGTCTACCTGCAGGTCTCACATATTCACTGCACATGATTTACCAGCAGGTTGTTTAGTGAGTGCACATGTAACCTAGTGGACAAGACAATGCAATGTCATCAGAAACACTGAGCATTTGAAAATGTTTCAGTGGTCTAGTATTTATTGTAGAAGTCACTGGACATATACGCCTGAAAACTTTCAGTTCATATTTATGTGGTTATGACTAATAAGGGAGGGAAAGGGAAAATAAGTGTGCCATTTAAAAAAGAATATAGCATATAAATACCTAAGACAAGGATTTCATAACAAAAGGGCAAGCTAACCTTACTAAATGCTGATTATCCAGTATATAATAGAAAAGGAAATAAAACGTTTTTATAAAATGTATCAAATCCTAAGAGTGCTGTTAAACTCATTAAAGAAAAAATGAAGTTAGAGAAACTGGTCTTATTTTTTTTCACTCCCAGTGGAGTTCATTTCTACTTCAACAACTAAGCCAAGGTCACATTTAACTCACTTCAATTTCACCCAGTGCACAAGCTAATGTCAATGGTACAGCTGCCATGCAGAGCTAAAGACTGATGGTTAGACAAAGCCATTTACACAAGGCTGGGTCTTTCATCTTCTCTCAGCCAGTGACATAAGAAAGCACTGAGGTTATTCTCAACTAGAGACGAAAACTGGCGTATTAGAAAGAATGTTATTCTCCTTAGCTGTCACACAAAGGATCTGAAGAAATGTAGAAATGTTTTTTTTTTCCTCCCCCCTCCCTCTGGTCATCTGGGGAGATCACAAAGTGACTCTAATAGCCTTCACTCTGAAATTTTCACATGGTTTAAGTGATTGCCAAGTCTGATATTTTCCATTTACACTTCATTGCCATCAGAAAAAGAAAAAAAAATCAATATACCTACCTACTCAACTGTGTCACAGGATGAGCTTATAAAAGAAGACATCAGTCTTTTTAGGGCATGAAAAATATACTTATTCAAATATATCTTATTTAAAATGACATAAATTGCAGTGGTTAGTCAAGATTCGATTTCCTCTAAAATATAAGATTTAAAATATTCCTTGACTTGCCAGCAATCAGAATCCTTCAAATTGTTGATATATACAGATGTACTTGTTTTCTGATGTAAGTCATTCTGACTGTATTTTATTTTAGTGCATTAGTGACTACCTTTATTAATTTCACAGGAACTAAAGCATCTCATTTTATGAGACCACACAAGGTAGTCAATTTTTTTTCCTTCTCAGGAAATAATTCTATTTTGAACCTTACTTTTCTATTGTATGGCTTTTTGCACTTTTATCTTTATGTCTTAGAAAAAATGAGGATGTTTCTTTATATTATTCTAATAATATTGTACATTAAGATTCTATTCTGTCTTAACTTGTTTTAACTATTAAACTTCTTTATGCAGAAAAGGTGTAATGAGTTCGGTGTAACATTTCAAGTGCTTTTGTTAAAATCAGAGGTAATTTTAACTGTCAAAGGAACATCCATGTCAGGTTGGTCTTTCAATTAAAAGAAGTCTTATGTCAAATTTGAGTGCAATGACTGTGTGTTATATACGTCTCTATGTTGCGGATATTTAGAAATCTTCCATTTCAGGAGCGTCTCTTTTGAAATATGGTGAAAGAGGGGGACTCTTGGTAGCTGTGCCCTAGATTTCCTGAGTGAATCACTCCTCGAGTGTCTTTCTCCCAGACACCTCACTGCGTGTGTATAGCATCACTGTAGCAGGAAACTGAGAGGGCCAATACAGTGCTTTCAAATTTAGACATACTATTCAAATTCACCTGTCAAGGAGCTCTGAAACAGTGATGGAATCTTCACCTTCCTACTGTAGTGCCAACTGATAGGTCTGCAGAGTTTTGTATTTGTTTGTCTCTGCTTTCTGGCCCCTACCTGCAAGATGAGGATAGTGCATGCCAACCAAAAAACAGAGAAAAAGGAGGAGGAGGAAGAAGAGAATAAAAAAGCAAAATTCAGTGTCTGGGGTCACTCTTGGACTCAGTTCCCCATGTGCAAGGCAACACACTAACAATTTGAGTTACTGGGCCGTCCCCCACAGTTACAAGTATTTCAAGGTCAATTTATCAATTTAACAGCTTCATCTTCTTAATCACTAAACTTCTGTCTCTTTGAGCTTGTGCTGAAAGACTGTGGCTGCTAATTAAAATGGAGCTTTACTAGCAAGTACACAAATTAGATCCTGTCAGTAAGTTTATTCTAACTATTGGTCATTTCTAAATGCCTTTTTAATCCCCTAATTTTTACATTAAAATTCAAAAGCCTAACAATCTTAATCACCCCTACATCAAATTCATCATTAAGAACAGGAAGCCAGATGGTATAATTTTGATTTACCGGACTTCAGCGTGAATTAATGTACTGAGTGCCGATAATGAATACATCAAACCTGATATTGCAGAAACCTATGAATCTGGCATGTTAAATTAATAACACACTCTGCACAATGAAAGCATGTAAGCTCATATAAAACTGAGGAGTAATGGGCCCTTTTATTTTAAATGGTCTTTATTAGTCTTCCGTTTTGACTCTTAAGAAAAAGAGGAGCATTTTGTTTAGTAGTATACTTGTTCATTGTACAACTATTTTTCCTCAATGTAATACAACATGAGCAAAATCAGGATGATTAATAACAAAGCTGGTATTGAAAAATTTGCTTGAAGATTCCTCAGAACAGCTACTAGCTCTGCATTTATTTTGGGAATTGTACATATTACAGAGAGTTGGGAAATTTCTTGAAAACATTACGTATGTAAAGTGTTATGTTACTGTTTTCTTATACTGGACCAATTGTTCATAATATATACACCTAGGAATCCCTGTTATATAGTAAGCATTTTTAAAGCAGGTATATGCTACTTTATTCCTTATTGTTTCATTATCTCTAAAGATGTACTGTTTTATACCTATAAATTAAACAGAATCCATAGCCAATTGTGCAAGTCACATGTGCAAAAGAATACTAATAATAAACCACGAAAAAGAGTTTCTCACTGTATAGAAAATGTTGACACCTGAAGTAAATTGAAGCTTTGTTTCGTGATAATGCTTATAAATGCTTCTGCTAATTTATTTACATGTTTTTGTTAAATATATTTTTATTTTTATGATTTGTAGAGAATACTAACTGTTGTTAAAAATTACCAGGATTAAAAGGTAAAATATCTTTGTCAATTAAGTGAAAAAGTCTGGAAAGTAAAATTAGGACCTAAAACATGTATATTTTTAAGCAACTTAGAGTTTGTACAAAATAGTGTCATCCAGGCAAGCGAGAAGTACGGATTATTTCCATCTGAATTTTCCAAAACGCAGGATTTATTAAATCAAATTGTGACTGTTCTTTGAGAATGCTCGGGAGTTTTTCTTTCATAGGAGCAGCAGGATTACAAACCGATACGAGCCTGAAAATGGCCCTGTGTAATATACTTTGTAAATGAAGTCTTTTAAACGCTTGAAGTGGTTTTACCTTGTATTCCTAATACATATCAATAGGAAGATCCAGGAATGTGGAGGGGAGCAATCTTTGCTTTTGACTCAACACTATCTATAATAGTATTTGAAGAAGGTGAAAATGCCTATTTTACTTTTAAAGTGGTGATAGGTGACCAAACGCTGCAGGTTAACAACATGAGCTGCCTCTCAGTTGCACAGACCTTCGTTTTTCACTGCTGGGTAGGTGTGCCAAATATTTCAGCAGTCTGCCTCTGAAATGAAAGCAGTGCCACAAATAGGATAATGTTCAAAAAAACGGTACAAACCTTACACTAAGTGCTATTTTCTAGATAACATTGCTCATTGGTTCCATCCATACTCACACTTGCAAGACAGTATAGAGGATAATTTGTATCTCTTAGAGACACAGTGCTAAGATTTATTACAGAAAAGAGAAGGGATGTATTAGGGTTTTATCTTAAGGGTAGGGAAAATAAAAGCACTTTTGGGGCTTCTGGTATTTGTTTTTGTGACTTACCCTTCAAAAATTGTGCGTTTTAATAAAGATTAGGCTTTTAAGAAGTACACCTTTAAACCTTACATCAATTTGAATGGAATAAGTTGGTTATTTCTGGCTGAAAATTTTTCTTACTCTTAAATCTCTTTAACTGAAGCTCATTTGACAAACCTATTATAAAATGAATAAATGCAGCACTGTGTGATTTGTCCACTGTCAACATGTTAACACACTTTATTTGAAGGTAGATTGATGGAGGGTGGCTGAAGGAGTTTACCCTCCTGAGTTAAAGAATAGAAAACCCTTTTTTCTTAGTTTTTTTTTCTTCGAAGTTCACAAGAGTAGATATACAATTATCCTCGACTTGCTGATGCAAAGGAACAGAGCATTTAGTTTCTTGTCACTGTCTCTGAAATTCCTAAAGGTACAATTAGCATTTCATTTGACATAATGTTGAAAGGTTCATAGATTGATCTTCCCTAAAATGCAGCAAGAATTTTTTGAAATGCAAATTTTGACATTTATTAACTTTTATTCCAGATCTGTTTATAGACTGTAAAACTGTGCATACATTTAACTCGAAGAAGCTAAAAGGACAATGTTTAGGTGGATACTCTGTGTTATAATAAAAGTCTATTTTATTGTTTCAACAATGAAATTTTTATTATCAGAGATTTATGATATCAGCACAGCAGTTTTTACTGCATGATTCACAGTGTTTTTATAGATGTATATTCAACAAAACAAGGAGAGAAATTGTACTGCAGTACTCTCTCTCAGGAGTGCATTTCCCCATTGAAATAATGTCAGCAGTTTTCCACCTTCAAAGCCCTATGTTTTCAAATCAATTAACAATTCTAATTGTGCAGGAACAGTTGTTCACTTAGCTTGGCAAATGGGACAGGAAACATTATTTCCTTTCTTTGCCTAAAATGAAGACTTTAATCTTCTGAACCATATTTAACATATAAAAAAACACACAGCTGAAAAGTTCGACAGTTTGAAACTCAGTTTGCTGGGGCCTTCTGCCTTTCTCCATGGCCTACATTAATTTTCCTCGTCTTCCTCAAACCTTGCAGGAAGCCTGGAGTCATCAACAGTTTTCCATGTGTGGGTGGACAAACTATCTTCAGATTCATTTAGACTTTTCGTTAATCAGATATTTATCTGGCCAGGCAGTTGTAAGAGTTATTACTTCTCTGAGGTAGCAAACCAAACATTGGTTCTGACCTAAGTTGCGACAGGCAGTGCAGATCCGTATCGGCAAGTTAGAAACAGCTGACGCGGCAGTGTGGGGAGCCAGGTCTGCTGTTTCACTTAAAGTTCTAATGTCATTTCCACTTAAAAAAATTTTTATTGGGATTAAAGTGCAGCTTGTATGATATTGAACAATGTGGTTCATAAAACAAGGAACACATGCAATCTTATAAGACATTATTAAATATGTGCAGTTTAACCTTTTCTTTTTTTAACCAATGTATATTTGAGTTATAGCTCATAGTGTCTGTCCATATTTATAAAATGGATAAATGCTATGATTCAAGGAGATATTTAGTACTTCAGCATTAGTGAAAAAATGTTCTTTATTCTGTTTTCAATAGCTTCTGAGATTATTCAAATACATACTTTTAGAAAGATGGCTTGTATTCTAGAATGATTAAAAGTCTCCAACAAAATCAAGACTTCTTGATTCACTTCCGCACGAATTTTAATTTACTGTAGTCGCGTGGATGAATCTTAGTGTGGAAGCCCTATGGCTCATTATTCCATTTGAATCTTGCTAATTTCAAAGTACACAGATTTCTATTTTTATCTAGTAAGGATCCCAAAATTTCTTGATCATATTTTCTTAAGCATGCCATTGCAGGTAAACATTCAGGTTATTCCATTCCCCCAGATAAAAGTTAAAATATACTCTCTTGAAGATCAAATTTGCAGGAAAATGGTGCATAAATCAGGCCACCTGTGTGTAGACTTTGTTCTCTCAATGGAACTGCTGTGGCTGATTGAAAAGTAGGGATGCATTCTCTGGCTGATCTGGTTTAACAAGGAAGTGCAAAATCACATTTTGTTCAGGTGGATTTCAAATGCTTCTGAATGTAGTTCAAGATCGTCAGTAAAAGTCTCTTGGGTCAATGAGTAGTAGCAAGTTCTGTGACAGCGTAACAGATAATATAGGACATCTCCACGCATATTTTCTCTTAAACAACAAAAATAACAGGAAAAGAAATTATGTGCAGATGTATTATCTTTCCAAAGTGATGTAAATGAAAGAAACTTGGTATTTTAAGCATGTTTATGTGTTTGAAAGGGTATATATTTTTGTGTAGTCACATACTTACATAATGTGGTCACAGCTCCAGCACCTTTAAAATCTTATTCAAACGTCACTCACTCCGTGACTGAAGATTTCCCTTATCTCTGCCAAGTGAGAATGAATGATCTCTCCTCCTATCTGTATCCACATAGCGCTTTTAACAAATCACCCTAATGGTACTTACCATTTTCAACTTCAAATTATGGCTGTTTTTTATAGTATGCCATATTCCGTGGTGAGCTTTTTGAAGGGGTCAGAATATATTTTACACAAATATGTGCTTTTCATTGCACTAGGTGTTGTGTACAGAGTGAGCTGCACAATTAAGTATTAAACGAGTGCAGAAATGGGAATACAGCGCTCGTGTACAGCAGGGTTTCTCAGCCTTAGCATTATTGACACTGGAGGTCGGATAATTCTTTGCTATGGAGGCTGTCTGTGCATTACAGGATTTTAGCAGGATCCTTGGCTTCTACAACGAGATGCCAGTGCGACACCTACTCCACGTCATATCAACAAAAAAAGTCTCTAGACATTGCCAAATATCCTCTGGGGGAAACAAAGTCATCGTTTCCTCCTTCCCACATTGAGAGCCACTGATACACACACACATACACACATACCTCCCAAATACAGAAGGAAAGGCCAATATAATGTTTCTCAAGGAAGCTATAAATTATCAACACAATGTATGAAATATTTAGTCCTATCAAATCATCTCATTGGTTGTACTCACAAATCCTCATAGCTGCATCTTTCTCTCCCTCCAGCCCACTCCACCATCTTCATAGGTTCTCACTAACACTTCTTATTAATTTGCTAAGGTCCACACTAAAATACATCCTCATTATATTTGGGTTCTGTGAGAATTATGCCTACACTAACTTCCCCACGTGTGATTTTGAGACTACCGTCTTAAGAGTAAAATAAGTTTGGCTTGGCTAGGTGTTCTATCATCACTGTTGTACCAAGGTACATACTTCAGTGAGGAATCAGAATTTGTGTAGCTTCCATGGAGTTTTATTTGCATTATCTACATGTTCGTGATTTAGACCTGAGTATGTCCATATTTGAGAGTATTTTTAATACTGAGTAGAGTGTTAAAGAAAGAGGAAATGTAATAATGTAGAGATTTCAACAAAGGAAATTTATCTGGGGAAAACAATTAAGGCAGAAAAATCAGGAGGAAGGGAGAATGAGAGAATGTCTCATCAATAAAAATTAGTCATGCTTTGTGTGGCCTCCTTTTTTCTCAGTTTCTCTCTAGCTTGAGCCAGATGCTTTAATCATTTTATCTTAGCCTACCTACCAAACCAAAATCTTTGCCTTACTTGCTTCTTTATAATTTTTAGTCCCATCATCATTGATATTATTTTACTATAATATTTTAAATTATCATACCATGCCTATAGAAAGAAATCATATATTTTGAAATAATAAAAGAAATAAAAAATGACAATTTCAGGAATAGTTGTAAGAAGAAGAAATGTAACAAAAATCTTACATAGTCATTCAAAATTATTTATTTATACATTTATTTATTATTATTCTTTAACCAGAAAAAGAGATGCAGAGATGTTAAAGCTGGCATATGTAGTCAATAACAATATAGTCAGACAAACTACATTAGCCCTAAAATAGGGACAATTTAATGGCAGAGAATGAGGCAGTAAGGTATATCTAACAGAGATTAGCAACAAAATGCACCCCAATAAACTTACTTACTGGAGATGAAGCACAAAATTGCTTCAAGCTTTCTTGTAGGTAATGTGAAGAGGAAACCATTATGTGTAAGATTCAGTGTCTTTTAGATGAAAAACCACACCATTGTTTAGGACAGGCACAATTATGTTTTATCCTGAGATCAGAGAAACACTTTTCCTTTGGGAAAATCATAGTGAACTAGTTATAACAACAAAGAACTAAACTAATTTCACACTTTTAAACAACCGAGTAAACGGGAAAACACTTTGAATTATGTATTTTAAATATTCTCCCAAAAGCAGAATACAAACTTAACTAGAAAAAAAAGATTTCCCTGTCACTAAGCTATAGGAAAGATTTGTCACATGAATGCTCCAAGAAGAGACTTTGGGTTACATGATGTGCAAACTCTTCCACTAGCTTTTTCAAAAGATATAGAATGGCTCTCCAAAAAGATGAATGACTATTCTTCAAGAATGACCTTTTGTAAAAGCTGAGGGCATAAAATTAAATCATAATTCAGTGAAGGCATTTTTCCAGAAAATAAGATAATATAATCCAGGTATATTACTTTCAGATGCCCTCACCTAGGTCAGTAACAGCATTTAGAGAACTTTGGAGGAATAGAAACTTAACATCCTTTAGATCAATGGTCCTCAAATCTTTTCTGTCCCAACCAGTGGTAAATTAGGCAAAGCATTAGGAGAAAGAGGTGAATAGAGTAGAGAAACCTGGAAAGATATTGTTTTACCTTCTGCATACATATAAATTCTGTTATTCTGAACAGTTTCATTTTTTATTTAGACTATTAAAAGTATTTTAATTTTGAACTAATGTCAGTGGAGACTGCAATATTTCCAATGTTTTGAGCATTTAATGGCCTCAGTAAACCTGAAGAATAGGATTTTCTTCTATCAGCAATGTAAGTATTGAAGACAGGATTCTCAACCTGGGAGTTAGGGCTAGTGTGATCTGGGGTGATAGAATGACAAGGGGCGAGGTTGAGAGGAATGGAGTCATCCTGAATATCCAATTTCTAGCAATCACTGTAGAATTTGCAAAAGCACTCAAGATGATTCTCCAGTGCTTTACTATGCTCCCACCCTCCCCAGCCACTTTATAGACACTGCTTTCCTCTCAAAAATCAACACTTCCACTGTGTTTTTGGTAAATGGTAATTTGACCATGACAATGGTCAAATTAAAACTGAATTCGCTCATCAGGGCCTGATGTGCCCATCTTCTGAGCTATTGATAAAATAAAGGTGCACATCTCTTACATACCAACTGTACAAGTAGCAAATTAGATAATGCTTTGAAAATTCAGGAATTTCACAGGTATCCTTGCTCAGGTAACGGGAAGTTTGCTGTAGGTGGTGTAGCAGTGTATGTCTGGAAAGGGCTCATAATTTTTCTCAAAGAACATCTTTATTCTGAAGTAGATACTTGCAATGAACTAATACCCCCAAATTCTATGCCATTAAATCACAGATACATTTTAGACACCTCAGTCACAAAAGGAACAACAGTCAGAAGTGATTTTGAGCAACACCTCATTCTAATTGATTTGCCAACATGAATCAATTGCCAAATTCACTTTTGCATGGTGAACTGGGACTCTATTGTAAGTGTCCAGAACCTAGGATTTTAAAATGCATGAACCTCGCTAGAATCTTTTTTTCAATAGGAATATAGTGTGTTCCTATTTATTGTTATTTCTTTTATCCTACACTGAATAAGCCAGGACTTTCAAATCAGAAAAAAAAAAAAAAAGCTGCCTTAGATTATATACTGTGAGAGGATGTACAGGTTTTATGATTCTTGTCACTATAAAGAAAGCCTGATTTCCCCAACACCCTTATGCATGAATTCATGTTTGCATATGTCATTGAAGATCTCCATATTGTTTTTAGGGTCTCTCGATTTGCACTCAATACTTGAAGGTCAGAATTAATGCTGAGTTTCAACAATGTTAATAGAGCTATTATCATTTCTATATTATGGCTACATTAAATTATCCCATATATTAATGAATACTAATTACTGTTAAAGAAAATATTTGACAAAAATAAAGGAATTAAATAATTTATTTTATATTCACAGTTTGTATCTTTTTTTGTTACAATGTGTATAAAAACTGGAAAGGAAAGACTGACAAAAATCTCTGTGGGGACAGGAAATAACAGAAGAAGAACTTGTGAATTCAGTTTGTTTTGAGAGAGGGTCCATATCTTCTGTTTCAGTCTCAGTTCCCTGTTTTTGCTCCATTTAGCTATGTTGCTACATTTTTCCTCTACTCTGTTTCTGGTGTTTCTTTCCCCAATTTGAGGGGAAGCCCCTGGTTTTCCAGTACCCATTCTGCTCCTGATTTTCAATAGGGTGTCTCATCTGCTTACACGTCTGAATGAGTTAACCTTGGTCTGTTCCTCCCAGATCAGTGAGAGTCCCTTAATCTCTTCTTCCTTCTATCCCTCCTTCCTTCCTTCCTTCTTTCCTTCCTTCCTTCCCTCTTTCCTTCTTCCCTTCCTTCCTTCCTTCCCTCCCTCCTTCCTTCCTTCCCTCCTTTCTTCTTTCCTTCCCTCCTTCCTTCTTTCCTTCCTTCCTTCCTTCCTTCCTTCCTTCCTTCCCTCCTTCCTTCCCTCCCTCCTTCCTTCCTTCCCTCCTTCCTTCCCTCCCTCCCTCCTTCCTTCTTTCCTTCCTTCCTTCTTCCTTCCCTCCTTCCTTCCTCCCTCCCTCCCTTCCTCCCTCCCTCCCTCCCTGCCTCCCTCCCCCCTCCCTCCCTCCCTCCTTCCTTCCTTCCTTCCTTCCTTCCTTTGTTCCTTCCCTCCTTCCTTCACTCCCTCCTTCCTTCCTTCCCTCCCTCCTTCCTTCTTCCTTCCTTCCTTCCCTCCTTCCTTCCCTCCCTCCTTCCTCCTTCCCTCCCTCCCTCCTTCTTTCCTTCCTTCCTTCCTTCCTTCCTTCCTTCCTTCTTTCCTCCCCTCCCTCCCTCCCTCCCCCCTCCCTCCCTCCTTCCTTCCTTCCTTCCTTCTTTCCTTCCTTCTTTTTTCAGGGTCTTACTCTGTTGCCCAGGCTAGATTGCAGTGACATGATGAGGCTAATTGTAGCCTCAACCTCCTGGACTCAAGCGATCCTCCCACCTCAGCCCTCGGAATAGCAGGGACTGTAGGTGCATGCCTCCAAACCCAGCTAATTTTCATATCATTTTTTTGTAGAGATGGGGTTTCAGCATGTTGGCCAGGCTGGTCTTGAACTCCTGAGTTCAAGCTATCTACCCACCTTGGCTACATCATGATATTTGCATATTTAACAACAAGGCATTTATAGTATTTATTTATTTATTTTTGTCTTATGTTTTTGACACTGTCTTCAACTGCCACCCCTTCAGGTCCAAGATTGCATTATTTTAAATATCACATAATACTAGGATTACAGAAGGCAGATAGCACTTACTGAATAGTTGCCACATAACAGATACTGTGCTATGAAATTTTCTCTTCAGACTGAGTTGAGACAAACTGGGAGTGAGAGCATAGACTTTGGCAAAATGCATGAGCTCATGACCCTCCTATGTATATCTGTATGCAACTAAGTACACAAGGACAAGGGGACTTTTATATTTTGGCTGAAGACAGAAGGACAGAGTTAGTAGAAAGATGGGAAGCGAGAAGGAGGAAATGGATAATGTGTGAGGAAGGTCTGGCATCTGTCCTGTGCTAGCTGGCGAAACTGGTTTTGTGGGTCAGAGAAGAGATGGTTTAGAACCAGTAAGTGAAGAAGTCATGTTTATGGGAGAAGTTTCGATCTTGGCAAGGAACAAAAGCCTGTTTCAGAGGCACACATAACAAAGTATGGGCCCAAACTGGGAAGAAAACAGTTTACTTCCCGACTCTTTCACAAACCATAGTGCAGCTTGGAAGATCAGTGAAGCCTTTAGCTGAGGAGGGTCGAGTCTGGGAGTCCTCTCAGGGAGAGAAGGAGGAGGAAGTGACGACATGGCTCCATGGCAAAAACATGACATGAGACAGACGTGGGGTTGGCCCTCAGAAAATAAGCTGAGAGGAAAGTGAGGGGAGACCAGCCCAGGCAGGTGGGCTCCAGTGGCCATAAACATATCATATTACCTCTTTTATTTCAGGAAGGAATAGGATCAGGAGACATATGCATTACATCATCCAATTATTTAACAAGAATTTTAAGAATAGGGCTATTATCCTCATTTTCAGAGAAGAAAGTAAGTGTTTAGGCAGATTAAGCACTTATTTTAACTGCGTGACATTTCTCAAAGTCACGCAGTTAACCAACAGTGGTCCTGGGATTCGAACCCAGCCTTGGTGGCTCCCCATACAGTCATTCCTTGTGACCGCCCCACATTGCTACCTGACTGCTTGGTACTAGTTTTATGATTGGTTGTATGTTCCAGGTGGGAGTTAACCAGAATGAAACATTTCTAACAGCTCGGGTTATCATTTATTTATTTATTTACTGAAAGGCATGAAATTGTGGGAAGTCAGGCACACCTGAGCTCAAATCCCAGCTTTGAATGGGCTTTGAAGTCAGACGTACCTGAGCTCAGATCCCAGCATTTTTACTGATGAACTCTCAGCCCTTGGGAAGGTTGCTTTTCCTTCCTGACCCTTGGTTTCCTTTTCCGTACAGAGGAATGTTAACATGTTTTTTGGATATCACTGTAAGGCTTAAATGAGTTAACGAATACACATCTCATATTACAAATGCCTGGTACCTAGTAGATTCTAAATGACAACTGTTTTTGTTATTGGCGGTTCCTACAGTTTTGACTGAACTCCTTGCATCCAGAAGAGAAACCATGTGGAACGTGTCAGTACAGAATACCAACAGACACGTGTTTAATGCTATCAGTTCACACATCATCATGCATCTTCCCTATCACGTCTTTTTCTCTTTTTTGTTCATTTCCATATAGAAAATAACATATGGGAATTGTTTTGGCTCCTACTGGTAGGAACCAAATCGTATCTTCTTTTTCTGTAAAAGGAAAGGCATGGTATTGACATATATCTTTTATCTTTGGCAAGCATCCACACTACATGTTTATCAACTTTTAAGAGTTCTTTCTTAAAGCATCTCACTCTCTGCCTAGAAAGTGTGTTTCTTTCACTTGAAAGAACATCAAAGAGGCGTTCCTGTATACAATTTACTGAGCTTTTTCTTAACTATGGATTGTCATGAGACCATATGGCCGTAAATGATGTAGTTTTTCATGAAAAAATGGTTTTAAATCAAAAATGAAACCTGCTAAAAAGAATTTGCATACGTGATGAAAAATAAAGGCAATAAAATGTTTAATCTGGCTGTGAGAAATGTACTGGGATTTCATAAGCAGCCCTTATATAATAAGGAAATGCATTTTCATGATGACTGTTGCTTTACCAGTGTTATGGAAAGTTGGCCTCTTTAGATAGTAATACAGAAAACTGGGGCATAAATGGTGTTCACCTTAAGATTCAAACCAATCTGGCATATCTGAAATATTGGTGAAATTAATATTATCTCATTTGTTTCAACAAGGAATAGGGTCAGGTGACATATAGATTACATCATTTAATTCTTTCAAAATCATTTTGAGAATGGAGTTTTTAAAAATTATGTTGATAGATTTGGTGATACAGGTGCAGTTCTGTTACATGGATATATTATATATTGTATAGTGGTAAAGTCTGGGTCCTTAGTGTACTCATCACCCAAATAGTGTACATGGGGTCCAATGGATAATTTCTCATCCCTCATCTCCTACCATTCTCCCACCTTTTGGAAATAAGGTTATTATCCTCATTTGCAGGTAAGTAAATAAATGCTTAAACAGAGTTCATGTAAATGAGGGACATACTTGGAAAATACTTAGACCAAGCTTATCCAACCCACAGATTGCAGGCTGCATTTGACCCAGGACGGCTTTGAATGTGGCCCAAAACAAATTCATAAACTTTCATAAAACACTATGAGATTTTTTTGCATTTTTTTTTTTAGCTCATCAGTTATTGTTAGTGTTAGTGTATTTTACAGGTGACCCAAGACAATTCATTTTCTTCCAGTATGGCCCAGGGAAGCCAAAGATTGGACCTAGACTAAAGGAAGAAATGGGGCAGTGGAATCAGGTTAGGAAAGGAGAAAGGAGAAAGTCTGATTACAACACTGTACACTTCATGAAAGACTAGGAAGCTACATCTGAAATCTAAGAGCAAGTAAACACCTAAGGAAGAGTTTGAGTAAAATCTTTCTGAGAAATTAAAAGTGAAAGTACCCAGCAAGATCTAAGGCCATCTTGATCCAGATGTAACAGATAGTCTTGCTACCAGCATGAGCAACATAGGGGTGCTTTGAGAAAGCATCAGCTGAGAAAGGAGATGTCACCCACTAGAAAGAAGAGGAAGAGGAAAACGACCACCACTATCTAATAGTGGGAAGTAAAAATCACATTAAACATTCCCTAAGGACTCAGAAGTATTTGGGAAGAGGTTGAAGAAGTCCCTAAGGAATTGATGTGGTAGAGAAAGAAAGAAATCATGATGACTTTAGTTTTACCACAAATGAGTATCACAAGTTACACACTGAATTTCATCCTACTTAAATAAGCTAATGAGTCATGCCACAAGATGCAATTCATAGTTGTGCATTTTCTTTAATGGGTGCAAGCAGATTAACACATATCTAAAGTTAATTTTGCCATTGTTCATTTTGAATTAGTATTGAGAGGCAACACTGAGACACTATGAAAAGGAAAAGGTAGAATACAATGTGGGAACATAGCAATAGGCACGGACAAAGATTTCATGATGAAAACGCCAAAAGCAATAACAACAAAAGCAAAAACTGACAAATGGGATCTAATTAAACTAAAGAACTTCTGTACAGTAAAAGAAAGAATCTTTAGAGTGGACAGACAGCTTACAGAATGGGAGAAAATTTTTGCAATCTATCCATCTGACAAAGGCCTAATATCCAGAGTTTACAAGGAACTTAAACAAATTTACAAGAATAAAACAACCCCATTAAAAAGTGGGCAAATGACATGAATAGACACTTCTCAAAAGAAGACATTCATGTGGCCAAGAAACATGAAAAAAGGTCACTATCACTGATCATTAGAGAAATGCAAGTCAAAACCACAGTGAGATACCATCTCATGCCAGTCAGAATGGCGATTATTAAAACATCAAGAAGCAACAGATGCTGGCAAGGTTGCAGAGTGTAAATTAGTTCACCCATTATGGAAGACAGTGTGGTGATTCCTCAAACAGAAACGGAAACATCATTTGACCCAGCAATCTTATTACTGGATATATACCCAAAGGAATATAAATCATTCTACTATAAAGATACATGCATGCATACATTCGTTGCAGCACTGTTCACAATACCCAAGACATGGAATGAACCCAAATGCCTGTCAGTGATAGGCTGGATAAATATGGTACATATACACTATGAAGTACAATGCAGCTATAAAAGGGAACAAGATCATATCCTTTGTAGGGACATGGATGGAACTGGAAGCTGTTATCCTCAGCAAAGTACAGCAGGAACAGGAAACCAAATGTCACATGTTCTCACTTATAAGTAGGAGCTGAACTATGAGAACACATGGACACCTGGTGGTAACAACACACACTGGGGCCCACGGCAGGTAATAGCAGTAGGAAGAGCATCAGGAAGAATAGCTAATGGATGCTGAGCTTAATACCTGGGTGATGGGTTGATCTGTGTAGCAAACCACCATGGCACATATTTACCTATGTAACAAGCCTACACATCCTGTACATGTACCCTAGAACTTAAAATCAAAGAGGAAGAATACAAAAATGTGGCAATTGTTACCTAAGTTGGAAAGAAGCTTATTTTTTCACATTACTGAATTAATTGGATAACATTTGCTCCTTGCAGTGAGATTCATTCTGTGTCATTCAAGAGGCCATTCAATAGATGCCACCAGGATTGTACGTAATTCCATCAAAACATGCACACTGGGCTGGCTCCATGCTGGAAAATTCTTCAGAATGCAGCCATCCTGGAATAGATTCGAGGCACGTGGGTCAACCACACAGAATCTCAAAGAAGATGAATTATTCCTGAGTCAGTTTCCTAAGCTTCACGGTCCGCATTTAAAAGAAATGGTTAGAATACTGCATCCTTCCCCTACATCTTGAAAACAATAGTTTATTTGTGCCAAATGTTTATTTCCTTAAATTTGTTATCGTTTTGTAGCCCTCTAGATTTAAGACATATCAAGACATGAAAAATTACATAAAGCAATCCTCTGCCTCAGTCTCTCGAGTACCTGGGAATTCAGGCACGTACCACTGAGCTCCTCTTTTTTTGGTTGTAATAACATTATTACTTTAGAATAATTTTATATTTACAGAACAGTTGCAAAAATAGTACAGAGCATTCCCATATATCCTCACCCAATTTCTCCTAATATTAACATCTTTCATGATCATAGTGCTCTTGTCAAAACCAAGGAGCCAACATTGTTGTGTTACTATTAACTAAACCTGACTTTTTATTAGAATTTCACTAGTTTTTTTCCTAATCTCCTTTTTTGTCTGTTCCAGGATTCCATGTAGAATACCACCTGACATTTAATCACTATATCTACTTAGCTTCCTCTTAACTGTACAATTTCTTGGACTTTTCTTGTCAATAACCCTGAAGTTGTATTGTAACCCGCTAGTTTGACGTGAGGTTCAATAATATTCCAGCAAGAGAACAATATTAGATTATAATCTTTGTTATATTTTTCTGAACTATGGTGAGTCCTGACAGAGTCAGTCCTTGTCTCACTCCCAGGCTTCCTGAACCAATCAACTCTTTGGCCCACCCTCAGTGACTTTGTAACAATGGCCCCCAGAAATCTAGCATCATGAGCTCCCTATGACTTCAGCATCAGTAACAGCCTTTTATTCAAAAACACAAGAAAGAACACAACCTGTGAGTCAAAGCAGAATTGTTGAGGATACTTATGGAGACAAATTACGTCTTTCAAAGACTGCTCAAATCCTGCACATGTTAAGCTTTAAAAGATTTGTTTACCACCAGAGTAATGAAGTAGAAAGCACTAGGTTTGGTATTCAGAAACTCTCAGTGCATTTTCCACTTACAATCTGTATGGTTTAAATCCCAGCACTTAACCTCAATAATTCCATGTATACCAATCTGTTATTATAACTCTCTAATGTGATGATATATGTAAAGAATTTTTGTGACATCTGTAGCCTGATATACAAGTTATTTTTGTTGGTCATCATTACTCCTATCGTGGTTTAAAGCACTTATGAACTCAAAAGATTTCATGCATGTAGTAATTTTCTACTTCAAATTTATTTTCTTAGTTAAGTCCTATTTTAGAATAGCTGTGAAAAGTATTTTGGTCTTCATAATAAAATATTGACAGCCTACTGCTGCTATTCAGTGCTTACAACATACCAAGTACTTATTTCACATTTGCAGCAACCCTATGACATGGTTAATGACATGATTTCCATTTTAAATAAAGAGAAACTGAGATCCAGAAAGGTTTATAAAACTTACTCAAGGTTACACAGCAAGTAAGTAGAGGAACCAAGAAATGAACTCAGCCTGGCATTAAACTACCCATGTGGGCAGAACCCTTGTAGCCTAATCATCTCTTAAAGGCCCCACCTCCCAATGCTATTACATTAGCAATTAAATTTCAACATGAGTTTTGGAGGGAACACTATTAAAACATAGGAGGGGATTATGATTAACACAACCTATTTCATTTGGTTACTGTGAAGATTAAATGAGATACAATGTGTGGTGTGGGGCAGGAACTGAAGCTTTAGCATTACTCTGTGTAGTACCTAATACAGTTAGGAAGCCAGGTTGCCTGGGATTGTCTCCTGGCTTTGTTGTTACTGTTGTGTGACCTGGGGCAAGTTTCTTAACTCTCTGTACCTGTCTCCTCATCAGTAAAATGGACATCATTTTACTATAAAAATTGAATAAGCTAATATTTGTACAGTGCTGACAATAGTGCCTGACACATAGGTTTGTTACGAGCCGATTACACGAGTCAGTGAACACAAGAAGCACTCACAAAGTGTTAGCCACTGTTGTTATTGCCTAGAACTGGAGCCTAATGCTTCTGGCATTGCTTGAGCAAGAAATGAACAATGAACCTTGAGGCTGGTCCTAGACCTATCAGGAAACCAGGTTTTTGCCTCAGGCCTGCCAGCAGAGGTCATCGACCAGAGAGATTAGTTATTACCTCCGGGTGTTGTTGACCCTTGTTCAAAATAAGAAAGAATGTATTCAAAGAAAGAGGAAGCAATTTACCACAAACCTCCAAAAGCTTCATTTTAATTTTAAGAGAGCTTTCCTGAGCTTGGGAAAGAAGTCTGACTACTTCTGCCACAGATCTTTATTCACCTGTTTGCATTACTTTATATCCGTTCCGTTGCCATAACAAGAGGAGCCACTCATTATTAAAGTATAATTACATTACCCAGTCACAAATACTGCAGTTTTACATAGGTACAAAAATTGCATTTATTTACAACTGGGGCTTGAATAAATCAGACAAAAGTGAGATAACTTTTTTCCCAACATATTCACATATAATTACCAACTAAAGAAGCCCTTTCAATCTATTTCCTCTATTTTTACCTAGCATGTAGAGTAATTATTGTCTGGGATATTGTGATGTACTGAACCATATAAAAATAATTCTTCAAAGAAAACCTCCACAAACCATTGAGCAAAATGAACAGGACTCTTGCCACAAACAGAGACTGACAAGCCAATCTTCGGCATTTTCACACAATGTTGAAAATCAGTCTG
The DNA here is from genome assembly GCF_009764315.1 of Trachypithecus francoisi. Taxonomy (NCBI): domain Eukaryota; kingdom Metazoa; phylum Chordata; class Mammalia; order Primates; family Cercopithecidae; genus Trachypithecus; species Trachypithecus francoisi. The sequence continues at coordinate 43,809,554 of NW_022681463.1, forward strand.
AACTGGCAGCTGTAAAGTTCCTAGATTCACACTTGACAGAATAATTCAGTTCTGATACTTGTGACTGATAATAGGCAAAAGATGTGCAACAGACAATAGCTCTACAGAAGAGAATAAAGTTTTGTTCAAGATCTGATAAAATATAAATATTTTATGTAAAGTTTCTCAACAGGTTAATGCACATAGAATTCCATTACCATAATGGAATGCCTTTTCTTTTTTTTTTTCTTTTTTTTTTTCTTTTTTTTTTTGAGATGGAGTCTGGCTCTGTTGCCACGCTGGAGTGCAGTGGTGCAATCTTGGCTCACTGCAACCTCCGTGTCCCAGGTTCAAGTGATTCTCCTGCCTCAACCTTCCAAGTAGTTGGGACTATAGGTGTGTGCCACCATGCCCAGATAATTTTTGTATTTTTAGTAGAGATGAGGTTTCACCATGTTGGCCAGGATGGTCTTGATCTCTTGACCTCATGATCTGCCCACCTCGGCCTCCCAAAGTGCTGGGATTACAGGTGTGAGCCACAGTGCCTGGCCCAGCACCAGCATTTTACTTCCCTTTGAATGGATAAGGGAACTCTCTGCTCCAAATTGGTAGGTGCCATGTTACAGCTCTATCCTATACCCAGATACCACAAAGACTGGCACACTAATATTTTCATTTAGGAAAATGTTTAATTTTGCAGGAGTAAATGAAGACATGAAGTTGTGAATAGTTAGCATTGATTCAATTATAAATAAAATTACTTATAAAATTATTCACAGAAAACAAGTCTTTCAAACTAGGACATGTTATTGGAAGGAGGAAACATTTCGCCACTACATGTCTTAAATATTAGGTAGACTCTCTGGGCTGTCTAAGGTTACCCGGTATATGCCATTTGGCTTTATTGCTCCTCAGTGATTCCAAGGTGACCAGCTCATCAGGAGCTCACAAAAGAGAGCTGGGGGCTCCCCACATCTACCAGGGTTCTGATGGGGACCCCAGAGTTCCACTGTGATCACTCCTTGATGTGACATTCTTTGGGCAATTACTTGCTCAAACTCTTTATTTGTTTGTGCTTGTTAATGTATTCAACTCAATCCAGCAAACATTTATTGAGCATTATTATCAGGCTCTGGGGGACATAAAGATAAATAAGCCTTGATTTTTATATTCACGGAGCAGATAATCGTGCGGATTATTTTATAAACGCTATTCTGTTGAAATGTGTGCTTTTGTTGTTTTGTCTTGTTTTCCTCACCAACTAGGGTGTAGCCTCCTTGAAAGCGAAGGTCTTTCCTTAATTATTCTTGTGTTCAATACTTGTGGAGTTTCTAGGCAGGAAGTTATCATGACTACAGGAGAAAAATCCAGTTTGCTGCAAGCAAGTATGCTTTCTGTCATGACCATAGTCTACCCCCATGTCTACCTACTGACAGGAAATCAGGGCATCCCCAGCCCAAGGTGGGGAAGAAAAAGGAAGAAAGAGCCTTGAGAAAAAGAAAAAAAAGCATCGTATTCCCTAATGTCCAGCAAAGGTACCTTGAATTAACTTTTTATCTTCTTTGTTTTTTTTTTTTTTTTTTTTTTGAGGCAGAGTCTCGCTCTGTCGCCCAGACTGGAGTGCAGTGGCGCAATCTCGGCTCACTGCATGCAAGCTCCGCCTCCCGGGTTCACGCCATTCTCCTGCCTCAGCCTCCCGAGTAGCTGGGACTACAGGCGCCCGCCATCTCGCCCGGCTAGTTTTTTGTATTTTTAGTAGAGACGGGGTTTCACCATGTTAGCCAGGATGGTCTCGATCTCCTGACCTCGTGATCCGCCCGTCTCGGCCTCCCAAAGTGCTGGGATTACAGGCTTGAGCCACCGCGCCCGGCCTATCTTCTTTGTTAAAATAAAAGGCATGAGTGTTTAAAGTTTTCTATTCCTATTTTTGTTTTTGCAACAGTTTGTCTCATGGGACATGCCATGAGTACCAGTTGACAGCAACAACAACAACAGTACTTATATGCTGGGTACTATTCTAAGAACCCTACAAATATTAACGTGTTTAATCCAAATAGATCTATGACATAAGTTCTTATTTAGGAACTGAGCGAACTGAGGCACACAGAGATTAAGTTATTTGCCCAAAGTCACACAGTCTTCTGAGGAAGAGTATCGTCAGGACTTGGGACTTCATCCTCTGGCAGTAAACTTATCACAACCGAGAAAGATAAAAAGAAATGTAAAGCAAAGTCAATTTCAATGCATGCAAACGTCTTCTGCAAACCCTCCCTCCAGGTCTTTCTTACAGGAATACACACTTGAATAACTCGATTCCACTTTCAATATCAAGTGCACTTTCTCAAGACATAGGTCCCCAGAGAACTGTAAGTTTCCCCTGTGTAGCCTCTGACACTACAATAACTCTGTTTGTCGGTGTGATTTTGGGATTAATACACATTAGCATGCTGGGTGGTAAACTTCATGAAGACAAGGCCTGTGTGTCACTCATGCTACCACAGTGCCTGGGCCACAGGAGAGGCTCCATGATCTTTTTGTTGAACAAAAACAAATGAATCCTCATTTAGAAATGTGTGAACTGAGGCCTAGAGATGTGAAAAATAACTCGCTCAAGCTTAGACAACTCCAACAAGATAGACTAAAGAAGGCTTTGTACTTTGCTTTTCGCAATTTTGAAACCCACTTTCCATTCCATACCACATTTTACACTATCCATCCATTAATGAGAATATTTATTTCCTGAATGGAGTCACTGCAGTATTTACAGAATGCAAATGATATATATGTGAGATACTGGGACATAAGTTGAAGGATCTTTTGCCTTATTGAAGTTTGCAGAAACATTTGTATTTAGTAAATAGCCTTTTTTTTTTTTTTTTTTTTTTTACCATACCACATTGCAGTTCCAGGAGTTTTGAAAATGCTCCCAGTCAAATACCTCAGGCTGCAGATTTATTTAAATGCGGTGGAGTTCTCTTATTCTTTTTAACATTTTTTTTTTTTTTTTTAGTTTATAACAGTATCTTTCACCTAGTAGGGATGTAATACAGTTTTGAGAAATGAAATTGAAAAGACTACCTTTGAAGCAAAGACTTCTTTAGGTTTAAGATATTGTTGATGAAAAAAATTGTAATACTGACACTTGAGGTTGATTGCTCAGTCTACTTTTTCATTTTATGGGAACCATTTTTATATCTGAAAATGATATTCCTAATAAGGACATAGCAAAAAACAGCACCAGGCTTTCTATTAATGGCTTAGGAATAATTTAAATAGAAGTCAGCACAGTATTACATTGTTAAGCTTTATTCAAGAATTATAGGAAATATGTTATTAGGTTCACTTAAAGTCTAAGCTGAAGAATTCTCCCCTGGAAGACACTTCTTGATTAGACCTGAATTGTTTTTCTATGTCACCACAAAGACAATGCAAATGCTGATTAAAGCAATTAAAACTTTCCTTTGTTTGCAGAAAGAGATGTACCCAGATATGGCTTTTTGTTTGTAGACATCTTAATAAGCACTAGCAGACTGAAATGAAATCTGTCATCAGTTATATTTTTCTCTTAGACAAACTGTCTACTTCACATACATATTAAGCAAGATTTGTTACCAAAGCTTCCTTATACTTCTATTTGTTGTTGTAAAATGGTAAATGTAGAAATAACACTAGATCTATCAATTTGATAATATAATGCAATACATCTGGCAGCTGAACAGGAAAAAAATGTAATGACATATTTGGCATAGTGAATGGTTTTTATTATGGGATTTTTTTCTTTCTTTCTTTTTAGCACAATTGTGCCATTTGTTGTAGACTAATGTCAAAGAATCAAAAGTATTATTGGGGATGGGGAATTTAGCTTTTGTACAACATAAATTGACTGCCATGTAAATACAAACAGTCTTATTGCTTGTTAAATATTTATTTACTGAAATGATTTGAACAGGAAAGCTTGCTGAAGGGAACCATGTCTGTTTTTAACTATATATTGCTGAATTCTTTTATGAACTTGGCTTTTCTTCTGCCTCGTATTTACAGTTTTACATTAATTCTACTGCAGAATATTATAAAATGTAAGAGCAAAATTTCTAGAATGTGTGGAAATCAATTCCAAAAAGCTAGGGTAACTAAAATTTTATTTGCTTTAATGGGAATGTAAAGCCACTATTTTAATGAAATTAACATTTTAGTAGCACAAAGGGACATCATTGATTCATTCATTCCCTCGTATGTTCATCAGACTTTTCCTGACCACTGTGTGTCAGGCATTGGGCTTGCTTCTGGGGGCATAAATGTGAATGAGCCACAAGAAGCCCAGCCTTGCTAGAGAGACAGATACATATTAGGTGTTGGGTATTATACTAGAGAAGCTTGCTGTGTGTGCCCATAATGCAAAATCAAAGCAAATCAAGGTAAGGCACTAGAAAAAACTGTCACTAACTTTAATTCCATTTATTGGAAATAAATAAAAGATAATTAGTATGAAGTAATCTATTACAATACTAGAGCTCTTATGGCCTTTAGAATGTTAAATTGTGTTATTCAGAAAGTATCATAGGGCTGCTTGCAAGGAGATAAGTTTGAGATTTGAACTGCAAACAGGAAAGAGTCTTCCTTGCAAATAGGCTTTGAATCACCCACTCCAGTTTTCCCTAGGCCTGGGAGCATGCTGGTGGAGTAGAAAGAATCCAGCTACCAATAGAGAGATGGCAAACACTGAGTACAGAAAGGCATAGAAAGCAACATATTGCACAATCATTAGCAGAATGAAAAGGCAAAGATTAAGAACTATGTGACTGCAAGTTAGGCTGTAATGCTAGAAGTGGACATCTCAGTGCAGACAAACCTGGGAGGGAGTAGAATCAGTGGGGACCAAGAAGACAATCCAGTCACTGCATTGAACAATTCCCTTAGACATACCAAAAAGGGCTATCATTTCCCTTCATGAGAAGAAATCAAAGGTGATTATCAGGGCTCAACATGTATCTTTCTTAGTCTGATGAATATAATAAGGTAGAACAATGATATGATAATTTCAGAATATGGGTGGATTTGTTTGGTGTCTTCCTAAAATCACAAAGAACATAAACCATGAAATCCCAGACACCTGGAGATTAGTTGATCTCCATGTTGTTTTGGAGGCCAGATTTATGTGCCAGTTGTGAGAAATATCAGAGAAATGATCAGTACAGAATTCTGTAAAGGACTTATTTCTGTTAGTGTGCCATATGATTCATGTTTCATAGCAGAAAATGAATGAGGATATAAAATGTATCTGATTTATTTAATCCATATAAGTACTCATTCTGGAAAACTCTATTTCCTACACAAATTTTATGATTTTAAACGAACATAAACACACCATGGTTTTTTGGGTGCCCCATGTAGACTCAGCCCAAGTTTCACTTCTCCTAATGGTGCAATGGTTGAGCAGAAAGAGAACAAGATGGAACAAGAGGTTTGCATCACACCTGTCCCATGGTTGCTGATTTGTGGAGAAGGTACTTGGTATCCCTCAACCTCAGGGTTATCATCTGCAAATTAAAGCAAATAAAACTAATATTTACCTCAAAGTTTGTAGTCAGTAGTCAATAAAAATAACACTATTATTAGTTTTTGTATACATTTTTAAGATAACTGGTTAAATAATATAAAATCAGCCGAAAAAACACTTTGAAAGCTGAAATGTGCCTTGTAACACACTCTGAGTTGCTACTAGTAAATGTTAATTCTACAGAAAAATTAGGTAACTACACTGAATTTCACAGTGTACACACAGTGTAAAGCTAGGGATAATAGAGTTATACATTAGATGAAATTATACATGCAAACATCTAGGAGAGTCTCTGAACTTATAGATCCTCTGAAATGTAAATGAATCTAAATTGAATATAAAATTTATTGAATAGTTAATAAAAACATATCTCATGTCTAAACTCACCTCACCCTTTGAGCATCCAGGTTATTGTGCATTGACAAATATCTTTTGGTTTTCTATTGAAATAAAAACAGAAAAAGAAAACTTTTAGGAAAAACAAACTCAATATGCATTAGAGAAACAGCTGTATGTAACTTATGATCAATATAATTAAAATACCAAACAAATACTGAAAATTATAATGAATATGTGATAAATGTCTAAATGGACCAAAGCAAGTTACAAAATTGTATGTATTAACTGAGCTCAGTTTCGGGAGGGTCTGTTAACAAGTATATGTGTGTTTATGTGTTAAAAAACATGAAAGGATATACATCAGTATATTAATAGAGGTTATTTCTGAGAGATTAATTTTTTTCAACTATTTATGTTATCTAAAACTTTTACAATAACTTGTCCTAGATTAATAATTTTTAAAAGGCTTTTTGTATTTTTAGAAAAATTTTTGTGATAAACTGTCTAAACAGTTTTCTGAAAACAAATTGTTAATGTAAACATTCTTATCTGATTACCATCAATAGTTATATAAGCAACTAATGAAATTATAATTTGAAACTGTAGAATAAATCCTTTGGTTTAATTTTAAGTAACTTGTTTCAAAGATGTTTTTGAAATAAATGGTTTTAAGTGTTTTAATTGTCAAGTCCGCCAATATCCACAGATTCTAGAAAGGTTTAGCATATTTAAAGATTAACTGCTTAGCCTTGCTAGACAAATAGCATTCAGAATTGAAGTGTATTATTTTTTCCCTGATTTGATCACAGACCTAATTTGGTAAGGAGGTCAGTACTTGGCACATTTGAGCAAATATCAAAATGGTATTGGATATTTATAGAACTAAATTAGATGTTAAACAAATGGAAATTATAATTTAGAGAAAGATAAAGACAGGATATTTATAGCTCATTGAGTACAATAAGAATCTTTTACTTTTTACTGGAAAGTGATTTTTTTAAAATAGTCATTTGAAAAATAAACCACTTAAAATATCTAATAAATTATTTTTACCCGAATTGTGGAGATTTTAAGTTAACTTTGTGAATATTACTGAAATACTATTCTGAGTTTTCTTCACCATAGGGAAAATTTGATCAGAATGTCATTGAAGTGATGTTGAGTCAGTGAACACTGAGGTTGAATTGCTCTGGCGCAACTTCTGACCCTAGAGCTTCATGCAACCTTCCAAAGAAAGTTCTTAGATTTGCCATAGTTTCCATTGTATCCTGCTGTAGTCTCCAAAGGAATCTAAACCTCTAAGCAGGAGTACCCGCCACTAACTTATTCTCTAGAATCAGGATAGATCCCACATTGTAAGGACATTGATCTTGAACAATTTCAATTCTCTGTGCTTTCATTTCAACATGGCGCCCAAATGTTAGCCAACTGACTCACTTGGTGTCCAGCAGTGTTCCAGAGCTAGATAATGATAGACACACTACAAAATGTATAATATTCTCTTTTTTGGAAAACTTAGGAGATTTCAAAATTAATTTAGACTACAGACAATATTTATTGTGTGTGGTGATTTTGGATCTCAGTCTCTGAGTAAGATGTGACTCTGCTAATAGAGCAAACTCTTCAAAGCTCTGAGTTTCTCTTAAGCAAATTCTGTTGAACCCAGCAAATTTGCTCAACAATGAGTATTTTATCTCCAGTATATGAAACTTTTGAGTTTCTTCTATTGATAATAGAGAGACATGGAAGAGTCTCTCTATTAATAATAGAGAGTACTAGGAAGAGTAAAAGAAGAACAGTAAGTCCCACTGCAAAGTAGATGGTTAAAGATTTTGCATTAGGACATATAAAGAAAACTAAAGGAACCTAAAATACTGGGCCTTTTAATATTTTCCGGCAGGCCGGGCGCGGTGGCTCAAGCCTGTAATCCCAGCACTTTGGGAGGCCGAGACGGGCGGATCACAAGGTCAGGAGATCGAGACCATCCTGGCCAACACAGTGAAACCCCATCTCTACTAAAAATACAAAAAACTAGCCGGGCGAGATGGCGGGCGCCTGTAGTCCCAGCTACTCGGGAGGCTGAGGCAGGAGAATGGCGTGAACCCAGGAGGCGGAGCTTGCAATGAGCTGAGATCCGGCCACTGCACTCCAGCCTGGGCGACAGAGCAAGACTCCGCCTCAAAAAAAAAAAAAAAAAAATTTTCCTGCAGCTGAACTGTTTGCGAAAGGGGCTTGAGCTGTTAGGGGAGTCTCTTTAGAGCGAGAATTTGAGAAATATCTTTCAGCATGTCAGGAAAGTTAAACAGAGATTACCCAAAGCTTTGTTAAATCTCAAGCATCCAAATTACTTTGCATTTCTGGGATTTGGAGGCTGCAGTCAACACTTCTGAATCTTAAAACTAGGAATGCATTAATGTTTGGTTTGGAGACCAGAGTAGAAAAAAAAAAAAAAATCTGTGAGAATGCAACTTCATGAAATAAAGCAAAATAATTTATAAGCATTTTATTTAAACTTCTGGGAAGGCAGAAGCTAGACTATTTCTCAGGAGCAAGAGATGAAATATATAGTAGTCTCTAATGTTATTTTATTTGTATAAACATTTTAGTGTTTGTGCAAACATTTACAAAGACTTTCATAGAGTCACTCTCAGTCACAGTGCAATAACATTTTCTTGATCCCAGAAGTATTGGAATCACAAATGATCCTACCCTAAGGGTTTTCAGAAACAAACCTGGGTGTTAGACAGTGTCTCCTGCATCTAACGCAGGAAGCAGGACTTTTCGTATGTGAATAAAGGAAGAGAGTAATAGTTAATGAGTCATAAGGAATGATCAGACGCTTATGCTGGCTCACCATTGCAGCTATGGAAATGTCAAGTCAAGGTCATTTGGGTTTTCAGGGTTTTTCTTCAGGTCTACCAAACTTGTCCTCATAGCTATTGAAGCCTCTCATTGTGTTTATTCTTGAACTTCCAAAGCTTTGTAACCTAGCTGCTCTCTACTGGTCCTATGCTGGAACTGAACTTCTTGCTGTTCTCAAACTAGTTAGTGTCTTTGAACTTCACTGAAGTCTCTTTTATAGACTGGTAACTGTAAGATTCTCCCCAGGGCCTGAAAGCTTAAGGGGATGAGTAACTCCTCCCTTCTCAGGCCCAGCCCCAAGGCACAAGGCCGCTTTCCTCAGCAGTGTACGCTAGCAAGATAGCAGAAGCGGGAAGAGAGCTGACTGGAAGACACGTACCCATAAGATCCAGAAAGAGGCCATCCGGGTACAACGTAGCAGTTACATCAGACCAGGACACTTCCTGTTTACAGGAGACTATAAAATCTTTGCCCCATCCTCACTTGCTGCTGACGCCGTTTTAGGCCTCAGCCGGCCTACACCCAGGTGCTCATTAAAACAGCATGTTGGTGTTGTCTGTTGGCGCGCGCTCGGGGTTCGAACCAATACAAGAACCTTACAGTAACATCCCCTAGAACAAATCAACAATCTTTCTGGCACCCAGCATTCATTTCTGTTTGCTCTGATTTGCCATTGGTGGTTCAGAGTGTCATGGTTGTTTGTAAACTGCTTCCTCCATCTCTTCCAACTTCGAACCTCATATTCTAGGAAAACGTCCAGAGCAGCTAGAGTCCTAGCACAATATCTTTTGCTAAAAAAAAAAAAAAAAAAAAAAAAATACAATGCAAATCCTCCTCCTGGTGGAACTGGCTTCTGAGAATGACAAATTTAACTTTTCTATAGCACATGGTTTCCAAGAATAATAATCATAATAACCTCTTAAAAAAGTTTTATAATATACCTTTCCCCACACATGACTATTATAGGCAGAAATTTTACATAATTTAAAAATTTCCCTGATTCAATATTCACTTTTTTTCTTTTGTATGAAAGTCTTGGAGGACATTGAATTTAACAGGAAAATGAAAAAAGAAAACCAACAAATGTATTGATGTTATTATTTAGCTTCTCCCATCGATTTTTTTTTCATTTTTTTCCACAGTAGTTCTTTTTCTTTCGATTGTGAACGTTAATTGAATAAATGGTCCATTAGACTTGAAGTCAGACAATTTTGTAACATACCTACCTCTTATATAATATTGAGACTGTGACACAAACACCAAATTGACTGAGAAAGGAAGACAGAATCATCGTATTTCATATAGTAGTTGGTGTTACCAATTAATAGAGATAATCCAAAGAGTCAAGATTTGAAGAAAAAAGACTTTAAAATTACATTAAAACAAATCCTTAGTTAGAATTGTTAGAAATACCATTTTTCCCCTGGGCCAATCCTCCAGGTTCAATTCAATGCTGGAACTATCCTTAATTGGCTGGAGTTTGTTCCAAAATCTGAACGATAATTATTATTCTTTCTCCTGAGAAAGAATATGACAAACAGTAAGCTATCTCTACCCTCCCAAAGATATCAGGTGGATAGTAGTGGTCAAATCACTTGTTCCTACAGGGTGACACGTGGTGGAATGATAGGTGTTGCTGAACTGAACTTGGGTTCACCCACCTGGCACAGCAAAACCAAACACTGACATCAGGATTGCAGCAAGAGAAAGTGAAGCATTTATTGTGGGGCACCAAGCAAAGAAAATCAGACAGCTAATACTTAGGACCTGAACTCTCTCATGGCTTACAGGTAGGGGTTTTGAAAGGCCAGGAGGCAGAGGTTGCAGTCAAAGTCATAAATCAATACCTACAGACTATCCATTGGTTTGACCTAAAAAGGCAAGACATCTCAGAGTAGGAGTCCACAGGTCATAGATGAGTTCAAAGATTTTCTTATTTGCAATTGGTTAAGGAGGGAAAGTTTTGTCTAAAAATTTGGGGTCAGATGAAAAGCACCTTAGCTCTGGCTCATGGGTGTGACCTCCTCCAGGCCCCTCAGGAAGAAATTTAGAACAAAGAATAGTGGTCAGAGTTCAGTCCTTAGTTTTCCCTTGTTAATGCAAACTAAATATGGCCTGAGAAGTACTCCATACATCTATATATAAGTACGGAGAAGGACTCCTTACTTCTATATTTGAGTCCTTGTGAATCAACTGCAACCTAGCTTAACAGGCAGACAAGATTGAAAACTTAGTAATGTGAGCCTGTAACAAGTGCTGAGACTTGGGCCAATCCTGGCGGCCTCATTTCAACCACTCATGTACTGCTGAGTGTTCAAACTGTGTTCAAATAAGGCAAAGGCTGAGCTATAACCAGTCCAGCTGTTCTGTACCTCACTTCTCATTTCTGTAGGTCATTTCCCTGTTTTTGTCTATAAATCTTCTTCCACCACGTGGCCGCACTGGAGTCTCTGTAAATCTGCTGTGATTCTAGGGGCTGCCCAATTCGCAAATCATCCATTGCTCAATTAAACTCCTTTAAATTTAATTTGGCTGAAGTTTTTCTTTTATCCCCCTTATCTGAGGTCCACATGCCAGCAGGTCCGTTAGTTGGGGACATGGGTTTCTGAAAAACAACTCAGGGACATATGCTAAGATGTTATCTTTAGTTTCTATAGCGAAACTAAACTTCCCATGATTCTAACTTCCTTGGCCATTGTTTCATGCTACCATTACCTTCTTGCTTATCAAGTAACTAATTTACTTTTCAGAGCTAGCTAGGTGCCTGGAATTTCCCTTGAAAGGATTCAATATTTTCCTTTATTTTCATGCTTGAGGGGTGGGGCTTAGGATCTCCTAGGGAGCTCCGAGCAATGCAGCATTCTGAGCTGGGCTCTCCTCTTTTGGCTCACTGTTAGCCATATGTCTTGGAGTTGATGGCATCCAATAGGGCTCTCACTAGCGACTCTCAGCATTGGCTGCAGTCTGTGTTTTTCTGGTCAACCATCTCAGGAAAATGGTATTTGGATCATTTCTGATAACCTTCTGTTCTGCCATATATCTGGTCACACCCTTTGCAGCTGGACATCATAACTCATCCAGGACGGTGCAAGATGGTTCATAAAATCTGTGCACTAAAATGTCTTGATGATGTAATGTTATTCTGTTCTTTCAAGGAATGACTCTTTCAAGGATTTTATTCAGATCCCCTAGAGCTGTGTTAGGGAAGCAAACGCTGTAAGAGCACATACATCACCTTCCTAGCCAGTCCTCTTTGCCTGTTCTGGGGCAGGTCTGAAATCTCCTGTACCTCTCCTTTCATTTAGGCTCCATTTTCAGTCCTTAGGTGCATCTTCTGGGGAGCTACTGCCATCTCATATTACTTCAGTCTAGCAGTTTCCAATCACAGGTGTTTAGGCTCCTTGGCAACTTCTACCAGTACCACTTAATTTGTCCTCCTATAGAGCCTGGAAGTACCTAGGCAAATCAAGTCTCTAGAATAGCTGAGGCTATTTCAGCCTCCTCCAAGGTAAATGTGTCAAGCTAAGCTGACTAAAGATCCTGCCTTTCCTAATCTAGATAACAGCAAACACATGGTGATGGTAAGAAGCAAGTTCTGAAGAAAATAAAGTTGCTTTTGGTTGCTATTTTTGTGTAAAGAAAGATAAAGACACCTGTGCCTTAGAGGTCTGAGCCAAGCTTTCCCAGCACAAGTGTAGACAAGATAGAGCAAGAAGGAATGGAGCTTTACCGTATAACCTCCCTCCCTCCCACTGCTGCACTCCCAGTGTGATAGGCAGGTTTATCTTCAGTTCGAACATTGGCATTTGTGAATCTCTCAATTAGATTCCTCTCTTATTAATGCTTGATTGAGGGACTGCTGCATGCATAGGAGAAGGAACATAGTATCTTAAAGTGGAGGAAGAGGGGATGAAGAATGAATATTGCTTTTCTATTTATGAATTTCTTTATTTGCAGGTAGGCAGACTTTGCTGTGAATGAAGAGAAGAATTATGTCTGTGCTTTGGCTCCTTTACTAAAAGTGACGTTTTCCTATTTTTTAATAGTTTTCCTAATTTTCAGATAAAGTATTTTATATTTTTACAGTCTTGACACTGTATCATGTTGAGCTTCAATGAAGGGCACCACTGCCTGGGAAAAACCAAATCCAAATTATAGTACTGTTTCCTCTTTTGAAAAGTGGGAGCATGATAATCACATATCAAAAGGTCACTGTAAGGGATAAATGAAATGACATACATGACAACAGTCAATGTAATGCTGGGCACACAGTGACAGTAAAAATTAGAACTTCCTCTGAATGTTGTTTCTTTAGTCTGCTACCTTCTAAAAGGCAAAGGTTTACATTTTTCTTATAGCACTGATGTAGTATGCAAAGAGCATGTGCTAAAATGTTTACAAGCCTGAAAGATGGACAGCACATCTGTACACACATTATACTAAAGCATGAAAGGATGAAGGGCTAGTTTCATTATATCTCCTCTAAATAATCCAAAATTCTTTCTTTTTTTTTCCGAGTGTGTGTAAGAATTCCCACTATTATTATCTTTCTCTTTGCTTTTCATTTTCCTGTCTCTTCCCCAGGGCAAGTGACTCAGCTAGAACTCTCACACAAGTTAAAAATACACTGACTCAGAACTATTGGTGACAACATTTCTACCTCATATAGCTAGATACTACTCAGGGAATCCCTAAACCCCAAGGAAATTTCTTGATTAAGGAGTAAACGTGAGAGATGTGTACAAACAATTACTCCAAGTCAATATGTTTATGGTGGGTAGGAGTCTGGATACTTTGTGCTGAGTCACAGACCTCAGGGAATGAAAGAGAAAATGAAAAACAAGGTGACAAGATTATGATCATGGTAATTCTTGTAAACTGAATTTTTAAAATATTTGCAGACAGTTTAGAATCAGCTAACAGGAAATCTATCTAGGTCGTCCTTTATCTTCTTTCATTGTAGTGGCCAATATACAATGTGGCAAAACCAATAAATTTATGTATGACCATGCATATCTGGACATAGCGTGTACATGTGGAAAAATTGAACAGTTTCTGTCAGGTCGCTAGCCACTCCAGTATAGTTTTAACCTTTTCAAAAAGGGTAAAGGAAATGTGGTACATATACACCATGGAATATTATGCAACCATAAAAAAGAATGAGATCATGTCCTTTGCAGAGACATGGATGGAGCTGGAGGCCATTATTCTTTGCAAACTAACACAGGAACGGAAAACCAAATACATGTCCTCACTTATAAGCGGAGCTTAGAGAGAGAACATATGGACACGTAGAAAGGAACAACGGACACACTGGATGTCTATTGTCGGGTAGAGGGTGGGAGGAGGAGAGGACCAGGAAAAATAACTAAGGGGTACTAGGATTAATACCTGGGTAATGAAATAATCTGTACAACAAACCCCCGTGACACAAGTTTACCTATGTAACAAACCTACACGTGTAACTCTGAACTGAAAAGTAAAAAAGATAGGGAGCTTAGGTGTTCAGAAATATACAAACATATCACCACAGTAGACTTTTAGTATGTGTAAAAACTAAGGCATTGATTCCAATGTATGTTCTCTGTGCCTGAACCTGATAGAAGATTTGTTGCACAATCTCTGTCAAGAGTTTCATGAGGTCTTTTCAACAGATGGCCAAGCGCTTTGTCCTCTTTTCTAAATGTATACCATTCTTGTGAATTTATTTAACTATTACTAAGTTGGGCTATAGGGACATTTTGGGGTAAATCTGGCCCTAGCACTGTATTTGATAAAAGATCAACTTTGTAATGTTGTAGTTATTTTCTAGCATGAATTTTCTCTGAGGTGTTTTTCATGGTTTGTTCAACCTGAGCAGCTAACCTCAGGGAGCAGGACCCATCATGGATAATAACTACTGCAATTTAGCTTCAAACAACTGCTGTGATAAAATCATAACACTAATTGGCTAAGGAATTTAGACTCCAATGTAAAAGTGTGGTTGGGATTTTGTGGGTATACATCACACTGAAAGACAGAAGAGATCCATTCTGGCTGGGAACTTAATAAAGAAATAGGTGACCAATACAGGACCCAGCCCAGCTGTTGTTATTCTTTTGATTTCTTAATTCAGCTGCTGGCAGATACTCCAGTGAGCCACTATTGTTTGTATTTAGGTAGGATTATTATAACTGGCTTTCTTTCCATGAAGGAGAAATAATTCTCCTCTCATAGACCCAGCAAGCACCACTGGCCTTGGTCCCATCTCTCCTTTTGTCTCTCCCTTTGAGAAACAGGTCTAGACCTGGTTTTTTAAAAACAGTTCACTTACAAATGAAACAAATGTGGCAGGTTTATTAGATAAGACCAAATATCATGTCTCCGTGAAGGGAAATATTTTAGATGGCTATCACCTTACTAGATGAAGTGTTGCAGTCCAGTTTTAGGATGGTGACCTGGCAGATAAAAGGAGCATCTCTTTTATTGACTATTTCTTTCTACAGTAGTATACGTTTTCAACTTTGAATTTTACATTAATCATATTTTCCTTTTATTACATTCCTCCCTAGCCTTAGAGTAATTCGTATTTATTTAAATCATAAAAATCTTGTGGTTAGTAAAATATAAAGAGCAAGTTATAATTGAAATTCCTTTTATTCTTATTGGTGAGTATACTGAATAGCAAACTCTAAAATGTGTGGTTTGTGAATAAGAGTATCGGTTTCTCTTAGGAACAAGTTATTGAATACTGATACATCCTCCTTGGCTCAATACTGCCTCCAAAACATAAAGGCATAAAATGCAACATCAGGGAGAAATAAAAGAAAAAGATGAAGATAAATTTTACATATATATATATATATATATATATACACACAGAGAGAAGTTACATATGTGTGTGTGTGAGTGTGTGTTTGTGTGTGCGCACAGCAATATTCTTTAAGGTTTCTAGAAGTCTGACCTCTGATTTGTGAATCAAAGAATTAGGTTGAATATCTGAGATAAATTTAAATGCTGCATGTCAGTGCTACAAAACCCTTTAGTAAATGTATAACAGATCAACAGCTTCTAAATCTGCTGTTGAGAGAGGAAGTTCAAATTTGTTGAACCCTCGTTATTATAGGCTTGAAAGGCTTCTCGTGCAGAAGCAAGATCTGCATGATTATGCTGCCAAGCACGAGTTGAGTTGGGCTGACTGCTGTTCCCTGGAAGCCTAATTGACAATTTTGTTGCCCTTCTCTGACTATTTAAGAAGAGTTGTGAGGTCAGTGGCAATGATACTTCTCTGAGTCATAAATGCCATCCAGCAGGACATTTTTTTTTTTAACCTGTTCGTTTAGAAGGCTCCAGTGTCAAATATTTAAAAATAAAATGTTTTACAGGAGAAGAGGCATCTGACAACACAGCTGACCCACATTTCAGAAGGAAAATGAGAAATACAAGGGTCAGATCCCAGCCAGTGGGAACACAATGCTCATTTACGCTGTAAATGAAGTAGTGAAATCGCCCACTGGAACAAGCAATTTTCATAACCAGTATACTTCAGTAAAATGAATTTTATCCTACCCTGTGACCTCCTCAAGTTCCCAAACCAAAAGTTTTCAGGGTGCATGAGACTGGCAAAAAAAACAAAACAAAACAAAAAAAACACACACCCAGTCACCTCTGTAAGTTGCAAATTAAGTATCCAAATACCAATTCTCCAAAAATTAACCCAAATAATATACTGTCATTAGTACTCAGGAGAATTTATTTGTTCATTGATCATTTATTTTCATAATTTTCTTTTTCCATAAGTTTGGACATCCTCACATCAAAGTTTCTAAACAGAAGTATTAAAGCTAGCAGATTAAACACAAACATCGGCATCAAGGTTAAAAGCATAATAACCTATCAGTTGCTGGATATATTTCAGACATTTGTTTTTGTTTTCTGATATATAAGAAAGTGTAATTCATTTTTTGTTTCACTTGACAGTTAAGGATTTGGATAATATTGAGACGATGAGAGGAGTTTTGATACTTCCTTGTGAAGTGTAAAGAAATAGCTATTTGAAAAGCTATTGTTTTCCATAAGTCTTGTGATTTTTTCTTCAGTTTTTGTGGGTACATAGTAGGATTTTTCCATTTGAGGAATGTCTTATCCAAAATATAGAGCTCACAACATTTTTATTAATCTCTCACCTTTTTCTAATTCTAAAAATGAGAGAAAATAGATATATTTATATAAACAAAAATAGTTTTCCTTAAGTTGTTTGCATGTATCTTAAAGCAAATATATCCTGAAAAATATGTTTTGAAATTATATAGTTATGAATCACATAAGATCCCTGTGAAAGCCTGATGCAGATAATGAAGTTTGATTGTAATTTCAATTCTAAATAAAAATAAAAACCATCTTAAATCTTGTAATTCATAAATTTAATTAAAGAGGACATAAAATTGACTAGACCTAGCCCAAGTTTTCTGGATCCCTGTGACGAATGTAGCTTACTTAAAACATAACACCTTTCATAAATGGCATGAGCTACGACTAGATCATTTAGAACAATACAGGATGGATATCATCACATTACAGAAGATATACTTTTTTTCCAGTATAATACAGATTCACTGTTATGCCACAGCTTAATCTCAATGACATATTTTCTAGGATTATCTTTGTAAAGGCCTTATTTTGTACTTCAACAGTGGTGGATCAAATTCTTTAAATGATAATAAAACTGAGAGTCATAAAAGGGATGGTCAATAAGTTACAGTTTTTTCTTTCATCTCCCAATTCTGGTTTTTCATTCTGACAGCATTTCCCCAAGTATACTTCTGTGAGTACTAAAAGAAAATGTAGTTGATATGCGATCTTAATTTTTCAGAGGTAGTTTGTGGCTGTATTTTTGTTTCTCTATAAGCACGTGAATGCTACATGATTAACAAGAGTAAATAATAAGTTTATTTTTAATTTATTTTTTATAGTCTCATAAGAACCTCAACTTATTTCAGAATTTATACCTACGGCACGTATTAGCTAAAACTAAAAAATATATAGTCTATACACATTATTTTATTGTTTAAATGGTCCTCATTCATGTTTCATTTCAATAATATTTCCCCAGCTTGTAAAGCTTATGTTACATTGAGCTCCTCTTTAAATTCACAATGCATAAAACTGCCAGGTGGCCTAATAACAGAGTGCATTAACAGATTGAACTATAAATCAGATGGTTGTGTTCACGTACTGTTAAAAATACCACCAATTTCTTTCAGATTATAGTTTGTACACTTATTCCACAGAGTGATCACAAATGCGTTGGGAAATTTAAAATGAAGAAAGAGATCGTATATCCCAATCTAAAAAATAATATTTTCCTCATTTTCACTTTATCAGCATTTTTATCAACCTTGTATCATTGTTGTGAAATAAAATAAAATAATAAATAAAATCCCCATGAAACACTGCCTAGCCAAAAACCATTACTATTATTACTACTAGTATTTAAACCTATTAAATCTATATTAAAATCATTATTTTTGATTAATGATTTAATATTATGGTAAATAGTTATTCATCTCAACATTTATTGAAAACATACAGAGTCATGACTGTCATATAAAGTAGTGAAAATTGGGCATATTTATAGAAATTGCATATCTCCAGGATGCTTAAATAATTTGAAAAATGAGATAATCTATATTTTTTTCCAAGAGGGTGGGATTTTTGTAAAGCATTTAAATTTAAGCACAAATGTTTCTAGCAACCTGGACTTTTCATACCTGGAAAAAAGAACAAAAACCAACTATAGCACAATGCAGTACACGAGTAAGGAAACTGCAAACCGAGAACTCAACTTACTTATTGTTGGTTGTGCAGTTCAGTGGCAACAGAAATAGAGCAAGAGCCTTGTCAGCACATTAATAATAACTCCCCTTTGCATAGTGCATAAGAGTTTACAGAGTGCATGTATAGACTTCATCTACCTTATAGCAATAAGTGGGAAGAGTTACACAGAGACCCAGTTTTCTACATTTTGGTACAAAGCTCTATGTGCTGTCTCACTCCCCCAGTCTAGTGCTCGTTCTATTATTTTATGGTATTTCCATGTCTCATGAGTGTTTTCATGTTAACAGAATATATTATATGAACCAACAGAAGCAAACAGAATTAATTTCATGTAGCAAGTTGAAATACATTTAGCACAATTAAAAACATATATAAACTACATGTAGATTGGTAAAATCAATAATATTACAACCCTATGTGCAAGTCATAAACTAAAAATTCAAAAGCAGAATGAAGACTGATTAAGAAAGCTTTCATGATTTGTTGACTTTTTAAAACAAGTGTTGATTTATCAGCAAAATAAATCTAAGGAGGCTGAGCGTAGTGGCTCACGCCTGTAATCCTAACACTTTGGGAGGCCGAGGCAGGTGGATTGTGAGGTCAAGAGATCGAGACCTTTCTGGCCAACATGGTGAAACCTGTCTCTATTAAAAATACAAAAATTAGCTGAGCATGGTGGTGCACGCCTGTAATCCCAGTTACTCAGGAGGCTGAGGCAGGAGAATTGCTTGAACCCAGGAGGTGGAGGTTGCAGTGAGACGAGATCATGCTACAGCACTCCAACCTGGTGACAAAGTTAGACTCAGTCTTAAAAAATAAAAATAAACATAAAAAATAAAAAAATAAAAATCCAAGGAACAGCTTCATGTGAAGGAATGGTAGGTCAACACAAAGAAGTATACAAGCTGCAATGATAATGTTTAAGTCATTAGAGAAATCATGATGAGATAAGTTAGCATTTTAGCAGTGAGCAGAGTCTAACATGAGACTTTTGAAAGTATTCATATGCCTATGATGCTGAAGACCAGCACACATATACAATTTTGGTGAAGCAACAAACTGTTGCTCACGTTACATATCTTCCCCATATTTGTGGAGCACCTAATATGGATGCAGTCTGATACTAGTAGCAGGAAGAAGAAGGAGTCAGAGGGTCTCCCACCAGCAGTTAAATGCTCTCACTCAAAAATGACTCAAGTCACCTCTACCTATAACGTAATGGCTGGAAGTAACAAGTCATACTCAACCACAAAGGGAATGGGGAATTATAATGCCCCCATAAGCCTGAAAAGGAGGAAACCAGGGGCAAACATTAGAAGATTCAACTATGGACATTATTAAAATGTAATTTACCTCTTCTAATAATACCGTCTGTTGACTCTTTTAGACAGTTTTCAGGGCTGATCATTACCAAATATTGAATATATTACTGTCTGCAGAGCATTATGTTTGACACTCTGAGGGAAGGGAAGGTGGGAAAAAGATTCTTACTCTAGCATTCGTACTCTATAGTAGGGCTTCTCAACCTTGACATTATTGACATTTGAGGCTGGGTAAGTCTTGTTTGTGGGGTCTGCTCTAAGTGTTGAAGGATATTTTATAGCATCCCCCTTTCTATTCACTATATGCCAGCAGCAGTCCTGATTTGCCTCCCTGCAAATTTTGACAATCAACAATTTCTTCAGACATTGCTAATGTCTGAAGGGAAAAGTTGTTGTTGCATGCTTTATAGAGATGTGAATTCAAAGTGCTCCAGGGAAAACATTAGATGTTCAAAAAATCACACTCTGGTAATTTGAAAGGGGAGGGATTAATTTTTATTGGGAGAACCCGAGGGAGCCTTTTGGAGAGGGTGAATTTGGCTGAAGACGTAAGAAAGAATATGTTTTCTGACATGATGAAAGGAAGTAGGCCTAGATGGTAAAAGAGTTGGAGCAAAATCTCAGAAGTGCAATAAAGTAGAATGAGTTCAGAGAGTAATCAGAGATGTAATGGAGAGAGTTAGTCTGAAATTGCCTTTGGTTATAGATAGGTCAAGAAATGAAAAATGTACACAGAGATAATACACATAATTATATCTGGCTTTTTCTTACATTTCTTAAAGAACCAACTTAAATTTTAATTTCTATTTATGGATAGAGTAGGGAGCAATTGGAGATGGTTCAAAGAAGATACCCACACAACGATTAAAAAGCTAGAAAATAAAATCTGCAAGTTTATGTTTTGAGGAAGGGAGGTATCATAAGAAACAAATAGTATGGAAAATTTTGAGATATGTCTTCCATTGATGTGTCTCCCCCATACCTCTCTGTGTGTCAGAGACAATGGAACTCACCAAACCTTCCATCTATTCCCCTATGTGTTACCCCTAGCAGCTTAGAGGGGTATGTCTTCTGAACAATAGGTTGTGGGGAAGTGATGGACCAAAGCATAAGGAGCCAGTCTGTGACCCCACAGCTAGATCTTCCCATGCTTAAGCAACCTAGAAAACCAAATGCTCCAGATAGTGTAGTGAATGATAAGGTTGCCTCAGTTATCCTGGATCTCTGAGTAATCGCGTAGAGCAGAGTCTCCAGGCAGCTCACATTGTACATTTATTATCCTTTGAATGATAAATCTATTTTCAGTGTATGTAGCCTTTGACACTTGGGACATCGTCTTTTTGCCACAGCATTAATTAGCTCCTTTTGACTAATATGAAATATTGTATAGAGTTCTGTCCAGCACTGAGATGAAAATAAGTACAAATAGAAGATAAACTATAAAGTGGGAGAGCTAATAAAATCACCAATTATATAAAAATCATAAATTCAGTTTTTCAAAGTATGATCTTGGGCAAGAGTGAAGTATTAGAAAAGATAATCCTTGAGATCCTCTTTTGCACTAAGATTCTGAGAATGGCTCTAATTTTTCTTTCTAAGTTTTTTTTTTCTATGACTCACCCATATGAACTACCTTCTCCAACCAAATAACTTTTCAGAGTTCCCCTACCTCTAAATCTATTCATACCTTCTTTCACTCTAAAAATCTCTACTCTTTATTTCTACTTTTCCAATTTCTATCTACCTCTCAAGGCTTAGTTAAACCCAACCACTCTCACATGAGATCTTGTAGACCCTGACTTGATGTCTGAATTTATTAGTCTTAGAATAATCTTTTAGTGTTTATAAGAATCTTTTATTTCTGGCTTAGTCTATATTTATTTTCATTTCCATGTCATCTCAAGAAATGCATTAAAAAATTCCTGAGAGCTGAATGTCCATTTTCTTACATTCCTACTGCTCACAACAGTGGACAACATGTTTTGCACATAGTAAATACTTAATAAAGATGTGACGATCGTTACCCGCCCTATGGGTTTAACCTTTAGCTGTCCAATTTACATTTTACTATTTAAATTAAGTGTATTCATTTTCATTTGTAACTACATAGCTAACGTCATATCTAACGTTATATCTAACATCAAAGGGCAGGTCAGAAAGATCTTCAATAGAAAACTTTCCATGTCACCACTTAGATGCAGAGAGAGTTGAAACACATGTAATGTTGACAATGTATCTGTAAGATATTTGTTTTCTCTTTATGTCAGAACTCACCCTCTTCAAAGAAATTTATTATTTATTTATTTGAGACGGAGTCTCGCTCTCTCACCCAGGCTGGAGTGCAGTGGCGCGATCTCGGTTCACTGCAAGCTCCGCCTCCCGGGTTCACGCCATTCTCCTGCCTCAGCCTCCTGAGTAGCTGCGACTACAGGCACCCGCCACCACACCCAGCTAATTTTTTTTTTATTTTTAGTAGAGACGGGGTTTCACCATGTTAGCTAGGATGGTCTCCATCTCCTGACCTCGTAATCCACCCGCCTCGGCCTCCCAAAGTGCTGGGATTACAGGGGTGAGCCACCGTGCCCAGCCTTTATTTTTATTTTTAATACGTGTGTGACCACCCTTATATTCTTTGTAGTCACTGTTAGAATGTATTAAGAAAAACGTTAACAAGAAAAAGACACACAAAGGGCAGATCAAAGATTCATAGAGAAGCTGAAACATCCAGTTCTAAGCAAAAACTAGGGTAGACAAGAAAGGACCCCAGAGGAAGAACAATGTAGTTACTGTGTGATCAATATATCTTGTGATGTATCACAGAATAATTAAAACTCTGTGCCAACCAACAAAACAATTATACCAGGCCAAACCACTGTTCTCTCTGCTTCCAAACAAAGGAGTTTTCAGAAGCTAAAAGATATTTGCCCACCCACCCCTGGCAGCCTAGGTAACAGGGAGAGAAAAGTCAGAACATGTTAAAAGAAGAAATATATTTACAATGTATTTGCTCTAACTCTGCAAGTGTCTATCAGGTTTAGTTAGGTTAATTTTTACCACACAGTCTTTATTTGTACTGACTTTACTGACACATATGTGAGTACATTCCTACCAGTAAAGTCTAGGTCTCACTAAACACAACAGTATAGGCATATTCATCCTTCAGTTGCTTTTTGTCTAAAAATGCAAATCAGTGAACAGAAACATTTTTCATGAATATTTTTATTAGTTTTTTTCAAGTTCAGTTAATGTTAATCTTGAGGCAACACATTTTTAGATTTTTTTATTAGTGTCAGAAGTTGTTACATATCTGAGTCTGTCTAACTGTGGGCATCTGAGTCTGTATTCTATTTCTCGTATCCACCAAAAAGATAAAAAGATAGCAGCATATAGAGTACTATGAAAATGACATACCACTCTAACTTAATAGTTTTAACAAGTCAGGTGTTCACAAATGCCACTGTATAGATGATCTAGAAATAAATTATCTTCCAATAAAATAGATTTTTTAAAATGTAGTAATAGTTCAAATTTTTTCATATGAATTACTCCTTTATCTGAATCTACTTCTGAGGGTAAGTAGAATATGAGAGAAAGAATCACTGGAGAAAAATATATTATTTCAAACTTTTGAAATCTCATAGAAACTGTATTTTCAAGCATGAAATTAAATGTGAGGTTCTTACTGCATTGAAAGTCCAGATTTTATGTTTATTTTCTGGGAAATAAGGTCAAATCCACCATTAAAACTATGTCAAAGTATGATATAGTGGCAAGCTCTTTGAATTTAAAAAGTAGAACAAGAGAATTCTTGTCCTGTATGTGCTACTTCATGGCTATGGATAATTTCTTTGAATGTAGTTTCTCAGCTTTCTTGTCTTTGTGACTTTTCTTGAAAGCATAAAGGTTAAATAAAATTCAAAACAAAACAAAAATAAGATACCAGTCTTCATTACTGGATTTTAAATAATAGTGGCATGAAAACAGTACTGTTCCCATTGCCTCTGGGTAATAACCCCAAAACAGTAAGGACAATGAGAAACAGAAAGGAAAAAAAAAAAAAAAAAAAACAACCCTCAATATTTAGCACAAGTAGACCTTTGTAACCTGAGCCACCGTGTATATGGAATGGCTGCCCAGTAAAGAAAGGGTCAAACAGAAGTGCAGCCACATGCTAAGAAATGATGCCCATGGCTGCAGATCTTGGACAAATACAACAGGCACAGTTCTTCAAAATAGCAGCCTGTTCTGAGAGGGAAAAATGACATTGTGTTATTTGGAAAAATAGGAAATGGGTCTTGAGCTGGTCCTACTTGCTTCCCAAGACTCAGTCTGGTATTAAGGTTAAACAAAGGGATGGATCTAATAGAAGAACCACACAGAGTTATCCTTTGTTGGTAGGAAGCTGTCTGAGACAGGCCAGAGTCAAGAGGCTTGATATTGTAGTTAACAGTATAGCTATTGAACTTGATTGGTTAGGAGAAGAAAAAGCAAAAGGAACTTGTTCACATGCACAATCCTATGTCATTAGGAGAAGTGCTGAAGTATTTGGAGCATGGCCCTGACTACCCTCAATCTCCAACACAAACTTCATTTGACATAATGTGTTGAGAAAAAACACATCTCACTCAAAGCTGAATGATGTTGTAAGGAAATAATACAAAATCTAATCAATGATCGGGGGAAAAGATGAAAAGGAATGGGGGAAAAAAGGCAGTTAAAGAACACCCTTCAGAAATACTTGCCATGGAACATAGAAAAATTATGATTAAACTATATGACACACAGCCAACAAGAATATGAAAAATGCTCCACATCACTAATCATCAGAGAAATGCAAATCAAAATCAGACTGAAATGCCATCTTATACTAGTCAAAATCGCTATTGTTAAAAAGCCAAAAAATAACAGATTCTGGTGAGGTTGCGAAGAAAAGGGATCACTTATCACTGTGGATGAGAATATAAATTAGTTCTGCCATTGTGGAAAGCAGTTGGGAGGTTTCTCAAAAAACTTAGAACTACCGTTCAACCCAGCAGTCCCATGACTGAGTATATACCCAAAGAAGTATAGATCGTCCTACCATCACAGCACTAATCATGTTGGCAAAAACATGGGATCGACCTAAAGGGCCATCAGTGGTGGACTGAATAAGAAAAATGTGATATACATATACACCATGGAATACAGGCAGCCATAAAAAAGAATGAAATTATGTCTTTTGCAGCAACACTGGTGGAGCTCAAGGCTCTTTCCTTTATAAATTACCCAGTTTTGGGAAGTTCTTTAGAGAAGTGTGAAAAAGGACAAATACAGGGCCATTGAGGATTTTTCTAGAAAACCAAATTCTCTTCACCACAATGTTTTGAAAGGAAAAGCAACATTGATTCCTCACCAGTGCCTCTTTGTGACAGGACGCACACATGAGTTGAGAGTTCTCTCTGTACCTGTATCTGTTTTTGGTTTAGTAGTCAAGTTTTGTGAGCTCAACACCAGAGACCAAAGTTTTAGGTCTGGTACTGCCATTGACTTTAAACAAGTTGCATTATTTTTCAGAATCTTGATTATCCTTTTCCTAAAATGGGGATGCTAATGGAGCTATCAATTTTGTAAGATTAAGAAATTTGTCAAATGTAAAAGTGTTTCAAATTCTTCATATTTACATTAAGATTTATTTTTTTTCAATTCTGAGAGGGCATTTTACAATTGTTTGAAATTTTCTGAATTGTCTTATCTGAGGAATTAAGAAAATTTTCCTGTCAAAACTTGGTTAATTTCATATAATTTTTGCTTTTGTTTTACCATAAGTTGGTGGGGCTATAATACAGGAAAGTTCCAAATTGTAAGCAGGACGTGCAAAGGGCCGTGCTTTCCTGCATTTGTCCAAATGAGAAGTAGTTTTCACAGTCTGAGCACAACTTTATCTTTTTTAAAGCAAATGTAATCAAATGTATCATTAACAGTATGAAGTTACTGAGGCTTTTGGAATATTGAGGTAATGCTGAACAGCTAGAGAAAACACAGAATCTATGAAATTTAAGGTAAGATGAGGTTAACAAATCAGGAACTTGAAAAGTCACCTTGATAAACATTATGTTTATGGCTGCAGGATGTTGATTTATGGTAATCACTATTCTAATCAGTCTATGCTCTTAAACAGAATTGCCAAAAAAGAAAAAAAAAGAAAAAAGAAAAAACTACATTGCAGTTTCCCTGAGATGACTTTAATTGCAAAATTGTACCTATTTTCTACTATTTCATGAAATGTGGATTTCGTTGAGAAATTTTTTAAGTATAATTTAAAATATTAGAAACAATGGAAGATAGGCAAAACCCTTAAATATAAAAGTAGAAAGAAATCTATTCAAATTAAATAGCAGAGAAGAAACAAATCTGGCTTTGGGCTGAGTTTATATTTCAATTTGAAGCCATGAACCACAAAAAATAGCAATGTTTCATATGATGGCCTTTTGATCTGTGTGTTTTTTTTTTTTTTTTTTGGTTACTTTTCACCTAATATAGTTTTGATGTTTAGCCCTCAGTATGGGTATTTATTCAGCTTCATTTAATTTCTTATTATGTCTAGCTTTCTTGTCAATAGTGCATTTGGAGAGCAGATTTTTCAGGATTGTGTGCAATAGCCTCCCTATTGCTGATGTCTGGGCAGAAGTTGGGATATTTGTGTCAGATTGTCCCTATTGATCCATGTTTGTTTCTTTTCTGAACTAAGCATCAGAGGCATCTATGCTTTTATTTATTAACTCTCTCTCCTCAGTCATGATGGCATGGGGTGGTAAGTCAAATGACAGAATTAATCTTGAGCTCCTAAAATCTGATAACCAATAATAAGCCTTCTATTATCAGGTGAGATACAACCAGAAGATGATTTTAAAATCTCTGTTGCAGTGGAGCTAAACTCCCAAGAGTTCTAGCTATACTTTTGTAACCTTCAGTAGTTTCTGTGTTTTTGACCTTACTGAACAGCTGTTAAATGAATTATTCCTTCATGCTTGGCAGTTTTGTTTTGTGACTATCTTAAAATTCCCCGTAAACAGAGATATAGTGATCTGCATGAGCCTATTTCGGGAGAGTGAAGTCTGACTTTTTATTGCAGACATAGTATTTTATTGTATTGTCCTAGCTTCTGTTATCATCCACCTTTCTAAAAAGATTGTAAATGGAATGCTATGCTGCTGTCTGTCATAAAATTATAACTTTCTATACTTCCAAAAATATGCAGGTGTCTATGCATAGATTTTGCTCTTGTAATGGAATAATGTTTATTTCAACTCAAGTATTAGACTATATATTTATCATCCTCAGTTTTGAGCACTAAAGACGGAGATGGTTCAGTACAATAGTACCTTATCAGATTGTAGAGAGATAAGTGGAATAGAGACGAACTGAGGAATATAGGAATAGAAATAATTTTAAAATTATTATATATGAGAAAGAGCTCTAAACTGGTAATATGATAGAAGCTTCTGGAATTCTGGTTGTAGCTATTACCAGTAACGATCAGGATGTGCTACTATTTCAAGAAAGTGTAAGATGTAAGAATAAAGTCTTGGTCAATAATTTATTTGCCCTTGGTGTCCCCTCAAATGGAAGACCTTTTAAGAACCCGGAAAACTACTGAATTTAAATTCTTAGAAGTCATTTATTTTACCCCAGTGTTCATGCAGACAGTACATGACACCTCACTGATAGATAATGTCTAGTCTTCTGGGTCTCCGAAGAAGAGGTTTCTTCAGCCAAATACCTGGTGTCAACACAAAACAACCCTCCCTGCCAGGGTTCCTTTTTTTACCCAGACCTCATGGCTCAAACTTACCTGAATTTGGACACCATTGCTTTACACATAAAACATTCCATATACTTGAAGATTGTTAAATTATCTCTGACTTCTCATTTAGAAGAGAAATAATTCTTGTTCTTTTAGCTTTCCCTCAAAGGTATTAGCCTTCAAATCTTTTATCACTTTCATTGCTCTGCTTTGGAACCTGTCCAAGTATTTCACAGGCCTCTGAAGTTTTGGAAGTTAGGACTAGAAGCTATGTTCTGACAAGTGAGAGGATGACCTCAAGTATAGCATAATATACATTTTACACATTCCTGGAGCATTGCGTTTGCCCTTGTAAACTACAAGTGATGCAAAGCAAATCATCTGTTATTCCATATGACCCTTCGTTCATCCCTAATTTTCCCAAAATGTAGCAGACAGGCATTTCCTGTCTTAGAGCTATGTGTCATATTTAATCTTCCCTCCAAAAATGTGGGAGTAGACAGCAAAACATCCACAGTTACCAAGAGAGGAGTAGCTGTAGTCTATTCATAGATACATGGCAAAGATGGTCAAATGAGAAACAAATATAAAGCAAGCCAGGTAAAGTCTGCTTGTAGTATGAATTGAAAGAAGGATGAGACAAAAGCATGACATCAAAGTGGTTTTCATTATTGCTGTTAGTAATAATGTCAGCATAATTTTTAAGGGTCTGATGCAATGATCCATTGCATGCTGTGAGATGGTGTCATAAGTGTCCAGCATGGAGTGCTGTGGTGAGTTCTGAACTGGGGAGGCTGACAGACTCCATTCTGTCTACTAAAAGTAAATTTGTTGAAAATGTGGCTTGGGAAGTATAGGTTGGATCTAAATAAAAGTTAACTTATTTGCGCTAAAGGACAAGGGTGCGTCACAACATTTTTGTTCATTTGTTTCAGTGATTTTTGACTAATCTGTGTTTTCTACGTTGCTGAAGAGGCAAGTTCTTCTCCACTTCTCCAGGCATCTCTCAGCATCCTTACTCACATCCATTATTGCTAGCCATTATGAATCCCTTTATTTCCTTGGATGCAACATGTGTGTTTCCCTCTGTTCCATCTGGAATGCCAGTCCCTCTGTTTGGGCCATTCTTCCCCTTTCTTCCTCATTTAGCTTCCACTCACATTTCAGTATTAGGTCAGTGTCAGTTCTCAGATACCTTCTCTGAACCTCCTACCTTTGTCCAAGGACCCCTCTTATGTGCTCCAATATCACCTATACCTTCATCCAAAAACATACCGTGATGTATATTAGAGTAGCTTGTGGAAATATTCCTCAATAGGTTGTAAGAGACTTGTGAAGGCAAGATCACCTTTTTCATTTTGTTTTTTGCAGCATGTCCACGACTTAGCATAGTTCTTGGTACAAAGGAAAGTTCAATACCTTTGTCAAATAAATAACTGCTGGCATCAGCATCCTCTCATTAAACTACAAATATAATTGGGTTATCTTTTATCTTAAAAACTTTGATTATTCTTCATTGACTACAGGATGAAGCACAACATTTTTACAAAGCATTCTTTTGTCCTTCATGATGTATCCACAACCTAACTTTTAAGATTTTTCTCTGTAAGTGTTGTGCCCCAGTGTTCTCTCTATACTACAATATGCACTTCTGTTACATCAGCCAACTTGATTCTTACCTTATATATCAACACATATTCTACTCAGCCTCACATACTTTTGATCTAACATTTTACTCCAGCCTTTATTGAAGCAACCATTTGTGCTAAGATGTACTCTGATATCAAACCTCCACTGCACAGTATGTTTCTTATCTCCCACCCAGGGCTTCTCTGCCAACAGCACTTGAAATACTGGCAGGAATCTGCTCAGCCATTCTACACCTGCTAGAACCTTCAAGCACAAATGAATTAACACATCTGGGGAAATCTTTGACCCCCTGGAAGCAGAGCCAGAAAATAGACTCCTGTTCCATGTCCTGAGCAGATGACTCTAAAATACAGTTGACATGCTCCTCTGAGGGTTTCTCAGGAGATTAAGTCCCAGTTTCACAGTGGCAACTAGCTCAGGGAGATATCTTTGTTTCATTTTTAAATCTGTATAGATTTATGGGGTATAAACACAGTTTTGTTACATGCATAGATTGCATAGTGGTAAAGTTGAGGCTTTTACGGTATCCATCACCCAAACAGTGTACATCGTACCCATTAAGTTCTTTCTCATCATCTAAGGAATATAACTTTGGATTGGTGTTTCCTGTTTCCTGCTGTTACACTTCATTGTCTTCCCCTCCTGTTCCATGTGATTCCCTTGCAAATAAACTATCTGCAGGCAAATCCTTAACTAATCTGGGGAAAACCCAGAGTTAAACCATCTTAATATGCCATGTCTACCTTTACACTTATTGTTCCCTCTACCTGGAATTCTTAGCCAGCCCACCGGGAGCCCTCCTCTTTCGATGATCTATTCATCATTCAAACTCTAACATAAATGGCATTTCCTACAGGTCCAGATTTAACTACTCAATCTTCTGGATTCTGATTGCATTTTGTATGCATTTCTTTTATATCCATCATTGTAATCAAACATTACAAAGCTATAAGGATATGAAAAGTGCATATATTCAGCCATTTAACTTATTTATACAATATTTCATGACAAATGCTTACATGCAGAGACATTTGAAAAGGATCTAAGTAAGTGAAATTTTCTATTATTGATATTCAGGATTATATTCTATATTTAATAAACTCTATTTGTAAATTTCCTTTGATCAGGTTGAATTTATATGGAGTACCCATTCTACATTGATCAATTATTCTACATTGATTATTCGGTAGGTAGTTTCTTTTAGGGTTCATTTTGTACTTGGTAGTATATAAGCTTTTTTATTCCCTTGGGCTGAAGGAAGTATGGGATTCCAGAGGCGTTTGTGGGACCTCAGTAGCCTTAAGGGAGAGTTGGGACAAGGATTGACAGAGTCAGTGACAGAGAAAGCAGGGCCCCAAGTGCTGGTTTCTGCCCACTAGTTATAGGTTAAGGGGTTATCTTCATGTCACTTGGCAACAGTCAGGTCATATTGTACAGGTTTCCCAAGTGACCGTGTGTGACGGAGAGTCACAAGGAAGATACCTATATTCTCACCTATTCTGCAACTCTCTGGCACTCTGATGAAACAGGACAGAATGAAAACATAAACCACAAGGTCTGGCAGAAGAAAAGCAATGTTTGACAATCTGGAGCCTTCTCCAAGTTCTCAAGGGCTGCTCTGTATGGGTAGAGGAAACACTTCAATTTCCATAATGACTCTTTTTGGGACACTACCAATGCCCAGTTTGGAAAGGTCCAGAGAAGCTCTGGGTACATAGTTAATGGACCCAGAGGCCCTAACATGGTGGCAGGAGAAGGAGAAATTAAAAGTATGTTTTTCACAAATTTCCTAACTATATAACAATTTATAAAGATCATGTGTTGTTTTCTAAACTGAATATGAAAACTTTGTTTTGGCTTAGAACTACAAGTGTTACTTTTAACCTTAAAATGTTAATGTATGATGATTCCTTCCAGGCATATATTATGAGAATATGGATGTGTCGGTCTTTTACTGCCTCTGTTAATTGGTGCTTTTTAACTTCTCATGTAAAACCACTTGTGAGGCTACATTTAATGTAGAAAACCTGCATGACTCCTTAAATTATGAAAATCTTATTCCTCAAAAGTCAATAATCTCAGGGTCCTATGAATTTATTATAAATATTAAGCTTTGAATCATGTAAGTGGATCCTAACTGATGGGATTTGTATCCAGTCTCCCTCTCACAACATATTAGAACTACCAGTGATCCTCTGGGATAAGCCTCAGTGGATGAAAGGGGCTTCCTGGAGATGTCTTCCTTGTGGGTCGATGCCCCAGTGGAGTGTGAGTATTCTCCAGCTAGTCAGCCTCTTCTACTAAAATGGCACTCCTAGTTTAATAGAGGATCTCTTAATCACTCATCAGTATCTTTGTTAACCAGGTGTTTTTGTGAACCATATTACTTTAGATTAGAAACATGGGTCTTAGAGATAATATAATATTATATTAATTATCTGGGATTGTCAGTTACTCACTATTTCTACTATAAATTACATTTTTGGTAAGATAATTTGAGATCTGTGAATATTTAAATTACTTAAAATGAGAAAGAATACTTTAACAATTTTTTCATTTAATTGGCATTTTTTTAAGATGACAAGATGTTGATGTTGATTTTTACAGAATGATAATATATTGGAAATTCCAGGTTGGGAGTAAATGTATATCTTAAGTTTTTTTTTATGTAAGAGCTATAAAATGATTCTTTCCATAGTCCCAACACTTACTGAAATATAGTATCCAGCTCCAACTTAAAAGGCATCTGGGCCTAGGAGGGGAAAAATCGTTTCATGGGCCATACTAAGGGCCCCTCTACTGTATGCAGCCTCTTGGTGCTCTTCATCCCAGTCACTCTAGCTGTGGCTTAAAGAGGCCAAGGTACAGCTTGGGCCATTGCTTCAGAGAGTGCAAGTCCCAAGCCTTGGCAGCTTCCATGTGGTGTTCGTCCTGTGAGTGTGCAGAAGACAAGAACTGAGGTTTGGAAACTTCTGCCTAGATTTCAGAGGATGTATGGGAATGCCTGGATGTCCAGGCAGAGGTGTGCTGCAGGAGTGGAGCCCTCATGGAGAACTTCTGCTAGGGCAGTGCAGAAGGGAAATGTGGGGTTGGAGCCCCCACATAGAGTCCCCCACTGGGACACTGTGTAGTGGAGCTGTGAGAAGAGGACCACCATTCTCCAGACCCCAGAACGATAGATCCACTGACTGCCTGCACTGTGTGTGTGCCTGGAATAGCTGCAGACACTCAACACCAGCATTGAAAGCAGCCAGGGCGGGGGGGCTGTACTCTGCAAAGCCACAGGGGTAGAGCTGCTCAAGACCGTGGAAGCCCACTTCTTGCAACAGTATCACCTGGATGTGAGACATGAAGTCAAAGGAGATCATTTTGGAGCTTTAAGATTTAATGACTGCCCTGTTGGATTTTGGATTTGCATGGGGCTTGTAGCCCCTGTTTTGGCCAATTTCTCCCATTTGAAATGGGAACATTTATCCAACGCCTGTATCCATATTGTATCTTGGAAGGAACTAACTTGCTTTTGATTTTACAGGCTCATAGGCAGAAGGGAATTGCATTGTCTCAGATGAGCCTGGACTTTGGACTTTTGGGTTAATACTGAAATGAATTAAGGCTTTGGGGGCACTGTTGGAAAGGCATGATTATGTTTTGAAATGTGGGGACATGAAATTTGGGAGAGGCCAGAGACAGAATGATATGGTTTGGCTCTGTGTCTCTACCTGAATCTCATTTTGAATTGTAATCCCCACATGTCTAGGGAGAGGACATGAAATTTGGGAGAGGCCGGGGCAGAATGATATGGTTTGGCTCTGTGTCCCTACCCAAATCTCATTTTGAATTGTAATCCCCATGTGTCTAGGGAGAGACCTGGAGAGAGGTGATTGGATCGTGGGGGTGGTTTCCCCCATGCTGTTCTCATGATAGTGAGTGAGTTCTCACAAGATCTGACGGTTTTATAAGGGACTCCTTCCTCTTCACTCCTCACTCTTTTCTCTCCTGCCACTATGTGAAGAAGGTCCTTGCTTCCCCTTAACCTTCTGCCATGTTTGTAAGTTTCCTGAGGCGTCCCAAGACATATGGAACTGTGAGTCAATTAAACCTCTTTCCTTTATAATTTTTTTTTTCTTATAAAAGGCATCTGTGGACATTAGGGTTCTTAATGAAGTGTCAGTAATTGAATGAAGCAGTGTAAGTTAAAATAGTTGATACAAGTTTGCCTACATAAATAAAAAATCAGAGACAGCGAGGCTGATTGACTTTTTACTACAGAGAAGAGAATTATCTGCTGCAGACTGTTAAAGGTATGGCCACATCTCTTTGCAGTCTAGTCTCCAAAAAGGATGTGGTGAAAAGACAGGCTGACAGCCTTGGAATTCCTCAGAAGTCCTTATCCAGGAATGAGCATTAGAAGTGTCAATGAACTTTTTCAAGGCAATGCTACATTGGGAACCAATTCTGACCTACTTCATTGGGATTGCTATGTGTGGCAGGAGAGCTGATGGATATCTTTAGAATGCTCTTGACTCACTTGGATGAGACCACTTGGTTAAGAATCATTACCCTAAGGCTGTGCTTCTCAAACTTTACTAGGCAAAAGATTTATCTGGAAAGTTTCTTTGAAGTGTGTCTCCTCTAAATTGACATTGAGCATCCCTAATCCGAAAATCCAAAATCCTAAATTCTCCAGAAACTGAAACTTTTTAGCACCTACATAATTTAATTTCAGATATTCAGATTAGGGATGCTTAATATCAGCAAGTATTTCCAACTCTGAAAAAAAAATCTACAATCCAAAACACTGCTGGTCTCAAAAATGTGGGATAAAGAATACTCAACCAAACTGCATTCTGATTCATAAAAATGATATTGATCCCAGGAAGCTAAATATTAATAAACACTTGAGTAGATTCTAAGATAAGTGCTCTAAGGACACACTTAGAGGAACAAGGTTTTCCCCCTCTCTGGGGAGCGATTTAAAATGGCGTCCTGTGAGCATATTACCTACCACATTCATCTTTAAAAGTCCTCTGTGCCTTAACTGCAACCTAATGATTGCACCGAAAAGTTACTTGTTTTCAATTCGGTGGACAGTTTTTTTTATTTTGTATTTTTGTTGATATAGTTATACTTGTTTTGGGGGGCACATGTAATATTTGATACATGTATATTATGTGTGATGATCAATTCAGAGTAATTGTGATATTCATCACCTCAAACATTTATCTTTTCTTTGTGTTGGGAGCATTCCAATTCTTCTAGCTATTTTGAAATATACAATAAGTTATTTTACACTACAATTTCCTTACCCTATTATTGAAAAACAGAATTTATTCCTTCCTAGATACATTTTTATACCTATTAAGTAACTATATGTATACCTATTAACTAACTACATAACTCACTATATTTTTATACCTATTAAGTGACTTCTCAACAGACATTAAAAAAATTTCTTTCTCTACCTTTTTTAAAACAATTTTTATCAAGGAACTTAAGGATCCAAAGAATTCTACAATATTTGTTAGAGAGAGAGACAAAGCACCTATTCCCCCATCTCCATTTTCTTCACCTCAAAGGCAACAATTTTCATTGTTTTTAGCTGGTTATTTTGCATCCACAACAGTGTCACTAAATAATATTTTTCATTTCTGTTAGCTTTCAGTTTTAGTCATTGACTTTCTTTTATCTTTCACTTTCTCTTCGCATGTATAACGTTCCAACCCTCTCTCCCCCCATTCTCCCAATACCGTCATGTCATGATTTAGATTAGATAAATATTCTTGCATAGTTTTTTCTCTGGATCTGTTACTTATTTTTAGTTTGCTTCATTCTGTATGTATTCATCATTAATTTCACCAAACTCTTTACCTGCTGCCTGAATTTTTCTCAATTCTTCAGATGCCTCTGGTACATTATCTACTTTTTCTTGTTGGAGACATCTCTGCAGGACATCTATGATCTGCTCTGGTCTGGATGAACTGGTCACTATATTGCCAGGCCATTGTCATCCTAGGATCCCCGTCCCCCGCTTGTCTCTTTACCTCTGTCCAGTGTTGACGTTCTTGCATCCTGAATGTCTTCCTCCCTTCTTATTTTACTCTCCCATTTTTGACAGATATATCACAGCTTCCTGCATAAAAGCTACAAAGAAGGTTGATATTTTGGGAATATGAATGTCTGAAAACGCCTTTATTCTACCCTAAAAGTACTCCTTCACTGTCGGTTATGGAGCTATCAGACATATCTCATCCATGAGTCTTTTGATATTTCGTGGTACAAATTGAGTTTTGTTTTGTGTGTTTGGTGTTGGTTTTTCTCAACAGCATTGGACACTGCTTTCCGTATTTGCCTCCCTAAAATATTCTCTTCGTTCTGTTTCCAGGACAGCAGTCTTCCTCAGTTTTTCTTTTTTTCTGGCAGCTCATTTTCAGTCATCCTTAAAAGCTCATCATTCTCTACTTACAACTCCGGCAGGGTCCATTTTGGGCCTTCTTTTATTATTCTTTAAGTTCTTCCATGTCAACATTCTACTGTCCCTTTTGTTCAAGTACTACTACTCATTGACCATTTCTAAAGGTATCCATTAGTTCTGTCCTCTGAGCATCTGTGTAACTCTCAAGTTGCTCTCACCCCATAGATATTGCAAATGTTCCAGAATTTCTGAATTTTTCAAGCCTGGGTCGTAAAACTTTTCCTTTTCTTAGTTTTCAATTGCTTTTTATCTGAATAAATAGCATAGTACACTGTTTACACAATTGCTTAAGGCAGGACAGAAGTGGGAGTCATTGTTAGCACCTCCCTCTTCCTGAAGGTACCCCTCCATGCTGCATCTATCACTAATTCCTACTGGTTTTCCACCAAAATCTCTCTCACATTGTCCATTCTTTCCATCTGCATTACCCACTCCTGATCATCTCTCTCACAGACGGAGATATCAGCTGACCAAATTGTCCTCTCACTTCCATTTGTGTGCCTACACTCAAAGAATACTTAACATCATATTCATGAATATCTGCATGTGATTTACTCCACTGTCCTCCGAATTCTTGAGAACAATGAGTAAAAATGGTTCAATAGTCTTTCTGGTGTTATACAAAGAAATTATGTTCCCAGGTGACTTGCAGGCTCCTCAAGCCAGAACTATATGAATAGAATCCCTTGGCTAAAAGAGAATAATAATTAGGCCAAGTGCAGTGGCTCACACCTGTAATCCCAGCACTTTGAGAGGTCAAGATGGGAGTGTAACTTGAGCCCAGGCATTCAAGATCAACCTGGGCAACATAGTAAGACCCCATCTCATTAAAAAAATAAAAAGGAAAATAATAATTAAAACTCTGTCTTAAGGAAATCATAAATGATTGAGAGGAAGGATACCCCAATTACCCTAATTTGATCATTGCACATTGTATACCTGTATCAAAACATCACACGTAAGCCACTGATATATGCGTTATGTACCCATAATAATGAAAAATAAATAAAATTATTTTAAACATTAATAGAAACTATTATAACAAGATGTCACAAACTGGCCAGCGTAAAGCAACAGCAATTCATTCTGACACAACTCTGAAGGCCGGGCTTCTGCCATCAGTGTGCCAACAGGACCACACTCCTTTTGGAGGCTCCGGGGGGAAACACATCCTTGTGTTTCCAGCTTCTGGTGGCTATGGCATGGTTGTGTCTGCATCATTCCAATCTCTGCTGCATCTTCTTATGACCTTCTCCTCTGTGTCTGGGTCTTCTCCTTTTCAGTCTCTTATAAGGATATTTGTTATTGGATTTATGTCCCACCCAGACAATACAGAATGATTCCATCTTGAAATTCTTAACTTAGTGATATCTACAAAGACTCTTTTTCTAAATAAGGAAAAGAGACACATTTGCTGGTTCTGGTGGACATGTCTTTTGGGGGCCATCCTTCAACTCGCCACACAAGTCAAGAGGATGTTGCCTGAGTGATGAGATTCTAAACCCTTAGTTCTCAACGGGGGGTGCT
Organism: Trachypithecus francoisi; assembly: GCF_009764315.1. NCBI lineage: Eukaryota > Metazoa > Chordata > Mammalia > Primates > Cercopithecidae > Trachypithecus > Trachypithecus francoisi. Next base: position 43,846,861 of record NW_022681463.1, read on the forward strand.
CTGAGAGATAATGAATGCTGGGAAAAGTCTGTTGTCCATCAGAATCTGTTGAAGGATGGGTGCGAGAAGGGAGAGAAGAGGTGAGCGTGTGTGTTTTTGGATTAGGATCCTTAAGTAATTCTGTCTTACTTCCTCCGGAATGAGAACCTTTGCCTTGCATAATGAGCCCCTAAAATATCTTATTTTCATTCATTTGTACAATTTGCTACAAACGACTTGCTTCTGAGGGATCCTGGAAGCAGAGCTCACTTTCAAAAGTTTTTAAGGTAATTCTTACACATAGAAAAAAATGTCTAATGTGAAAGAAGCTTGTCCACTTTTTCTACGCACTGTAGAACTCTAAACCTCAAAAGGACTACAAATTACACAAAGGTTGTTATCATAGAATACAAAGGTAGTTACATTAAAGAATACAAAGCTATTGTGTGAAAGCCAGGGAAAATAGCCATAAGTTGTTTGGGGAAGATTCAGTTGAACTGTAAGAAAGAAGTTAGTTCTCAGTAAATGTTTGTTGAATTTGAATTGAATTGTTAGTGAAAGAGGTTCAATCTATAAATGATTTCCTTTAAATCAAGGTGGGCTTTCATCTGGCCAGTGTGGCAAAATTGTGATCTTGCCTAAAAGCTAATAAGGAAAGAGACTAATGCTGGGCTAAGTCCATTGACAGATGGCATCAACTTCACATCACTTAGATGATTAATAGAAGTTCAGAACTCGGGTCTCAACTGCAGAACCACTGAATCAGAATCTGCATTTTAAAAAGATCCCCCAGGTATTTCATATATCCGTTAAAGTTTGAGATGCACCGGACTAAGCTAATTTCATTACTTCTGCTTTTGTGAATAAGTGGAGCAGGTTTTAAATGGGCCACTTCTGTAGGTCGTATGGATGCCTGGCTTGTTGAAAGCATGCTCCTTGATTAGGGGCGTTAACATTAATTAATTCTCCAGGTTGGCCCAAGATGGTCCTTCCAGGTTTTTGCACTGTCAACAGCTGCTAGAAGGAATGTTGCACCAGGCAATGAGAGACTTTCAAAAGGGAGGAGTGACGTTTTCTCCTTGGTGGAGAGTTTCATCAATTAGGAAACAGGATCCCATTCTTCCTCAGAAATGGTAATATTGGTGCCTTAGTGAAATTCCTTTTCATCTCTTGTGAGCTGTAATACAATTCTAAGTAACTTGGCCCCCATCCCAGTGTCTCTACAGTTTTTCTGAGTGCAGGCTGCCAGATACTATGACCTACAAAACCACATCACCTCTTCCTTTTAAAAATGGTTTTAGAATATAACAAAAGCCCACTCTTCCTCAGAAGGATGGCAGTGGTAGAAAGTTGTAGGATTCAGTATAGAATGACTGCTCAAACCAGCCTGGCTGAACTTGTTTTGCTTAAGAGCTAATCAAATCTGTATCATCGTACAAACTTTTATGCTTGCTTGGCCTTGTTTTAGAAACAATACCTTCTAGCTGTTGGGACTACATCCAATATTACACAACACAGAGGTGAACCTTTTAGAAAATATTGCTCAGTATGAACATGAACAGTAGAATTAGGCTTCCAACACTAAGCATTTTCATCCTGAAGAATTGCTCAATAATTTTTCTCTAGTAGTCATACTTTTAATTAAAACATTTTAATCAGTGTATGCTTAGAGACAGAGGTAAAGAGCAATTCTAAACAAATCCATAGCAGTGAAGAGGTGACAGAGGGATTCAAGGATGTTGCTTCATTGTTGCTGAGATAGAAAACCCTGCAGAAGTGAAAAGTTTGCAAAGAAAAGTTTGAAATTTTCTCTGAAGGCTTTACTTAGTAAGAAAATAGGAATAGAGTTTTGCATTGCCATTTACTTTTTTTGATGTTTCTGAAAGGAAATAACTTTTTAGAAAATGAGTAAGCATTACTGAGGAACTAGTAATTTTATTTTATGCCATTTCTAGAAATACTAGAAATAAATTATGCTCACAAAACATATTTTAGCCCTCTGGTTATCTGATTATTAAATTACAAAAAGGATGTATTTTAAAAATAATTTTATTACTATATATTTTATCTTTAAACATATCTACATATATTAAAATGGAGCCCAGAATCCGGGCTTAGAGGAAACAAATTGATTAAGAGCTCAGACTTCATTTTCAGATAAATATGGTTTGCATTCTCACTGAACTATTTTATAGCTGTGTTACCTTGGACACATTACCTAACCACTCTGTGCTTCACTGATCTCATTTAAAAGACAGAGAGAGAAAGAAATGCTTTCTTATGCTTACTTAATGGGGCTATTTTATACATGAAATGACAAAAATGTATAGAATGTGCTTGGTAGAGCAGCACTTACTAAGTGACCAATATTACCTAATTACTACTATTTTCATCACCCACAATACTTAAATGATATAAAATACTTAAATGATATACAGCCTTTTAAGTATACAAAGGAGTTAATTAACAATTATATTTTAATAAGTGCTATATTCTAGTTTCAGATGAAGAAGCTATATAATAAAATAATTTAGTAATTTCTTTCAAACCTATGCAAAAAATATTTTCCATTAAGAAAAAAACAGAAATGCTACATTAAAAATTAAACAAAAGAGACTTTAAGCCAAAATAAAACTCAGTAATTTATATTCTTTGTGTTTATATTTAACTTAACTCAAGAATTTTATTTTAAAAATGAGATACTCCATAAATTAACACAAAATACAATTATTATATTTTGAACACTTTCTATGTGCCAGACACAGAACAGATTGGCTCATTTAGTCTTCACAGTGACCCTATGAAATAAGTACTCATTTTACAGATAAGGAGACTGAGGCATAAGAAAATTATATAATCTACCTAAGGTCTCACAGCTAATAGGGAATGGGATAGTTTTCCAAGCCAAGCAACCTGTCCCTAGAGTCTGTCCTTAACCACCAGGCTGTGTCACTTGACTAACACCTAAAGATTAACAAGCAAAAATTCTTATTGGTCAATCAGTGAATATCACAATTGACTAAACCCAAATATGTATTTCCTGACACTCAATGATCTAAGGTTGATGTATTTGCTAAAATTAAATAAAATATGCCTATTCCTAGTTAACACATGTGAAGTTTTCTTACCCCTTCCCCCTCTTTATCTGACTTGAGTTTTGGTTATAGTACTCACCTCTCCCCCCAGCAATCCTACTTTCAGCATCCTACTGCTTTAGTAGCATTTGTCAGTTCCAAACTTTGGGTGTTAGTTGGTGATGCTCCATTATTCAGGAACTACGGCATGGGTTGACACCCACTCTCCGCCCAACACTCTGCCCTGGCTCCCCAGTCCAGCTTTTGAGTTGCCTCCTAAGATGTTGTGAGTTGAATTATGTCCCCCAAAAAGACATGCTGAAGTCCTAGCCCCAGCACCTCAGAATATGACCTTATGTGAAAATAGTGTTGTTGGAGATGTAATTAGTTAAGATGAGGACATAATGGAGAAGACTGGGCCCCTACTCCAATATGACTAGTGTCTTTATACGAAGAGGGGAACTTGGATGCAGACACAGAGATACGCAGGAAGAATGCTATGTGATAACAGAGGCAGAGATTGCAGTGAATCAGCTGCAAGACAAGGAATGCCACAGATTAACAGCCACTACCAGAAGCTAGGAACGGACAAGGGAGGATTCTGCTCAGAGTCTCTGAAGGAGTATGCCCTGCTGACAACTTGATTTTGGACTTCTAGTCTTCAGAACTGTGAGAGAATACATTACTGTTGGTCTAGGCCACCCAGTGTGTGGTACTTTGTTAGGACAGCCCAAGGAAATTAATATAAATGCCCACCAAGCTTTTGATGCTTTCACCTTTGTAGCCCTCCCACGCCAAACCCCAATATCTCATTCCTTTGAATCTGGGATCTCAGAATTTCCCAAACTGAAAATCAGCTAATTTGAGACTGAACATGAGAAGGATAAAAGGCAATCTAAACATGATACTTGCTATCTTGCCAGGTAATGTAGCTTCTTTTGAACAACTCCTTTTGGTGAGAAAGTTTATTCATGTGTCGCTTTATTTAATGAATCAACTCTGTTGTCAAGAACTTCGGACTGTTAGGAGAGAGGGCAGTGGCAGAGGGAGGCAAGGAAGGAAGTGTCTGAAAGCTGATAGGGTTGCTGCTAGTTCTTGATCATGATTCCTCTAGCATTATCCCTGAAAGTTCACATGATCTCTTCACAGTGTTCTTTCCTGGCCCTCATTGTGACTAAGTACAAGGATCTTGGTATGAGTCTGCAATGTCTTATATAGTTGTAGGGCCTGGTTCACAGTCTTTCTCTCCACTTCTTCCTCCAACAGCATCTTCTCTATAGACAAAATATTCAACATCTGGGCCTCGCTTTCCCTTCATCTCATTAACTTGAGCCCCCTCACTTCTACTCCATAGTAGGAGTTGCTGGCCAGACCCATAGTCTTGACTTCATCATAATTCACAATCATTTCAAAGATATTAAATTTCAAAATAGCCTCTCCTCTGAATTCTCCAAATACTTTATTTATTTTTTAAAATGCTATGCTTTCCTGACTGCTAGTCTTCCACCTATGTCCTAGAATCTTGGAGATCATCCTCCTCCTCTGCATCCTTGCTTTCCTTCCCATTACTGACTCGTGCCCAGTCCTCCCAAGAAGCTTCCATCTTTATCCATGGGGCCCTTGCGCAGCCCTTGCTCCCTTAACTTTATACTGGCCCCTGCCTGTTTGACAACACTATTTTTCTGCCCCAGCTTTCAGGCAGTTGATTGTTTCTGCAGAAATTTAATCTATTATTTTCTACATAAACTTATGATTGTTCAACTAAAACTGGGTCTTCACACCCAGCGTTCCTTTATATCATGACTTGATTCCCAGTCATGCTCCCTATAGTAACCAAACAAAAATTTCTAGGATTGTGCTTGAAACCACAAAAGACAAGAGCACTTTGCCCCATATATGGCCTTGTATACCTGATGATTTGATTTGAGCATCCTCAGTTTCCATATTTTTTAATGTTAAACACTTGTTTTCTATTATATACTTGTGCCTTAAATACATGCTGATTTGCTCACAGAGTGAAATGGGCTCTGCAAAAGTATGGATCCTTGTATTTTAATCCAGAGTTGTTTTGATAAACCCAGAAACAATGACACTGAAATAAAGATGGCTCAATGAATAGTACTAAGAAATTAATTTTAAACATAATTTTTACCAAATTGCTCTTAAAAGTCTTGAGGGAAAATAAGGAAGAGAAAGAAAGGGCAAGGTAATCCTGCATTATGGTTCTTCAGATTCTCCTGATGCAGTTATACCCAGGACAGTTTGAACATCTTCTGGCAGGAACCCACCACATAGGCGGACACAGATTAAGAAATTAAAATTTGGGTTGCATAGGCACTCATATGTGACTTGGCACATCTTTTCTAAAACCCGCCTCCTTGGTAATTAAAAGAGCAGTGTTTATTTATCTTCTATTTATTTGTCTTAATACAATACTGTTTTACAGAACTGGCAGCCAAAGACAGCACCTGGAATCTTACCTCATTTTCCCTGGGATCCCAGCCTCCACAGCTGTTCTAAAATTTTTCTTAAAGTAAAAAGCATTGGATAGTTCTCCCAGTGCTTTTTAAAAATCACTAAATTCTCTCTCTTTCTCTCTCTCTTTTTCCACACACACACACACACACACACACACACAAACACACACCCACCCACCCACACACCCCAGGCTGAGAATGCTGAGAGTTGGTATGCTGATGAGAAAACAAAACACTGGTTTTCTTTTTTTGTATTTCAAATATTTTGAAAACAGGAAGTAAAAATTATATAATGTCCAAAGTAACAGAACAGGACCAATGGGGAAAGAAGAGAAAATTTGAGAAAGAGCCAATTATTAATTATAGAATAAAGTATATCATCACTAAAATTAAAAACTCATAAAATTTCAACAGCACATAAATTGTGAGACATTTTGTATACTGGTGAAAAATACACCTAATTTTATTGGCCATGAAAATTATTTCTTCCAAGAATAGTTACTTAGAAAATGTTTCTGTCTTTTTAAAATGCCTCGCCTGGTATAAAACTACTTTCTTAATTCTTAATCTAGGCATTTCAGAAGGATATTTTGTCATTATGAGGCCAGGCGTGAAAAATCCTAAGTCTGTTTAAGCCATTTTATAAAGCCAAATATATACCTTAAGCCTAAACATCTTTTGCTTTTAAGATATATTTTTACATTGATTTTGTTATTATCTACTTCATGTATGAATTGAATATTTGTTGGATTGTTAAATAATAGTAGTTATCACTGATTAAGTATTTACTTATACCAGGCTCTCTGTGAAGTATATTACATGCATTGATCATCTAATACCCCAAGACTTTGAGGAAGTGTAATTAGCTTCTCCTTTAGCAGATGAAGAAACTGAGCCCCAGGCTAAATTTCCAAAAGTACGTAGCCAGCAAGTTCTGAGATTTGAACCAATGTAGTTTATATTTAGATCCATACTCTCAATGGTAACATGCTCCATGTGTACAAACAGAGAATCAAACAATGAGTTTGGATTCAATAACAAATTCTCAGCATTGTCTACATGAGAGCAAGCAACTGATTTAACTAGGATTTTTCCGCAGTTGAATTGGTAGCTTTTTTTTTTTTTTTTTTAACTAACAGGATCTTATATCAGCAATAGTTTCTCTATTTCTAAATAATCTCTCTTTTTGTTTTCTTTTTTAAAATGCTGTTTTAGAACAATCACCAACTTAATTTTTAAATTCTTTCCAGAATTCTTTGACATGCTTTGAGTTCTAAAATATATATATATACACATACGCACACACACACACACACACACACACACACACACATATGTCTAAAGGTTAAACCAACGTCTGACTTGGGCTAGAACTTGAAGATGTAGAATTGCAGTTTTGAGCCTCTTAGCTCTGTAAATAATTGTTTTTTTGACCTGCTTTTATTAGTCTACTGGTTTTGACAGTATACTGCTGAGAGGGCAGAATCTGAGAGAAACTTAGCTCTGAATCATCAATGAAGATCTTTGATTGCTATCGGATTCCCCTAGTGCAGGTAGGTCTATCTTCAGGTTAATTTTAAGTCTTTACCTTCGTGCTGACTTTTCAAAATGGTCTACAATTTACATGTCTTTTGTGTTTATGTGAATGCTTCCAGAGTACAGTCATCAGCATCCTGAACTTCCTAAATGCCTGTTGCAAGAAATTTTATGACTCCTACAACCTCTTAGGTGAAAAAGTTTTTGGAAAGATAAAAAATTCAGCCAAATTCAGCTTCCAGGTTTCCCATTTCACCTGAAGTTTGTCTTTCTTTGGAAGTGGTTTGAATAATAGTTTATCTTACACTGTGGACTAAGGCTTAGATAACTAGTACAAAATCTACCTTATACCTGTTAGAGGATGATTGTCAACAGGCCAGTATGTACTGGCTAAATAAATTAATATAGGAAAACCCTGATGCTTGACAATATAGTGTGGCAAATATACATAGTATATATATATACACACACACAGACTATATATATAGTATATATACAAATACAATATAGTATATATAGTATATATACTATATGATATATTATATATAGTATATCCATATACTATATGGATATACTATATATTATATGGGATTATACTATATATAGTATATCTATATACTATTGTTAGATCATAACCAAAGTTATAATCTAACAATACTTCTCCTTATGATCAAGCATCTGTTATGTACAATCATTTTCTGTGAAACAGAAGAATTCACATGTCATGTTTGCTGAAACTTGATGTATACAGGAAAAAGGAAGAAGACAGAGAACCTTTACTTATAAAAATAGATATACAAAATTTATATATACTATATAGATTTTATGTATACTATATAAATTTATATATATACTATATAAATATATACAAATTTATATATGCTATATATAGTATATATATAAATATAGGATATATAGTATATATATTTTACTAAGGTCTGATAGTCACTAAAAACTGAATTATGTTTTAATAGAGCTATAATATAGTAGTATTTGGTGACTTATTTTAAAATAATGTAACTAAAAATTATCTTTAGTCTTTACAATATAATAATGATACTTCAAGACAAATGCTTTAATTTTTCTACAAATGTAAAGTAATACTCGCCTGGATGTTTGCTATTTTTGGCTGACGTAATATTTCTCATTTATCAATAAAATATTTTCCCATAAAATGTCATCATCTATGTCACATATACCCTTATGCTTAGAAAGAGTAATTAGTAGTTAAATGAAAACAAGTGACTCATAAGAAAGAAGATTAAGATTAAGAAAAAATTCCCTCAGAGAGAGTTTTAGGAAACATGGAAAGATTTTTAAGTCTAACATATTAATGTACTTGCCTTAGTTTAGGCTTAACCGTACCATACATTTTTGATAATGAGACATCCTTGCTGCAACATAGAAAGAAGAGAGTGAGGCTGGGTGGAGAGAAGAAGATGGAAGAGAAATAATTTACGTACAAAATGTAGAGAAATTTCATAGTAGAATTGGTTGTGTCCCAAAAATAACACCATTTGGAAAATTACATAAAAGGAAGCATAGCTTTTTCTAAGACATCTATTATGACAGTAACAAAGAACTGGCTTTCTTATGTTTAAATAATTTTATTTTTTTCTCTAGTATATATTTGTATCATTTTCTTGGGCTGTCATATCAAAGTACCACAGAAATTAATTTCAACAACAGAAATTAATTTTCCCACAATTCTGGAGGCTAGAAGCCTGACATAGATAAAGGGTTGGCAGGGCTGGTTTCTCCTGAGACCTCTCTTCTAGGCTGGACAAGGCTATCTTTGGCCTATGCTTCCCTCTGTGTCCTGATCTCCTCCTCTTACAGGGACACCAGCCATATCAGATTAGGGCCCACCTTAATTACTCCTATTTAACTGTAATTACTACTTTAAAGACCTTATCTTCAAATACAGTCACATTCAGAAGTACTGGAGTTACAACTTCATCATATAAATTTTGGGGATCATGGTTCAGTCCGTATTTAGATGTTTACATTAATTTTGTATGTCTATTTTTATATGTAAAGGTTCTCTGTCTTCCTCCTTTTTCCTGTATATCTCAAGTTTCAGCAAATATGACATGTGAATTCTTCTGTTTCACAGAAAATGATCATACATAACAGATGCTTGATCATAAGGATAAATATTTGTTAGATTTTAACTTCGGTTATATATTGGCTATCAAACATATTCTCCCTGATTTATTTTAAATATTTAATTTTTTTATGTGTTTAAACCAAATGTTCTACTCATTAAGGCCAGCCAGTCACCTGTATTTCAGGATGTTGGTAGTAGCTAGGTTTTGTGTCCTAAAACAAGGTGCTTAATAAATTCCTACTGAGTCATTTAAATAAAATTATAACAAATACCTTCCAATTGTAAAAACAACTTCAATATATTAAAAAATTAAGTAAAATGGTTATTTATTTGACGTGTGTGTGTGTGCATGTATGTGTATCTTTGTGTGACTATGAGAAGGTGTTTGGATTGTTAGATTCTCAGTGAAAAGTTAATTAGCATCTTTTTATATTATTTTAAAATTAATTTTATGTGTATTTTTTAAATATTGATTTTTGAACAAGTTTATTTTTCATATATTAAGAATGAAATTATGACATATGATAGAAAACTTTTTAAACCGTATATAATAATTTAGAAAAAAAAAACTTCAGTGCCATTCTTCTAAACATTTGCTGTTTTCTCTAATGTAACATTCGAACATTTTACTCAATGCTACATTCAAACAACTTAAACTCCAAAAAATAATTTAAAAGCTATGTTGACCCCATTGCACATTTTACACATTCTAAAGAGATAGCCTATTGCTTCCAGAAAACCCTAAGAAATTTCTGCACAAATCTTGCTATCCAAAATACCTCTTCTTTTCTGATTAATTTTAGCGCTTCCATTAGAAAAAGTGTTTATAAAACATTAATGGGCAATTTAACTTCAGTTTCCAGTGAGAGATTTCTGCTGCATCAGATCTTATATTTGCAACTATACAGTATTCCCTCTCTCAATACTTGCACTTATTTCCCAGTAGGTCTCACCATCTGCTATTGATGCCTGTCTAAAGTAGGCAATTCTTCCTCAAGCAATTCTTGTTCAAATATTACTCTTCAATACTACCACTTTCCCAGGTTACAAATTGTTCTCGTATATTTGTACCCCAAAGTGAAATTTGCAGATAACTATCTTCAAGGGTGTTTAATGACCAAGTGCCTTTTAATCTATTGAACCCAAAAGCAAAAAGGAAGAGTATCAGAAGTTTCAAAACTCAAAAGAAGAAAGCTGCCCAGCATTTTACATATCGTACTCAGGTTTTTCCTAAACAACTCCCCGCCATATTTTTTTTTCATAAAATCCTTAAGGAATTTGTATTGTTTCTATGCAAATGTATGCAATTAGATTTTTGTTAGTAACAGTGCTATATTGAATTGAAAAATATCTGATTTTCATTTACCCTTAAATTATACTATATATTTTGAAGTTCCCAATATGGAATATGTAGCTCATATATATTTCTCATTTTAATAACATGGGATTTTTCAGGTGATCTTTATTTTTGTAGATGCAGAAAAGGAACACCTACCATTTCACGGACCACAAGAAAGGCTATAAGAAGTTTAACTGATAACCTGTGGATATTTACACAGACAATGTGACAGATACCCAACTATATAAAGAAAAATATAATTCTGTTTCATTATATGTAGAAAGCAAGTATGCATACACAGATGTGTATTTGCAGGCATAGTGTGAGAATCCATATAAATGTACATTATTATTTTCAGGATAAAAACTTGAACAAATGTATCAAACTTCGCCAATTGATATAACCAAATACATACTTCATAAAGGATAAATTTTCCCTACTTAGTTCTATTTGTGTTTTTATAAAAACACACAGGTAAACATTAATACAAGTGTTAGAAAAGTATACCTTTCATTACTTAGAGAAAATAAAGAAAACAGTACATATTGTCTAAGAAATATTAAAATAGTATAGAAACACAGAATAAAGCATTACATATTATAAAAAATATAAAATGATATATTAATTATGATAAGTAAAAATTTGCAAAATTGTTTTATTAAAAGGAATCATTGGACTTCTGTTTCTGGGAAGATGAAGTCAATGTGCTTTTCCTATTCCTCTTCTAAGCACAACTAAAAACTCTGGAAATTATATGTAGAATAATTTTTTTAAATTTTTTATTATTTACTTATGTATTTATTTGTCTTTTGAGATGGAATCTCATTCTGTCACCCAGGCTGGAGTGCAGTGGTGCAATCTCAGCTCACTGCAGCCTTCACTTCCCGGGTTCAAGTGATTCTCTTGTCTTAGACTCCCAAGTATTTGGGACTACAGGCACACACCACCACATCCAGCTAATTTTTGTATTTTTAGTAGAGATGGGGTTTCACCATGTTGGTCAGGTTGTTCTCGAACTCCTGACCTCAAGTGAGTCACTGCCTTGACCTCCCAAAGTGTTGGGATTATAGGTGTGAGCCACTGTACCCGGTTTGTAGAACAAGTTTAAAGAGACTCTGAAATACAGTAAGAAGGCGGAATGGCTAGGAATAACATAGTGATTAGATTTCTGGGTTTTGTTTCTGCTCATATAATCCAAGTTTGGAGAAGACCACTAATCCAGGAAAAAAGGTGAATGTAGATCTTTTTTTGGAAACAAACAAACACAGTAAAACCCAGTTAATGTCTGCTTTTCCTAGCTAAAGTATAAGGCAAGGGGCAGTCTAGAAAGAAAACATTTTATTGGTAACTTCTCTGCCAGCTAAACACCATAGAGAAAACTGTGGCCAACTCACACCAATACCAGCAAAGGTCAAGTGAAAAGTCTAGACTTTCACACTCAGGAGGTAGTAATGAGGCACTCTGATACCTGAGCCAGAGTAGTATAGGAGAAGACCAAGTCAGCTTTCGGGAACTTCATTTCTGCCAACTGGGAATGAGGCCCCAGTGATGGTGTTCGTAGAGACTACATGTGGATCTTGAAGAGCCATCCCCATGTAACAGTAACCAGAGAGCCCTCTCCTCCCTGGGTGTCATATAGGAGGATGCCTACTGGAGAGTAAGAACTCTCATTGTCATCCAGTGGTATGAAGTCATATCCACTAATGTCAGTAAAGATCACATGGAAGCTGTAACTCACACATAAAACAATAATGAGGGGGCTTCCCACTTGGATGTCAGTGGAGGGTGAGAAACCTATACCTCTACTTCCACCTGGCTGTAAAAATGTAGCACCTTATCCTTTCCTTGCCAGAGGAGTAACAGAAAGTCAAGATAAGATCCAGAGACTCATAATATAGTATCAAAATGCTCAGGTTTCAGGAGAAGATCATGTATCATACAAAGAAACCAGGAAGTCTCAAACTGAGTAAAAAGACAATAGATGCCAATAACGAGATGATAGAAATTTCGAGTTATCTGACAAAGATTTTTACATAGCCAAGGTAAATATGAATCAACAATCAACTGCAAGCATTTGAAAAAATATAAAGCTTGAACAAAGAAATAGAAAGTCTATGCTAAGAGAGAGATCCAAACGGTTTAATGGATGGCCTTAAGAGCAGAATGAAGGTAACAGTGAAAAGAAATTGGTGAACTGGAAGGTTAATCAGTAGATATCACCCAATCTTAACAAGAGAGAAAAAAAAATAGACTGAAAAAAAATTGAACAGTGACTCAGAAATCTGTGGGACTCTAATAAAAGATATGACCTTTATATCTTTAGAATTTCATAGGAGAAAAAAAGCACAGGACTGAAAAAAATACTCAAAAGAAAAAAAATAGTGGCTAAAAACTTCCCAAATTTGACAAAAGCCATAAAGCTACATATTTAAGATACTGAATGAACCCAAAACAAGATAAACTTAAAGAAATTCACATCAAGAAACAGCTTAATGAAACTTTTGAAAAACCCAAAATAAAGAAAAACATCTCAAAAGCACCAGGAGAAAAGAGATACTTTATCTAAGGAAGAAAAACAATTGGAATGACAGCAAATTTCTCATTCAAACCCATGGAGGCCAGAAGAAAGTGGCACAACATTTTTAAACTACTGAAACAAAACAAAACAAGAAAAACCTGTGACCCAGAATCCTATATCAAGTAAAATATATCCTTCAGGAATGAAGGCGAAATCAAGACACTCATAAATGAATGATAGTAAAATAAGTTGACATCCCAAAACATACCCTAAAAAATGGCGAAAGGAAATTTTCTAAGCAAAAGAAAACAATAAAGGATGGAATCTTGGAACTTTAGGAAGGAAAAGAAAAATACGAGTAAATGCAATAGACTTCCTTCTCTTGAGTTTCTAAATTATATTTAACAGCTGAAACAAAAATTATAACAAGGCAGGGATGTCCACTTTCACTGCTCTTATTCAATGTGTTGCTAGATGATCTAGACACTGCAGTAAAGCAAGATAAGGGGGAGAAAATGGATTCAGATTAAAAAGGAAGAGATGAAACTGTTCCTACTTGCACATGACATCTAGAAATTCCCAAGACATCTCCAAAAATATCTGAGACCTAATAAGTGAGTTAAGTAACCAGTAAAGTAAATATACAAAACTCGGTTGCATTTATATATACTAGCAACAAATACATGGACACTGAAATAAGAATATAATGCCATTTACAACAACTCAAAGAAAGAGATAAATACTTAAGAGCCATAAACCATTAAATGGAACATAGAAGGTACATACTTAAATGCTGAAGAGTTTAGTATAGTCATAAATATAAATATATCTAATAGATATAAAATGACATCACATAAATTTCGTTTAAGTAACACTAATTCCAAAAGATTGTCACAAAAGAGGGCATGTGCTGCCAAAATGTAAAGACCATCGAGGCTAGGAAGAAACTGCATCAACTAATGAGCAAAATAACCAGTTAATATCATAATGACAGGATCAAGTTCACACATAACAATATTAACCTTAAATGTAATGGACTAAATGCTCCAATGAAAAGACACAGACTGGCAAACTGGATAAAGAGTCAAGACCCATCAGTCTGCTGTATTCAGGAGACCCATCTCACATGCAGAGACATACATAGGCTCAAAATAAAGGGATGGAGAAAGATCTACCAAGCAAATGGAGAACAAAAAAAAGCAGGGGTTGCAATCCTAGTCTCTGATAAAACAGACTTTAAACCATCAAATCAAAAGAGACAAAGAAGGCCATTACATAATGGTAAAGGGATCAATTCAACAGGAAGAGCTAACTCTCCTAAATATATATGCACCCAATACAGGAGCACCCAGATTCATAAAGCAAGTCCTTAGAGACCTACAAAGAGACTTAGACTCCCATACAATAATAATGGGAGATTTCAACACTCCACTGTCAACATTAGACAGATCAACGAGACAGAAAGTTAACAAGGATATCCAGGAATTGAACTCAGCTCTACACCAAGTGGACCTAATAGACATCTATAGAACTCTCCACCCCAAATCAACAGAATATATATTCTTCTTAGCACCACATCGCACTTATTCCAAAATTGACCACATAATTGGAAGTAAAGCACTCCTCAGCAAATGTACAAGAACAGAAATTATAACAAACTGTCTCTCAGACCACAGTGCAATCAAACTAGAACTCAGGACTAAGAACTCAATCAAAACCGCTCAACTACATGGAAACTGAATAACCTGCTCCTGAATGACTACTGGGTACATAACGAAATGAAAGCAGAAATAAAGATGTTCTTTGAAACCAATGAGAACAAAGATACAACATACCAGAATCTCTGGGACACATTTAAAGCAGTGTGTAGAGGGAAATTTACAGCACTAAATGCCCACAAGAGAAAGCAGGAAAGATCTAAAATTGACACTTTAACATCACAATTAAAAGAACTAGAGAGGCAAGAGCAAACACATTCAAAAGCTAGCAGAAGGCAAGAAATAACTAAGATCAGAGCAGAACTGAAGGAGATAGAGTCACAAAAAACCCTCCAAAAAATCAATGAATCCAGGAGTTGGTTTTTTGAAAAGATCAACAAAATTGACAGACCGCTAGCAAGACTAATAAAGAAGAAAAGAGAGAGGAATCAAATAGACGCAATAAAAAATGATAAAGGGGATATCACCACCAACCCCACAGAAATACAAACAACTATCAGAGAATACTATAAATGCCTCTACGCAAATCGACTAGAAAATCTAGAAGAAATGGATAATTTCCTGGACAATTACATGCTCCCAAGACTGAACCAGGAAGAAGTTGAATCCCTGAATAGACCAATAACAGGCTCTGAAATTGAGGCAACAATTAATAGCCTACCCACGAAAAAAAGTCCAGGACCAGATGGATTCACAGCTGAATTCTACCAGAGGTACAAGGAGGAGCTGGTACCATTCCTTCTGAAACTATTCCAATCAATAGAAAAAGAGGGAATCCTCCCTAACTCATTTTATGAGGCCAACATCATCCTGATACCAAAGCCTGGCAGAGACACAACAAAAAAAGAGAATTTAGACCATATCCCTGATGAACATCGATGCAAAAATTCTCAATAAAATACTGGCAAACCGGATTCAGCAGCACATCAAAAGCTTATCCACCATGATCAAGTGGGCTTCATCCCTGGGATGCAAGGCTGGTTCAACATTCGCAAATCAATAAACGTAATCCAGCATATAAACAGAACCAAAGACAAGAACCACATGATTATCTCAATAGATGCAGAAAAGGCTTTTGACAAAATTCAACAGCCCTTTATGCTAAAAACGCTCATAAATTCGGTATTGATGGAACGTACCTCAAAATAATAAGAGCTATTTACGACAAACCCACAGCTAATATCATACTGAATGGGCAAAAACTGGAAAAATTCCCTTTGAAAACTGGCACAAGACAGGGATGCCCTCTCTCACCACTCCTATTCAACATAGTGTTGGAAGTTCTGGCTAGGGCAATCAGGCAAGAGAAAGAAATCAAGGGTATCCAGTTAGGAAAAGAAGAAGTCAAATTGTCCCTATTTGCAGATGACATGATTGTATATTTAGAAAACCCCATCGTCTCAGCCCAAAATCTCCTTAAGCTGATAAGCAACTTCAGCAAAGTCTCAGGATACAAAATTAATGTGCAAAAATCACAAGCATTCTTATACACCAGTAACAGACAAGCAGAGAGCCAAATCAGGAATGAACTTCCATTCACAATTGCTTCAAAGAGAATAAAATACCTAGGAATCCAGCTTACAAGGGATGTAAAGGACCTCTTCAAGGAGAACTACAAACCACTGCTCAGTGAAATCAAAGAGGACACAAACAAATGGAAGAACATACCATGCTCATGGATAGGAATCAATATCGTGAAAATGGCCATACTGCCCAAGGTTATTTATAGATACAATGCCATCCCCATCAAGCTACCAATGAGTTTCTTCACAGAATTGGAAAAAACTGCTTTAAAGTTCATATGGAACCAAAAAAGAGCCCGCATTGCCAAGACAATCCTAGGTCAAAAAGACAAAGCTGGAGGCGTCACGCTACCTGACTTCAAACTATACTACAAGGCTACAGTAACCAAAACAGCATGGTACTGGTACCACAACAGAGAAATAGACCAGTGGAACAGAACAGAGTCCTCAGAAATAATACCACACATCTACAGCCATCTGATCTTTGACAAACCTGACAAAAACAAGAAATGGGGAAAGGGTTCCCTATTTAATAAATGGTGCTGGGAGAATTGGCTAGCCATAAGTAGAAAGCTGAAACTGGATCCTTTCCTTACCCCTTATACGAAATTAATTCAAGATGGATTAGAGACTTAAATGTTAGACCTAATACCATAAAAACCCTAGAAGAAAATCTAGGTAGTACCATTCAGGACATAGGCATGGGCAAGGACTTCATGTCTAAAACACCAAAAGCAACGGCAGCAAAAGCCAAAATTGACAAATGGGATCTCATTAAACTAAAGAGCTTTTGCACAGCAAAAGAAACTACCATCAGAGTGAACAGGCAACCTACAGAATGGGAGAAAATTTTTGCAACCTACTCATCTGACAAAGGGCTAATATCCAGAATCTACAAAGAACTCAAACAAATATACAAGAAAAAAACAAACAACCCCATCAAAAAGTGGGGAAAGGATATGAACAGACATTTCTCAAAAGAAGACATCCATACAGCCAACAGACACATGAAAAATGCTCGTCATCACTCGCCATCAGAGAAATGCAAATCAAAACCACAATGAGATACCATCTCACACCAGTTAGAATGGCAATCATTAAGAAGTCAGGAAACAATAGATGTTGGAGAGGATGTGGAGAAATAGGAACACTTTTACACTGTTGGCGGGATTGTAAACTAGTTCAACCATTATGGAAAACAGTATGGCGATTCCTCAAGGATCTAGAACTAGATGTACCATATGACCCAGCCATCCCACTACTGGGTATATACCCAAAGGATTATAATTACTCTACTACAAAGACACATGCACACGTATGTTTATTGCGGCACTATTCACAATAGCAAAGACTTGGAATCAACCCAAATGTCCATCTGTGACAGACTGGATTAAGAAAATGTGGCACATATACACCATGGAATACTATGCAGCCATCAAAAAGGATGAGTTTGCGTCCTTTGTAGGGACATGGATGCAGCTGGAAACCATCATTCTTAGCAAACTATCACAAGAAGAGAAAACCAAACACCGCATGTTCTCACTCATAGGTGGGAACTGAACAATGAGATCACTTGGGCTCGGGAAGCGGAACATCACACACTGGGGCCTATCATGGGGAGGGGGAGGAGGGAGGGATTGCTTTGGGGAGTTATACATGATATAAACGTTATGCACATGTACCCTAGAACTTAAAGTATAATAATAAAAAAAAAATAAATAAATAAAAATAAAAAAAAAAAAGAGGGCATGTGCTAGGTAAACATCCAAGATAAGTTGGGAAACTCTCAATATTATACTTCCCTCTTTTAAAATTGGTCCTCATATGAGCAAATCAGAGCTTTACAAAATTCTGTAGTAAAATCCCACTTTAATACATTCTAGCATTTTTGACCGCAGAAGTTTTTTCCAATTAATTCTGAGAGCCCAGGTTAAACTGTCCAAGACTGATCTGTTGAGGGCTGGCCATTGAAAGAAGAATGTGTAGCAGAGTTATTGTGATAATCCAACTCACCAAAGGCAAGGCTTAGAATCTAGCCCTCTGTCTCCATCATGCCAGGCAGTGATTGCTGCCAACAATCATGAACAAATATGTGATTCTTGTCAATAGCTTGCCTCTCCCCACAGCTGTGAACACATGGTTAGAATCCCAGGCATCTGATCAAGCCAGAGGAAAGGCTAGCCTCTCCCCCAAACCCAAATGCTGAGCTGGCAGGATGGGATCCAGGTAAGGTTCCTGCATGGCTTGTTTCCATATACCAGCTCTTGATCATGCAAGGAGCAGGGCAAAACTTCCTTAATCAAATAATATAAGGGCCCTATTGCCTAAGGTTGGCTCTGACCCATACATATTTCTGGTGCTGACCTACAGTACATTGGGCAAGGGGGGTCTAAATGCTGCTTCTCCTTTGTCTCCCTGCATTTCTTCCAAGAAACTCTGCTCCAGTAGGTCTGGCCACTTGCTCTGATTTGTGCTTTTAAAATTTCAGCTCAGATTTACAGATGGGCAAGTTCTTTAAATTTTTCAAGACAAATTTTTGTGTATAACCATTTTTGTAGAATAGAAAAAAATATGTAAACCTTCTTAATTCATTTTACAAAATAAGAGTTTTTGTTTATCATCCCCAACAGACATTCACCCCCACTATCCCCAATCTAGGAATTCACTTAGCAAACTCCTCCACTTCATTCTTATGAATCACTTACTCATTTCCTAAGTTACTTTCCTAAGGAAATTTTCCAATCTCTGGTAGAGGTTTTTATTTTATTTTCCTCTCCATATGATTTATTCCTTTTGTACCCTACTCTCTTTCAACTGATGATTCATTGCTATTCTTGGACCTAGCCTTTCCTGACTAAATATTAGTTTAATAAATGAATGTGTAAATGCACAAGGTTAACTTTATCAATACTCTCTTAGATCCAAGACATCACAGCTTCCAAATATACCTAATGTATCAAGAAATTAAACCTACATATAAGGAAGTTTGAATTCAGGGAAAATGACAATAATTAATCAAAACCAAACAAAATGCAAAAGTGATCATTTATTTTAAAATGTATATTTACAAAACATTTGAAATATAAGTGCTTTTTAAAAAGATTATTTTCAAGTTGTCAGCAAGTTCTAGGAATCATTTTCTTAAACTCTAAGGCCAGCTTCCTGGTGACCATGATAGTCACTTGGAATCCAAAGTACGCTCTGTCTTTAGTCTGACTGGGATTTATTTTTATGTGCCTATGGCAAATGATGAAGTATATGTTCTTTGAGTCACTTAAACTCCCTTAGGAAAGGTTTAACCCAAACAAACCCTTTCAGCAAAAGAAATTCCAATACTTTTTTAAAACAATTGTTTAACTCGATATTCAAAAAGTTGTTTAAACCCTACCCTAAATCCTTTCCCCTATTACTGCTGTCATTCTATCAGTGTAAAGAAAGGCACACGGTGAGTTGGCATAACCAGACTGTAAAAATTCTAGGACATATTATAAAACTAAGTAACAGAGAGGGGCCAAGGGCAAATGCTATCACTAAAGAACCTATCCATTTCTTCACAGTCATCATCAGTGAAAAGTGATGCAAGTAGGTTGACTTTGGAAGAACTTAAATTCTTGGGGCAATCACCCATCAAAGCTTTCTGCTCAACAAGTGATACAATCAAAACATATTACATGAGACAAAACTTGCCCTGTTTCCTAAGTGTGGGGGTAAGTTTTTCAGCCCAAGAGAAGAATGTATCAATTGATCTCCCAGTTGCCAGAGTACTGCCTGGAAGTCTCTATGCCCAGAGGCTGCCTTGAGAAGTTCCACATCTACCCTGAGTCAACCCAATTACTTAATCTGCTCTGTGTTCCTTCTTCAAGGAAGGAACAATCCCAGCCATTTCAGAGCTGCTATACGGGTGGCCCACCATGATAACAGGACTAGGGTATTCTTTTTGTGTCACTTGCTTCCCCAAAACACATATGTGAAGTGTACATACTATTGGCAACATATTTTCAAAAAAAGTCATAAAACAACAGCTTTTATTTTATGACCTGGAAAAGTATTAATAAGGTCGAATATAACCACGTAGTAGATGAAAAATAAATCAATGAAACACACACTTTAGAGGTTTATACATAAATGTTTTAATTTTCCATAATAAGGAAGCAGATTTAGCAAAAACGTCCTGCGAAGAAATACTTTGACCTTATACTCAAAATTATAGATTGTGAAAGTTTTTTTTTTTTCCCATCATAAGTAGTATAGTAGAGCTAGACATTAAGGAGACCTCTGGATGTGCCCCTGAAAGGGCTTGGATGACAAACATGAATATTAAAACTGACTCCATGTATAACAAGTTTCTCAGAAGTAACTGACCACTGTAGTCAAATCAAGCCAGTTTTAGAGATATTCTAAGTTTTCCTTCACTTAGAAATGGTGGGATTTTTTTCCACAAAAATGTACATGTTAACTTGGAAATACAGCAAAATGATTTTAATCTGATGAATTATGCCTTTCTTGAAAGTAGCATTAGAACTTTGAAAAATTATTTACTCTTTTGAACCTAAAATTTGAAAGTTGTTTGCTCTTACTTTAAAAAGATTGTCATTTAAAATTTAGGTCATTTACAGAGAAAAGATGGTTTTTTTATTCTCTTTTATTATTTTAATAGACTATTCAAATAGTCTTATTTACTTTTAAAAATATTTATTTCTAATAGTTGTACATTCAAGCTCACTTTTGAAAGAGGGTTCTGGGAATTTGGGGCTGGCTATATGTAAACAGTTGCTTAGGTGCATACAAAATAATTATGCATCTAATAAGGTTTTAGTTTTAGTGATTTGACACATATTCAATGTAGTTAAGGTAAAGATGTACATGTTCTCCTAAGTAACTAAATGAACCTTCAGTGCATGCTCCAAAGTAAATTAGTAACATGAATTTAATACTTCTAGCCCCCACTGAATGCATTTAGAAATTTATGCTTATGAATGACATCTACATGATATATCAATATAGATTGTATCAATACATTATATAGATATAAGATAAATGTAGATATACATATGTATATGTACACATATGTATACCTATTTAAATCCTCACTTAACATTTCAGTAGGTTCTTAGAAACTGTGACTTGAAGCAAAATGATGTTGATGTTGATTAGAAACCAGAGTTTTTTCTCATCAATGTTATAACAAAATGACATGCATGAAAACATTATTCAAGTGCCTGATGTATATCATTTTGTTTAAAGTTGCTGTTTCCAAGAATCTGTTAATGACATTAAGTGAAGACTTGCTGTATGTATATGTACATATGTATATGTGTGTGTGTGTGTGTGTGTGTGTGTGTGTGTGTAGAGAGAGAGAGAGAGACAAACACAGACAGAGAGAGACTGAGAATGAGTTTCCAGTTATCTACTGCTGCATAACAAACTATACCAAAACTTAGGGGCATAAAACTACACCTATCTTATCATGCTCATGATTTTGTGAGTCAGGAATTGGGGCAAGCACCACAGGAGTGATTTATTCCTACTTCTAGATGAGTGAGGTCTCAGATGGAGAGAAACATATATATATAGTTGGGTTGGTTGTGTCAAAGAAAAAAAATCACACCACACAGAGTTAAAAATGGCAAGAAAGACTGTTCAAGATTATTGCAATAGGGGAGAGAGATTTAACTCAACTCCGTGGGAACAATAAAGCCAGAGAGTTTAAGTGCTTGGATAAGCTAGTGGAAAAGTATTGGAGGACATTAGACTGGAGGTTGGTCAATCTGATTAGGCCATCTGTATTTGCTAAGTTAGGCTCCTGCCCTGTGATAGAAAGTAGAATATGGGAGCTATCTTTCTTGATGATTCAATTTTTTAAAAATGGCTTCTGACAGGCCTTGAGAAAGGCATTCCTGGGTTGTAAAACAGGCAAGAGGCCAGGAGATTTACATCTCAAAAGGGCAATCAACAACTGCAAGGAATTTAAAGTAAATGTTCTAAGAAAGGAGCCCACAGTGGCTCTATAGTTAGGAAGAAAGCTGTCTAAAGTTTTGTCAAGCTGAGGGGATCTGTAAGGGAATCTGGTCAGTTGTCATGGTTTGGCTAGATTATATGTCTTGGGTCTTCAGGATGTCAGTTACTTTCCTTAGTGGTCCTCCACATCATGCCTGCTGTCCTGGCATGTCCAAGATGACTTCTTTGCTTACTTTTCTGTTTCCTGGCCTGGGATAGCTGAACAATAGAGATGTTTGGGTTTCTCTATCTCCTCACAGCTGTTCCATGTGGATGACTTCAGCTTCCTTATAACAGGGTAATCTAAAAATGTTAGCCTTGCACAGATCAAGCATTCCAAGAATCATGGGCAAAAATTGCAAGGCTTAATATGACAGCATCTGAAATTCCAAAGTGTCACTTCCGCCACATTTTACTGCTCAAGTCATTAAATGTCTTAGTGTTCCTATAAAGGAATACCTGAGGCTGGATAATTTATAAGAAAAATAAATTAATTTGGCTTAGAGTTCTACAAACTGTACAAGAAGCAAGGCACCAGCATGGGCTTCAGACTGCATATACTCATGACAGAAGTAGAAGGGCTATTAAAACTGTGCAGAAATCACCTGGTAGGAAAGGAAGCAAGAGAGAGATGGGGGAGGTAGGTGCCAGGCTCTTTTAAACAACCTGCTGTCATGGAAACTAATAGAACAAGAACTCTCTTATTACTATGAGGACCAGCACCAAGCCATTCATGAGGGATCCTATCCCATGACACACCTTCCATTAGGCCACACCTCCAAAACCAGGGATCATATTTCAACATGAGGTTTGTGAGGGACAAACATTCATATTGTTCCCAGACCAAACTGAGGATTGGGCTGCTATTTCTTGTGGCCCAATAACAAGATGCAGATGAACTGGGGAAGAAGAGAGTTTTAATTTCTAGAACCAGTAACAGGGAGAAGGCCTGGAAATTATCACCAGACAACTCAAAATTACAAAGTTTTCCAGAGCCTATATATCTTCTAAGTTATATGTCTGCTTGCAAGTATGCATTCATCTAAAGACATTGGTGATTAACTTCTTTTAATCTATAACTAAGGCCTGAGTCCCGAAGATTTTCTGCTGGAGCCTCAGTAAATTTATTTCATTTAAATGGGTCTAGGTGCTGGGGTGATTACCCTGACCTTGTCTCCTGCTAAATTATAAAGGTTTGGGAGTTTCTTTACACCCCAATAAACTTATTTGTGTAGGCCTGGGGTGTTTCTTCAGACCCCCAGTAAAACTTGTTTAATCCTAAATGGGTTCTGTTAAGAATTCCTTCATTGTCATGCTTCAAGCATATTGTTATGCTTCAAGGCCCAAGAAAAGCCTAGACAAAACTCTCTGTGGGCTCTTCCTTACATTCCAGCCATTGTATAGGGCACTGTTTCGATCAGCTTTTAATGTTTAACCTAGCTACTCAGTCAGTGCTGGGACAGTTGTAATGGAGGCCTGCATTAGTGAGACCTGGCCTGCCACAATACTATAGCACTAAGTTAGTCTACATTCAAGGGGAGGAGTACTATACTCCACTTCTCGATAGGAGGAATAACAAAGAATCCATGGCCATATTTAATACAATACCACTATGTATGCAGACCAACACAGCTATACTTGTATAGTTTGTTTTTTGTTGTAGGTTATACGATGTAAGTACAGAACTTGAGCATTCCATACAAGCATAGAATCAGGTAAAAAGCATAACTAAAAAGGAAATACACTTCAGAGGTGACAAATGCAATGCATGTTGAATGGGGAATTAATGGACCCAGATCCTAGTCGGGGTTAGTTACAATTAGCTGTCTGATCTTAGGTAAATCACTTAATCTTGAAGACTACTTCCTAGTCTAAAATTCAGTTACTTCAATTACCTCTATTGCCTTGATTTGTCTGATTAAGCATGCACTGAAAATACATATAAAAGGCCAAGTAACCATCCTCATTAATTCACCGTTAAACTTTTGATCATGGTAATGTAAGTACTTTGAAACCTTAGGAAGAAAAACAATATATCAAGGATAAACGTGGCTAGGGTAAATCGTAGTAGAAAATACATTTCTTCTTAATGAATCTGTTCCAGATTAGTTTCTTCTGTATGGTCCTGCTCCTCTGCATGATGCAGAGGTTTCTGTTTAGTTTTGACTTGATCAGACTCTCAGGTAGAGCATTCTCACCTTTGCAGAAGTAGGAGTCATCTCATTGATTGTCTTGAGTAAAAGGAAATGGCTCATGCATCTTTTCTACATTATAACAAATGTCCTTTTGCATTATAATTGAATGGTGATTGTTGTGTTCAATCAATGGGAAAGGTTAAAGGAGCTCCTCTGCCAGCATTTTTAATGGAGAAGTCGATTAAGATTCAGTTTAATCATTCTGGCTGCCTCAGAATTAAAGCAACAAAGACCATCAATGGCACTATAATTACTAGTCTTTCTGTAAGTTTACACTGCTATTTATGCAACTATAAATTTTATTATAATGCACAATGCATCTAGGTTAACTTGCTTTATTTGCAATGTAAAATATTTGCTTTAATTGTATGAAGAAAAGAAATTGTTCTGATAAAGTATATGTAATTCAACTGAATAATTTTTTTAAAAGTCTGAGAGTCTAAGTGAATCAGTATGATACTCTGTGTTAAATAGTTTAAAGTCATGGCCTTAACCTTGGGACACTTGAGACATATTTCAGTTTATTGAACATGGAGACTAACATCTCTCCCAGGTGACTTTAAAGGGTCAAATGTATTATTCTAATCCCTGTTCCAAACAGAGAAAAGGTCATTATACAGTACCTACTGCATGTTGTAAAGAATGAAAAATTCACACTGGGGGCGTGGGTGCAAATCTATTTTAGACTTGGCCTTTAAAATGTTTTTTAAATTGAATGATTAAGTGGTGATGAACCAGAAAAAATACCTTGAAATTGATCCCATTTATTAATTAGTTTGCACATGTAAAGGTCTTTCTATAAATAGTCAGAAGACTAGAGAAAATTGTTCTTCTTGAATGGAGAAATGACTTTCAAATTAACCTTTTTTCACTATAGAAATAATGCTTATAAATGCACTTATTACCATCCAATAGTCTGCTTCTTCCAATATACATATAGAGTTCTATAAAGGGGTTTGTGTCTAAAAAGTTTACACTTGGTCTACGTTAACAAGCCAACGGTAGGGAACAACTCCATAGAGAGGAATGGATTGAAGAAGCATACGGAATGTGTACCATTGTCTTGAAAATAGAGCTTTGCAGTGATCATTGTAGAATTATTTGGAAAAGCAATGCTTTCGAGAATTTGAGATATCGGGAATTCAACTAAAGAGTCTGAAGAGCAAACAGGAGGAAATTTGTGAGGTGAGATGGAGCATTGTTTATGATTTAGTTCGTATTGGAGTAAAATCCTATTGAAAGAGAAAGCGTAAAAAGAAAAATATGAGGCTACCATTCTCTAAGAAAAAAAAAGAATCAAACTTTTCCAGTACCCACACCTTCCAGAATTTTCTTATAACAAAAAGGAAAAATAAAACTTTTAGTGCTAGAAGGGGATCCTCATTCTCAACACTTTCATTTTATCATTTTATAGTTTTAAAAGCTGAGAGCCCGTGAAATGCACTCATTTTCTCAGTCACAAATCTAACTGGTAGAAATGTAGATCTGGAAACCACGTTTCTGTCACTCTAGCTTCTCTGCATTTTCACACTTGGGGATAAACTACATTCTAGAGTTTCTGTTTGACTTCCATATGCACCAAATTCTAAATGTACATTTATTTTACCTGGGTATATGATCAATCATTAGTGCCTTTACAAGATAAATATCTTATGCCTTTAATTTCTTTAGACAAAACCAAAGGCAGGAAATTAACACTTTTTGTTCTATAAGCTAATGAATGTATGAGGTATTTTAGACACGTTGGAGACTTTAATGTTCTTTGTAGCCTTATTGAGTAGGGATGATGCACTCAGTTTTTAATACAGAAACAAGCTTAGAGGGGTAAATACCTTGCCCAAGTTCATACATTCTGTAGTTGCAAGGCCAGGGTTTTTCTGACTTGAAACCCATGCTGTTTCCACGACAACGTGGTGCGTCCTTGGAAACAGTGGTTGCAACATCTTCAGGTTTAGACAATAAAGTATTCATACTACACCTTTGATTGTCAGAGAAATCTATATCAATTGATTTTTTAAAATTATGCATGCATTTTTATAAGTTCTTTCTCTCATTTGTAAACTTATAATGCATTTCAATTTTACTAATAAAGTGCTATATTTTTTTCAGTTGAAATTATGAAAATTGGATTTTATTGTATAGTGTATTAGGAAAGAGATAATTAGAATCTTGGGAAAGCTTTTATAATAACAGATTCTTTGGAGACATATAAAAATTTTCTATTACATATAAATAGTTTATTTTTGATACCTAAGTGATATTACAAATTACCAAAATTCTACTAAAATGCTTTAGAAATTGTGCATAATATATTATAAATAGTCTTCACCATGTAGTGGATTTTAACTTTGTTTAAAAATGAGTCTAAAAGGGCTAATATCCAGAACCTATAAAGAACTCAATCAAATTTACAAGAAAAAAACAACCCCATCAAAAAGTGGGCAAAGGATATGAACAGACACTTCTCAAAAGAAGACATTTATGCAGCCAACAGACACATGAAAAAATGCTCATCATCACTCGCCATCAGAGAAATACAAATCAAAACCACAATGAGATACCATCTCACACCAGTTAGAATGGCAATCATTAAAAAAAATCAGGAAACAACAGGTGCTGGAGAGGATGTGGCGAAATAGGAACACTTTTACATTGTTGGTAGGACTGTAAACTAGTTCAACCATTGTGGAAAACAGTGTGGCAATTCCTCAAGGATCTAGAACTAGAAATACCATTTGACCTAGCCATCCCATTACTGGGGATATACCCAAAGGATTATAAGTCATGCTGCTATAAAGACACATGCACACATATGTTTATTGTGGCACTATTCACAATAGCAAAGACTTGGAATCAACACAAATGTCCATCAGTGACAGACGGGATTAAGAAAATGTGGCACATATACACCATGGAATACTATGCAGCCATTAAAAAGGATGCATTCGTGTCTTTTGTAGGGACATGGATGCAGCTGGAAACCATCATTCTCAGCAAACTATCGCAAGAACAGAAAACCAAAGACCTCATGTTCTCACTCATAGGTGGGAGTTGAACAATGAGATCACTTGGACACAGGAAGGGGAACATCACACACTGGGTCCTATTGTGGGGAGGGGAGCAGGGAGGGATAGCATTAGGAGATATACCTAATGTAAATGACGAGTTAATGGGTGCAGCACACCAACATGGCTCATGTGTACGTATGTAACAAACCTGCACATTGTGCACATGTGCCCTAAAACTTAAAGTATAATAATAAAAAAAATTACACACACACACACACAAATGAGTCTATAAATGCAATACTCATGAAAACCAAAAATATAGAAAAGTAAAAATATTTGGCTCATAAAAACCAAAAACAATGTATCATTAAACCTATGCTAATTCAAATTTCCATTTGATGCAAAATTCAGAATTCATTTTAAAATTGTGAAGCAGGCCTGTTACTTGGTTAAAACTCAATGCATTTACTTGTAGCTAAATAAAATGTAAGCTATCAAATAGTGAGAATTTAATAGACCCTCTCTCAATTAGGGCATCCTAGTGTGTAGGTACAGAATTAAGCTTAATAAAACAAAAGAAGTATTCCTTCTTTTGTATAATATTTTACAATGGCTTATTTACTATCTGTAGGTAGAAGGGAATAGAATTCCAATAGGGATAAATTTCCTATTATTATTTGTTGATCGATAGGCCTTTTTACTGTTCTGGATCAAATAGTATAGGACCCCTACGGAACACCTTCAGTCCCAATGTGAGTCTTGGGCACATTCCATGAAAGTATTGAGGGCCGAATAGTCATATTGCCCTTTGGCACCATGTATCATTTATAGTATGTTAGATGCTGTAGCAAATCCCACTGGAGTGACTTAACACAATAGATGTTTATTCTTTGCTCATATGAGCATCATTCCATAACAACACTCAAAGATGTGTGGTGACATCAGCCTGAGCCAGGGTACCTTAGGGCCAATTCAGGACATTTGTTAGTTGGAAACAATCTAGATCAACAAATATTTGAAGCATCCAATCCATCCAGTCAAAATGTAAATGCCACCAATATTCTCTATAGTTAGCATATTGGCAAGAACAATTACAAAATAACCAGTGTTTAGTAAACTTTGTCCACCACGTCCACGTGTTGGATTTTCTTCTACAGGAAAAAGAGAAGTACCAAGTTTTAGGGAATCACAAAACCAGATCTGTATTTAAAGAGACAATTCCAGTGGCATTGTAAAGATTAGTTTATTAAAAGGAGTTACCCAAATCAGGGAGAAAATTTTTGAAGTTATTGTCAGAGCAAGGTGAGAATTGGAAAGCAACAGAGTTGGAAAAGAGGAAGACAGTGGGGAAGTAGGTGAATGTGTATAGAAAGAAGCTGGCTGGCCATTAACCAATTGGATAATAGGGGTGAGGGAGACAGATATGACACTAAGCATTCTAACTTGGAGAAATGAGTGAAATAGTACTATAACTTCAGTGAATAGTGAGGGTTTACTATATTGTTCATCCTTTGTTCCTAACGTTATTTGAACATATTAGCTGTATTCAAACAAATTCTCCATTTCCTTGTTTTGTTTTGTTTTTTGAGACAGGGTCCTGCTCTGTCACCTAGGCTGGAGTACAGTGGCACACATTCTCAGCTCGCTGCAACCTCTGCCTCCTGGGCTTAAGCAATTCTCCTGTCTCATCCTCCTGAGTAGCTGGAACTACAGGCATGCACCACCAAATTCTCCATTTTCTTGAAATGTCAATGAAAGCCATTATCTCTTGTCACCTAGATTTAGGAAAATGGTAACCAAGTTAATTAGAAAGAATTATCTGGTAAAGCTTATACTTTTAGGCTTATACAATAGACTACTTATGCTTTGACCTTTAACTTCAAATTCAATCTACAAGACTCCAATTAATGACAACCATACTGAAGAGCTTAGGGTGATGTATCCTGACATCTGCAACATATCTGAAATGGATAAAAAACAAAATGGATTGACAGACATGTGGTAAAGCAAACATGGCAAAATAATATATATTTATTGAATTTAGGAAGTAGATATATGAGTGCTTAATACAACTTTTTAAAAAAATTCATGATATTTTATTGGGGGAAAAATCACTCTATCAAGCTTTTATCTGCCTTGCTCTGTTTCTAGCCTCACCACTTTCTGGGAATTGATGTATTTCCCTCCAAACACAAGGGAGGATATGCTCCCTTGGCTAAGTCAGTCATGATACCCCATCTACCTGGCCAGAGTTATTGGTCTTTGAGTATTTACGTGATCTACCATAAGCCAATGATAGTCCGTTTGAAACATGTCTCTTCTGGAGGTTCTGGGGGGAAATCTGTAACCTCACAGAGAAGGTTCAAAGTTATGAACCTTCAAGCAGGATATTCCCAGGTTTCAGGGAGACGCTTAAGAGGGTAAATCCAACAGACAAAGCCAGCACAGGAGGAAACTGAATCTCCTGATGCATCAAGACATCATGTCTCCTGAGATACGGTGACTCCTCATTCAGGTTCCCAAAGTCATTAATGCTACCCTGATACCTGCAGCCCATTCTTGGATTCTGTGAGCAATCCCAGAAAACTTCCACTGAATCTTCGCTTTTGAAATGTTACTTTGCTTAACCTAGTTCAAGTTGAGTTTCTGTGTCTTGTAACAAAAAGAATATTTGACTAACACAAGAGCTAACACATATATTGAGATACAGAGAACTCTAAGATGATGCCAGTGGCCTACGCCCTTGTATAATCCACTCCTCTTGAATATGGAACTACAAGCCCTAGAACTTGCTTCTAATCTATTGAATGTGCCAAAGGCGATGAGAGAGTCATTCTCTTGATTACCTCACATTATATATGACTCTCTCCCTCTGCCATCCTTGAGGAAGTAAGCTGCTGTGATGAGAGAGGACCTGTGAAAGGGCCACTTGTCAAAGAACTGTGGATGGCTCCTAGTAGCTGAGTGGCCCGCACTGACAGTCGTCAAAAAAAAAATGGGGGCTTCAATTTTACAATGCAAGGAACTGAAATCTGCCAACAACTGAGTGAGCTTGGAGGAGGATCTTGAGCTCCAGGAAGGAGTGCAGTCTGGCTGACAGCTTGAACAGAGGTCTTGTGCAGCTGGACCTGTACTTCTTGTGTAAAAACACAGTAAGATTTTTTTTTTAAGTGTGTTGTTGGTTAACTGCTAAATTAGTGGTAATTTGTTATCCAACAACAGAAAACAAATACACATTTTCAACACATACCACATGCTAACCAGCTGCTATGTTCCAAGTTTTAGTTCATTATCTCATGTAATCTTTATAACAATTTTGAATCTTATGTCCTATCATTACAACCATTTGACAGGTGAAAAACTTGATAAAACAGGAAATTCAAGAGGTTTAATCATAACATCAACACAGCTATATGGTGTGAAGCCTTGACTCAAGCTGGCCTTGAAACCTATGGGCCACTCTGTTGCCTCATTACACCTTCCCCAAACCCTTTCCTTGTTAATATGTCAATATTATACCATTTTAGCACAGGCCAGGACTATTGTAAAAGCCTAGCAATTGCTTTTGCATCATGCTCTTCACTATCCTCCTTTCTGCCAAATCTTTCACCAAATCAGGTTTCCTCATTATCTAGAAACTCTTTGATGGCTTCAAAATGCCTGTGGAGGAAAGGTCAAACTAGTCAGAGTGTTCAAGGCTTTCTGTAGTTCAATTACTTAGGTTTAGCAAAAAGTTTAGATGTAAAATTGAATGTTTCATGTATTCACTTGGGCTGGGTGGGAGAATGTAAGGAAAAATTGTCTCACGTAATTGCTTCTTCAGGTTTAGTGGAAGCAGCTAAGCTGTGGCTGTTGTGTTCAATCTAAGAATAAGATTGAGTAATACATCTAAATGCTAACTGACTTGTAAGTACTAAGGAGATGAGTGTGCCAGAATGGGAATCATATGGGCCGGGAATTCCCCTTCTGTTGACCACAGAAGGTATAGGCATAATCTATCAGGAACAGAATGCATGCCATACTTTGTTCATTAGCATTTAAAGAGGATGTTTGGCATCAGACAACAAATATAATACTTGCAAGATCTTGGCAGCAGAATATTTGTCAGTTACTGACAATCCACAACTTTTAAGAAAAAGACTAATGCCCAATGTTATGTTGAAATTGTTTCATTTTTGCTAACTAAAATAAAACAAAATTAAATTTAAACCATTGCTTTTCCAAATACAACAGTTCCACCACGGTAATCAAACAGGAAAAAAAATTAATATTCTCTAAACAGCAGGGAGAAAATATGCTTCAGAAACTCTAAAGAACCATCAAATCATAATAACTTATCAAAACAGACTTGAAAAAAACAAAATGACCAAACACAGGTAAATATGTTATAGAAGCAGAAGTAAGGGCAGTTGTACTTTAGAGTTCACTGCATGGCCTAGAGAGAAGCAAGAAAGAAACAGGTATCAGGTCCATTGGATTACAGTATATAACGCAATTGTATTTTGGCTTTATCTAGTTTGTTAGTAATAATGTTCGTATTTGTACATATCAGGAATTCAACAATATTCTTTATAGTATGATTTATACTAACACACACACACACACACACACACACACACACACACACACATACTGTTATGGTTTGCCTGTGTCCCCACCCAAATATCACCTTGAATTGTAATAATCCCCACATGTCAAGGGCGGGGCCAGGCAGGGATAATTGAATCATGGGAGTAGTTTCCCCTATAATGTTCTCCTGGCAGTGAATAAGTCTCACGAGATCTGATGGTTTCATACATGGAAATTCCCCTGTACAAACTCTTTTGCCTAACATTATGCGAGATGTGACTTTGCTCTTCCTTTGCCTTCTCCATGATTGTGAGACCTCCCAGCCATGTGGAACTGTGAGTCAATTAAACCTCTTTCTTTTATAAATTATTTAGTCTCAGTTATGCCTTTATTAGCAGTGTGAGAACAGACTAATACACATGCACATCTATGATTTGATTGTGCTCAGTAATGCCACCTTCAAACTTGATATGATTTGTAAAAAAAAATTAGTTTGTAAGATTTGGTGGCTCAAAAATGCAGTCTAAAATGAAATTTTAAGTGACACATTGGTGTTTCTTACCTTATATGAATATGTGATTAAATAATACATAAATGTTATGTGCATTACATTTTAATTAAATTAACATGCATATGTGTAAAGAAAAACATCTTGCATATTTATTTAAATATGTAAAACTCAGTGTTGCCCAGGATGAGGCAAAATTGAAGCTCATGCATTGCTGGACATATAAATTTATACAGACTTTTTGAATAACCATTCTGTCATGGATAATATTTATGCATTTTAATCCAGTAATTCCTCATGTACTGGTAGTAAAATGTAAACTTTCACACAGAAATATATCCTGCCAATGTTATTTATAATAATAATTTTATATAATACCAGTATTCCAACAATAATGAATAATAATTTACTTATGTTACACCCATGTGATAGAATATCATCAAGCTATTAATATAGTATTTACAAAGAGATATTTATCTTGTGATTAAAACAATTAAGATTATTTATTCATGTATTCAACTAATCTAATAACATTTTAATATGAACCAGACACTGGTCTATGTATTTGTATTGAAACTGCTTCCAATATATAAAAGAAAGACATACACGTATACTAGTAGGTTAACTAAATTATTACATATTTTTTGATAGAAGAATGTACTGAGAACAATTGAAAGACAACATATAGCCATGCTACCTGGGGTGGAGGTGGGGAGACACTAAGGAAAACTTTATAAAGAGGGTAAGGCTTGGAGTAAATCTTGAACAGTGGTTCTGTAATATTCAATGGAAAAGTAAACAAAAACTATATATAAAATTAAAATAATGACAGCGGTATTTAGGTATATCTGTGTCATGGAATTGTGAGGGACAGCTGTTTTCTTATGTTTTTTTGTATTTTGTATTATTTTCACAATGAATAGGCATCATTTTTTCCAGCTTCATTGAGGTATGATTGACAAATGAAAATTGCATATATTTAGGGTGCACAATATGTTGTGATACATGTATACATTGTGAAATAATTACCACAATCAAGCTGATTAATGTATCTATCACCTTACATCGTTAACATTTTTGTGTATGTGTGGTGAGAACATTTGAGATTTACTCTTTCAGCAAATTTCAAGTATGTAAGACAAGATTATTAACTGCAGTCATCATGCTGTACATTAGGGCTCCAGTACTTATTCATCTTATAATTGAGGGTTTACATCCTTTGACCAATATCTTCCCTTTTCCTACAACACCCAGCGTCTGGTAACCACTATACTACTCTTTGTTATTGAGTTCAACTTGTTTTTCAGATTTCCTATATAAGTGAGATCATGCAGTATTTGTCTTTCTGCATGAGACATGACATTCATGCTTTCTGGCTTATTTCACTTGGCATAATGTCCTCCATGTTCATCTATGTTGTTGCAAATGGCAGAATTTCCTTCTTTTGTAAGGGTGAATAATATTATTTTGTGTATATATGTGTATATATATATACACACAAATCACATTTTAAATCTATGTTGCCACTGACATTTGAATGGATAAAGAAAATGTGGTATGTATATATATAATAGGATATATATATATAATGTATGTGTGTACATATATGTATAAAAAAAGGATAGCTTGTTTCCATATCTTGGCTATTGTGACTAATGTTGCAATGAACATGAAGAGATATCTTCAGTGATTTTATTTCCCTTGGATATAAACCCAGAAGTGGTATTGCTGGATCATACAATTCTTCTACTTTTAATTTTTTGAGGATTCTCCATACTGTTTTTCATAATGGCTGTACTAAGCATCATCTTTTAACTAATAAATATAAAAATGTTTGGAGGTAATGTTTATGCCAAGGGTGCTGGCTCCTGGTACTCTCAATGCAGCAAACACAGGATGTGCCAAAAAGGTGCTTCACTTCCAGAGGCCCCTGCTGCCCACACCCCGCTGTGTGGCATCCCAGGTGCAAAGCAGCTTGTATGTTGCCCTTGTGTCTCCCATAGATCCATATAAAAACATTTTCTTCTGCCAAAGATTTTTCTCTCCAGAAGATGACAGTTTAATCCCTAGGTTTGTAAGTACAAAAATATTCAATCCCACGTTATGATTTCCTCTACAGGAAATTTTCTTTAGATGAGTAATTTTCCTTAGATGAGTAACAAAACTACTTTTTATTCTTATTTAGTAGACACATAAGCAACAAAGGTACTTCTGAAGAGCCCAGATATATTTACATTTCAGTTCAGGTTCAGGCTAGGAATCCTATTTTTCAGGTTGAAATGTGGAAAGATGAAGCCAAGAATGAGATAAATGACACAGGAATGAAAAAAAAAAAAAAGAAGAAGAAGAAGAAGAAAAAAGACAATCAGTAAAAATTAATGAAGGTGTTAAGAAACAAAAACATTCAATAGGAAAAACTAGGATCTTTTTCAGATCTCATATTAATTATGACAATGTTCATAATACACATTGTGGCTTACATATTTATTGCTTCTTGATTGAATATGATTAGGGTTTGATTTTGAGGAACAAGTGGAGACGTAGACATGCACAGTGAGATCGAGTTTGGAAACCTAGAATCTTTTCTTGTGTTTTCTTGCTTACAGAAAAGGGCAACTAGAGGAATAAATAGCCAGGAACAGCAAGAGTGAATGTAGCAAGGAAGAAGTGAAAGGTGAAACACATTTTAACATGTCCCAGCAGGAACAGGAAAACCTCTCTGGGTCTCTTGGCACAGGAGGGCTGAAGCGAGATGACACTCTTCGTTATAATACAGTAACTGCTGACCTTATCAGTCTTGAAAATTAAATAATCATTCAAGGGATGAGCAAGGAAATAGTGAACTTTTACTTTTAACTCATGAACTCTCAGGTGATCCTGGGTATCTTTGTATTATTCAGATGGTATCTATTGAGATTGAGAAGCTAGGATGAACCAGACATCACACCCAGGGGCTAGACACACAAATATGAATGAGAGATAGTCTCTCTTTAGACCAGGGATACAAACATGCAGGAAAATAATTACACTACAATGTGATGAATGCTATTGGTGATAACATTATTTATATAATGAGGATCAGAGGAAAAAGAAACCTCCTGGGGGAAGGCAGAAAAGACTTCATACAAGAGAGGACATGTAACCTGTGTCTCACAAGATAATTTGAAACTTAACAAAGGAAAGAAGACAGCAACGGGCCTGCCGGGTAGAGAGAAGATCATGAACAAGTCACAGAGGCATGAAAAAAGACGACGTTTTTCACAAAAGGATTTCAAGCCATCGGATCATACGTTGAGCACAGCACAGGGCATGACTGGATAGGAGCTGATTTTATGAGACAAATGTAGCTGTATTAACTCAAACTAGCACAAGAAAAAAGAAAATCTGCAGAGTAATCTCACCTAGGAACATAAAATGAAACAACCTGAAAGAAATACCAACACATCGAACTCAGGAGGATTTCAAAATTACAAAAAGGCTAATAGACCCTCTGTGGAAAAGACTTTAGAGCTGAGAAAACTGGTTCACAAGTTCTTTTAAATAGTATAATTATACCTTTTATATTTTCCTAATGATTATAGAATGCTAGATATTATTGTCAGATTTCAAACATAACAAAATTATCTAAAAAATAGGAAAAAATTATCATGCAACTTCACCTTCCAGAGATAACCAGAGGCAAGGTTTTTCTTCCTATGTACCATAAAAAAATCCCTATATTGAGCTACATATTATTGCCTGTATTTTATCCCCATATACAAAATGAGATAAGCATAGCTTATTTTTTACCTTAATAAAAATATGGCAAACTTTTAAAAAATTATATATTTATAGAATTGTACAAATATTTTAATAGGAAAAATTCCTAAGAGTAGATTTTCTAGATCAAAAGAACATTTGGTAGCCCATAAAAAATTGACCTTGCAAATTAATATTTTACATCCTCCACACCTTGTTAACACAGAATATTACCAATCTTTAAAATTTTTGCCACAGTCCTATAAAATACCTTTCATCAACTTAGCTTACATTTTTGAATAATTAAGATAACCATATTTTCATGCCTTTATTGAATGTCCTTTTCATGGTGTTGTTCATTTTGTGGGACTGGGGAGGTTGGTTGTTCTTATTGATTTATAGGAGCACTTTATATATTGTTCATTCATGTTTATAAAGAGTCTAATATGTGTTAAGTACTCTTCTAGGCATTGGGGATAGGACAGTGAAGAAAACCGATGGTCTTGCCTTCGGGGAACTTACATTCTATTATGTGCATTGTTGGAGGACAGTAAAGAAATCACTAAGGGTGAGGAGAAATGCTATTTTAAATGGGGGAGCAGGAAAGATCCTTCTGATGAAAAGAAATCTGAGCAGACTGAGACATAAGAGGATGGACTGTGTGGATACACTTAGCAGGAGTATTCCAAGCAGAGGAAATAGTACATGCAGAAGAATGGCTTAGTAATTTATTTGAACTCATATTTACCTATTAATATTATATATTAAATAACCAGGTCTTCCCTTCCCTTAGGAGAAGAATTTTGTACACTTACATTCCTCTTGCATTACACTGACCTATATTAAAACTTTGGAAGCAGATTTGTGCTACATTTTCTTCCATTATGTATTTCTATTTCAAAATTCTTTCCATATCTATACATTATACCTTCTAGAAAGTATCAAATATTTTTTGCAGAGTTTAAAGAAATTGAGGTATACACATATGATGGAATACTACTCAGTCATAAAAAGGAATGAATTAATGGCATTTGCAGCAACCTGGATGGGACTGGAGACTATTATTCTAAGTGAAGTAACTCAGGAATGGAAAACTAAACATCTTACGTTCTCACTCATAACTGGGAGCTAAGCTATGAGGATGAAAGGCGTAAGAATGATAGAATGGAATTTGAGGACTCATGGGAAAGGGTGGGAGCGGGGTGAGTGATAAAAGACTATGTACAAATTAGGTTCAGTGCATGTTGCTTGGGTGATGGATGCATTAAATTCTCAAAAATCATCACTAAAGAAATTACTCCTGTAACTAAACACCATTTGTTCCCTCAAAACCTATAGAAGTTAAACGTTAACTAAATAAATAAAATATTTCATTAACCCATAGTCTTCCTAATTAGTTTTCTTCTGTCTTAAAATTTTTATCACAATAAAGTTTCATTTGGCTGGAATGCTTCCTTAAAGATTTTTAAAAATATGATTTTTAACAATATTATTGCCTAGCGTTACTGAGCCTTTTATTGCAAAAGTCCCACATGGTCTTTCAGTGCAGAAAATAACTCTCTGCTCAAACCTTCTTTCTTTCTTAAGTCTCATGTATCTATTGTCTGTGTCTTATCTTTCATCTCATAATTTGCAATTCAATACTCTTTTACTCCACACTCAAGTATAATTTCTGAAGTTGGATTTAAGATCAGTAATTCTGATTGAAGCCATACCCATTCCATTATTTCCTCATCCTTCTCAGGGATTTATTTTTGTGTTTTCAATTCTGCAAAGTCCTTTATTTCTATTTCTTGGTTTTCTTTTGTGAGTCAACCTGGATTCAATCAATAAAATTTTTAATGCCATTATCTTTCAATTACCACTGAGATTTAACAATAGACATTTCAAGTTATCTTCTCCCTCCTCCATTACAATGTCAGTGGGAGATACTTGATCTATCTGTGCCAATCAATCCCCTCTTGCAATTTCTGACTTCTGTTACATATCCAGTGAGTCTTCATTGTATGATCATAGTAATAAATATAGGCAAGCAATTTCCAGCAGAAAGATTGTACAGCCTATAATCCCAGCACTCTGGGAGACTGAGGGACGGATCACCTAAGGTCAGGAGTTTGAGACCAGCCTGGTCAACATGGAGAAACCTCATTTCTACTAAAAATACAAAAATTAGCTGGGCATGGTGGAGGGCACCTGTAATCACAGCTACTGAGGAGGCTGAGGCAAGAGAATCACTTGAACTCCAGAGGCTTGTTCCAAAAAAAAAAAAGAAAAGAAAAAAATAAAAGATTGTATAGCCCATTTGGTAAGTCTGCCTGGGTTTAAATTCCAGCTCTTTACTCCCTACCTGGATAGTGTACTTCTGTTTCCTTAGCCATAAAATCAAGATAATAACAGTAAAGTCATGGAGTCACTGTGATAATTAACTATATGGAACACTTAGCCAATGCTCGATACATAGTGCCGAAATAGTGATAACTCTAATAATGGCCCACAATGCTGTTAGCAGTCGAGCATCTTTAATTCCCTGTGTAGTATAGATCTGCTGTAGGGTTTTCTGACCATTGGTCACTATCAGGTAGCTCACAAAAAAGGACAATTTTCTCTCCAAGGATATCGGAGATGAATAGATTGGAAGGCTGGATTCCCTACACTGAAGTAGATGGTTGCCGAGGAAGTGGCCTGGGAGAGCTTCCAGATCCAATATAGGGGGTGAAATCAGCTCAGCAGTTTGAGTCCCGCAACTGAGGAGAGTCCAGTCATTTGCCAGTTGTTCCCAGGGCATGCAGGATATGGGGGCTAGGTATTCTACTAACTGCCCTGATTTGGATCCGTTCAGCTCAGTAGGCTGTCTCTCCTTGAGCAAGACTGACTGCTAAATGTTACTGGTCCTAGCCGTTGGCTCAAAAAATAGTAACTTGTGTATAGGTATCTTACTCAGTGTACATGATGATGAAGGAGTCTGTTTTCCTCCTCTGATGTCCTGAGCAGGGATGGGGCAGCAGGCAAGGGACCACTGTGGTCTACCTAGATCACCTCCACTGACTCAATAAAAATGCCAAACTAAAAGCAATTAGCTAAAACCCCACACTGGGTTCCAGTTGTAAAACTAACTTTTCCTTTTCTGTGTGAACTTAGTAACCTCAGCAGACAACTGGGACAGAAAAAAATATGTTGAAGCACATGCTTAGCTTATTACTTTCCATAGGAAGTGTTTTAATAAGGAAAGCTATGTGAGCAGAACTGTGGGTTTTAGAAAAATGACTCTGGCAGCTTTGTGGAAATTAGACTGGTTTGCTTTCTCCATTCTTCACCAGTCACAATCCAATTTCTACATAGCTTCCAGGACTACTTTTCTGAAACCACAAATCTGTTCATATAATTTCCCTTTTTAAAATACTTCTGATGGAAGAAAAATAAAAATACTGACCGTGAAAATAATCCTGAAGCTAGCTGGTGATGTTCTAATCTATAGTAGTGGTGGTTGGCATGGTGAGAAACCAAAAATGTTGAGAAATACTTGGCCTGAGAAATAACAGAACTTGGTGAGGAGTTCATTTTTAAAAGTATGAGTCATTGATATACATAATTAAAGTTATTAAACACCTACTATTTAGAATTTGGTCTTAAAGACAGGTCATCAGATTAGCTGCCTTCAAGAAACTCAAGCTATAATGGAAGAGACATGGAATCAAATAATTACAGTACTAAGTGGTGAGCTCAATATGGGGATGCACACGTATTATTATGGAAGCACAGCATTGAGTAATAATTAAATCTCCGTCAAGGATCCCAGAGGAAGCTTAATAAAAAAAATCATTTTGGGAATGTGCTTGAAGATTAGGTAGGAATAATCTGAAACAGGTGAAGAGAAAAATGGCATTCCCTTCAATAAGTAGAGAATGTGCCCATGGAAGAAAGGACATAGAGTATTCAGCGAGTTGTTTACATGAATGGAGTACAAAGGTACACATTAGGAAATGTTGGAAGGTCTGCTGGTAAAAGCAGCAAACAACATGTTATGAAAATTATTTGACTTGAACCTTATAGACGAAAGAGAAATAATTGAAAGTGTTTACATATGGAACTGACATGTTCTGGTAGCAGAGGGCAATCTGGGTTTGAGAAGGTTAAGAAGAGAAGCATAAAGATCAATTAAGAGACTTTTCTAAAAACTCAGATGTGTAACAACCAGCACCTGAAGCAAAGCAATAGGAAAAGGAGACATTCCGGCAAATGACTGTGATACAAGTTGTAAAATTATTCAAAAAATGTAGACACACAGAATACATACATCTCAGCCTTTGAGGAGCATAGCTAAATTCTGAAAATCCTAGGTCAGGGATTTGCCCCACCAAAAGGCTATGCCAAAATACCCATGAATTTATAATACCAAAAACAATGGATCAAGTTCCTTTGCCTGTGAAATAAGTGAACTTCAGAGCACTTCTAAATGTCCCCCAGTTATTACTGGGAACCTCCAAAGGTACATTTCCTACATGCTAACAAGTCAGTCTGTCAGCCTCACTCATATTCATCTGTTCTTTGATTCTGGTTCTTGTATGTTTTTAGTTGCCTGAAGCAAGACCCCCCTTCTGCCCCCGTTGGTGGTGCCAACAGTGAGAAGGTCAATGTTTACGCCAGAGAGGCTGCCTCTAGACACTCCCCAAACTACCAACTTTGAGTGCCAAGAGGTATATGATTTTGCAAAGGTGCCAAGAACAGCCTCTTCTCTAACTCTGTCCACAATCCGTCATCACTTGGCCCAGAAGTAGCTCCGTTGATGTCCACAATTTGACAAAGTTTCTCATGCAATGTTACTGTTTCCGATGGTCTTTTCTTATGATCTTACCAAGTTTCACATAAAAACTTCTGTTTTTATCCCTCTACCCATACAAGCACAAACTAAGTCTTCTAAAAAATCTGATCAGGGCATCACATTTCTTTTATTGTATTTTCTCCTAATTCCCAAAGCATCTTTATAAGAGTGAATTACTTTACCTGTGATACCACTCTGTCTTTCCAAAACTTGATTTTTTTTAGTTACGTAAAACTAAATAGCTCTATAATGGTGAGAGTTTTGAGAGGTATCAGTAGGGGTAAGTCATTTACAATTAACAAAAAACTCAAATAGCTATAAATGATGAGTTATTTTCTGTCCAAAAACAAGAAGGCTGGAGATTGGTAGTTTAATGCAGGTAGAGTGACTTACTGATCATCTGGAACTCAGGATCTCTCCATGAATGTGTAGACCTTTGTCCTTATGCTTGTCACCTGGTGATTGCATGAGGAACGCTGCACTTACTGTCATTGCTTTTTTTTAAAAACATTTTATTTATTTATTTAGTTTTAAAACAGAGTCTCACACTGTTGCCCAGGCTAGAGTACAGTGGCACAATCTCAGCTCAGTTTTTGGATAACAGGCAATAAAAGGGTAGAAAGGACAAAAAATGCTTTTTCCTTAGAACAGCTATCTTTCTATTTCAGAGAGGGATCTGCCTAGAAGACTTCTGATTAAGACTCATTGACAGTCTTTGAGCCCTTTGGCTACTCCTGAAAAACGGTGTCCAAGAAAAGTGAGTGCTTACCTTTCCAGACTCTAAAAGTGAGAAAGTCAAGAGAAAAAATGGTTGGAAGTGAGTGCTGAGTGAGCCCAACTACTGCATTTCCAATACCATGAAAATTCCTCTGTGGGAGGACTTGAATTTAAAGAAAATACTACTATCTAATGAGACTGGGTTTGCTAGATAGACATACAGAACACACAGTTAAATTTAAATTTCAGATAAACAATTAATAGTTTTTAGGCTGTAAGTATAAACCATGTGATATTTTAGACATAATTATACTAAAATTATTTTTTATCTGCAATTCAAATATGCCTGGGTATTCTATATTTTCTCTGCTAAATCTGGCAAAGGGAGAAGTGAGGTCTTCTCCCTTTGGTTATCAAATTGTCTGACAAATTAGCTAAAATGTATAAGCCCTCGGTTATCAAAGGAATAC
Organism: Trachypithecus francoisi; assembly: GCF_009764315.1. Taxonomy (NCBI): domain Eukaryota; kingdom Metazoa; phylum Chordata; class Mammalia; order Primates; family Cercopithecidae; genus Trachypithecus; species Trachypithecus francoisi. The sequence continues at coordinate 43,889,156 of NW_022681463.1, forward strand.
TGCAATTTAGTTACAGTGCACTAGTTTCAATTTTGTTTCAGTGACACGCAGGTAACCATCTAAAATCCCTTCTGGACCTCTCCCTAAGACAGCCTGACATATTAGAATATACACTCTGATCTTTGTCTTTACTGATATGCCTGGAGGATCTTTCTTTACTTCCCACTCCAGATAACCAGACCCAGTGCCTAACTGTAGCCTCACAGCAAACACACACATACACACAAGCACATGTATCCCTCTCCGTCCTCCCCCTAGGCCTAAGGGTGGCAGGAGATAGCAATAAAACCTGAATTCGCTTAATTGGTAGAAATTAAGTACATCTGCGCTTTCAGTTTAAGCGCATTCTTGAACTAGAAAATCCAGTCATCATTTCTTCAAATGCTTTTTATTTTGAGTCACCCAAGTGTTTCCCCTCAACAAAGGAAAAATTCACACCAAATGTGAATTCAAGTCTCTGACTATTAGAACAATAAAACACTTCTCAAAGCTTTGAGACCACAATTCTTCAGGCTCCTACACTCCTGCACAGGGTGTGGGACACCCTCAGCAGCAGCCTCTACCCAGACGCACTTCCCCCTATGTGTGCAGGGATTGGGTTGTTCAGCCCGGAAATGATGGCTGCGCTGCAGATCTCTACTTCCTGTTCCTTTTCCCTGTTACATATGTAACCTGTTCATGTAGTTCCCTAGGGGGAGAAAGTGCCAATCATTGCATAACAGGAAATCAGTGAGGATCTGAGTCAAAGAGAAACAGGATAGACTGGTGCCTGCAGGATGTGGCCCACTGACAGAATCTAAAAAAGAAGGAGTACGAGGAGCCACAGAGTTCTTAGGCGTTACGGTAAGAAGCACCCACTGCTCTCCTTAACACTTAGTGGGTAGGAGCAGGTTCCCTCAATGAACCATCTATGTGCAGCCTAGCAGCAGGTATTAAATGGTTTACCACAGGGTCATGTGCAGCTACAACCTGGGAGCCACACGACAGAGACATCCCCTAATTTCCTCTACCCTGAACACCTCTGCCCTGCTGGAAGAGCTGGCATTGCCACGGTTGTATCTTAATTACAGCTGATGAGTATGACTCCAAGCCAGGCTGAGTGTCCAGTGTTCAACAATGGTACATGGGGTGGAGAAGGAATTGATGACAGCCAACTATAGGGGATTCGCCTGGAAACTGAGCAGGTCCTCCAATCCTCTCTCCGAGAGGCAATCATATAGAAACAGGACTGGCACTTTAGGACTGAAGGAGCTCTTTCTTGTTCTTGGCCTGTTTACAGATAGATGGGATTGGAGGCCCCAGGAGAGACTAAGCATTGTGAATATTTTGTGCAAATAGGGAACCAAGAAGTTTTAACATGAAAAACAAAAGATGAAGTGAGATTCTTTTTATGCCTAAGGAGTGATGCTGTTCGTACTATTTAGGTATGCGATTATTGTGTGCCTATACTGTGAAGACAAGAACTATGTTTTCATCCGAATATCCCTGGGATATAAATGAGTATCCAGACACTCTGTAGGTGTCTTTTTAAAATAAATGTATCTTTTTTAAATAAATAGCTTAATTTCTGACTAATTCCTTCCTATCCTTCCTGGAAAGAGGAGGAAATGTCATCTTCTCACTGGTGTGGAAGTTTGATTGACAACATTGGGAAATATTTTTACTAGTTACAACTGAGGAATGAAGAAGTAAAACTACATTTATAGAACTTACATGAAAATTTCCAGATGTCCCAGAAATAATTTTAAACACCATAATTTTTGCCACCTGGAGGTTAGGAAATAAATGCTTAATGAGCAAAGAATTTTTAAGATAACATCTTAAAAAAAAAATTCAGCCTGGGCAATATAGTGGGACTTTGTTTCGGGGGGGCGGAGGAGGTTTTTAATTAGCCAGGCATGGTGGCACATGCACCAACTACTCAGGAGGCTGAGGTGGGAGGATCACTTGAACCCAGGAGGTCAAGGCTGCAGTGAGCTGTGATGATTCTACTGCACTCCAGCCTGGGTGACAGAGTGAGACTGTCTCAAAAAATAAATAAAAATTAGAATAAAATTTTTAACAAAATTCATATATATGACACTCCCTATATATCTCAATGATATTTTCCCCGTTACTCTATTTATTTAATTAATTAAATTTTTGTATTTCCACAGGTTATTGGGGAACAGGTGGTGTTTGGTTACATGACTAAGTTCTTCGGTGGTGATTTATGAGATTTTGGTGCACCATCACCTGAGCAGTATACACTGCATCCAATTTGTAGTCTTTATGTATTTCAGTTTTAAAAGTAGGAACTGGTAGGACGCAGTGGCTCATGCCCCTAATCCTAGCACTTTGGGAAGCCAAAGTGGGTGGAACCCTGTCTTTACATGGTGAAACCCTGTCTCTACTAAAAATACAAAAATTAGCTGAGTGTGGTGGCAGGTACCTGTAATCCCAGCTACCTGGGGGACTGAGGCAGAAGAACTTCTTGAACCCAGGAGGCGGAGGTTGCAGTGAGCCAAGATTGCACCATTGCATTCCAGCCTAGGCGACAAGAACAAGATTCTGTCTCAAAAATAAATAAATAAAATAAATACATAAATAAAATTAGGAACCCAAATTTAATTTTTTAATCTGTTCATTGTGCTGTTTTTCTCACAATGTTGTAGAAACATAATAGGCTTCCAAAAATGAGGTCCTGTCTATATTTGTGAGGGTATAAAATTGCTAAAAGTGTTTCAATGGACAGATTGTACATGCAGTTTATGCATATAGGTCAATATTTTTCTGTTGCATAGATCTCTAAAGTTTGTTATATCAAAATGTATAAACATTTAAAAATTTCTATCTGTTGTGCCAATAATGTATGAGAGGGCCTATTTTCCCATGTCCTCACCCAAACTGAGTATCATTTATATTTGTAAATTTTTGCTAGTCTGAGGCTGGGCATGATGGCTTATGCCCATAATCCCAGCAGTCTGGGAGGCCGAGGTGGGTGGATCACATGAGGTCAGGAGTTCAAGACCAGTCTGGCCAACATGGAGAAACCTCATCTCTACTAAAAATAGAAAGATTAGCCTGGCATGGTGGCACATGCCTGTAGTCCCAGCTACTGCAGAGGTTGAGGCAAGAGAATCACTTGAACCCTGGAGGTGGAGATTGTAGTGAGCCAAGATCACACCATTGTACTCCAGAGCAAGACTCTGTCTCCAATATATATATATATATATACACATATATATTGCTAGTCTGATGAATCAAAAACTGTTGTTTTAATATTTTACTTTTGATTTTTCAGACCACTAGTGACATTGAGCATCTTTTCTATATTTATTATGAATTGAAATATTTCCTGTGAATCATCTGTTTTCATCCCTTGCCCATTTTTTCATTAGATTGTCATTTGGGTCCACCTCCAGAAGCCATCTGTTTTATGGCTGTCCACTGTTATTTTTTAAAAAAATAGTTCTGGGAGATGTTGCATTTAAGCTATTTAACATGCATCCATGAATTTTATAGATGTAACGATGCTGACTGTGGCACCCCCTCAATAGTGATGGTGATCAGAATGAGAGAATGCTCTAGTAGTTGGGAATGCTATTGCTCAGGATGAGCACTCTCTCATCCTAGTCGCTATGATTGCCTCTCCCCTCTGCTGCCCACGTTCATAAAAGGGAAGAGGAAATGTAGGTAAAAGAACACCGAATGAGAAGATAAAATTGTAGGCCTTGGATATATGGGTAAGATGGCAGTCCACTGCTGATCCATAGGCCTTGGATATATGGGTAAGATGGCAGTCCATTGCTGATCCATAGCACGACTCAGCCCTCTTTCATATGAACCAAACACTAAATTTAATCATCTGATGCACTTTATGAAAAGTAAACATATTAAAATATTTTATTAGATAAATTGGGAGAAGTTATTTATATTGTACCAACTGTATAAAATTTATGCACAGCAAGTTACACTGATTGAATGTACTAACACTTTATCAGTAAGTGTACACCTATTGTATAAGGAGATATGGAACTAAAACATCAACTTAAAAAAAAGAAAAACCTAGGGTATATTTTTACCACCAAAAAGTTAAATAGGAATGGATATATTTTTTGTTTTCCTTTGAACAATACTTCTAAACATCTTGCTAAATCCTGTATGCCTATTGTGTGTAAATGTCTAGACTCGACAGAAAAAACTTGTTTTGTTGGTTTCTCTAAAATACTCATGCAGACACTCTGTTGAGTTTTGGTGCACTCTAAAGTTTGTCATTTATATTTTTAATGCCACATAGCCTGACCCTGATATTCAGATTCCATAATGATGTCATGATCTTTTGAATGATTCTCAATACTGTATCAATATCACCAGACTCACTCACCACCACTACCCAGTCAAAAGCATGGACTCGCACAATTTAAAGGAAATGTTTCAGTTTGAAAATATACATGTCTCCTATGCATAGGGAGATTTCCAGATGATATGTTTAAATATGACTCACATGGGTCAGTCTCCCACCAACCATGACTGTACCATCAGGCATGTATGGAATTGTCCTGGAACACTGTGTGTGTCAATTAGACAGCCAGGTCCACCAGGTTTCTTTGCTTTCATAGGGAGTCAAAGAGAAAACATTAGGATTGTGATTGCAAAATGAATTTTAATAAAGAAATGGAAAATATCAGGATAATAATAGTAACCAATGATTGACCCTAGAGGGTAGGTATTATTACAGAGATAACAATTGTTAAGATGAAGATGCTTCCAGGAATAATTTGCTAAAAGCCTTAGAATTCAGAGGTTTCAGAGTCAGGATTCAAATCACTGCTTCTCATGAATTGGTATACTCTCTTGGTCTTCAAGAGAGTTTGGGAAGATAAAACATTCATCTCATTCCTGATCCTCACTTGAAATGAACATGTTGCAAATTTTAGGGGAAGGAACCACTAAAATAATCTGTATGCCAAGCTCTAAAAGATCCAGATGTGCTAAAATCTCAAATTACAAAACAGATTAATTAGGGATATATTTTATATGTTAATAACAGTGCCAGGGAACCAGAGAAAACCTGGGGATGAAAGGTTTGAGCAGTGAGTCGGCACACCTGGATCAGTGTCTCCTCTGTGAATCAGGCTTTCTTGGGAAAATAGATTTACAGAGATGAGGTTCTTGTAAGCTCCTCTCTACATCTGCTAATTTCTGTCTTTCAGAAATAATCGTATTCTCCCATCTATGTAAAAAGACCTAATTAGAATGGTGTACTTACTATCATCCAGTCATTTACTCTTTCAATGGATATTTATTGAGCAACTACTGTATGTGAGACACTATTCAAATATACATCAAAGAATTAACAGGATCTTCTCAGGATGTTTATTTATTTTTTCTCCTATCATACTGAAGACTGAATCAATTCACTTCATAATTAATGTAGGAAAATATGGGGAAGAAAAAATATACCTACTCCCATTTTTCTAATTTAGAAAATGTAATAAAAACCAAGATGATCCTTTTTTCTTCCATTCTTACCAACCCACTTACAATATGGAGTTTTGTGACTTTTAGAATGAGAAAGAAACAGATAGGAAATGAGACAGTGAAAACGAGGGGGGGAATCCAAATGAGTCTGTAAACTAGTTTTCACCTGTTTAGATGATTCTGAAGAGATTTTGTTATGAAAACCCAAAATAATGAGTGATCACTATTTTCTTTTCTTCCTCTGTCTTCAAGACCACCAATGTCTTGTCCAGCCCAACAGAGAATGTGATCCAAAATAACAGATGTACCCTGTTGAGTCCAGTGTCTAAAAACACATAGACTACATAGTATTCCGTGGTGTATATGTGCCACATTTTTTTTTTTTTTTAATCCAGGGTGAAGCTGGAAACCGTGATTCTCAGCAAACTAACACAAGAACAGAAAACCAAACACCACATGTTCTCACTCATAAGTGGGAGATGAACAATGAGAACACATGGACACAGGGAGGGGAACATCATACACCAGGGCCTGTCCAGGGGTTGGGGGCTAGGGGAGGGATAACATTAGGAGAAATACCTAATGTAGATGATGGGTTGATGGGTGCAGCAAAACACCACGGCACATGTAGACCTGTATAACAAACCTGCACATTCTGCACATGTACCCCAGAACCTAAGTGTAATTGAAAAAAGTTAATTCCAATGTTAGTTATGCATGATTTCATTCATTTAAAAAAACACAGAGACCTAGGCTGAAATAAGGCGTAAGCAAATTGTCTCCTTTTGTATTTCACATTTTAAAAAATCCTCAGAACAAAGTTGGAAAGAGGCATCTCAGAGTTTTTCAGTGGACTTATCTGTTCATGGTGCTATACTAATTTAAAGCTCAGTAAGGGTGAAGAAATTGGACTGGAAACCTGATTCTGAAACTATCATACATCCAGAAAAGAAATGAAGTAATAAAACCCAGCTGGCCATACACAAATTTTTAAATCTCTACTGACTAAAAGAAAATGGAGAAATATTAGTTGGTAAAAGCAATGTTTTCAGCAGTCCAAAATCTTCTACTCAGGGAACAAAGGAGAAGCAGCCATTTAAAATAGTACTTTGTGTCAGTAAGTTTATTAAATAGGAAGACTGGCAAGCCTGGTTAAAAGTAGACTGTCCATCCAATTAAATTACAGAATATTAAAAAGGTCAAAGCAATATAGAAGTCCTCTAATTCATACAAAACACTAAAATTCTGATTTCTCATACTCCTGACAAAGATTGTAATTGAGATTTGAAAAGGGTAAAATATTTATCTAGTCCTTTGACAAAGATTGAAATGAGAATGTGGCTGGTCACAAATGTAACCTCGCAAATGTAATGTGAAAACTAATTTTTATAAAGGCTGAACCAAAACTACTATATATTTTGTCCTTGCAAGGAGGATCACAAAATGATTATAACAAAATCATTTCTTTTAAAATCTTTTAATATATATTTACATGTTATCTCCTTATGTATAAAATTATATGACTTATCTAAAGTCTCTATGAGCTTCTATGTCACATAAGCATTGTCTTCATTTATTCTATAGATCATTTTGTGGTTTTCTGTTAAGATCTAGTTTACTTCATATATTGTTAAAGATATTCAAGAATAAGAGCCCTGTAGGTACATCAAATCCTTGGAAAAGATACGCGATGTAAATTGCAATGTGTACACAATAATGGTGTGACTTTGTTTGTAATAAACATTTAAAATGACCGACTTTCTCATAAATACACTAAGTAGGATGATCTATGAGATTTCTAATTTATTCTTGTTTAAAATTTAACCATGCTTTTTTAAAGCATATCAATTTTGTTAATACCATGTAATTAAAACATGTCAGTGCACAGCAAGTTTTAGTCTAAATTAATGACTATGAGAATTATTTTAATTAAATAACCAATTATAGAAAAATCGCAAGCATGAGAGCTGACATTTAAATGAATTTCATTTAAATTGCTTCTTAACATTGTCCCATCTAGGACACTAATGCAAAATGAACTATTGTATCAACTTAGATTATCACTATTTTTGTATGCACATAATGTATTCATATTCAATCACTGGAACTGAGTAGGATATTTGGTATTGATCTAAAACTTCTATTAATAAAACACAACAGAATAAGCTAAAGTAAAACAAACCATCTTTCTTTTTTATAATATGGACTTCTAAATGCTATTACAGTTCTCACAGGGAAAATATGTTTATGCATTTGGGAATTATACCTAATTAAATCAGGAGACTTTGAGCTCCACTTTTAACTGGATGTACATACACAGCTTCAGTGCTTTGCACTTAGTGGGTCTCTATGAATGCTGGTTATCAGTGGTAATATGTGTATTTTTCTGTCTTTTTTTTTTTTTTTTTTCCAAGTGTGCTGCTGAGGTATATGGCTTTCCCTTGGGAACTGAAAAATTCAAGATTCTTATCAGATAAGAAGATTACCTGTTCTATGAGAATTCAGCTGGATATATGTTTACATGTTTGTTTTTATACAGCTCAAACACTACAATGTCATTTTCTTTTGAATAAACTTTCGTTACTACTTTTAGAATATTATTTACATTTTTGCTATCCATTTCATAGTCATCCTCCCACAAATATTTTTTTAAAAAGTGAAACAATATAATAACTTTCCCCACTAAAAACCTTTAACTACATAATACTGCTTCTGGGAGAAGGGAAGAATACAAGAACAAAAGGCAATTTATAGAAATTGTGCTGTCTGATTGATTGCAACATGCAAGTGTGGAAGGCACTATAGAAAAAGTTTTGTTTTTATAGGAAATGAGGTTTAACACATTTTGATTCATTGCCAAACCATCGGTAAGATTTTAAAGGAAATGTTTTATCTATGTATACCAATTACTCCTTTGTTTGCTGTCATGTCACCCAGTTTGATACAGAAATTATGATTCTAAATGGACTATTAATGCCTTTTAGTTGATTTTTTTCAAAGATGGGTTTTATACATCCCTTTGGGGAAAAATCTTATTTATTTAGTGTTTGCAACCTATCATAAAAGGAGCATTCTCCATGTTTTACTGGAAAAGAGAAAGCAACCGTATTTAGATTTGACTAGCTAATTGTTCTTCTTCATTGGAATGCATTAGGGCATGCAGTTTAATTATTATGTTCATACTTCCACATTTCACTTTTTTATCAAAAATTATTTAATATCAGAAAAATGATAATGCTTTTCTACATATTTCATCTTGCTATCACTTTAAAAATAAAGAGGAAAGGAAAAGACTACTGCATTTGTTGTTCATTGATTAACCAGTAATGTTATGTATAAATAATGTATCTGACAGTATGGCAGCCCACTTGGGACATTATGCCATTTACTACAAAATAGGATGCAACATACAACTGAGCAGTGAGAACAAATTAAACATCTTTCCTTGGTAACTTTAGCATTTTTATTAGGTGATAAACATCACAGTGAGAGCAAAGCAGATGTAGTTATTTCAGTAATATTAACCTTAATCGAAAGCTAACTTGACATATAGCATAATACTTTTTCTTTATAAATTATTTTCAATAACAATGGAAACAAAATTTTCCAAAATTATGAGATATCTGTAAAAAATTAATGATTATCTTGTGTAGAATTTCATCTATACATAGTGAATTATACTATTAATATTGATGAAAATATTTAGACATAAATCTGGTGTCATATGAGCATGAAAAATGCCCAAGCATTTTCCATGTTGTATTTCTTTTGTCTTAACAAACGTGTCCTACAGTGTTATTTGGCTATGTGTGAATTTTATTTTTTCAAGACTGTGTTAATATAATCCTCAAACTATTTTAGAAGCAACTAAATAGTGAATAAAATGAAGAGTAGAAATGTAATTAGCAATCAACATCCATTTCCCCTTCATTCTTGTTTTAGTCCATCATTTATTCATGGAGACAGAGGTGAAAAACTCAGTCCTTAAAGGAATTAACAATTGTGTGGTTGACAACAGATGTTAAAGTCCATGTAATATACCAGATGTATTGTTGTAACAGATCCATCCTTAGTATATAGCAGTGAACAAAACAGATTCTCCCCCATATCATTTTTATATTCTAACAGAAGGGAATAGTCCATAAACAATAAGCATAAGGAATACATGAGTTATATCGCATGTTATAAGGGGAAAAGTGCAGCGATAAAAAGGAAAATAAAGTAGCTGAAGGTAAAGTGGATGGGGGAAGATGGCTGTGAAAGTGGTTGGTGGAGTAGACTTCATTGAGAAAGGGATACTGGAGGAATGATTGAAGCAGGTGACAAGCTAGCCCTACCTGGGACGGAAGTGAACCAGCCAGAGGGAACAGTAAGTATAATGTTCCTGTTGGGATTCTGCTTGGCATGTCTGAGGAACTCTAAGGAAACTAATGTGGCTAGAACAGACTAAGCAAAGTCAGAGAAGAACTATGAGAGGAGCTGGGATGCCAGATCATAGAGGGCCTGATGGGCTGTTGTAAGGAATCTGGACTTCGTAAGAAATGGGGAGGCGAGGCAGGGTTGTGAACACAAGATTGACATGATCTGACTTACGTTTACAGGATCAGCCTTCCTTCTGTACTGGCAATTCACTGGAGGAGATCAAAGGTGTGTTAGTCTGCTAGAGCTGTCAAAACAGAATACCACAGACTGGGTGTCTTAAAGAACAGACATTTATTTTTTCAAAGTTCTTGAGGCTAGAAGTCCAAGAACAAGATACCAACAGAGTCAGTGTCTGGTGAGGCCTCTCTCCTTTACGGACAGTCACATTCTTTCTGTGTCTTCTCATGGCCTTCTTCATGTGTGTTCACTTCTGGTGTCTCTTCTTCTTCATATAGAGAAACCAGTCCTACCGGATTATGGCCCTTGCCTTATGACCTCGTTTAACTTCAGTCACCTCCTTAAAGGTCCTATCTTGAAGACAGTCACCTTGGGGAGTTAGGGCTTCAACACATGAATTCATTGGGGACACACTTCAGTCTATAACAAAGAATAAAAGAAAGAGACTATTACAGCAAATCAGGTGAGAAATGATGTCCACTCAAATCATGATGGCGATAGTGGAGGTGCTGAAAAGTGATTACATTCTAGAAATATTTTGAAGAGAGACTGAAAAGGATTTCCTGATTTATTGGAAGTAAGGCGTAAGTGAGAAAATTAAGATAAAGATAACTGTAAGGTTTTTGCCATGAACCATTAGAAGAATGGAGTTACCATCCCCTAAGACTGATTAGGTTGCTGAAGGAATAGATTTGGGGCAGGAGGCAATCAAGAGTTCAGAATTGGATGTGTGGTGTGAGAGAAGTCTTTATTATGTGAAGTAGTGGAAATGTGAAGGAGGCAGTTGGACTTATCAGTTTGGAAAGAGTTGGAAAGATGGGTAGAATGAAAACAGAAAAGTGGAAGTCTGTGACATATCGATGTTATTTAAAGCCATGAGACTGGAGATAGCAAGAATGTGCGTAGATGAAAAGGAGATGAGTCCAAATACCTGTCGTCCACAGTTAAGTCTGGGGAAGGAAATGAACCAGGAAAAAGGGTGAGAAGGCAAGAGATCAGAAGAGTGGAATGAAAGCCAGTTGAGTATAAAACGCCAATAGAAGAAAGTAAATCAAGGAAGAGGGATCAATTGTTCCAAAGGCTGCTAACAGTTGAGTGAGATGAGGGGTTGAGGAATGGCCACTGGGTTTAGCAACAAAGACTTTCACCAGATTAGTTTCACTTGGAGTAAGTTTAAGAGCGAATGGAAGGAGAGAGCTCAGACAAAATAAAAACAGACAACATTTTCCAAATAATTTTGCCTAAAAGGGAAGCAGAAAAATGGGCTGTCTGGGGGGTAGGGATGATCAAGTAAAGGGTGTAATTTTAGAATAAGAGAAATTACATCAGGATGTTTATTTACTGATCAGAATAACCCAAGTACAGAATGAAACACTGATGGTAAAGAAGAGAGACAGAGGATAGAGAGTGTTGTTCTAGACAGTGTGAGAAGAGGTGGGACGTAGGCAGAAATGATGGGGCTGTACATGGAAACATAGATAGTTCTGTTTGTGGTATCAAGCGGGAAGGCAGACAACTTGGGTGCAGATGCTAGTGTATGGTTAATGTGGTAAAACCTAAAGAAGTTTTCCTCTTATTGCTTCAATTTTCTCAGCAAAGTAGGAAACAATGGACATAAATTCTAGCTCTAATTAAGGATGGTTTTCAAAGCACTTGACCTCAGGGTTTGGAAAGGTCTACAGCTGTTGGTCAAGTGAACAAAGGATGACAGACTAGTTGGAGGTGTTCACAGGTAGAGGCGAGTGCATCTGGGGAATGATAGTAACTTAGATTTACGTGGCTCTTTACTATTCACAAAATATATTTTATCATGATTCCTCACAACAGACTTTCGAAAAAGGTATTAGTGATCCTATTACACAGAAGAGAAAAGTGAGTCTCTGTGTTAGTCTATTCTCAATAAAGACACACACAAGACTGGGTAATTTACTTAAAAAAGAGGTTTAATTGACTTATAGTTCCACATGGCTGGGGAGGCCTCACAATCATGGCAGAAGGCGAGTGAGAAGCAAAGTCATGTCTTACATGGCAGCAGGTAAGAGAGCTTGTGTAGGGGAACTCCCCTTTATAAAACCATCAGATCTCGTGAGACTTATTCACTATCACTAGAACAGCATGGGAAAGACCTGCCCCCATGATTCAATTACCTCCCACCAGGTCCCTCCCATGACATGTGGGAATTATGGAAGCTACAATTCAAAATGAGATTTTGGTGAGGACACAGCCAAACTATATCAGCCTCAGAAAAGGCCATTTGCCAATAAATAAGCAGCAGGAATCTGAACTTCTAGAAGGAATTCTTCCTTGAAAATATCTTAAATATTAAACTTTTTAAAGATGTTGATCAGATATAACATTGTTTATTAGAGAAGAAAATTCACCATTATGATCAAAACAGAAAATATGTTACACAAATGGGAGGCCACTTTTTCCCTTTTTTATCAAAGGAACACAAATGGGAGGCCACTTTATTCCTTTTTTCATCAAAGGAAAAAGGAAAAAAGGGCCAAGAGAACACATTTTAGAGGGTTCTCCAGGAGATGCAAGCTGAGCTGTTGAATTCAAAACTACTTGGCTCTGAGACCTGAGAAAGAGCTAATGAAGAACCAAGAAAAACTAAAGAAATAAAGGCCAATAAAATACAGCTGTGTTTCTTCTGCCCCTATTGGATTCAGTCATGATGATAAAACAGATTATTTTTGCGTTGTTTTTTTCTTCATGTTTTGGTCATTGTCCCATTGTAGAAGGTCTTATTTTAGGAAGAAAGTTATAGCCACAGCAATCTAGGGTATGAACATTTGATGACATAATCCTCACAAATAGCTTGACAGGAAACAGTTCAGTCAGTTTGATTCAGGACTTGAAGCCATTTTCCCCATTGGCAATAACTGCCCCCCCTTCCTCTCTTCCTTACACTCAGTTGGGATTTTTTTCCATAATTAATCCCCAAATACTGAGCATTCCGATTTGTGTAATGCTCTACAGGTTGTAAAGTGCGTTCACATCCATTATCTCATTTCTTTCTCACCACAGCAGAGCAGGCAACAGTTTGTCCAGACCCCTAACAGTTAGGGTATTTGCGTGAGAGAAGGGACCACACCTGTTATGTTCATCAGTGCACTGCCAGCATGCAGCCTGATGTAGAATGGAAGTTCATCTAATATTGAGTAGGGCTGTAGAAATCAGACAATCATCATTCCCATTTCACAGATAAAACTGAAGCTCCAAATTACAGTTAGATGTCAATTCATAGAGGCAGAGAGTAAAACGGTGGTTACAAGGGTGTGGGGCATGGGGAGCTGTTGGTGAAAGGGTACAAAAATTTCAGTTGTGCAAGATAAATCAGTTCTGGAGATCTAATGTATAGTACAGAAACTATAGGTAACAATATTGTGTTTTATACCTGAAATTTGCAAAAAGGGTAGACCCTAAGTCTTACCACACACACACACACACGTATCCTGTAAGGTGATGGACATGTTTATTAGCTTGATTGTGGTGATCATTTCACAGTGTACACATATATCAAAGCATCAAACTGTATACCTTAAATATGTACAATAAACAATTAAAAAATAAAAGGGAATTGTATTTAGAAATAAGGTTAAGTGACCGTCTATAGTATCATATTATATACTAAATGACTGTACTCCCTATTAAACTTCTTGAAATGTCATTAGATTGACCTTCTACCAGCAAAATAGGAACTTACATATTTATGGAGACAGATTAGATAATGTATTATCTTCACAACCAGATGCATGGGTAGGATGCTTTGAGAAATTGGTCTTGTTATACAATTGACATAACCTAAAGTAATCTTTCAAAACTTTCAGTTTTTAACCTCACAGAATAGACAGATATTTCTTTTTTAGCTTAAAGTACAGCATGATTCTGTACTAACTCTTCTTTGGATTCTTTTTTAAACATATATTTATCATTTATAAGTTATCTAAGGATACAAAATTGACTAGTATCTAAAGGAAAAGAGTTATCAGAAAATTTGCATTATACTTACGCTTGCACTTCTATTCACAAAGGTAAGTCCTTGTTCATGTTTTCTATTGCAATTACAGCTTTTGGAAAATTAAAATCCTGATTGAGACTGATGACCAGCTAAGATATACTAGACCCATGAAATGCAAGTGAAATCACACAAATCTTTATGTAAAACATCCTTTTAAGAAAAGAAGTGTTGACACATAGTGCAATCGTGTTTTTTTATTCTAACAACCAAAATTTGGTATTTTGTCACCATTCTTTCAGCATTCTAGATTGTATTCCATTCATCATCTATTGATAATTGACAACACCTAACAGACTCTATGTGTGGGTGTCATACACATGTCCAATGTGACTTCTCGTGTCATGTTGTAGTTTTGGATCCTACCACTTGATGGCAGATATGGTAAAAGTCAGTTTAAAAAGGGGGAAGGGGAGCCCACATGCACAGAAACCTTGTTGGAAATGCAGAGTTCCCATATCTGTGGATCTCCACATGGTTCTCTTCAGGGATTCAGAATTGAGATGCCACCCAGAACAGTACCGGGCTGATGGGATGAAGGTGCGTGGCAATTGGGAAGCAAGATAATGTCGGGAGGACAGAGAGAGAACAAGAGAGAGAAGGAGGAAGTCATGGGAAGGAATTCACTACAGGTCATGACATGACACTCCTAGTGAAATAATCTCATGATTATTAGGTATCCTTCTTCTTAGTTTTATGATGGAGCATCTGCAATAGACGGGAGAAAGAATCTAGCCTTCAAATATCTATATACACGTGTATCTTGAATTCAGCTACAAGTCATGGTATGACATTAATATTGAAGTAATCAGCATTGGAAATTCTGTTAGTTTTATAAGGGAGCATCTACATAGAGGAGGGAGAACCAATTTAGCCTTCAAATATTCATCTATGCCTCTCTGTCTGTATCTATATAGACACAGGTACAGCTATACTATACGGTACCATACTTTTATCCAAAAAAGAAATACCTACTTTGTGAGGTTAAAATAAAGACAATTTTATTAACTGAAAGTCTTTAAAGATTCCTTAAGTTATAGCAATAGAATAGTAAGTCTGATTTCTCAAAACATCATACCTAAGCATGTGGAAATGGATATTTTGATATACTAATGATCAGGACCAGCTAAATAATTTTTCAGACCTAGCACAAAGTGATAATGTGGGTACCTGGGTCAGAAGGTGGAAAAAAGTGATGTTAAGGATGCTAAAATGTTATGCTGTTTTGTTTATTCCAATCTCTCTCTTGTCTTATCATGATGGTTTTTATTTGCTACTTAATGTCATTCTATATAATGACAAATTAAAATTCCAAATTATTAGCATAAATTCTACCATTCATCTTTGTTTTGTGCAATGACAGTTTTAAATACAAATGTAGAAACATTTGACTTATATTCTGGGTCACCACAATTATGTATTTTGTGTTTTGTAGCTCACTAAGACATACATATTTTATTCTTACCAATATAATGAAGAAGTTCCATAGAACTAACTCAAGTATTTTTTGTTTCACTGTTTTGTTTTGATATGTACATATTTTCTACCTTTAGCTTACTGATGAGTAAGGAAGGATTGAAAGGAAAGGGAACTATGGGTTGCTCTATGCTTCTCTTTCTTTCAAAGTCATCATTTTCAGCATATGTAGTTGACCAATACATAAAAGAAACATGAATAACAAAGAATATAGAGTTCTTAGTCATTTGTGTTTGTTAGAAAGTCATTTGTCCATTCTTTCTACTTTTGAAGCATGTTCAGATTTAAATGGAAAATGTGGTCTCCTAGAAATGTCAGTACTCCCATTTATTCAATTGTACATGTAACACACTTACCTTGGACGTGTTTGAGTCTTGCTCCATGAGAATTTGGCACTGATGGAGTACTGCATGAAAATGTATGAAATATCTAAAAATGGGTTGACAAGGAATGGGACTTCCATATCAAACACATCTGTCCTGTGCTCATTCACATGCTCTACTGTCCTATCTGACTTCTCTTTCTTTTTTTTTTTTTTGTACATTTTTTTTTTTTTATTTTTTTTATTTTTTATTTTTTATTTTTTATTATACTTTAAGTTCTAGGGTACATGTGCATAACGTTTATATCATGTATAACTCCCCAATGCAATCCCTCCCTCCTCCCCCCTCCCCATGATAGGCCCCAGTGTGTGATGTTCCCCTTCCCGAGTCCAAGTGATCTCATTGTTCAGTTCCCACCTATGAGTGAGAACATGCGGTGTTTGGTTTTCTCTTCTTGTGATAGTTTGCTAAGAATGATGGTTTCCAGCTGCATCCATGTCCCTACAAAGGACGCAAACTCATCCTTTTTGATGGCTGCATAGTATTCCATGGTGTATATGTGCCACATTTTCTTAATCCAGTCTGTCACAGATGGACATTTGGGTTGATTCCAAGTCTTTGCTATTGTGAATAGTGCCGCAATAAACATACGTGTGCATGTGTCTTTGTAGTAGAGTAATTTATAATCCTTTGGGTATATACCCAGTAGTGGGATGGCTGGGTCATATGGTACATCTAGTTCTAGATCCTTGAGGAATCGCCATACTGTTTTCCATAATGGTTGAACTAGTTTACAATCCCACCAACAGTGTAAAAGTGTTCCTATTTCTCCACATCCTCTCCAACATCTATTGTTTCCTGACTTCTTAATGATTGCCATTCTAACTGGTGTGAGATGGTATCTCATTGTGGTTTTGATTTGCATTTCTCTGATGGCGAGTGATGACGAGCATTTTTTCATGTGTCTGTTGGCTGTATGGATGTCTTCTTTTGAGAAATGTCTGTTCATATCCTTTCCCCACTTTTTGATGGGGTTGTTTGTTTTTTTCTTGTATATTTGTTTGAGTTCTTTGTAGATTCTGGATATTAGCCCTTTGTCAGATGAGTAGGTTGCAAAAATTTTCTCCCATTCTGTAGGTTGCCTGTTCACTCTGATGGTAGTTTCTTTTGCTGTGCAAAAGCTCTTTAGTTTAATGAGATCCCATTGTCAATTTTGGCTTTTGCTGCCGTTGCTTTTGGTGTTTTAGACATGAAGTCCTTGCCCATGCCTATGTCCTGAATGGTACTACCTAGATTTTCTTCTAGGGTTTTTATGGTATTAGGTCTAACATTTAAGTCTCTAATCCATCTTGAATTAATTTTCGTATAAGGGGTAAGGAAAGGATCCAGTTTCAGCTTTCTACTTGTGGCTAGCCAATTTTCCCAGCACCATTTATTAAATAGGGAATCCTTTCCCCATTTCTTGTTTTTGTCAGGTTTGTCAAAGATCAGATGGCTGTAGATGTGTGGTATTATTTCTGAGGACTCTGTTCTGTTCCACTGGTCTATTCTCTGTTGTGGTACCAGTACCATGCTGTTTTGGTTACTGTAGCCTTGTAGTATAGTTTGAAGTCAGGTAGCGTGACGCCTCCAGCTTTGTCCTTTTGACCTAGGATTGTCTTGGCAATGCGGGCTCTTTTTTGGTTCCATATGAACTTTAAAGCAGTTTTTTCCAATTCTGTGAAGAACTCATTGGTAGCTTGATGGGGATGGCATTGAATCTATAAATAACCTTGGGCAGTATGGCCATTTTCACGATATTGATTCTTCCTATCCATGAGCATGGTATGTTCTTCCATTTGTTTGTGTCCTCTTTGATTTCACTGAGCAGTGGTTTGTAGTTCTCCTTGAAGAGGTCCTTTACATCCCTTGTAAGCTGGATTCCTAGGTATTTTATTCTCTTTGAAGCAATTGTGAATGGAAGTTCATTCCTGACTTGGCTCTCTGCTTGTCTGTTACTGGTGTATAAGAATGCTTGTGATTTTTGCACATTAATTTTGTATCCTGAGACTTTGCTGAAGTTGCTTATCAGCTTAAGGAGATTTTGGGCTGAGACGATGGGTTTTTCTAAATATACAATCATGTCATCTGCAAACAGGGACAATTTGACTTCTTCTTTTCCTAACTGGATACCCTTGATTTCTTTCTCTTGCCTGATTGCCCTAGCCAGAACTTCCAACACTATGTTGAATAGGAGTGGTGAGAGAGGGCATCCCTGTCTTGTGCCAGTTTTCAAAGGGAATTTTTCCAGTTTTTGCCCATTCAGTATGATATTAGCTGTGGGTTTGTCATAAATAGCTCTTATTATTTTGAGGTACGTTCCATCAATACCGAATTTATTGAGCGTTTTTAGCATAAAGGGCTGTTGAATTTTGTCAAAAGCCTTTTCTGCATCTATTGAGATAATCATGTGGTTCTTGTCTTTGGTTCTGTTTATATGCTGGATTACGTTTATTGATTTGCGAATGTTGAACCAGCCTTGCATCCCAGGGATGAAGCCCACTTGATCATGGTGGATAAGCTTTTTGATGTGCTGCTGAATCCGGTTTGCCAGTATTTTATTGAGATTTTTGCATCGATGTTCATCAGGGATATTGGTCTAAAATTCTCTTTTTTTGTTGTGTCTCTGCCAGGCTTTGGTATCAGGATGATGTTGGCCTCATAAAATGAGTTAGGGAGGATTCCCTCTTTTTCTATTGATTGGAATAGTTTCAGAAGGAATGGTACCAGCTCCTCCTTGTACCTCTGGTAGAATTCAGCTGTGAATCCATCTGGTCCTGGACTTTTTTTCGTGGGTAGGCTATTAATTGTTGCCTCAATTTCAGAGCCTGTTATTGGTCTATTCAGGGATTCAACTTCTTCCTGGTTCAGTCTTGGGAGAGTGTAAGTGTCCAGGAATTATCCATTTCTTCTAGATTTTCTAGTCGATTTGCGTAGAGGCATTTATAGTATTCTCTGATGGTTGTTTGTATTTCTGTGGGGTCGGTGGTGATATCCCCTTTATCATTTTTTATTGCGTCTATTTGATTCCTCTCTCTTTTCTTCTTTATTAGTCTTGCTAGCGGTCTGTCAATTTTGTTGATCTTTTCAAAAAACCAACTCCTGGATTCATTGATTTTTTGGAGGGTTTTTTGTGACTCTATCTCCTTCAGTTCTGCTCTGATCTTAGTTATTTCTTGCCTTCTGCTAGCTTTTGAATGTGTTTGCTCTTGCCTCTCTAGTTCTTTTAATTGTGATGTTAAAGTGTCAATTTTAGATCTTTCCTGCTTTCTCTTGTGGGCATTTAGTGCTATAAATTTCCCTCTACACACTGCTTTAAATGTGTCCCAGAGATTCTGGTATGTTGTATCTTTGTTCTCATTGGTTTCAAAGAACATCTTTATTTCTGCTTTCATTTCGTTATGTACCCAGTAGTCATTCAGGAGCAGGTTATTCAGTTTCCATGTAGTTGAGCGTTTTGATTGAGTTTCTTAGTCCTGAGTTCTAGTTTGATTGCACTGTGGTCTGAGAGACAGTTTGTTATAATTTCTGTTCTTGTACATTTGCTGAGGAGTGCTTTACTTCCAATTATGTGGTCAATTTTGGAATAAGTGCGATGTGGTGCTGAGAAGAATGTATATTCTGTTGATTTGGGGTGGAGAGTTCTATAGATGTCTATTAGGTCCGCTTGGTGCAGAGATGAGTTCAATTCCTGGATATCCTTGTTAACTTTCTGTCTCGTTGATCTGTCTAATGTTGACAGTGGAGTGTTGAAGTCTCCCATTATTATTGTATGGGAGTCTAAGTCTCTTTGTAGGTCTCTAAGGACTTGCTTTATGAATCTGGGTGCTCCTGTATTGGGTGCATATATATTTAGGAGAGTTAGCTCTTCCTGTTGAATTGATCCCTTTACCATTATGTAATGGCCTTCTTTGTCTCTTTTGATCTTTGATGGTTTAAAGTCTGTTTTATCAGAGACTAGGATTGCAACCCCTGCTTTTTTTTGTTCTCCATTTGCTTGGTAGATCTTTCTCCATCCCTTTATTTTGAGCCTATGTATGTCTCTGCATGTGAGATGGGTCTCCTGAATACAGCAGACTGATGGGTCTTGACTCTTTATCCAGTTTGCCAGTCTGTGTCTTTTAATTGGAGCATTTAGTCCATTTACATTTAAGGTTAATATTGTTATGTGTGAACTTGATCCTGTCATTATGATATTAACTGGTTATTTTGCTCATTAGTTGATGCAGTTTCTTCCTAGCCTCGATGGTCTTTACATTTTGGCATGTTTTTGCAATGGCTGGTACCGTTTGTTCCTTTCCATGTTTAGGGCTTCCTTCAGGGTCTCTTGTAAGGCAGGCCTGGTGGTGACAAAATCTCTAAGCATTTGCTTATCTGTAAAGGATTTTATTTCTCCTTCACTGATGAAACTTAGTTTGGCTGGATATGAAATTCTGGGTTGAAAATTCTTTTCTTTAAGAACGTTGGATATTGGCCCCCACTCTCTTCTGGCTTGTAGAGTTTCTGCCGAGAGGTCTGCTGTTAGTCTGATGGGCTTCCCTTTGTGGGTAACCCGACCTTTCTCTCTGGCTGCCCTTAAGATTTTTTCCTTCATTTCAACTTTGGTGAATCTGGCAATTATGTGTCTTGGAGTTGCTCTTCTGGAGGAGTATCTTTGTGGCGTTCTCTGTATTTCCTGAATTTGAATGTTGGCCTGCCCTACTAGGTTGGGGAAGTTCTCCTGGATGATATCCTGAAGAGTGTTTTCCAACTTGGTTCCATTTTCCCCCTCACTTTCAGGCACCCCAATCAGACGTAGATTTGGTCTTTTTACATAATCCCATACTTCTTGCAGGCTTTGTTCATTTCTTTTTCTTCTTTTTTCTTTTGGTTTCTCTTCTCGCTTCATTTCATTCATTTGATCCTCAATCGCTGATACTCTTTCTTCCAGTTGATCGAGTCGGTTACTGAAGCTTGTGCATTTGTCACGTATTTCTCGTGTCATGGTTTTCATCTCTGTCATTTCGTTTATGATCTTCTCTGCATTAATTAGTCTAGCTGTCAATTCTTCCACTTTTTTTCAAGATTTTTAGTTTCTTTGCGCTGGGTACGTAATTCCTCCTTTAGCTCTGAGAAGTTTGATGGACTGAAGCCTTCTTCTCTCATCTCGTCAAAGTCATTCTCTGACCAGCTTTGATCCGTTGCTGGCGATGGGCTGCGCTCCTTTGCAGGGGGAGATGCGCTCTTATTTTTTGAATTTCCAGCTTTTCTGCCCTGCTTTTTCCCCATCTTTGTGGTTTTATCTGTCTCTGGTCTTTGATGATGGTGACGTACTGATGGGGTTTTGGTATAGGTGTCCTTCCTGTTTGATAGTTTTCCGTCTGACAGTCAGAAGGACTGTCTGTTGGTCTGTTGGAGATTGCTTGAGGTCCACTCCAGACCCTGTTTGCCTGGGTATCAGCAGCAGAGGTTGCCAAGATAGAATATTGCTGACAGCGAGTGTACCTGTCTGATTCTTCCTTTGAAGTTTCCTCTCAGGGATGACTCCACCCTGTGAGGTGTGGGGTGTCAGACTGCCCCTAGTGGGGGATGTCTCCCAGCTAGGCTACTCAGGGGTCAGGGACCCACCTGAGCAGGCAGTCTGTCCGTTCTCGGATCTCAACCTCCGCGTTGGGAGATCCACGGCTCTCCCCAAAGCTGTCAGACAGAGTCGTTCGCCTCTGCACCGCCCCCGCTGCTTTCCCTATTGGACCTCAGCTGTGGGCTGTCCCCAGAGGTGGAGTCTACAGAGACAGGCAGGTTTCCTTGAGCTGCTGTGAGCTCCACCCAGTTCGAGCTTCCCAGCGGCTTTGTTTACCTACTTAAGCCTCAGCAATGGCGGGCGCCCCTCCCCCAGCCTCGCTGCTGCCTTGCGGATAGATCGCCGCAGACGGCTGTGTTAGCAGTGAGGGAGGCTCCGTGGGCGTGGGACCCTCCCGGCCAGGTGTGGGATATATTCTCCTGGTGTGCCTGTTTCCTTAAAGCGCAGTATTGGGGTGGGAGTTACGCGATTTTCCAGGTGTTATGTGTCTCAGTTCCCCTGGCTAGGAAAACGGATTTCCTTCCCCCTTGCGCTTCCAGGTGAGGCGATGCCTCGCCCTGCTTCAGCTCACGCTGGTCAGGCTGCAGCAGCTGACCAGCACCGATTGTCCGGCACTCCCTAGAGAGATGACCCCAGTACCTCAGTTGAAAATGCAGAAATCACCGGTCTTCTGTGTTACTCGCGCTGGGAGTTGGAGACTGGAGCTGTTCCTATTCGGCCATCTTGCTCCGCCCCCTCCCTGACTTCTCTTTCAAAACACAAGTTTGAAGAGAAAATTATTAAAACTCACAAGACATTAATGCAGAGCATTAAACCAAGCATGGGGTCCTTCTGAACACAGGGCACTGTGCAACTGTATAGATTTTACATCTTGGAAGCTGGCCTTGACAATGTTACTCATTTTTTTTTTGAAATATGAAAAAATAATCACACAGTGGCTGCCATCGATAAATGTTTTGAATGATTTTTTAATTGTCTATTTCACAAAATTCTCCTTCAATGTTGTTCAAAGCCAAGAATAGGAATTTACCTGTCTTTGAAAGACTTCACCTTAACATTCATTAAAGTCATTTCTATGCATGTAACAAATACTCGCATTTACCCCATAAATATGTAAAATAATTTATATCAATTTTTTGAAAGGCTATTTTATTTCTGGAAGCGCATGCAGATTCATTGTTTCCAATTGTCCGTTTGCTTGCCTCCCTGGAGGGTTTTGCACCTGGGGACAGTGCACCTTAGTAAGAAACAAGACCAGTGAGAGTATGCCTGCTTTTGTGAAGCTAGCTAAAAGGCACGATGAAAGGGGAGATGGAAACAAGAAACTTGCCCTTCTTTATGGGCTTATTTGCAGGCAAATCAATTGGAGAAAAAATTATATATGGAAGTTGATGATCTGGAAATTGACTCCTTAAAGCTATGTGCACCTGGGTACCCTTTAGAAAGTCTTCACATGATTCCAGTATAATGTAGTTCCTCAGTTAGAAGGTTGGTTAGGGAAGTAAAAACAAATCCATAATTTACATATATATAAAATCAATAAAAATCTTAACAAAATTTAAGTTGTACAAAGAAACTTCTGATTTTATCCCCAAAACTTGAGTACAATACGTCCTTGTTAGAGGAATTGGAAGAATTACATTTGGCCATTTAGGTGAGGAATGGCACAGTTTCTGGGGTTTCATTGCTCATAACTCCAGAGAATGTGGCTGAGGAAGTTAATTCTATTGAATTCTCAGAAATGAAATCTCTAGTGTTCTTGGCATAATAATACATGTGTTTCCTTTGTCTTTTAGACTTAGGTGTTTTTTTTTGTTTTTGTTTTTTTTTTTAATTGAGCACATTGTTTACATAGGACACCTAATGTGAAAATCCAAGTTTAAAAAGTTTCTTGGTAAAGTCCTGTCTTTAGAATTTTTTAAGACACATACTCACTGATGAGTTCTCATCCTTAACACTTTATCTACTTATTTTTACTCTGTGGGTAATATCTTATGTAGATGAGCCTAATGTATATATAATCTTGCCTATATTTTAAAGGACTATCATATACTATTCTTCTGAAACTAAAAAAGGCTTGCATGACATTTATTTAAATTTTGTTCTAGTATTCTCTCTGATAAGTTACAATTTTGTTTTCGAGATAATATTCTGCACAAGAATAAATGAACTTCAGGTTCTGTAATCCACAATTTATCACAGAGCCCTTTTTTATGCAGCACAGAAAGACTGAGCACCTAATATGTGTCAGAGGCACTGTATGCTATGAGTGCACACAGTGGTAACATAGAGTGGTAATAACACAGAGAGTTTTTGTAGCCTTGGCTGTAGACATCTGGGATGACCTAGGAATGTTTGCAGCTTTTATGGACCTTTCCTTAGCCTTTAAGTCAGTGAACTCACTAAGCTGCAGAAGCTCATAGTATAGAAACTGTTTATTGTTGTTCATACAACATTTCATCCTAATACCATTCAAGTGACAATGTTTATAGGTATAGTCTCTTGAAAGATAAGAAAAATGATTTTGGCTTATAATACCAGCAATTTGGGAGGCCCAGGTGGATGGATCACTTGTGGTCAGGAGTTTAAAGACCAACCTGGCCAACATGGTGAAACCCCGTCTCTACTAAAAATACAAACATTAGCTGGGCATGGTGGCGCATGCCTGTAATTCCAGCTATTTGGGTGACTGAGGAGGCATGAGAATTGCTTGAATGTAGGAGGCGGAGGTTGCAGTGAGCCAAGATTATGCCATTGCACTCCAGCCTAGGTGACAGAGCAAGACTCTGTCTCAAAAAAAAAAAAAAAGAAAAATAAAAAAGAAAAATGATTTCGAATGAAATAAATACGACAATGTCTTTTAGATCCCATTCTTTTAAAAAAAATAGATTTAAGGGTACAAGTGCAATTATATTACATGGATATAGTGCATAGTAGTGAACTCTGGCCTTTTCATGTACCCATCATTTGAATAGCGTATATGGTACCCAATAGGTAGTATTTCATCCCTTAACTGCCTCTCAGTCTCCTACCTCCAGGAGTCTCCAATGTCTATTATTTCACTCTGTATGTCTCTGTGTACCTGTTGTTTAGCTCCCACTTATAAGTAGAAGATGTGGTTTTTGACTTTCTGTTTCTGAGTCATTTTATTTAGGATAATGGCATGCAGTCCCATCATGTTGCTGCAAAAGTTCATTTTATTCTTTCTTATAGCTGAGTAGTATTCCATTATATATATTTTAAGTTTTATATATATATATATATACACACACACACACACACATACATATGATGGACACTTATGTTGATTCTGTGACTTTGCTGTTGTGAATAATGCTGTGATAAACATACAAACCTGCTGTCTTTTTGATATCTGCATTTTGTGGTACATACCTTGTAGTGGGATTGCTGGATGGATTGGTAGTTCTAATTTTAGTTCTTTAAGGAATCTCCATACTGTTTTCCATAGAGGTTGTATTAATTTACATTTCCACTAACGTTGTATAATCGTTCCCTTTTCTGCACATTTTTGCCAACATCTGTTCTTTATATTTTAATCATTTGAAGCTGGGTTTTTGGATGAGATATCTACATACCACCCTAATATTGAAAATAGGAGAAAAAAGTATTTTTTTCTTTGTTGATGAAATGGCTTGATTGTCATGTACTAGAAATGACCTCAACATATAATTGATCCTGTCTTTTAATTATTGTCAGAAATAGTGGCATAAGATCAACTATTCAAAACTCAAATCATAAGTTTGGGCAGATGTCCTCTAGCTGTAATTGGCTTCTATCCAATACTTCCACGTAACAGGTCAAATCATTCAATCATCTATGAATACATTTGGCCAATTAATCTATATTGAAGAGTCACCACGAGTTACATTGCTTAAGATGAGATATGTTTTATAGATATTTTTGTGAGATATTTTATGTCTATGGTGTGGAGTAGAATGGGCATTGGTAACCACTACCTTGAAATTAATCTGGGCTATATGTCTAATTTTTGAAGCAGAGACAGAGTTATTTTTTGAGAAAAATCTCAACCCTTCTCTCAGTCATTGCTTTGGCCCACTTCCAAGCAAAGGTGACGTGGCCAGTTTTCAAAAATGTATTTTATGCCTATCCTGTGTTCATCAAGTGTCAGGCATATAACTCCACTTTAAAATTGCAATGTTGAATTTTACTCTTTTTGTCAAACAATTTTAACCTTGAACTCTCTGGTGTCTAATCTTCCCAAGGATTCATTTCAAGAAACAATATTTATGAAAGAGATATGATCCACACATGATTCTAGGTATTCTTCATTTCATTCTGGGGTCAGACCAGCTGCATATTTATAACATATTGTTTTGTGATAACAAAGATTGCTTTTACCACATTTTTTTTCAGGAGAATGGCATTGACATCATTAGGGGACATAATAAAAAACATAATAAGAAACAGCAATCATTAGCAGGGCTATCCCTAGGGATAATTGAGGGCATTTTCACTTTTATCACATATAAAGGAGATCACATAACACTGTTTTCCTTACAAAAATTGTCTCTACCTTACAGGAACTGTGATCCAATTTCTTTTTTTGGGAAACAGCTTACAACTCTTAACTAGAATTTTTGGTATACATGCTTGTATACTAACCTTACTTCTGGCTTTAATTTTTCTTTTTTTTCTTTCTTTCTTTTTTTTTTTTTTTTTTTTTTTTGAGACAGAGTTTTGCTCTTGTTGCCCAGGCTGGAGTGCAATGGCGTGATCTCGGCTCACCGCAACTTCTGCCTCCTAGGTTCAAGTGATTCTCCTGCCTCAGCCTCCCAAGTAGTTGGGATTACAGGCATGCGCCACCATGCCCAGCTAATTTTGCATTTTTAGTAGAGATGGGGTTTCTCCATGTTGGTCAGGCTGGTCTCAAACTCCTGACCTCAGATGATCCCCCAACCTCGGCCTCCCAAAATGCTGGGATTACAGGTGTGAGCCACCATGCCCGGCCTCATTTACTTTTTTATTCAATTTCCTCATCTCTTTTTTTATCCTATTCCATGCCATGTGTTATAGTAATGTGATAATATATTAGTAATATAAATTTTAAATAAAATATTTTCATAACTATATATGAAATAAACAGAAACGTTCAGGATTTCAGAAATAGAGCCATTTCTCCTGTCGTTAGACTGTGAAAGGTGATTATAGAATTTGGTTAGTAGCAAAGAGTGGAGCTGAAGTTCTTTAGAGGGTCAAGTGACACAAGCTACTGCATTAGTTTTATTATATGGGAATCTAGAAGCTGCTTAAGATGATAACAGCAGATAGAGTAGAAAGGAGCACACTCGGTTAACTGTCTCAGTGTTTGAAGATCATGATTGGGTGCCTGGAAGCCCATATGAGAAAAATGAGAGAGTTGTAACACTCACAGTTAATGGCCTGGGCAAATTTGATGTAAAAAGGCAAAACTATTTTGAGAAAAGATTTTTAGAACATAGCGGATTTCCATAGGAAACAGTGAAAGATTGGTGTAGGTATGGGTGAGGAAGAGCATGTCAGAGTGAGAAAGGGAGTCGGAAAGGTTAGTGCTTGTGTGTGGCAGAGGCATCCCACATTTATGCACACTTTAGTTGATAAAGAGAGAAGGTCTGGTTAGAACTAACTGGTCTCAGTTCAAATGATATCAGGACCTGGTTCCTGTAGCCATCACCTTGAGTCTTGACTGGCTGCAAAGACATTGAAATAGGCATATCCAACATTTCATTTCCTACTTAATATGTGCTTGCAGGTATGCAGGTATATGGACATATCTGTTACCTTCATCAATTCTCTTAAACTTCTCATTGTCTCCCAGAAATTTACACATCTAGAATCCAAAACAAGAAAGAAGAATTCAAATTGTGCTGATTGAAAAATTTACAAACGCAAAATAATGATGATATCCCTTGTATATGCATCTATCCAGTACCTTTTACTCAGCTAGACCCCACCTGTAGATAGGACCAGTAAGAGAAATCTCTGTGCATCATCCCAGCTTGGTTTCAGCCCAAGTTCTATGTCTTCTTGCCCTGTTCTTGCCCCATTCCTTACCTCTAACTCCACTCCTGAGTTTGTCTAGCTCCTGACCTTTTAGATTTCATCTTCTACTCCAGACCCTAAATTTATTCCTTAGAGCTGATGACAGATTTATTGTCCTAGTATGGTCTTTTTTGCTTCCATCTCAAATACAATTTTATGCTGATCTTTGTCTATATTCACTTCTGGACATACATACACCAGGTAGCTACCCTCCCGATCAAAACTGCTACTGGACACTCACCTAGCCACAGTGGTCAGAGTTAAACACTTCACCATGTTATGGGCCTAATAAACAAATCCCCTCTGTCCCTAATCTCATTCTTCATTTTCAACATCATATTCACTCAACCCTCTGCTCTTGTCTAAGTGATCTGATAATGCAATCTATCCAAATGTGGCACTAGTTCACGTGCTAATGTCTCCTAAGGGTTAAATATATTTTAAAATTTGATCTTCTCTGGATTTTGTCATAAAAGTGTTCAAATTTCGATTAAGTGACAGTAGGAAAAGTAATTTGGTGGTAAACAGGGCCTTTGGGGCTATTAAACCTTTCAGGATAGAGAGCCACCCACTCCACATTCACAGTGAGTCCTTTGTTTCACCTGTTTTTGCCCCCTTCATATTAGAGTTCTGAGGTAACCACAGGCAGGGAAGCAGAAGGGTGTTTTGAAATAATAAAATAAGATATATGACTAGAAATGAACACTATTATTTGCTTGGTGGTATATTCTTGTAAACGTTATGTAGCTAAGTCTGAAAGTTGGGGAGTATTTTGAGTAATAACAATTAAATTATTAATATGTCTGGAATATATTATACAATTAACTAATCAATTAGTATTCATATGCAAAAGTTACAGTGAAAAAAAACTGAAAAAGTTTAAATAAACTGCTTACATCACACTGTCTACTACAAAGAATAGCTTTCATTTATTCTGCATTTGTCATTCCAAGACTTTGCTGCATTCACTCATTTCATTGTGACAACATTTCTATGAGGTGCTTACTTAAATATCTCCATTCACCTGTGAGTAAATCGGGGAACAGAGAAGTTAAGTAACTTGCCCAGCACACCCAGGTAATAAATAATAAGGCAGGGCTCAAATTCAGGAAGTCTCGCTCAGAGGTTACATTGTAATCCCTCTAGTAGGCTGCCCAGGTAAGAGACTGTGAGATTGAGATGTCTTCCATCTCCATCCTCCTGCTCTTTCTAGCAAGCAGAAGACCTAATCACAGTACATCTGTTCCTCTTTCTCCCTGGGCGAAGCGCTTTATGAATTGGGAAGGGAAAGGTGTTTTGTTGGTACTCAGACAAAATAAAGACAAAAATGAATAATGACTATTAACAAAACTTAATCCCAGGAAATGCCACTTGCCTGCTGTAAGTGTGTATCACTCCTCAGTATCATTGAAAGATAAACACACAGCCCTCACAGGAAGCTATTTGGTTTGGGTAGCAATGATTTTTGACCCTCAGGAAACTCGCAGTGCGTACAGAAACATAAAGAGTTTCTCACTGTACTTCTTGGTGGTGATAAAATGTTCCATAAATAAACATTTCACTTTGTTTCCTTCTGAGTAAAATTATCTTTGCTGCTTTGATAGATTTTTCTTGTATTTAGGGTAACCTGTCCTAACCTCTGTTGGAACAAAATGAGAAATACTCCCTATATACAAGATAAGACAAATCTAATAGTTGTGTTTGAAAACATCAAATAGTAGTGGGCTCAAGAAGTGTGATATAAAGCTATCAATTAATTTTGTTGTAACTGTATGCACCTGTGAACAACTGCTTAATTAAAGAGGCAAACAGAAATCTCTCACAATAATACCTCACATTACTTGCACTTATGTGACTGTCAATTAGCTAGAGTGGATAAACACAATTGGAAGCATGCCATGTGGACGTCTGGTAAAGAAAAGAAAAAAAAGAGAAAGATATAAGCAGAAGCTATGTGAATAAAGAAAAGAGGACCCACAGACAAATATGGACAACTCTCTGTGGGATAAATATCCATTTCAATAAAGGAAATGAAAGTAGATTCTTTATACTGAAAGAACCAAACTCCCTCAATCACTGGAACAAAGAAAATGAAGCTTTCATACACAAATATACATCAAAAGAAAAAAGAGCCTGAGCATCTGGGCTGCTTGTGAACATGAGCTTAGTGCTGGTGTTTTATTTCTATATAAAAGAAAGCAAGGCGAATCCCTAGCTACTTGTCTCCCAAGATGATAGTATTCTATCTCAAGGTCTCTCCCTACAATTTTACTCCGTCCACAATTCTTTAGTCTTTCAAAAACAACAACAACAACAACAACAACAACAACAACAACTTTGGAAAGGTGCTGAGGGAAAGAAGCTTAAAACTTGTGAGAAGAGAATGTCAAGGTTTCCTCTGGGAAAAAAAGAGATGGATTGTACAAGTTGGAGATTTCTAGTTGTCAGCTTTGGCTCTTCAATGATTTATTTTGCTAATTGAAGGAAAAGGGCTGTGGAGTTATGAGACAGAAAATTGAACAGGCAACATTTGAATTATGATGAAATTATAGCCCACCACTAAAAGCCTCCTTCAACCTTTGCCATTGAAGAGGTAGTGAAATCGTTATTGCTTTAATCCAGGTACTCCTGAGGAAAGTTTCAATAATTTCTCAAGAAACCAGAAAACACATATGCTGTCTTACTAGAGAACAATCACTCCAACCCTCCAAACCCACAAAAGGAGGGAGGCTCCTTGAGGGCTTAAGGTTATGTCTGAACCCTGGTTTTTCCTAGCGCCTAACATAGTGCCTGGCATTCAGTATAAATAAACTTAAATGAAAATTACACTTAAAAAACTTTCCTGTCCCACCCTTACTTTTCTAGTTCTTGAGCCTTTGAGGCAGGAAATAAGCTTTATTTTATGAGTGAAAACATGAAAATTTCACTGGAAGAAAGCCAGACTCACTTAACATAGTTGTTGTCTGCTAAGTCTTTGCTTGTCCTGTACATAAATCTAGAAGAAAAAACATTTGAATGATCGAGTGGCCACACGTGTTGTCTGTGTGTCTGCCCAAAATAGTCATATGACTATACATTTTTTTCTAACTTTAAAACCAGGGTACATTTCTAAGGCCTGTACAAAGAGATCTCTCAAAATAATGCCTAAAATTATTTGCAGTTGTATATCTGTGATAATATGCTCCAGTTCTGGCAGATCACCAATTTTTGTAAATAAAGTTTTGTTGGAACACAGCATGCTAAATCATGTATGCATTGTCTATGGCTGATTTCACACTACAATGGAAGAGTTGATTAGTTGCAACAGAGACAATATGACCTGCAAAGCCTATACTATTTACTATCAGGCCCTTTGCAGAAGCAGCCTGCTGACCCCTGATTTATTGAAAGTGATTAAAATTTTCTTTAATGCTTGCTTCAAAAATGTCAGGCATTGTGGTATATCTCATTACCTCATTTACATGGTTTATTTCATTAAATTGACACAACAGATATATGTGGTTGATTTGATTTTTACCCCCATTTTCACAGTTGAAGTTTAGAAAGGTTAAGTGGTTAAGTAAGTAGCCTGATGTTCAGAGGTCACTCTTAGATACCCTCCTTGAAGCCGTGCTCCTGGGTTGTTCAGTAAAGCTTCTGTTTACTTGCCTTTGTATTCCAATAACAATCTGTAATTACCTGTGAGGACAATTATTGCACTATTGCTATTGTTGATGATGTGTCCTGCTACCTGCCAACTAGACAGGCCTGGGTCATGTTCACTTCAATTCCATGCATGTATTCTCAGTGATTACAACATTGTAGTTGTTTGCTGAATTTTCACTGAATGAATGAGTGAATGCCTGTCTCTGTGTATGCTAGAATATTAGCTCTGGCTGCCACAACTAAACACCATAGACTGGTGTTTATTGCTTGAAGAATAGAAAATTATCTTCTCATAGTTTTAAGGACTAGGAATTCCAAGATCAAGGTTCCAAGAGGCTTTGATTTTTGGTGATGACCTCTTTTCCTAGCTTGTAGATGTCTATCTTCTTGCTGTATCCTCACGTGGAAGGGAGGGAGGGAGGGAGGGAGGGAGAGAGAGAGAGAGAGAGAAAGAAAGAAAGAAATAGAAAACTCAGGTGTCTCTTCCTCTTGTGGGTACTAGTTTTATCAGGTCAGGGCTCCACCCTAATTTACCTTACTTAATTTAACCTTACCTCCTTAAAAGCCCTATCTCCAATACAGTCCCATGGGGGTTTAGGCCTTTAACGTATGAATCTGAGGAGGAGGAAAATTCAATCCATAGCAGCTAGAAAGGGAGATATTAGATATTGGCTGACCCAACCTCCATTTTCAATCTCCTCTGCTTTGCTGTCTCTATTCTGAAGCGTAAAAGTTAAAAATTTTTACTTGTAACTAGAGGTGGCCATGTGACTGAGACCGGCCAAGTTGTGGACATCTGTTACTTCAGCCCATTTCCCTTCTTTTTTATTTTTTGTCAGGACACAGACATGATATCTAAAAGTGCAACTGCCATCTTTGTATCACAAGATACGAAGCCACATGCTAAATATGGGAAAGCTAGTAGGGGCCTGGAACCTCAATGGTAATGATGATCTGAACACCAATCTAGTACTGCCTATTGCCAGATCTCTTGGTGCATGATACAGTACTTGCAGCCAAATGCAGTTTGAATTGATTTAACCTGGCATACAGTAATGACTCTTCCTAGTTATTAGAAGTGCAGGCACCAGTTCTACAACTAACCAGTTCTGTGATACTGAGTATCACCTTTGTATCTAAGGTGCTGAGCTCAATGACTGCTACAGTTTCTTGCAGCTCTAAAATTAAATGATTTTATGGTTCAGGCAGTGAATAATCTGGTAATAAGCCAGGACATTCTCAAATCATACACTAATAATTTGCTTAAATAAGAGAGTTATTGCAAGAGTTCATATAAGATAGATATTATTGTTGACTTTTTGAATATTTTTAGTAAACTTTACCTGTGAAACTTCTTGACCTGCTGTCTTTGCCTTCTCTCAGAGAATTATTTTAAATTTGTACTGATTTATTTTCTTAGAGAGATTTTGCTTGAGCTAGTAAGAATTGACAAAGAATGTTACAGTGTCTCTCGTGTCCTGCTGGTAGGTGATGCTGCTCTCTCAAACGTGTCTCTGTGACTCCGATTGACCCTTAAATATACTGTTAAGCACATATTTTAAACATGACAAGATAATCAATAAATCTCATAAATATTGATGTCTCAGAGAGGAAATGCATCTTCGAGTTGGGATCAGCATATGGAGTGCAGCACCCAGCCAGTCATCCTTCATGAGTCCTATAGAGAGTCATTGTCATATTATTTTTGCTTTCTTACTATGTCATTACAGATTGTGTCAAGGATGCCTGTCAGGCACTTGTACCAACAATGTTTTGAAGCCATGACATCATTTTGACATTAATTTCCATTTTTTTATTCCATAAGAAGCCCCTAATATCTCCTGTTTTATGGCAAGCTTTTTACTGTCTAAGAATTCAGACATCAACTGTGAATATTGCTTCTATGAAAAAAAATGCAGAAAAAGACAGGTTGGTTGTTAATTGATGTGCTGAGGATTAGAGTAATCTTTGTATATCCTGGTAATACGATATACAGTGATTGGACTGATTTTTCCCTCTCCTTTAAGTCCCTGCCTAATGACACCCCCATTTTTCAATTCCTTAATAGCCACAAGCCCGATAGGAGAAAAATCCTTGGCCTTACCAAGTACTTTCATTTGCAGGAATAACTTCAATGTGAGTGAGATAAAACAGTGGAAGGCAGTGATTTTTCAGAGTACTTTATACTGTCACCCACCCCATCCAAGTCTGTCACACTTACAGTAAGTGGTTCCACTAAAAACCTTCAGTTTATTGATGCCTCCTTCATCTTTCATTGCATGTTTGAATCTGGCTCTGTTAGAATGGACTGTGTATGATAGAAAGTGTTCTACACCCTGCAGAGAACTTACGGGAGTGGGAGCTGTACACGTCCTTGGAGACTGGAGATGTTACAGGCTTTTCCTGCTCTTCGAGGAAGCATTTTCCTAACTAAATGGGCTAATTGTGCCCAGATTGGTGACAACATTTAAGAGTCCATAGTTAGAGAAAAAAAGTAGAAGGGTTAGTAGGAAAGTAAAGATGAACTCTTATCCTAACAGGGGTTCTTATGATCTAAGAAATAAGCTTAATACGCATTAACATGCCAAGGATTAGAGCTGAGTTAGGACGTTTATAATATTTTTGTGACAAAATCTAAAAATGTGGGATTTTTTGATGCTTGAGGATAGCATAGTGGTAACATTATGAACTCTGGAGCTAGATTCCCCTAATTCAAAACTAGCTGTGTCACTTACAAACTGTGTGACCTTGGGCAAGTTACTTAACCTGTGTGTGCCTCATAGTCTCCTTCAGAAAATGGGGATGATAATAGTCTCTTACTTCATAAGGTTGTGATGATTGCATTACTATACCTAAAGTGTAAAACAATATCTGGCACAAAGTAATTGTCTATTTAATAAATATTAGTTATGATCAACAATTGATCTTTTCTTATCACTCTATAAGAGCACTTGTTTGTCAGGAATAAATCACAGCGCATCAGACACTCTCAGTGACCTACAAAACTATATCTGGTCAAATCTCATTTCAGTGGACCGAAGACTTTGTGATATGTCCATTTGGCTAGGCTAACCTGTAGTCCTCAGAATTACCTTTCTGGTAATTCACAAGATGTGAAACTACATGCTAAGATGGAAAAGCTAGTAGGGGCCTGGATCCTCAATGGTAATTGATGATCTGAACACCAGTCTAGTACTGCCTGTTGCTAGGTGTGTTTCCTTTCTGGTGTGTTTCCAGGTAGTATGGACTAAGAGAGAGATTCTCTCAAAAGACAGGTTGGTTGTTAGAGTCTCTCAAAAGACAGGTTGGAGGATAGAAGAGAGGTAGAAGCCATTCTATGAGGGGATTTTCCAGGTGTAATTTAAAACCCCTAAACAGTTGCCTTCAATTAATCCAAAGGTTGGGCCTGTCTGAATCTTATCAGTTTATTCTGCCCTTCTCTCATTAGAATTTTAGGTATCCATAATTCATTTTCTGATTTTTATTTTCCTATGTTTATCCCATCTCTCATGGCTTCCTTATTACCAGTCCCCAATATTCAAATAAAGTGAAGTCCTTTGAAAGAGGGCTGGAGCTTTCCTGAATCTAGATTCCAAGCTCCAGGTGATGGTCCCAGAATCCCCTTGCTGGTAAACGTCCTTTCTTGAGTACCTGCCTGAGGACTCCAAGCTTCAGTTTGTGACGTTCTACTCTGCCTGTGATCTTACCTTCCTGCCTGCTTGCCTACAGAATTTAGGGCTTGCTTAGCTCATCTCCACGTTTTTGTAGGACAATTCCTTGTAATAAATTTACCTATTTAATCTATCTCTTGCTAGTTCTGCTTCTCTAGTTGAATCCTGATTGATACCCTACCAAATTTTTGGTCAAGAATACTACATATTTGAGTCAGCTTAAAGTTCAAACCCACTCTGAGATATCTGCTTAATTAACAGCATGGACAACAATTATAAAATCTTATTAAAAGAACTGTATAAAAGAGATAATTCAGCTCAAATACACTGGTGTAAATGATTGATTATTGGAACATTGGGGACCTACTGAGGAAGGCACGAGAGATAAGTGTGAAAAAATAAAAATTTTAAAAACAAATTATGGAATATTGTGTCAAAACTTGTATTGAAAGGAGGGCAGAATGAAGAGATGTAGGTTTGAAAAAGACTCATGTTTAGGCAGAACAGAAGTTCATGCAAAATCAAATAAGGCAAACAAGAAAAAAGATAGTAACAATATTTTTTAAAAAATAAAAAGAGATGAGAAAAATGTGACTAAGAGTATGTATAACATAAAAAGCCCTAGTGAGTTAATGAATTCATACTATACTATACCCCTGTATTAAATGTTGAACAAAAAATGCAATTTATTTAAATAAAGTACATCCAGATAGGCATCTTTTTATTTTTATTTCTTTCTACAAGTCTCTTTAAAACTAAAAAATTAGTCAACTACTACGAGAGTAAAAAATACTGTCTGGAAGCAAGTTGAGCATTTTCAGAAGATGTATTAAATCTCTCACTACAGATTAGAAGAATTTAGCGTATTACAGCCTTAGTTTTATCCCTATGACTTTAGACATGGAAAAACTTCAAAGTAAGTAAAATAAGTAGAAAAAATATGTAGGTGCACCTCTCCCTTCCTGAGTATTCTGTGTGAAATCTGCTTAACAGACATTTCAGGAAGAAGGACAATTATGTAATCTTTAAGTGCAACTTAGACAACCGGAACAACAGTTCATTGCTGAACATATGGGAAAAGAAACGAGAAAGGAGAATTTTGATGGAAAATTCTACGCTGGCATGGTTTGAAAGATAGCAAAGACAAGAGCCTGATTAAACAGTGAAAAGAGGTGAGATAATTACATCTTCTTTTCATTATAACTTCTAATTGTAAAGAAATGTCATAATATTCAGAAAGTTTGGAAAAAATAATCAGCTCTGACCCTAGGATGCCATTTTCTTGCTTTCTATTTGATGGGATTTTTAATATATTATGCTAAATTTGGGGGCAAGGAAATTATATACATTTTCTTCACTTTATATTATTTAGTAACTGAAATAATGAAGATAATAAAACACTTCCCCTTGTACTAAGCCCCTATATCTCTGGCTGGCTGCAGCCTGGCTCTCATGAAAATGGGTGTATCATTAAGGAAGAATTTGGCCCCAACAATATGAGAATACCATGTGGAAGATTTACTGTCAAATGATGGCTATCCATAATTGCTGTCATTAGGGCAACTTTCTTAACATCAATTCACTTAGCTTTATATATCAAAACAAATACAACTTTAACTCATTTACTAAGGCAAGTTTAGACTCTGATGTGTCTGAATTTTTCTCTAATTTGACTTTTATCCTGTAGAGGAAGTGGCATATTTGTATTAAAATACAATCAAATGAAGCATGATAGATTAGAGAGAATAGTGGAGGATTGAGAGCTGTGAGTTCAACTTAGTGCAATGAAAATTTTTCTTGCCTTTTGAAGTGATATACAAGAAAACTGTCAAAAAAGTCATTGCTTAATACTAAAAATCTAAAAATAATCTTAATTGCACAGTTGCTGGGTCAGTCAACAAACTGAATATTCAGACTATGGTTTAGCCTATACTAGGATGTATGTAGAAGACAGAAAATAACAATGGCTTTAATATATAGTTTTCCATACTGCTATTTTTTTTTTTTTTTTTTTTTTTTTTTTTTGAGATGGAGTCTACTCTGTAGCCCAGGCTGGAGTGCAGTGGTGTAATCTCTGCTCACTGCAAGCTCCGCCTTCTGGGTTCACACCATCTTCCTGCCTCAGTCTCCCGAGTAGCTGGGAATACAGGTGCCTGCCACCACACCCAGATAGATTTTTTTTTTTTTTGTATTTTTAGTAGAGATGGGGTTTCAGTGTGTTAACCAGGATGGCCTCGATCTCCTGATCTTATGATCTGCCTGCCTTGACCTCCCAAATATAATTTTTGAAATAATTATTTTTAAAAAAATTATTATTAAAGTTCTGGGATACATGTGCAGAACGTGCAGGTTTGTTACATAGGTATACATGTGCCATTGTAGTTTGCTGCACCCATCAACCTGTTATCTACATTAAGCATTTCTCCTAATGCTATCCTTCCAGTAGTCCCTGACCCCCAACAGGCCCTGGTATGTGATGTTCCCCTCCTTGTGTCTGTGTGTTCTCATTGTTCAACTCCCACTTATGAGTGAGAACATGCGGTGTTTGGTTTTCTGTTCCTGTGTTAGTTTGCTGACAATGATGGTTTCCAGCTTCATCCATGTCCCAGCAGAGGACATGAACTCATCCTTTTTTATGGCTGCATAGTATTCCATGGCATATATGTGCCACATATTCTTAATCCAGTCTATCGTTGATGGGCATTTGAGTTTGTTCCAAGTCTTTGTTACTGTGAATAGTGCTGCAATAAACATACGTGTGCATGTGTCTTTATAGTAAAATGATTTATAATCCTTTGTAATAATCCTTTGTAGATCCAGTAATGGGATTACTGGGTCAAATGGTATTTCTGTTTGTAGATCCTTGAGGAATCACCACACTGTCTTCCACAATGATTGAACTAATTTACACTCTCGCCAACAATGTAAAAGCGTTCCTATTTCTCCACATCTGCTCCAACATCTGTTGTTTCCTGACTTTTTAATGATCGCCATTCTAACTGGCATGAGATGGTATCTCATTGTGGTTTTGATTTGCATCTAATGAGCAGTAATGATGAGCTTTTTTTCATGTTTGTTGGTCATATAAATGTCTTCTTTGGAGAAGTCTCTGTTCACGTCTTTCATCCACTTTTGGATTTTTTATTTTTTTTTGATAAATTTGTTTAAGTTCCTTATAGATTCTGGATATTAGCCCTTTGTCAGATGGATAGATTGCAAAAATTTTCTCCTATTCTTTAGGTTGCCTGTTGACTCTGATGATAGTTTTTTTTTTGCTGTGCAGAAGCTCTTTAGTTTAATTAGATCCCATTTGTCAATGTTGGCTTTTGTTGCTATTGCTTTTGATGTTTTAGTCATGAAATCTTTGCCCATGCCTATGTCCTGAATGGTACTGCCTAGGTTTTCTTCTAGGGTTTTTATGACTTTAGGTCTTATATTTAAGTCTTTAATCCACCTTGAGTTAATTTTCATATAAGGTGTAAGGAAGGGGTCCAGTTTCAGTTTTCTGCATATGGCTAGCCATTTTCCCCAACACCATTTATTAAATAGGAAATCATTTCCCCATTGCTTGTTTTTGTTCTGTTTGTCAAAGATCAGATGGTAGTAGATGTGTGGTGTTATTTCTGAGGCCTCTGTTCTGTTCCATTGGTCTATATTTGTGTTTTGGTAGCAGTACCATGCTGTTTTTGTTACTGTAGCCTTATAGTATAGTTTGAAGTCAGGGAGCATGATGCCTCCAGCTTTGTTCTTTTTGCTTAGGATTGTCTTGGCTATGCAGGATCTTTTTTGGTTCCATATGAAACTTAAAGTAGTTTTTTTCTAATTCTGTGAAGAAAGTCAATGGTAGCTTGATGGGGATAGCATTGAATCTATAAATTACTTTGGGCAGTATGGCCATTTTCATGATACGGATTCTTCCTATCTATGAGCATGAAATGTTTTTTCATGTATTTGTGTCCCCTGTTATTTCCTTGAGCAGTGGTTTGTAGTTCTCCTTGAAGAGGTCCCTCACATCCCTTGTGAGTTGGATTCCTAGGTATTTTATTCTCTTTGTAGCAATTGTGAATGGGAGTTCACTCATAATTTGGCTCTCTGTTTGTCTGTTATTGGTGTATAGGAATGCTTGTGATTTTCGCACATGATTTTGTATCCTGAGACTTTGATGAAGTTGTTTACCAGCTTAAGGAAATTTGGGGCTGAGACAATGGGGTCTTCTAAATGTATAATCATGTCATCTGCAAATAGAGACATTTTGATTTCCTCTCTTTGTATTTGAATACCCTTTATTGCTTTCTCTTACCTGATTGTCCTGGCCAGAACTTCCAATACTATGTTGAATAGGAATCCTTGTCTTGTGCTGGTTTTCAAACAGAATGCTTCCATTTTTTGCCCATTCAGTGTGGTACTGGCTGTGAGTTTGTCATAAATAGCTCTTATTATTTTGATATGTGTTCCATCAATACCTAGTTTATTGAGAGTTTTTAGCATGAAGGGGTATTGCATTTTGTCAAAGGCCTTTTCTGTGTCTATTGAGATAATCATGTGGTTTTTGTCGTTGGTTCTGCTTATGTGATGGATTATGTTTATTGATTTGCATATGTTGAACCAGCCTTGCATTTCAAGTATGAAGCCAACTTGATCATGGTAGATAAGCCTTTTGATGTGCTGCTGGATTTGCTTTGTCAGTATTTTATTGAGGACTTTTGTATCGACGTTCATCAGGGATATTGGCCTGAAATTTTCTTTGTTCATTGTGTCTCTGCCAGGTTTTGGTATCAGGATGATGCTGGCCTCATAAAATGAGTTAGGGAGGAGTCCCTCTTTTTTTATTGTTTGGAATGGTTTCAGAAGGAATGGTACCAGCTCCTCTTTGTACCTCTGGTAGAATTTGACTGTGAATCCATCTGGTTCTGAACTTTTTTTGTTTGGTAGGCTATTAATTACTGCCTCAATTTCAGAACTTGTTATTGGTCTATTCAGGGATTTGACTTCTTCCTGATTTATTTTTTCTAGATTTTCTAGTTTATTTGCACAGAAGTGTTTATATTATTCTCTGATTGTAGTTTGTATTTCTGTGGGATCAGTGGTGATATCCCCTTTATCATTTTTTGTTGTGTCTATTTGATTTTTCTCTTTTCTTTTTTATTAGCCTGGCTAGCAGTCTATCAATTTCATTGATCTGTTCAAAAAACCAGCTCTTGGATTCACTGATTTTTTTAAGGGTTTTTTGTGTCTCTATCTCCTTCATTTCTGCTCTGATCTTAGTTATTTCTTGTCTTCACTAGCTTTTGAATTTGTTTGCTCTTGCTTCTGTAGTTATTTTAATTTTAATGTTAGGGTGTCAATTTTAGATCTTTCCTGCTTTCTCTCGTGGGCATTTAGTAATATAAATTTCCCTGTAAATACTGTTTTAAATGTGTCCCAGAGATTCTGGTACATTATGTCTTTGTTCTCATTGGTTTCAAAGAACATCTTTATTTCTGCCTTCATTTCATTATCTACCCAGTAGTCATTCAGGAGTAGGTTGTTCAGTTATCATGTAGTTGTGCGGTTTTGAGTGAGTTTCTTAATCCTGAGCTCTAATTTGATTGCACTGTGGTCTGAGAGACTGTTATGATTTCCGTTCTTTTGCATTTGCTAAGGAGTGTTTTCCTTCCAATTATGTGGCCAATTTTAGAATAAGTACTGTGAGGTGCTGAGAAGAATGTATATTCTGTTGATTTGGGGTGGAGAGTTCTGTAGATATCTATTAGGTCCTCTTGGTCCAGAGCTGAGTTCAAGTCCTGAATATTCTTATTAATTTTCTGTCTCATTGATCTGTCTAATATTGTCAGTGGGGTGTAAAAGTATCCCGCTATTAATGTGTGGGAGTCTAAGTCTTTTTAGTAGGTATCTAAGAGCTTGCTTTATGAATCTGGGTGCTCCTGTATTGGGTGCATATATATTTAGGATAGTTAGCTCTTCTTGTTGAATTGATACCTTTACCATTATGTAGTGCTCTTTTTTGTCTCTTTTGATCTTTGTTGGTTTAAAGTCTGTTTTATCAGAGAGTAAGATTGCAACCCCTCCCTTTTTTTTTCTTTCTGTTTGCTTGGTAAATTTCTTCCATCCCTTTATTTTGAGCCTATGTGTGTCTTTGCAGGTGAGATGGATCTCCATAAAGCTCATTTACATTTAAGGTTAATATTATTATGTATGAATTTGATCCTGTCATTATGATGCTGGCTGGTTGTTTTGCCCATTAATTGATGCAGTTTCTTCATAGTGTCTACGGTCTTTACAATTTGGTATTTTTTTTGCAGTGGCTGGTACCAGTTGTTCTTTTCCATGTTTAGTGCTTCTTTCAGGAGCTCTTGTAAGGCAGGCTTGGTGGTGACAAAATCTCTCAGCATTTGCTTGTCTGTAAAGGATTTTATTTCTCCTTTGCTTATGAAACTTAGTTTGGCTGGACATGAAATTCTGGGTTGAAAATCCTTTTCTTTAAGAATGTTGAATATTGGCCCCCACTCTCTTCTGGCTTGTAGGGTTTCTGCAGAGAGTACACTGTTAGCCTGATGGGCTTCCCTTTGTGGGTAACCCAAACTTTCTCTGGCTGCCCTTAACATTTTTTCCTTTATTTCAACGTTGGTGAATCTGATGATTATGTGTCTTGGGGTTGCTCTTCTTGAGGAGTATCCTTGTGGTATTCTCTGTATTTCCTGAATTTGAATGTTGGCCTGTCTTGCTAGGTTGAGGAAGTTCTCCCGGATAATATCCTGCAGAGTGTTTTCCAACTTGGTTCCATTCTCCCTGTCACTTTCAGATACACCAATCAAATGTAGGTTTGGTCTTTTCACATTCTCCCATATTTCTTGGAGGCTTTGTTCATTTCTTTTTCTTCTTTTTTCTCTAATCTTGTCTTCACACTTTATTTCATTACATTGATGTTCAATCTCTGATATCCTTCCTTCTGCTTGATTGATTTGGATATTGATACTTGTGTACGCTCCATGACATTCTCGTGTTGTGATTTTCAGCTCCATCAGGTCATTTATATTCTTCTCTATGCTGTTATTCTAGTTAGCAATTTATCTAACCGTTTTTCAAGGTTCTTAGCTTCCTTGCATTGTAGCTCAGGGGAGTTTGTTATTACCCACCTGCTGAAGCCTACTTCTATCAATTCATCAAATTCATTCTCCATCCAGTTTTGTTCTCTTGCTGGAGAAGAGTTTTGATCCTTTGGAGGAGAAGATGCATTCTGGTTTTTGGAATTTTCAGCTTCTATGCACTGCACTGTTTTCTCCCCATCTTCATGGATTTATCTGCCTTTGTCTTTGATGTTGGTGACCTTTGGATGGGGTCTCTGGGTGGACATCCTTTTTGTTAATGTTGATGCTATCCCTTTCTGTTTGTTAGTTTTCCTTCTAACAGTCAGGCCCCTCTGATACGGGTCTGCTGGCATTCACTGGGCTCCACTCTGGACCCTGTTTGTCGCTCTATCACCAGTGGAGGCTGCAGAACAGTAAAGTAAAGATTGCTGCCTGTTCCTTCCTCTGGAAACTTCGTCCCAGAAGGGCACCCAATAGATGCCAGCCAGAGCTTGCCTGTGTGAGGTGTCTCTTGGTCCCTACTGGGAGGTGTCTGCCAGTCCGGATACACAGGGGTCAGAGACCCACTTGAGGAGGCAGTCTGACCCTTAGCAGAGCTCAAACAGTGTCCTGGGAGATCCACTGCTCTCTTCAGAGCTGTCAGGCAGGGACATTTAAGTCTACAGAAGCTGCGCCCACTGTCTGACCATAATGGCCTTGCTGAGCTGTGGAGGGCTCCACCCAGTTTGAACTTCCCAGCAGCTTTGTTTACACTGTGAGGGTAAAACCGCCTACTCAAGTCTCAACAATAGGAGACGCCCCTTCCCCAACTATGCTTGGGCATCCCAGGTCTACTTCAGACTGCTGTGCTGGCAGCGAGAATTTCAAGCGAGTGGATCTTAACTTGCTGGGCTCCATGGGGTTGGGACCCACCAAGCCAGATTACTTGGCTCCCTGGCTTCAGACCCCTTTCCAGGGGAGTGAATGGTTCTGTCTCATGGGCGTTAAATGCCACTGGGGTATGGAAAAAAAAAAAAAAGAAAACTCCTGCAACTAGCTCAGTTTCTGCCCAAACAACTGCCCAGTTTTTTGCTTGAAACCCAGGGCCCTGGTGGCATAGGAACCAGAGGTAATCTCCTGGTCAGCAGGTTGCAAAGATCATGGGAAAAGTACAGTATCTGGGCCAGAGGGTACCATTCGTCATGGCACAGTCCCTCACGGCTTCGCTTGGGTAGGGGAGAGAATTCCCTGATCCCTTGTGCTTCCCAGGTGACACGATGCTCCACCCTGCTTCGGCTCGCCTTCCGTGGGCTGCACCTACTGTCCAACCAGTCCCAATGAGATGAGCTGCGTACCTCAGTTGGAAATGCAGAAATCACCCACCTTCTGCATGGATGTCACTGGGAGTTGCAGACCAGAGCTGCTCCTATCTGGCCATCTTGCCAGCAAATCCCCGCATGTTGTTTAAGTTCCATATGATTTTATAGTTTCCAAATTCCTCTTGTTATTTATTAGTCATTTTATACTATTGTGGTCAGAGAAGATGCTTTATATTATTTCAATTTTCTTTGAATGTTTAAAGACTTTCTTCGTGACCTAACATATGGTATATCCTTGAAAATGATTCATGTGCTGAGAAGAATGTGTATTCTTTGGGCCTTGGATGAAATGTTCTGTAAATATCTATTAGATCCATTTGATCTGTAATGTAGATTAAGTCTGATTTTTTTCGTTGATTTTCTGTCTGGAAGATCTATCTAGTGATGAAAGTGGGGTGTTGAAGTCTCCAGCTATAATTGTACTAGGGTCTGTCTCTCTCTTTAGCTCTAACAATATTTGCTTTATATATCTGGGTGTTCCAATATTGGGTGCATTTAGATTTACAATTGTTACATCCTCTTACTGAATTGGCCTTTTACCATTATATAATTACATTCTTTGTCTATTCTTATAGTTTTTGTCTTGAAATCCATTTTGCCTGATGTAAGTACAGCTACTCCTGCTCCTGTTTTTTTTTTATTTCTATTGGCCTGAACTATGTTTTTCCATCCCTTTATTTGCAAACTATATGCACTTTTGTTTTTTTAGGTGAAGTATG
Source organism: Trachypithecus francoisi (assembly GCF_009764315.1). Classification (NCBI taxonomy): domain Eukaryota; kingdom Metazoa; phylum Chordata; class Mammalia; order Primates; family Cercopithecidae; genus Trachypithecus; species Trachypithecus francoisi. The sequence goes on from NW_022681463.1 coordinate 43,933,181, forward strand.
TTTACTGTAGGTAACATCACTGGGTTTGGGTTTGTCATATATTCAACAAATCTGTGTCTTCTTCTTTTTTTGTTTTTTTGAGATGGAGTCTTGCTCTGTCACCCAGGCTGGAGTGCAGTGGTGCGATCTTGGCCCACTGCAAGCTCCACCTCCCAGGTTCACACCATTCTCCTGCCTCAGCCTCCTGAATAGCTGGGACTACAGGTGTCTGCCAGAATGCCTGGCTAATTTTTTTGTATTTTTAGTAGAGACGGGGTTTCACCATGTTAGCTTAGGATGCTCTCCTTCTCCTGACCTCGTGATCCACCTGCCTCAGCCTCCCAAAATGCTGGGATTACAGGCATGAGCCACCACGCCCAGCCCAATCTATGTCTTTTGATGAGACAGTTCACTCCATTAACCTTCAAAATTATTATTGATGAGTAAGGACATAGTTCTGTTGTTATGTTATTTGTTTTCTGGTCATTTTGTGATTTTTCTCTTCCTTCTTTCCTTCCTTCCTGTCTTCATTTTAATGAATGTGATTTTCTCTGGTGTTTTATGTTTTAATTTCTTGTTTTTATTTTTTGTGTATCCACTGTATGTTCCATGAGGCTTGCAAATATCTTATAACCCATTACTTTAAACTGAGGACAACTTCACACTGATTGAATAAACAAACTAACAAATAAAAACTCAATATTTTAACCTTTGATTTTTAACTTTTTGTTTCCATTTATATATTATTATACTGCCTATGTCTTGAAAATGTGTTGTAGTTATTATTTTTGATTGGTTCATCTTTTCGTCTTTCTACTAGAGATAAGAGTAATTTATACACCACAATTACAGTATTAAATATTCTGTGTATGTCTGTGTACTTACTATTACCAGTGACCTTTGTACCTTCAGATGATTTCTTATTGTTCATTAATGTCCCTTTCTTTCAGACTGAAGAACTCCCTTTAGCATTTCTTGTAGAATGGGTCTGGTGTTAATAAAATTCCTCTGGTTTTGTCTCTCTGGGAAAGTCTTTATTTCTCCTTCATATTAAAGAATATTTTTACTGGATATACTTTGCTAGGGTAAAAAGGTTTTTTCTTCTTCTTCTTCTTCATGTTAAATATGTCATACCACTCTCTCCTGGCCTATAAGGTTTCCACTGGAAAGTCTACTGCCAGCCATATTGGAGCTCCATTGTATGTTATTTGTTTGTTTTTTTCTCTCACTACAATTAAAATCCTTTCCTTATCCTAGAACTTTGGGAGTTTGACTATTAAATGCATTCTGGTAGTCTTCTTTGGATTAAATCTACTTGGTATTCTTTAGCCTTCTTGTAATTAAATATTGATATATTTATCTAGGCTTAGTTCTCTGTTACTATCTTGGTGAAGAAATTTTCTACCCACCTCCCTCATCCTTAAGGTCAATAAGTGTTAGATTTGCCCTTTTCAGGCTATATTCTAGATATTGTAGATAAGTATCATTGTATTTTTTTCTTTTGTCTCCCCTGATTATGTATTTTCAAATAGCCTGTCTTCAAGCTTTCTAATTCTTTCTTCTGTTTGATAATTCCGCTATTAAAAAACTCTGATGAATTTTTTAATGCTTCAATTGTATTTTTCAACCCCAGAATTTCTGCTTGATTCCTTTTAATTATTTAAATTTATTTGCTAAATTTATCTGATAGGATTTTGAATTCCTTCTCTGTGTTATCTTGACTTTCTATGAGTTTTCTGAAAACAACTATTTTGAATTCTCTGTCTGAAAGGTCACATATATCTGTCTCTCTGGAATTGGTCCCTGCTGCATTACTTACTTCATTTACTGAAGTCATGTTTTCCTGAATGTGCTTGAAGGTTGTAGATATTCATCAGTGTCTTGGCATTGAAGAGTTAGACATTTATCATAGTCTTCCCAGTCTGGACTTGTTTGTATCTGTTCTTCTTGGAAAGGTTTTCCAGATGTTTGAAGACTGTATCACTAGGCAAATACAAATGCAGAAAAAAAAATCAGAAGATTTTAAGTTTACACTTCAGGCTGATCCATAAATAACTAAAAAATAAAATAAGCAGAAGACCAGAGGGAAGAAGGAAAATCAGATTTCCTGAGTTACTACTTTATTAGATTCAAATGTCCAATATTCAACAACAACAAAAAATCACAAGGCATAGTCCAGGCGTGGTGCTTACACCTGTAATTCCAGCACTTTTGGGAGGCCCAGGTGGGAAGATCGTTTTAGTTCAGGAGTTCAAGACCAGCCTGGGAAAAATAGTGAAACCCCATCTTTACAAAATTGTTTTTCAAAAAGTAGCCAGGCATGGGGGCACATGCTTCTATTCCCAGTTTCTCATAAGGCTGAGGCAGGAGAGTTGCTTGGGCCCCAGAGACTGAGACTGTAGTGAGCCATGATTGCACCACTGTACTCTGGCCTAAGTGACATAGTAAGACACTTTCAAAAAAAAAAAAAAAAAAAAAGAGAGAGAAAGAAAGAAAGATAGAAAGGAAGAAAAATAAAACATAAAAGTAACAAGGCATACAAAAAAATAGGAAAGTATGACTTATACACTTATACAAAGGAAAATAAATTAATAAACAGAAACAGTTCTTGAAAAAAACTGATGGTAAATCTACTAGGCAAAGAGTTTTGGATGCTCTTTTTTTTTTTTTTTTTTTTTTTTTTGAGACGGAGTCTCGCTCTGTCGCCCAGGCTGGAGTGCAGTGGCCGGATCTCAGCTCACTGCAAGCTCCGCCTCCCAAGTTTACGCCATTCTCCTGCCTCAGCCTCCCAAGTAGCTGGGACTACAGGCACCCGCCACCTCGCCCGGCTAGTTTTTTGTATTTTTTAGTAGAGACGGGTCTCACCGTGTTAGCCAGGATGGTCTCGATCTCCTGACCTCGTGATCCGCCCGTCTCGGCCTCCCAAAGTGCTGGGATTACAGGCTTGAGCTACCGCGCCGGGCCGAGTTTTGGATGCTCTTAAGGATGCTCTTGGACCTCTTAAGAATGCTCAAATAACTAAAAGAAGATATGGATAAAGTGTTTTAAAAGTATGAATAAAATTGACCGGGCGTGGTGGCTCAAGCCTCTAATCCCAGCACTTTGGCAGGCCGAGGCGGGTGGATCACGAGGTCAGGAGATCGTGACCATCCTGGCTAACATGGTGAAACCCCATCTCTATTAAAAAAAATACAAAAAAAAAAAAAATTAGCCAGGTGTGGGGCAGGTGCCTATAGTCCCAGCTACTCGGGAAGCCGAGGCAGGAGAATGGCGCGAGCCCGGGAGGAGGAGCTTACAGTGAGCTGAGATCGCATCACTGCACTCCAGCCTGGGTGGCAGAGCTAGACTCCATCTCAAAAAAAAAAAAAAAAAAAAAGTATGAATAAAATGAAGTGTCAATTTCAATTGTGATAGAAAACCTAAAAAGAAACCCAAAAGAAATTCTGGAGTGAAAAATGAAATAACTGAAAAGACAAATCACTAGAAAGATTCAAAGGCAGTTCTAAGCAAACAGAGGAAAGAATAATCAAACTTGAAGATAGGACAATGGAAATTATTGAGTATGATAAACAGAAAGAAAAAATATTGAGAAAAAGTGAATGGAACATAAGAGACCCTTGGGAATCATCTGACTGACCAACAGGTATATTGCAGAATTCCCAAAAGCAGAAAAAAGGAGAAAGAGGTAGAGAGATTATTTGAAGAAATAATGGGCAAAAACTTTCTGAATTTGAAGAAAGACATGAATGTAAACATCCAAGACTCTTAACACGCTTCAACAGGATAAATTCCAAGAGTTTAATTCCATCAAGAACACATGATAAACAAATCGTTGAAAGCCAGAGTCAAAGAGAGAATATTGAAAGCAGCCAGAGAGAAGCAACTCATTACATGTAAGAAATCCTTAATAAGATTGCAAGCAGACTTCTCATCAGAAACTTTCAGAGCAAGGGGTCAGTGGGCTGACATATTCAAAGTACTAGTATAAAAAATACTGTCAACCAAGAATTACATATCTGGCAAAACTGTCCTTCAGTAGTGAGGAGAAAAATAAAACATTCCCTGATAAACAAAAGCTGAGGGAGTTTATTACCACTATATCTGCCTTGCAAGAAATACTGAAGGGAGTCCTGCAGATTGAAATAGAAAGAACACTAGACAGTAACTTGAAGACTTATGAAGAAATAAAGATCTCAGCAAAGTAAAATACATGGCCAGTTTTAACAACTAGTATTAGTGAAACAATGGTGTGTAACTCCACTTTTAGGTTTCTACACAATTTAAAAGACTAATGCAGTAAAAATTATTAGTTTGTATTTTGGACACACAATTTATTAAATAAAGATGTAATTCTGTGACATTTACAACTAAATGGATGGGGATGGTGCTGTTAAAGTAGAAAAGTTTTTGTGTGTTATTGAAATTATGCTAGTATAAATTCAAAGTAAAATTTTAGAATTTTAGGATGTTAAATGTAATCTTCATGATAACCACAAAGAAAATAGCTAAAAATCATACACAAAAGGAAATGAGAAAGGAATTTAAATGTTTTATTACAAAAACCTATTAAACATATAAAACAGTAATTCAGGAAATGAGGAACAAAAAGAGTAATAAGGCATATAGAAAACAGAATAATGCCAAAATCTCTTCTTATTAGTAATTAAACATAAATGGATGAAACTTTCCAATCAATAGATGAAGATTGAGAAAATTGATTTTTAAAAATGTGATTCAACTATATGCTATCTATAGGAGACTCACTTTAGATCCAAAGATACAAATAGTTTGAAAGTGAAAGGATGGTAAATGATATTAGTAACAAAAGAAAGTATGTATAGCCATTTTGTCTTATAGTAGTATAACCATGCATACTTTCGTTTAGTTACTATGGTAACTACTATCAGACAAAATTGACTTTAAATAAAAAAATTAATACAAAGAATGACATTCTATATTAATATAACTTTTAATATGAGAGAATATAATAATGATAAACATTTATACATTTAATAAAAGTCCATCAAAATATGTAAAGCACAATTGATTAAATTTAAGGTAGAAATAGACCATTCTACATTATACTCTCAATAAAGGATTGAACAACCAGAAAGAAAGTAAGTGCTATAGACTGAATATTTGTGTGACCAAATTTATGTTCAATGCAGTCTTTATTGTGACAGTATTTGGAATTGGGCCCTGGAAGCTAATGAGATTAATGCTTTTATAACCAGAGGCCAGATAACTTGCTATTTCTCTGCTCTCTGCTATGTGGAAATATAACAAGAAGATAACGAATTCCAAAGCAGGAGGCAGGTTCCCACCAAACACTAAATCTGCCAGCACTTTGATCTTGGACTTTCTTACCTCCAGAACTGTGAGAAATAAATGTGTAGTGTTTAAGCCACCCAGGCTATGGCATATTTTTTATAACAACCTGAACTGACTCAGACAATAAGCAAGGACACTGAGGACTTACACACAAGAAATTAACTAGATCTAACAAACACTTATTGAACGCTCTACCCAATGGAACAGAATACACCTTCTTCTCAAGTGTAAGATTTTAGGATAAACCATATGTTAGAAAACAAATTAAGCCTCAATAAGTTTTAAAAGGTAGATATTATACAAAATATCTTCTCAAACCAAAATGGGATGAAGATAGAAATTAATAACATTAGGAAAACTAAAATATTTACAAATTTGTGGCAATTAAACAACACACTCTTAAGCAACCACTGGATGAAAGAAGAAACCAAAAGATAAATTAGAAAATATGTAGTGATAAATGAAAATTAAAACACTACATAAAAATTTATAATATACAGTGAAAGTAGTGCTAAAGGGGAAACATATAGATATAAACACATACACTAAAACATAAGAAAGATCTCAAATCAACAATTGAACTTTACATCTTAAGGAACTAGAAGAAGAAAAACAAACCTAAAGCTAGCATAAAGATGAAATAATAAAGTTAAGAGCAGCGTCAAATGAAATAAAAGTATAGAAAAATAATAGAGAAATTTTAAAATAACCAAAAGTTAGTTCCTCAAAAAAATCAACAAAACTAATAAAAGTTTAACTAAATGGAGTCTGTATGGAAAATAGAAGACTCAAATTACTAAAACCATAAATGAAAGTGAGGACATTGCTACTTATTTTACATAAATGAGAAATATTAAAAGAGTACTATGGGCAATTGCATGCCAACGAATAAGTAATATAACCTACATAAAATGGGTAAATTCCTACAAACACAAAACCTGCCAAGACTAAAGCATGAAGAAATAGAAAATCTTAATAGACCTATAATTCATAAAGCATTTGAATTACTAATCAAAAATTTTCCGACAAAAAAAATCCCTGGACCTAATGGGTTCACTGGTGAATTCTAGCAAACACTTAAAGAGGAATACCAATCCTTCTCAAACTTTCCAAAAAAATCGAAGACAAATAACACTCCTGAACTCATTCTATGAGGCCAGCATTACTGTTGGAAAGAGAGTCTTGTATGTGCAGTCTTTCTTTTTTTTTTTTTTTTTTTTTTTTTTTTTGAGACGGAGTCTGGCTCTGCCCCCCAGGCTGGAGTGCAGTGGCCGGCTCTCAGCTCACTGCAAGCTCCGCCTCTCGGGTTCACGCCATTCTCCTGTCTCAGCCTTCCGAGTAGCTGGGACTACAGGCGCCCGCCTCGTCGCCGGCTAGTTTTTGTATTTTTTAGTAGAGACGGGGTTTCACCGTATTAGCCAGGATGGTCTCGATCTCCTGACCTCGTGATCCGCCCGTCTCGGCCTCCCAAAGTGCTGGGATTACAGGCTTGAGCCACCGCGCCCGGCCGTGCAGTCTTTCAACTCCTGCTCAGTCACATAAGAATGAGTCTTGGGCCTATAACACTTCCTTCCTTACCAAGAGATAAAGTGCCCAAACAAGCTATGCTGTGCTGGGCTTATTGCATTGTGAGGTAATATCTTTCCCTGTTTCTGGCTTAATATGCATTCCTTTGTTCTGCTTAAACTTGTGCATAAATAGCTATAGGCATTTATCCACCTTTCAGTACATCTGACTCTAGTGGGGAGAGGGAGAGCTCATTCTACTGTCACATGAGAAGAGTGTACACAGGCCAACTGTCCTGTCAGCTGCCAGGTGACCCACTACCCATGAGGGATCAATGCACACTATGGGAACTGATTTTATTATGTCTCTTTTCTATGTGATTATAAGAGTTCTTCCAGACAATGCTTGGCTGTGTTGTATTTTTCTTGGTTACTCTGATACCAAAATGCAGTGAGCAGAAGTGTTTGGATATTGATTTTTGGTGGCTGGAATTGTAATAATTTTTGCTACCTTCTATGTAGTTGGATCCCTCTGCCAGCTTTGACAAGCAGTACACGGTGTTATGCTCAACAATAACCCTGATATCAAAGCCAATAAAGATACAACAAGAAAAGAAAACTACAAATATCCTTATTAACATTGATGCAAAAATCCTCAATAAAATACTAGCAAACTGAATTCAACAGTATTTTAAAATGGTTATGTGCCGTGACTGCTATGGCCTGAATGTGTCTCTCAAATTCCATGTGTTGGAAACTTAATCCCCAAATTCGTATGTTGATAATATTTGAAGATGGAGAATTTGAGAGATAATTAGGATTAGAATTAGATAAAACCATCAGGTGGTCTCCCATAGAGGGACTGGTGGCTTTACAAGAAGAAGACACATGAGCTGGCACACTCTTGCTCTATTGCCAGTTGATGTCTTCCACCATAATATAATGCAACAAGAAGGCCCTTGCAAATGCCAGATGCCAGTGCCATGCTCTTGAACTTCCCAGTCTCAAGAACTGTGACCTGACCAAATCTTTCTTCTTTATAAATTACCGCGTCTGTGGTATTTTGTTAGAGCAACAGAAAATGGAATAAGAAAATGACCAAATGAGGTTCAGTTCTTGGAAGGAAAAGATGGTTCAACATATAAAAATCAATCAATATAATGTATCAAATTAACAGAATGAAGAAAAAAATCACACAATCATCTTTATTGATGCAGAAAAAGCATCTATCAAAATTGAACATCTTTTTATGATAAAACCACTCAACAAACTAGGACTAGAAGGAAACCACATCAACATAATAAAAACTATATATGAAAAACCTGAAGTAAACACCTACTCATTGGTGAAAGACTGAAAGTATTTCCTACAAGGTCAGGAACAAAGCAAGGATACCTACATTTGCCACTTCTATTTAACATAGTACTAAAAGTCCTAGTCAGAGAAATTAGGCAAGAAAAATAAATAAAAGGAGTCCAAACTGGAAAGAAAAAAGGTAAAATTACTTACTTTGGCAGAATATATTATGCTATGTGTAGAAAACTCTGAAGATTACACACACACACAGACACACACACTTAGGAGTAACAAATTCAGCAAAGTAGCAATATGCAAAGTCAACATACACAAATCAGTTGCATTTCTAAAGATTAAAAATAAAATATCTGAAAAGGAAATTAAGAAAATAATTATATTTATGACAACATCAAAAATAACAGAATAGTTAGGAATAAACTTAACCAAGGAGGTAAAAGGCTTGTCCAATAAAACATTTCTGAAAACAAAAATCAAAGAAGACACCAGTAAATCTAGATGTCATCAACAAATTATAGGATAAACCAGTATATGCTGTGTTCATAGATTAAAAGACTTAAGATTGTTAAGATGTCAGCACTACTTAAACTTATATAAGATTTAATGCAATCTCTATACAAATCCCAATAACATATTTTTAAAGAAATAAAAAAAATCAATCATAAAATTTATATAGAATCTCAAGGAACCACAAAAAGTCCAAGCATCATACAGATCTACAACAATCTAACAGTGTGGTAATGGCATAAAGACATAGAGCAATGGAATAGACTAGAGAGTCCTGAAATAATCCTTTGCATATTACGCAAATGATTTCTGACAAGGTTGCTAAAACCATGCATTGACAAAAAGACAGTCTCTTCCACAGTATTTCCAGGAAGACCAAATATCCACATGCAGAAGAATTAAGTTGTACCCTAATCTGACACCACATACAAAAATTGATTCAAAATGGATCCATGACCTAAATATAATCCCTAAAGCTATAACACTCTTAGGAAGAAACATAGAAGAAAAGCTTCACAACATTGGATTTGGCAATGTTTTTTTGGATATGACAACAAAGACACAGGAACAAAAGAAGAAATAAACAAATTGGATTTCATGAAATTTATATATCAAAAGGTAGTATACTATCAATAGAATAAAGAGAAAACCCACACAATGAAGAAAATATTAACAAATAATATATCTGATAAAGAATTAGTATCCAGAGTGTATAGAGAATAGCTAAAACTGAGCAGCAACAACAACAACATTTCAGAAATAGGCAAAGGACCTAAATAAACATTTTTTCAGAGAAGATATATGTGTGGCCAAATAGCACATACAAAGATGGTCCACATTAGTAATCATTAGATAATTGCAGATCAAAACTACAATGAGATACTACCTTACTCCTATTAAGATGGCTATTATCAAAAAACAACAACAACAGAACATACATATTAGCATGTGGAGAAATTAGAATCCATAAACACTGTTGATAGGAATGTAAAATAGTATAGAAATTGTAGAAAGCAGTATGATAATTTCCTAAAAAATTAAAAATAGAATTGCCATATATCCAGCAACTCTACTTGTGGGTATTGTAGGGGAGAAAAAGTATCTTCTTATCCAATATAAGGTTCATGGCTGAGACCTTGTGTTAGTCTGTTCTCATGCTGCTAATAAAGACATACTCAAGACTGGGTAATTTACAAAGGAAAGAGGTTTAATTGGCTCACAGTTTCACATGGCCAGGAAGGCCTCACAATCATGGAGGAAGGTGAATGAGGAACAAAGTCATGTCTTACATGGTGGCAGGCAAGACAGCATGTGCAGGGGAACACCTCTTTAGAAAACCGTAAGATCTCATGCAGCTTATTCACTATCATGTGAGTAGCATGAGAAAGACCCACATTCATTTTTCAATTACCTCCCACTGGTTCTCTCCCATGACAGATGGGAACTATGGGAGGTACAACTCAAGATGAGATTTGGATGGGGACACAGCCAAGCCATATCAGACCTTTAAAACAAAAGACAGATTAGCAGGAGAAAGGCATACACATGTATTTTATGAAAGTTTTACATATCAAGAAAGGCTTCAAAAATGAAGGCCTAAAGGTACAGGAAAAAACTGTATTTTTATGGTTAGCTTTGATGAAAAGTAGTCATGTAGAAGTATGATGGGACAAAAGGGGGTGTGATCTAATGGTAATAAACTAAAGGAAACTTCATATGGCTGTCTGTTCAGATTCTTCTTTGTGTCCCTGTGTCTTCATTCCTTTCTTCCAGTTATAGATAGGACCCTTCTGGAATGAGGGTCTTATGGCCTCTTATAGAGGAAGATCAGAATATTTTTTTACGGCTTGCTTCAGGGGAGAATGGTGGGAAAAGGTCAGAGAGACCTTCCTGCTTTTCCTGTTTTCTCAAATGGTAAAGTGTCATACTTTGGGTTAGTGTGTCTTAAACCCTGTCATTACCTATCTAAAAGAATTAAAAGGAGGGTCACCAAGAGATATTTGCGTACACATGTTCATAGCAGCATTATTTGCAACAGCTAAGATGTGGAAGCAATCCAAATGTCCATCAACAGAAGAATGGATGAGTAAAATGTGGCATATACATATGGTGTAATATTACTCAGCCTTAAAAAGGAAGGACATTCTGACATATTCTACAACATGGATGAACCTTGAGAACATTATGCTAAGTAAAATAAGCCAGTTACAAAAAGACAAATACTGTATGATTTCACTCATATGAGGTACCTAGAGTAGTCAAAATTATGGAGACAGAAAGTAGAATGGTGATTTCTAGGGGCTGGCAGGAGGGAGAATGGGGGGTTACTGTGTAATGGATACAGAGTTTCAGTTTTGTAAGATGAAAGAAGTTCTGAAGATAGGTAATGGGTATGGTTGCACAACAATGTGAATGTATTTAAGGCAACTCAAATGTACCCTTAAAAATGGTTAAGATAGCACATTTTATGTGCTATGGTATGTGTATTTTAGCACAATAAAAATGGAAACATTATTTCAGGATTTTATAGTGCTAATTTCTAATAGTTGTTCAAATATTTTGCCTGAAGATAGATTGATATTTTTATAAACACACATCATAGATATGAGGTAGGATGTTAGAAATTGAGGAAATGAGATAATTATTTGTGGAAAGGAAGAAGGTGGATGAAATAGGGATATCTTTCCACACAATAGATTTTTATGCAATAAGCAAATAGAAATGTGGGGCCACAGAAAAGGTTAGAGAACAGGTGTATAGAGTAGTATTAAACTTAATTAGACACAGAAGAAAATCCCTTTAGGTCATCAAGAAAATAATCAAATAAAGCAAAAAGAAAACACTTCTCACTCAAATATGTACTTACTCAGGAAAGCTCATTTTGCCACTTTAGTACAAAACATTTACTTTGTAAATATACATACTTGATTTCTTTTGCAAATAGTAAATATCAAAAGCCAAGAGGGCCAAATACAGATATTTTCTTTCTTGGATATTCTTCGACTTTGTTAATTAGGAAGTTAAGACAGATCATGAAGCTCAGTTTTCTGTATCTTCATGCAAGTAGGTGTGATAGCATTTGAGCCACTGGAAGTATTGAATAGCATTTGTTGCTTATTATTTCCAAAGCATGCAAAGGTAAAATTCCATTTTAAAGATAGATTTATACAACCTGATTCTGACTGCCGCTTCTGAATTATCACTGCTTCCATAGTCAGGAAACCGAGTTACCTGAATCAGAACTGCGCAAAGAAAGAAACTCTCCATCTTGCAAGGACACAGCCAGTGCTGCTGCCAATGCAGGTCAATCAAGTTGTAATGGGCTCTAATTAGCACTCCACAAGCTGTTAAATTCTTTACCTGCAGCTGAACGACAGTTAAAAAGGTGTGAAATTTTTTCTTTTCTTTGAAAACATCACAGAGTTCAATTTTTCCCTAATCTTTTTCTTATATCTTGAAGTCCATAGAAAGAACCAAAAGAAAAAGAGAAATGATGATTGAGATTCAAAAGGTTATGATTTTTTAATCTTTTGGGATAAGATATCTGCTTGACTACTGTCCCTCAGTTTTCAGGTCTGTACAATGGGATGTGAACAAAAATACCTCTCTTGCTAAAGATTTTGAGGAATAATTATTCAACGTTCGTAATGCTCTTTGAAGTTGAAGAAAATGATTCATGTGCCAAGTGTCATAATCACCAATCTAAGCCCAGGCAGAAATACCAGGAAAATTAAAGCCAGCTTTGAAGGAAGAAAAAAAAATTTATTCTTGATGCATATAGTTTTATATTTCTGACACTAGCACAAATTTCAAAAAATTAGAGTTAGCAAAGTTATAAAGAGAAAACTTTTCATACAACTCAATTGTATGCCCCTTCTGATCCTGAACTAAACCGCATGCAAGCAATCTGGTCTTGAAATAAAAGAGTATTTCCCAGATGGTATTCATCATTTCTTACTTATCAACATGGAAAAATGAATTTAGTACATGCAGGTGTAACTGTAATCATGCTTGAAAAATTATTTATAAAAGAAGGCAAAATGATCCACTAATATTGTTTTTGGTGTCCCTTTTCACTTCCTTTTTATGTTATATAATTACAATCTCAGAACATTTAAGTTACATTGTGTTTTTTATGATGTCTATTTCAATTTGGATATAGCTTCATATTAAAATTATCATCAATAATTTTAAACATAAAAACGTCCACTGAATGATTTACAATATAATAGATCCTGTTTGGAACTAAAAAAAAAAAAAAAGAAAAAAAAATGAAAGAAAACAGCATCCCAACTTTCAAGGACGTCAAATTTCATTAAGGGACAATACAAAAACAACAAAAGAAGTCCAAATTTTGTAAGTATTGAAAATAATAAACATATTCTCAGAGAAAAATGATGTTTTCCAGAAGAGAGAGAAATAAATTTATAGTACTTGTTATATGAATATGTTTTAGAATTTTTTAGGCCTTCTATGAAAAAGAAATGACCGAGGAAAAAAATTGAAAAACCAATAGATAAAAAGAGAGAACTATTAAGACTAGAAACTGACAGGCCATTCAGTAGGTTTTGTCTGCTGTGATTGCGATGCTAGTAGCTTGGTTTTAAGGTATCAGCTTCAATGGATTAACAACTTCCACATATATATTCTCCTATCCAGACTTCTGTTCTATATTTCACTATATTCAAATGCATATCACTCACCTTTAATTGAATGTCCTGCAGGCACCTCGAGTTCATTTGTCTAAAACTGAATGCATTACATTCCTTACCTTTCTCTTGCTGTGTCTTATCTGTTAATGGTTCTTCTTTTCACCTAGAATATCTCATTAGAAACCTGAGCTTCATCCTTGACTCCACTACCTAACTACCTACATCGAGTCTATTACCAAGTCATATCAGTGTTACTTCCTAAGTATTGTTCCAATGAACCTATATTTCTTCAGTTTCCCACCCCAGTTTATCTCGCTGCCATCCTTTAGCTAAATGGGGATGTTTCACTTCGTGTCAAGATAAATAACTTAAACTTCCTTAAGCAAAGACTATGTGTTTATGGAGAAGATCTAAGGCAGCTCTCAGAAGCATGGGATAGGTGGATGATTTGGCTCAAAAAGAAAAGGAAGAGAAATTGAGATTGCAGGAATGAATAATGCCTGTTTATTTGAGTGAACATCAAAATTTTGCAGTTTTTTGTTATTTATCTCCAGCGTAAAACTCCATGAATAGATTATATCATTGGCTGAATTTGAGCCATGTGCGCAATCCTTGACTAGGTCTGGATGCAGCATTTCAATGGAAGACTTATATGCTGAACAGGGAACCACTACAAGATGTGAAACCTTCCTTTTTACTGTTTCTGATCTTACTTCCCTTTCTCCCACTCTGCACATAACCTGAGTGACTGAAACAGAAATGTAAATGGAACTATGATATCCCACCTAAACCACTGCAATTGCTGCCTACTTATTACAGAAAGAAAAAAAAGTCCTCATAACTTCATGAACTGGCCACCTCTTTACATTCCCTGCTCCACTTTCTGCCATTCTAATTCTCACATCTGCCATACACACATGGGTTCCTACTACACTGACGTTCTTGGGAAACATTACATACTGTTTGCTTTGGATCTTTCAAAATATTCTCTGCTGAAAATACTCTTTCTTCTCCTCTTTGTCCTTTTTATGTGTTCATGTAACTTTTCCTAGCATAACCCTCTGTTAAAACTGCTGGAGGGCTTTTTGTATTGCTACCTTGATGTAGGGTTGGTTGTGCCTTACCAAAATTTATGTCCACCCAGAATCTCAGAATGTGATTGTATTTGGAAAGAGGGTCTTTGTAGATATAATCAAGTAAGAATCTCAAGATGCCCTCATCATGGATTTAGGGTGGGTCTTATATCCGGTCACTGGTGACCTTCTCTTAAGAAGAGAAGACACAGAGACAAAGGAAAAAGGTCTTACATAAACAGAAGCAGAGACTGAATTTCTGCTACCACAAACCAAGGAATGCCTGGGGCTTACCAGATACTGAAAGACAAGAAGAATCCCTCCTAGGATCTCCAGAGGAACACGGCCCTGCTGATGCTTTGATTTCTGCTTTCTGGCCTCCACAACTGTGAGAGAATACATTTCTGTAGTTTTAAGTCACAAATTTGTGATGATTTGTTACAGCAGCCTCGGGAAACAGAGATCTTAACAATGTGCTCTGTAATGCAACAGGAAAGACATTTTTGTATCCCAAGAACTTAGCATAATGCCAGTCACATAATAGACTTTCAATAAGTATATTTTTCAATAAATATTTGTAGAATGAATGAATGAATGCAGGTGGGTCATATCTTCTCCGTATCTCTAGTATACTAAGTGTTGGCTCTATTCTGACCCATGCCCATTCCCACAATTAGTGTTGTCATCTACACACCTTAGTAATCCACAGATGTAGTAGATTAATGTCTATTAACATGTACTCTAAAGACAGTACCTCAGGTTTATTTAAGCTAAAGTACATGGGGGAGACTACACCTCTTAAGAAATGTGCATTTTATCTGCAAAAAAAAAAAAAAAAAAAGGCTTAAGCTGAAGAACAAATATCTTGCTTTAGAATTTCATGTCTCAGTAGAAAATACAGGTAATATTGTTTTAGGCAAAGAAGATGACCTTGGGTTTCTAAAATTGTCACTTTTTTAAAGATTCTATAGATTGTATGACCTCACCTGATCCCAATCTTTTGCAAATAAATATTTTATTTAACAATTTTAAGATTTTACCGAGCAGGCATAAATATCTTAAATTCCGGAATGCCATGCTCTAGGTAAAAGAGTAGTAATTTTGACTAAATGAAAACTCAAAGCAAGAAGCAACGGCAATCTAGTCTTGAGCACAAAGGTAAATAACTGAATATAGATTCTGTCCTGGAACCAAGCAGATTCTGTATTTCAAATGCTACTTTGCAGGACTTTGGCACTATTTATTGAATCAATCCGTCTTCAACATTTGCATACTAAATAGATGCCAGCTCATTTTAAAGAAACACACAAGCAAACCAAAATAACAAGGGCTTGCTTATAGCTTCAGATTTCCTTACCCTTCATGAGTCACACATACACTCACACATACACATGCTAAATGTTACAATAAGGTTTTTCACTCTATGCACATCAGTTAGAATTTTAAAAGGAGCTGAACTCCCAGGGTTATTAAGAGCTCTTTTCTCACCAGTTTCATCAGTCATTGTCCAATTTCATAAATGGAATAACAAAACCTTGTGAAGGAAGGTATTAGCACTCACTCTGAAACATTATATACTATCTGTCTTAATATTCCAAATTTGAAGATTTCTTAGATGACACATTTTAAGATTGCCTTGCATGTGGAGTTTATATTGAAACCCTTTAGCACCTCCTAACAAAAACTATATCACTTATCACTTATTATCCACAAGAAAAGACTGAAAATTGCAGGAGTAGGCCTTGAAAAACGTAACCTGTACTATGCAGGCAATGAACTCTTGCGAACTGGGTAAAGACGCTTCATAAATTCTGCAAATTAATGATACACTCACACATAAAATTATAGAACGTAATTTTCTGCTCTATGCCAAAAACAAGTTTTCTGGAGCTAAAACTATTGTATATTTTTAAAACTTGGGGGACATAAAGAAAATATTAAACATTTTGATGATCTTTTGAAAAATGAGAAGTATCAGTTGGTTATTTCTTTAAAGATGTTTAATTTAAGAATCTGAAAATGTATTGCTGATGACTGAAGGAAAGCGGATTGACCTAGAACGTTGATTGACTGCTTGGGACTATCACAAAAGAATAATGTTTTCAGTGCACCCAGCTAATGGAATGAGAATGTTTTAATGCATGAGGCCACGCTATTCTGCATATGCCTAAGAAAACTGTATACACAGATTTCCTGAGCTTAGAATATTGAGTGAGAAAGCAGGCGTAGGAGCTTTTCTTCTGATTCTTGGTTGAAGCAATGAAGGTACCTCCTCTTGAATCCCGCTTCCCCATATTTACCAAGTCAGAGCATGCTTCTGGGGTCATTAGACAAATGAGCCGCAAAATAGAGCAAAGGCCAAGGAGAGAGTAGTCTCCAGAGTTAATACATTTTGGGATACCTGGTCAAGGATGTTATCCCAGTTAATTGGGGGCTATATGATAGTCACAACCTGGGCAGTCTCTTCAGTTGTTGGACCCTGTCCTTGGGAAAGTCTAGCCCCTTTTCATATCTGCCAGCTTCTCATATTCCCTCTGTGCTGAGGGGCTTTTCCCACTCGATTTTCATTTTGTACAAAAGATCACTTTTCTTGGCATCCCACCTCGGCCCCATTATGTTTACTATTTTATCTGCTGTTCTTACAGTCATCATCTTAAGTAGTTTATCAAAGGAAAATTTCTAGATAACTCAGATGACTTTCTATTATTTCACACACAACAATCCACATGTGTAAATAACAAAATTCTGGTTTGGAGTCATTACAAAATGGTCTGTTTATAAATGCAATTATATTTATACATGAATTTATAAATGAGTTTGTAAATGAATTAAAATCAATTCATTTACAGCACTGAGAACATTGTCTGGAACAAAGTAGGTACTCCATAAAAGGGAGTACTTATTTCTATTGTTCCAAAAACTAAGCTCATCACTTAATCATTACCAAATTTGTTCTTTCATCTTACAGTCCTGTCTCAGGTAACTCACTGCCATTCACCCGGGAGAGGTTGGCATCAGTTGAGGAACATAATTTCTAGGTCACTTAGTCTAAGTGCTCCAGAGAAGATCTGATTTGCTCAGCTCAGCCTTTAGATAAAGTTGCCCAAGCTAGGTTTTTATCCTTAGTCCCGTAAAACATCATAAGGGAGGAATCAGGCAGGATCATTTGGTTAAATCTAGAAAATAGTTTTTGAAGGCCATTTTTCAAGTAGATGCTTAATAGGTTAAATAGGCAGAAACAAAGACTTCAGTGGGATTCAAAAAAAACATCCATCTGGCACCAAATCCCATGGTCCTTTCATTATATCATGTCGGTTGCCATTGGATATTTTCTTTATTTGACATGTACATTTAGGTGATTATATCATCTCCTTTGGTTTTAACTACCACCATACCCAGTTCTATATCTTCAATTCTGACCCCATTCCCAAATCTCTTCCTTAAAAATCCAACTATATGTTGGATTATAGTCATTAGGATGTCCCAGAAATCGCATCAAACTAAACACACACTTACCTTAAAGAATTTCTCTGAGAACTAGAATTAATCCATAAAGCATTGAGAACATTGTCTGGAATGAAATAGATGCTCAATAAAAGGGAACACTTATTTCTATTGTTTCCATAACTAAGCTTATCACTCCACGTCAACCAAATCTGTTCTTCAATCTTACGTTCCCATTTCAAGTAACTCACTGAACACATCGAGTTGCCCAACTCACCAAGGTGCCCATACCAGAAACATGCAAGTCTTGCTGCAATTTTTCCTTGCCACCATCCCACACGTCTTACCAATTTTATCTATGTATATTGAATGTTTGTGTTTCTAGCTATATCATTGCTGTTCTAAAAGCACAAAGGTAGAATAAGCATTTCTGAGAAGACATCAGTGGCAGTAACAATACCATTCATAGTCATTGGACAATTGAACATCACCCCTGTGTGTGATGCTGGAGTGAGAGAAGAGGGAGTATGGACAAATAATGTGCTATTCTAATAAAGAGGTCCTGACTTTGGGACTCATTTTTATTTTCTTCTTATAATTTTTATGTTACTATCATAAACACCAATATATTTTGTTCCCAGAATTATACTGCTTCCCTTTAATTGTTGGACCAAGGTGGCAAAAGCAAACAAACAAAATCTCCCTTGGTTTTCTTTTGTACTGCTGAGATATTTTATGAGGAACTTGCCATATGCTACAAAGGAACAAAAGGAAAATGATTACAGAAAATGCAAACATCATCATCACAATTACTTTTCCAAATTGTAGGGTTTTGATACCACAATTATTAATGTAGAACCCAAAATACCCATATAGCTTGTCTTCTCTCTTGGGAGATGCGATCTTATCTCGCAGTCTCCCAGACAAATTGTGTCTTTGCTTCCCCCAATCTGAGGCAAAAATGCAAATTCTGGGGCGACTATTTTGGGTGTCTCCATTCCTTTCTAATTCCTGCTCCTGTAGCTCCTAACTCTGCCAAAAATAATTAGCAGGAAGATTTCTATGATGAATGTGACAAATGGTACTGCTCTTCCTAGCCCAAGAGGAATTCTGAGTCCCTTTATTTGGGCCTTGTACCCTTCATAGTGTGTAGACCCTCCTCAATGTCTACATAGTTCAAAATCTGAATATAACACAGCCTTAAAAATGTCATATTCATAGAGCCTAGTTAAACAAAGAAATATATAATACACCATCCTTACAAGTGGCCAATGACCTGCAGCTGGATCATTTCCATGAAAATGTTCTGCAACAAAGTGTGTGTTATAACTATTGTTGAAAGCAGCCTTAAAAACAAGTTGGTCCAACACATTTATCCTAAAAATAAGAGTTCTCAAATTTAAGACCCCAGGTTAGTCCACCTCACCCCTGGACTTCCTGCCCTTCTTGCCCTGTGCTTGCATCATGTCTTCAGCATTCAACAGAGAAAGGGGGGCTGTGAGCAGCCCAGATCTGTTGACATTTCAGATTCTTTCACCTACTTTCCTTTCATCTTCTTCAACTTTATAGCCTTATTGCTAAATACATGTCTTTTATTCCTGAACACTCATCTGCATCCCGGATCTATTTCTCTAACACAGCACTTAATTTTATTTAAGTGTGGTTTGGGCCCTGGCCTTGGGCCACTGCACTGAAGTGCCCTGGTTCTGTGTCCAGTCCTTGTGTCAACCTGCACTGCCAACCTTGTCATATGTTCAATGTTACTAAAGCTCAACTGTGCCTCTTCTGTAAAATGGGAATGACAAGAAATAGGGCCAACCTCATAGTATTGTGAGGATGACAAAGAAAAAGTATTTAAAACATTGCCTGTGGCCGGGCTCGGTGGCTCATGCCTGTAATCGCAGCACTTCGGGAGGCTGAGGAGGGTGGATCACTTGAGGTCAGGAGTTTGAGACCAACCTGGCCAAAATGGTGAAATCCTGTCTCTACAAAAAAAAAAAAAAATTAGCCTTGTGGGGTGGCAGGCACCTGTAATTCCAGCTACTTGGGAGGCTGAAGCAGGAGAATCACTGGAACCCAGGGGGCAGAGGTTGCAGTGAGCTGAGATCGTGCCACTGCACTCCAGTCTAGGTGACAGAGCAAGACTCTGTCTCAAATAAATAAATAAATAAATAAATAAATAAATAAATAAAACAAATAAATATAAATAATAAAATTTAAAAAATAAAATAAAACATCTGCTCATACTTGTAATTCTAGCACTTTGGGAGGTTTAGATGGGAGGATCACTTGAGTTTAGGAGTTCTAGACCAGCCTGGGCAAAAAAATGAGACCTTGTCTCTACTACTAATAAAAAATATTAGCCAGGCATGGTGGTGCATGCCTGTAGTCCTAGCTACTTAGAAGGCTAGGGCAGGAGGATCACTTGAGCCTGGAAGATTGAGGCTGCAATGAACTGTGATTGAGCCCCAACACTCCAGCCTGGGTGACAGAGCAAGACTGTGTCTCAATACAATAAAATGAAAACTTGCCTAGTATTCAAAATATACCATGTATTTCTTGAATACTTAGATATTATTGAATATTCAATAAATATTCATCTATAAAGCCATTGTGTTTGTACTTACTTTTTAAAAACCAACTTGGAGGTGTGCTTCTAACAGCTTAGAACTTATATCTGTGATCCTTTTCTCCTAAGAAGATTTTTTTAGAATTTTCTTTAGTGAAGAGTTGATAGCAATATACATTTTCTTTTTGTTTGTCTAAAAACATCTTTATTTTGCCCTCATATTTTAAAGAAATTTTCACTTGGAATAGATTTCTAGCTTGGCACTTATTTTCTCTTACCATGTTGAAAATGTTATTTCAGTCTTCTGACTTGATGCTATTAAGGTCTTTCTGCTTTGAAAGTCCATATAGGTCTATTTTTTGCTTTTAAGGTACCTCTTTTTTTGGTGTTATGTATCAGTGTGACACATCTGGGTGTGTATTTCTTTTTACTCACCCTAGCATTTGTTGAAACTCTTGAAACTTCATCAGTTATGAAAAGTTCTTATGATCTCTTCATTGCCTCTTTCTTTCTTTCTCTTTCTCTCTCTCTCCCCCTCTCTCTCACTCTCTCTCTGTCTGTCTCTCATCTTGCAGGAAATCTGATTAGATATATGGTAAACCCATTTGCTTGATCATTGATGCCTTTTAACTTCTCTTTCATATTTTCCTCCTTTCTGTCTCTGTACTACGTTCTGAATAATTTCTTTTGACTTACTTTACATTTTACCACATTTCCTCTCCTTCTGTATTCAATCTGCTTTTATATTTAATAATTGGGTTTGCACTTTCAATTATTATATCTTATTTCTGTGAGTTCTGTTTGGTCCTTTTTTTTTTTCAGTCGGCTAGTTCAGGGTTTGTTGTTGTTTAGTTTACTGTTCCCTGTAGATATTTGAATACTTTGTTTTTCAAGTGTTACAAGAATAATTATTACAATGTAAGAAGTCTTTGTGGGATTCAGTCTGTTATCTATATTTGTTCCTGTTGATTCTAATTTCAGTGTTGTGCTTCCTATTTTACATGACGTTTTATGGGGAGTCATTTTATTGAAAACTCATTGTGAGGTTCCTTCTAAGCCTTGGATAAAGATTTATTCCTCCATAGACGAAGCTTTTGTTTTGTTTTTTTCTGAGGCATCCATAGATACTACCAGTAAAGTTCATTTAAGCAAAACTTACACTTTGAGTTTTTTATACTACTAGATGTGTGGTGGCTTTACATTTCAAATCCCCTTGATGGCTGTTTTGTAATTATAAATTCTAAGCAATGGATCCTCCTCTCTAGCCATGATCTGCTGATCTGCAAAGTAACTTTCCTTGTCTTCTAGGAGAAGGAGTTTCTTTTAGGTTTGCCTTATGCCCTGAGATAGGGGCCCAGCTTTTTACACTTCTTTAAATTGTTGAAAAGGTGACAAAATTGTAAAGCACTATCAGGGCAAAAAGAAATAAAAGCAAGAACCCAGATAGGCAGAGCCTCCTTCCCTGTCCTTCCCACACACACCACTGCACCACCATCACCAGCATCATTATCATCATTTTCAACATTATTCACTTCCTTTTTCCCTATGGACATTTTTGTCCAAGCAGAACCGTGAATTGTTATTTTTCACAATCTCTTGCACATAGGCCAAACGTAAAAACTCAAGGCTCTCCCTTGAGTAAAAGAAGGCCTTCACCTGGCAAAGCTGGGCCCCTATCTCAGGGCATAAGGTAAACCTAAAAGAAACTCCTTCTCCTAGAACACAAGGAAAGTTACTTTGCAGATCAGCAGATCATGGCTAGAGGGGAGGATCCATTGCTTAGAATTTATAATTATATATATATATATTTTTTTTTTCCCCCAGGCATTTTATTTTTTCACCAGGAAGGAGAGTTGGTATCATCCAGGAGGGAAAACTCCAGGTTATCAAATTGTAGGACACGTTCGTCATAGAAGATATTAGTGACAATAATTGAATATCTCTTAGAATTTATACTAGATTTTTGAATTTTTCTTTTTAATTTCTGCCAAGCCTAGCTTATTGTAAGCATTTAACAAACATCTGTTGGCTAAAATTACTTAGTAATTTATATACTCAGTTCAAATTACATTATGTTGCTTTCTTAAAAGTGCCATACCTTTGGAAGTATGTTCTTGGAGAGGTTACTAAACAGGATCCAAATTAAGACATTTAGAGACCTAAACACTGAAAAAATGTAGGTGCCCTCTTCTAGTGGAACATCAAATAAAAATAATTCTAACCCATTAAAAATAACCCTGAGGACTACCCCAGTGCATTTAAAGAAAAAGAAAAAATGATGTTAAACTTTTTGTAATAATTTTCCTTAGAATTCTTTCCATGGATGTGCTAAAGCACATGCTCATTTTTCCCAGTGGGTTTGAGGCTTTCAAAATAAGCCCTACTATTACCAACCACTTTCTGAAATAATTTATTCATGTGCACGCTCATTCCTTTGCTCTGTACACTCTTCATTCTTCACCAGCTTTGACCTTGGCTTCCCACTGCTGTAGCTGGAGTCTTTCAGGTAGCCCACATATTTTGATGTTTCTAACTTTGCTTTCTAGTATTCTGATTCTGGTCATATCTTGACTTTCCAAACACTAGTTTTGGCTTTCATATTAACTGCCAACCATTCCTTGATGTTGTGTTTTCTGATCCCATTTTAGAACTCAGACCTTATAGCAACACTATTATTGTGTTGGCTAAATTTGAAAATCAACAACAATCAAAGCGATGTCTTTGTGAAGTTAATACATTGCCACTGTCTACTGATTAAAACATTTCATGGCATGGATTGCCAACATGAAGATGCTTTCTGAGTATTTAAGAATTTATTGACTTCTGGGCTTCTGTTACCACATTAAGACGAAAATTGAATTTGGCAGCAACTGCTTTTGCTTGCTCAGCTTTTTTCAAATCCTTGTGATAGCAGTGGGACTGTCAAGTTCAGTCTTTCTTTCTCCCAGTTTCACTTGAGGGATAAGCCAATCAAACTCTCTTTCTCAGGAATCTGAATCTCTAATGAAGTTACAAATGATAAAATGTATTCTGTCGCCAGCTTGTAGGTGAAATCATCCATGTGTTCCTGACTGAAATGTCCAAAGCTGCCTGTCTAATTATTTTCAATATGCAGTTTTAGTTGTTCAACTTTTCCTTTGTTTTTTTTTTTTTTTTTTTTTTTTTTTGAGACGGAGTCTCGCTCTGTCGCCCAGGCTGGAGTGCAGTGGCCAGATCTCAGCTCACTGCAAGCTCCGCCTCCCGGGTTTACGCCATTCTCCTGCCTCAGCCTCCGGAGTAGCTGGGACTACAGACGCCCGCCACCTCGCCCGGCTATTTTTTTGTATTTTTTTGTAGAGACGGGGTTTCACCGTATTAGCCAGGATGGTCTCGATCTCCTGACCTCGTGATCCGCCCGTCTCGGCCTCCCAAAGTGCTGGGATTACAGGTTTGAGCCACCGCGCCCGGCCAACTTTTCCTTTGAATATACAAACTATCCAGTATCTTTACAATACAGTCCTTTTTGTGTTTCTTTTCATTGCATGCAACCAAAGAATTTTCACTGAAACAAAAACTTTTTCATTAATTTTTACCACTGACATATCTCTTTCAAGTGTCAGAGCTATGCTTAATCCCCAAATGCCAATGAGCATTGAGAATAGTGTCACATTCAGAATGGGTCAATATGTATATTCACAAGGGAGACTTTGTAGTTCTCGCAGGAGTCAAGAAGTTTCAAGATCACTTCTACACATTATCTGTGTAATTTATACACAAACAATGATCAAAAGTCTCTTTGGGAATATTTCTCTATAGATAATGTTGCATTCCTAATTGTATAATCATTCATGCAATTATGAATTTATCTATACTTGGTACATTGCAATATTTCTATGCTTTGGAGAGTTGTGCAGTACCTACAGTATGCAAAATTATTTTATTAATAAGCTTATTAACAATAGAAGTAATCATGATGGAAAAGATCAGTGATGTAATTACTTTAAAAATTTTAAATTCTAGACATAGAACACATTCAAACTTTTTGATTTAGCAGTTCTTCTTTTGGAAATGTAGTCTCTGGACAGAGTTCCAAATATGAAAGTTCATTGAATTATTAGGCTGAGTTTGCACATAACCTAAATATTCAATGATAAGGAGGGTGATACAGTTATTCAATGAAATATTGCATAGTCACTCAAAATGCTCAGGTTCTGTCATAGAAGCTGGGAGGAGAGCTGGAGTTCCATCCTAACCTAATCACTTTCTTGAGAGATCTTTGGCAAGTTACTTGACCAATCTGTGCCTCGATGACTTCATTTGTAAAGTTATTTGTTCATCATAATAACACATATAATATTACCATATGAGATCTAAATGTGTTACTACTGTATATAAAAATTTTTATAATGATGCCCAGAAAAAGTACCATTAAGACAGATACAAATTATGTGATCTTAACTTTTTTTTAAAAAAAGAAATGGAATACATTCAAAACCCTAGAGCAAGTTTTTCCAGCCCACAGCCCATGGACCACATGTAGCCCAGGATGGCTTTGAATGTGGCCCAACACAAATTCATAAACTTTCTTAAAACATGAGATTTTTTTTCTGATTTTCTTTTTTTTAGCTCATCAACTAACATTAGTGTTAGTGTTTTATGTGTGGCCCAAGACAATTCTTCTTCCAACATGACCCAGGGAAGCCAAAAGATTAGATACCCCTGCCCTAGAGAGATTCATTAAGGTTTAACAATTATTTAAAGGGATGGTGGAATTACAGCTGACTTTTTTCCATCAGATTTCTTTTTTTTTTTTGAATGACATTTTACAATGAAAAAGAATGCTTCTAAAATAATACTTATCTGAGTCACTTTTTATACAAATCATCCAATTAACTGTGCAAAATTACATGTATGCACATGTAACTTTATTGGGAGTTAAGAGGGCCTCATTTAGAGAAACTTAGAATTCAATTCATCTATAGATGTTTCTTTCAAGAAAATAATTTTTTATGGAAAAATCACGTTGTTATTATTCCCAAAGAAATAATGTCCTTTTATATGTTCACATCTAGGCATTGGCTAAAATCAAAGTTTGATGAGTTTACATTAATTTTAATACAGAAAACATATTAAAGGATTATAGCACAAACCAGGCTACTCAGTATAATCTAATGACAATCACACTTTCTTGGGAAGGGACCAATCATCCTTGGTCAAGATCCATGTTAATTTTCAGAGAAGCTTTTAGGGGAAAGATTTTCCGATTTGGAAAACACTTCAAAAGAACTTAAAGTGCTCCCGGGTCTATTTGAAACCTCATTTGCAATGATCAGAGCTGTGTACCAGCTATACTATGATTTCTGATAATGGGTTCTGCATTAATTTCTGTTGTTTCAGGAATTTATGTAGATAAAATTCATCTAAGCTTGTCAGTCTTATCACCCTGAGATGGTAAGAGAGTTAGAAGTAGACTTACTGTAATGCCTAAAGATGGGCTATAGGAGGAGAAGGCCCTACCCAACTTACCCAGTAAAAATACCTATCACTTAGTGAGTGCTTAAAAGGTGGCTGGTATCCTTCCTAGTGTGATTGGTTTGAAGTTAAAACTCCCAGTGAAGCTGTTACTAATTTTCTTTGTTTAAGTCTGTATTGTCCCCAAGAAGACTAAGAAGAAAGGCACAGTGATTTGTTCAAAGGTTGTTTGTTCCTTCCCTGTATCTCTTTTCACACAGAAACATCAATAAAAAGAGATAGCAATCAGGTAGTAGAGAACCTTCTCTTCTCACCCTTGGCTCAAGGGCAAGGATTCCCATTGAATAAAGGAGCTATTTGAGAGCTGACTGGGAGGCAGACAGTGCTGACCACCAGGCCCCTGTAATGTAATCTAGTTCTGGAGGACAGGACAGTGCAGGATTCCATTCTGATGTGCAGGCTGGAACCCAGGAATCTTGCCTTACATTGCCCACCCTTTTCTCCTTGTGCCTCAGATCTTTTGTGAACCTAATAGCCCATTCCCTTCCAGAGGGTGAAATATAGGAGAAACCACTAAGATTTATTATATTCCTAAGAATATGATCCTGCTTTTTTATTTGTGGTCTTACCCCACTCCTATCCTGTAGGTAACCCATCTTTTCACCATAGAATTGCATCCCATCATGTTGATTGACGTCTAAATATAGACCAAACTCCTAAATATCAGCTGCTTCTCTAGCTTTCCAGTAGTATCACTGGCTCACCAAGCCTCATTTCTCAGATCATTTTTCATAATTTCAGTTGTTTTCCATGAACAATGCCTGGACAATGCTATTCCAAATGAATTCCTTGCTTTTATACTAAACGGGTCTACATTTTTCAGCCCTTCAATTTAGGTCATTCACCCCTTCTTTCTATCCTACCAAGCTGACCTATGGTAGCATCTTAGTCTTTCCATGGTAACTTGCAATCAGCTAAACTTCAAATCTTGAAGCCTACATTTTATATAGTAACACATGTAAAGCGGGATTCTGCAATAAGTTCTTAAAACTGAACTTAGGACAGTGTGTTGTAATATGGCTCATACCCCTGTAACCCCAGCACTTTGGGAAGCCATGGCCGGAGGATCACTTGAGGCCATGAATTCCAGGCTGCAATGAGCTGTGATCACACCATTGCACTTGAGCCTGGGTGACAGAGCAAGACCCTGCTCTAAAAGAATAACAATAAAATAAAATGAAATGAAAATAATAAAAATTGAACTTCATATGTCTCAATAGCTTCTCTTGAATCTGTACCTTCAATTGTTAATAAACTGCATTACTGAGGAAATTCTTTGGATGATTGATTATGTATCTTTTAACTGTTAATTTCTTAAAGTCTATAAATAAAGAAATGTTTAAAAAACATGCATAACAGCTTCTGAAGTAATCATGCCTTTTGTAAATCAGAGTAGAATTATTAGTGAAATATGTGCATGTAATTTAGATAACATACATCATAGTAAATTAAATATATTTATTATAGGAAATACTGAGTTATTTTCTATCCTTCAGAAGAAATTTGTTAATTGATTTCTACTTAGCTAATTTCCAAGCAACAGAACTAATGCTGGCTAATTTAAAGAGAAAAGCAATTTATTGAAAGGATATCAGATAAAACCCCGAATAGCCAGGCTGGCCAAACATATAGAGAAAAGGGAGCTGGAGAGCCAATTTAACTAAGCCAGGGTAATATTTCAGGCATTTAGAACTCTGGATATTCTGCTGCTGGACATTCGTGGAGACACTGATGTTTAAAACCACATGCATCTTTTATTCCCAGGCTCCAAACACTGCAATCTTTAAGTAATTGCCCAGTTGTCCTCAGTCTTATTATCATTCCCCTAAAAGCCAAAGCCCTGAGCGAGAGGGATGGACGATCTGCTTCTGGGTCACTTTGGCCTGGCTCTCAGTAAATAAACAGAGACTGAAGCTTCCTCTTTGGTTTTCATAGGGAGAAGTAAAAGGAGGGACATTGCCTTTCACCAATACTCCCATGAAGGCATTTGCCACAACTATGAAAAGCATCTGAATGTTGCCCTACAAAAAAAGATGGATTTCCATTCAAGTAATTACATTTAGTCCATTTCTTTTCCTTTCAGAATAAACGTTTCCACTTTATATCCAAGGGACTTAATTTTCAAAAGTCGTAATTATACAATTTTGTATGTTTCCATATTAGCTCTGTAGGTAGAAAAGAATCAACTTTACATACATACATATTGAAAAGGATTTAGGGAGAAATGAGTTTGCAAATCTATTTCCAGAACAATCTATAAAAGGGAATATGAGATAAATTCTTCTATTAATGGCTATTAAGTAATTCAGATGACACTGGGGAAAAAAACATTTTAAAAATTTATTTGAAAGCATCAGAGAAGTTTTAAGATAGTCAGGGGAGGGGAAGCAGATGAAAACCAAAGGAAGGACAGAGGCCTGAGGTAGGGGATGATACTGTAGTTTGGGTCACATTTGCTCAGAGGGTACTTGGGAACCAGCAGCGGCTGATTTGAGGCTGAAAACTGAGTAACAGGTTTGACATATTGTAGAGCTGAGAGACAGAATTGAAGTGTAGAGTCTATGAAATACAGAGCCTGGATAAACCGTCATCATGTTGAGGTGAGACTCTCAAAAGGCTCCTGTCTGGTAGCATAGATTAACCAAAGAGATAGGATGTGGTTCAGCTTCAAATTATTTCAATCCAAGAAATTGGCTTAAAATGATCCAGATGGTTAGAGTTCTCGCATGTTCTTTACTAAATTAAGCATAAATGCCCTCTGGAGAACTCTCCTAGACTTCAGGATATTTCTGTGTCTAATATTTGGCAAATGTAATGTTTGCCACAGAATAAAAAGTAACAAGGCACACAAGGAGGCAAGACATTATGAATTAAAACTAGCAGAAATAAGAAATAATAAAAATAGCCATATGTGGCCTCATGAGAAACAGAATGGATAGAAAAGTAGGAATCACTATGATTATTAAAACTCAATTATATCAGTAATTATATTAATTATATATAATCTAAATCATCTAATTAAAGATAACAAGAGTCATACTGGACCAATAACAAAACCCAACCACGTGCTTACAAATACATATCTGAAATAAAATCACAAAAAAAAGTTTGAAAACAAAATATGGAAAAGACATGTGATGCAGAATCCAAATGAAAGCTGTAGTAGCTATGTTAATATCAGGCAAAGCAGGTTTCTAAAAACTTCATAATAATATAGAGAGGCACTTCATAATGCCAAAATTTTCAAGTCACTAGGAAGATACAACTTTTTTTTATTAATCTAGTACTGTAACCTTAAGCCAAAATTAATTAAATACAATCAGAAACAGAAAAATCCAAAATTATGAGGGATTTTTAACAAAATTCAGTAACTGCTTTAACAAACAGGCACATATTGGTAAGGATAGGTAAAGTTTAAACCATTAAACAATAAGATTAGCAAACTTGGCCTAATGTAATATCTATATAACGTTGCATCTAATGTCTGCAGAAAATACATTCTTTTCAGGCATATGGAAATTTTTTTCAAATTGACCACAATCTGATAATAAAGGAAATCTCAGCAAACATTCAATTTGTCCTCCGAACACAGTAAAACTAATCTACAAATCAATTTTTAACAAAAAGTAACTAGAACATTTCATTTGTTCAGAAATTAAGAAATATTCTTTTAACAAATCCTATGAATTTATGGAATTAAAATGTCTGCTATCATTGTCTCTATTCCGCATAGTTCTAGAGATTTTCATCAGGTAAGTCAAGCCAGAAAAAGAAATAAAATATAAATCATGTAGAGAGAATGACGTAAAATTGTCATTATTTTTATATGATTGTATTTGTAGAAAATCTAAAAGAATATGAAGATAATTATTAGAATAAATAAGTGAGTTGAGTAAGAAAGTCATGTAAAAAATCAATTGAATTGCTATAAATCAACAAAAATGGAATATAAAAATTTAAAATATAGATGTAATTTATATACTTTTGAATACCTAGGAACAAAACATGCGTAAGACCCTTATACAGAAAACTATATATAATATTAGGGAAATTATATGGAAGGATATTCTCTTTCTAGACCCTTACCGCCCAAAGTGTGGTCTACTGATTAGCTGCATCAGCATGTTTAAGAGCTTCTAGGAAATTCAGAACCCTGGGCTCCATCCCAGACCTACTGAATCTGAAACTATATATTTTCAAGATCCTGTAATGAAAATACAGCAAATTTTGCTGTGTAGGCATTAGAAATAGAATACTGCACCCAAAAGGCTCAAGCTGGTGGCCAGGCATAAGAACTTAGAAATAGCTCTCTGCCTTGCAGACTGGGCTCTCCGCTTGTCCAGCACTTCCTTTAAATGGGCAATTTTGACATTTGCCCAAGAACTTAAAGTAACCCACACCCTATTCCCTTCTATATATGGGTAGTTGCCATGTGCTCTCTCTCTCTCTCTCTCTCTGCTTTTTTATTCCTGCTTTGTTTGACTTGGGGAAGAAGGACTGCTTTCCCAACTCATTGTGTCCTCCCTGCTTAGGATTGTAAGTAAAAATCTTTCAACTGTTTTCAGTTGTGGTGGTGTACTGAATTTGTGTCCCCCATTTGAATAACCAGGCTCCGCAGGCCAGGTTTTCCAAGAGAATCTGGTTGGAGGTAGACACAAGGTCAGGATCCTCATGCCGGAGCAATGGTCTCATATGGGCTCTATCTCATAGGTTTTGGAATGTTGTGTTTCCATTTTTGTCTCAATATATTTTTAAATTTTCCTTTTCATTTCCTCATTGACTCATTGATTGTTTAGGAACATGTTGTTTAATATCCATGTATTCGTGAATTTTCCAAGATTCCTTCTGTTATTAATTTCTAGTTTCATACCATTATGGTCAGAAAAGATAGTTGATAGAATTTGTCTTCTTAAATTTGTTAGGACTTGTTTTGTGGCCTAACATCTATCTATTATGAAAGTGAGCTGTTGAAGTCCCTACTCTTATTGTATTGCAGTCTATCTCTCTCTTCAAATCTATTAATATTTGCTTTGTACATTTAGGTACTCTGATGTTGCATGCACATATATGTACATATAATAACATGGGTTATATCCTCTTGCTGAATTGATACATTTATCATTTTCTAATGATATTCTTTGTCTCTTGTTAACATTTTTGACTTAAAGTCTATTTTATCTCATATAAGTTTAGCAGATACTGTTCTGTTTTGGTTTGCATTTGCATGAGTTATCTTTCTCCATCTTTTCACTTTCAGTCTGTGTGTACCCTTACAGGTGAAGTGAATCTCTCGTAGGTAGCGTAGAGTTGGGTCTTGTTTTTTCAACCATTTAGCCATTCTAGGTTGTTTGATCTATGATGGGAGTATTTAATCAATTTCTATCCAAGTTAAGCAGTACTTGCTACTGATATTTTGTGAGTTGTTTTCTAGTTGTTTTGTAGCTCTTTTGTTTCTTTCTTCCTCTGTTGATATTTCCTTTTTTGATTAAGTGATTTTTCTCTGGTGATATGTTTTGATTCCTTGCTCTTTATTTTTTGTGTATTGTCTCTAGGTTTTTGCTCTGTGGTTAGCATGAAGCTATAAAAATATCTTATTATAATAACAGATTATTTCAAGCTAACAACTTTGATTATAAAAAAATAAAAACTACACTTTTACTATTTTGAATTTTTTTCTTTTTTTTCTTTTCTTTTTTTTTTTTTTTTTTTAGAGAGATATGGTCTCAACCTGTTGCCACCCAGACTGGAGTGTAGTGGAATCTCAGACTCTTAGGGTTAAGCAATCCTCTCACCTCAGCATCCCAAGTAGCTAGGACTATAGGCATGTGCCACTATTCCCAGCTAATGTATTAATTTCCTGGTTTAGAAAGGGTCTTCTTATGTTGCCCAGACTGGCCTCAAACTCTTGGCTTTGAATGATCCTGCTTCCTCAACTTCGCAAAGCACTGGAATTACAGGTATGAGCCGCTATATCTGGTCTCATTTTGAATTTTTTATAGCACAATTTAAATCTTTTAATTTTACATATTTCTTTACAAATTTTATAGCTGGTATTACTTAGTTTTTACTTTTAATCTACATACTAAAGATTTCAGTGATTTACACATCATCAATGTAGTATTAGAGTATTCTGAATTTGTGTACTTTTATCCGTGAGTTTTATACGCTCAAATGTTTTCATGTTACTCATTGGCATCCTCTTCTTTCAGCTTGAAGAACTCCCTTTAGCTTTTATTTGAAAGATAATTCTGGTGGTGATAAATTCCCTCTGCCTTTATTGGTCTTGAAATTCTTTATATATTCGTCATTTCTAAAGGATAGCTTTGCTACATATAATACCCTTTGTTAAGAGTCTAAGAGTTTTTGTTTTCAGCACTTTGAACAAATCATTCCATTCTCTTCTGTTCTATAAGTTTCCTCTGCCAGCCATACTGGAACTTTCTTATATGTTATTTACTTATTTTGCTGCTTTCAGAATCCTCTCTTTTGTCTTTGATTTTTAGACAGTTTTATTATATTATATCTTAGGGTAGCCTTATTTGGAATAGATGTGATTGGAGGCCTTTGAATTTTTTTGTACATGCATATTTACATCTTTCTCCAGGTTTGGACAGTTTTCTAACTAGAAATTCTTTAAACAAGCTTTCTATCCTTTTATTTTCTCCTTGAACTCCTGACTCAAAATTTACTCTTTCGATACTGTCTCATAAATCCCATTAGCTTTTCTTATTCCTTTTCATTCTTTTTTCTCCTTTGACTGTGTATTTCCAAATAACCTTTCTTTGAGTTTACATACTCTTTCTTTTGCTTGATCAATTCTGCTGTCGATGCCCTCTATTGCATTTTTATATTGTTCATTGTATTTTTCAGCTCCAGGATCTCTGTTTTATTTTTTATTATTTCAATCTGTTACATTTTGTATTCTGGTCACATAATTGTTTTTCTTGTTTTGTTGAATTTTTCCTGTGTATTTTCTTAGAGTTCATGGAGTTTTCTTAAAAAGAGCTATTTTGAACCCTTTGTCAAGCAGTTCATACATCTCTTTGTCTTTGGGGTTGGTCACTAGCACCTTATTTTGTTCATTTGGTAATGCCACATTAGCCTGATTGTTTTTGATCCTTGTGGTTGTGTGTCAAGTGTCTGCACATTTGAAGAAATGCTTATTCCTGTATTCACAGACTGGCTTTGTTTTGGAAAGCCCTGGGGAAAGTATAGTACTTGGGCTTTCCAGAAGCCTGGAGCAGCTGCAGTCAGTGCAGAACTGTCAGAATCCTGGGCCCACTAAAGCAGGTGTAGCACTGGGGCAAGGCAGAAGCCTGAGGCCCACTGTGGCTGATGAGCCATGAAACCTGGGGCCTCTGTGAGCTGCCTGCTGCTGAAGGTTGTCCAGGTCCCAGGGTCACTAAATTTTGCCTGGCAGTGGTGTGAAATTGGCTCACAATTCCTTTGTCTCTCAATATAACTCCTTATTCTCTAGTTACTTAAATGTTCCAAAGTTTTAAAAATACTGATGCCTAGGTCCTACCTCTAGCATTCGGATTTAATTGGTCTAGGGTGCAGCCTGAGAACTGAGATTGATAAAGTCTCTTTAGGGCTGAAGATCAATTTATAATGTAAGCCTGAAGCATAGGGCTGTGTGGTTCTGCCTTGTTCCATGGCATGCCTAGGGGCTCAATCAATGGTACTGGTCTGAAATATGGGGCTGTGGTGGGTCTGAGCAGTGCTGGGTTTTACTGTGATAGGTATAGTGTTGGAGTCCAAGACAGAGCCTTGTTCTCATTTCCCTCATTTTCTCCCAAGTGGATAGTATCTCTCTTCTTGCTGTGCAGCCTAGGTTTGGGGGATGGGAGAGGTATGTAATATAAAACATTTTTATTTCCCTCTTCAATGCCCCTTTTCTTACTGTTGTGTTACAATCAGGTACTGTGGTCTCCCACCTGGTTTCCTTCGCTCTTGTAAAGGTATTTTCATGCATAGATAAGTTGTTCAAACTGATGTGTCTGCTGGGGCATGATCACTGGGGAGTCCTACTCTACCATCTCGCTCTGTCCCTTCAAGTCATTTTAGCATCAGCATTTCTAAATAAATATTGTACTCTTTGGTTCATATGAATATTTGGTTGACTGTCAACTTTTTTCAGAACATTTATAAATATAAGCCCTACTATCAAACATTTTTCAAATTGGTTTTAGTATAGTTTATTAAAAACCCTTTGTTACATGCTGGAATGTGAAAGACAAGTCAGTACTTCCCAAACTTATCTGCACATTGAAACAACCTGGGGAGCTTCACAAACTACTCATGTCCTAGAGATTTAATTGGTCTGGGATGTAGCCTGGGCTTTGAAATTTTTAAGCAATCTCCAGGTGATTCTAATGTGTAAACAAGTTTGAGCACCACTGTCCTACATTATTTAATACAGGTATTCTGAATTTCCCTGTCGCTAATCTATATTTAGAAACCAAATATCTTAAAATGATCACCTACATTTAAGGTACATATTTATTACTTTGCACATTCTTCTCAAGAAACCAAAAGAATTCTAGCTTAGGTCACTGTGATGATTAATTTTATAAATCAAATTGGCAAGGCCATGGTACTCAGATATTTGGACAAACACTACTCTAGATTTTTTTTGGATATGTGTTTTTTTGGATGAGATTACCATTTAAATCAGTAGACTTTAAATAAAGCAGATTCTATTATATAGGAGGGCCTCATCCAATCAGTTGATGGATTTAGGAGAAAAAGGACTGATCTCTCCAGAGGAAGAAGGGATTCCGCTTCCAGAGTACCTTCAGACTCGAGCTGCATCAGCTATTTCTTTTGTCCTCTTGCCTGCCAGCCTGCCTACCCTGAAGACTTTCAACTTACCAGCTTTCACATTTTTGTGAGCCAATTCCTTAAAATAAATCTATCTATACCTTTATCTATATATCTTCTATATATATGATTTCCGACTGGTTCTGATTCTCTGGAGAACTCTGAATAATACAGTCTTTAATGACATCTGTGCTGCTAAATCCATTCTCAATTCTCACATTTCCTGACCTTTCAGCGGTATTTTACCCCATTGATGGCTCTCTCTTCAATTACTCTTTTTTCTTTGTCTCTCAATTTAAGTCCTTATTCTCTAGTTACTTAAATGTACCAGGTTTTAAAAATACTGATAACTGGGTCTTACCTCCAGCATTCGGATTTAATGGGTCTAGGGTGCGGCCTGAGAACCGAGATAGATAAAGATAGATAAAGGCTCCTTAGGTGATTAAATGTTTAGAGCTAATCTTCAGAATCACTGATCTATAACCCCATGAAGCCTGACTCTGTCCTGGGTGGATTTACCTCCCATTATTCACAGGGAGTCCTCATTACTTTCTTTTCTTTTAATGCTGCATCTTTCCCTGAGCTCCAGGAAAATATCTATTTGCAGCTTTCATGACTAAAACTTATTCCCAATCCAAAGATCATTTACGTCTCAAATACCATGTGAAATTCTATTCCCTCTTTGTTAGAGAAGGGAGCAATATTGGGAAAGGACTTGGTTGTCCTCTAATTGCTCTTACTAGACTCTGGGCAGGAAAAGTGAATGCCTCTTTTCTTCTTTTTTATATAATCTGGCTACCACTTCTACCCCAGGTGAAGCTACCACATCACCCATATGTGCTGAAGGCTTACTTTCCATTTTTCCAGTGCAGAAGGTAAGAGATCAAAATCTTTACTCTTAACTAAACAGGGTCAAAAAGGCAATAGACATTATTTTTAGAACACTGTTTTTGAAAAGAAGATGATAGAATGCATTATAATGCAGCTCTTTAATACATGGGATTTACGTGTGCTGAAGGTCAAATGATATGTTCTGAAGCTAATGAAGGCCAGTAAGACTGCTAGTAGATGAGTTATTTCAGTTCCCTCAGTACAGCTTTATTGTGTTGTTACTTTATTTGTGTGGTAGAGTGTGCTTTATTATCTTTAGAGTTCTGACTGCTGTTATTTTCATCTTTTCAATTTGCAAAATACACTAAAGTAAAAAACTTAATGCTGAAACTAATTTTTTATCTAAACCCACACACTAGCCAGATGTATTCTGTCACACCATGCTAGTATATGCTGTTTGATGTTGTGCATCATAGTATTTTTTAAATTATTCACATATTGAATTTAAATTTATGCAATAAAAGAAAGTAAAGAAAATGCTCTCTTAGTTTGCTTTTTTGCTGCTATTTATCCATATCACTTTTTTATTTAAATGGCAAATCTCCAATTTTGAAGTTTTACGTGAGTGCCTGAAATCCAAGCAGGGTGAGTGGTTTTATTTTCATTGTTTGGGAAACAAAAATGTACCTCTGATAATTTTTGTCTTTGATTACTGCTTCTTCAAAGGATTTAAACCAGAATGAAAGCCTTTGAAATCTTCAGAGATGAGGAGACATGAGAGTTATTCTGTATGCACTGGATAAACAGATGTCTTAGCTTTTCAAACCAAACCCGAAAAATATAATCACAAGCTTCATCAGAAACAGAACACTTTTTGCAGGTGTATTATGTTTTATATTTCACTAATGTGAAATGGAAAAAATAATGTCATTTTATTCCTTTTTCTTGTCTAAGAATTTAGTTCCAATTAACATTTCAGAAAACTTTTTGTTTAATATCTCGGGAAGCGAGATACATTTCATAAGAGGGAAAAATTCTCTTCTTGTCATTTTGGATACCGATAAGCACCATTAGAAACATATCTAAAAGTTGCTTGGGAAACTGAGAACCTAACTGAGAAATTCCAAATTAATAAAAGACAAATTTCATTCATTTACTCAGTAGACCAAATCTTGTAATTAAATTTATTCTGAAATACCCATTGATGTCAATGTGAGTTTCTCATAGGAGATAATTGTAGAATTAAGCTCAATGCATAGAAAAACACACACACTCTAACAGACTTTGTACTGTGGCTACCGATGGCCTGGACTGGATAACCTGCTGTTTGGATGTCAACGGCATAGTTGCTCACCGAATCACAGCAGTACAGAAATGGACCTAATGATGCAAGGAAACAAATAATCTTTATCCATTTTGCTTTCAACCTTCCCAAGATAAAAGTACTTCTTACTTACATACTTATGAGGATAAAAGAGAAAAAGAGAATCATGCTGTCCACCGACTAGATAGAATGTATCCTTGTGCCATAAACATCGGTAATTTTTAAGTTTAAATCTTAAGTGACAACTCTCAATAATACCATAACTTGCAATTCAAGCGCCTTATTAAACATTCACTTTTTTCAAGCCACTCTTTGAAAGCACTGTCAATTACTACACCATGGAATAAACTGTAATTATTTTGGTGAAGGGGAAAAAGAAAAATGAGACCAACTTGCTTAAATGTATCCTTTAAGGGACAGAGTTCAGTTTTTTTTCAACACCATATTTGAGCTTTAGTCCTTGTTTGATTGGAACTGTAAAATAAATCTGAAGATATCAATATTGAAAATTGAAAACAGTGAATGAGATAAATTCTAACACTGGCAAAAACGTGCTGCAGTTAATCAAAT
Organism: Trachypithecus francoisi; assembly: GCF_009764315.1. NCBI lineage: Eukaryota > Metazoa > Chordata > Mammalia > Primates > Cercopithecidae > Trachypithecus > Trachypithecus francoisi. The sequence continues at coordinate 43,970,614 of NW_022681463.1, forward strand.
TGGTCCTCAAAAATTGCCTTGTAGATTGTTAACATTCTAAAGGGACTTTACACATAATACTGTACATTCCCTTTATTTTAACCAGTGGGGAAACTGATGTTTATCAAGGGGTTAAGTGGCTTACAAAAGGTCTCTATTCCTTAGAGGTGGTTTCTGGCTCTTTTCAGCTCCCCTGATGCACTATCAAGGGTTGACACCCCTGAGTATCAATGACAACAGTTGCCACTAATTTAGCTGCCATTCACTCAGATACCACAGCAGGCCCTGAAGCATCCATCTCCTCTGATATCTCTCCAGTCCAACAAGTAGATCATTGTTATTTCAGGGGCAAAGGAGAGGCCCCACTACGTCTTCTTCCCCAATTTATCTCCCTATTAGCAAGTGCTGATTACAGTAGTGACCCTCTTCAAATTCATTGTCATGGTTTACTTGAAAACCAAAATGTGTATATGGTTAAGTTGTACTGACCAGTATGAATTATTATAGCCAGACTTGAAAGTCAATATTTAAGTCTAAATATGCTCATCGTGATTTCTGTTTTTCTGCCATGGATGAGATAATCGTAAGTCCCTAGGAACAGATTGGTTTCTATTTTTCTTTCATTTACTGAAGTGAAATAGCCAAAAATGAAAATGGAAGACATTTCATATGCAGTGAGCAGAAAGAAACTTTAAAATGTGCTTTTATATGACATTGTTTAGATTATGTTTAACTACTGGTGTTAATAATAGCTATTAGTCTACTATTGCATCTCAGCTGGGTATTGTGCCAAACCCTTCACATTCATTCTTTCTAATCCTTACACCAAACTGCAAGGTGACTATTATTATTTCCATATGAGATATGAAGTAGTTACATCTAAAAAGCAGTATAATGTGAAAAGACCCCCTTGCATTAACTGGGCGCTTTATTTTTCTGAACTCAAGTCAGTGTCTATTTCAAACCCCATTCTGCTCTGTGGTGGAAATATTAATTCAATCAATTCCAAGTAAACAGTAAATCTAGGATCTGTTCTTTGTTATTTTGTTTCACCTGTAACTGGGATTTTCTCCAACCTCACTTCCGTTCATATTTGCCTTGAAGTTCCAAGGGTTTTCATAGAATCAAAGGTTACTAAAGTTATCTTTCTACATTTGCATCTGCTGAACTCTCTTGTCAGGTTCTAACCGGGGTCCAAGGGCAGTCAGTTGGCGAGTGGCAGGTAGCTGGAAAAACACTCAAGGAATCATAGACAGTTTTGACATGGCTTTAGTCTCTCTCTCTCTCTGTGTACGAGTGATCCTGAGCATGAGCCATATGTACAGCGTTGGCAGGCTAATTATACCTTTTACAGACAATAGTGGCTCTGAGCCAAGCAAGAGCTCACAGGGGTGATCACCTAATGCACCTCATGTGGTGTGGTTGCATAGTGTGTGGGGTTGGGTGCCTGTGCTCCAAAGCCACTGAGTCATGCTGTGCTGGAAGGCTACCCCGGCCGACTCCTGACTAAAGTGCAGCCTTTTCCCTTACACTCCACTCCCTAGGCTGAGAGCACCTTCTGCGTAGGGATACTTGTCCATAGGGCAGATCCCTGAATCCATAACCAATAACAACAATACAGAGGACAACAGCTCACTCCTAGGATCCCAGCTATGCTACTTATTACTATTAGGGCCCAGCATATGCCAGAGCCCAGGGATGCCCATCATCTCTGCAGGGGCTCATCAGTAAGGCTCTCGATCATCTTAATCTCCCATGAGACCCCTTGTAGGGCTGCTGTTATGTTCTGCTGACTGTCAGGGATAAAGGTGCAACATTGTGTTGTTAAAAGAGTGGCGTTCCTAAAATCACTGCTCCTTGGGCAGAAGTTATTATGTCTAAGGCCCTTTGGTTTTGCACCACCTTTCTGATCTAATCAACCTCATCTGTTGACAGGAGGAGGGCCACTCGGGTGTAATTCAGACCCCAAGCGGTGTGCACTGCAAGAGCAATAACCTGTGCTTATCCAGTATGACACCCACTCCAGGGATAGTCATTGCCAAGGGGTAGAAACACCAGTGGCCTCGTGGCACTCGCAACAACTGAGAGCACAGCTCCTCCTGGTTATGCAGGTGTCTGGGCAATGTGGGGAGAAGAGTGGCAGGTACATAAGGTCACCCCCAGGTCCAACATGCACTCCAGTCCACTGGTAGGTAAGGCCACCCTGTGTCCTCACAGATCCATAAATTCCCAGGGGTGACAAAATCCATCAGGGTCTGACTGCTGTGGCCACTTGATCCACCATACCTTCTATGTGGCGACATGTGTTATGCTTACACAGGCCATCATGGGCACCCATCCTACAGTTGTGTTACTCCAATGTTGCTCTGTGCACTGCAGTGCCTGGGCTGGGGGCACTACATGTTCTCCCACTAGCCAGCCCCACCAATAATAAATGCTACTGGCAAGCCAGGGGGCTGGCGCACTGTGGGTTTTGTGGCATCTTTTGTCCAAAGCTTGCCATGTTGTGTTCCATGCGTTGGCCATGGGACCCCAAGTCTCCACCATTTCCAGTTCTTTGTAGATGCTGAATGTGTGTGCCAAGGCAAGCTGTCTATAGCTGCTGCTGGAAGGTCAGTGCAGATCCAACAGGTAGAAACATTAGTCACCTCAGTGTAGGTGTGGGCCCAGTCCACAATGCAGTTGGAGCATGTTTGCCTATGGTCGAAATGACAGAGCAGGCACAGGTACTAACAGAGGTAAACCATGTCCCTCAGGCGAAATACAGGCTAACCTTTCATCCCTGGATAACAATGCAGACACCAGGGTCTTTTGCCCTGGGCGATGGTACCATACCTTCTCAGCTCCCCATAGTTCCTTTGAGTCCTGTATCCATGCCAAAGTCAGGGGTGCGGGGTGGAGAGCTCATAATAGGCCATACGGACAATACATATGTCCCACGGTGTAGGGTTCCCTCCCTGATGAACAGTCAACAATGGGGGACGTGTATTGAACACCCAAGGAGTGACATGCAAGTCATACCACAGGCCCTCCCCCCAGGGAGCCACTATGGCCAACCACCGGCAGTAGGGGCCTTGGAGGGTCCATGGCCACAGCCACGTTTTCTGTTCCCTTGCCTTCAGGGGCACTGGGGCAGGCAAAAACAGGTTACCATTTATCCCCATACCTGGTTGGAGGAGGTCATCCTTGGCATGTATCTGCAACTGAATGGGGACAGTGGCCGGTATAACAAAGCCTCCACCAGGGCTGAGCTGCCTTTCCATGGCTGTTTATTCAAGGTTTGGAGCACCAGGTCCAGTCTGGAACTCCAGCCCTGCAAAGCTGGGGGTGTGACATGCAAGCCTAACAAGAGCCCATTATATCACTCAATCATGTCCAGAGTTTGAGGGTTATATGGCACATGGAATTCCCACCTTGTATCCATTTGTGGTGCCCATTGTGGTACCTGTTGTCCAGTGAAATGTGGTCCCCTATTTTACTCCCAGCGGCCAGAAGGTGACCACACAGGGCACATAAGGCTTGTTGCAGGGCCCGGATGGTGTTCTGTTGGTTGACCACCCTGCAAGGGTAGGTGAACAACAGGCCTGTGGCCATGTCCACAGCCATCACTGCATGCGTATACTCTTTCAACTTTGGCAGCAGCATGATGTAGTTTACCCACTACCTGGTCAAGGGCATTCACCCTATCGTTACTTGCTGTGTAACACTGGGCAGCTGCCTCCATTTAGGGTATGCCTGAGCACACACCAGGCATTTCTGAAAAGGCTCCCAAATGTCTTGCTTGGACAGGGACAGACCCCAGTGCTTATTGATCTATTGCATCAATTTACCCCATGCATGTTCCAGTTTCCACTGCAGCCACAAGGCCACATCTCATGTAGGTGCTGACTCTAACTATTGGACCTTGGCCAAGGAATCTACCTCATCATTGCCAGGGGTGGCCAAAGGCGTATGGCCTGGCACCTGATAAATAGTTACCTCTTTCTGAAGTCCCATTTCCCAGAGGTCTTGCCACATGGCTTGGCCCGAAATGGGTCGGTGGCCAACTAGTCACTTCTGTATTTTCCAAGTAGTTCACCACAAGGTTAAGCCTCGATAGACTGCCCAACTATTGGTACAGATTACCATAGGTGTCACCTCCGTGGTGATCACCATCCATACTGCTCTAAGTTCAGCCCATTGGTTCTTTGTCCACACCCGGTTTCAAACCATATGGTGTCAGTACTAGTTTGGACTGCAGCAGTGGTCAAGGCAGCTAGATCCATCTATGTACAATGCCTCATCAGGAATCGGGGGATGCCCTTCCTTAAATGGTGAAGGCTCAGGGTCTAGATAAGGCCCATGGCCTTATCTTTCATTAGGAATACAGGTCCCAAGACATCTTGCAGCTGTGCTGCTAAGGGACTTATACTCAGCATACTCTGCTGTTCCAAGTAGGCACCCCACTTTGCCAAAGTGGATATCTGTACTGTCCCAGTCCGGGGGGTCATTACCCATGAATGCATCCATCCTGCTATTGGGTAAGTCATCAACGCAATGACTGCAGCCTGTCCTGTCACACTCTCACAAACCTGAAAGGTGGGATATACAGCTGCTAGCGGTTTCGCTATCAAGGAATACCGGAGCTCAGCTCCCTTCCACAGTTGGGACTAAAAGTCTACTGGCGGCGTTCTCAAGTGCAATATCATCAATATAATGGAGTAGGTGGACCCCTTCTGGACATTGCCAAATGACTAAATCTGTGGCAAGTACACCATGACATATGGTGGCGCTATCTGTGGCAACACTGTAAAAGTCTGTTGTTCCCCATCCCACATGAAGGCAAACTGTTTCTGGCTCTCTGGAGTTATGTCTATGGAGAAAAATGCATTGGCCAAGTCCACTACACAGTGGTGTCCCAGTTCCATCATGAAATGGTCCATCAAATCCATGATTGATGGTATAGCTGCATGCAAAGGAGCATTACTTTATTCAGTTCCCAATAGTCCGCCGTCATTCGCCAAGTTCCATCAGGCTTTCTAACTGGCCACACTGGAGAACTGTAGGGGCTGTGGGTGACACACACTATCTACATCTCTTACAGCTTTTTAATTGTCTCAGTTATCTCTGTATGCCCACCTGGCAAATGGTATTGATCGGTGGAAGAAACCCATCAGGGTTGTGGCAGGGCCTGAGGCTGGTGATGTGTATGTCTGCACAGCACCTTCACCACATGCACTCAGAGTCTGAATTCCCCAACTATGATTTGTAATGCCAGGTCATGTAACATGTCCATCCCCAGAATGTATCCTGGCATTGGAGAGACATGCATGGTATATAAATGGGGAGCCAAATGGCCAATGACAAGGTGCAGAGATACAGGTTTAATTTTACTGACCGGCCTCCATAACCGTCAATTTAAGCAGGTTTGCCCAGAAACGTATCCAGGTTCCCATAAACAATGCTACAATCTATGCCAGTATCCACCAGCACCAGCACTCGCTGTAGATTGGTGGGAGACCAGTGGACCACTAATTCCACATGGCCTCTGGTCGTCTGGTGTGCCCCCAAGTAGGGCACCTTGGCCAGTTCCCTAATCAAACAGAAAGGGCTCTACATTTCTGCCTGGCTGCAATAAGTAATCTTTGAGCTGAAGTGCCCGGGTGGGACCAGTCATGCAACAATATCCTTCTTCCCCTTGGGCATTTTCTGGCATTGCTGCTCCAGAGACAACTGTCTCCACAAAGTTAAGAGTATGTCATTGGGCTGCTTAGCAATTTTCTGTCAGTCAACCCTGGCCAAAATCAAATCTATCCACATCTTTGAGCATGTCACTCGTTGAGGCCCCCTTTTCTCCCAAAGGAGGGCCCCTGTGGGTGGGGCATCTTCCCCTTCTTTATGACACAGATCCCTCCATCCCGTAGGTGGCCTTCTGCTTCCCCAACAGTCACCATGGCAGTGGTCACTTCATGTATGTGGCACCCTACATGTGGTGTGAGGACAGCAGCTAGGGAGTCAAAGGCACTCAGGGGAGCAGAAACCAACACAAGACCCCTCACGTGGGAGGCGAAATGTTCATCATCTGGCTCCTGGGTATTCAGGTCAAACATAGCCTGCTACATACCCATCCCCTCGATGCCTCGTACCAAACTGGCATACGATTGCCATTTACTCACCGTTTTGAGTATTTCACAGGTGTTGTTCCATACAGTCCATATGGCTGCCCACAGCCATTCAATCAGGGTGTGGATCCCTTACCCTTGTGCCAACTGCCTACTCACCTGCAACTGCTCGGGATCCTGTTCGTGATGCCAGTTGTCAGGTTCTAACAGGTCTGAGGGGAGTCGGTGTGCGAGTGGCGGGTAGCTGGAAAAACACTCGAAGAATCGCAGACAATTTCAACATGGCTTTACTCGCTCTCTGGGTGTGAGTGAGCCTGGGCATGAGCTGTAAGTACAGCATTAGCAGGGTAACTATATCTTTTACAGATAATAGTGGCTTCGAGCCAAGCACGAGCTCACATGCGTGATCACCTAATGTGCCTCACCTGGTGTGGTTACAAAACGTATAGGGTTGGGCACCTGTGCTTCAAACCCACTAAGGCATGCCTCACCGGAAGGCTACCGCTGCCTACTCCTGACTAAAGCATAGCCATTTCCCTTACATCTCTCTTAGTTTTCTATTGCTGTGTAATAAATTATCACAAACTTGGCTGCTTTAAACTACATTCATTTATTATCTCACAATTGTGTAGATCAGAAATCCAGATGAGCTCACCTGGGTTCTCATGAGGCCAAAATTAAGGTGTTAGTCAGAATGGGCTGGAGGCTCATTCTGGAGGCTCGTTTATCTGGAGGCTCTGAAAAAAATCCACTCCTAAACTCATGTAAGTTGTCAGCAGAATCTAGTTCCTTGCATTTGGGGTAGTTAGGTCTCTGTTTCCTTGCTGGCTGTAGGCCAAGGGCCACTCTCAGTTCCTAGAGTCACTCTGGAGTCTTTGCATGTGGCCTCATCCATCTTCAAGCTAGCATGAGAGCTAATTGTTTGTGTTTCTAGTCTCTCTGATGTACTCTCTGCTGCCCGCTGAAAAATAATTCTCTGCTTTCAAAAAGCTCGTGATTAGATTAGGCCCAACTGGATAATGTCCCTTGTGATTAGCATTGGGTAAATTGATTAGTGACCTTATATCCATCTGTAAAATTCCTTTTTCCATGTAAGGTATCATAACCATGGGCATGATATCTCATCATATTAACAGTTCTGAGGGTAAGGGTTGAAAATCTTGGGGGACTACATTAAATTCTGGGTACCACACTGTCCCACTGGCTTCCAGGCACAAAGTCTATGCCCCCATGTGCTTGATATGCTTTATTACCAGAAAAAAAGTACATCTAGGTGTGCCATGGAAAAAAACTTTCACTGTAGCCTGTGTTTTTTGAGGACTTGTGAATCAATGACAGCTTTCATCCATTAGGTTTAGCTATTCTGTATGTTTATAGCTGAGGTAATAGACATGTGACATCAGCAAACAATAAAATGTCCTTTAGTATCAGTTCATTTATTATTGGCAAAGGAACCAAAGGGCTTAAAGATGGCTACTCAGAACAAGTATTGTTAATCTAAAGGGCAAATTACTCTAGCCTTCGAGTACTCATAATAAAACCCTTAAGTTCCTTTAGGAACCTTCTGTTAGTCTCAGGAAGTTTAATTTTTTTTTTTTTTTTTTTTTTTGGTACCTACTTGCTCTCCAGGTATAGTAGTAGCAACTCCAGGACTGTCCTGAGTACCTGTTGGGTACTATGTTCAATACTTGGGTTATAAGATCATTTGTACCCCAAACCTCAGCATCATGTAATATACTCAAGTAACAAACCTGCACATGTACCCCCTGAATATAAAATAAAAGTTGAAAAAGAACAAAACAGGACTGTCCTGAGTACCTCTTATGAGACTGGATAGATCAAGGCTCCAAGTCCCAAGCCTGCAGTTACATAAGCCAGCTCAGAATTCATTATTTCCAGAAGTCTTTTCTTGATAACTCAAAACAGCCATCTTCAGTCTAATCTTTCATACTATGATGTGTGAAACTGGAGTGATTTATCCACACCTTTGTTATTCATAGGGAAATGGGATGTAGAACACCAGGAAGAGAAGTAGAGGAAGGATTCCAAAACTTTGCCATTACCCTTCTTTTCGACTCTTTCTTCATCTCCTTTTCATCCTTCCCAAAGCAGTTTTATCCTAAAACAAGCTCATTTTACATCTTTCTCCATTCTCTCAAACCTGGTATTTGGAACATGATCTTTATATCTTGAGACCTTTGGGAATTTATCTTTTGAAACACTTGAATCGTCACTCTTTTAAATTGAAAAATCAACTTCCAAGCTTATTGTTTCTCCCAGGAGCTGTAATGACTACTTTGCAATTAAAAATGTGAACATAAACTAAAAACAAAAAGCATAGAATAGTAATCTTGTTTTCTGGTCTAATGAGGAATGCCCTATTTACTGCTGAAGGAGAACTGGGGCTTCAAGGAAGCATAGGAGTGTGGTAAAGAGAAAAAGAAGCACAGTCTTTAAGACTTCCACATGTCAGCACATCATACTATAAGTCTGACCCTGAACTTAATCCATTTTCTTAATCATGCTGTAATATTTCAGTAAATGGGATTGTTTTTACCATTTCTAATTGTTTTAGGCCCTTGATGATCTTGCCTACATAATGTTCTATGAGCAGTTTTTGAGATAAAAAAAAATATATATATACAGTGAAATGCATAGATCCTAGAGATAAACTGTTATGTTTTGACACATGTACATGTCTCTGTAATCAACACTCCAATTGAGATATTTCCAAATCACCCCAGGAAATTATATTCCTTCTAGTTAGTTAATCCCCACACATGTAGGCAACTTCTGATCTATTTCTATCACTGAAGATTAAGTCTATGTATTTTTAAACTTCACCTTAATTGAATCATACAATCTACAGTGTTTTTGTCTGGCTTGTTTGTCTCGGCATTCAGTTATTAAGTTGCTTCCAGGTTGTTGCATGCATCCACTTTTGGTTTGCTGGTTGGATGACTGGTTGGTTTTTGAGAATTATTGAATAGTATTCCATGATATTCACATGCCATAATTTGTGTATCAATCTTCTATTGGGGTACCTTTGAGCTGTTTCCAAGTTTTGCAACAACTAATAAAGCCTCTATAAACATTCACATCTACACCATTTTGGAGACATGTTTTGGTTTCTTTTAAGTACCTAAGACTAAAATTGGGTCATGAGATAAATGTATGTTTCATTCCATAGAAAGATCCACACTTTTTTTTTCTAAAGTAATTATAACATTTTATGCTTCTACCAGCAGTAGATGAGAATTCCAATTATTTCACATCCTCGACAATATTTGTTGCTGTTCAACTTTAATGTTAGCCATTCTAATTGGTATTATGTGTTATCTTACTGCATTTTGAAAGTTGTTTAATCAGGTATTCATGGACATAAAGGTAGCAAAGATAGACACTGGGGACTACTAGATGAAGGAGGTAAGAGGGGGGAAGGGTTGAAAACCTAACTGTTGTCCAGGCACGGTGGCTCATGTCTATAATCCTAGCACTTTGGGAGGCTGGGGTGGATGGATCATGAAGTCAGGAGTTAAAGACCAGCCTGGCCAAGATGATGAAACTTTGTCTCTACTAAAAATACAAAAATTAGCTGGGCATGGTGGTGCACGCTTATAATCCCAGCTATTCGAGAGGCTAAGGCAAAGAATTGTTTGGACCCGGGAGGAGGAGGTTGCAGTGAGCCGGGATCACACCACTGTACACCAGCCTGGGTGACAGAGCGAGACTTCATCTTTTCACATTTATATAAAAGGTTATTGAATTTGGGTCTGTAATTCAGGGTTTCATCATATTTGGAAAGTTACTAACAAATTATTGTTCTAAAGTTATTTCTGTGGCTCCACATCACACCCTTCTCTTCTGGGATTTAACTACACAAATGTTAATGTTTTCCCATAGGTCACAAAGACTCTGTATTTATTTTTACTTCAGTATTTTTATCTTTTTAGTTCAGATTGGGCAATTTCTATTAATCTATCTTTAAATTCATCAATCATTTTTTTCTGTCAACTTCAATATAATGTTATGTCTACCCAGTGAATTTTGTATTTTAGTTATTGTATTTTACAGTCTAGAGTTTCCACTGTTTTAAAGAATAATTTCTCTTTCTCTTCTGAGATTTCCTGACTATTCATTCATTAAGACTATTTTTCCTTTCATATTTTGAGCATATTTATAATAGTTGCTTTATAGCCATTATCTGCTATGTCCAGCCCCTGGACCATCTTGGGTTTAGTTTCTATTGATTGAGTTTTATATCACCATGGATTATATCTTCTGGTGTCTTCATAGCTAGTGATTTTTTATTTAGTATTTGGCATTCTGAATGACAGCCTGTTGATATATGAATTTTTCTATCTTCTATTGAAGGGTTTTGATTCTTATTCACCAGACAGTTCAATTACTGCATGATCATCTTGATTTTATGTTGGCTTTGTTTTAAACTTTATTGGTATCAAGTGGAAAGTTCACATTTCTTCTCAAGCTTTTCTGACTTGGCAGGGCTCAACCTCTAAACTTATGGAACTTGTTAGGGTGTGGTTTTAAGCTTTATTAATACGGGTTTAGAGTAGCCCTTCTTGAATGTGGTTCTTACTTCTAAGGTAGAATTTTATTGATATCTCAGCTGGATGCCAGACTTGTTAATAAAATGTTAATATTATCTCTCTACTCCAGCAGGAACAGAGTGTCAGAGTTGCTTGTGTCTCAGCCCTGCTCGATTTTTGGTATCTTCATTTCACTCTCAACTTCATAGAAGCAGCTATCCAGTAACTTTCAGAAGTTTTCCCTGCTCGCATACAGCCCAGCAATCAGACATAGGCTCACAGGAGACTCCCGTATTGGACTTCTGTGCCTCTCTGTTCAGCTACTTTCTCTCAAATGCTCTTGCCTGCAGATTTGAGCTGCTTCATCAGCTCCATACTCTGATCTCTACCTTCTGAGCTCCATAGGACTACTATCTTTGTCCTGGCTGTTGTTCTCTTTCTACAGCTGGAAAATTGTGCTCAGACAGAGAAAAAGATGTTTGTGGGACTTAGTTCTCTGTTTTCCTTCTGACACAAACCAAAGTTCTATAATGCCTATAATCCAAACCTTAATAATCTTATTTTATATGTTTTCCATTTCTCTATTTACTTACAGAGAGCTAGTCTAATACCATTTTCTCAATTATGGTTGGAATCAGAACTCAAATTGATGCATTCTTTTACAAATAATTTATTCCCTTGGGACTCATTCATTCTTAGGTATAGAATGAAAGTGCTTGCCTCTAAGTGAACTTCTTGTTTTAAATGTTTTGTGGAAATGTAGGGTGTATTCAAATATGAAGAAGACAACTTCCCTAATACTGTGAGTATCAAATTATTTTGTGTGTTTTTTAATTCCTCAGTCAGGAGTTAGTGAGTTACGGAGCTATGTCTGCTTCAGTATTAAAGAATGCTGTGTTCGACGTTAGTTCAGCAAATATTATTGACTGTAACTCTGTTTCAAGAACTATGATGGTTGGTGTGACATGTACTTTTTACTAATAGTGTTTAATATTCTCTTCTTTAATACCATTTTGTATACGGTAAATAAATATCCATCTTACATTCCTGAATGTTTCCTTTTATATGTAGTTTGGTAATTCATTACTTAATATGCCATTTATTGTACCAGAAACTGTTGCCTGCTGTGAATACAATGAACAGCTGAGACCTAATACCCCCTTTAAGGAGCAGTATCTATTAAAAAGACTTAGGCATATGAATAGTAAAAGCTAACTAATAAAACTGTGCCCAAAATATTTTGGGGATACAAATGAGAGTGATTAACTTTGCCAGAGGTTTCTGATAAAAGTTCCTAGAAAAGGTTAACTTTAATCTGTCAGACTCAGTGAGAAAAGGCAATCAAGGCTAAGGATTTAATCCTTATTGGTGATGAGATCATTGACAAACGTGCACACTTTCCTTCATTTCAGCCTGTACACTTTTCTCACTTTTAGCTTTTTTCATTTCTAAAATGAGGATAATAATATTGACGTTGCCGTTTTGTTGAGAGGATTAGAAATTAAGGTTACATGTGCATAAAAATGATATTCATCACTATTTTGTATATACCATGACTGTTTTACTATTGACGTATGCACTCTTCATTTCCTTTACATTAGTATGGGAGCTCTCTTCTATAAATTCTGATTTGTATAATGTTTCAGTATAAACTATTGCATGAATTATCAGTTCTTAGAAAATTAAAAATTCAGTAAAAATAATATTAAATTTTAATTATCTTTGTTAACTCAGGAGTTATATTGGAATTTTCAGAGTTCCAGGATGCCATGTATATTTCCTTTTTCTTTGACCATTGCTACAGGTAGAGGGGTTTGTACTGAAATTTTGCACAGCCCAGAGGGAACTTTGGCGTTTGTTTGATTGGTTATGTAGTAATATGAACTTTTTATACTTTTTCAGGAAAATGCAGCCTATTTTTTTCTGAACTATTCATCATAACTGTTTTCTGTTAGTGAATGAAAGATTATTAAAAATACTTTCAACTTTTATTTTAGATTCATGGGGTACATGTGTGGGTTCGTTACATGAGTATATTGCTTGATGGGGAGAATTGGGGTTTGATTGATCCTATCACTGGGTTATTGAGCATAGTATCCAATAAGTAGTTTATCAATCCTTGCAACCCTTTCTCCCTGGCCCCTCTAGTAGTTCCCAGTTTCTATTGTTGCCATCTTTATGTAGATGAATACCAATGTTTAGCTCCTACTTGTAAGTGAAAACATACAGTATTTGCTTTTTTGTTTCTGTGTTAATTTGCTTTGCATTGTGACCTCCAGCAGCCCATGTTGCTGCAAAGGATGTATTCCATTGTTTTTGATGGCTTCATAGTATTCCACAGTGTATGTATACCCCATTTTCTTCATCCAATCCACTGTTAATGGGCACCTAGGTTGATTCCATGTCTTTGCTAATGTGAATAGTACTGTGATAAACATATGAGTGCATGTGTCTTTTTGGTAGAACAACTTATTTTCTTTTGGATATATACCCAGTAAGGGCTTTTGCTGAGTCAAATGACAGTTCTGTTTTAAGTTATTTGAAAAATCTCCAAATTGCTTTCCACAGGGGCTGGCCTAATTTACATTCCCTCTAACAATGCATAGGCACTCCCTTTTCTCTGCAGCCTTGCCAGCATCTGTTATTTTTTTACTTTTTCGTTATAGCCGTTCTGACTAGTATGAGATATGTCATTGTGGTTTTGATTTGCATTTCTCTGATAATTAGTGATGTGAATCTTTTTTTTTATATGTTTGCTGTCCACTTGTATGTCTCATGTCTTCTTTTTTTCCCTTTGAGACAGAGTCTTGCTCTGTCGCCCAGGCTGGAGTGGTGCAGTGGCATGATATCGGCTCACGGCAACCTCCGCCTTCCAGGTTCAAGTGATTCTCCTGCCTCAGACTCCCAAGTAGCTGGGACTACAGGCATGTGCCACCACGCCCAGCTAATTTTTTTATATTTTTAGTAGAGATGAGGTTTCACTGTGTTAGCCAGGATGGTTTCCATCTCTTGACCTCATAATCTGCCCACCTTGGTCGTATATCTTATTTTGGAAAGTATCTATTTATGTCTTTTGCCTATTTTTTAATGAGGTTATTTGGTTTTTGCTTGTTCAATTGCTTGTTCAATTGCTCAAGTTCCTTATAGATTCTGGATATTAGACCTTTGTCAGGTGCATAATTTGTGAATATTTTTTCCTATTCTATAGGTTATCTGTTTGTTCTGTTGCAGTTTCTTTTGCTGTGCAGAAGCTTTTTAATTAGGTCCTACTTGTTAATTTTTGTTTTTGTTGCAATTGCTTTTATGGACTTAATTAAAAGTTCTTTCCCAAGGCTGATGTCCAGAATGGTGTTTCCTAGATTTTCTTCTAGGATTCTTACAGTTTGAGCCCTTAGATTTAAATATTTAATCCATCTTGAGTTAATTTTTATATATGGTGAAGATAGAGGTCTAGTTTTATTCTTGTGCATATGACTAGCCAACTATTCCACCACTATTTATTTAATAGGGAGACATTTCACCATTGGTTATTTATGTAAATTTTTTGAAGAACAGATGACTTTAGGTGTGTTCCTTTATTTCTGGGTTCTCTCTTCTGCTCCATTGGTCTGTGTATATGTTTTTATACCAGTACCGTGCTGTTTTGGTTACTGTAGCCTTATAGTATAGTTTGAAGTGTATAGTATAGTATAGTATAGTATAACCTTATAGTACAGTTTGAAGTGTGAAACCTTCAGATTTCTTCTTTTTGCTTAGAATTGCTTTGGCTATTCAGGCTCTTTTCTTGGGTCCATTTGAATTTTAGAACAGTTTTTCCTAATTCTGTGAAAAAATTGCATTGATATTTTGATAGTAATAGGGTTGAATCTGTAGATTGCTTTGGGCAGTATGGGCATTTTAAGAATATTGATTATATCAGTCCGTGAGCATGGAGTGTTTATCCATTTGTTTGTGTCATCTATGATCTCTCTCAGCAGTATTTTGTAATTTTTCTTATAGACAGCTTTCACCTCTTTGGTTAGATGTATTCTTAGGTATTGCATTTATTTTGCAAATGCAGCCTATTTTTATAATTTGTCACCTTATTTCTATCAACCCATTTCCTTTCCCAAATTTCCTATTTCTGAATTTCAGTTATCACATTTTATCATGTTTTATGTTTCATCATTATTTTTCTTCAAAATATCTCTTCAGTTAAGGATATCTTGGGAGGAATGGATTGTTTATTATTTTCATTATTACATAATCAACTTTGTTCAATAATAAATTATATATACAATAAAACATACCCATTTTAAGTGTATTATTTTGACAAATTTACATGTCCATGTAACTACCAACACAATCAAATGATATACAATTTTCATTGGCCCAAAAAGGTCCCATGGCACTTTGCAGTTGATTCCTCCCACAAACCCCCAAATAGGCAAATCTTGTTTCTATCATTATAGATTATGTTTGCTTTTTCAAGAATTTCATAAAAATTGAGTCATACAGTATGTGTTTTTTTGTACCCGTAGTCTTTTACTAAGCATAATGCATTATAGATTCATCCATGTGGTTGCATTTATTGGCAGTTCTTTCTTTTTTATTGCCAACTAGTATTCCAATATCTGGATATATCATATATGCTTATCATTCACCTGTTGATGTTTTTTTCTCAGTTTAGGGATATTATAAATAATGCTTACATTCATATACGAGTCTTTGTATAACCATGTATCTTAAATTTTTGGTTAATTTTGCTTTTGAAGCTCTATAATTAAATGTATACATATTTAGGATTGCTATTTCTTTTTTATCAGTTGATTTCTTTATTGTTATAAAATGTGTGATTTTGGTCTATTTGATATTTCTTGTATAGTAATTTTAGAAGTATAATTTGTCTAATATTAATATAACCACATCAATCTTTTCTGTTAGCTTTTGCATGGTATCTTTTTTTTCTATCCTTTTCCTTTTTAAAACTATTTGTGTTTTATATTCAAAGTGTTTACATAGTAGACAAAAACATTTAGTTGAGACTTTCTTTTTATGGACTATTTTTAAAAATAGGATTATGCAGACCATTTATATTTAATGCTGTTTTCAATAAAGTCTTGCTATATGCTTTCTCTGTGTTCTGTTTTTCTTCCTTTTGTCTTTTTTTTAACCTGTCTTTTGTTTAACTTATAAGGAAAATAAGTTTATTTAGCTCATGATCCCAGAGGCTGGGAAGTCCAAAAGCAAACACTGGCATTTGGTGAGAGCCTTCTTTCTGTGTCATGATATGTCTGCCTTCTTTTGAGTTATTTTTCGGTAGTCCATTTTATCTCTAGCATTGGCTTATTAGCCCTATCTCCTTGGTTTTTATCCCTGTATGTGTGGTTGCACTAACATTCACACTATGCATATTTGGCTTACCATAGTCTGCCTTACACTTCCACGTCTCTCCTCATCCTCTGTGCTATTGTTTCTATACATTTTACACACGTATGCACAAGCATTATACATATGTACACACATATTGTATATACATGGCATAGATATAATATGTATGTATGTGGTAAAAGGTAGAGGTCCAGTTTCAGTCTTCTGCATATTGCTAGCCAACTATTTGTACATATACATATACTCAATTTTTTTATTTTTCATTAGGCAGTCAAAATTTTTGTAGAAATTTTTAAGTGAAAAAAATATATATATTTATCTATGTATTTACCATCAGGTGCTCTTCATTCCTTCATGTAGACACCAATTTCCATCTAGTATCATTTCTTCAGTTTAAAGAGTTTTATTTAATATTTTGGGGGGGCCAAGAAGGTGTTATCTTTCACTAGCAATGAATTTTCACAGTTTCTATTTCCCTGCAGACAAGAAAGTCTTTATTTCACCATTATTTATTTAAATAATGCATATTTGGGGAAAATTTTTGTTGCATATGAAAGTTGAGAAAATAGTGAAGAGAGTTCCCATACATTTCTCGTAAAGTCTAATATTTCCATGGTGCGTTTGTCAAAACTAACAAATGTGATGTTTCTGTATTAATAGTAAATAAAATTTGTACATTTCTCTTTCTGTTTGAAGATTCAATCTAGTTTACCATATTGCATTTAGTTGTCATGTCTTAGCAGTCTCCTCTGGTCTGTGGGTTTGTGCTATGTTTTTTTCATGATTAGATAAATTATTCATGATGATATTTGATGAAATTTTTTCTAGATATAGAAAAATATAATTCTATTTTTCTAGGGATTTGCACTCGCAGTCTTCCTTTCAGCTATTTAAGATGTTGTTCCATTGTTTTCCTGGCCACATAGTTTCAAATGAGGAGTCTGAGATAATTCTTGCATGTGCTCTTTTCTATTTGTGTCTTTTTCCTCTAGTAAGATTTTTTTCTTTAGCAATTATTTCAAAATTTTGATTATAATATGACCTAGTGTGGTTGTCTTTTCATTTATCCTGTCTGAGAATGAACATTTGAAAGAAATTTTGACATTAGATTTTCAAATGGACTCCCTCCCTCCTTTTGGGCTGGGTTACATGAATGTTAGCACTATTAATATTGTACCGTAGGTCACTGAAGACCTGCTGATTCATTTTTTCATTTTTTCCTTCTGTATGCTTCAGTTTAATTTACATTATCATTTAAGTTCATTGACTTTTCTTCTGAAGTATCTAATCTGCTGTAAATTCCATCCATGTATTTAGTTTCATTTTAGCTAATGTATTTTCATCTCTAGAAATACCACTTAGTTCTTTTTTACATCTTCCATTTCTCTCCTTATTGTCGTATTTTACTTTAAACCTTTAGCATATTTGTGAAAACTCTTTTAATAGCCTTGTCTGATTATTCTAACACCACGTTATTTGTGGGTGTTTTATTGAATGGTTTTTCTCATGATTGTGGCCAGTCTTTTTTCTTTTTAAGCTATTTTTTCTTAATATTTTATTTTTTAATTGACAGATAAGATTATATATATCATGTACAACTTGGTGCTTTGAAGTATATATACATTGTGTAATGACTAAACCTAGCTAGTTAACATATGCATTGCCTCAAATCGGTATTATTTTTGCAGTGTGAACACCTAACATCCACTCTTTTAGCCGTTTTCAAGAATACAATACATTTTATAGTTAACAAAAAAGTATTAACTGCACCGTGTTGCACAATATATCTCTTGAACTTATTTCTCCTATCTAAATGAAATTTTACATTCTTTGAGTAACATCTATCTCTCTACTACCTCTCATTCCCCCATACTCTAGTGACCATTAATCTACTTTCTACTTCTATAGGATCAATTTTTTTTAGATTCTACATATAAGTGAGAGTATATGTTATGTATCATTTTGTGCCTGGCTTATTTCATTTAGCATAATGTCATCCAGGTTTATCCATGTTGTCACAAATGACAAAACTTCCTTCTTTTTTAAGACTGCATGTCATTCCATTGTGTCTAGATAGATAAATAGACAGATCATATTTTATTATCCATTTTTCTGTTGAGGTACACTTGGCTGGATTCCATATCTTGGTTGTTGTAAATAGTGCTGCAATAAGATGGGAGTGCAGATTTCTCTTTGACATACTGACTTCACTTCTTGTGGGTATATAACCAGTAGCGGGATTGCTGGATCATATGGTAGTTCTATTTGTAAGTTTTTGAGGATCCTTCCTGCTGCTTTCCGTAATGGCTATACTAATTTAATTGTTGAGCTGTTTTTTTTTTTATACTTTAAGTTCTAGGGTACATGTGCATAACGTGCAGGTTTGTTACATATGTATACTTGTGCCATGTTGGTGTGCTGCACCCATCAACTCGTTAGCACCCATCAATTCGTAATTTATATCAGGTATAACTCCCAATGCAATCCCTTCCCCCTCCCCCCTCCCCCCTCCCCCCTCCCCATGATAGGCCCCCATGTGTGATGTTCCCCTTCCCGAGTCCAAGTGATCTCATTGTTCAGTTCCCACCTATGAGTGAGAACATGCAGTGTTTGGTTTTCTGTTCTTTTGATAGTTTGCTAAGAATGATGGTTTCCAGCTGCATCCATGTCCATACAAAGGACGCAAACTCATCCTTTTTTATGGCTGCATAGTATTCCATGGTGTATATGTGCCACATTTTCTTAATCCAGTCTGTCACAGATGGACATTTGGGTTGATTCCAAGTCTTTGCTATTGTGAATAGTGCTGCAATAAACATATGTGTGCATGTGTCTTTATAGCAGCATGATTTATAATCCTTTGGGTATATACCCAGTAGTGGGATGGCTGAGTCATATGGTACATCTAGTTCTAGATCCTTGAGGAATCGCCATACTGTTTTCCATAATGTTTGAACTAGTTTACAATCCCACCAAGAGTGTAAAAGTGTTCCTATTTCTCCACATCCTCTCCAGCACCTATTGTTTCCTGACTTTTTAATGATCGCCATTCTAACTGCTGTGAGAAGGTATCTCATTGTGGTTTTGATTTGCATTTCTCTGATGGCCAGTGATGATGAGCATTTTTTCATGTGTCTGTTGGCTGTATGGATGTCTTATTTTGAGAAATGTCTGTTCATATCCTTTGCCCACTTTTTGATGGGATTGTTTGTTTTTTTCTTGTATATTTGTTTGAGTTCTTTGTAGATTCTGGATAATAGCCCTTTGTCAGATGAGTAGATTGCAAAAATTTTCTCCCATTCTGTAGGTTGCCTGTTCACTCTGATGGTAGTTTCTCTTGCTGTGCAGAAGCTCTTTAGTTTAATTAGATCCCATTGGTCAATTTTGGCTTTTGCTGCCGTTGCTTTTGGTGTTTTAGACATGAAGTCCTTGCCCATGCCTATGTCCTGAATGGTACTACCTAGATTTTCTTCTAGGGTTTTTATGGTATTAGGTCTAACATTTAAGTCTCTAATCCATCTTGAATTAATTTTCGTATAATCAGTAAGGAAAGGATCCAGTTTCAGCTTTCTACTTATGGCTAGCCAATTTTCCCAGCACCATTTATTAAATAGGGAATCCTTTCCCCATTTCTTGTTTTTGTCAGGTTTGTCAAAGATCAGATGGCTGTAGATGTGTGGTATTATTTCTGAGGACTCTGTTCTGTTCCATTGGTCTATATCTCTGTTTTGGTACCAGTACCATGCTGTTTTGGTTGCTGTAGCCTTGTAGTATAGTTTGAAGTTAGGTAGCGTGATGCCTCCAGCTTTGTTCTTATGACTTAGGATTGTCTTGGCAATGCGGGCTCTTTTTTGGTTCCATATGAACTTTAAAGCCGTTTTTTCCAATTCTGTGAAGAAGGTCATTGGTAGCTTGATGGGGATGGCATTGAATCTATAAATAACCTTGGGCAGTATGGCCATTTTCACGATATTGATTCTTCCTATCCATGAGCATGGTATGTTCTTCCATTTGTTTGTGTCCTCTTTGATTTGACTGAGCAGTGGTTTGTAGTTCTCCTTGAAGAGGTCCTTTACATCCCTTGTAAGCTGGATTCCTAGGTATTTTATTCTTTTTGAAGCAATTGTGAATGGAAGTTCATTCATGATTTGGCTCTCTGTTTGTCTGTTACTGGTGTATAAGAATGCTTGTGATTTTTGCACATTAATTTTGTATCCTGAGACTTTGCTGAAGTTGCTTATCAGCTTAAGGAGCTTTTGGGCTGAGACAATGGGGTTTTCTAAATATACAATCATGTCATCTGCAAACAGGGACAATTTGACTTCTTCTTTTCCTAACTGGATACCCTTGATTTCTTTCTCTTGCCTGATTGCCCTAGCCAGAACTTCCAACACTATGTTGAATAGGAGTGGTGAGAGAGGGCATCCCTGTCTTGTGCCAGTTTTCAAAGGGAATTTTTCCAGTTTTTGCCCATTCAGTATGATATTGGCTGTGGGTTTGTCATAAATAGCTCTTATTATTTTGAGGTACGTTCCATCAATACCGAATTTATTGAGCGTTTTTAGCATGAAGGGCTGTTGAATTTTGTCAAAAGCCTTTTCTGCATCTATTGAGATAATCATGTGGTTCTTGTCTTTGGTTCTGTTTATATGCTGGATTACGTTTATTGATTTGTGAAAGTTGAACCAGCCTTGCATCCCAGGGATGAAGCCCACTTGATCATGGTGGATAAGCTTTTTGATGTGCTGCTGAATCCAGTTTTTGCATCGATGTTCATCAGGGATATTGGTCTAAATTTCTCTTTTTTTGTTGTGTCTCTGCCAGGCTTTGGGATCAGGATGATGTTGGCCTCATAAAATGAGTTAGGGAGGATTCCCTCTTTTTCAATTGATTGGAATAGTTTCAGAAGGAATGATACCAGCTCCTCCTTGTACCTGTGGTAGAATTCAGCTGTGAATCCATCTGGTCCTGGACTTTTTTTGGTTGGTAGGCTATTAATTATTGCCTCAATTTCAGAGCCTGCTATTGGTCTATTCAGGGATTCAACTTCTTCCTGGTTTAGTCTTGGAAGAGTGTAAGTGTCCAGAAAATTATCCATTTCTTCTAGATTTTCTAGTTGATTTGTGTAGAGGTGTTTATAGTATTCTCTGATGGTTGTTTGTATTTCTGTGGGGTCCGTGGTGATATGCCTTTTATCATTTTTTTTTGCGTCTATTTGATTCTTCTCTCTTTTCTTCTTTATTAGTCTTGCTAGTGGTCTGTCAATTTCGTTGATTTTTTCAAAAAACCAACTCCTGGATTCATTGATTTTTTGGAGGGTTTTTTGTGTCTCTATCTCCTTCAGTTCTGCTCTGATCTTAGTTATTTCTTGCCTTCTGCTAGCTTTTGAATGTGTTTGCTCTTGCTTCTGCAGTTCTTTTAATTGTGATGTTAGAGTGTCCATTTTAGATCTTTCCAGCTTTCTCTTGTGGGCATTTAGTGCTATAAATTTCCCTCTACACACTGCTTTAAATGTGCCCCAGAGATTCTGGTATGTTTGATGTTTGTTCTCATTGGTTTCAAAGAACATCTTTATTTCTGCCTTCATTTTGTTATGTACCCAGTAGTCATTCAGGAGCAGGTTGTTCCGTTTCCATGTAGTTGAGCGGTTTTGATTGAGTTTCTTAGTCCTGAGTCCTAGTTTGATTGCACTGTGCTCTGAGAGACAGTTTGTTATAATTTCTGTTCTTGCACATATGCTGAGGAGTGCTTTACTTCCAATTATGTGGTCAATTTTGGAATAAGTGTGATGTGTTGCTGAGAAGAATGTATATTCTGTTAATTTTGGGTGGAGAGTTCTATAGATGTCTATTAGGTCCACTTGGTGCAGAGATGAGTTCAATTCCTGGATATCCTTGTTAACTTTCTGTCTCATTGATCTGTCTAATGTTGACAGTGGAGTGTTGAAGTCTCCCATTATTATTGTATGGGAGTCTAAGTCTCTTTGTAAGTCTCTAAGGACTTGCTTTATGAATTTGGGTGCTCCTGTATTGGGTGCATATATATTTAGGATAGTTAGCTCTTCCTGTTGAATTGATCCCTTTACCATTATGTAATGGCCTTCTTTATCTCTTTTGATCTTTGATGGTTTAAAGTCTATTTTATCAGAGACTAGGATTGCAACCCCTGCGTTTTTTTTGTTCTCCATTTGCTTGGTAGATCTTCCTCCATCCCTTTATTTTGAGCCTATGTATGTCTCTGCATGAGAGATGGGTCTCCTGAATACAGCAGACTGATGGGTGTTGACTCTATATCCAGTTTGCCAGTCTGTGTCTTTTAATTGGAGCATTTAGTCCATTTACATTTAAGGTTAATAGTTATGTGTGAACTTGATCCTGCCATTATGATATTAACTGGTTATTTTGCTCATTAGTTGATGCAGTTTCTTCCTAGCCTCGATGGTCTTTCCATTTTGGCATGTTTTTGCAATGGCTGGTACCGGTTGTTCCTTTCCATGTTTAGGGCTTCCTTCAGGGTCTCTTGTAAGGCAGGCCTGGTGGTGACAGAATCTCTAAGCATTTGCTTATCTGTAAAGGATTTTATTTCTCCTTCACTGATGAAACTTAGTTTGGCTGGATATGAAATTCTGGGTTTAAAATTCTTTTCTTTAAGAATGTTGAATATTGGCCCCCACTCTCTTCTGGCTTGTAGATTTTCTGCTGAGGGGTCTGCTGTTAGTCTGATGGGCTTCCCTTTGTGGGTAACCCAACCTTTCTCTCTGGCTGCCCTTAAGATTTTTTCCTTCATTTCAACTTTGGTGAATCTAGCAATTATGTGTCTTGGAGTTGCTCTTCTCGAGCAGTATCTTTGTGGTGTTCTCTGTATTTCCTGAATTTGAATGTTGGCCTGCCCTACTAGGTTGGGGAAGTTCTCCTGGATGATATCCTGAAGAGTGTTTTCCAACTTGGTTCCATTTTCCCCCTCACTTTCAGGTACCCCAATCAGACGTAGATTTGGTCTTTTTACATAATCCCATACTTCTTGCAGGCTTTGTTCATTTCTTTTTCTTCTTTTTTCTTTTGGTTTCTCTTCTCGCTTCATTTCATTCTTTTGATCCTCAATTGCTGATACTCTTTCTTCTAGTTGATCGAGTCGGTTACTGAAGCTTGTGGATTTGTCACGTATTTCTCATGTGATGGTTTTCATCTCTATCATTTCATTTATGACCTTCTCTGCATTAATTATTCTAGCTATCAATTCTTCCACTCTTTTTTCAAGATTTTTAGTTTCTTTGCGCTGGGTACGTAATTCCTCCTTTAGCTCTGAGAAGTTTGATGGACTGAAGCCTTCTTCTCTCGTCTCGTCAAAGTCATTCTCTGACCAGCTTTGATCCGTTGCTGGCGATGAGCTGCGCTCCTTTGCAGGGGTAGATGCACTCTTATTTTTTGAATTTCCAGCTTTTCTGCCCTGCTTCTTCCCCATCTTTGTGGTTTTATCTGCCTCTGGTCTTTGATGATAGTGACGTACTGATGGGGTTTTGGTATAGGTGTTCTTCCTGTTTGATAGTTTTCCTTCTAATAGTCAGGACCCTCAGCTGTAGGTCTGTTGGACATTGTTTGAGATCCACTCCAGACGCTGTTTGCCTGGGTATCAGCAGCAGAGGTTGCAGAAGATAGAATATTGCTGAACAGCGAGTGTACCTGTCTGATTCTTACTTTGGAAGCTTCCTCTCAGGGGTGTACTCCACCCTGTGAGGTGTGGGGTGTCAGACTGCCCTAGTGGGGGATGTCTCCCAGTTAGGCTACTCAGGGGTCAGGGACCCACTTGAGCAGGCAGCCTGTCCATTCTCAGATCTCAACCTCCATGTTGGGAGATCCACTGCTCTCTTCAAAGCTGTCAGACAGAATCGTTCGCGTCTGCACAGGCCTCTGCTGCTTCCCCTTTTTTTGTTTAGCTGTGCCCTGTCCCCAGAGGTGGAGTCTACAGAGACAGGCCGGCTTCCTTGAGCTGCTGTGAGCTCCACCCAGTTCGAGCTTCCTAGCAGCTTTGTTTACCTACTTAAGCCTCAGCAATGGCGGGCGCCCCTCCCCCAGCCTCTCTGCTGCCTTGCGGTTAGATCGCAGACTGTTGTGCTAGCAATGAGGGAGGCTCCGTGGCCATGGGACCCTCCCGGCCAGGTGTGTGTATAATCTCCTGATGTGCCCGTTTGCTTAAAGCGCAGTATTGGGGTGGGAATTACCTGATTTTCCAGGTGTTGTGTGTCTCAGTTCCCCTGGCTAGGAAAAGGGATTCCCTTCCCCCTTGCATTTCCCAGGTGAGGCAATGCCTCGCCCTGCTTCAGCTCTCGCTGGTTGGGCTGCAGCAGCTGACCAGTACCGATTGTCTGGCACTCCCCAGTGAGATGACCCCTGTACCTCAGTTGAAAATGCGGAAATCACCGGTCTTCTGTGTCGCTCGTGCTGGGAGTTGGAGACTGGAGCTGTTCCTATTCGGCCATCTCTGTTGAGCTGTTTTTAATTGGGTACTGGAAATAGTGAATTTTATATTGTTGTGTGCTATATTATGTTGTCTTCTTTCAAAAGTATTAGACTTTCTTCTATCAGTTATGTTTAGCTTAGTTTGAACCTTCTGAAGATGGCTTTTCAGATTTATTAAGACATGGTAATCTTTATTCTGGGCTAGTTTAGCCCTACTAAGCCATGCTTGTTATGGGTCTCTACTGACTGCTTAGGTTGTTCCACAAGGACTCTGAGCTCTGCTGGCTGGAATTCAAGGACTTGCTAGCTCTGTGAGAGCTCTAGAAACTACTAAACCACATCTCTTTCTCTGTGTCACTATCTCTTCTCTGGTCTTTTACACTACAAATTTCATCAGCCCGGGCCTCCTAAACTTTCATCCCTGTCTTCTCAACTTACTCTGAAAGCCATTGTCCTAGATTATCGCTTCAGAAATCCAGGTTGATATAGAATTATCTTCATTACTTTTCTTTTCTCAGATATCTTAGTCTTGCACTTGCACTGCCTATTGCCTACTGTACAAAATCATGAGTTTTATTTTATTGAGTGTTTTTTCTTCTTGATGTTTGGGGTTTTTAAAAAAATCTTTTCTTTAGTAAGAGGATGAGTTGGGCCGGGCGTGGTGGCTCAAGCCTGTAATCCCAGCACTTTGGGAGGCCGAGACAGGTGGATCACGAGGTCAGGAGATCAAGACCATCCTGGCTAACACAGTGAAACCCCATCTCTACTAAAAAATACAAAAAAACTAGCTGGGCAAGGTGGCGGGCGCCTGTAGTCCCAGCTACTCGGGAGGCTGAGGCAGGAGAATGGCGTGAACCCGGGAGGCGGAGCTTGCAGTGAGCTGAGATCCGGCCACTGCACTCCAGCCTGGGCGACAGAGCAAGACTCCGTCTCAAAAAAAAATAAAAATAAAAATAAAAATAAAAATAAAAAAGAGGATGAGTTTAGTTTCATTTAAGGCCAGTCCTGGAAGCAGAACTCCAGTCTTCTTGTTTACATTTTCTTTATTAGCAAAAACCTAAGTCTTTATTGCTTGCAATCTGAATTTCTGCAGTGGTCTTCGAAATGATCACCTTGACCATCCAGTCTCCGCACCCTTTCCCAAAGCATCCTGCAGATTTTTGCTAGATTAATCTCCTATCCTTACTCTTTTCTTCAGACCATTCCACTTAAAAACTTTATTGATTCCCCGTTACCATCATATTTCATGAAATATGAAAAATTCTGTCCCTGGATTTTAACATCTTTGCTAACTGGCTCCTCCCAAGCATAGTTTCTTCTTCTCCCTATGTACGCTATCTACTCTAGGACAATTCATCACTTTACTATTCCCAAGAAATACTGTAAACACTGACTTCACTTAGAATTTCTTAATTTTTCTTTTAACTTATTTTTTAAACAATTTCATTTATTTGTCAAGGCTTGACTCAAGTGTCTACTTTCTGTCATCCAGGACTCTGGAATTCTGTTAGGAAATTTTCTTCCTACCATTGGTCCCTAGGTCTCATGCATAGCAGTTCCCCTGGACTTTATCAAGCCTGAGTATGATGAGGAAAATCAAAGTCTACAGCCCCATGAGATTCTGCAACCTATCTGGAGGATTTGAACAATACTTTCAGCAAATGTAACTCTCTCCTTGTTAGAAATTCTCATTCTGCCTAAGAAAATAACATTTATTTCATAATATGTTTACATAACTAGGTATTATCAAACCTAGTACCTATTATAAACTCAACCTTGCTTAGGTATTATATCCTATCATCAAAAAAGTTACAATCGAAAATGAAATGTGGGTTACAAATAAGGGGGCAATTATAAAACAATAAAAGATAGTTTACAAATGATTTTTTTTTTCTTCCAAGAAAAAGGAATATCTTGGATACTGTCTAAATCCTTGGGTGTTTATACAAATTATTTGAACCTTATGCATCAATAAATCCTGATTCAAATTTTGGCAAGTAATGGTCATCTGTGGTTTCGAGTACTTTCTGAAGCAAGTCATGACAGAAATCCCACTGGGGCAGCTTTTCTCGTTCCAGTGATTGCAGAATTTGGAATTGAGAGGATATAAAAAAAATAAACAGAGAAGATCATGCATGTGTGCATGTACGAGCAACCACACACCATGTTTACTCTTTCAGAAGAATCTATTGAGGTTTCCAGGATGGAATGTAGAGAGAGATTCAGGAGGCTCTTTCTTCTCTTTGTCCATTTCAAGAGACTGAAGTGTGTGCTAGTTTGTTACTTGGTCCCATAGATTCTTTGCTCAGTGTTCACAGCTTCAGTTGTTGGAGAGTTCTGTTACCCAAACTACTGTCTTCTCTGTGCATAATTTTGTTTTTAAAAATAATCATAAAGTCTTAAACTGCATTCCAAGTAGGATTTTGTCTTCTGGCATCAGTAACACTAAAATTTTGTAGTATATATGTATACACTGGGTGTTAATTTATGTGTTTTGTGAATGTGTATGTATATACATGTATGTGTATGTGCCTGTATGTGTGTATGAAGAACCAAACACTAGCTTTCACAGCAGAGGAATGTTGCCAAATAAGTATGCATATAAATTTCTATTTATTGAAAATGTACCTATTATAGCAACATAAAAAATCAATGTTTGTCCAATTATTTTCCACAGGCAATATCAGGCATTGCAGCATAGTTTCTCATTAGATTAAATCAAACTGTTCTTAAATACCATTTTACCAGCTGTTACTGGATAAAGGGTGAACAGAACAGTTTGGAGTAGCAAGTATGTAGCTCTCTGGCATGTGTTCCTGCCAACATTGCTACAGCTGTGTATATTGTTTATAAAAAAAACGAAATGCCCTTAGTGGTTTTCCTTAAATTTTATTGAAGTGGGTTTTTTTTCTAGAACAATTTCATATGTTTCTTAGGAAGACAAAACATTGCTGAAGCCTATAAAATAAGTCAAATTCAATATATAACTGAAAATATTTTAGAGTTTAAATTAGAAGAAATTGTGAGAATGAGATCAGTAAGAGGTGAATGCATCAAAACAGAGTCAAATAGATATCCCAATTTCCCTAAATAGGTTTTTATATATTTGCTTTTTTAAAAAGTTTACATTTCCAGTTGCTTAAACTGGGGTTTAATCAAATAATAAATAGCCAAAGCTTCTTAAACATTGACCCAATATATCATTAAAGGGCATACTGCCCAACGTTCTGCCTTATTTCCAAGTGTTAAATGTATATTTTATAACCTCAGCTAAGACTTTTATTCCTACAGATAAGAAATTGAGAAACACAGATGCTTAAGACTCTTGACAGAGATTATATAATGTATTAGTAGACAGGACTTCCAGGTCTCATAAATTCCAAGGGTACCATGTATAATAAGCAAATTAGGTTTTGTTACTGGAAATATAGACAGAAACATCTTCCTTAAATTCCATTCACTTTCACTATATCCTACTGAACAACAAAGTTTTTATAGATCACAAAGCACAGGAGAAATACAAAGCATTAATATTTTAAATTATAACAAACTGAAATTTCAATATTGACTTTTATGAATGCATTACAAACAGCAGTTAGATTTCAAGCAACTGATTAGTCATCTTAAGTATATAATAATATATATCAGATGGTGGAAATGAGTAATTATTTTCTCATTTTACTATCAGCCTCTTCTCTTATTTTTCTTATTCCTCTTCTCTAATATTTTAGTTTCCCCATGAACAAGCATATTCATTATTATTATTATTATTATTATCATTATTATTGTATTGAAATGTACAAAGTATTTGCTAACCCAGTAGAAAGCTTGTTTATAGGCAGGATACAGTGGCTCATGCCTGTAATCCCAGCACTTTGGGAGGCCAAGGCGGGTGGATCACATGAGGTCAGGAGTTCAAGACCAGCCTGACCAACATGGAGAAACTCCTTTTCTACTAAAAATACAAAATTATCCAGGCGTGGTGGCACATACTTGTAATCCCAGCTACTCAGGAGGCTGAGGCAGGAGAATCGCTTGAATCCGGGTGGTGGAGGTTGCAGTGAACTGGGATCGCGCCATTGCACTCCAGCCTGGGCAACAAGAGCAAAACTCCATCAGAACGAAAGAGAGAGAGAGAGAGAAAGAGAGAGAGCGAGCGCTTGTTTATAGTGCCCTATTCATACTTTTCATTCTAAACTTTGTACTTAGATTTCCTTTCAGCATATTTAAATCACTATTTTATGTGGTTTGGATGTTGTCTCCTCCAACATTAAAATGTGATTTCCAATATTGCAGATAGGGCTTAGTGGAAGGTGGTTGGATCATGGGGGATGGTCTGTCATGAACAGCTTAGCACCTTAGTGATAAATGAGTTCTCCCTAAGTTAGTCCACTTGAGATCAGGTTGTTTAAAAGAGTATGGAACCTCTCGCTTCTCTCTGTCTTCCTCCCACTCTCATCATGAGACATGCCGGCTCCCCTTCGCCTTCTGTCATGAGCGGAAGCTTCTTGAGGCCCTCACCGGAAGCAAATGCTGGCACTATGCTTTGTGTACAGCCTGCAGAACCATGAGCCAATTAAACCTCTTTTATTTATAAATTACCCAGTTTCAGATATTTATTTACAGCAACACAAAAATGGACTAACACCATTTTTTTCTTTGCTTCACCATGAATTTCACTGCACAACTGAACCCTGATTTAAATCATTTTGATTAAATAGAAGATTTTTAAAGAAAACAGAAACAAAGAAAATCTGACTAATTACTATCTTCTTGGAATCAAGGATAATATTGTTGCTTGCTTGGGCAACAAATGAATGCTTCACAGATTTACAGACTTTCCTAACTATAATAGAAGTTCCAAACTAGTGACTTGAAGGCAACTCCTAGTTCACAGTTTTTATTGTTGTTGTTGTTGTTGTTTTCATTCACAAGTAAAGAATCTATACGGCATACTCAAAATTTCTGGCCAATGTTGCTGTGCACCAGAACTCAGTGCAAACTAAGTGATGGTTGTTGTGGAGATAGATATAGATACCCTCCTTTATCAGAGTCACCACCACTCCTTAATACCTGATATCAGCCCACTTCATGCCTTTACCTTCCTGTCTGATCATGTAGGCAGTTACATTTGAAACCCGTGGTAAACACTGAGAGTGACTAAAAATCTTAGGGCAAGAGCCAGAGCAGTTCTACAAAATGGCAGATTCTATGTGGCTGTTGAGAAGGTCATATTTGATCACATCCATAATGTACTTTTTAAGATCTTTCAAACAAATTACTTTATTCCCCTGCTTAAAATACTTCAGTGGCTCTGAAATAGCTCCTTAGGGTTCCCTTTTACTTTCCAGAGTAATCTTTTGTCACTGACACTCATCCCTCTTCCACAGCTCTCGTACAAAAGCTAGACTGAATGACTTTCATGTTTCATAAGGCCTAATTATTTCCCTTGTACCAGCTAGGTCTTTGATTATCGTGTTCCCTCTGCCTGATGCAATGCCCCTTCCCACACCCACAGCTTACTAACTCACATCTCACCCAAAACATCATTTCCTCCAGGAAGCTTTCCCTAATTGGCCAAACCTGATGAGGAAGGTCCTTCTACGTGCAGTTGCACTTTACTGTGTATGGCAGTTGTGTGTTTACCCATCACTCTGCATCCCTGCCTTGACTGTAGGAGGCAGAAAGTCAGTGTCCTTGTATTTTTCATCATCATGTTTCCACTGCCTAGGAGTTCCCTGGGAAAATAAAAGGCATTTGAAAATTTAGTAAATAAAGCAATGGATGCATTAGTTGAGTTTTTGCGTGGGTGGATGGTTAGAGTTCCCACAACCCCGCAATGAGGGGCAAAGCCAGAAAAGATGCTCTGTTATTCTTGGGGTGGTCACTTTGATTTCTGTCTTATGATGGCCTGGTTGCCTTGTATACTTTCCCTGTGTATATCAGTTCCAGGAAAGTTTAGGCTCTAATAAACTTTTGGAGCTAGTTGTTTGTCTCTCAAGCCATACACATTTTTAATCCTTCCTCCACTCTGGATATCCATCTGGGAAAATGCATTCAGTAACAGTGACAGTCAGCACCTGGAGCTGGGCTTCAGTCCCCAACCTCTACTCCCATCCATTTTCCTGAACCTTCTTTCCCATCTGAACCTCTCAGTTTCCAGTCTTTTTGCTCCCTCCTCTGCTAGGCCATTGAAATAGTGATTTGCTTTTTTGTGAGTATCGATTTGGTTCTTTATCCTTCTTTTTCCCTAAATACTACTTTTCACCCTATTCCTTAACCCCATGTCTCCGACACTGAGTCCCACCCCCTAGTTTTCTGCCCATCACCCTGCTTGCCTTGGACAGAAGCAGCACATGAGCCATTGCAACAGCTACTTCCTGCCTTCATTTACCTTTAAGTTCTTTTGCTCTCCCCAACTTTCTTCCCTGTACTCTAATCTATATCTTTCTCTTTTTACCAGTGTTTTTAAATGATTCAACATTAGGAAGTTTAAATGTGAGTTTTTCATTTTGGTATTAATTTAAGTATTAACTGAGGTATGCTTTGGATGATTTGGTGTTTTGTTTTGTTTTGAGATAAGATCTTTGCTCTGTCATTCAGGCTGGAGTGCCGTGGCATGATTATAGCTCACTGAAACCTTGAATTCCTGGGCTCAAGCAATCCTCCTGCCTTGGTCTTCCAAGTATTTGGGACTACAGGCGTGTGCCACTGGGCCTGGCTAATTTTACTTTTATTTTTTGTAGAAGCAGGGTCTCACTGTGTTGCCCAGGCTGGTCTCAAACTTCTGGACCCAATCGACCCTCCCACATGAGCTTCCCAAAGTGCTAGGATTACAGACATGAGTCACTATGCCCAGACTTTAAAACTCAATTATTGCCAAGCTGTTTTTGTGCCCATATTCCAGTTTGTGTTTACCTTGGTAACAATGCCGAATAGCACTGATATAATGATCCCAAGCTAATGAAAAATAATGATGGCAGAATAAATATGTATGTGATTCTCTAGGTCAAATATGTAAGTGATTCTCTAGATCAAATAAAGTCCAAATAACATCACAGATGGGAATATCATGCAAATAAATATTTTTGCAGTAATTAATATAAAGATAAGTGCTGAAAAAACTAAGTAATCACAAAATAAATAGCAATACAAACATGATGAAATCAAAATACTTTTGTTGTGATACCAATTGACATTGTGTGAGCTGACACTTTATTTTTGGAAAACATCATTTGTAACATAAAATTGTCACCAAAAAATGAATTGTATTGTTTGGTAAAAGTTGTATTTAACTTTGAAGTTTAACTTGCTTTTGTGTAAGAGTTGTAAGTAGAGAGAATTTAGATATAGATAGCTTTTGTTTAAAGACACCTAAATAAAATAATAGTAAATATAACAATATTGGGAGTTCATGATAAAAAAAAATTAAGCAACACTGACCTGTATATTTGCATATATATATATTTTTTGTAACTCCTCCTGTCAATGTTCTTAGATTTTTTTTAAGTATTATTATACTTTAAGTTCTAGGGTACATGTGCACAATGTGCAGGTTTGTTACATACGTATACCTGTGCCATGTTGGTGTGCTGCACCCATTAACTCCTCATTTACATTAGGTATATCTCCTAATGGTATCCCTCCCCCCCTCCCACTTGCACATATTTTAACCAATGTGGCTTCTCCTTGAACCCTTTTCTTGGAGGGCTTATCTTAATTATGGGATCCAGTTCAGTTCATAAATTTGTGACAAGACCAAAAATGATGTTAAACCTTAAGTGTTTGCAATCTGCCACCTCCCTGTGCCTGCTAAAGAAAAGTCTGTCTGAGTCTCCAACCCTCACCTAACTCTAGTTTCCTCAGAATTACCTTCAGGGAAGAATGAGAATCTACCAGGTAATATCAAAAGCAAAAAGCTGAAAGAAAGAAGACAACTTTAATGAGTTCTTAATTTAAAAGGGAGAAGAATAACCTTTATACAAAGCAAAAATAGAAAATTACAACAATAGAAAATTGTAAATCAATATGCCTTATGAATATTGATGTACAAATCCATAACAAAATACTGAAAGACCAAATTTCACAGCATATTAAAATATTATACACTATGACCAAGGGGAGTTTATTCCTGGAATGCAAGGATAGTTCAACATACAAAAATCAATTAATGTAATACACTACATTAGTAGAATAAAGGGAAAATATGATCATCTCAGTTGATGCAGAAAAATCATTCAACAAAATTCAACACCTTTTCATGATAAAATCACTCAACAAACTAGGAATAGAAGGAAACTACTTTAGCATAATAAAGGCCCTATATGCAAAATCCTACAGCCAACATACTCAATGATAAAAGACTAAAAGCTTTTTCCTCTAAGATCAGGAACAAGAAAAAAAACAGGTCTTTTGTCACTTCTCTTATGCATAGTATTGGAAATACTAGCTGGAACAATTAGTCAAGAAAAAAATGCAAGGTATCGAATTTGGAATTTAGCATTAATATTAACCTTTGAAAAAGAGGAAGTAAAATTATTTCTATTAGCAAGATGATAGATCTTATATGTAGAAAACCCTAAAGATATCCCAAAAATCTATTAGAACTATTTTTTTCTACTACTTACATCATTTATTCCTTTCTATATGCATACATTTATTTCTTACATTTGCCTTAATTTATAAAGAACTTGACATAATTGCATGATCTATGAATATTATTTACATATATAAATGGTAATTTAATTATTTAATAATATTATTTATTTTTATTCCTCTACTTTTTGTTTTGAAGAATTGGAAAGCTATAGGAAATTGAAAGAATAGGTCCATGAACAGCATATATCCTTCACTTAGATCCACCAATTGTTAATATCTTCTCACATTGCTTTATCTCTTTGTATCCCTGTCTCTCTCAGACATGTACACTTCATGACAAAACCACTTGAAAGTAAGTTAAAGATATTGTAACACCTCACCACTGCTTACATATCATGAAAATCTCAAGAACTTTCTTTTACATAAACACAATACCATTATCATACCCAAGAAATTTAACATTGATGCAATATTTTCTAATACACAGTCCATACTCAGATTTTCCTGATTATCTACAAAGGTATCCTTTATAGCTGTGTTTTTTATCCAAGATCCAGTCAAGGTTCACACATGCCATTTAGTGTTTTATGTCTCTTTAGTCCTCTTTAACTTGCACAATGTGCTGCCTTTTTGTTCATTTAAGTTTTTCATGACATTGACATTTTTTGAAGAGTTCAGATCAATTGTCTTAGGAAATGTTCTACAATCTGGATTAGTCTGAGGATCCTTGTCATTATTTTCTGGATATTCAATGTTCTATAATCTATTATTGTCTTTTTATTTATTTTCACTTTGTCTCAAATTTAGCCAATCAGGTGGTCGTTCGTATATTCTTTTGACATCTTTCCATCACTCTTTTAGCAATTCCTTGCTTTCTGGCACAAGATGTTTCATGTTTATCTAATGCAAGACCTGGAATCATCTAATACTCCAGGGAGTCCTGCCCTTTTGGTGGGAATAGTATTTGGAAACTAACATAACCTCGCTTGCAATGTGTCACTGCACCCTGGCACTTTCAGTAGACAGAGCTAGGAAAGAGAATCTATTAAAATCATGAGTTCATTAAAACTGATGATCCATTTGGAGTTTGTTATAATGCATGCTATGAATATGGACTCTACTTTTTTTCCCAAAATTATCCAGTTGTTCCAAAACCATTTTATCTATCCTGTTCACAGTAATTTAATATACAAATTTATTATATGTTTACTTTATATATTTACTTGAATCTAATTTCTGTATATACTGAAAAACTTAGAACTATTAAAAAATTCAGCAATGTTGCAAAAATACAAAATCAATGCACAAAAATTAGTTACTACTCACTAACTACTACAACACACAAAAATTAGTTTCTACACACTAAAAATGAAGCATCTGAAAAGAAAATTGAGTAAATGATACAATTTATAATATTATTAAAAATAAAATATTTAAGTGTAAACTTAACCAAGAAGATGCAACACTTTTGTACAGAAAACAATAAAGCTTTTAGATTGAAGGAAATTAAATAAGACACCAATAAATAGCTCCCTCATATTTGTAGATTGGACACTTAATATTAAAATGTCACTACCCAAAGCTATCTACAGATTCAGTATAATCTCTATCAAAATTTTCAATTATGCAGAAATAAAAAATTCCATCCCAAAATTTATATGGAATCAAAAGAAAACTTCAATCACCAAAATAATCTTGAAAAAAGCAAAACAAAGTTATATATCTTGTACTTTCTGATTTCAAATTATATGACAAAACAACAGTAATCCAAATAGTGTGATACAGGCATAAAGGCAAACATAGAGACTAATAGAATAGAATAGAGATCTCAGAAATAAACCATCATATATATGGTAAAAGGATTTTTGACAAGGAAGACAACACCATTCAATGAGGAAAAGAGTCATTTCAACAACCGGTTTTTGGAAAGACTGGATATTCAGATGTAAATGAATAAAAATGTACCTTTACCTTACATCATATACAAAAATTAACTGAAAATGATCAAAGCCCTAAGCAAATGTAAGAGCTAAAACTATAAAACTCTCTGAAGAAAACAGGAAGAAAGCTTCATGACACTAGATTTAGCAATAATCTCTTGGGTATGACACCAAAGCACAAGAAAAACAGAAAAAATATATAAGTTGGACATCATCTAAATTAAAAACTTTTGTGCATTAAGGAACATTATTAACAGAATGAAAAGGCAAACCACAGAATGGGAGACAATATGGCAAATTGTATATATAATAAGAAATTAATATTCAGAATATATTAAAAATTACATCTCAAGAACAAAACAAACAACCCAACTAAAAATAGGCAAAAAGCATTAATAGATATTACTCCATAGAAAATATACATTAA
This sequence comes from Trachypithecus francoisi, assembly GCF_009764315.1. Classification (NCBI taxonomy): domain Eukaryota; kingdom Metazoa; phylum Chordata; class Mammalia; order Primates; family Cercopithecidae; genus Trachypithecus; species Trachypithecus francoisi. The sequence goes on from NW_022681463.1 coordinate 44,006,035, forward strand.
ATACATGAAAAGATCCTCAGCATCACTAATCATCAGGGAGATGCAAATCAAACCTACAATAAGATAACACTTATACCCATTAGGGTGACCATTATTAAAAATAGAACAGAAAATAAGTGTAAGGATGTGGAGAAATTGGAACTCTTGTGCATCACTGGTGGGACGATAAAATTGTGTGGCTGCTAATGAAAACATGGTGGTTCCTCAAATAATTAAACATAGAATTGTCATAATATGCAGTCATTTCAACTTCTGCATATATATCCAAAAGAAGTGAAATCAGGGACTCAATCAGATAATTGTACATCCATGTTCATAGCGTCATTATTAGCAATAGCCAAAAGGTGAAAGAAACTCAAGTGTCTGTTAAAAGATAAATGGATAAATGAAATGTGATATATATATATATATACACACACACATACATATAAATACAATGCAGTATTTCTCAGTATTTAAAAGGAAGGAAATGTCACCCAGTGTGGGGGTGCATGCCTGTATTCTCAGCTACTTGGGAGGTTGAGGCAGAAGGAACGCTTGAGACCGGGGTCCAAGGCTTCAGTGAGCTATGATCATGCTTGTGAATAAACACTGTACTCCAGTCTACAGTATAGAGAGATCCTGTCTCTAAAACAAACAAATGAACAATTAAATAAATGGAAGGAAATTCTGACACATGCTGCAAACACAGCTGAAACTTGAAGACATTAAGCAAAGGGAAATAAACTAGTCACAAAAGGACAAATACTGTATAATTTCTCTTATGTGGATATATTAGGATATAAATATTTTATATCCTAAACACATCTGAAGTGCTTGAATAGTCAATTTCCTAGACACAGAAAGTAGAGGAGTATTTAACAGAGGTTGCGGTGAGGAAGGGATGGGAGTTATTGTTCCATGATTACAGAGGTAAAATTTTTGGGGGGAGCCATTGAGGAAAGCCATCATCATTCATTTAGTAAGAAATAAAACAGTGCATCAATAAATTTAAGCAATATTTTGCCATGTATTACAAATTCATTTTCTTCTGTTAATAGTCTTTGAAATATGTCAGTAACAAACTACATTGCTTATAATTTATTTTGGTTGATATTCTCATAAGAAAATCCACATATACTACTTCACATAAAACCCCAGGTATGTGAGGGTTATTCACTTGTTTTTTCAACATTTATTAAGCACCCCACTATATTACTTATTCAGATAATTTTACTATTAGAGATAAAGAATTTGGGAGATATTAAATAATTGGTGTTTATTCTTTTTTTGATACAACACTAAGTAGACTTGTACATACTCTTCTTTGAGTTGATCTGTTCCTAACAATCCACATAAATATTCATAAATTTTTTGAAACATATTTTTTCATATTTTATTTGCTCACTTGGAAAAATAATTCAAACATGAAAAAACAAGGAATGACCACTTGTAGTGTAGAAAATCAAAACGTTCTATTTTTAGAATAACAAATGAAAAGAGAAAATGAAAAAGGGCAGAAAAACATTTAATTTGACAATCTGTCACACACAAAATAGAGCAGCAATGCTGTGATGAACAGACTGCTACATATGGAAGAAACAATCATTTATCCTCAAAGGTTCTTTTATTCTTATTCCACCATTCTTTGTAAACTTGCAAACACAGAGTATTCTAGCATGAAAAGAAGGGAAGATGCAGGCATGACAAATTTAAGAGCAAATGTGTAAATTTAATTTACCACTGAGGAATATGAGAAATTTGTATCAATAGCTTAAAGTTACGTCTTGGTTCCTTTAAGGTGACAAGAGTTTTCAACTCCTTCTATTGAAATACATTCAAAAGGAGAAGCTTTCTTCTTTCCAAAACATTTTAAAGTTAAAATTGAATGGAACTATAAAATTGCCTTTCTTCTCAGGGGAAACACCCAAATTCATCTATTCTTTCTCAAAGTTTTTTTTTTGTTTGTTTTTTGTTTTGTTTTGTTTTGTTTTGTTTTTTTTAGAAGAAAGAAATCTCTTCTGATGAAAACCCTACAAATGTTTGGACTGATGCTATTAAAAAATGCATGATGATTTTAATTCACTTGAATCCCTTGTTTCCTTCAGAAAAATGTGTTGAGACAGCTCTCTCCCATTTGCTTTCATGACTTTATCAAACATCTCAAGATCACTGCCTAATAGTTTGCAACTCTCCTTATTCTCCCACAAATGAACTCATCAGCTTATTGTGACAGCTTAGTTTATCAGGAATCCACTTCTTCACATTCTGACTCATTATATACATCTGAAAACATCTGTATTTTCTTTATACAAGTGCTTAAACTCATCATACATAAGCTTCTTCATCTGTCAAGTGGGCTAATACAGGGTGATGTCTGAATTGATTGATATTAGTAATAATAGCTTACATGTATTGAGTATATTACGCACTAAGCACAGTGCTTAATGTTTCACATTTGGAGGAGCATCATAGCACAGTGGTTAAAGACCTGGGCTCTGGGTTCAAACTGCCTGATTTGAAAGTTTCTCCAATTATTCCCTGCCAGATATTCACATGTAATTGTGGGCAAGTTGCTTCACTGCTCTGTGGCACAATTTCCTCATCTGTAAATAATAATACCTACCTTATTGAGTTGTTATGAGGATAAAATGAATTACTAATAGGGCCTGCTATTTCTTAAATAAAAATATCCTTACATGAGTTAAATATTTTATATCCTAAACACATATGAAGTGCTTGAATATCATGAATTCTGAATAAACTTTTTTATTCTTAATCTGAGTTTGCATATATTTTGTAATATTGATGTGATTGATAAGCAAGAAACAGGGTGATTAAAGCAAAAGAGAAGATCAACACTTAGAGGTATGACTTAACCAGACCTTCCGCTTTGGCCGGTTGCAGGGATGAATGTCTCTGTAATAGCTGCAGAAAGGTTGGTGGAAGGGCTTGGTTATCCGAGAATGTGAGAATGAGTAGTGTCTTTTTGGGATTTTTCTCTGTTCTCCGTGTGCACATCTCCTAATTACACTCATCCTGTTGATATATTCTCTCCATACTGGGACTTCCTCTGGCTCAGGCACTATGAAGACGAAATACAGTTGTAAATTCTGTAACCTCTTTGGTACCATTTCATGATAACCTTGAGGGTCACAATGCATAGTTTGAGGAATACTGGTTTAAGCTATATTTTCTCTGCTTGTTGATGAGTGTGTCATATGGGACAAAATCAGAGGCCATCCTGAGGTTGAGATGTATTGCATTTATTGCTTTTCTGCTATCTACAATGTCCTCTGCTCTGTCAGCAAAGGCTATTAGATTGGTCTTTGATAACTTGCTCTTCTAACTCGTGTTAGTTATTACCTTGCAATCTGAGTGTTTACAAATTGATTTTCTGATGATACGCTCCAATATTTTTACATAAACTGAAGTTAGCATGGATTGGTCTATAATTTCTAGCATTTACAATAAGTTTTCAAGCAAATCTTCATAGAGTCTTTCTCATATCCTTTGAGCATCTCTCTTATCACCTATAAGTTCTCAGGATAATTCAGCCAATTCATTATTTCACTGCAGGATGACTGTTGTCAGCCCTGCTGAGATAAGCACACACCTGTATTTTAGGCGAGTAGACTCTGCTGTTTGTATTTTATCTTATTAGCCTTCCTTTTTTTCTCTCTCTCTCTTCTTCCCTCTTTTTCTCCCCACCTTCCCTCCTTCCCTTCTCTTTCCTTTGCTATACAAGTGAAAATAAAGGCCACACGAAAAATTGCTTGTTATGGATTAACTTTCTTTAATTTTCTTTTCCTTTCCATAATGGAATATTAATAATGCCTGCTGCTTGAGGTATGCTAATCATATTGTGGTCATGTTTTTAAAAAGAGTTTTTATCTTTCTGTGATATGTGCTAAAATATTTCAATTTGAAGTTGTACGTCTGAGATTTTCTTCAAACTAAAGCCAAGTCATAGGCAGGTTCAGGTATCTAATAAATACACCAGGGCCAGAAAAACACAAGAACTTGCTGAGTACCTGGTGTCAAAGCAGGTGGTTCATGGATGTCCTGATTCCAAAGTGATGAAGAGAACTGATAATGCTCCATGTGTGGCATTATGATAACATCTCAGAGGTCTTTAATTCGTACCTACTTTATATCTATAAATAATAATTTATCCAAGTGTACTTATGCAGAAAATGCACAACGTGAGGATTTGGCTGATATTTCTGTGTTCTTGTTCTTTTTCTGCAAACTCTACATCAACACCACCACTCACTTCAACATTATTTCTATGCTGACTTTTCTTCCAGCTCAAATACCATCCCTGCAAGAAGCCTCATATATAATAGTTCCTTTCTCTGGATGAGTCTCTGTCTTGACCTCCTTTATGGCACTTCCATGCCCTACAATATATTGTAGCTGTGTACATATCTGTGTCCATATTCGTATCCTCTACTTAACAAAAAACTCCTTGAGGATGCTTTTTTTATTTTATTTTATTTTATTTTTTGCTCTGTTGCATAGACTGGAGTGCAGTGGCACGATCTCGGCTCACTGCAACCTCTGCCTCCCGGGTTCAAGTGATTCTTCTGCCTCAGTCTCCCAAGTAGCTGGGACTACAGGAGCATGCTACCACGCTCAGCTAATTTTTGTATTCTTGGTAGAGACAAAGTTTCACTATATTGGCCAGGCTGGTCTCGAACTCCTGACCTTGCGATCAGCCCACCTTAGCCTCCCAAAGTGCTGGGATTATAGGGGTGAGCCACTGCGCCTGGCCGAGGGTGCTTTTCAATCCCATATGTCTTTGTGTCCACCAGCACCCTGTGCTTTGCTAAGAAGTCCTCAATAAATAAATGTCTGTTGAATGAATAAATGGTGAGTGCAAAAGTTTCCAGACCAGGAAAGGCAAAAGCAAAAACACAGCATCACTTTGGATCTCTGCAAAGTAGTCTTCATAGATGAAAAGACGCTTCTAGACTTAATTAACAATAAAAACTTCATTAACTCATAACAGCAACTAGTATTTGTTGCAACCTTTCTACAGAACATTGTCTCTTCTTTCAATAGCAGATCAATGGCCACATTTTGTAGAATGATTTGCTCATAAACTGTGAACATCCACATAGCTCTTTTGTACATAAAGCAAGATAAACTGAAGTTGGAATTGGCTATCTGGAAAGTTAAACTACTTCTCTAAATACAGAACTCATGTTTACTGCTTCATGAGCCTTTTGGCAGTTTCCCTAAAATGACCAGCATTACAGCCATGTAAACATTTTGAAGGTTATACCACAGCCATTCTTGTCTTTTTTCTTTTTTAATGATTACTATAACGTGTTCATTATGGGAAAGCATGCCCTAACAATGCCTCACTGAATTTTAAGGGAGCAGTAGTTGAGAGAAGCACTGTAAGTCCAACAACTATTAAGAAATCAAAATGTACGGATCAAAACTTATTTTCAAAGAAATTAAGTTGCAAAAAAGTCTCTGGGTGTGTATAGTGTTTTGGATAGTTTATATTCTGCTGCTAAATGCTGTAGTGGCTGGAATAAAAGCTGTCAAGAATTTTTTTAATCTTTGTTTTAAAATAAATAGAACAACAAAATTGGCATTCTTCAAATTAAAAGATATTTGCTAAGGATTTTTTAAATGTGTAAATGTAATTATCATAGTCTTATTGCAGAGAAAAAGAAAAGGAAATAATTTATGTTTTTGTGTTGATATATGATGATGAAATAGATAAGCATCAAACATTAAACCTTCTATTTATTTTCAGTCTTGCTAGGTAGATGGATGTGGCAGACTATTTGCCTCCCAAACTGTGTACTTTGGTCCAAGACTAGGGTGAGGCAAGCAAGGCAAGTAGGGCTGGAATATGTAATGAGGCTCTCAGGTTTCTGCAAATCCCAATCCTGCATTTGTGTGACCCTGAACTGGCTGACCTTGAGAATGACTGACTGACCTTGAGAGTGACTGGCTCCTTAAATTTTGCATACTCAGCTTCTGGCTTGCCTCACTCAAATCTTGGCAATTGCTTTGCTTTGCAGCTTTACTGCATTTCCCAGCCTCCCAGGTTAGGAGTTATCTTGTAACTAAATTCTGTCCTGTGGAATATGGACAGAATTAGTGTTTGCCCCTTCCAGTCTTGATCTACAAAGTTCTCTAAAGTATTGTGATGGTTAATTTTATGCATCATCTTGGCTGGGCTAAGGAATGCCCAGATAGCTTGTAAAACATTATTTCTGGGTTTGCCTGTGAGGGTTTTTCTGGAAGAGATTAGTGTTTAAATCAGCAAACTGAGTAAAGAATATCCACCTTCACCAATGTGAGCAGCCATTGTCCGATCCATTAAGGGCCCAAATAGAACACAAAGGTGGAGGAAAGGCAAATTCTCTCTCTTGTGTGTGTGTGTGTGTTGGGACATTTATCTTTTCCCGTTCTAAGACGTGAGCGCTCCTAGTTTTGGGGACTTTGGATCCTGGGACTTATAGTACCTTTCCCCCGGTTCTCAGGCCTTCAGTCTTGGGCTGCAAGTTACAATAGCAGCCCACCTAGTTCTCAAGCTTTGGACTTGGGCTGAATTATACCACTGGCTTTTCTGGATTTCCAGCTTGCGGACAGCATACCATGGGAGTTCTGAGCCTCCGTAACCATATGAACCAATTCTTACCATAAATCTCTTACATATAGATATCCTATTTCTTCTGTTTCTCTGGTGCACCTTGACTAATTCAAGTACAATCCTCCATGCTTCTTTCCCTCTACTGGCTGATAGAGAGGAATTTAAGGATGCAGAGTAGGGTACAGCCACAATTTGGAAGGAAATTGAGTCACTGAGTTGCACAGAGAGAAGAAATGCTTGTGAGAACTGTCCAACCAGAGACACCCACGTTAGATCCTTGAGTAAATAGAAATTAAGTTTTATTATTTTAAGAAACTAAATATAGGCAGTTGTTTGTCAAGCAATTAGCCTACTCAGGTTTATAGTCGGTATAATTTCTTTATTTTTTTCTTTTTGGAGGTAATGAAGGCTCAAAAGATTTGTTAGTTGCAAAAGGTCACATAGCTCAAGTAAGTCTAGGATTTTAATTCTAGGCTGACTTTGAAGTGTATATTATTCAACCTCCTCATTTTGTGTTCTAGAAATCACTAGAAGTGGCTACTGAGAATGTACTTAATTTAATTAGTAAATCTTTCCAAATATGTATCCAATATGCTGTGTGATAGTTTCTTAAACACTCTCAACCGTAGAAGCTTTAAGTGAGAAAATAAGATGGTATTCTTCTTTACAGTAAGTCATTTAAATTAAATAAATTTACTATAAAAATGTAGCCCTGTTTGGATTTGAGCTGCACCCCACCTCCCGCTCCACACACCACACACACACTACAGGCCCCATTTCCACTGTGGCTCACCAGATCCTCCCAACTTCCAGATTTCTGGCTCTGGTTCTATTAAATTCAGCCACAAATTGTGGCAAATGAAAGTTGATGCAATGCTAAGGTGTCATAGGGAAGAAATATTCCCTCTTCTGCTTTATTGATCTCCAAATTTTATTGGGAGAAACTCATATTCAAACAGTGAAGCCATTGTTATCTATTTGTTATTCTTACAAAGGGTAGTTCATGAATAGATCTATTCTGCAATGTAAACACATATCCAGGATCTGTTTGGGGTCTGTTTTTTGTGTAGAGAGTCTAGCCAGTTACAGGGAGCAACATGAGACAAGGGCGGGAGCACAGCCTGTAGAAATCGGATCCCAAGTCCACCCATGGCATATTATCCCTCCAAACCACGAGTTTACTGATTTTTCTCTCTTCAAAGCAAATCAATGAGGAGACATGTGCATCTAAAAATAAAATAACTAGATATTTTAAAAATTCTCTATGGTTTTAATGGATAGTTCTATTTATTAAACAGAGAAACAAATAATAAACATTGTAAAACCTCACGATTATTTTTTTAACCTGATTTTTATTTTTTTATTTTAAGGTCCAGGGTACATGAGCAGGATGTTCAGGTTTGTCACATAGGTAAACGTGTGCCATGGTGGTTCGCTGCACCTATTAACCCATCACATAGGTTTGAAGCCCAGCATGCATTTGCTCTTTTCCCTAATGCTCTCCCTATCCCCACCCTCCCCCGACAGGCCCTGGTGAGTGTTGTTTCCCTCCCTGTGTCCATGTATTCTCATCCCACAATGTTTTCTAACTGGAAATGTGGAAACATCTACAACTCTTTTTTGTTCTTTTTTCTTTTTAATTTAAAGGTAAAAATTATATATACATTTCTATATTGCTTTTTTCATATGATAGCAAAAGGATATAGTAACCCCACCTTATCCTCAGGGGATATGTTCCAAACACCTTGGATACCTGAAACATCAATTAGCACTAAACACTGTATACACTATATTTTTTTCCTATACATACATACCTATGATAAAGTTTAACTTATAAATTAGGCATGGTAAGAGATTAAAAACAATAATAATAAAATGGAAAAATTATAACAATATACTGTAATAAAAGTTATATGAATGTGTTCTCTTTCTCTCTCAAAAAAAGTCTTATTAGGTTGTGTTTACCTATATTCAGACTGTGGTTGGTTGCAGGTAGCTGAAACTGTGGAACGTGAAACTTCCGCAGGAAGGAGAAACTGCTGCAAACATGAATATCTTTAAAGCTGATTTTCTTAATTTAAGTAGTGAAATGATGTGACCTAAGGAAAAGATCGGCGTATTTGCTTTCTAACGAGTGTGATTATTTGCCTGGTTCTTTCATAAATTAGATAAATAACAGGAAAATCATTGAATGTCTCCAATATTCAATGTCTAATTTGTAAATAAAACACATTAGTAATATCTAAATTATAAAGTACAATGATATGAATATCCTTGTGATAAAATTGATCATAGAGGATAAAATTGGATCATGTGTGATACGGCTTAATACAGATACTCATTCTTTTTTTTTTTAATTTTGTTTCTCTGTTTTCCAGGTTCTGTGATGTCATAGTAAATTGTACATATTCACATACAGCCAAAGTGTAACATGAGATTTTTTAAAAAGGGCCCTGCTTACTCAGTTTCATGAGCAAAAGCACTGCAATTCTGATTGCAGCTTTCTGGTAGAGTGATCATTGATGATCATTGATGTCTCCCCATGCCCTGTCCTTTATTCTCTCATCCAACTAATTTCCACATCCAGTAAAATTTACCTCCTTAATAATTTCCCATGTCTGCCTCTGCTTCCATTTTAACAATCAGTGGGACCTAATTTAAGCCCTTGTTAATTTTATTCAGACTATTACAATATACCAACTGGCCTCTCCGACATTAATGTTACTTCTTTCGTCTCTGTTTTCATTTTAGGTTCATGGGTTACATGTGCAAGTTTGTTACAGGGGTATAAAGTGTGGTGCTGAAGTTTGGACCTCTATCTATTCCATCACCAAGATAGTGAACATAGTACCCAATAGGAAGTTTTTCATCCCTTTCCTGCCTTCCTCTCTTCTTCATTTTGGAGTCTCCACTGTCTATTATTCACATCTTTATGACCACATAAACCCAAGATTTGGCTTCCATTTATAAATTAGAATATGTAATATTTGGTTTTCTGTTTCTGTATTAGTTTCCTTCGAATAACGGCCTCCAACTGCATCCATGTTGCATCTAGCTGCAAAGTACATGATTTTGTTCTTTGTTATGGCTACTTAGTATTCCATGTTGTATGTGTACCACATTTTCTTTATCCAATTCACCGTTGATGTACCTATGTTAATTCCATGTCTTTGCTATTGTGAATAGTGCTGCGATAAACATACAAGTGCATGTGTCTTCTCGGTAGAATGCCTTATTTTCTTTTGGGTGTATACTCAGTAGTGGTATTGCTGGGTTGAATGGTAGTTCTGTTTTAAGTTCTTTGGAAAATCTCCACAGGGGCTGAACTAATTTGCATTGCCCCCCACAGCGTGTAAGTGTTCTCTTTTCTCCACAACCGTGCTAACATCTGTTGTTTTTTGACTTTTTAGTAATAGCCATTCTGACTTGTGTGAGATGATACCTCATTGTGGTTTTGATTTTCATCTCTCTGATGATATTGAGCATTTTTTCATATGCTTCTTGGCCACTGATATGTCTTCTTTTGAGAAGTGTCTGTTCATGTCCTTTGTCCACTTCCTAATGCAGTTCTTTTCTTGTTGATTTGTTTAAATTTCTGATAGAATCAGGATATTAGTCCTTTGTCAGATGCATAGGATGCAACTATGTTTTCCCAATCTGTAGGATGTCTATTTGCTCTGTTAATATTTTTTCTTCTGTGCAGAAAAAAATAGGTCCCATTTGTCTATTTTTGATTTTGTTGCATTGCTTCTGGGTTTCTTGTCATAAATTCTTGCCTAGCAATGTCTAAAAGAGTATTTCCTGGGATTTCATCTAGAATTTCTATAGTTTGAGGTCTTACATCTTTAATCTACCATGAGTTAATTTTTGTATATGATGAGAGGTAGGGAGTTCAGTTTCATTATCCTGTATTGGTTAACCAGTGTTCCTATACTATTTATTGAATATGACGTCCTTTCTCCATTGTTTATTTTTCTCAACTTTGTTGAAGATCAGTTGACTATAGGGGTGTGACTTTATTTCAGAAGTGTCTATTCTGTTCCATTAGCCTATATGTCTGTTGTTGTACCAATACCATGCTCTTTTGATTACTATAGCCTTGTGGTATAGCTTGAAGTCAGGTAATGTGATAACTCTAGCTTTGTTCTATTTTGTCAGGATTGCTTTGGCTATTTAGGCTCCTTTCTTGTTTCCATATGAATTTTAGAATAGTTTTTTCTAATTCTGTGAAAAGAAGAGTTTGGTAGTTTGATAGGAATAGTGTTAAGTCTGTAGATTGCTTTGGATATTATGAACATTTTAACAATATTGATTCTTCCAAATATTAACATGGAAAGCTATTCCATTTGTTCTTGTTGTCTATGATTTCTTTCAGTAGTGTTTTGTAGTTCTCCTTGTAGAGATCTTCCTTGGCCAGATATATTCCTAGGTATTTTAGCTTCCTTTTGTGGCTATTATGAAAGAGATTACATTCTTGATTTGGTTTTCAGCTTGAATTTATTGTCATATACAAATGCTACTGATTTGGAAAAACTGATTTGGTATCCTGAGTCTTTGTTGAAGTTATTTATCAGGTCTAGGAGTCTTTTGGTGGAATCTTTGGAGTTTTCTAGGTATAGAATCATATTATTAGCAAAGAGAGATAGTTGGACTTCCTCTTTTCCTACTCGAATGCCTTTTTTTTCTTTTCTTGCCTGATTGCTCTGACTAGGATTTCCAGTACTATGTTGTATAGGAGTAGTGAGTGTGGACATCCTTGTCTTGTTACAGTTCTTAAGGCAAATGCTTATAGCTTTTGTTCTTTCAGCATGATGTGGACTGTGGGTTTGTAATATTTGGCTCTTACTATTTTGGGGTATGTTCCTTCAATGCCTAGTTTCTTGACAAATTTGATTGTGGACAGATGTTAAATATTATTAAATGCTTGTTCTGGGTCTATTGATATGATCCTATGGTTTTAATATTTTTTGGTTTTAATATTTTTATGAGGTGAATCACATGTACAGATTTGCTTATGTTAAACCGTTCTTGCATCCCAGGGATAAAATTCACTTGATTGTGGTGACTTAACTTTGTGATGTGCTGCTGGACTCAGTTTGCTAGTATTTTGTGAAGGATTTTTGTATCTATTTTCATCAGGGATATTGGCCTATAGGTTTTATTGTTGTTGTGTCTTTGCTAGATATTGGTATCAGGATGATGCTAATTTCGTAGAATGAGTTAGGAAGGAGTCCCTCCTCTGCAATTTTTTGGGATACTTTCAGTAGAATTGGCATTAGCTTTTCCTTGTGCATCTGGTAGAATTTGGCTGTGAATCCACCTGATCCAGGACTTTTTTATTTATTATTTTTTTGGTTGGTAGATTTTTTAGTACTGATACAATTTCATTACGCATTATTGGTCTGCTCAGGATTTCTGTATCTTCCTAGTTCAACATTGAGAGTCTGTGTGTTTCCAGCAATTTATCCACTTTTACTAGATTTACTAGTTTGTGTGCATAGAGATATTCATAGCAGTCTCTAAGGTTTTTGTATTTTGATCAGTTGTGATGTTACCTTTGTTGTTTCTGATCGTGCTTTTTTAACTCTTCTTTAATTCTTTCTTTCCCTTTCTTTCTTTCTTTCTTTCTTCTTTCTTTCTTTCTCTTTTTCTTTTCTTTTCTTTGTTATTATTATTTTTTTAAATGTGAGACAGAGTCTTGCTGTGTCACCCAGGCTGGAGTGCAGTGGCACGATCTTGGTTTACTGCAACCTCTACCTCCCAGGTTCAAAATCAAGCTAGTAGTCCATTGATTGGGATCCCAATTTCATTTAGTTCTGTTCTGATTTTAGTTCTTAATTTTCCTCTGCTGTCTTTGGGTTTAGTTTGTTCTTGATTTTTTTTAATTAAGTGTAAATTTAGGTTGTGAATTTTAGATATTTCTTTGTGTAGTAGGTGTTTCATACTATAAACTTTCTTCTTAACACTGCTTTCACCATAGCCCAGAGATTTTGGTATGTTGCGTGTCTATTTTCATTGTTTCAAAGACATTTTTATTACTACACCAATTTTGTTGTTTACCCCAAAGTCACTTAGGACTAAGTTGTTTAGTTTCCATATATTTATGTGGTATTGAGGGTTCTTCTTGTTATTTATTTTATTTTTATTCCATGGCAGTCCAAGAAGATCCTTGGTGTAATTTTGATTTATTTTGAATTTATTAAGACTTGCTTTATGACTAAGCATGTGGTCAATCTTCAAGCATGTTATATGTGCAGGTGAAGAGTGTGTATTCTGTTGTTGAGCAGAGTATTCTGTAGATGTCTACTAGGTCTAATTCGATGGTCAAATTTAAGTCCAGACTTTCTTTGTTGGTTTTCTGCCTTGATGATCTGTCTAATGCTGTCAGTGGGGTATTGAAGTCTCCCACTATTATTGTGTGGCAGTCAATGTGTTTTCTTAGGTCCAGAAGTAATTGCTTTATAAATCTGGATGATCCAATGTTGGGTGTAGATATTATTGCATTGATCCATTTATCATTATGTAATGCCCTTTTTAGTACTGTTTTACTGTTGCTGGTTTAATGTCTTTTTTTATCTGATACAAAAATAATAACCCAGCCTCTTTTTTGTTTTCCATTTGCATAATCTATCCTTCTCCATCCCTTTACTTTGAGGATATGGGTGTCATTACATGTGAGATAGGTCTCTTGCAGACAGCACCTGATAGGTCTTCCCTTTTAATCTAATTTGCCACTCTATGTGTTTTAAATGGGGTATTTATGCCATTTACATTCAAGGTTAATATTTATATGTGATGTTTTATTCCTATAATATTAGCTAGTTGTTTTGTAGTCTCAATTTTGTAGTTGCTTTATAGGGTCTGTGGGCTATGTGCTTGTGTGTACTTTTGTGGTAGTAAATATTGTTCTTTTTTTCCATGTTTACAACTCTCTCAAAAATCTCTTGTAGGGCCAGTTCAGTGGTGACAAATTCCTTTAGCAATTGCTTGTCTTGGAAAGAGATTAATTCTCCTTCAGGCATGAAAGTTTGTTTCACAGGATATGAAATTCTTGGCTTGCATTTCCTTTTTTAAGAATGCTAAAAATGGGTCCCAATCTCTTCTGGTTTAAATCATGAAATTAAGTCAGAAATCAATAAGTTATTTGACACAAATAAAAACAAAGAGACAACCTACTGGAATTTAAATTTATAGCACTAAATGCCAACATCAAAAAGCTAGAAAGATCTCAAATCGACACCCTAGAATCACAACAAAGAGAACTGGAGAACCAAGAGCAAGCAAACCACAAAACTAGAAGAAGACAAGAAATAACCAATATCAGAGTTGAACTGAAGGAAGTGGAGATACAAAAAAAAAAAAAACCCTTCAAAAAAATCAGTGAATCTAGGAGATGGTTTTTTGAACAAAATAATAAAATAGAATGCTAACTAGTCTAATAAAGAAGAAAAGAGAAAAGAATCAAACAGACACAACAAAAAGTGATAGAAGGAATATTACCACTGACCCCACAGTAATACAAACTACCATCAGAGAATACATTAAATAGATCTAGGCAAATAAACTAGAAAATCTAGAAGAAATGGATAAATTCCTGGACACATGAACCCTCCCAAGGCTGAACCAGGAAAAAGTTGATTCCTGAATAGACCAATAACAAGTTCTGAAATTCAGGAAGTAACTAATATCCTACCAACCAAAAAAAGCCCAGGGCCAGATTGGTTTACAGCTGAATTCTACCAGAAATACAAAGAGGGGCTGATTCAATTTCTTCTGAAACTATTTCAAAAAACTGAAAAGGAGGGATTCTATGAGGCCAGCATCATCTGGATACCAATCCTGGCAGAGATCCAACAAAAAAAAACTTCAGACCAATATCCCTGATGAAAATCTATGTAAAAATTCTCAATAAAATACTGGCAAAATGAATCCAGCAGCATGTCAAAAAGCTTATCCACCACGATCAAATTGACTTCATTCCTGGGACGCAAGCTTTGTTTAACATATGCAAATCAGTAAATATAATTCATCACATAAACAGATCTAAATACAAAAGCCATGTGATTGTCTCAACAGACACAGAAAGGGCCTTTGATAAAAGTTCAACACTTCTTCATGTTAAAATCTCTCAATAAACTAGGTATTGAAGGAGCACACCTCAAAATAATAAGAGCTACTTATGACAAATCCACAGCCAATATCTTATTAAATGGGCAAAAGCTGGAAGCATTCCCACTGAATCAGCAAAAGACAAAGATGTCCTCTCTCACCACTCCTATTCAACTTACTATTGGAAGTTCTGGCCACGGCAATCAGGCAAGAGAAAGAAAGGGTATTCAAATAGGAAGGGGGGAAATCAAAATGTCTATGTTTGCAGGTGACATGATCCTATGTTTGGAAAATCCTGTTGTCTTAACCCCAAACCTTCTTAAACTGATAAGCAATTTCAGCAAAGTCTCAGGGTACAAAATAAATGTGCAGACATCACAAGCACTCCAACACACCAACAACAGGCAAACAGAGAGCCAAATCATGAATGGACTCCCATTCGCAATTACTACAAAGAGAATAAAATACCTAGGAATACAATTAACAAGGGAAGTGAAGGACCTTTTCAAGGAGAACTACAAATCCCCACTCAAGGAAACCAGAGAGGACACACACACAAAAGGAAAAATATTCCATGTTCATTGATAGGAAGAAGCAATATCATGAAAATGTCCATACTGCCCAAAGTAATTTATATATTCAATGTTATTCCTGTTAAACTACCACTGACATTCTTCACAGAATTAGAAAAACCTATTTTAAAATTCATATGGAACCCAAAAGAGCCAGTATAGACAAGACAATCTGGAGCAAGAAGAACAAAGCTGGAAGCATCACCCTACTAGATTTCAAAGTATACTATAAGGCTTTACAATAACCAGATAACCAAAATATCATGATACTGTTACAAAACAGACACATGGAGCACGGAACAAAATAGAGAACTCAGAAATAAGATTGTACATTCACAATCATTGATCTTTGACAAACCAACAAAAACAAGCCACGGGGAAAGGATTCCCTATTCGATAAATGATGCTGGAATAGCTGCCTGTCCATTTACAGAGAATTGAAACTGGACCCCTTCCTCATACCTTATACAAAAATTAACTCAAGATGGAGTAAAGACTTAAATGTAAAACCCAAAACTCTAAAAACCCTAGAAGAAAATCTAGGCAATACTGTTCAGGACATAGTCACAGGCAAAGATTTCACAATTAAATTGCAAAGGCAATTGTAACAAAAGCAAACATTGACAAGTGGGATCTAATTAAAATAAAGAGCTTCCTCACAGCAAAAGAAACTATCATTAGAGTGAACAGGCAACCTACAGTGGGAGAAAGTCTTTGCAATCTATGCATCTACAAAGGTCTAATATCTAGACTCTACAAGGAATTCAAACAAATTTACAAGAGCAAACAAACAACCCCATTAAAAAGTGGGAAAATGACATGAACACACACTTCTCGAAAGAAGACAATCATGCAGCCAACAAACATATGAAAAAATCTCAATATCACAGATTATTAGAGAAATGCAAATGAAAACCACAATGAGATACCATCTCACGCCAGTCAGAATGGCCATTATTAAAAAGTCAAGAAACAACAGGTGCTGGTGAGACTGTGGAGAAATAGTAACGCTTTTACACTGTTGGTGGCAGTGCAAAATTAGTTCAACCATTGTGGAAGACAGTCTGGCAATTCCTCAAAGAGATAGAACCAGAAATGCCATTTGACCCAGCAATCCCATTACTAGGTGTATACCCAAAGGAATATAAATCATTCTGTTACAAAGATTCACACACACACACACACACACACACACACACACACGTACGTTCATTATAACATTATTCACAATAGCAAGAACATGGAATCAACCCAAATGCCCATCAATGATAGACTGGATAAAGAAGATGTAGTACCTATATAGGATGGAATATTATGCAGCCACAACAAGGAATGAGATCATGTCCTTTGCAAGGACATGGATGAAGCTGGAAGTCATTATCCTGAGCAAACTAATGCAGGAACAGAAAACTGAACACTGCATGTTCTCACAAGTGGGAACTGAATGATGGGATCACATGGACAGGGGGAGGGGAACAACACACAGTGGGATCTGATGGGAGGTAGGGTAGGCGAAGGGAGATTATTAGAAAGGATGGCTGATGCATGCTGGGCTTAATATGTAGGTTATTGATTGATAGGTGCAGTAAACCACAATGGCACATGCTTACCTATGTAACAAACCTGAACATCCTGCACATGTACTCCAGAACTAAAAATTTTTAAAAAGTTAGAAAAAAGGAATGCTAAAAATGAACTCCCATCTCTTCTGGCTTATAAGTTTTCTGCTGAGAAGTCACTATTAGTGTGACGGGTTTCCCTTTATAGATAATACGATCCTTTCTCTAGTTGCCTTTAAGATTTTTTATTTTATGTTGACTTTAGATAGACTAATGACTATGTGCCTTAGAGATGTAATCTTGTATGGTATCTTACAGAAGTTATCTGGATTTCTTGCATCTGCTTGCAGACCTCTCAGGGACATTTTCCTGAATTATATTCTCATATATGTTTTCCAAGTTGCTTGTTTTCTCTTTTCTCAGGAATATCAGTAAGTCATATGTTTGGTCACTTTACATCCCATATTTCTCAAAGGCTTTGTTCATTTTTTTAAGTTCTTTTTTCTTATTTTTGTCTGACTGGATTGATTCAAAGGACTGGTCTTTGGGCATTGAAATTCTTTCTTTTGCGTGGTCTAGTATTTTGTTATGGCTTCCAAGTGTATTTTGAAATTCCTGTAGTGAATTTTTCAATTCCAGAAGTTCTGTTTGGTTCTTTCTTAATATAGCTATATCATCTTTTAAGTCTTGGATCTTTTTCTGTTTTCTTCCTATTGGATTTCAACTTTCTCTTGGATCTCATTGCATCTTTTTGCCATTCATATTATGAATTCTATATCTGTCATTTCAGACATTTCATTCAAGTTGTTATCCATTGTTTGAGAGCTTGTGAGATCCTTGGAGATGATGAAACACTCTGGATTTTTGTATTGCCAAAGTCCTTATGCTGGTTCCTTCTCATCTGACAGAGCTAGCTGATGCTTCCTTTTTTATTTGAATTGGCTATCATTTGTATGGGGCTTTTCTATTTTTATTCTTTTTTCCCTTGGGGTATGACTGTGGTGTACATTGTGTATCACTTATTGGCTTCATTTCTGGGTGATTTCAAGGTGCCAAGGCTCTGTGGGGTTTCCTTGGGTGCAGATAGTTTTGTACAGTGGCTTTCTCAGACATTGCATGTTGTAGTGATATAATGTTGTTTCAGGATATAGTTGAAGCTGTGGTCCAGTAGATGGCACTTAAGAGTAACAGCTGGCAGGTAGGAGCAGGAGCAGAGGTAACAGAGAGGCATGAAAAGTGCCCTCCCCCAGTGTATATTTGCCTTAGTGTGGGTGGAGCTCCCCCACCCTAATGGGAAGAGCTGCTGCTGAGTCCACAACAGTGCACTGAGGTTGAGGACAGGAGATGACAGATGGCTTTATCTCCACATCTATGACTAGACTATAGTGGTTCTTCCTCCAGGAGCTTGTGCCTCCAGGAGCTTCTTCCATGTTTCCTTTGATCCAAGACAGACTCGTGGGCTGTGCTCACCCTCCATTAGGGGCAGATCATGCTAAGGATTAGAACTCTGGTTTTGGGTATTTTCAGAGGGAAAGAGTCTGTGTAAGTTCCTTGATTATAGCTAGCCCTTATATGGTGGCTTACCCAAATGCTAGTTGTGATAGTGGTGTCCTGGGCATTTGAGCAGAATCAGTGTCCTGTGGGTCCCAGGTGTCAGCAGTCTCAGGAAGATTATCTAGTTCCCCAATGTTAATGCATTTGTGTCAGATTTCCTATTGTTTTGTACTGCTGTTCAACCTCCAGACCAGTAGGTGACTCTTATGGGTAAGAGCCAACTATGGTCAATACAGGTGGTATATACTTGACTCTTGTTTACTGGAAGAAGATCTCTGTTGCCTCATACAATGCACTAATCAGTGGAGTTTACAGTGGTCTGATCTCGCTGCTCAGCCCTGGGAGACCAAGATGGGTGGGACCAGACTGGGCAGGCCTCCCTACAAGTCACCCAGTTGCAGACACAGACATCAGATCTGTGGACAGGGAACATGAGCCACCAAATGCCCAGAGGATGCGTAGGCATGGAGCTGGGAAACCTCCTCAGCCCTAAGTTCTCTAATTCAAGTTCTCTGCATGGGGGCATCCGGAGGTGACCTAAACTCCGAATCCAGAGGAATGGATGCTCTGAATGCCTGGAGGTCTACCTGACTGTGGAACAGAGGGTGCTCCACTGCACCACAATCTCAGGGGAGCAGGCTGGGGCACCCAGCAATAACACACAGGCTGCTTCCAGGTCCCCAGGCTGGTCCTGGCTACAAGTCTTGTTGCCCAGGAGAAACCACTGCTGTGGCATTTCTCCTCCCACTCTGGACCAGTGAAGCGGGAGAGCATAATTCCAGCATCTACTGGTGGGTGCTTTCCACACTCATCGCTCAATTCTGGCTATGGAGGCCCTTTCCCTACTCCAGAATAAGTGCTGCAGTCTCTGATCCAAGAATAAAATGCCCGCATAGTAGGAATTTAAACAAATCAACAAGAGAAAAAATGAGTTGCACTAGAAAGTGGGCAAGGGACATGAACAGACACTTCTGTCTCTGGATCAGAAGTTGTCAAAGGACATAAACAGACACTTCTCAAAAGAAGACATACACATGAGTCACAGAGGGAGACTGTCTGCCCCTCTTATGTACTGGGGCTTAACTCACTTTTATCAGCCAGATGCCGTGCAGAGGCTGTTTGCTCACTTTCTCCTCCCCAGGATCTGGGATGTCCTTTGCTTTCTGATGGATTCCCATTTTCCTTCTTGAATTAGAACTCACACTTTACCTTTAAGCACAATTTTGCTATTTCCAAATGGCTTAGGAATGCTAAAAGCCTCTAATCCACCATCTTCCAGACTTTTCTTCTATTATTATTTTTTTAAAGCTTGCAGCACCCCAGATTCCAAGGCAATCTCCCATCCACTTCCTATTCAGGCCTGCCCCTGCTTAGCTTCTGAACTCAGATTAGATCAGGCACGTTCAGGGTGGTATGATCAGAACCCTGACATTATTCGTGATCATTTTTAAAGCCATATTTTATACTGTACACAGAATTATCTAATTAAAAAACAAGACTGATAACATCCTAACAAACATTTTTGTTGACTCTCTAATACCACAGGATTAATTGTTCTTGCCATGACATTGCCTATAATAATCTGGCAATTTTAAACATCTCCAGCTTCATCAGTGCCCACTCTCTGCTCTAATTTTATTTTTTAATGTCATGAAATGACTTACCCTTTCACTGCCACAATTTGCTATTCCTTATTTGGGTCTAGGCCTTTGTTCATGCTGCCCTCTCTTTCTGGAATGCTCTTCCATTCCAATATATGGAATGGAAGTATACCTCACCCTCAGCTCTAAGGGATGGGCTCTGATCAGCTTGAGGCAATCGGCTTATCCTATCTTCCTCATCACTGGGATAACTTTATCCCATCATTTTCATCAGGGATGACCAGGAAACACAAGCACATGTACCTAGCACCTCTCTGAAAGCAGTAATGGTTTATGGATGGACTAACTGAAGGGAATCTCAGTACTTTTGCTGAGAATTACAGAATGTTGACTTCATTTCTTCTCGGCTTGATGATGAGAAGATGTGATATTTGGAACTTCTGTAGCCTCGGTGAGAGAGTCTGAAGCTGTCAGAGGATACTCATGTGGAGCCTGAGTGTGGATGTCACCTGAGGAAACAGCATTACCCACTCCTTGGTGTCAGTGCCACGGTGACATTGCTTTAGTTCAGAAACAGATAGCACAAGGTATTAGAGTATCTGCTCAATAATATTCATGCCCCAAATTTCCCTTTTGCTGAGTAAGTTTGGGTCTAGGATTTCTTTTTTCTTTTTAACTTACAACCAAAAGAATTATAATACTAAATATCCTCCATAGCTTATGAGTACTTCGAAGACAGATATTGTGCTTTACTCATTTTTGTTCCTTCAATGTCTCATGGAGTCCCTAACATATAAAAAGATCAGAATAAATAATTTATTAACTAATGAATATATTTGCAGCACATCCTGAAATTATTCTATAATGTAAAGCCTATCTAAATCAATATATTTACTCAAATTGAAAAAGACTGACCTTCCCCTATGTATTGAAAATAGAAACTCCTCAATGTTGAACTAGTTATGTAACCAATGATAAACAGTGTATAGTAGAATTTCAACAGCCACTTCTAATATAGGAAATTATGATAATGTTACACCTATGGAAAATGTCTCTTTCTTCTTGCTTAGTTTTTTGTGGATCTCTATCATCTTCTCATCTCTCCAGTCTTACATTGTTCCATGTTCCATTTACAACTCTACACAATACTTGTTTTCATATGTTCAGCTGTTTATTCACATTTTAAAATATTTTTGTTTACTCTGTAATTATTCAAAAATTTCATTTTAGGTTCAGAGTATTCATTTAATGTATTTATGTAGCTCTAGCTACTATAGCTCTAATACAATACTTCTCAAGTTTGGGCAATACTGTTAATGCCAGTGTCACGTTGGACAACGTCTGTTGTTTGTTGCCTGTTATCCTGAGAAGAAATTCTCTCTCTGTAAGTCTGTACTGGAGGAATTTCATTGTTTTGCACTGAAACTCTCTTTCACTCATGTGAATGGGAAAAGTTTTTAAGTCAGTCCCAACTCTTTTTTTGCCAAAATCATTCTACTACTTTATGGTTCCAGCAGTTTTCACTGCAGGTCAGCAGATCTCAACTGCTGTATCGTTCTGGATTTACTTGTCTCCCTAGACATGAAGGCATCAGTCAGTTTACCCTGCTACCTTAGGATTCCGAAGGGTCAAAGAATAGCCATTGATTTTCGGTTTGTCCGTGTTTTCATGTAAAGGTGAGAGCCATGACTTCCAAGCTCTTTACATGTCTCAGGTAAAACCATAAGTCAGCTTAGGCTTTTTGAAGGCGAAGACAATTTTATCTGGGATTAGAGACAAACTGCCCTGCTTCCTGTGAACTGCTAATCCGATTATATTTTCAGTGTCAACAAATATGTATATGAGTTCTCAGGGACCACGATTTTAACTTTTAAGGGTTTCATACAAATGCTGGCGAGAATGTGGAGAAAAGGGAACCCTTGTACACCATTTGTGGGAATGTAAATTAGTACGGCCACCATGGAGAACAGTTCGGAGGTTCCCAAAAAAAACTAAAAATGGAGCTGCCATATAATCTAGAAATCCCACTGCTAGGTATACACCCAAAAGAAAGGAAATCAGGATATTGAAGAGACATATGCACTCTCGTGTTTGTTAGCGCTGTTCACAATAGCCAAGATTTGGAAGCAAACTAAATATCCATCAAAAGATGAATGGATAAAGAAAACATACATATACACAATGAAGTACTATTCAGCCATAAAAAAGAATGACATCCTGTCATTTGCGACAACATGGATGAAACTGGAGGTTATTATGTTAAGTGAAATAAGCCAGGCACAGAAAGACAGACATCACATGTTCTCACTTATCAAAACAATTGAACTCATAGACATAGAGAGTAGAAGGATAATTACTAGAGGCTGGGAAGGGTAGTGGGAGATAAAGGGGAGGTTTGGTGTGGCTAATGGGTAGACAAAAATAGGAAGAATGAATGAGACCTAATATTCGATAGCACAACACGATGACTATAGTCAATAATTCAAATATACATTTTAAGATTACTAAGAGTATAATTGGATTGTGTATAACACAAAGGATAAATGCTTGAGGGTATGGATACCCCATTCTCCATGATGTGATTATTATGCATTGCATACCTGTGTCAAAACTTCTCATGTACCCCATGAGTATATACATCTATGTACCCACAAAAATTTAAAATTAAAATTTATTTAAAAAATAATAAATAAATTGAAAATTCATGTGTTAAGAAAGAGACTTTTATGCCTACTATCAGGTATTTAAGGGATTTTTTTTGGGAGGGGGATCATATTTGAAAAAATAAACAACTACTTTCCCAATAGTTTTAATACTTGTGTGCTAGTCATGGTATCTGCCTGGCCAAAACTTGATCAAATGGAGATAGCTCTGACTAGATGGTCATTTATCATGGATTGTTCCATCAAGACAGAAATGGAGATTTTGACTTAATGGCTAGGAGTTTCAAAGGTCAAAGAGTATCAAGGCACTAGTAACAGGAGAGGTAGCTAAAAAGATATACCAACAGAGTTCGTTATGTAGAGGAGCTGTGATGAGGGGTGTGATCACAACTGAGCCAAATCTGAGGAAGCAGAATATAAGAGCAGGCAGATGCTCAGAGGCAATAGCAGAAGGTACTATAGTGAGAAATGGCAACCAAAATGCAAAGAGTAGCCAAGAGGGAGAACTGAATTCCACCAGCAAGACTCTTCAGGGGCCAAGCTCTCCTGCTGCTAGGATCCCAGGAGGATGTGAGGTTTTTAGTAATACCTCCAGTCCCACCAACATCAGCAGCAGCACCAATTCTTGTATCAGTAAAGCTCGACTCTATTGTAGTTCTAGCTGCCACTAAGACCTGCTTGGTTCATTTTCCTAGTTTGCTTGTTTTTATAAGACCTACTTGGATAAAGACTTTGATTTTTTTTATTGCAAAATGCATCCAGACAATAAACATCTCTATCACTTAAAAGAACTTGACCAACTCTCTGCTCTGCTAAACTAAAATAATCTAATGAAGAAATCATGACCTCAGTCTTGGAGTTTATGCAAGGGTGGCAAAGTCAGCCAAAATGTCAAATTTTAAGTAACAAACATTTTTCTAGCATTTTAATCTAGAACCCCTTTCAACAACTTTTCTATCTTCCATATTAATATGTATTTTAGTGGGCTCTTATTCATTGTCCAGTATCCATGATGGAAATTCATATGATAAAACAAATATCAATGCATTAGTGGATGTTAAGGGTGGGTTAATGTGTCAGCCTTTCTGTAGATAATATATCTGCTTTTGAAAGGGATTTTTTCTACAATAGAAATGGAAGCTGGAGTCAGATAAATAATTTTTGTCATGGTTATAATTCAGGCAATCTCATTTTTTAGCACATACTGGGTAGCCTAGAAAAATAAATTGTTTATCTTATACCATTCTACAATTGGGTATTTCACCTGTAAAGTTTTGATAATTGTTAATTGAAACTATTTTAATAAAATCAATGTCATTTTGACAGAAAAAGAGCCCTCTATTTTATGCATTTGTCTCACAATGCAAATTTATAAGCCCTTTAATATTCACTTCTACATGCTTCTCTAGATTTCTTCCATACAGCCCTCTTATATCCATTTGCTATTTGTAAGATTTCACAGTTGCATTTTCTATGTTAATATATCACAATTTTTTTTACATGAGATAATAAAACACATATTTCAAAATTTTTCTTTACCTATTAAACATTTTTTTTCCCCCTGATTTGGATACATCCTTGACGTTATCCAATTTCAAAGATTTAAGCTAATCCAAAAAAAACCCCAAAAAGCCAATAATGTTTCAAAGATTTTTTTAAAAGGTTCAACCTAGAATTTAGAATACTTGACTTTCACTTAATATTTGGAAGCTACATTGAATTACTGACAAAGAAATTCTTCCTTTCCACCTTCCTTTCATCTTTCCTTTGTTTTGTACCAGATGATTTCTTAAAATTATGCTCAGAGAATCCCTTAAATATTCTGCAGAGATTCTCAAGTGCCTTCTCATGTAATAAGACCGGCAGGTAATGTAGTGACAAAAATCTTGTGAATAAAAACTCTCACTACTTACAGCAGAAAGTCTAAAGTCATTGTCATGAAATATAATGCAGTAGATGCCCATATACTTTCAGTCCTAAAAATATCACACAAACATTGAACAACTACTGCCAAAAGAAAATCAATATATCTGAATAAATATCAGTGTGATTGTATAATTTAAAACTCAAAATGAATGCCACTACTCTTTGTTTAATCAGTTTTATTGTTTAATCCATCTTGACAATTAGGTACATTTATTTTCTAAGGAGCTGTAGGATCATTGTCATATGGCGAGTGATTTCATAAGATGGTTCACCTCCACTCAGGGAGTTGATCAGACTTCCATGGTGCAAGACCATTAAGTCATTTTTGTTTCCTCCCTCAGTACCTGCCCTCCAAAATGCATTCTCTGCAGGTTAATCCACAGGACATAGTTAAAATGCCCAAATGTTCTCTAGGGTAATCCAGCCCTGCATACTGATCAATCAGAGAATACTTTGTCTTGCATACTGATCAACCTTGAAAAATAAAGTTCACTAGCAATGAAATAGAGAAGGAAAGTAATAATCCATTTAAATCTGGACCTAAACATGATTTGCCTGAAACATCTAGAAAATTTCATGGAAGTAGAGCTTGTTTTACATATATATATATATATATTTAATTTTCTGGGTAATTGCTTTGGATCTTCTCTTTTTTTTTTTTTTTTTTTTTGCTAGAGTAGACCTTGGGAAGGTCACATTAGTCCTACAAACCTGTAAAGGAGTAATTTGAAATACCATAAATAATAGAATATGTGGGCACATATTTATTAGGGTTCTTAATGTAAAAATAAAAATTAATCATATATTTATATGATTTGGGGCTGTAGGTGATCATCACTGTGCAAAATATTGTACCATGTATTCAATTTATATAGCATTTCTTTTAGCATACTATGATTTATAATCCTATAAAGGCGCATCTATTGCAAAAACCTTTGGAGAAGTATGCAGTGAGAGCCAAATGGAAGAAAAATCTGCTTTTTAAAGAATATATAAATGCATCCTAAGTGCACACCATTTGATTCATATACAGCAGCTTTAAAATGCAGCAAACAGTTCACAAGCTATTGGTAGGCATGCCTATCTGGAAGCAGGAATAAATATATGATGGAATATTAGAAACTTTGATAAAGTATAATTGGTATCAAAAGTCAGTAGTTATAAAAATTATTTATTGCTTATTTAACCAGGCTTCTCTAAGTCAGTTTTTGCTAACATTTACAGAAGCAAAACAAAAGCTAAGTCTTATAGTAAATTTCTTTCTTTTTTATCTTTTCTGTTATATTTCTAACTTGTATTCTAATTAGGAACTTCCATAGATCAAGAACCAACAGCGGCCGGGCGCGGTGGCTCAAGCCTGTAATCCCAGCACTTTGGGAGGCCGAGACGGGTGGATCACGAGGTCAGCAGATCGAGACCATCCTGGCTAACATGGTGAAACCCCGTCTCTACTAAAAAATACAAAAAACTAGCCGGGCGAGATGGCGGGCGCCTGTAGTCCCAGCTACTTGGGAGGCTGAGGCAGGAGAATGGCGTGAACCCGGGAGGCGGAGCTTGCAGTGAGCTGAGATCGGCCACTGCACTCCAGCCTGGGCGGCAGAGCGAGACTCCGCCTCAAAAAAAAAAAAAAAAAAAAAAAAAAACAAAAACAAACAAAAAAAAAAAAAAGAACCAACAGCTTCCTACAGCAGCTGGACTCCCAGCTGGGTGTGTTGTGTGTGTAATAGCTTCAGTAATTTCCTTTCTTTTCATGTGTCTTTTCTCTACATTGGCTGCGTTGTTTAGAATGAGATTTCCTTTGCAGTCAGTACCAGGTCCCTTGTTTTGGATATCTAACTTGATTTATAAACTCTGTATTTTTTTAATATTATTTTAAACATTGCTAAAATGTTCTCACATCAAACTGGTTTTTGCCAAAGCTCTTTATTCTTGTCATTATTCGAATATAAATTCAAACATTTAAAAGAATTGTTAATATTTTATATAGTATATTTAACAAATAGTTGACATTAAACTTTAAGATGCATATTGTTTTCAAAATTTGACATAATTTTTATTATTCTCTGTCATAACAGAATACAGAAGATATGTTTAAAGTAATAATTAAACAATATTCATTTTAGATTTTAAAGATCTTCAAATGTAAAGAAAATCAGAAATGACTGAAACATTAAAGTATCAGTTAAAGGAACTGGAATTTTTATCATGGAGTAATGTGGTTAAGATATAAGCCAACCACCCAGTGCCCTGATACAAAATTTTAGTCTAGGCTTAAACAAAAAGACACCACTTCTCATTTCTGTCCCCTCACTGCCCTTCTGTGGACTTGCTTCCTTCTTGTGTAAGTCACTCTAACCTAGGTATACAGTTGAAGTTGCATTTTCACAAAAGGAATTCATAGTGAATATTGATGGACACAGTCATGTCCATGTTCAATAGATTCATGAAACCATCATGAAAAAAAAGCCTAATTCTGGACAATAAATACTATACTATATATATATATTAGTCTTTTACTACAAAGAACTTTGAACTGCAGGCAAAAAGGCCTGAATTTAAAGACTTTTCTGCCCTAGAATAACGTCTATTGTTCAAAGTCTCATAACCCATTAAAAATATCTGTCACTTAAAGAAAATTTCCCTAATTCTTTCCCCCAAATCAAAATGATTGAGAATCTAAGAGAATGAAAAAAGGAATGACATTTTATAAGATAAGAACTAATTTTTGTATGTAGAATTAAAGAGTTAATATAAAGAAACAACTTAGGGATCATTAGGTTCAGAACATTCTTTTCACTTGCTAATTGGCTTGGGCTTTGAACGACTAGACAATGTGACTTACTGGCAATGCCTTTAAAAAAACTGCATTAAAATACAATCAAATATAAAAATAACAATCACCAGTATGGTCTTCTTTAAGAGTCCGAAACTTTGGAAGGCAGAATGATTCTGTGTGACACTGATTCCTTTAGCTCATTGAAGGACAGGCAGCGATGAAGAAATATGCAGCCAGGTCAGAAGGAAACTGCAGCCACTTTCTCTTTAGCAACAGCAAGTTTGATTTTGAAATCAGGTTATAGAGAAGGGGTAGAAGAAGAAAATTAATTTCCTCTTTCTTTCTTGTGTTTCTAATAATAGTTATCATTTATTAAGTGTATTCTGTCAAATACCATAATAGGCGCTTTAAATGTATTATTTAATTTAAGCAGAGAAGCAATCTGAGAAAGTTTAATATTTTTATTTTCGTTTGCAGATAAGTACATTAAGGCTTAGGTAGATTAATTGACTGCTTGAGGCCACACAGCTTGTAGTGGCAGAGCCAGAGTCAAAGCACAGGCATTGACCCTGAGGTCCATTTTATTCCATTCCATTATGCTGTTAGGGTACTTTGGTTGCAGGCAATAGAAACTGACTCAGGTTAATGTAACGTATGCAAAAAGAAAATTCATGGAAGACTGTAGGGAAAAGTCATAGAATCAAAAGGAAGAGTAAATTTAAAAGCCAGAAAAACCCAAAAGACTTGGTAGAAGGATTTCTAGAAGACACCATATCACACCTCCTTGAGTGAGCTTTAAACATTGTCAATAATTATGTTCCTGTGATAGGATTATATTCCAAGGTCCAGCTTGCCTAGGTCTGGTCACCCATCCGGTAAGAAGGAGAGCTTACACTTTGGCAAGATCTCACTGGAGTGTGTCCAGTGAGAGAGAAATAATTCAAAAGGAAATTAGAACGTTTCCACCTCCCCAAAACATTGAATGATTGGTTGCTATTTGCTTTTTAAAAAAATTAACAAAAGCCCATGGCAGCTCATATAAATTTTTCCTATTGTGAAAGTTTCTTTAGTCTTTTATATTTTACAAAAATATAGATTTACTAAAGGCTCCACATCATCTTCCTTTCCTTCCTCCATGTCCCTTCTGCTGCACTTAGAGCAATACACTTCATCTTGGAGGTATTCCTAGGTTATAGAGAGGTGCACATTAGCACCTTGAAGGTACACATTGGAGACATGGTGTTTCAAGCTTCTATCAATCGATATCCAGGTTGCCTTTATTTCGAAAATAGACCACCACCTGTGGAGTTAGGTAACAATAAGAACAGCAATTATCACCAATGCTTAAACAAAGCACTTATTAATGTCGGATATTATTCTAAGGGTGTTCCATATTCCAACTCATTTAATTTTCAGAGCCCTATGGGAAAGGTACAGATGAATATATTAAGACTAAAAAACACTTGCTTCAAACTAAAGACCTGCCACATTACCAAATAATTTGAGTAAGTCATCAACTTTGACTGAGTCTGTGTTATCATTTGGGATAAGAAGATAGTATCTCACTCATTGGTTTTGTACGATGAAATAAAATAGCACATTTAAAGTTACAACACAAGTCATTGATGAATAGAAGGCACCAAGTCTTCTTCCTGTAAACTAACAACTAGCCAATATGATGAGCTACATTGGCTCCCGTAATTACTCCTTTTCTTCAGGAACCCTATCAAGAACAAAAATTCAAGTCCAATTTTCAGTGTAAGATGCAAAAAGTTACAACTTATTTCTACTTTAAATAAATCATCACTTCATTTCAAAAAGTCTTTATTTCTTTACATGAAAAAGTAAGTTCACAATATGTATGTTTCTGGATGGCAAAATTTATTTTATAATAAATAAATAAAAGTTGGGGTGCAATTTTAGCAGAATTGATAACACAAAATCTATGTCACTGTTTGACAAAGTTGTGATGTCTATATTCATGAGTAATGGAATTAAAATACCCATCAAATCATGGAGTATGAGGAAAAGTGTTTTGAGACAAATAGCTAGAATACCTATAGGTGATAATATAAAGCAGTACAGCCTCTTTTTTATAGTAGAACTCTATTATTTGGATTTAATTGTATTCAAGGATGACAAGAGAGAAAGAAGAGAAACAGGTAAACAAATAATGGAACTGTGTTCAAATTATACAGCTAGCATAGAAAAGAAAATGACTAAATCTGTATAGAGATAACATCCACAGAGAGAAGGTAATATTGGAGCTTGGATTTGAAGAATGAACCAGAAGCAAGAAGAAGCCCAGGCAGAAGGAAAAGCATGAACAGTGGCTTCGGGTACTAAGAAAACCTCCTGCCATTGTGTCTTCTGCAACTCCAACTGTAAAAGGAATGGAGAAAAGCAAGAAACAAAGCCAGAGACAGGAAGGGCATTACCAAATTCTTATATAGCATGCTCATCATGTTTTCTGTAATACATTCTTTATAGCTTTACTCTCCACTGTCAGGAAAAAGATGATGAAAACCTATTGTCTTATGAGCAAGACAAAGAAACCATATTATTTTTGTATTCCCTCAACACCTCTGACATTGTCTTAAGAGTAAAAGCAACAGAAAATTTCAGAAAACAAAATAACTTGCACTGTGGTCATTTTTCCACATGCAGAATGTAGAATGGAATCATTAGGAAGTAATCTGTAAAGTTAAAGTGTTTTAAAGCACGAGAAATTTAAGCTCAAAGAGATGAAATAAATGCTTTGCTCAAATCACTAAGTGAATTAGTGATGGAATGTGAAAGAAATCCCAGGTCTGCAGACTCTGATTTATGTTCTCAACATTATACCACACTTCCTCTAAATATCGTAATAAATACTTTATACTCAAATGTGTGAATATAGAACATATATATACATATAATTATAGACTTAAAATATATACTAACATATAGTTGATTGACTAAATCCAAATTTGTATATTAATTTGTAAAATAATATACATATGGTGGATCTGGATACTTGCAGGACATGAAAGAAATCTAATGGGAAGGTTTAGAAACACTTACACTTTTTTTCCCATGATTTAATCAATACTGAGCTGGGCTTATCCTGGAAAATAATTACTACCTTTTCTCCATCCTGTAGACCACCTTCTAGCCTTTGTGACTTTGGTAAGATGGAAGCAAAAGCAACTTTTGTCTCACATGAACTCTGCTTAAGGTCTTCAGAAACATTTTTTTCTCTTCTTTTTTTTTTAATTTTTATTTTATTTATTTATTTATTTTTACTTTAAGTTCTGGGATACAGGTGCAGAACATGTAGACTTGTTACATAGGTATACATGTGCCACAGTGGTTTGCTGTACCAATCAACCCGTCATCTAGGTTTTAAGCCTTGCATGCATTAGGTATTTTTCTCTTCTTAATCCAATTTTCTGTTCATTACTCTGTGATGTTTACTTTGTTGCTTCCTTAAAAGTTAAATTGCAAGATGCTTTTTTCTGACATCACTTTCCACCAATAGAATTTAATTCCCCTCCTCTGCCTTCCAAAATACCCCATCCGTATTTGTATCTTAGTGTCCATAACACTGTATTGCCCCTAATCATAGTATGAAGTTAAGCTCCTCCTGAAATTGTGGTGATGTAACACATGGGATTATATTTCTCCGTTATGCTGAGTCATCTGTGGACTTGGTAACTTTTTAGGGCAACTGTTTTCACATGATGGCTAGGGGACTCAGACACCTTGGACATGATAGCCACACTCTCTATAACATGTGGCTTTCGTGGTGAAGAGAGCTACAGATTTGCACACTGACTTTCATATACTTTAGTCAGAAAAGGTTAACTGAAATGTTCTTTCATAGACTATTGTCTAGAATTGGCCATACAGCCATACCAAATTACAAGAGAGGTTGGAAATACACAGGAATATGTGGATATTCAGAGAGCAGCAAGTATCTCTGCCACATTGATTTTCATTTGTCATCTCTCCACTAGTTTCATGAGGGCAGGAACTACATCCAGTACATCTCTTTAAGACCTACTTAATTTTGGATCCAGTCTCCAAATGTATGGTTCATGGAAATTCAAATTCTTCTCCAAATTGATGCAAAATCCTAAAATATTCCATTTCTGCCTTGATCTTTGCACCCTCCATCCCAGATTACTTGTATATAACCTTTACCCCAAACCCAGTTTACTCAGTTACAGAAAATTAGCCCTTCCCTGAATTACAGACACACACACACATGCACAATAGCAAAAATGAAAACAGCAGTAAGAGGTACACAAACACATGCTTTGTGAGAGTAGGTTACTTTAAAGAAGTCGTGTTGCGTTTGGGGAAGAAGGGGAGAAGAAATGGAGATGAGGCTTACATCTCAAAATGCCAAAAAACAAAAAAAAAAACCTCAAATTAAATGTTGGGCATCCATATTCTGGAACATGTCCTTTGCTCACTCACTTCAAAATAATTGCATCCTTTTCCTCTTTGCTTCCTCTGCCTAGCTGTACATTGTCTCAGTCTTCCCTCTCTCTCCTCTCCCCTTCCGTGTTTCCTCATTCCTCTGCTTATCTGCTCTTCCTCCAACTAAAACAAAAGCCTCATCTCATTTCCTGAAGAGGAGTTCACCACACGTATTCCCTTTGTTTCTAGAGCTCTTGCTTGTACATATCCCTTTAAAATCTCATCTATACCTTTAGTTGTATATCCAAGGCATTCTAAACAAAGAGAGTTCTTTCCTTAAGTGGGATTTCGGTATCACTATTGAGAAATACTGCATTTCCATTCCTGGTGCCTTGATACTTACCGTGGTTAAATAAAAATATTTTGTTTGGTTAATGAATTTATTGAAAAGCGAAAAGCACACATTCAGACAGCTAGTTTTGCAATGTTTTATACATAACAGCTACCATTTTATTCTTGTTTTTAACACCACTGGAACACATCTCCAGATTTCCACTTGAGATTCTAGCAATGTCTTTCTGCATAAGCTCTCTCAATGCAGGTAATTATACTAAAATTTTGTGTATTATATAATCAGTTGAAGCATGTGACACCCCATAAAATAGATTTGTCTGAGCATTATCAAAAATTAAAAAACAAGCACTTTTATGCTAAGTTTAAAAAATTTTTAACAACTTTAAAAATAATTAAGAACTTTAATTGTATTATTAATTGCAAATGTATATTTTGCATCAATTGTATGGACAGATGACAATTACTTGTAAGTAAAATATTTAATATGTAAACCACATTTTTACATGAATTATGAGAACAGTTTTTTATTGTTTGTGGTGTTCTGTTACAAGAATATATGCTTCTTTTTATTGTATTTTCTTTAAAAATTTTATGTTAAGAGAAAGACTCTTTGTATAGTGCAAACAAAAATATAACAAAAGGTGAGAAATTAATAATGTAACATAATCCTTATACAGTTGAAATAAGAGGCTACCTTTGTAGAGTTCTTCATGTATAGTAAAATTCCACTTTCACACCCAGGAGCAGTGTGTAGCAATTTTATGATTAAAATACAAGGTAATGAATTAGGGTAAGAGTTAAGTTGCTGCAACAAGAACGAAAAAGTCTGACATTGCTTGCCTAA
Source organism: Trachypithecus francoisi (assembly GCF_009764315.1). Classification (NCBI taxonomy): domain Eukaryota; kingdom Metazoa; phylum Chordata; class Mammalia; order Primates; family Cercopithecidae; genus Trachypithecus; species Trachypithecus francoisi. Next base: position 44,039,001 of record NW_022681463.1, read on the forward strand.
AGAAGCAAATGTTTTTTAGTTTTGGTTTTGTTTATGCAGCAAGGCTTTTTTGCATGTGGTCATTCAGAAACCCGTGCTTCTTCCATTTTCAGTTATCCCCAGGGATGTATCCCTAATTTCCAGGAAAGCTGTATCTCAGGCACATCTGCGCTCTTGCTCTTGTGAAGGGGCAGGTCTAGAGGAGGAAGAACACAGTCGTAAGTTGTGACGCAACTTTGACTCAGCAGTGTTTTAAGGACCAGGTCTGGAATTGGCATCCATCATTGATGCTCAACTGTGACTGATAAGAATTTAGTCACATAGGCCGGGCGCGGTGGCTCAAGCCTGTAATCCCAGCACTTTGGGAGGCCGAGATGGGCGGATCACGAGGTCAGGAGATCGAGACCATCCTGGCTAACACAGTGAAACCCCGTCTCTACTAAAATACAAAAAACTAGCCGGGCGAGGTAGCGGGCGCCTGTAGTCCCAGCTACTCGGGAGGCTGAGGCAGGAGAATGGCGTGAACCCGGGAGGCGGAGCTTGCAGTGAGCTGAGATCCGGCCACTGCACTCCAGCCTGGGTGTCAGAGCGAGACTCCGTCTCAAAAAAAAAAAAAAAAAAAAAAAAAAAAAAGAATTTAGTCACATAACCACAGTTAACTGTAAGGGGCTGAGGGAACTAGCAAACGTGGTTCCCAGTAAGACATGCCATCAACAACTCTATTAATATGAAAGAAGGTGAGAACTTACTTGGCTAGAAAAGGAGCCATCTTTGTCAGGGTAAATTAAAGCAGAGGATGGTAGTGAGAAGGATGAGGATGAGGATGGGGATAAAGCAGACCTGTCATGGCCATTTTATTTTAACTTAAATCCACATATGTATTTATTCATAAATCTTTTGACATAGGGCAAAAGTTTTTTCTCTGAAAAACACGTCTACCTCAGATAGAATCCAACATAATCTTTCTTTCATAAATATTTAAAATGCATTCTCCAGGATTCCCTGCAATTCCTTACAGTGAAGTCACAATTTAAAATCACTTTCAAAGCAAAACAATTACAAAAATAGTTCTAGATTTGCATTATCTTCTGCATTTTTACAGCTATCTTATCTCTATCTAATTTGACACCATTATAATAACTTATTTGCATTAAGTTTTGTAAGTTTTTACTTATTTAAAAAATCTTCATGCAATATTTTATGAAATTATGTTATTACAGGTGCTGAGTGTGATGACTCACTCCTGTAATTAGAGCACTTTGGGAGATCGAGGCTGGCAGATCACCTGAGATCAGGAGTTCAAGACCAGCCTGGCCAACATGCTGAAACCCGTCTCTACTAAAAATACAAAAGTTAGCCAGGCTTTGTGGCACACCCCTGTAATCCCAGCTACTCAGGGGGATGAGGCAGGAGAATCTCTTGAACCCAGGAGGCAGAGGTTGCAGTGAGCCGAGATCACGCCACTACACTTCAGCCTGGGGAACAAAACAAGATTCCGTCTCAAAAAATACACGCACACACACACACACACGACTCCATCTCAAAAAATACACACACACACACACACACACCACACACACACACACACACACATATATATAACATTATTACAATAATAACTACAACTGGTAAAACAGATTTAAGAACCAACTACTGACTCTACATTAGCACATGGTTCACCCAGCAGGAGCAGACAGGACATGGAAATTCTAGAAATGTTCCTAAAGTTGTGAACGTCTCCTGTGCAAGGGAATACTGAGTGTCAGTTAATCTAAGGAGTTGTTTAAATGGCAGAGTTTTTAACCACAGTCAGAGACATTTCTCCATAGTGGCATATGGTTCTGCAAATAATTGAAGAATAAAGCATTTTTCTGATGATTTTGGGTAAAAAGTTGTATACAGCTCCAGAGCTGAACTACGAATATACCTACATCTAGACACCCACAAGAACTGTGGTACTGTATCTATCTCAGTTTTCTCTAACTACAGGTTTGCCATATAGCAGTGTAATTATCCTAAGAATTTTGGCCACGTGGTAGATGATATCCAGTGATTGTTTTCTTCTTTAAATATGACATGTAACTCCAAGAATCAGGGAAATATTAATATTGTAGTAACACAACTATTTTTTTTAACAGCCCCTGAAAACAACATTCCCCATTTGATAAGGGTAAAAATATTTTCACATACATACCAGGCTCATGCTTTAATTCATTACTTCTCACACTGTGCTTCTTGAACCAGCAACATTATTAACACTGGAGAACTTGGTAGAAAGAAAAAGAAAAAAAATCTTAGATGCACCCAGCTCTACTGAAATTCTGGGATGGGATGCAGCAATCTGTTATAACAAGTCTTCAAAGTGCTCTCAGAGGAGAGTTAGGGCCGGTTCCCCAACCTCCAGCACTCTGTACTCTGTACCTACGTTTCAGCAACACAACATGTTCTTGTGCTTTCGTGTATATCTATGCAGAATTTCTTCTGCACTCTTTCTTCCCTTGCTTCTTTCTCAAACATACGGGGCAACACAAAAGCCCAGCCCAACGTGGTTCTATTATAGCAATGCTGCTTCTGTAATTGCTTGCCAGTCTGGGTTCTAGAACATCATAATTTTAGAAACAAATCACTTTATTTTCTATTATTGGTTCCAGTGTAATTAACTTTGGAAACTTTTTTTTTGAAAATAGAAAGCAATGCAAAAAAAAAAAAAAAAGGAAGAAATAGACATTTCTAAAGAACAATGAAGGGCTTACCTGTTATTTGTATTTTAGTATTCAGCTTATTGTTTACTGAACATTCATCATGCATCTAGCAGAATGACATATGTTTGGAGTAATAGCACGTTTTAAATGTTTATTCAATTTTTAAAATGTTACACCTGTGATAAACGCCAAGGTTATATGTTTTACACAATTCTTATAAGACTGTTCCAAGATTGTATAATGCAGATTCTTCCATAAAATTCACCTAGGATAATGCTATTATTTTTAACTGATAAATTTTTAATGGGTTTTGAAGATTAATAGCATTTTCATATTGACTGTCAAATCATCAATTTCTAGAATTATTTTTTAAAGCATATCTTAGTTTATATGTATCATCTTAAATTTTTTCTTAAACATTAATCATCAGTATTGTTTCAGTTGTTCTTTACATAATAATTTTCTTACATCCCAAAATACATCATTTGACCAACCACACTTATTATCATTTTATGCTATTCTATGTTACAGATTTTTCTCTATTTGTCTAAAAATGTTTTGCAGAGGCTTATAAATCTACTAAATCCGGGCATATATTTTTTAAATAAGGTTGTTTTCTGGGTAGGTTTTTCTGGTTATTGTCAAATCAAGTAATCATGACTCAGTTATTTTAAAAATTGAAACAAAACAGTTTATAATTCATTATTTCACAAAGGTATGCCTAGTTTGTGACAACTGAACTTTTATTATTGGCATAATAGAAAAAAGGCTCTTGTGGTGAAAAATGAGAAGAAATTAAGCTGGCAGTTTAGAATGGGGAATGACACTTAAAGTGAGCTCTGTGATTCATGTAGAATAATCTATCCTTCTAACATATTCAGCAGCTAATTATAATGCTCCTCTAAATCAATCTGTTTCATAACCATATTTTTTAAAAGACTACTGTTCAAAAGCTAAATATAGCCCTAGACACCTCGAAATTAGAGTGTTTCCAGGAAAATGGTGACTTTAAAGAAATGTTCTAGATGTCAAATTTGGACTGTTTAACCAAAAAAGTGATAGTATTCATTGAGTCAAGAATTTATTCTCCAAAAAAATTACATTTAGGATTCAAAGCAAACTGTCAACTACTTTTTCTAATTGTGAAGATCTTATTTCCTTTGACTTGAGTGAGTTTACTGCTTGTACTGATAGTTATATCTTTAACCACAGTGTAGTTCTATGGTGAAGCTGACAAATATCTATTTCTCTTAAAAATCTTGTTCACCTGGATCATTTCGATCTGCACTCTAGATTTCTGTAAAAAGCAACCTAACTCATTGGCCCTTTTTTTGCTATTGTAGAAGAAAGTAGAATACCTACGACTAAGTTTTCAATAAATTGGTTTGAGTTGTCTCTATAATCTTCTCTGGATGTTGACACTGTATAGCAATAAATATAGAAATAATAATCTTAGCTTAGTGTATCCTCAAACATAACTTATTTCTTTACTGAAGTCTTATCTTGGTACTTAAATATAACTTCTGTCTTGAAAATATCTTAGTTGTTCTCTTCTTTTAAAGTGGCAATGGTGGGGAGGGGAGAGGCCATAAGAAAATGCATGTATTCTAGGACCTACCAAGTTAACATAACATTCTGCAAATCATTATAAATTTAACATACTCGATATGGTCCTGAAATACCTCTAAACTCCAACTTTGTTTGGGTTTGGAGGATACAGCATCATTCACTGTTCTGTGTTAAACCATGCATTCAGTTGTTTCCATTTATATTGCATCAAAGCAGTTGAAATCCAATTGAAAAGTTTCTTTAGACAGCCATTGTGTGGGAACATGATGTCAATATTAATAAAGGCTGAATTTCCCCTTGGCTCACTTCTTACAGATAAGCTTTTCAATAATACACTGCTTGCACCAAAGGTCTGATGGGACTGGGAATAGTAAAAAACACTAATAAAAGAATGTTGAATGTTTTTATATTAAATTTCCCCACAGGCAAACTGAAAAGCCTACTTAGAGAACGCCAATCAACGTGGCACTTATTAAATGTAACAAGAGTCCTGTTACAACAGATCTTTAAAGCCCTAAAAATGAATTAGGAAATAGAGACAAAAGACAATTGCAAATTCATTTTTAAATGCAAACTCTGGACATATCACCTGATATGTATAAAATTGATCCTGGCTTGTTTGATCTTCAAAAACTATTCATTAATGGGAGCATACAACTTAACTTTTTTTTTTTTTTTTTACTTAAAGGAAATAGGTTTTCACCTAAAATAATTTTAGATACTTGTTTTATAAACTTAAAGAAAAATAAAAAACATACATAAATTTTCACATTCTGTTTTTTTTTTTTTGAATAATGTAATAACACGCCAGGTCTGTGACTAAAGTAATGACTGGCTAAACTGGAGAAAAAGAGGCAATTGTTAAAATTAATATCAGCCTAGTAAAATGTATTGCAACTTAGAACAAAAATAAATGAGTTCTTGAATACCACATCAACATTAACACAGGGTTTGTCCTCAATTCACAGACTCACCAACCATCACTTTCATCTGAAGCTCAGCAATATCAAGATGGTGACAAACATATTAAATCTGCCCATCTTTGAGGACTTGAACCCCACGCTGAGACTTTGACTTGAGTTCAGTAATAAAAATAAATTCAACTGCTAAACATCAGTTATTTCTCACACATATAGGAGAAAATGGGAGATGGTCACTGGGACTTCAGAATAAAATGTAATGATGTAGAAATAATTTTTTATTACAGATTCTATAATTCTGTTTAATATCATGATAGCTTTATTTCTTACTGCTTACAAGGAGCTTCCAAAAAGTCAAATTTCCCAATATCCAGAGAAATAAGAATTTTTTAACCTTTTAAGTGGGCATTATAATTAAAAAAACCAGAATGATGTAAATGGCATAAGCTTCCTATACTTTTTTGATTCAATAAAAACATATTATGTACCATGTATGTGACACTATATGTTTATAAGCATATGTGTAATATTTTGTATTATATAAAACATTTATACTTTTTTAAGAAAATTAAATAAACCTTTCAAATATAGTAATTCAACTTGGCGTTCTCTACCAAAATTAACTAACATTGTAGTTAAAATTTATAGAAGATAATAGAATCTTCAAATTAAAGCTACAAATCAAAACTATTTTCCTTTATTATATGTCTAAATAACTTGTCAGCAAGACAGTTATTCAGTGGAATTTTATATTACATTTGAAGTTGGCTGAGATACAAAAATTGGTCAGGATATAGAGTATTTTTATTTAGAGTATTGTTGTGTATTTCTTTCCAGTTCCACAAATTTCATCTAAATCGTCAGTGTGGGGAGGATTTCAAAGCAGGGACTCGACTTTTGGGCAGTTTTATAGCCATGGTAAGCTCTAGATTGTTTTTTCCTGATACCTTAATGAGAATACAATTTATCCATTTTGAAATATAGTAAGTTTATTTTTTCAAAAATATCTTATTCTAACTCATATTTTGCTTACTGGCTCTGTTCTATGTCAGTTCAGAGTTTTGTATCTTTATATTGATCACTAGTAAGAAGAATCTGTTAAGAATCTGTTAATAATTAAGAATTAACATTAGCACATGCCAAATTTGATCTGTTGTTTGGCTTTATGGATTTACTTTTGCTTTGGATTTATTACAACTAAGGTACAATTCTCTAAACTGTAAACTCCTATAGGAAGAGATTTTTATCTGAACTTTCTTCCTATCCTACCTAGTACCCAAGTCAGACCTTACACTGTAGACTCTTATATAAAAATGTGGCTTTAGTAGTAATAATATTCATAATAATAATAATATATCTTTTTTCCTAAAGAGCATGTTGATACATAGTCTATACATATCATGCACTGAACTTGTATGTTTATACTTTAAAAATCAAGTACATAATACCAAAAATCTAAGGCTCCAGTTTTAAACTCTTTCATTTTTGTTACAATTAAAATAAGTTGTGTTGGGTTCAATAAGCATTCATCTTATTAATGAAACCAAAATTTAATTCAACTGTATATATAATAATATTTTATTTTTCTCTTAAAAACAATAGTGATAAAGTGGCACACCATTCTTATTCCTTCTCATTCTTTGGGATTTTTCTCATGGCATTTATATTCCAGTGGCTTTTATAATTTAGGTATTTTGGTTGTTCCAAGTGAAGAGGGAAAGGAGCATTTAAGGGTAACTTTAACTAGAGATCAGATGAGGATAAGAACTAAAAAGAAAAAATTCTCTAGGTTTTCTCTTTGCTTTTGATGTAAATGAAACTGCACAAAAGCATAAGCTTCCTGCAGATGCAAAAGGGATTTCACTACAATCATATACACAATCTATAAAGTATTTGTATTTATTTGGTTGTTGAACAATACTTACCTGTAATTTCATTGCTATACCCATACTAGCATTCTAGAAGATAACATTATGTATGCAAAGTTGCTTTGTAGACTACAAATATGAGCAATGTTTCTGCTGTAAACTAAGATCCCAATTATTTCCTCATTCAGACAATTTTAATTATTTAGACTCCAATATAATTTTGGCTATAAAAAAGGTGTCACATTTAGCCTTTAAGTGGCCATATATCTGTATATGATTTTAAATTCACATTGAACCTTTTTATTTTCTCTAAATTTCTATTTTCTCCTAAATATGAATGATGAAATTGAATATTTAAATTACATAATAGCAAATATTTCTCCTAATTTTTTTTTTTTTTAGTTTATCATTGCTTCCTTTTCTTGTTTCTCAATTGCTACAGATTTCAACAACTGATACTTTGAAATTTAAGTCCAAACCTGAACTTATACAGGTAGAATATTGCTTTGTGTCCTTTTTATATAGTACAACTTCCACTCTGTTTATATAGACTTATATTATACAAATCCTTCCATTGATAACTTCTGGCACAATTTTACAATAATATATGGATTATGTGTTAACCCATGAACACTAATTTCTAATGATATTCAAAATAAAATAAAGCAATATAGCCACTATTGGTGTTTAAAATGTGCTGTTTTTTTATGTAAACTCAGTTTAATACATGATCAGAAATATACAAAGACAAAAGTTTTATGGAAACACCAAATATGGGAAAAAGATATTTAAAATGTAAGCATTATAGTGTGGCATGTGGTGTTTTTGATGTAATTTTTCATAAATAAGAAAAATAAGAATTAACATTAGCACATGCCAAATTAATCATATATATCATTAAATAGCAATCAATTCGAAGGCAAGCTCTTCTAAAGTGCTTCTAAGTTTCACCCACTCATGCCTCTAACATTTCTTTTCCTGTTACTAAGTTTAACAAAGAGAAAAGATGCTGAAATACGAAAGAAAAAAGAGGAATTTTTGACATTAAACGACTGAACTTCATTTTTTTCTGTCAATATAAGCATAGATCTCCATCTTAATCTGGTTATCAGAGAAAATCAGATGATTGTAAAACTAAGTAAAAAGTGTGAAAAGATAAACAAATACAGTATTAAACTCAGTGAAGGAGGAATTCATTTGATCTTATATGAAGCTAGTTATTAGTGAAAAGGTAACAGGTTAGACTAGAAAACAATGCTCGGTACATTTACCTAGCCCTTTGAGGTTTAATTCATGTGTTCTACATAGATCTACATACACTTTAATACATCTATGTAGGTGGCCTCCACACATCTACATATATGATTTGAGAGTCATCATTTGTACAGTATTGTACAAATTAACAGTATTTTAGATGCTCTAGAGACTAGGATGCTGATGAGAAGTGAAAAATTAGGGGTTATTTTCAATTCTGATACTATTTACACTCCTTGAGGGAATTGTTTAAACCCAGTCTCATATTTTTCTAACTACAAATTGCCTTTCCCCAAATTAGAAGACATCTGAGAGTGAATAATATTTGTTCTTACCTCCACGGAGAGAAACATCATAGATACATGGCTAAAAGTTTAAAATATCACCAATGATACAGTATTCAAGTTGAAAGTTTCACAAAGTAAAGGGACAAAGGTGACATCCATTTCAGCTTTTTCTCTTTCCTTGAATTTTTGATTTATATGACTCAAAAGGTTAATCTTAGTAAAGCACAGGGAAAAGATAGTTATCCAAGTGACATTTTCAGACATTCTACAGGTATGATATATTAAAGGGTGCATTTAGGAGTCCAAGGGATGTTGGAAAATACCACACATAGACAGTTTTAACATTGCTGCCTTCTTGTCAAAGGTACAAAATGATCAACATGGAAAGGCATCATTTACAGTCAGAATTTGACTGGAAGGGATTGTAAAGAATAATAATTTCAATTCTGTTATTTTTAACCCAGAGTTATTGGGCAGCAATTCTCTAACTGGTAATGATTTTCCAAATTATAATTAAGTACACATGAATGAAAGAAGTCCAATGGGGTGGGGTGGGGGGAAGGTTGATTAAGATGTTGTCTTCAAGGAAACTAAAGCCTTGTGAGGCAGACATATTTAAACATGTAAATAGTGCAAGGCAGAATAAAGTAATTGCCATTTAGAAGTTCAAAGTGCTTTGAGAGCCCATAGGAAGAAGTAATTAATTCTGACTTGTACAGTGGGGAAAGCTCCATGAAAAGGAGCTTTTGAAAAGGGCCTTGAAAGAGATGTAGTAATTTGGTGGGTAGAGGAAGAGAAGACATTCCATACTGAGGTGGGGACATCATCTTAGGCCTCTAAGAGCTGGACAGAAAAGCCATAGCTTATATATTTTAACTGGAAATTTATATAACAGTAGAGTGGTAATGTTAAGATTGATATTTGTATTTTCATATGTATATAAATTTATCTAGGATTTTTGGAATTCTGGAAAAATTCTTTGGAATGCTTACTGCAAAATAGTTTCCCTTGTCTTTTAACACTTGTATGTTTTAGATTTAAATCATGTTTACTAGCAATTTAGTTTTTAATCTGTTATTATATGTATCTAAATAATGTGTATAACTTCACTTCTTATATATAAGTATTTTCTAGTTTATTTGATTATGTGATATATGTGTACACAAAGTGGGCCTTGTTTTCCTAAGAAATCTGAGATGCTTTTCACCCAGTTGCTGGAGTTGAAACTTTCTGGTAAGGAAGCAGTAAAATAGGCATCAACTTCATTGCATGCTATTTAAATAAAATATAAAGTTATTTATATTTAAATACATTTAAATAAAGTTATTTATATTTAAATACAATATAGAGTTAAACTTGAGGCCAAACTCTAGCATCTTATAATATTCTTCTGAATAATGAGGTCTAGAACTTTTCCCTCCTTTAGTTATCTTCAGTGGGAGAGCAGGAGAAGGGACAGCCTTTTCTTTTTTAATCTTTAGAATCATTGGAAAGAATGTTTATACCAAATACATACTGGCATCATTATTTTAAGTATTATATACATGTTTGGGAAACAAGGAGCCAATGCTTCATTCATTTACTTTATTAATAGTTATTTTAAGTGGAAAACATTGCATTAAGATATAGTTGGTATCTGAATAATTTATTTGTCCAAGGGAATGAAGGACCTCATTATTTTAAAGTGTTTCTTCTTATAGCTACTACTAAAGCTACTTCTACCTACATTTTATTGGTCATTATTTTTAAAGAGGAATCATAAAGTAAATTCATTTGTTTTTATTTTTCTTTTTTTAACCTACAAATTTTCAGTGTATATTCCCAATATTACAATAAGGAAATTCAATGTAATTACCAAGAACCATGAAAACATAGCTATTACTCTTTACGGCTGCACAATCCAAAGCCCATCTCTGGGCTCAGGCTGAAATTTTAAATGCCTGGCCTGCCTGGTAATGGGATAGGATCCTGTGGTTGACACTGTGGACAAAGTGAGGAAGCAGGTTCCTGGGCCAACAAGAACTGAAAGGCAACAGGCAAGCTACTGAAGGCTCTGCTGTGACGCATCCGGCATCGCAGTATGGAAACCGGAACCCTTAGACAAGAGCAGGCATGGAAACCGGAACCCTCAGACAGGAGCAGGGAGGTGATGACCATGAGGAATCAGAGCCTGGAGAGATCCCCGAACCACTTGGGACCCAACTGAACACTTCTGATAGGCTGCCTAGGAATTAACCAAGGGTGCAAGGGATGTGTTAAGGATATCTACCTGGATATTACCGTTCCTCTAGACTGTTGATATCCAATCCCTTGAACTAACAACCAAATTGCACAAATAATAGAAAATAAAGCAATATGTTATCTTTCGATGAAGCTGATGATTCCTCATGGCTCTTCAAAATAGCTTCTAAGAATGGGGAACAAAGTATAAATAAGATTTTGGTTTGTCTAGGGAAGAAAACAGTTTTGTAAAGGAAAATTATACTTATTATAGAGGTGTGAAGGTAATCAGTAAATCAATAAATCAATCCGTAAGTCAATCTAATTAACTTTCTTTAACCTTCATCTTCTTACACTTCAGCACAGAACAATTTCTTGTAACGTATTTCTTGTTACTCAGATCACCAATTTAGAAAATTTACTTTAGAACATGCAATTTATACAATATTAGCTTGCTTTTTAAACTAAGAGCCAAAAAACAAAGTTCAGTTCCATGGTAAAAATACATATTTTTCAGATAAATTTATGTGATTTACTTTTGTGTCTTTACCCCTAAGGTTTCTGTAAGTGTAATCAATCAGTCTGTTTCTTACCATCTACTTACTTTCTTATAACAAAGGCATCAGCCCAGCAGGAGTAAAATATATTATTAAGTTATGTGAACAAAATAAAAAAAATTTCTTGCAACATCACTTCTAAAAATGACAATTTCTCAATATAATTATAACTTACTTTTTCCGTAACTATATGTAATTATTTGAAGCACTATACTATAAAAAATCTAGCTTTATATTTATATTTGTATAACATACATAGTGAAGGAAATGAAATCTATCTTATAAAAGATAGAGATGTGTGAAATTGCTAATATCCAATTTCTTTTGATCTACAAAATGAGAATTTTCAATTGTTCAATGTAAATACTAGAATCCACAATTATTCAAAGACATTTTAACTGTTCCACCAAACTTCTCATTTGTTTACATTCCTGATTATATATTATGAAATGAAGAAGTCTCTGGAGTATTCATAGTTCTTTTGACTAAAAAGTTATCTCTGCATATACTTTAGAAATAACGTTCCTGAAAGAATGCCCTCTGATTCATTGCAATTCACTGGCACAACCTAGTAATGACTAGCTCAAAGTTTCCAGCTTCTGCTGCTCTGCATTTGGTATGCTATGGACAACCTCAACCGGAGTTTTGAAAGCATGCAATTTTTTCTTCTATATCTAGATAGGGACTCTAATATATCTTCCAGCTGTATTATTTATTTTGATTTGTTGTATTATTCTATTATTTAATACTTATTGATAATCTGAAAAATTATCAAAGCTACTAAAATGATTTGAAAATAAAATTTTCAATATAATAATGAATGGCCTTTCAGTAGGCCTTTGGTTAAATTTTGTTTCCTAGAATTATAGTAAGATTTGAACCTCATTTTAAGTTAGGCTGTCAAAATGCTACCGAACTAAATCATTTTTCTCTATTCATTGACATAACTCTGGTTCATCTTTGTGTTCTTGTCTCCTGCTAAGGTCAAGTAAAAGAAATACCTGTATAAAGAATACCACTGTAGTTTCTGTAAAAAGTTCTACTGCGAGTGCTGGTCAATATTTTATTCAATGGCCCTTATTTTAAAAGGAAAAACAAACACTTGGAAGTTTTACTTTCAGAACTGCGGAAGAAAAAAACACGCTGTTTTTTTCTGATGAATTGATATGCTTGCTTCAAGATAAAAAGAGATTTGTATACTATAATATTTCCCTTTTTGCTTGGGCTACTTGGAACCCCAGAGTTAAATTTGGTTTTAATTGCAATACCTTCAGCATGATTTTTGAAATACTTTCTTGTCCTCTTGCTTTGATGGTTGTTTTTTCCCACTATGTGGGAAAATCCTTTGTTGTTGGATTTTTTTTTTTTTTTTGGCAGAAAATCCTTTAGTCTAGTTTATGTTTCTAAAGTAAGTTTAATATAAATAAATACACAAAAATATACCAGATGAAACTAGCATGCAAAATCATCATTCTATTTATAGACAGACAAAGAAAAATAATAATGCCTATGAGGCAAATGAATTTCAAAATGTAACTTTACAGTGGTTTGACAGAAAATAAATGATGAAAATGAAAACATTTTGAAAGCTTTTTTATTCTATAAGGTCTCATAAAAAATCCTACGAACCAGTGAGGATCTCTGTATTTGCTGGTATTTTTGGTTGAAAAAAATATAAACTTGGAAATTTACTTCCCAAAAGTAAATTTATCAAAAGGTATGTTTATCAAAAGGTCTGTTTCTGGGATTCAGTAAATAATCAGTCACTACAGTGTATAGACAGATTCTGCCATGTATTAACCCTGCTAGCATTGTGTCTTCAGGGTTCAATGTCGACCATCACTTCAGGATCTGCAGTGTTCAAATGCCAAATCAGGTAATGCCCATTTTCAATGATAACCAACTATTGCAAACATCGCAGACTTTTGTCAGCACAGCGGGTCCAGAGTCATCCATCAGTGCTGGTAGTTCTGTCATATGCATTTAACTTCAGCATCAGGCAGCCGCTCAAAGGCTTAGTTATTGAACATGGTCATTGCCACTGTAGAGGTGGGGAAAAGACAAAGCATAAAGTTGTGTGTTTTTAATGCTCTGTGTAGGCAGTTATTAAGGAATCTTTTTCTTTGTGGAATCATTGACTCTGATGTTTAAGACAGAAAACCTTTAGGACACGTAACCTCCCATACTGCTTCCTGAAACTTTATAAAGTCTTTTGATTTGGAAGAAAGGATCTAAGCTAGTTAATAACAATTGCCGTATTGCTTGTTTTAAATTCTAAAGTGGAACAATGTGCCTTCATCAAGACAATATTCATACCATATGCTTCTTAATGTTTCGATTCTCTAGGGTACAGTTGAGCAAACTGAACATCAGATAATGTGTTCTATCCTCCCCAGCACCTAGGTCATATTCTGGGAATAAATTAGGCTTAAAGAAGTGCATTGACTCTTCAAGGCCACTGGGGTACTATTTAAGGAACCACATGTGGAGGACAAGGGGTGTTGCTGTCTTCCCAATATCTGGAATAGAGATTTATTTCAAGTCTTGGCAGAGGAGTGGGCCAGCTAATTGTCTGCTACATTGTGGCTACAACATGAATAGACATACTTTTGAAGAAGATCGTCAGAGTGTGTTAAGATATGGTGAAGGGCAGAGGGGGATGGTTCAAGACATCATGAATCAATAATGAGATCAATTCATATATTAGAACATATTGTATAATATTTGGCTTGTTAGAATTCTTGGGTTTTTTTTTTAAGAGACAAAGTTTAACAAAGAGGTTATTATTTCAGATGGGCCCTAGCATGTACAAGGAGATAAAGTAAATGTAAGTAAAAACACATTTGATAGTTTTAAGTCCATTTGAAAGAGAATATCTTTTATGAGAGAAAAACTGCAAAGACAGAAAGAATGCCTTGAACATGTATCTCATAAAAATATCCTTTCTTCAAAGAGTTCAAAGCATTTTAATAAGTTAACTTGCTCTTATAACTTGTTTTTTCAGAATTCCAAAACAATAAAACAAACAGAAACTAAACCATCTTTATGTTTATTGTGTCTGATGAGAGGGGAAAATGTCTCTGCTAGATAGAAGGATAATCTTTGAAAGATTTACTGGTATGAAACTTTCCATTTTCAGTCCCTGATTCTGGCTTTTAATTTCTGAAAAAATAACTAAATGTACTCATCCCTCTCCTACCTAAGCTCATGACTCAGAACATTTCCTTTCTCAGCCTATGTAGCATGAGTTTCTGAGACTCATTTTGTATGAAAACTACCATGTCCTTGATTAAACCTGTTACTGAGTATTAGAATATAATTTATCATTTTAGTTATCTCTCAAAAATTGATAATTGGGATGATAACCTAATTATCCTGGAGGGTAAAGGGATTACTGTATCTAAAAGTATTTTCCTTGCTTGTGTTTTATCAAGAAACAAACTGGAGAAACAAAAGAAGCAACTATCACAATAGCAAAGAAACAAGCTCAAAATAACACAGAACAAATTGAATGTGTAATTGCTGAAGGCATGAATACAGTAGGGTGGAGTAAGAGTAAGGTGGAGTAAGGCTTCACAGAGAAGAGAAATTGGGAGTCAAACGAAGGAAATTATAGTGATACATCAAAAGAGAGTGTTAGCATTCAACAAAAAATTACCATAATAGGTAATGGCTTTCTACTTAGTAGAAAAGGCATAAACATAGAACTCTACTCATGCAAATATGCTCACAAAAGCAAATATAATTTAATATTCAGTAATCGGTAAACTAGGCTCAGACCAGGATAATTTCCCAATATGCTCATCTAAAATCCAATGTGCTACCAGCCTAGGCAACATAGACAAAAATTTTAAAAATTAATCTGGCAGGAGGATTGCTTGAGACAAGGAGTTCAAGGTTCCAATGAGCTATGATCACACCACTGCACTCCAGCCTGGGCAACAGAGCAAACCTTATCTCTAAAAAAATAAAAACAAAAATAAAATCCATTGGGCCAGAAAGCAGTCAACTTCTTTATATCAACAACTGATACCATCTTGGCCTAAATCACCATTACTTCACCCCATCATAGTCTTCCATCTGGTCTTTCTGCTTTTACCCTTGCTCCTCTATAATGTATTCTTAATATGGCAGGTAAAGCAATACATTCAAAATGTAAGATCTATGGCACCTTGCCACTACAAATACTTCAGTGACTCTCTTGTCCATTCAAAGTAAAGGCCTTACGTGAACTGCTTTCCTCATGCCCCCATTAACTCCCTGATTTAATCAACGCTTCTGCCCTTGCTCACTCTCTTTAGCTATACTGATGATGCGCTGCTCATCAAAACATCAACAAGGACAACTTCTTAAGGCCTTTTCCCTGACTATTTCCTTAACCTGCAGCGATCTTCCTCCAGTAACTGAAACCCATCTCTTTCTCACCTCTTTCAAGTGTTTGCTTGAATGCCACCTTCTTGATGAATCTTACCTCCCTTGAACAACCTATCTGAATTGACATCCGCTCTGACACTCACTTCTGCTCCATAGTCTGGGTTTCTCCTGCCATGCTCTTTAATTTCCATCTTACTTATTCCTTTCTAGAATTCTGGCAGATTATATAATTTAGTCATTTATATTTATTTTACACCCCCTTACGTCAGGATGTAAGTCCCATGTCTCATAAGGGCAGATAGTTCTTTTCTTTTCTCTTTTTTTTATCCTGGATGCTCAGGGGATTGGTTTTGAATGCTGATACTTTGCAATTATTTTGAAAATTCCCAGGCTCTTAGTGTGCCAGTCAATATAAGAGAAACAAGTGTTGCAAGAAAAAAATGTAAAGACTGTATTCTAGTCATTTTTGTAATCCCTTACTTAGTTCAGCATTTTGGTACATCGAGGTTATTCAGTTTAAGTTTGCTAAACTGAACTAAATCTCTAAGGACTTTTAAAAAATTTTCTCAGCAACCGTGAATAATGAGAAAAAAATATAAAAATATTCAAAATATGAATGGCAATTGAAATTTTTGCCGTAGACTATGGGGAATTCTGTGGCCTATAGTCATTTAGACATGATTTAGTCTTAGATGTTTTGTTTTTACTCTGATCAAATTAGTAATCAAACTTATAAACAAATATAAGAGAAATGGTACAAGTCTAGATTTCTGGAAGAATGTATGTTTGAG
This sequence comes from Trachypithecus francoisi, assembly GCF_009764315.1. NCBI lineage: Eukaryota > Metazoa > Chordata > Mammalia > Primates > Cercopithecidae > Trachypithecus > Trachypithecus francoisi. The sequence continues at coordinate 44,055,522 of NW_022681463.1, forward strand.
TTGGTTATTTGTGTTATGCCTTTTTTTCCATGAAACTAAACTCCTCAGAATTTTAGCTATGATGCTATATGTATTTTGTTCTGTCAGATCTGAAATCTGGCCACTAATCATTTTTTAAGTCTTCCTATTAATAGTAAAATTCAAATAAGGAAGTTCTTTCTAATTAACAGTTAGGTTAGAATCTCTCTCTCTTGCAGAAAATACACAGCAAGCCGTTTTGGAATTGAGAGGGTATGTTAGATCATATTAGTATATGATGATATTAACATTAGCATTATATAATAAGAAAATGGATTATAAGCAGTTTGGGAGTCCTGAGACTTTTATGGGTGGGTGTGTGTGTGTGTGTTTGTGCTGACACACACACTTGTTTATGTAGCAGCAGTAGTGATGTTCTTACTTTGATGAGAAAGAGACAAAAGGTTGGTAACATAAGAAAGTAAAGGCAGCAAGTAATAACAAATTGAACGTCAAGAAAAAGTAGTTTGGAAGTGCTAGAAATTGAAAGGAAAGGTTGAAATAGGCAAAAGTTATAGACTGCTGCTTTAAATAGGATTTCTTATAAATTATATTAAATACTAACTTTAGGTCTGGTTTTCTATTTTGTGTTTGAATTCCTATTGCTACACTTTTTTAGAAGGAAAGCAAAACACCTTTTTTATGAACACATCAATAAGTTGTCCAGTTGCACTATATTTTGTGTGGAAAATTCACTGCCTGTGGCTCCTCTGAGACACTTTACTGAAATTTCTATTAATTTCATTGGATTTTAAAAACCTTTTTGTTCTACAGGGAATTATTTTTGTTTCTTTCAAGGAAGGAGTCAACCTAGCAAAATGTTGTATTGCATTAGGATCCAGGCATCTTGTGGGATCTAAGCAGTTTTTTGTGTCTAAAAGCATTGTGCACTCTGAAGTTCTGTATATGAGAAACCAAAAGGAAAACCAATGAAAAAACAAATTTAAACAATTAATTAAAATGCGTTATGTAACTAAGAATAATATGAGTCCTAAATTCAGATTGGAACATTTGGAACCTTGCTATATTAATTTACTTGAGTTTAAGGTCAGATTTATTTTAAAAACATCAAATATGTATGTACTTAATCTTTTTCTTGTGTCATTCGAAGGAATGGAAATCAGCCACTGAGATGCCTACTGAAAACATCTGTGAATTCTCAAAAAAACAAAGCAACAGTTTTGAAAAGTCCCATAATCTGAATCTTTCTCTGATGTCACAGGCATAAAGAAATAAAAACGTTTTAACCAGCCTCATAGCTAATGTTCAAAGCACAGTAAAAGATGATTTCCTCCCTTAATTCCACATTTTAGAATTTAGTTGTAGTATTCTACAATAATGCTTTCAACATAGACCTTTTAATAATAACAATATGTCATAGAAATTATAATATTATCGTTTATAAGAAGAAATTATTTATTAACGTGTAGTGGATATTAAATGATTAGAAGATACATCCCCTTAATATTTATCACTCTAATTGCATGTATATATCCACATCCCCCTCTCAAAAATAAAAAAGCTCTATCCGGTTGGTAAAGCCCTATTTGGAGTTATCTATTTTATCCTTTGTTATCTTTTGCCAATGAAAGCTAAAAGCAATCTTTTGTTTCAACAATAATGTAATTATTGCTGCATTGTGCCCCAACATTTTTAAAGAATTACCTTTCTATTTATATAATTTTCATTACAAATATTCATCTTTTAATATGTCCAAATGTTTTTGTTTGATCACTTTTCTCATCATAGTAATTTTTTAAAATTCTGAACTCACAAAGATTTGCTCTAATAATTGGAAAAGCTCTAGTAATTCTATGCTGGGGTTCATAGATGCCACGGTTTGATATATGAATTATGCCATAACTCTAAAAATCATAACATTTACAATTCTGAAATAGTTACCAAGGCCATGATTTATTCCAAAATATAATGCTGGTTTAAAGTCTTGCTTTCATGATCTTGGGCTTGTGATGGGTTGATGTGATAGTCTTGTGATTCATGAGGATGGCTCATTCATTATTTTTGAGTGGGATAAAGATAGTAGAGCTTATTTATAACTCCCTTAATTGTTTGAAGCTAGAGATGGAAATATAAAATTCTACAACTTAGTTTGCCCTATTCTTGCTTGTGTTGTAGCACAAGGACAAAGATTCATTAAAGAGACCTTTAAAATGTGTTAATCTAGATACTTTAATGAAATTTGTTTGCAGGGCAACCTGTCCCACTTATTTATGCTTTAGTAGTATTCATACATAATGGTAATGTGACTGCTCATCTCTAAACCATTAAGGAAAGAAATATGAGAAAAGGGGCATGATGATTAATTTGGGGTGGACTGCTTCAAAGGTTTTTGCCTTTTAAAGAAAACTATGCTTATCTTACTTAGCCTTACAAAAAAAAAAGTTAAAAATTTGAATTAAAATATGCAGCAGACCAGGAACACTGTAAAATTGAAAAGGTAAGTAATATTTATCATTGTGAGTAAAGTACATGAAATAGATTTAAAACATAGTTTCTAAAAAGTAAAAGGTTTTCAGCATCCATAAACTCTATATCTGAAAAGTAAATGTGTCTTTTAGGAATATTTTCCTCTTCTTTGATTATCTTTATATTGTCAATCCTCCTTCTCCCCTTTCTCAGATAAAGAAATGCCCCAGATCTTTTATGGTTCATCAGTCCATTGTGCTTCTGATCTCACATTTTTTCCTTTGAATTATCACCTTTTCCCTTCTTTTGTTTTTATTCACTTCTCTCTAGTTTAGTTACTTTTGCAAATACTAAACACATGTCAATATAACACTCCCTCTGTGAAATAAACCACTCCAATATGGCTGTGAAACAAACCACTACAAGACATAGTGGCTTAAAACTGTTACGATTTGTATTTCTCTCATCCATCTGAAATTTAGGCAGAGATGAGTGTTAACAGCTCAGTTGTGATTCAGCATCAGCTGGGATGGTTCAAAGCAGGAGGTTGGAGTCATCTGAAAGATTGTTCCCTCATATGTCTGGAGGTGAATGTTGGCTGTCAGTTAGGAATTTTGCTAAAGCTGTCAGCCAGAACATACTTCATGTGGTCTGGGTTTCTTCATGACATGATGACTGGAGTTTAAGGGAAAGCATCCTGAGAGAGAGATCCAGGTAGGAACCAAATCACTTGAATGTCCTAATCTCAGAAATCACTCAGCATTACTTCCACTGCATTCTACTTCTAGAGGCAGTCACAAAGCCTGCCCAATTTTAATGGGAAGGAAAATAGATTCATCTCTTGATGGAGTACTGAAAATATTCTGAAAGAGCCTAGTGGCACCAGAAATGCTGCTGTGTACTTTTGGAAAATACAATGGTCCAGTCTGCCCACATTCTCCACTCTTGCCCTCCTCCAAGAACTCCTTCAGATCCCACTACATAGTCAGGCTTACACTCAAGAATCAGGATCTCTTTGTCTACCTCCAGTCCAGATACAGATGAGGCTCCTCAGTGCAGTTTTTCAAGTGCAGGCCTATGAATTCAGATCTTCTCAACCTGAAGACCTATGCAGTAAAGTGATAAGATACCTCCTTTCCCAACACCCAACACATGATGGTGAGACAGACTTAATAGATAACCACTATAAACACCATTAAAAAATGTGGAAATGGAAGGCCTACAGCAATTACTGGTCCACAGAAATTCTAAAACCTAGCTGGGTACATAACATTAGTTTCTGGATTAGGGCCCAGGACTGCTACCTGGAAATGATCTCTCACAGCTCTTGACTCTGCTGTTTGGACTCTTGGTTCTACCTTCTGGGACATCCTTCATTTTTCATCAAAACTAGCCGGATTTTGCAACTAAGTAGTTTCCTCAATCTCTTTCCCGCGCACAGTATAGAGATCTGAAGACATCTTTTCGTTTTCTGTTTATCTTCTTCTTCTTCTTCTTCTTTTTTTTTTTTTTTTTGAGACAAAGTCTGGCTGTGTCACCCAGGCTGGAGTGCAGTGGCACCATCTTGGCTCACTGCAGCCTCCACCTCCCGGTTCACACCATTCTCCTGCCTCAGTCTCCCGAGTAGCTGGGACTACAGGCACCCTCCACCACGCCCAGCTAATTTTTTGTATTTTTAGTAGAAACGAGGTTTCACTGTGTTCGCCAGGATGGTCTCGATCTCCTGACCTTGTGATCCACTTGCCTCATCCTCCCAAAGTGCTGGGATTACAGGCGTGAGCCACCGCACCTGGCCTCTGTTTGTCTTCTTTGGTTTAAGCTGGCAGTATTGCTACTAGTAAAGCTCTCTTTAAAACTTTGTGGCCTTCCTGGTTTTTTTTGAGATAGGGTCCATTCTCACATTGCTATAAAGAACTACCTGAGACTGGGTAATTTATAAAGAAACGAGGTTTAATTGACCCACAGTTTCACAGGCTGTACAGGAGGAATGGCTAGAAAGGTCTTAGGAAACTTACAATTATGAGGGAAGGAGAAGAGGAAGGAGGCACATCTTACATGGCTGAGCAGGAGGAAAGGAAGTGAGACAAGGGAAGTGCCACACACTTTTAAACCACCAGTTCTCATGAGAACTCACTATCTCGAGAACAAAAAGGGGGAAATCTGTCCCTAAGATCCAGTCACCTACCACCAGGCCCTTCCTCCAACACTGGGGATTACAATTCAGCATGAGATTTGGGCGGGGACACAGATACTAACCATATCACTCTGACTCTGTCCTCCAGGCTAGAGTGCAGTAGTGGGATCCTAGATCACTGCAACCCAAATTCCTGGGCTCAAACAATCCTCTTGCCTCAGCCTCCCAAGTAACAGGAACTGCACATGTGCACCACCACACTCAGCTAATGTTTTTATTCTTTTTTGTAGGGTTGGAGTCTTGCTTTGGTGCCCAGGCTGGTCTTGAACCCCTAGCCTCAAGTGATCATCCCACCACAGCCTCCCAACATGCTGGGATTACAGGTGTGAGCCATGGCACCCAGACTTTAAAAATCTTTGTAGCCTTCCTATAATTGTTACTGAAGTTTACTCCATGAGACAAAAGACACACTCACAAATCTTATTGAGATAAACCGTTCTCTCTTTCATGGGTTTTCTGTAAGGATGTTGATGGATGTTATCCTGAAGATTTTTAGAAACTCCATTATTATTTAGTGGAGGAGGATCTGTGAGGTGCACCTTCAAGATCCCTAGAGGGTCTTTTGTCTGACAAAGTTATCTGAGGCATTGCCATAACTCTTTCTGAGGTCTTAACAAATTAATGTATAGTCCCACCCTTGATGTTATCTTTGTTCTGAAAATATTTCCAAATTTGAGAATCATGTGGTTGGGTATGAGAATGTCTTATTTTTTAACTCAACAAGGCTAGCCTCCTTCATATTTTAATTTTGCCTGAAAACTGAACAATTACTTTTTCTTCTGTATTTCTCTTCTCTCATTTTATTACAGGCAGCAAAAAGAAGCCAGGTGGACTTTCAGTATTCTACCTGAAAATCTCCTTAGTTAGATCATCCAATTTACCAGATATGTTTTCCTTTTTCCACATTACCTCAGGCAATAGTGTTGTAAACTTTCTGTCACTGCGTAACAATAATCCTCTTATTTCTCGGTTCTGATATCATTTTTGTCACTTTTGTAAAAACTCTTACAGACAGTCTCTTCTGGGGCTTTCATTAACAAAAGCCCTTTAGATTTTCACTAACACTCTCCTCAAAGTTCTTCCAGTTTCTACCTACTGCCTGCTCCCAAAGCCAGTTTTAAGTTTTGTTATAACAGCATACAACTCCTGGGACCAAAATCTGTTACAATCACTGTGGTTGCATCACAAACCACCCCAAAACTTAGTTGCTTGAAAAGTAAATATATTTTGCTTTATTAATCTGCACATTTTACAGTCTTCAGAGAGATCGCTCATCACCGCTGCACTCAACATCAACTGAGGTGGCTCAAAGACTAGAAACTCGAGTCACCTGTGAGCTTTCTCAATTCCACGTCTAGAAATTGATACTGGCAATCATCTGGGATTTTTGTGGGGTATGTTGGCCAGGCCACCTAATCTAGCTCTTCTAGATGGCTTAGGTAGCCACACAACATGGTGCCCAGATTCAAGTGCAAGCATCCCAAAGAGATGGTCAAAAAGAAGATGTATCTATTTTAACACTTACTCTTTGGAGATACTCAGTGTCACTTATGCCACATTCTATTCAGTATGGCAGTCACAAAGGCCAATCCAGTTTCAATGGGAGGGGAAACAGAGTGTAATTCTTGGTGAGGACTAGCAGAGTTTTAGAAGAGAATTTGGAACCAGAAATATTGCTCTCCATTTTGGATAATACAGTCTTACGATCTGCCACATACTGTCACCCTTTTCTTACCTTAAATTTATATCTCAACTAACTATAATCTTGCGTTGTTTCCCATTTTCATTTATTATGGCTCTTATTGAGTCCAGGACTCTATAATTATTGCAGTTCATTGCAGCCCTTTCATGCACACATGCATATGTCTGAATATTATTTACATTAAAATGTGAGAAAAAGAATTGGAAATAAGCCACAGCCTCTATTCCATTAGTTTTTTCTTTGTTGTTGTTTTGTTTTGTTTTGTTTTTGAGACAGAGTCTGGCTCTATCATTTAGGCTGGAGTGCAGTGGCGCGATGTCAGCTCACTACAGCCTCTGCCTCCCAGGTTCAAGCGATTCTCCTGCCTCAGCCTCCTGAGTAGCTGGGACTACAGGCACCTATCACCATACCTGGCTAATTTTTGTATTATTAGTAGAGATGGGTTTCCACTATGTTGGCCAGGCTGGTCTTGAACTCCTGATCTCAAGTGATCTGCCTACCTCGGCCTCCCAAAGTGCTGGAATTACAGGCATGAGCCACTGTGCTCAGCCTATTCCATTAGTTTTGTTAGACAGTCACTGGGTGCATACCAGTAGATGTTAGATACCTTATGTGCTGATTTTTGAGCTATTGTCTTTTATGTTTCCCACCCACCCACCTTTATGCTCTGCAAAACCATATTTTTCTCTTACCAACTGGATCTCTGTTAGACTGCTAATCACAGGTGCTAGAGACAACTTGGAGAAAAAAGCAAAAGAAGGTTGTCATTCCTTCCTCTTTGCTTTCGGCTCCTCTCAGCAATACCCAGCAACACTTCTTCATCCTGACAATAACTGTTTGCTCCGGTAACAATAACTAATTCCATTTTGCATTTGATCCAACACTTTCAGAAATAACTTCCCCAACCCCATTAAAGATTGAAGCATCATTTGGCTGATAACCCCTCTTCATAGGATAGAGTCCCAGCCCTGTAGGGCCCCTCCTCCTAGATCAGAGCCACTCACACCACAAAGTAGCACATCCTTCTGGAAGGATGGACTTACAACTTTGTGTGACCCCTTCTCCACCACTCAAGTTGCAATAATACCCTCTTCTTCCCCTGTTTCTCCAGTCCTGGGAATGGAAGCTGCTTTTTGTGGTTTCTACCTCTGTGATAACTTATGTACCCTTTATGCCTTTTCACTTCTTCATTACATGCTTAACAATGTTTAATGCCAAATTTTTTCTCTTGAAATAACTGCTGTGGTTTCTGGGATCTGAAATGAACACTAACTGATATAATTGATATGCTTTATGTCTCCTACAAAAAATATCATACAGAAATTTATCTTCTTTTATGGTTAAATCGCTTTACTTGAGCCTACCTCGCTTTTTTCTCAGGGGGATATGCAAGAATAAAATAATTAAAAACTATAACATTCTTTGAAGTGCAGTAAAAAAATGTAATTGTGTATATTATATTTTAAAAATAAAAATGGTGACAAAATAATGCTAAGAATAAAACTAAACAAACAAAAAATACCACATATTTTATCATATTTTTCCTTGCTTTCATGAATTTTGCATTGTCTTTTTGAGTCAGAGTAGTGAAAGTGATGTATGAAGTCACCAGAGAATCAGTGTCCGGTTGCATTAAAGTCCTTATTTTGCAGAATTTGGCATATACACTACCTCTTTTGTCACAAATAACATACATGAAATACACTTAAATTTCATTTAATGTTGGATGGTCTATATTGTTTTCAAGATGACACAAATAAAATTATCTCTGTAATAGCATCATTTACAATAATGAAAACTTATGGCTCCAAATTAGATTTATGTGCGATATGTTTAATGTAACGATTTTCTAGAAAGCAAGAAAGTAATGTTACTTTACCTTGACATATTATAGGCATTAATAGGAATAAGTAGGAAAAAATACTATGTTATTTTGATATTGTTTGTATTTTCCTCTAAGTTTTCGTCAATAATAGTTTTAACATACTGATGTATTTATACCTTTTAACCTCGCAAAGGATTTCAACATTTTTTAACTCTGGTTCATAAAACTAACTTACTGTCCTCAACCCCTTTGCTGCACTGATTTTTACCTCCTTGACTTTTGTATAGAAAGAGTCAAACTCTCCCTGGGATAATAGGGCATTTGTCCCGTGTTGTGTGTACTTTTGGGTGTCTTAGAGAACTTGAAAAGAGGGAATGGTGACTTCCTTTTTGGTGTAGTTTCTAGATACGTTGCTCATTTATTTCCACTTGCTTTGTCAGAGCTAGGTCAACCCTAAAGGCACTCTTTCCCACTCTTTTTTGTAAAAAGGAAGAAAGGGCAACAGATAATTAGGGAACACAGACCCAGACATTAAAGAAAAAGATGAGCCTACTGATAATGGGAACCTTAAGGGCTGTACTGTTTAAGTATCTGACTCATAGGAGCCACTCAAATAATAATTAAATAAATGTTTTAAGTTTTCCTGGGTGAGTGAACTTTTCATGTTGGCAGGAGCCTCAATCACTTATGAATTTCCTAAGGAAAATGTTTAGGTTATCCTTGGATTTCCCCTAATGCAGAAAGGAGGGCTGTTTTCTTAATTCAAACATTGAAAACAAAACAAAACCAAGCAAAAATGGAGAAACTTCACCCTAGTGAATGCAATTCTGTAGACAGAAATTGTTAAGAATATAGGAAAGGTCAAAATTTAAATATGGAGAGGACAGAATTTTGTCAAAAATAAAGTTATAGTTTAAAAAAAAAACAGCAAGTAGGTTTTAACTTACCTATTGTGGAATTTAACAGGCAAATCTCAAATCTTAGGGGTACACATTGCAGGAAAATATACACAGTATTCGTGAAACTTGGCAATGAGCTACAACCCAGGACTGTGTGGTAGTAGACAGGAAAGAAGTAGAAGCAGATTTACTGGTATTTTCCCCATAATTTGGCAAGCCTGGGTCTTTATGCAGCTAGACTTTGGAAAATCAGCAAATGAAGATGCAGTGTCAGAATCACAACTGTCACAGTTAACCTCAGCCAGAAATTCTAGGGACCGTTTCTGAAGCTAATCATTTAGCTTGCCTAAAAATTAAAAGGACTTTGGTAGAAAATTAAATCCTAAGACAAAATATACAAGGTAGATGTTTATGTCTTAGAGAAAATATGTCTAAAGAAACAATTTGAGTCTCTTTTGCTTTATTTTGTTTTGGTTATATTTTGTTTTTGTGCATTTCAATTGCAGGTAAAAGATGTATGGTAATAAATCTCCAAGTGGGAGGACACGTTAAGAGATCATTTTCCCAGTTCTCTCACTAGGAAGGTAAGATATTATTTATCTGTTATAGAAAATAGACAACAGAGCTCTAAGAGTGAGTGAAGAAATTGCCGTTGGTCACATATGATAGTTAAGTCAGAGACTAGAACCCAGATCTCATGTTTCTCATTTTTAGAATTTTCCGCTATGTATGTTTCTGATTTCTTAAAGTGTGAGTCATTAAACAAATCTAGCACTATGTATTTAAAATATACTTTGAAAATCTCTAAGGTTATCTAAAGTTACCAGTAACAGGAGATGGAGTCTAAGTTATATTTTTTTGCATGTGATTTTAAGGTTTTGAAAAACATGAGGTCAAAAAGTTCCTATCCATTAGTTCTGAAAATGCCCTCATTTGACGATGATTGACACTTTTTGACAATGATTGATGGACTCTGATGAGCAGTGATAAAAAATGACAGCCTTAAGTGTTTTGAAGAAGTTACATTTCAAAGGAGGAATTATGTTGCTAATGGACTAACAGTGGCCAATGAAGAAAAAGTCCACCACTACTTTCTACATTATTGGACTATCATTCGTCATAGAATACTGATCATTCTCACAACTTCTTTCCAAGATTTCAATGAAACAGAATTCTCTTTCAGGCAAGATTTTATTTTATTATGAATCCTAAGTTAACCCACTAAGTCAGCCACTATGCCCTAGGATGTTGATAGTTCGCTGCAGAGAGCAGTAGTTCACTAGGGCACTTCCTTCATTAGCATCAGCTCTTTTGATAGACACAGAGCACATTTTCTCAAACTCACACAAAATGACAGGACAGTTAGACCAAAATATCATTTTCACTTTGGCCTCAGATCCATGTTATTATTGTAATTCTGACTAGTTTTCTGATGAATTATAAAATTCTTTGGTCTTTTTATATCAAGTTAGTCATAACCATTGTTACTTCTTTAAAAAATTGAGGTTTTAATTATGTGCTTCCTTCATCTGGGATCTCATCCAGGGGAAAAAAATGATAATCTGTGAAGAGTCAATCCAACTATTTTGTCAATAAATCTCCCAGTAAAATACAATTTTGCCTCCCAAGCCAACATTTTTTTTCCAAATTTCTTCATTTCTCTCAATGGTATTAATATCTTTAAAATAAATAAGTATTGACCTATACTCATCTTGTTTTCTTACTTTTTCTAAACAACTCCATTTTATTTCTATATGTTGCTAATTATTTTTATAATATGTTTTGCATTCTTCACTTTTTAAATTTCCATACTTATCACTGTTGTTCATAACATTAAGCCTAGATAATACAATGGCTTCAATGAGATTCAAAAACAAATGTTCATAAGTTTAGGCTGAGGAAACCATGCTTAACAGTAGTAGCCTATGTGAAAAATCATAGGAATCGTGGTGGACAATTCACTCAGCACTAATCTACAAACAATCATCTTGGATTGCAGTATCAGAAAGACTTGTGTTGAAACTTAAAATGTGGGACAAGATGATGTAATGGGCTTTGGAATTTAATCATCTGGATTTCAAACTTGATTGTCTGACCTTAACTCACTGCCAGGTTTCTCATCTAGAAAATTGTAGATAATGATAACTCTCACGTATTGTGTGTTTTTCCATGTGCCAGGCAATACATGGCAGGAAGTATGCCTTATTTCATTTAACTTTCATAGTAATCCTGTTAAATAAATAACGTTATTATTCCCATTTTGCAGAGGAAAGCAATGAGTCTCAGGAAGGTAAATTAATTTTTTATATTAGCTGTGTGACAGAACATGGGCTCCAACCCATGATCTCAGACATAAGAACTTGTGCTTTCAACACTGAGCCTTGAGTGAGGTTATGCACGTACATGACTCACGTTGGGCCAAGAACATAGTGGGTGTTCAGTAAGTGTTGGTTTCATTCCCTTATAATTTCATTCTAGAGTGTGCTTGTTAGAACATGCTCTAGTGTCTAACATCTCAGTGTCTGATTCAAATCTGCTATGCTTTTCTCTTATTCCTTATACCCTCTTCCCTTTATGCTCCTTCTGAACAATTTCTATCTCCAATCTGACCTTTATCTTCTTCTCTATGTAGTTTAGATTCCATGGCCCATTGTTTTGGTGACTTAGTTGCTATTGTTCTATTTGATTTTTAAAATTATTCTCTTATTTATTTTACCTTATCCTGGAACAATTCAGATATTAGAGCTCAAATCCTTCTCATCTTAAAACAATGTCATTCTTGAATACACACCCTCCTCTAGCAACCATTTATTGCTTTCTTTTTAGGTAAAAGTCTTAAAACTTCTCGAAAGAAGACTTCACAGTTACTGTTGCTACTTCCTTACATCCTATTTATTCTTCCCCCAACTCCGTTCTGGCTTCTGATTCATTTCTAGCCACTATATTAAGAATGTACTATAAACTAAAGTGAATTGAAACATTTGAAAAATGAGTAGGATGATGAAATGCATGACAAGTAGCAACAAAAAAGTGTTGGGCACATTCAGTCTGAAGAAAAAGAACTCTGAATGCACGTGATATCCATCTTCAAAGTCTGTGTTTTATGTTACCCCAACAGATGATACTTGATGGGTGAATGAAATGCATAAAGAGAGGCATTTTAAATCAATGGAAACTTCTTTCTAGCAATCAGAATTGCCTAAGGGTAAATGGATTGATTGCCTTAGGAAAAAATATCAGATTTTTGGCTAGAACACAAAAAGCATACTATATTTGGCCTTGGTTACATTTTGAGTCTTTGACTAGAAACATCTTGTTAGGAGACTTGTGGCTAAGCACCACATGAGGTCAATAATATCACCATTCTTTGCACCCTTTGTCAAGTTACACCTCAGCCCCAAATGGGAGGCCCTTTAGTCACTTGTTTTAAGTGTGCTCTATTATCCTCTCATCTCCACAATTTTAGTGTTTCTATCACTCTTCTAATTGTCCTCCCACCACTACTCTTTGGCCAACACTTTCCCCTGTGTTCTCCAGGAACCATGACCCGTATTCACAAATTACCCTATAGCATCCTCCTCTTCACTTCGCGTCCTATTTGCCTTCTGATCTTTTTAAAAATCGGACATTATCTTGAAGCAAGTTTGTCACGTGTTTCACTCACCGGTGTCAGTGGCCCATTCTCCCAAACCCTTGTACCACAGGGCCAAGACTTAGGTTCACCTTCTTAATCTCCAGGGCCATTTCCAAACACATACTCTTTACCTTTCCAGAAAGCACTTCTTTGAGAGTGCTGTCATCCAGCTATACAGCTGTCTATCCATCCTTGTCGCTGCCTTTTGGGAATCTCCTCCACATTTTCTGAATATACACTATTCAGCCATAAAAACTATTTCACAGTTTGCCAGAGTGATTTCAATAAATACTTTGCTGAGTAGTCCAACTGGTAGCCCTTCAGTTCCTTGCTCTTCTTAGTCCCAGCTTCTTTCACCTCTGCTGCATTTCAGAAGCGTATTTCCAAGATTACGCTCTAGGTATTCCTCACACCTATCATTGAGCTGACATGTACCAAAAATGTGTTTGGTTAATACATCACTCTTCTTTAGTTCCTTACTCAGATTCACTGTAGAAATTTAAACATAAACATCTCAGTGTCTGATTCAAATCTGCTATGCTTTTCTCTTATTCCTTATACCCTCTTCACTTTGTGCTCCTTCTGAACAATTTCTATCTCCAATCTGACCTTTACCTTCTTCTCTATATAGTTAGACTCCATGGCCCATCTTTTCAGTGACTTAGTTGCTATTACTCCATTTGATTTTTAAAACTATTCTCTTGTTTATTTTACCTTATCCTGGAACAATTCAGGCATTAGAGCTCAAACCTTTCTCATCTTAAAACAATGTCATTCTTGAATACACACTCTCCTCTAGCTACCATTTATTGCTTCCTTTTTAGGTAAAAGTCTTAAAATTTCTTGAAAGAAGACTTCACAGTTATTGTTTCTAGTTCCTTACATCCTATTTATTCTTCCCCCAACTCCATTCTGACTTCTGATTCCAACACTTCACTGAATCTACCTTCACTAATAACTTCATTGCCCTCAATATTACCGGACCCAATGACACTTTTGTTATTCTTATCTTGCTTCATCTCTATGGCAGTTGTAACTGTTGAATATTCATCCTCTCCTGAAACGCTAGTTTTTCCTGGCTTCTGTGACCCCTCTCTCCTTACCTTTCTCTCCTAGAATTCCTCCTTTCTCTCTGTTTTTTCTGTAGTATCTTCTTCCTGTGTGCTTGTTTCTCCACAATATTGTACTTTACATTATCAGTTAAATTATCTTCCTGTATATGCTCGCTTTTTACACACACACACACACATACACACTCCCTAAAGGATATTTTCTAAACTCAAAGCTTCAACTATCACACATGCACTGATGACTCTCGATTTTTAGGCCAGAAATATTCTGAACACTTTTGTTTTATATCAAACTGACTTGTAGATAACTCTACACATCAAAATCTCATGCAACTGTCTAAACTTCATCTCTCCTAGTCCATTTTGTGTTGCAATGAAGGAATATCTGAGGTTGGGTAATTTATAAAGAAAATAGGTTTATTTAGCTGATGGTTCTGCAGGCTGTACAAGAAGCATGGCAGTGGCATCTGCTAGCCTTCTGGTGAGGGCTTTCATGCGGTGTCAAAACATGCCAAAGAAGGGCAAAGGGGAAATAAGCAAATGTGAAGGAAGGGAAACTTGAGGGAGATCCTGGCTTTTTTAATAACATAAAATCCATTCCTACAACAACTAATCTAGTCTCAAGCAAGCAAGAAGAGCTCCAAGCCTTGCATGAGGAATTCATCCCCATAGCCCAAACACTTCCCTCAGTCCCCACCTCCCAACACCACCACACTGGGGGTCAAATTTAAACACGAGCCTTGGTGTGGACAAACAAACAATATTCAAACTATCCTTTAGCCATCATCATTCATACATCTTCCTTCCACTGAAACCTTCTTCTCTTCCTTTACTGCCCATCTCAGGGTATGGCACCATGTTGTCCTTGCCAGAAATGTTGAGAGCCATTTTGTATTTCCTTCTTTTTCCCTCCCCCCAACATCTACTCAGTCACCAAAGTGTTCTTTCACTTCTTCAAAAACATTTAAAAACATGTTATGTACTACTAAAGAGGAAAGATTCATAGGGAGGAAATTATACAAGAATGTAGATGCAATATTATGAAAATGCATAATGTATTATCTTAGCACAGTCTGACTGAGTAAACCTGCCTAATACCTCCAAGCACATCTTCTCTTCTTTCCTTTTTCACAGTCCTGTCTGTTTTTCTTCTACTTTGTTGCAGTAGCCTCTTGTTCTATACAATCTGGACCCTTTAATCTACCCTCCTCAGAGTTGTCAGAGTGACCTTTCTAAAATGCCATTTTGATCATGTCACTAGCTGACTTTCAAACCTTAAATGGGTCTCAAGGCTGTCATGCTATAGTTCACAGTTCATAGCTTAACATCCACAGCCCTTCACACTGAGACTCTAGGCTTTTTTCCAAGCTTATCTCAGACCCCGTTTCACTTGTTTTTATCGCTTCCTTATAGGATGCCTGTATTAGTGCGTTCTTACACTGCTATGAAGAGATGCCTGAGACTGGGTAATTTATAAAGGAAAGAGGTTTAGTGGACTCACAGTTCCCCAGGGCTGGGGTGGCCTCAGGAAACTTACAATCATGGCAGAAGGCAAAGGAGAAGCCGGTACCTTCTTCACAGGGCAGCAGAACAGAGTGAGTGCAAGCAGGGGAAATGCCAGATGCTTGTAAGACCATCAGATCTGGTGAGACTCACTGACTATCGGGAGAATAGCATAGGGGAAACTGTCCCCCTGACCCAATTACCTCCACCCTTGGTCTGGCACTTGACACGTGGGGATTATGAGGATTACAATTCAAGATGAGATTTTGGGTGAGGGCAAACCATATCACTGCCTTTGTCCTGCAATGTTTGAGGTTGTCTCATACTTCTAGATTATCTTTCTTATTATTACCTTCTCATAGAATACACCTTCAGTTATTATGTTCATCTAGCTAATTTCCAGGAAGTCTTTCCTGATAACCAACTGCCTCAAGTCTTACTGAGACATCCTTTCTTTACTCCCATATATCTTTCCATATTACCACTATCATGGCAGTTATTATTCATCAAGCATTTATTGAGCACCATTTAGTATGTTTTAATTTACCTGAACTTTTTCCTACCACACCGTGAGCTCGTTGAGAGGACAGAGTATATTCCATTTTAGGTTAAAGTCCCAGAACCTATATAGGGCCTGATATACAGATAACATACAACAAATATGTGTTGAGTGGGTAAGCTCCTATCAAAGAGTTATTGAAAGAAGTATGCCATATACTGGAACTTAGTGGAATGCCCCATAGCCTAGTCACTGGGACCTCTGGTTCTAGAACCAGGCTATTTACATGAATGATAGATAAGCATTTACTAGCTCTGTATCCTTGTGTGTTTACCTAACCTCTTTAGAGCTCCATTTCTGTAAAATGGAGATAATACTAATCTCTATCTTATAGAATTGTTAGAAGATTACATGAATTGATGCATGTAATCACTTTGAACAGGAATTTCTCATAGTAATAATTTAATAAATATCATCTATCATCATAACCAGAGACCCAACATCCACAGAATGACTGCTTCATTTTTGCACATTCAGTTTTGCAGCAGACATCTTGTTGATCTAGTTCATCTTCAATATTCTTGCAAACTCTGAGGCTGTATGTATTTATGATAATCAAGTCATGCATTTCATTTGTATTCCAGTAATTTGGGTTATTATAAGCACTCCCAGGTTCATTGCAGCACTATTCAAAATAGCCAACTTATAAAATCCACCAAAGTGTCCATCAACAGATGAATGGATAAAGGAAATGTGGCACATATACCCAGTAGAGTACTATTCAGCCATAAAAAGGAGGAACTCCTGTCATTTGTAAAATTTGGATGAACCTGGAGGTCATTACTCTGAATGAAATAGCAAGGCACGGAAAGACAAATACCACATGTTCTCATTCATGAATTGAATCTGAAACAATGGAAATTATAAAAACAGAGAGTAGAATGTTGGTTACAGAGGTTGAGGGATAGAGGGTATGGGGACATAACTAAGGGAACAACATCTTAGTTAGGAGAATGAGGGGATTATTTTAGATCTACCACACAGTATGGTGACTATAGTTAATAATCGTATATTGTATATTTCAAAATAAGAGTAAATTTTAAATACCACAGAATATGTGTTTGAGGTAATAAATATGTTAATTGATTTGATTTAATTATTCTATTAGGTTTATGAAAGGAAAATATCTTGAAACCCAAAATCACTAAATGAGAGGGAAAATTCTAGCTGGGAACTGCTCAGGGCAAGTCTGCTTCCCATTCTATTCAAAGTCATCCCTCTGCTCACTGAGACAGATGCATATTCTGATTGCCTCCTTTGGAAAGGCTTATCAGAAACTCAAAAGCAGGCAACCATTTTTCTTTCACCTACCTGTGACCTGGAAACCCCCTTCCTGCTTCGAGTTGTCTCTGCCTTTTTGGAAGGAAACAACATACCTCTTACATATATTGATTGACATCTCATATCTCCCTAAAATATGTAAAACCAAACTGTGACCGAACCACCTTGGGCACATGTCATCAGGACTTCCTGAGGCTGTGTCATGGGCAAGCATCCTTAACTTGGCAAATAAACTTCCTAAAATGATTGAGACTTTTCTCATCAGTTTTCTCAATTGACAGGTTGGTGCAAAAGTTATTGCGGTTTTTGTCTTTTTTTTTTTTTAATAGCAAAATCTACAATTGTTCTGGCACCAACCCAAAGGCATGGGGAGAACTCAGGTATGATTTAGGTAGGTCTCCATAACCTCGGTCTGACCTTAAGAGCAGGAAGAGTCTTGAGACAGTGTTATAATTTGATGCCTGACATGCAGTGAAATAAGCATTCCTACATTTTTACTGGTAGAGCTAGAAATCAAGACCAGACTCAGTCCAATCCAACAAACATTATTGATATTTTAACACGTAGCTCTCGACTGTAAGATGTAAAGGCAATGTGGTATAGTCCAAGCCCCTGGGGGACTCTAAAGACAGAAAAGGATAGACAATGAAACCATTATGATACTATAGGAGGTGAGTTCTAACATAGATGACAAAGACTAACAGAATTTACTATTGTGGGACAGAGGAGTGAATTTAAATCATGCATTCAGGGAAACAAAATAGTATATAATTGGAACAAAGAATGATTCGTAGATGCTTGTGAGGCACGAAAGAATTGGAGCAAGTGGAACAATGAGATAAAAGCACAGAGGCAGACTATATGCAGTTCAATGAGTATGGCGGTATTCAAGAATAAATTTTGAATGGCAAAGAAATAGGACATAAGGCCAGAAGAAGAGAGTCTTACATTTTATATTAATGTATTCTTGTCAGCACACAAGTGAAAAATTGGAATGAAAATAGGAATCAGGGCAAGCTTATCATATTAGATGCTCTTAATCATGGTCAGAAAGATTTGACCACCATTCACAGATCACAGAATCCAGCTTCAAGCTCAGGTTCACCAGACTCAGGACAGTAAACTATTATTTCCAGTCCTTCAGCTAGTAGAGATAAATTCTTAATAGTCAGACTATGTTTGCACTGGTTTTGAGACCCAGCAAAGATGAGGCTGCAGGTGACTAGTGTTTAGCTAATGTCTCTGGACAGAGCAGTCCTACATGGTGCTACCAAAGTCTTGCTTTGCTAGAACATCTCCAAGGGAATCAAAGTCACCAACGTTATTTACATGGCCCCCTAGTTGCCTCACTTAACGTGAAAGTTTTTTATAATAAGGATTTCTGACTTCTATTTTGAAGGTTTAAATATTCTACATTTGGAGACTCATGTTTATTATATTAGTATAATGTAGTCTATGATATGTACTGAGGAACTGATAAATCTAAAGGATATCAATTTTCAGGTTACTCATGGTTAAATAATTAAACATCGGAACAATTTTTTCCTCTGTTTTCTGAACTAATAGTTATCTGATAGTAGGCAGTAAGTACATATGAGAACAAATTGGCTAAAAGACTTGGTAACTGAATCATCTTCATCGTCACTTTGCCACTGGTTCTCATTAAACTTCTCTTCCATTCTCTGTTTCATAGCATTTCTACTCATAGGAAGCTAACCTACTTGTCAGTCCCTACCTTTGACTTGCTTGTTTCCACCTTTGCACCTCCTTACCCCTTCTGGATAGCTTTTCTCCCACCTTTATACTGGATGGGAATCTCTTATCTGCTAATACTCCAAAAAGGCTCTTTTCCAGATCACCTGTGGGCTCTGCTTACTAACGATTAAGGGTCTGCATCCATCAACTGTGAGTTTACTCTCAGATTCTTTCCTACCCGCTTTCTGCTTTTCTCTGTATTTCAGGAAATATTTGTCAGATTCCCTTGACCTCTGATTTCGAAGTCAAGCCAATGGGAGACTTTAGTGGAAGATTGGAAGGTGAGCTGAGGGGAGAATGTAGGGTGTCTCTCCCCATCTTTCTCCTTCCTGTGGCATCTCTGGCAGCAGCAGGGAGTCATACCTCTACTGTGGACTCAGCTTCATGAACCTGACCTCTGTGCTTTCAGTTCTCACTGGAGAGTCCTGGCCTCTGGTCTCCCAGCTTTCTATGGCTGATGTTCTCTGAATTGACTCATTGTTTGTCTTCGAGGCTTTTCCTTTGCCTGGGTTACCAAAACTCTGAATAATATAATATATTATTATTATTATTATTCTTTCTTTCTTTCCTTCCTTCCTTCCTTCCTTCCTTCCTTCCTTCCTTCCTTCCTTTTCTCTTTTTCTTTCTTTCTCTTCCTTCCTTCCTTTCTTCCTTCCTTCCTTCCTTCCCTCCTTTCTTTTCTTTCTTTTTTTGAAACGGAGTTTCACTTTTGTTGCCCAGGCTGGAGTGCGATGGCATGATCTTGGCTCACTACAACCTCCACCTCCCAGGTTCAAGCGATTCTCCTGCCTCAGCCTCCCGAGTAGCTGGGATTATAGGCACACATCACCACACCCCAGTAATTTTTTGCATTTTTAGTAGAGACAGGGTTTCACCATGTTGGCCAGGTAGGCTAGTCTCAAACTCCTGGCCTCAGACGATGCACCCGTCTTGGCCTCCCAAAGTGCTGGCATTATAGGTGTGAGCCACCACACCTGGCCTCAATATATGCTAAAATATTTGTAGTATGTATATTCTATATTGACTGCAAGTTTCTTTACAAATCTTTCCTTTGAATAAGTGGACACATTTTATTATCCCTACTCAGGTTTTTATTCACTTAAGAAGGAAATGCTGATTTATAAATTCATTACTTAGTCCCTTTCCTAAACAAAGCCTAGCCTAGTGTGCTTTCTGCATTTAGTTGATTTTAAATTTAAAAATGACAGATGTTTGTGTCCCCTTTATCTGTGATTTAGTTAAGATTTAGTTACTTTCTAAGATTTACTTTCCTTTACCACATTAGTCAACCTCGGTGAACATAACACCAGCAACAATAAACCACCTCAATTGTACCCAGGAAACCTAAAACTTGCAGCCTATTGACTGATAATGAGTACAACTGGAATAGAAATGGGGCAGGAAATGCAATTGATAATATCATAAAGTACATGCATATTCATGTATCAGAACCATCCAGAAGGTATTTTTGTTGTTATTCAGTTTATAGAATTTTGTTTTCAGATTTATTAATTGATTCAATAAAGGTTTTGGGATTTTCAGTAAACACTTGATAAATGCCAAGCACTGTTTCTGTTGGTACTAGGGATATATAGCAAAGTACAAAAAAGGAAAAAAAATCTTTGCCCTTCAATGTGTTCTTTATATATTCCTTGATCTATTAAGAGGTAAAATAAATCAGTAAGAAACAGATGAGTTCAAAAGACATAAGCCTAGGATTTAAGCTGGCAATTTGCAGAAGAACATTAACAATAACCACGTGGGGAAAAATCATCTTTTAGTAGTGAATGCAAATTTTTTAAAATAAGGTATGTTTCCACTTTTAAATCAGAAAAATTTAATTATATGTATAATTTAAGGGGCTCCTGAAGCTTGTGACTTGCAAGCAGTTTGTTACTAGAGCCTATACTCTTAATATCCCTCCACACTAAAATGGCTTTCTGTGAAAAGATGCAAGAATGTTCATTGAAACATCATAATAGCAAAAAAAAAAAAAAAAAAAAAAAAGGCGGGAGAGATATTATAGAAATGTTCAAAAACAGCAGATGGGTTAAGCAAACTATGACAATGCAGCAGAACACTATGCTGTTTTAAATTATTATTTATTGTACTTATTGACAGGATCTATTGTTTTTTTTTAAAATGTGCTCAAAAATACACATTCAGCAGGATTCCATTATGAGGTGAATAAGATTTTAATTGTTCATTTTGTTTTGTTTATCTGTTTTTACTTATATTTTCCACAATGAAAGTAACTTGGTTTAATAATCATGATATATTATTACATACTTGCAACAGATAGGCCATGTGTGGCTCTTAAAATGGAGTTTCTTTAGCTGAGATTGGGTAATAATACTACCTTATTCAGAAGTCTGTCTTATTATGGCTTTTTGACTGGGTGTGTTACATTTTTAACATGAATCAATTTAACATAATTATCTTATATATATTTTAAAGGGCCTGGAAGACAAGTACCTTTCTAAGCATACCTATATAGTTTGCTTGCAAAAATTCTTAAAATAGCTTTTACCCATTAAAATCTTAAGAGGATTACACAAGCTAAATTAGTGCCTGGACTGCAAAAAGCCATAATGAACTTAATATTATTGCTTTCCCAAATATAGACCAATTCTTAATAGACTATTTTACAATGGGAAGTGCCTTTAGGGGTCACTATAACAAAATTAAGATCAGTTTATATAGCCTTACAAAAGGTCTGGTGGCAGCAGAAAAATGTCTAGTGTAATTATTTGTGAGTTCGTTAGCTCTCACATCATTTTCCTTCCCAGGCTTGGTTCATAATGAAGTAGGCTGACATATCTCTGGCCTTTCCTTCAGAAACTGCATTTGTGTTGTGCTGTTTCTCTAATAGAAAAGGCTACTTAAATTTATCTTAGTCAAAGTCAAACTTAAAGTTGTTGGAACTGAGATGTGAGACTGATTGGTCAATTGTCTTCAGGTGTTTAATCTGAAACGAGCTATGGAGGTAACTTTTTATTTTTTTTTCTTAGACAGTCTCACTCTGTTGTTCAGGCTTGAATGTAGTAGGAAGATCATGGCTCACTGCAGCCTTGACCTCCTGGGCTCAAATGATCCTTCCACCTCAGCCTCCCGAGTAGCTGGGACTATAGACATGTGCCACGCCACCATGCCTGGCCAATTTTTTTATTTATTTATTTTTTTTTATTTATTTTATTTTTTATTTTATTTTTTTTTTTGAGGCGGAGTCTCGCTCTGTCGCCCGGACTGGAGTGCAGTGGCCGGATCTCAGCTCACTGCAAGCTCCGCCTCCCGGGTTTACGCCATTCTCCTGCCTCAGCCTCCCGAGTAGCTGGGACTACAGGCGCCCGCCGCCTCGCCCGGCTAGTTTTTGTATTTTTAGTAGAGACGGGGTTTCACTGTGTTCGCCAGGATGGTCTCGATCTCCTGACCTCGTGATCCGCCCGTCTCAGCCTCCCAAAGTGCTGGGATTACAGGCTTGAGCCACCGCGCCCGGCCTTATTTTTTATTTTTTGTAGAGATGGGGTTTCACCATGTTGCCCAGACTAGTCTCAAACTCCTGGACTAAAGTGATCCACCCACCTCAGCCTCCCAAAGTGCTGAGATTACAGGTACCAGCCATGGCAGCACGTCACAGAGGTAAATTTTAAAAGAGCCATCATGTGCTAAAACCCACTGGGCAGGAGATCCCCCAGTGACTTTCTCTCCTTTGTAATCTTCTCTCCACATTCCAGATTCAGACTACTGCTGCTCAATGGGTAGTCCATTTGCTGGGTCATCTCTTTGCATCTTCAGAAACCTGATTACTGGTGGGTCTAGCATCCTCCGTATCTTCTCTCTTAATTCAAGACTGGATTAAGCAGACGCTATTGGTATCATATAGCTTAGCCTTCTTTAGTCTAGTGCAGTGGTTGGCTGAACAATTTTAGGCATCTGAGACCATGTGCATGGCATTGAAAGGGGAGATTTTATAAGCAGGTCCTTTAGCGATATACTTTAGTTGATTTTTCTACAGTAATTTTCATGGGTCAGAGAAAGTGAACTCCTTCTTCAGTGCTTTGTTTAAAACAAAACCCAAAAACTATATTACAGCACAGCAGAATGACTTCGTATCAATAAACATAATGCTTTCAATTTAATAGAAAAATACTTTTGAACATACATTTTATATGCTGAGTTATTTCATATTTGTAGGCAAAAAAATTTGAGATTGTGTGAGTGGTTCCATAATTCATTTTCATAGCAGTGCTCACCATAATTTGGAATTGCTTTCCAGCTAAGAGAAAACTTGCCCAAAGAAACCTGAAAGAATGTTTGTTCCTACAGTGGTGTAAGAAAGACCTATGTCCTTAATACTCTGGGTTTTCTACTCTGGTTTTTGTAGAAACTACGCAAAAGTTGAACTATGTGAAGGCCTAAGGATGTGTTGAGGTTGTTGATTAGAATTGAGTTTAGCTTTAAATATTAAACACATTTTCTGCTTACCCTCAAAGTGAAGAACTTCCTGCATCTTGAGATTTGGATGTTAATATGCTTGAGAAGAAGAAACAATTACTTTCAAAAATGACCTTCTTAACAATTTCTGACCAAATGTCTTATCCCTTCTGTAGCTTCTATGTTGATTACTTTGTCTTCCAAATCTAAGGGAAAAAATAGATTAACACGAATAAATGAATTTATCTTTATTCGTGTACCGTTAGCCTATCAAAGAGAACACTGGTCCCATTGTTAATGCGTGTATTTAAAGGGAAGTTTTTTTTTTTTTTTTGGTTGTTTTTACTTGACAAACTCTACATCAAAATGGTGAAAGTTGCGCTTAGCTTTTAGTGCTGAAACAAATGGAGCCCCGGCGGGGGGAAAGCAGAGATTTTAAAGTCGTCACCAAAACCCAGGATGTGGAATGTGAAAAATCCCTAAATTTCATATTTGGCTTTTTCTTATGTGTCAATTGATAGGTGAAGGGTACATTGTATATAAATAGTCTGTGCTGAGTGAAACAGCTAATTAACGTACCAATAGTATCCCACTTAACATTAGTCAATGGAATAGCTTCCCAAAGGAAGAATTGTACTGTACTTGAAGTTATTACTTGAGTCCTTTAAACTGACATTGGGCAAGGCATCAGAGTACAGGCTACAGGGATTATACCTTCATCAACAGAGTGAAGAGGCAAAGACGCCTAAGAAAAATAAGGACAGATTAACTACCTCAAGGTTTTCGTTATTGTTTTTATTTTTCCAATGCTGTGAAAATAAAATTTAATTCATACAAAATTGTATGCTTTTATACTATTATTGTTATATAGTATTACCTAATTTTTATTTAAATGAACTATATGAGGCAGATAACCTGTGGGAGAAATTTGTTTAGGTCTGGCGGCTTAATCGGTTTGATAGTTTTGAGATATTAAAAATGAGATGTGTACATAAAATTTGACTGCCTATGTAATTATTGTAAATAATGTTTTATCAGATTTGTTGTTATTAATGATTCCCTTAAGATTTAAAGGTTCAACCACTGTATTATTCCTCTACCATTATGGTGTGTCCCATATGAATTACTTAATTCTAGGCATATATTTCTATTTCTTAGAAGCTTTATAGAAGTCCCACAGTTAAAAAAAATCCATATTGGAATGTTAGTGGTAAACCTCAGTTGCATAAATAATAGTGATCTTGTATAATGAATAATTTAGTCGTACTTTAAAAATAATTCATCAGGAGCAACATATGAGTGGGAAACACAATGAACTGCTAGCCTATGAATGCTATCCAGATGTTACCATGTGCACATTGTTTCATTTTATTACATCACTTTGTTAACTACACCTCCTTGCCCTTCTAGGTTCCATCCAAAACCAATGATTGAAGGAAATCATAGTATTATCATCACACTCAACTTTAAATAGCTTACATTTGACTATATGTAGTTGAGTCAGTGGTCAATCTCCAGCAACTAAATCTAGAACCTGGGCACAGTGCCAAAGTTGTAGCCAATTCCCAGACTGCAAGTTAGTCTAATATAAAGCAGCGCCACTTTTGAGTTTATCTATCTGCACTCTTTTAGTCTGATGTCTAACTTAGTGGTCCTCAACACAGGGGAGATTACACTTAGGAGTGCCTGGAAACGGTTTTAGCTAGTGCACTGGGTGAGAGAGGAGCTAGTGAATAAAGCCAGGGAGGCTGCCATACATCCTAAAATGCCCAGGACAGCCTCCCACAACAAACATTTTCTGGCCCCAAATGCATTCATACCTAGGATGAGCAACCCTGGAAGTAACTCAAAGGCCCCCATCCTTTTATTGAAGAAAAGCAAAATCTTGAATGGTTGTAGGGTTGTATGGACTTCTCTTAAGCTATGAGAAAATCTTGTAAGAGAACCAAAGTTTAGTAAAAAGCTTTGCAACTCCAGATCAGAGATACATAAACTCAGGCTAAGAGAAACCTAACAGGTGGTATAAATGACTTAAGCAGTTGGGGTGGTATTGCCGCATTCTGGCCATCTTAAGGGAGCAGCCACTATCCAGCTTTAGGAATTTGTTGCCAGGCAGGAACAAAAGCCTACTGATATCAGAGCTTCTCATTTTTAAAAATAATCCAGAAATCTATATTTTTATGTGAAATCCCCTGAATTTTAAGTGTTTCTAACTAATTCTGAAATTTTAATCGCTAGGAGTGCCAAACAAAATGCATCTAGGGATCAAATTTAGTTTTTCTGGCCACTAGTTTTTTTAACCTCTGTTCCCAGTTCTGACTGCCATGGGAATATTTGTTCATTCATCTCATTCACCTAACAGACACTAATTAAATACCTATTATGTTGATAGTGTGGAGGATAACTAGGATTATACAGGCACTCATAGAATTGTTGATTTTTCTGAAATGGAGAGTTTAGTCTTCACTGTGTGTCTTTCACTGAGGATCAAACTAACTCTTTTATGATTCTAAGTAATGTGTTTTGAATTGATTGATTGACTGATTGATTGATTGATCTCTTTCCATTCCCTTAGAAGCTTTTCCTTTTAAAATGGGAACATACACTTGAGTATCTCATTTCTCAATTGATATTTAGCAACTCATGGCAACCCAGGGATAGCGCTTTGCAAATTAAAAGTACTACATTTAACAGAGATTTTCTACTCAACAATTCATATTCTTAGTTCCTTTTTCTTTCCCTTTTCTTCAACCCTTTTCCTTAACTTATGTCCACTTCCATTTACCAACACTAAACTAATGATTAAAGGATTTAGGAAACTAAACATTTTAAAAGTCCTTTAAAGAGGACTTTTAAACAGAATTTGGTGGAATGAGAATTTTGAAATTAAAACTGTTGTCTTTTGCATAAGCCCTGCTATCCTGATTTATAGGTGGTAGGCCTTATTTAGAAACTCATGCCTAATAACTTGTTTAATTCTTGCGACAATCCTGGGAGATTATCTTAATTTTGTAGCTGAAGAAACTGAGTCAAAGATAAGTTAAAGAACTTGACACTATCACACAGCTGGTAAGTGTTCAAGCCAGAATTTGAATCCTGGCAATTTGTGGACAAAGCCCTTGCTCTTAATCACTATGCCATAAAGTATAACAGAATCAATATGTTGACTTAAAATTATGGTGGTGGGAGTAAGAATTAAAGAAAAAGTAAATTTGTCTGTACTTCAGTCTCCCCGAGTCTCTGTGGAGTTTGATTTTGCTCTTTCTTCAGGCTCTAACACAAACACACACACACACACACACACACACACACATTTCACATGGAGCCAGACATCAGATCTTAAAAAAGTATATATTTTGAAAGACTACAGCCACAGTATGAGTCTGAGAATAAAGGAACTACATGGCTCCTCCCTGCCAGAGTGTATTAACATTGGCTCTCCAACCTCACCCTGTGATGGCAAGAATTAGGTTAAGTAGTTTTTGTCTTCCACACTCTCTTCTAAGCAATTAACCCAATTTATACACAATTTTAACTATGGAATCTAACATAATCATCAATAGCATTTGTTATTTAGTTCAAATCCAGATTACTGAATATTTTATTTGCAAGTTTTAACAATTAAATTGCTCTACTTCCAAGCTTCATTTTCAGAAAATGAAAATATAAATTTAAAAAATAGGTTAAGAGTAAGATCCTTGTATATGATTTACTTTTACATAATGTAGAAAAATCACACCTAAATGTATAATACATTCTATTAGTACAATGGAAACATTTATTTGTGAATCAGAATTTATTCTCAGGCAATTCAAGGAAATAATTTTCCTTTAAAAAAAGGAACCTTTTTTTCTTTGTTTTTACAGTAAATGGACTCATTACATTAGTCATCTGCAGTATTAAGGAACTAATAATTGTTTTTTATGCTTTTCAAGCCTGTTAATTTAGTAAACCTATAATTGAAACATGAAATTTCACAACAAAATAGTATAACTCAGTCCATGTTGCTATGGGAAAGCAAAGGGTTTCCTCCTACTTTAGTTTATTATTTTTAAATAATGCTTAAGGGCTTGTTATGATAGTTCTTTACAAGGTATTAAATATATAGTTATCCAGACTGTCTGGGTTGAAAACTAATTACCATTAGAAACTGAAACACTTAGGCTTGTTATTTCTGCAAATCAAACAACTCCAAATACAATTTTCATTTTAAATCCAATGTGCAATGATCCACAGCTATCCTCATAAGAAAAATCATAATCTAAAATATCTCTCTTTCCTATTATTGTTTGTAAACAAGCCAACCATAACTTAAAATGTGGCATTAAAAGGAAAATTGAGACAGGAAGTGAAAGCAGTAATCTATAAGAACAGAAGAAATTTTAAATGCAGCTATGCAAATAATTTAAAAATTATTTGAATGCAACATTGCAGAAAAGGAAGACAGGAGTAAAATACATTATCAGAAGGAAAATATCCAACATTATACAGACTAGAAAGTGTGTTCAAGACTAAGTGAATAGGGCTTTCTATACTTTTCATTGGTACTGCTTACTTTAAACCCTTTTGCAGTGATATTTTTGAGGGAGCCACAATTTTAAAAGTAGTAAGAGTAGGAAAGAGAAGTTTTACTATTCAAAAGGAAAATGGAAGCACAGAACACAAGAAATCTCACATTTTAATTCATACTTTTAAATCATCAGATCATATTAGAGTTTTAATATTATTTCTAGACAGGATATTTACAAAGAAAAGGAGAATTTTGTTGCCATTGAATAATTCCAAGGCTTTGAAATTTTTAAAATGTTAGAAAAATATAGCAGATACAAAAGCCCTGCAAGTGCATGGTAAAATAATGCCAATGTTTCTCAATGTTTATTGAATGAATTAGGTGTCTATCAGGATGTATCACCTGTGTTAAATGAATGTGAGAAAACTATAAAGTTTGTGTTCATGGGTTGGAGTAGGGTTACGGAGAGGTCAAAGGGGGAAAAAGATTATTTTGAGAAATTAAAATCTTTGGTTTAATGCCTGCAAAAACTGGCCATGCTGCTTCAGAAACTTGAAAAGACAGTGACAATTGATGTATATTGTGTAATACCACACACAACTGCATGTACACTGACTTCACCAGTCAAAAGCAATCCCATGAAATGAAAAGGTGTTCAAAAGTTTGCCTTGGATTATATTTTATACAGTTGATATGTTCTTGAAAAGTTATGGACAACCATAATTTTTAGTCAATGACAATATTTTTCAATGTTTTAAAACATTTTAAAAGAAATTTCCTGGTCTATCTTTCTGTAAAAGGTATGTGTCTCATCTTAATATTTATTCTATATTTTGTAAACTGGGTCACACTGAGACACGCTTTCTCTTAATGAATTTTTACTTGTCAAAAAGTCAATTCCTTTGGGACCAACTACAGCCTGTCTTTGTTTTTGTTAATTTGTTTCCATATTTTAACATTTTCTTAACTTTGGAATATCACTCCATGATGGCAAATATTAGTGTACAGAAAATAAAACGAGAAGAATAAGAAATGTGGCTGGGATGGATGAACGTGGAATCATTAGCTTGACAACTCCTGACACTGTTGACATAAAGAGGTGGAATGTGTGGGAGAGACTGTTTGCCTTCCACCAATATAGTTTGTCTCTTTTTCATTCCCAACTTTTCATAATACTTAAAAAATTGATACTGTTTAAAATACAAAAAATATGAATCTCTTACCTTTTTCAATTTTGTTCCATTTTGGTAACAGTAACAAAAACCACAATAATGAATAATAATAACATTAACATTTACTGAGCAATTATTATGTCACTATTTTAAACCAAACATATCCCTTCATTCTGACTCTATCTTGATTCATCTTCCTCTGTAAGATCTCTACCATTTTGCACACAATATAAATTTTATTCATTTGTCTTTCTCTTCCCACCCAAATGTAAGTTCCGAGAGTACCCCTAAGGAGATACTGAAGTAACCACCCTAGAAACTACCACTTTATTTCTTTCTATGTGAGATAACTCATTTCCTGCAATGTTTTAGTAGAAATATTTTTGTTTCCTACAGACCAACAAAAGCAGGGGAGGGTCTGATAAGACCCTGAAAGAGGAGTAAGTGTGGAATGCAAGAATAACAGAAATGCAGTGATGTGGTTAAATTTTAGAGAGTGAGCTATTGGAAGAGGCAGGAAAGGCCAGAACACACTGCCTTTGATGCTGCAGCAGGATGGAAAGGCTGTAGAAAATGAGAAGCCATCAAGGGTTTTAAGTGTGAGAGGTATACAGTCTGTTTCATCTTGTAAACAAATCTTTCTGGCTACTTGGAGACTGATATACTTGGGTTAGAGTGTGGGGGCAAAATGAACTACTGGAGACAAGTTAAGAGAGCTTTGCAGTAAACCAGACAGGAAGTAATGGTGGTGGCAGCAGAAAAGGAACAGTAGTCATACTGAAAATATATACAATGGTGGTAGAACCAACATGATTTTCCAATATATCACACTAAGATAAGCTCCACGAAGACAAAAATTTAATCTTTCCTGTCCACTGTGGAGTTCTGGAACCTACATAAGAGCCTGGTACATAATAGAAGTTCGATAACTCTTTGTAAATCAAATGAGTAAATAAGTGAACACAAGGGAGGTGGCAGAAAAAAGACCTTTTTGCTTTAGGGTAAGGAAATTAAAATACTATTTTCCAATTCATGAAACCAGAGGGGTGCACAAAGATTTTTGCCTTTTCTAATAGAAAATTGTATAAAGTTGTCAAGTATTTTTTTTTATTAAGAGCTATCCAGTATTCTTGGATTATGTCCTTCTTTTTTTTTTTTTTTTTTTTTGAGACGGAGTCTCGCTCTGTCGCCCAGGCTGGAGTGCAGTGGCCGGATCTCAGCTCACTGCAAGCTCTGCCTCCCGGGTTTATGCCATTCTCCTGCCTCAGCCTCCCGAGTAGCTAGGACTACAGGCGCCCGCCACCTCGCCCGGCTAGTTTTTTGTATTTTTTAGTAGAGACGGGGTTTCACCATGTTAGCCAGGATGGTCTCGATCTCCTGACCTCGTGATCCGCCCGTCTCGGCCTCCCAAAGTGCTGGGATTACAGGCTTGAGCCACCGCGCCCGGCCTATGTCCTTCTTAACTAATGTTCAATGTCCTTTGACCACATATGAAATGGTGGTAATGGTATAGAAGAATAGGTTTGTGTTCTGTTTTACTTTTTGTGACTTTAGAAGAGAAAATTAAAAGATGGAAACCCAATGTTATGCCACAGATTATATATATATATAGAGAGAGAGAGAGAGAGAGAGAGCATTTGAAGACAGTATATATGTGTGATATATATGTGTATATCATATATATGCATTATGATATATATGTATAGTATATCTATGAAGTATTTATATATATAGAGAGAGAGTTTTACTTTACTGAAATCCAAATTTACTTTACAGGAATCCATTGTTTTAAAATGCCCCCTCTTTTCACATCCTAATTAAAGCTGAAAATAGTAAGGAGCTCAGGAAATTTCTATATACATAGGGAGGGGTGTGTTTGTTTGAGGGGGTGTGTAACAAGTAACCACCTGTATTTAAATGGGCCCTGTTCTGTCCTTAGCAAGCGGGGGTAAGCATACGCTTCCTTAAGCACTGGAATAAAATTAATCCTCCTTTTTATGGGGAAAGTATTGTAACTCTAATATTTATATTGATGAAAGATTATTTTTAATAAAAATAAGCCTTTTTTATCTTTTAGATATTGATTTTAATTCTCCTAATTTTGGTTAAGTTTAATTACTTTCCATAATAAAGTTCCTCACTGTGAGACTGGATTTCAAGTCACTACTGTAGTCACAGCAATGACCTCAATAATCAGAGTATCTCTCTTGTGGGTATTTCTAAATAAAGCTGATGCAATTTTCCAGTCTAATTTATATAAAAGGAACTGATCTAGGCCAAATAATATTCTTATGTGTTTATACTGGGAGAAAATATGGAAACCATCTTAACATTCAAGAACAGTTCTTACTCTATAGATTATGAAATATCATTTATATTATATTGAAAATTCATTACATATTTTCTTTCGCTATTGGGTTGCAAAGTGAGGTCATATAATGTGAAATGGATTTTTTTATATAACCAAATAGTGAATGCCTGTTGGATATCCTTACATACAGATTATTCCTTTAAAATCAATTATATTCAAAAGTTGTATAGCATGCATTTTAAACCTTTATATGAATGTGAAGTACTTGCTACATAGACAGCTAAAATGAAGTCATGGAACTCCCTTCACAGAACATGTAATTGTCTTGTTAAGAGTGAACCTGAGCCATTCCAATTTCTAACAGAAATGTGCACACCTATTGTAGAATAAAACATGTCAGTATTACTTGACCCAGTCAGATTTGTTTCTTTCAGCCACATGTATTTATTTTCTCAACAGCATTGAAATTCATTAATTCATCTACATTTCAGATATGAGCTTCAGTTGCCTGAATGAGTGACTACTGCTATTTGTAAATATCTAAAAAAAAAAAAAAAAGTCTATCTGATAATAGGCAAGTTGAAAAAGAAAACCTTTATGTGTGGCTATATTAATTGTTTAAAATGTAATTCATCTGGTTTTCCTGAAAAAATAAGGCAATATGGTAGCATGTACTCTTTCTTGATCAAAATATATTGCCTCTTAGGTATAAAGTATAACACTCATGCAAGTTTGAAGATAAAATATTAGAATTTTTAAAAATCTAAATAATATAAGGCAACATTAAGCTCCTTTAAGCCATCAAGTGAGTAATAGCTCCTTTAATGACTGCTAATTGTCAAGATTATATTTTTGCATTCTTAATTTTAAAATAAAACCTCATGATCCATGTCTTTAAGACGTAAACACTCTTACAGGCAAAAAAGCAATGCTTAGGCGCAACATAGCTAGAATTAGATTGCTAGGATTGGAGTCCTTGCTCTGCTATTTATAAGAATTATGATAGCAACTTTGGGCAAGTTGCTTAATTTCTTTTTGTCCATGTTTTCTCATCTTTAGAATGGGAATATTAATAATACCTATCTGATAGTGCCATAACACCTAAATGAGTTAATATTCATAAAGTCATCGTTGAGTGCCCAATAAATTCCAAAAATGTTTGTTGTCTAATAAATAACATTCTTACACCAAAATAAAACTAAATCACATAATAATAATAACTGTCATTTTTCAAATCGAATGTTTTGAAATGATGAGAATCTGCTGAAATATGGCAATGCAATAAAAAGGGGAGTGAAAAACCAAACTAGACAAGCTTCAAATTATCTGCAGTCTCTTCTCTACCATTAAAATCAGCATCAAGGGCTTTACTGAAGTACTTCCATTATTGTTAAGTCAAGAGACAGATACAACCTATGCAATATTGCTTTTCTGTGTTATGATGAAAACCATGATTTGCCTTGAGGTGTAATCAAAATCTATTTTACTGTTGGTATAAAATATTACTGACATCAAGAAATTAAAGGACACTGCCTTTCCTGCCTCTGCCCCAGACACTGCAGTGCCCAAGATGTTGATGTCCAAAAAGAACTGGGTTGCCATTTATGAACTCCTGTTGAAGGAGGGAGTGATGGTGGCCAAGAGAGATGTCTATATGCCTAAGCACACAGAACTGGCAGACAAAAATGTGCCCAAGCTTCATGTCTTAAAGGCCATCCAGTCTCTCAGGTATCAAGGCTGTCTGAAGAAACAGTTTGCATGGAGACATTTCTACTGGTACCTCACCAACAAGAGTATCTAGTTTCTCTGTGATTAACTGCTCCCTGAGATAATGCTGTCCCACTGTGTCACAGCTGTCCTGAGATTGGCAGGCCTTGGCCCAAAGGTCTGGAGGGCCAGTGGTGAGACTCACAAGAGGGGAAGCTGACAGAGACACCTACAGATGGAGTGATGCCCCCCGGTGCCAATAAGAAAGCTGAGGCTGGGCATGGGTCAGCAGCTGAATTTCAGATTTGGTCTTGGACGTGATCAGCCACCTCAGTAAAGTTGGAGGAGATTATTTGTGTTGAATAACATGTAGCCAGAAAAACTTAAAAAAAAAAAAAAAAAAAGGAAAGAAAGAAAAAAATTAAGGACCTTTAAGCAAAAATATTCTAAAATAACTGTTTTTGACTAGCAGGACAACCCCCTAAGACATGTGGGGACATGTATTTAATTGGAGAGTATATGATACAGGTTTAAATAGTTAAAGTTTGTAAAGCAAGCTGACAAGCCATTAAGTAAAATCTATCTTCCTACCTTGACAAATATGCATAGTAACCTGGATGACCAAATACAAATATACAGTAATAGAATCCTCAGTCCCCTTAGAGGGTCACAGCTGATTGCCATCCCCAGGCATCTTTCCCTCTTTGCCTGCTCTTCTTTTCCCACCTGGGTTAGGGTCATGAATTGCCTCAGCATGAACTTGGAAGCCCCAGTCCTCACATCCATACTCAGTCCTCACCTCCCTCAAACATGTGCCCAGTTCAGTAACCTTTCAGAACTGAAGTAACCCGTTCAGTCCTCAATGAGACATTCCAGGAATCGGCATTTTCCAGCTTCAGAAAAGATGACTTGGGTTTTTTGAGTAAGGATTTATAGGCATGCACTTGCAGATGTTCCCACAGTGCCAAGCATTTCTCTCTGAGTGGAGAGGCGAGGCACGTGGGAACAAGGCAAGGCCCTTCCATGCCTGGCTGCACTGCCAAACAGGGCTACAATCCAAGAAGAT
Organism: Trachypithecus francoisi; assembly: GCF_009764315.1. Taxonomy (NCBI): domain Eukaryota; kingdom Metazoa; phylum Chordata; class Mammalia; order Primates; family Cercopithecidae; genus Trachypithecus; species Trachypithecus francoisi. The sequence goes on from NW_022681463.1 coordinate 44,089,589, forward strand.
CATTTTTAGAGACCGCACATGAAATCAGCCTCCTTACTTTGCAGTCACACCTGGCATGCAACAGGAAATTTAAGGACGTAATAAATATTTTCTACTAAAATACACTGTTTATACTGAGTGACCTACTGCTCCTGGATTATTTAGAGCAATATGGTTTATTTAGAACAACATGGGTCTGGCCCATTTCTCTTAGATCTTCCTTATTCCCACAAGCTTCACCTGAAACAGTGACCACATTGACATACTTATACAAGCTCAGTGTGGTCACTCATTCAGTGAGTCAACCATTTCATAAATATTTACATAGCATCTATTCTGTGTCAGAAACAGAAACAGCACTGAAGATGTAGTCTTCCAAAAATAGACACTATTTCTGCCTTTTCCAAATTTAGAATCAAAAAATTAATAGTACAAAGGTAATCATGATGCTGTGTGATAAGTAATACCTAGTGAGCTCTAAGAACACGTAGATGGCTACCTTGAAAAACAAGGGAGGCTTTCCTGAGGAAAGTGATTTTGAGCTGAGGCCTGAAGGAGAAGTAGGAATTAACCAAGCAAAGAGGTGGGGAAGGTGTAGAACAGAGTAAAAGAAAACAAGGAATGGGAGGCACACAGACACGCACACACACGGTTACAGTTGGTAGAATTTAAGAAGAGAAACAAGAGATGATTATGGCATGCAGAAGTCAGATCATGCAAGATCTTGAAAATCATATAAAGATCTCTGTTTTGGTACCAGTACCATGCTGTTTTGGTTACTGTAGCCTTGTAGTATAGTTTGAAGTCAGGTAGCGTGATGCCTCTAGCTTTGTTCTTTTGACTTAGGATTGTCTTGGCAATGCGGGCTCTTTTTTGGTTCCATATGAACTTTAAAGCCGTTTTTTCCAATTCTGTGAAGAAGGTCATTGGTAGCTTGATGGGGATGGCATTGAATCTATAAATAACCTTGGGCAGTATGGCCATTTTCACGATATTGATTCTTCCTATCCATGAGCATGGTATGTTCTTCCATTTGTTAGTGTCCTCTTTGATTTCACTGAGCAGTGGTTTGTAGTTCTCCTTGAAGAGGTCCTTTACATCCCTTGTAAGTTGGATTCCTAGGTATTTTATTCTCTTTGAAGCAATTGTGAATGGAAGTTCATTCATGATTTGGCTCTCTGTTTGTCTGTTACTGGTGTATAAGAACGCTTGTGATTTTTGCACATTGATTTTGTATCCTGAGATTTTGCTGAAGTTGCTTATCAGCTTAAGGAGCTTTTGGGCTGAGACAATGGGGTTTTCTAAATATACAATCATGTCATCTGCAAACAGGGACAATTTGACTTCTTCTTTTCCTAACTGAATACCCTTGATTTCTTTCTCTTGCCTGATTGCCCTAGCCAGAACTTTCAACACTATGTTGAATAGGAGTGGTGAGAGAGGGTATCCCTGTCTTGTGCCAGTTTTCAAAGGGAATGCTTCCAGTTTTTGCCCATTCAGTATGATATTGGCTATGGATTTGTAATAAATAGCTCTTATTATTTTGAGATACGTTCCATCAATACTGAATTTATTGAGCGTTTTTAGCGTGAAGGACTGTTGAATTTTGTCAAAGGCCTTTTCTGCATCTATTGAGATAATCATGTGGTTTTTGTCTTTGGTTCTGTTTATATGCTGGATTACGTTTATTGATTTGCGTAAAACAGAGATATACACCAGTGGAACAGAACAGAGCCCTCAGAAAGAATACCACACATCTACAGCCATCTGATCTTTGACAAACCTGAGAAAAACAAGAAATGGGGAAAGGATTCCTTATTTAATAAATGATGCTGGGAAAATTGGCTAGCCATAAGTAGAAAGCTGAAACTGGATCCTTTCCTCACTCCTTATATGAAAATTAATTCAAGATGGACTAGAGACTTAAACGTTAGACCTAATACCATAAAAACCCTAGAAGAAAACCTAGGTAATACTATTCAGGACATAGGCATAGGCAAGGACTTCATGTCTAAAACACTAAAAGCAACGGCAACAAAAGCCAAAATTGACAAATGGGATCTCATTAAACTAAAGAGCTTCTGCACAGCCAAAGAAACTACCATCAGAATGAACAGGCAACCTACAGAATCGGAGAAAATGTTTGCAATCTCCTCATCTGACAAAGGGCTAATATGCAGAACCTACAAAGAACTCAAACAAATTTACAAGAAAAAAACAAACAATCCCATCAAAAAGTGGGCAAAGGATATGAACAGACACTTCTCAAAAGAAGACATTTATGCAGCCAACAGACACATTAAAAAAATGCTCATCATCACTGGCCATCAGAGAAATGCAAATCAAAACCACAATGAGATACCATCTCACAGCAGTTAGAATGGCGATCATTAAAAAGTCAGGAAACAACAGGTGCTGGAGAGGATGTGGAGAAACAGGAACACTTTTACACTGTTGGTGGGATTGTAAACTAGTTCAAACATTATGGAAAACAGTATGGCAATTCCTCAAGGATCTAGAACTAGAAGTACTATATGACCTAGCCATCCCATTACTGGATATATACCCAAAGGATTATAAATCATGCTGCTATAAAGACACATGCACATGTATGTTCATTGCGGCACTATTCACAAGAGCAAAGACTTGGAATCAACCCAAATGTCCATCAGTGACAGACTGGATTAAGAAAATGTGGCACATATACACCATGGAATACTATGCAGCCATAAAAAAGGATGAGTTTGTGTCCTTTGTGGGGACATGGATGCAGCTGGAAACCATCATTCTCAGCAAACTATCACAAGAACAGAAAACCAAACACCGCATGTTCTCACTCATAGGTGGGAATTGAACAATGAGATCACTTGGACTCGGGAAGGGGAACATCACACATCAGGGTCTATTATGGGGAGGGGGGAGTGGGGAGGGATGGCACTGGGAGTTATACCTGATGTAAATGACGAGTTTATGGGTGCTGACGAGTTGATGAGTGCAGCACACCAACATGGCACAAGTATACATATGTAACAAACCTGCACGTTATGCACATGTACCCTAGAACTTAAAGTATAATAAATAAATAACAATAATTAAAAAAAAGAAAATCCTACAAAGATTAGACTTGATTCTCATAGTAGTAGGGGCTGTTGAAGGGTTTTACACAGGAGAGACATGATCAGGTTTATTGCTTTATGAAAGTCACTCTGGCATCAGAGTAGATAATTTATTAGAAGACCTGTGTCATGATCTAGGCAGCATATAATGGTGGTCCCTTCCAAGGATATGACAGGAGTTTTAAGAGGACACAGGAACTTGAAGAAATTGGAAATTGAATCTTACTCTGCAAGCAGAACTTGCTAAGTGTGTGTAGGAAGTAAGGGAACTGGAGAATGAAGAAGTCCTGGATTTCTGTCTTGGACATTTGGGTTGGTAATCTGTTATTACTTAGAAGGATTAGAAGAAGGTTCAGGTTGCAGAGGAGAAGAGGTAAGTGAGTTGATCCATGTATTCTCAGGTATGCTGAGTTTAAGACAGTGGTGGGACATCTAAGTAGAGAGATGTCTATGAGTCAGTGGAGACACTTAGGAAACACACTTAAGCTGTAGGAATAGATTTAGGTAATATCAGCATACAGAGAGTCAATGAAACCATAAGAAGGAATACAGATCTCCACAGGGAATACGTGCGGTGAACATAAAAGTTGAAAAGCAGAAATCTGAGCATAGACCAACAGAGAAAGAAGAAATTGTGGCATGGGAGATAAGCCAGAAAAGAACATGAAAGATGGTGAAGGGAATGCCAGAAGTGTTAAATGCAGCTAAGAAATTTGTTTAAAAGTAAATTACAAAAAAGGAAACTTGAGTGACTACAGTGCAACGCTTGATATTCATTCAGACACACAGTCATATGCACATGTTTTTCCTATCGACTATACACATTTATAGTCATACCCACTCATATTTTACATACACACTTACATTTACAGATACCACACACAACTCCATAAACCTACAGGCGTGACGATACCACATATAGAAATTCTCATTCATTGAATTCCTTCCTCAGGTCTCTGATAGCATATTAACTATTAATTTAAAGATGTGATTTAAAATTAGAAAGCTTTGGTTTATGGCTTAAACAAGAATATGGCTCAGTTCTCCATCTATTAAATGGGCACAGTAATACTAGCATAGGGAAGTGTTGGGATTGAATTGATATTTCCCTAGTGACTTAGGGGCCTAAGATGAAAGCTGCTACGTAATGTTATTACTTTTGGGATTCTCATAGTAGTAGGGGCTGTTGAAGGGTTTTACACAGGAGAGACATGATCAGGTTATTGCTTTATGAAAGTCACTCTGGCATCAGAGTAGCTAAGGTAATGACTTACCTTAGCATTTGAGTATTGCAGTATTCTAAACCACAATGTAATCCAGGATGAAAAATATATTATTAGATGACTTAGAAGTAGTGAGACTATGACTAAAATTTCCTGCTTGATGTTTACATTTCATTAACTTTGTGATGTCTACTCAGTTTCAGCCCTTATTTGTCATGCAGATTTCTTATTTTCTGCTTTGTCTTCATACCCTACTACAATTTGGCTAAAAAGGACCTTGGGAATTTTCTAATTCGACTTTGCATTCAACAGATGAACAAAATGAGTCCCAAGCTTATGTTATTTATCCCAAAATCACTCAGTTAGAATTTAAAATCAAGTTCCCTGACTTCTGATTTTCTCTACTAGAGACTATTTCAAAAATAAGAAAATAATTCTGAAATTAAAATACCATAACAGAAAAGGATTTAAGAAAATGTTGCCAACAAGAACAAGATAAACAGATTAACAATAGCTGTGAGGAGGATGCAATTGCACTTCTTTTTAAAATTAATATAAGAGATACTTTAAATTTAATATTGAAAACAGAATAACCATTACTGAAGAAAACCAATACACAATGGAGACACAACAGAAGGATGAAAGTATTAAAATTCATGAATTACAATTGAGTTATCCAGGTCCATCTATTGTTAGTCTTGATGAGAGAGAAAAAAAAAAGTGATGGCTCTGGATATCAGAAGATATGATTTATTTTTTTCCAATACATATTTTTTGAATTCATCCTATATCCCAAATACTGTGCTAGGTTCTGAGGATAAAGGAGGTGGGGTGGGGGGAGAGACCGTTAAGATCACTGTTTTCATTTAGTTTATAGTGAGAAGTCAATAAAGAAGTTAACTAATAAAAATAATTTCAGATTTTAAACAGTGCTATAAAAGAAAATAAACACGATTGTATATCTGAGCTGCTAATTTAGATAGAACAGTCTAGAACAAAGATGACAGTAGACCTGAAACCTGTAAGATGAAAAGGAAGGAGCCAAGTGAAGAATATAAGAAAGGGTGTTCCAAGCAGAGAGAATGACATGACAAGGACAAGCTTGGTTTAAAAGAAATAATAACATCCAGATGCGGTGGCTCACGCCTGTAATCCCAGCAATTTGGGAGGCTGAGGCGGGTGGATCACTTGAGGACAGGAGTTCGAGACCAGCTTGGCCAACATGGTTGAAAACCCGTCTCTACAAAAAAGAAAATACAAAAATTAGCGGGGCGTGGTGGCAGGCACCTGTAATCCCAGCTACTCAGGAGGCTGAGGCAGAAGAATTGCTTGAACCTGGGAGGCAGAGGTTGCAGTGAGCTGCAACTGTGCCACTGCACTCCAGCCTGGATGACAGCAAAACTCCGTCTCAGAAAAACAAACAAAACAACAAAACAAAACAAAACAAGCTAGCATGTGCGGCATGCAGTAAGAGCATTGTGTGAAGATACAGTTGGCAAGGGCCACATTGTGTTGTGCTATGGAAGTGAGGTTAGGGAGTTTGGGCCTTAGTAGTAGAGGAACTATAGACATGTCTTAATTACAGCAGTAAATGGGTAAATGTAAGTTTTCGAAAAAGTGTTCTGATTATTTCATTGAGATTGGGTAGTGGAAGGAGCAACGCATCAAATGAGGGATAATTGCTCAGAAACATTTCGGTGGTCCAGATGACAGCTGATAGTAGCTTGGACTGAGGAGTGACAATGAGATGGAGAGAAATGAATAGGTCTATGGCACATTGCTGGAGCAGTGGATGTGACAAATGAAGGAAGCGAGGAGTAAGGATGATCTGTGGGGTGAGAGTTGAACAAGTAGGTGCACAATAGTGCTGTTTACAGGAGTGGGAAAGACAAGTAGAGAAGCAGTTTTTAATTGGGGGAGTAAATAATTTGTTTTGGCTTATTTTCAGTTTGAAATATTTGTTGACATCTATATGGAAACAGCAAAGCAGCAGTTGGATATACAAATCTTTAGCAGCTCAGGGGAGAGGGTATGAAACGTATAAATTTCAAAGTTATATTCATATAGTACAATAGCAAATTTCTGAAAGATAAAGAAACCTTAGAAGATAATAGAAGACGACCTAGGAACTGAACTTTGAGGCTCAAGACATGTAGAAGAAGCCACAGAAACAAAAAACCAACAAATCATACTGAAAGAGAGTAACCGGACAGGCAGGAGGAAAGCCAAGAGGATACGGTGCTTCAGAAATCAGTTGTGTAGGAAAGGAAGAAATGGTCAACCATGTCCCATCCTTTAAGCAGGTTGAATTAGATAGGACAGATAAATGTTTTCTGATTGGCAACATGGAGGTTGTTGGTGATCTCGACAAAACTAGTTTGGTGGTGCTGAGGATAAAATTAGACTGGGATCAACTGAAGAGAAGAGTCCAAGGGAGCTGAGAAACAGTGAGTACAGATGAATATTTCAAGAAATTTTTCAGTGCAAAACAGAGAAACGGGAGCACACGTGGTAGCAGAGACATTGAAGCAAAGATAGTGTGTAAGAGTGTGTGTTGTGTGTGTTTGTGCAATAAGAGAACTAGATCAAGTATTCATACCAATGAGAATGGTTTAATAGAGATTGTGCCTTACATTAGGATAGCCAACACTATGAAGTATAATCCTGCATATTTAATTTTTGTGATTTGACAATTGCTCCTCCATGATGGTACAGACATCTGGGGAGGGTGACATCTCATAGAAGGCATGCAGAGGCCTCTAAGTGACTACATTGTCCTGTAGCTCCCAATGATATTTATCTGAAAACTCAAGGAGGCCATATGGAGAAATGGATGTATTAGTCAGACTTTTCAGTGTCTGAAAAAGAAATTATTCTAAGTGTACCAAGCAGAAAGGGATTTAAGCGAATTATGGGGAATTAGATGCTTATAAAATAATTGAAAAGGACAGAGATTGGAGGAGCAGAAGTGTGTTGGCTTCAAAGTCATACCACAGTGATCTTGTCAGAAAACCACTATTACCACCCAGCCATGAAGCTGGTGATGCGTCATGAGAATGTCTGTTCACTGCCAAGACTCACACCTTTCAGGCGCAAGTATCCATACTCATGGTCACCGAAAAATGTCATCTATTTTACCTCCCAAGTCTCACATGGTTTTCTAATTAGAAAAACCTAATTCACATCCAAAACCTTAGCAGTAGGAAAGTTTAGTAATTGCTGTTTTTGTTTTTCAACATCCCCAACTTACCCAAATAAGATTAGGAAAATAGAGGCAGAGAGAAATCCAAATCTCCAGAGCACAAGATCAATATAACAAGCATCATTTAAGTAACTCAACTTATAAAAAATTGGAGACACAAAAGGATTCCTAAAGATCTAGGCTTTCATCACTGACCAAGTAGAATTATGATTTAGATTTTCTATTTAACCTAAAATTATGAATATAATTGACCAGTACAATTTTTTTTTTTTCTGGAGCGTATACTCTGGATTTTTAAATAACATCAGAAGTTTTTGTTTTGTTTTGTTTTGCTTTTGACGGAGTCTCGCTCTGTCGCCAACGCTGCAGTGCAGTGGCGCGATTTCAACTCATTGCAAACTCCGCCTCCCGGGTTCACCCGCCATTCTCCTGCCTCAGCCTCCCGAGTTAGCTGGAACTACAGGTACCCGCCACCACGCCCTACTAATTTTTTTGTCTCTTTAGTAGAGACTTAGTAGTGATGGGGTTTCACCGTGTTAGCCAGGATGGTCTCCGTCTCCTGACCTCGTAATCTGCTCGCATCGGCCTCCCAAAGTGCTGGGATTACAGGCGTGAGCCACTGTGCCCGGCCAACATCAGAAGTTTTAAAATGCATTTTTGTTCTAAAAATAATTTTTATATGAACATTTTTGTTCTAAAACAATCTCGATATTATGTAGAGCAGAACAAATATCAAATTCTACTCCACTTATCTCTCCAAAGATAGTGATTACTGAATTTTCCAATACCTCCTTCCCTGTGTAGATGAACAGCCATCCCCCAGTACCCACCAGGGATTAGTTCCAGGATGCTTGTGGATACCAAATTTTGAGAATGCTCAGGTCCCTCATATAAAATGGCAAAGCATTTGCATATAACCTATGCAGATCCTCCCATATACTTTAAATTATCTCTAGATGATTTATAACGTCTGACACAATTTAAAAGCTATGTAAATAGCTGTCGTACTGTATTATTATTTGCATTTATTTTTATTGTCCTACTATTGTTTTTCACTGATTTTTTCCTGAGTATTTTTGACCCACAGTTGGTCGCATCCACTAATACAGAACCTAAATACAGAAAATTGACAAGATATGCATAGTTTGATTCTGTTTTTTGTTGTTGTTGTTGTTATTATTGTTGTTATATAAGTGGGACAATACTATATTTATTCTGAGACATTCCCTTTTTTTTAGTTCACACATCCTGGAGATCTTCTCATGTAAGCACATACAGATCTACCACAATTCTTTTAATATATTTAATCTCATATATGGTGATGGAGATTTAAGTTCTTTCCTATTTTTCACTGATTGTCACAGAACCTTGGGCAAGTCTTATGCATATTTTGAACATCCAAAATATACCTCAAGACTCTCCACTTCTCTTTAGCTTTACTTCTAACACTATAGTCTAAGTCACCCCTCATCTGGATCTGTCTTCTAGTCGCCTCTCATTTCCACTTTGGCTAATTTCCAGTCTGTTCCCCACACCAAAGACATGAATATCTGATTTTGCCACTCCCTCCTTAAAATGTTTCTGTGACCTCTTGTGCTTATCACAGACTACCAGGCCTGCATGACATGCACTCAAACATCTCTTTAGTCTCAATCATCTCAATCACTGCCCCCAACCTCTGCCGGTGTTCCTGTTCCCTTTCTTCCTCAAATGAGCTGAGCTCTTTCCCATCTCTGGGCTTTTGTCCACATTTCCACTTGAAATATATCTTTCCCTGCCATTCTTCATGGAGCTCTTCTGGCTATGCACCATCCAATGTGTGGCTCACCTACACTCTTGCTGCTTCAGAGACTCCTCCCTGTCATGTCCATCTATGTTACAAATCCCTGCAATATTTCTTCACAGCATCCATCGTGGTACTTACCATGTTGGATAATTATTTGTGATTTTTTTAAATTTATCTTACCCAATAGGCAAGTATATTTAATTCACTGTATTATCCATGACACCTAGCAAACATTCTGGTAACATAGTATATGATCAATAAATATTTACTGATAAGTAACAAATACATAAGCTCCTAATTCCTTCTTCCCTCTTACTTTGCCATGTATGTCCCATCTAGAGTCTGAGAGAGAGAGAGAGAGAGAGAGAGAGAGAGAGAGAGAAAGCTGAGTAGCTATCCAAACAATTAAAATGTTAGGGAACTTTTTAAGCCAATGAGACTATTCTTTACCCTACTGTAATAGTAGACTCATGACATTATGCATTTGTTAAAACATATAGAGCTGTACAGCACAAAACGGAATCCTAATGTAAATTATGTACTTTACCAATTATAACAAAGTAATTCAAGATATTACTGATGGGGAAACTGAGGGTGGATAGATAAGACCTTTCTGTACTTTCTTATCAGTTATTTATTTATATCTAAAACTGCTCTGTAAGTGATACCTATTAATTTTTAACATGCAGGAGAAGTGAAATGGACCCTAAAAGTAGTTATTTCAAGCTCAGTTATGGGGGAGAATTCTTCTCCCGTCCCATGCCCAATACTCACTACAGCTCTCATCTCATTTCCAGTTATTTTTCCTGCCAGCTTGCTTATGAGTGATAAATGCTCTGGAAATTTCGATGTCCTTAAATTCATGTACAGCCAATTTCTAGTAAAATAGATTGTGTTTCACAGATTATTTTTAACTCAGTTGTAAGGAATTCTGAACATATCAAATTTTTCATATAAATACTGTTATCATTTGAAGTTACATTGCCAAGCTAGGCTGGTTTATTCCAAGGAGGAGGAGGAGGTCTTAGGAGGAGAAGAAGAAAGAAATAAACTGTAATTCCAGTGCTTTGAGCGGTAGAGGCAAGAAGTTTACTTGAGCTCAGGAGTTCAAGACAAGTATCGGCAACATAGTGAGACCCCATATCTAAAAGAAAAAAAAAAATAAGGAAAAGTAGCTGGACACGGTGGTGCACTCTTGTAGTCTTAGCTACTCGGGAGTCTAGGACAGGAAGATCACTTGAGCCCAGAAGTTCCAAAGGAAGAAAGAGAAGAATAACCACTACAATTCCTAAATACCTGCTCTATGCCAAACACATATGCATCCATTAATTTTATGTCTACCCAGCAGTATCTGGAGATTTGAAGACAGTTACTATTATTGGTATTTTGTAGTTGAGGAAACAGAGATTTAGAGGGCTTGAAAATTTGTCCAGAGTTACACAACTTAAAAACTTAGTCTTTCAGAGAAGGGAGTGGAAATATTTAGATTGAGATAGGAAATAACAAACAAACTACATTCACATGCACAGAATAGTTGAAAGTCAAATTTTAATATTTCAGCAATGTTCATATTCAGACTACTGGTTTGAAAATTCCCAGAGATTTTATAATTACTCAATGTATTTTAAGATTAAAATTTAAAAATCATCAGTAAAGATTTTCTACAGCAGTTGGTATCTTTTTTTCTCTTGCTCTCTTCTAATAGTTGATAATAATTATTATCACACAAAGAGTAATTCTCCATGTGCATAAATGCATACCCTGAAGTGTCTCTTCCATAAACTAAAATATTTAGCCCAATATCACAAATAAAAACCTAGTCCAGACCATTGTGAAGTTGCTCTGTGGGAAGAAAATTCAGAGAGGATTAATATGCCAGTCTGTAAAACAAACCCTCTTACCAAAAAAAAAAAAAAAAAAAATCCTTTTATTGATGGTTTTGCAGAGGTTGTGTAGTGGTGCATCATGTGGTTATGGTTTTGAAATACTGCGATATGCTTTTCTGTTTGTATTTCCTTGTACTGACTTTCATGCATTCCTCCCAGAAGCATCCATGTACGTATGGAAGTGATGGTGTGAGTGGAGGGGATTGGAGCCAGCTTAGATTTGTTATAGCAGGAATGAAAAAATAAAGATTTACTATTCCATTTCTGACACTCATAATAGGATTTTGCAGCAAAACAATAATTTTAAAAGACAAATTTTGTTCAGAAATAAACAAATTATTAGAATCCTTTAATACTCATAAACATATCAGGATGAATCCAAGAGGAATTATGTCATATGGTTTCTGCCAAAGAACGGAGAGGAGACCTCTTCTTGCTATAATCTAAATGCATAAACTTATCCTATAGGGAATGTGGTTATGACATAGGACAGTGACTTTCACATGTTTTGACCAAAACCCTCAGGAAGAAATTCATTTTACCTCATCACTCAGCACAAAGAAACAGGTATAAAATGAATATATACCAATAGCTAAATATATGTTTGAAAATAGAAATTAAAACTCCATGAAATGATGTTTAAAAGTTGATATGAGGGTAGAGAGAGGGATAAATAGGCAGAGTACAAAGAATTTTCAGGGCAGTAAAGTCTTCCGTGTGATGGATACATGGCATACATTTGTCCAAACTCATAGAATGTACAACATCAAAAGTGAACTCTGAAGTAATGGACATTGGGTGATAATGTTGTGTCAATAGGCCCATCAGATGTAACAAATGTGCCACTCCGGTGGGTGATGTTGATTGTCGGGGAGGTTGTGGAGGGGGTCATGGTGAGGGCTAAGGGGTAACTGTACATACTGCTGAATTCTGCTGTGAACCTAAAACTGCTTTCAAAAATAAAGTCTACTAAAAATTTAATACGCCCGGATATTTTCTATTCTATTTATTATTTTTGTGTGTGTGTGACAGGGTCTCACTCTCTTGCCCAGACTGGAGTGCAGTGGCGCAATCACAGCTCTCACTGCAAACTTCGCTTCCAGGGCTCAAGATCTGAATCCTCCCACCTCAGCCTCCCAAGTAGCTAGGGCTACAGGTGTGCGCCATCACGCGCAGCTAAATTTTTATTTTTGTGGAGATGAGGTCTCACTATGTCATCCAGGCTGGTCATAAATTCCTGGACTCAAGCAATCCACCTTCCTCAGCCTCCCAAATTGCTGGGATTCCAGGCATTAGCCACAGTGCCTCGCCTATTTCATTTTTTTTTTTTTTTTTTTTTAATGAGCATGATGCCACAATTTGCTCATGTATTTCAAACTAAAATTTGAGAGACACTGATCAGGAGGAAGGAAAAACCTAGAAGTTGCCACCTCACAAAAGATTGTGAGAAGAAGAGAGAGGTGAGTAGAATAAATAAAGCAGATAAGTAAATAATACAGATAAGGAAATAAAAGCCCTTTTCCTCTGTATCTTCTAGGAAGAGTTTTCTACAGAACAGGTGTCTTTAGAAACATACAGAAACATCTGAGGGGAATTCCAATAGCAGAGAAGCTTTTGTCTCACTTCCCATTTGGTATTCTTAAGGAAGGTCATTGCCACTCTGTCCTGCAGCACCCTGCTGGCATTGACATCATAGCAAGCCCAGTGATATAGGATGGTTAAGAAAAGCAAGGGCCCCTGCTCTGCTCCCCAGAGCTACCCTTAGATCACATGTGGCCCAAGTGGGACTAGTCATTTTCACATGGACCCAGTAGAGACATACTTTATCTGAGGCAAACTAATAGGGGTGGGGGACATCGGTGGGCCTGAAGTGGGTCTCTAAAGTAGGGCCGCAGAGAAGTTTACTGAGATTTCTATCAATGCTGTTCTAGCCAGCAGCAGCAGCAGCAGCAGCAGCAGCAGCAGCAGCAGCTCAAGATGGAGTAAAAGGAGCCAAGGCAGACACCAAACTCTCAACAAGTCAAGGGAGAGGCCAGACTATGAGTTGTACCCACAACAGACATTAACATAATAGCAATGATCAACACTCATCATACCTCAAGGATCACACCAAACTTGTTTTTAATAGAAATGTCCAAAATAGGCACAATGACAGTCTCCACTCATACACACCATCTAAATCTCCCATAGGTACATCCTTTTAGAAAAACATAATCAATATCCAGAATGCTTGCTGCATCTAGGCAGTGTAGTAGTTAGCTTTCCAACACAGGAGATGAGTGTAATGGAAGTCCCAGGCATCTGGCATGTATTTTCAAAATTTCCTAAGCTAATAATATTGATAATGATAATGTAAACTCAAAAGTATAGGAGATTAAGTGTCCATAAAAAGAGAAGTTATTGAATCAATCATAGTATGCCTGTGTAATAAAAATACATTAAAGCTATTGATATAAATATGGTGATTCATGTATGCAAGAATTCATTAATTCAAAAATTTTATTGAAATTTACTATTAAATTAAGATTTCCACTATTAAATGGAGAAGGCTTAGAATAGGGTATATGACCCTAAGTGCAATTTAGCTTATTAATTGGTTAAGTTATGCTTATTAAGTGCAAAATAGCTTATTAATTGGTAGGTAAATTTACTCATCTACCATTAAAATTATTTGTTCAAAAATGTTGCTTAAATAGAACAGAAATTATAACAAACTGTCTCTTAGACCACAGTGCAATCAAAGTAGAACTCAGGATTAAGATACTCACTCAAAACCGCTCAACTACATGGAAACTGAACAACCTGCTACTGAATGACTACTGGGTACATAACAAAATGAAGGCAGAAATAAAGATGTTCTTTGAAACCAATGAGAACAAACATAAAACATACCAGAATCTCTGGGACACATTTAAAGCAGTGTGTATAGGGAAATTTATAGCACTAAATGCCCACAAGAGAAAGCAGGAAAGATCTAAAATTGGCACACTAACATCACAATTAAAAGCACTGGAGAAGCAAAAGCAAACACCTTCAAAAGCTGGCAGAAGGCAAGAAATAACTAAGATCAGAGCAGAACTGAAAGAGATAGAGACACACAAAAAAAATGAAAAATAAATGAATCCAGGAGCTGGTTTTTTGAAAAGATTAACAAAATTGATAGACCTCTACAAGACTAACAAAGAAGAAAAGAGAGAAGAATCCAATAGATGCAATAAAAAATGGTAAAGGGGATATCACCAGCAACCCCACAGAAATACAAACTACCATCAGAGAATACTGCAAACACCTCCGTGCAAATAAACTAGAAAACCTAGAAGAAATGGATAAATTCCTGGACACATACACTCTCCCAATGCTAAAACAGGAAAAAGTTGAAGACCTGAATAGACCAATAAGAGGCTCTGAAATTGAGGCAATAATTAATAGCGTACCAAGCAAAAAAAGCCCAGGACCAGACGGATTCACAGCCAAATTCTACCAGAGGTACAAGGAGGAGGTGGTACCATTCCTTCTGAAACTATTCCAACCAATAGAAAAAGAGGGAATCCTCCGTAACTCATTTTATGAGGTCAACATCATCCTGATACCGAACTCCAGTGGAGACACAACAAAAAACAGAATTTTAGACCAATATCCCTGATGAACATCGATGCAAAAATCCTCAATAAAATACTGCCAAACCGAATCCAGCAGCATATCAAAAAGCTAATCCACCATGATCAAGTGGGCTTCATCCCTGGGATGCAAGACTGGTTCAACATATGCAAATAAATAAATGTAATCCATCACATAAACAGAACCAAAGATAAAAACCACATGATTATTTCAATAGATACAGAAAAGGCCTTTGACAAAATTCAGCAGTCCTTCATGCTAAGAACTTTGGTATTGATACCAAAAATTCTTAAATTTGGTATTGATGAAAGGTA
The DNA here is from genome assembly GCF_009764315.1 of Trachypithecus francoisi. Classification (NCBI taxonomy): domain Eukaryota; kingdom Metazoa; phylum Chordata; class Mammalia; order Primates; family Cercopithecidae; genus Trachypithecus; species Trachypithecus francoisi. The sequence goes on from NW_022681463.1 coordinate 44,104,713, forward strand.
TCTCAAAATAATAAGAGCTATTTATGACAAACCCACAACCAATATCATACTGATTGGGCAAAAACTGGAAGCATTCTCTTTGAAAACTGGCACAAGACAGGGATGCCCTCTCACACCACTCCTATTCAACATAGTGTTGGAAGTTCTGTCCAGGGCAATCAGGCAAGAGAAAGAAATAAAGGATCTTCAATTAGGAAAAGAAGAAGTCAAATTGTCCCTGTTTGCAGATGACATGATTGTATATTTAGAAAACTCCATCATCTCAGCCCAAAATCTCCTTAAGTTTATAAGCAACTTTAGCAAAGTCTCAGGACACAAAATCAATGTGCAAAAATCACAAGCATTCTTATACACCAGTAACAGACAAACAGAGAGCCAAATCATGAGTGAACTCCAATTTACAAATGCTTCAAAGAGAATAAAATACCTAGGAATCCAACTTACAAGGGATATGAAGGACCTCTTCAAAGAGAACTACAAACCACTGCTCAATGAAATAAAAGAGGACACAAACAAATGGAAGAACATACCATGCTCACGGATAGGAAGAAACAATATCATGAAAATGGCCATACTGCCCAAAGTAATTTATAGATTCAATACCATCCCCATTAAGCTACCAATGACTTTCTTCACAGAACTGGAAAAAACTAGTTTAAAATTCATATGGAACCAAAAAAGAGCCCGCATTGCCAAGACAATTCTAAGCCAAAAGAACAAAGCTGGAGGCATCATGCTACCTGACTTCAAACTATACTACAAGGCTACAGTAACCAAAACAGCAGGGTACTGGTACCAAAACACAACTATAGACCAATGGAACAGAACAGAGCCCTCAGAAATAATACCACACATCTACAACCATCTGATCTTTGACAAACCTGATAAAAACAAGAAATGGGGAAAAGATTCCCTTTTTAATAAACGGTGCTAGGAAAACTGGCTAGCCACATGTAGAAAGCTGAAACTGGATCCCTTCCTTACGTTATACAAAAATTAATTTAAGATGGATTAGAGACTTAAATGTTAGACCTAAAACCATAAAAACCCTAGAAGAAAACCTAGGCAATACCATTCAGGACGTAGGCATGGGCAAGGATTTCATGTCTACAACATGAAAAGCAATGGCAACAAAAGTCAAAATTGACAAATGGGATCTAATTAAACTAAAGAACTTCTGCACAGCCAAAGCAACTACCATCAGAGTGAACAGGCAACCTACAAAATGGGAGAAAATTTTTGCAATCTACTCATCTGACAAAGGGCTAATACGCAGAACCTACGAAGAACTCAAACAAATTTACAAGAAAAAAACAAACAACCCCATCAAAAAGTGGGCAAAGGATATGAACAGACACTTCTCAAAAGAAGACATTTATGCAGCCAACAGACACATGAAAAAAATGCTCATCATCACTGGCCATCAGAGAAGTGCAAATCAAAACCACAATGAGATACCATCTCACACCAGTTAGAATGGCGATCATTAAAAAGTCAGGAAACAACAGGTGCTGGAGAGGATGTGGAGAAATAGGAACACTTTTACACTGTTGGTGGGATTGTAAACTAGTTCAACCATTGTGGAAGACAGTGTGGTGATTCCTCAAGGATCTAGAGCTAGAAATACCGTTTGACCCAGGCATCCCATTACTGGTCATATACCCAAAGGATTATAAATCATGCTGCTATAAAGACACATGCACATGTATGTTTATTGCAGCACTATTCACAATAGCAAAGACTTGGAACCAACCCAAATGTCCATCAATGACAGATGGGATTAAGAAAATGTGGCACATATACACCATGGAATACTATGCAGCCATAAAAAAGGATGAGTTTGTGTCCTTTGTGGGGACATGGATGCAGCTGGAAACCATCATTCTTAGCAAACTATCACAAGAACAGAAAACCAAACACCATATGTTCTCACTCATAGGTGGAAATTGAACAATGAGAACACTTGGGCACAGGAAGGGGAACATCACACACTGGGGCCTGTCATGGGGTGGGGGAAGAGGTGAGGGATAGCATTAGGAGATATATCTAATGTAAATGATGATTTAATGGGCACAGCACACCAGCATGGCACATGTATACATATGTAACAAACCTGCACGTTGTGCACATGTACCCTAGAACTTAAAGTATAATAATAGTAATAATAATAATCACTTCATGGAAAATGAGGTATCCATGCCTTCAAGCATTTATCTTTTGTTTTACAAGAAATCCAAATATATTCTTTTAGGTATTTAAAAATGTACAATTAAATTATTTAGACTATAAAAAATGTTGCTTACTTTTCATGACTAATTCACAACTAATGTGATCTACAAATATATATGCGATTTACATCATAAAGAGTTAGCTAAACAACCTTCATATAATGAAATCACTATTACATAGGGACCCTATACTTTATTTTTACTTTATTTTAGCTATGCATTTGAAAAAGAAGCCATTATATGAAAAAAGATATTTGCATACATATTTATAGCAGCAGAATTCACAATTCTAAAATATGAAACCACTAAATGCTCATGAACCAACGGGTGGATAAAGAAATTGTGACATATATCTGCCATGGGATGCTACTCAGCCATAAAAAGGAGCACAATAATGGCATTCACAGGAAACTGAATGGAATTGGAGACCATTATTCTAAGTGAAGTAACTCAAGAATGGAAAACCAAACATCATATGTTCTCACTTATAAGTGGGAGCTAAGCTGTGGGACAAAAAATGCATAAGCATGATATAATGGACTTTGGGGACTTGGGGGAAAGGGTGAGAAGAGAGGTGAGTGAGGGATAAAAGGCTACACACTGGGTACAGTGTACACTGCTTGGGTGATGGGTGCACCAAAATCTCAGAAATCATCGCTAAAGAACTTACCCACATAACCAAACACCACCTGTTCCCCAAAAACCTATTGAAATAAAAAATTTAAGAAATAAAATAAATACATAAATAAAAACATCATGATCAACAAGAAAAAATGTAAAGTGGCTTTCTCCATGTGATAGAGAAGAAGTAGTGTCTAGGAGGATGCATTTGGGTACCTTCAAGGTTCTGGCAATGTCCTATTTCATGACCTTTCTGGTGGTTCCATGAGTATTTGCTTAATGATCATTCATTAGGCTGTACAATCTTATTTTGTGCACATTCCTATATGCATGTTATATTTCACAATAAAAATGTTTAAGGAAGAAACAAAAGAAAAGTGAGAAAACAAAAGAAAACTAAAATAGAATTTTATTTCAAGTCAGTTTAACTTGCTTGCCAAAACAATCCTAGGTCAAAAGGACAAAGCTGGAGGCGTCACGCTACCTGACTTCAAACTATACTACAAGGCTACAGTAACCAAAACAGCATGGTACTGGTACCACAACAGAGAAATAGACCAATGGAACAGAACAGAGTCCTCAGAAATAATACCACACATCTACAGCCATCTGATCTTTGACAAACCTGACAAAAACAAGAAATGGGGAAAGGATTCCTTATTTAATAAATGGTGCTGGGAAAATTGGCTAGCCATAAGTAGAAAGCTGAAACTGGATCCTTTCCTTACCCCTTATACGAAAATTAATTCAAGATGGATTAGAGACTTAAATGTTAGACCTAATACCATAAAAACCCTAGAAGAAAATCTAGGTAGTACCATTCAGGACATAGGCATGGGCAAGGACTTCATGTCTAAAACACCAAAAGCAACGGCAGCAAAAGCCAAAATTGACAAATGGGATCTAATTAAACTAAAGAGCTTTTGCACAGCAAAAGAAACTACCATCAGAGTGAACAGGCAACCTACAGAATGGGAGAAAATTTTTGCAACCTACTCATCTGACAAAGGGCTAATATCCAGAATCTACAAAGAACTCAAACAAATATACAAGAAAAAAACAAACAACCCCATCAAAAAGTGGGCAAAGGATATGAACAGACATTTCTCAAAAGAAGACATCCATACAGCCAACAGACACATGAAAAAATGCTCATCATCACTGGCCATCAGAGAAATGCAAATCAAAACCACAATGAGATACCATCTCACACCAGTTAGAATGGCAATCATTAAGAAGTCAGGAAACAATAGATGTTGGAGAGGATGTGGAGAAATAGGAACACTTTTACACTGTTGGTGGGATTGTAAACTAGTTCAACCATTATGGAAAACAGTATGGCGATTCCTCAAGGATCTAGAACTAGATGTACCATATGACCCAGCCATCCCACTACTGGGTATACACCCAAAGGATTATAAATTACTCTACTACAAAGACACATGCACACGTATGTTTATTGCGGCACTATTCACAATAGCAAAGACTTGGAATCAACCCAAATGTCCATCAGTGACAGACTGGATTAAGAAAATGTGGCACATATACACCATGGAATACTATGCAGCCATCAAAAAGGATGAGTTTGCGTCCTTTGTAGGGACATGGATGCAGCTGGAAACCATCATTCTTAGCAAACTATCACAAGAAGAGAAAACCAAACACCGCATGTTCTCACTCATAGGTGGGAACTGAACAATGAGATCACTTGGACCCGGGAAGGGGAACATCACACACTGGGGCCTATCATGGGGAGCGGGGAGGAGGGAGGGATTGCATTGGGGAGTTATACATGATATAAACGTTATGCACACGTACCCTAGAACTTAAAGTATAATAAAAAAATAAAAAAATAAAAAAATAAATAATAAATAATTTATCTTAATGCTATAGAATCAAAAGTTGTTTGTTGTTTCAAATCTAATTGTATATATTCTTTTAAAATATCTGTTACTTATTAACGGTTATTATCAGAGTAACCACTTTTACTCAGACATCTGGGAAAACATTAGAAAAAGATCCAGTCCTTTACCGTGGGCAGTACTAGCGTATTTGGTCTTCTTTTTCCTTTATATATTCTCTCTTTCCAGAAGTTAATCTATTCTCATGATGTCAACTATTTTAATGCCTTGTTTTCTCCCAAATATATGTATATTTCTAACTTGTTTTTCAAAAGAGACACTTTGCTATATCTGTAGCCAGAAGGTAGGATGCAGAGGGACTCAGAGGCCTTTTTCTGTATTGTTTTATGATGCATCCTGACATCCTTAGTGTCTGACTCACAGTAAGGATTTAATAAATATTTGTCAAATAAGCGGATGAATGAATGTAGCTTCTGAGTAAATATTGACCCTTCATTAATTTAATGACAAACAACTAATATATTTTTAAACAGAGAAATATAAATTATATATCTTTATGGTGTATAACATGATTTTTTGTATGTATTTATTATTATTTAACTAGCTGGTATACTCACATTTCACAAATCAAAATACAGTAGGGTCACTGTACAGTACATGACTTTTGTTAACTAAAGTTGTCCTTCTTTATCAGAGTTTTCGCTTTCCGCAGTTTCAGTTACCTGCGGTAAACCCGGATCTGAAAATATTCCATGGAAAATTCCAGAAATAAACAATTCATCATAAGTTTTTTATTGATACATAATCTTTGCACACACTTGTGGGGTACATGTGATAGTTTGTTACATGCATAGAATCTGTAATGATCAAACCCGGGTATTTAGGATGCGCATCATCACAAGTATCTATTATTTCTATGTGTTGAGAGCATTTCAAATCCTCACTTATGTCTATTTTGAAATTTACAATACGTTGTTGTTAACTGTAGTCGTCCTACTCTAGCATCAAGCATTAAAATTTATTCTTTCTGTGTAACTGTATTTTTGCACCCATTAGCCAGCCTCTCTTTATTTCCACCCCAACACACACCCACATCCTTCCCAGCCTCTGGTAATCATCATTTCACTCTTTACCTGCATGATATCAACTTTTTAAGCTCACACGTAAGTGAGTACATGTGACATTTGTCATTCTGTGTCAGGGTTATTTTTTAATGTAATGACCTCTAATTCCATCCATGTTTCTGCGAACGACATGATTTAATGCGTTTTTATAGGTGAATAATATTCTACTCTGTAAATGTACCACTTTTTTTTTTATTCATTCACCCATTAAGGAATGCTTAGCTTGATTCCATATCTTTGTTATTGTCAATTGTGCTGCAATAAACATGGAGGTAACACATGCCTTTGATATACTGATTTCCTTTTCTTTGGATAAATATCCAGTAGTGAAATTGCTAGACCATATGGTAGTTCGCTTTAATTTTTCTTGAGGAATCTATACTGTTTTCCATAGTGGCTGTACTAATTTACATTCCCATCAACAGTGTGTAAGAATTCCCTTTCCTTTATATCCTCTCCAGCAGCTGTAATTATTTTTTAATATTAGACATCCTAATTTGGATAAGATGGTATCCCACTGTGGTTTTGATTTGCATTTACCTGATGATTAGTATTTTTGAACACTTTTTCATATACATGTTGGTCATTTATGTGTCGTCTTTGTAGAAACATCTACTTCAATCTTTTGCCTACTTTTCAATGGGTTTTTTTTTTTTTTTCTGTTGAGTTGTTTGAGTTTCTTGTCTACTGTGGATAATAGTCCCCTATTAGATGAATAGTTTGCAAATATTTTCTCCCATTCAAAACATTGTCTCTTCACTCTGTTTTCTTTGCTGTTCAGAAGTTTTTGGGTTTGGCTATTTTTTGTTGTTGTTGTTCCCTATGCTTTTGGAGTCTTAGTCATAAAATCTTTGCCTAAACCAGATGCAATACGTTCCCTATGTTTTCTTGTGATCGTTTTATAGTTTCAGGTTTTATATCTAAGTTTTTAATTCATCCTGAGTTGGTTTTTGTATATGGTGATAGATAAGAGTCTAGTTTCATTCTTCTGCATATCCATATCCAGTATTCCCAGCACCACTTAATGAAGAGGGTGTCTTTTCCCTGATGTATGTTCGTGGTGCCTTTGTAAAAAATCACTTGGGTGTAAATTTGTGGGTTTACTTCTGTGTCTTCCATTCTGTTCCATTAGTTTTTGTGTGTGTTTTTATCCCAATGCCATGTTATTTTGGTTACTATAGGCTTGTAACATATTTTGAAGTAGGATACTGTGATGCCTCCAGCTTTGTTCTTTTCAGAATTGCTTTGGCTACTTGAGCTCTTTTTTGGTTGCATGAAACTTTTAGAATTGTTTTTTCCTATTTCTGTAAAAAATATTGGTGTTTTTATATGGATTGCATTGAATGTGTAAATTGCATTGGGTTGTAAGGTCATTTGAACAATATTAATTCTTTCAATCCATGAGCATGGGATGTCTTTCCATTTGCTGTGTCCTCTTCAATTTCCTTCATCAGTGTTTTGCAGTTTTCCTTGCAGAGATTTTTCATTTCCTTGGTTAAATTTATTCCTAGGTCTTTTAAATTTTTTGTAGCTATTGTAAATGAGATTCTCTTTCTAAATTTCTTTCTCAGTTACCTCATTATTAGTGTATACAAATGCTGCAATTTTTGCATGTGAATTTTGTATCCTTCAACTCTACTGAACTTGTTTATAAAATCTAAAAGTTTTTTGGTGGGGTCTTTAAGCTTCTCTAAATATAAAATGATGTCATCTGTAAAAAGGGACAATTTAACTTCTGTTTTCAAATTTGAATGCCTTTTATTTCTTTCTCTTGCCCAGTTGCACCAATTAGGCTCCCAGTACTGTGTTGAATAGGAGTGGTGAAAGTTGTCATCCTTGTCTAGTTCTAGTTCTTAAAGGAAAGGCTTTCAGCTTTATCTTATTCACTTTGATATCAGTTGTGGGTTTGTCATATATGGCCTTTATTATGTTGACGTATGTTTCCTTTCTGCCTAGTTTGCTGAAAGTTTTTATCATGAATAGATGTTGATTGTATTAAATGCCTTTTCTGCATCTATTGAGATAATTGTACAATTTTGTTCTTTATTCTGTTGATGTGATGTATCATGTTTATTTATTTGCATATGTTGAGCTATCCTTGCATTCCTGGGATGACTACCACATGATCATAGTGTATTATCTTTTTGATGTGCTGTTGGATTCAGTTTGTTAGTATTTTGTTGAAGACTTTTGTGGCTATGTTCATCAGAAATACTGGCCCGATGTTTCCTTTTTTAATTTTTGTCCTTGTCTGATTTTAGTATCAGAGTAATGCTGGCTTCATTGAATTAGTTAGAAATAATTTCCTTCTCTTCTATTTGTCAGAATAGTTTGAGGAGAATTGGTATTAGTTCTTCTTTATAAGTTTGATAGAATTTGGAAGTGAAGGTGTCAGGTCTTGTGCTTTTCTTTCTAGGAGACTTTATTATTGATTCAATAGCATTACCTGATATTGGTCTGTTCAGGTTTTCTATTTCTTTCTGATTCAGTCTTGGTAGGTTTTATGTGTGTAGGAACTTATCCATTTCCCATAGGTTTTCCATTTTGTTGGTGTGTAGTTGTTCATAGTAATCTCTGATGATCTTTTGTATTTCTGTGATGTCAGTTTTAACATAATATTTTGAAATATGCATACATTGTGGAATGGCTAGATTGACCTAATTAACATATGCATTCTCTCAGATACTTTCCTTTTTTTGGTGAGAACACTTAAAATCTACTCTTTCTCAATTTTCAAATATGAAATATATTGTCATTAATTATAGTCACCATATTGTACAATAGATCTCTTGAGTTGATTTCTTCTAACTGAAATTTTGTATCCTTTGACCAGCATCTCCCCAATCCCATGCACATCGCCACCCCCAGCCCCTGGTAACTTCCATTTTACTCTATGCTTCTATGAGTTCAACTTTTTAGATTCCACATAATACATTCCACAAGTGAGATCATATGGTATTTGTGTTTCTGTAACTTCATCAATTTAAAAACTATATTCAGTGCCTCCTTTATTCCAGGCCTTATGCTAGACCCTAAAACCAAAAATGTGTGTAATACATAACCATTTCATACAGGACCTCATGATCAACTGAAAGTGCTAATGATGTTAATACATAGATCAAATATACTATTTCATATACTATAAGAGTGTTTGTGGTTAAATATATCTTGAGCAATTTTGTCAAATTTAACAGTCAAAAATGTATATCAATGGTTTTTAAAAATCTTGTAAGAAGAAAATGTGATATCTTTTCTTTTTCATTGTCCCACATGAATTATATACACAGATTTGAAGATTAGGCCAAATTCAGTTATCAGAGGTTCATCAGAAGTAGATGGAGGAGAAATGAGTCTTCCCAAGGAAAGAAGTAAGACCCCAAGGTATGTTGAAACTGACGGGAATGAATCATTGCCCAGCCTATGAGGGACAGGGTGGGCTCACAGAGGCCTATAGCGGTTTGAGCTTGGCAGGAGTAGCTAACAACTCAGGGAAACTGGATCAAAGAGATGCTGGAAACCAGGTAATCAGTACCTAGGAGAAATTGAGAAAGTGGTAATTTTTCCTTGAGACATTTCTAATTATTTCTGGTCTCCAATTCTATGCATCTGCTCTCTTCTTTTTAAAGTCTATACTGCCTCTATTTCTCCCTTCTGTAATTCCTAATCCCCTGTCAAATATCCACAACATGTGAATTTAAGTATGTTTACATTAGTTTTTTAAAAATACACTCCTATATTCCTCTGTTATTTTTGTTTATTTAAATGCATGATGGCTGGGCATAGTGGCTCATGCCTGTAATCCCAGCACTTTGGGAGGCTGAGGCATGAGGACCACTTGAGGTCAGGAGTTCAAGACCAGCCTGGCCAACATGGTGAAACCTCGCCTCTACTGAAAATACTAAAAATTAGCCTGATGTGATGGCACGCGCCTGTAATCCCAGCTACTCAGGAGGCTGAGGCAGGAGAATTGCTTGAGCCTGGGAGGCAGAGGTTGCAGTGAGCCGACATTGTGCCACTGCACTGCAGAATGGGTGACACAGTTGGACTCCATCTCAAAATAAATTTTTTAAAAAGTGTGAAATATATTATATATTTCTTTGTCCTTAAAAAAATGTTATTTCTTTTTACTTAAGTATTTTTTCCTAAGGTAGTTTTTGTTTTAACATTTTTTTCACTTCTGCCATCCATGAGTCTTAAATTAAGTAATATTGAGTCTACTATGCCATAACTTTCTTTTACAATATGAATATTTTAGCTCTTGAGATTTTTCTTCCTGGAGTATACCATATTCCACCAAAGGAGATATTTTTAACTAGCATCTCAGGAAAGCTTTCAGCAGAACCCAATTATTTTCTGACCACCCTTTCTTGTTCCTCTTAACCTGCAACAATTTAATTCTTGCCCTGAGTGATTACTCAATAATTATTTTGTGGGAGGCTGAAAAGATTGCCTGGGGCCCCTCCACCTTCAAGTTTGTTCCTGTCTCCAACCTAGGGTGTGGGCTGAGGGAGGGGTTAGCTGAATGTGCTCTTGATGACTCAGGGGGTTAGCTGACTGGAGGTGTCAGATATGTGAAACAGTATTTAAAGGTAAGTGTTGGGAAGAGGCATTCCTGAATCAATTAGAAGTGTGTAAAATATACACCATCTTTTGCAATAGATCATGGAAAATGAAAAGTGTTTCAGCAGCGTTAAAGAATGATTTATCTTTTAAAATGATAGTTCACAGACAAACGTGTATCTAAATATAACCTTGTGCCTTGAATGGGCCAAAGTTACTCCAATCATTATCAGCACTCTTCTTACTTTCCAACATTTTCATCATTTATACACTCAAATCCATGTGGTTTTCCATTTCTATGTCATACAAACTGAGATGCCTCTGGAATGAAATTATGTAGTGTTCAAAAATAATATTATGTCGTGTCCAGAAAATGAAGACAGCAAAAATTACAGTTATCTATCCATGAATTGAAAAGATGCTTAATTAGAACAAAATGGCAATTGCGGCTTCTAGAACTAGGGTATTTCTTAAATACAAGGGATATATTAATTATTTTGACAAGCAATCTAATTAAATAACATCACTGGAGTTAGGAAAATCAACATAAATCTCATTACAAAGGGCTAAAAATATTTTGGATCCACATTACTTGATGGAGGATATTTTCAAGCAGGCTGTTTGGTGGTGAGTCCTTAGGAAATAGAATAGCAAAAGGGTAGATAGAAGATCCACAAGAAAAGTGAAGAAACTACAGAAAAGCAGAGAAAAGATTCGATATATTTCAATTAGGCTAAAATGTCAAGATGGTGGATAATGAGATAAAACTGTATAAGCAAAAATTAAGATGCTTTAAATAAAACTGCATGTACCTGTGTAGCTTTAGATATCAGTAAACAATTAACAGACCAACAAACAGAACTCACTTTTATCTTCTAGCTCTTCTAGCTTTCTAGACATGGATAAGTAGGTTTTCTGGAACCAAACTTCATATTATCTATTTAGAAGACTCTAACTTAACATTAGCAGATTGCAGACTCTATAATTGGCATTCATAAACCATTAACATAACCAGTTCTGAATTGGTTTATAGGATTTTATATCTATGACACCGTCTATACCTTTCTGGTGCTGTAAATTTTTGTCTAGGACATAATTATCAGACTCCCCGAAATTCTATCTCATAATTACATGTACACGTAAATTTTTGTGTTGCATAATTGACTACAGTGAGCAATGTCATATTTGCAGTGGGCATTTATTCACAAGAAATAGTCACAACTTAAGTGAAAAAATTATTGTATAAAACTGGAAAATTGAAGAAAGCACCTAGAAAATGCATAAAACTAGGTGGTAATCAGAATGTCAGGACAGATGAAGAAAAAAGCAAAAGCATCAACTCAGAAGCCCAAAAATGGTGGTGGTGGTGGTTGTTTTGCATAAATTGTCTGTGTTAAAAGTTTTCAGCATCATATGTACAAGAGGAATGAATGCAGATATTTTCAATTTTCATCTGCAACATCCCACTTTTTTAAAAAAATTGAATCAGACAGGGAGTTAAACTTTTCTGTGTGAAACACCACAAAGAAGTTGAACAATTACTGAAAGTAAAAACAGTGAGGTGGCATAATTATAAAAACTTAGAGAAGAGGCATGGCAAGTACAAATTGATTATAGACTTTAGTCTTGTTTGTTGTGACATTTAATGAACAAAGCTTTAGAAATAAATGTCAGGGAAATGTTCACATTCTATCCTAGTCCTGTGGTCCTATTTTTATTAGTTTCATTTGGGATTTTCATATATTCTTAAAATCATTTTACAGCTCATTGACAATTTTAAGACACTTGTCTAGGAACTCAGCATGCTTAGAATGAATGTAAAGTAATGAAAGAGTAATGCACAGAATGGGAATTTTGTTCACTAAGATCTCACCCTCACAACCACCACAGCCTTACAGAATAGCCTGGGGGCAGTCACAACATAAATGTCTCTGTTTCCTCACCAGGGGAATGAAGATAATGATACGTATCTATCTGGCAGAAGTGTTAGGAGAATTAATTAATGTTTAGAAAGGGCTTTAAAACCCTGGATGAAAGTTACTAGTTAAGTACCAAGTGTTATTATGATCATTTTAATAGTTATGATTACTGAGATATTAAATGTATGATATGTATTACCCTGCAAATTCTAGTCTGGGTGGGTACTGCAGGTTACAAATAAATGAGTTAAAATAAAATAACTTTTTATTTTTATTTTTATTTTTTTACTTTTTATCACTTGTTTTATTTTATTTTATTTTAATTTTTATTTTTTTTTATTATTATACTTTAAGTTCTAGGGTACATGTGCATAATGTGCAGGTTTGTTACATATGTATACTTGTGCCATGCTGGTGTGCTGCACCCATCAACTCATCAGCACCCATCAATTCATCATTTATATCAGGTATAACTCCTAATGCAATCCCTCCCCCTCCCCCCTCCCCATGATAGGCCCCGATGTGTGATGTTCCCCTTCCCGAGTCCAAGTGATCTCATTGTTCAGTTCCCACCTATGAGTGAGAACATGCGGTGTTTGTTTTCTCTTCTTGTGATAGTTTGCTAAGAATGATGGTTTCCAGCTGCATCCATGTCCCTACAAAGGACGCAAACTCATCCTTTTTTATTGGCTGCATAATATTCCATGGTGTATATGTGCCACATTTTCTTAATCCAGTCTGTCACTGATGGACATTTGGGTTGATTCCAAGTCTTTGCTATTGTGAATAGTGCCACAATAAACATACGTGTGCATGTGTCTTTATAGCAGCATGATTTATAATCCTTTGGGTATATACCCAGTAGGGGGATGGCTGGGTCATATGGTACATCTAGTTCTAGATCCTTGAGGAATCGCCATACTGTTTTCCATAATGGTTGAACTAGTTTACAATCCCACCAACAGTGTAAAAGTGTTCCTATTTCTCCACATCCTCTCCAGCACCTGTTGTTTCCTGACTTTTTAATGATCGCCATTCTAACTGGTGTGAGATGGTATCTCATTGTGGTTTTGATTTGCATTTCTCTGATGGCCAGTGATGATGAGCATTTTTTCATGTGTCTGTTGGCTGTATGAATGTCTTCTTTTGAGAAATGTCTGTTCATATCCTTTGCCCACTTTTTGATGGGGTTGTTTGTTTTTTTCTTGTAAATTTGTTTGAGTTCTTTGTAGGTTCTAGATATTAGCCCTTTGTCAGATGAATAGATTGCAAAAATTTTCTCCCATTCTGTAGGTTGCCTGTTCACTCTGATGGTAGTTTCTTTTGCTGTGCAGAAGCTCTTTAGTTTAATCATATTCCATTTGTCAATTTTGGCTTTTGCTGCCATTGCTTTTGGTGTTTTAGACATGAAGTCCTTGCCCATGCCTATGTCCTGAATGGTACTACCTAGGTTTTCTTCTAGTGTTTTAATGGTATTAGGTCTAACATTTAATTCTCTAATCCATCTTGAATTAATTTTCGTATAAGGAGTAAGGAAAGGATCCAGTTACAGCTTTCTACTTATGGCTAGCCAATTTTCCCAGCACCATTTATTAAATAGGGAATCCTTTCCCCATTGCTTGTTTCTCTCAGGTTTGTCAAAGATCAGATGGCTGTAGATGTGTGGTATTATTTCTGAGGACTCTGTTCTGTTCCATTGGTCTATATCTCTGTTTTGGTACCAGTACCATGCTGTTTTGGTTACTGTAGCCTTGTAGTATAGTTTGAAGTCAGGTAGCGTGATGCCTCCAGCTTTGTCCTTTTGACTTAGGATTGTCTTGGGAATGCCGGCTCTTTTTTGGTTCCATATGAATTTTAAAGCCGTTTTTTCCAATTCTGTGAAGAAACTCATTGGTAGCTTGATGGGGATGGCATTGAATCCATAAATAACCTTGGGCAGTATGGCCATTTTCACTATATTGATTCTTCCTATCCATGAGCATGGTATGTTCTTCCATTTGTTAGTGTCCTCTTTGATTTCACTGAGCAGTGGTTTGTAGTTCTCCTTGAAAAGGTCCTTTACATCCCTTGTAAGTTGGATTCCTAGGTATTTTATTCTCTTTGAAGCAATTGTGAATGGAAGTTCATTCATGATTTGGCTCTCTGTTTGTCTGTTACTGGTGTCTTAGAATGGTTGTGATTTTTACACATTGATTTTGTATCCTGAGACTCTGCTGAAGTTGCTTATCAGCTTAAGGAGATTTTGTGCTGAGACAATGGGGTTTTCTAAATATACAATCATGTCATCTGCAAACAGGGACAATTTGACTTCTTCTTTTCCTAACTGGATACCCTTGATTTCTTTCTCTTGCCTGATTGCCCTAGCCAGAACTTCCAACACTATGTTGAATAGGAGTGGTGAGAGAGGGCATCCCTGTCTTGTGCCAGTTTTCAAAGGGAATTTTTCCAGTTTTTGCCCATTCAGTATGATATTAGCTGTGGGTTTGTCATAAATAGCTCTAATTATTTTGAGGTACGTTCCATCAATACCGAATTTATTGAGCGTTTTTAGCATGAAGGGCTGTTGAATTTTGTCAAAAGCCTTTTCTGCATCTATTGAGATAATCATGTGGTTCTTGTCTTGGGTTCTGTTTATATGCTGGATTACGTTTATTGATTTGCGAATGTTGAACCAGCCTTGCATCCCAGGGATGAAGCCCACTTGATCATGGTGGATAAGCTTTTTGATGTGCTGCTGAATCCGGTTTGCCAGTATTTTATTGAGATTTTTGCAACGATGTTCATCAGGGATATTGGTCTAAAATTCTCTTTTTTTGTTGTGTCTCTCCCAGGCTTTGGTATCAGGATGATGTTGGCCTCATAAAATGAGTTAGGGAGGATTCCCTCTTTTTCTATTGATTGGAATAGTTTCAGAAGGAATGGTACCAGCTCCTCCTTGTACCTCTGGTAGAATTCAGCTGTGAATCCATCTGGTCCTGGACTTTTTTGGTTGGTAGGCTATTAATTATTGCCTCAATTTCAGAGCCTGCTATTGGTCTATTCAGGGATTCAACTTCTTCCTGGTTTAGTCTTGGAAGAGTGTAAGTGTCCAGGAAATTATCCATTTCTTCTAGATTTTCTATTTGATTTGCATAGAGGTGTTTATAGTATTCTCTGATGGTAGTTTGTATTTCTCTGTGGTCCGTGGTGATATCCCCTTTATCATTTTTTATTGCGTCTATTTGATTCTTCTCTCTTTTCTTCTTTATTAGTCTTGCTAGCAGTCTTTCAATTTTGTTGATTTTTTCAAAAAACCAACTCCTGGATTCATTGATTTTTTGGAGGGTTTTTTGTGTCTCTATCTCCTTCAGTTCTGCTCTGATCTTAATTATTTCTTGCCTTCTGCTAGCTTTTGAATGTGTTTGCTCTTGCTTCTCCAGTTCTTTTAATTGTGATGTTAGAGTGTCAATTTTAGATCTTTCCAGCTTTCTCTTGTGGTCATTTAGTGCTATAAATTTCCCTCTACACACTGCTTTAAATGTGTCCCAGAGATTCTGATATGTTGTATGTTTGTTCTCATTGGTTTCAAAGAACATCTTTATTTCTGCCTTCATTTTGTTATGTACCCAGTAGTCATTCAGGAGCAGGTTGTTCAGTTTCCATGTAGTTGAGCGGTTTTGATTGAGTTTCTTAGTCCTGAGTTCTAGTTTGATTGCACTGTGCTCTGAGAGACAGTTTGTTATAATTTCTGTTCTTGTACATTTGCTGAGGAGTGCTTTACTTCCAATTATGTGGTCAATTTTGGAATAAGTGTGATGTGGTGCTGAGAAGAATGTATATTCTGTTGATTTGGGGTGGAGAGTTCTATAGATGTCTATTAGGTCCGCTTGGTGCAGAGATGAGTTCAATTCCTGGATATCCTTATTAACTTTCTGTCTGGTTGATCCGTCTAATGTTGACAGTGGAGTGTTGAAGTCTCCCATTATTATTGTATGGGAGTCTAAGTCTCTTTGTAGGTCTCTAAGGAATTGCTTTATGAATCTGGGTGCTCCTGTATTGGGTGCATATATATTTAGGATAGTTAGCTCTTCCTGTTGAATTGATCCCTTTACCATTATGTAATGGCCTTCTTTGTCTCTTTTGATCTTTGATGGTTGAAAGTCTATTTTATCAGAGACTAGGATTGCAACCCCTGCTTTTTTTTGTTCTCCATTTGCTTGGTAGATCTTCCTCCATCCCTTTATTTTGAGCCTATGTATGTCTCTGCACATGAGATGGGTCTCCTGAATACAGCAGACTGATGGGTCTTGACTCTTTATCCAGTTTGCCAGTCTGTGTCTTTTAATTGGAGCATTTAGTCCATTTACATTTAAGGTTAATATTGTTATGTGTGAACTTGATCCTGTCATTATGATATTAACTGGTTATTTTGCTCGTTAGTTGATGCAGTTTCTTCCTAGCCTCAATGGTCATTACATTTTGGCATGTTTTTGCAATGGCTGGTACCGGTTGTTCCTTTCCATGTTTAGGGCTTCCTTCAGGGTCTCTTGTAAGGCAGGCCTGGTGGTGACAAAATCTCTAAGCATTTGCTTATCTGTAAAAGATTTTATTTCTCCTTCACTGATGAAACTTAGTTTGGCTGGATATGAAATTCTGGGTTTAAAATTCTTTTCTTTAAGAATGTTGAATATTGGCCCCCACTCTCTTCTGGCTTGTAGAGTTTCTGCTGAGAGGTTTGCTGTTAGTCTGATGGGTTTCCCTTTGTGGGTAACCCGACCTTTCTCTCTGGCTGCCCTTAAGGTTTTTTCCTTCATTTCAACTTTGGTGAATCTGGCAATTATGTGTCTTGGAGTTGCTCTTCTCGAGGAGTATCTTTGTGGTGTTCTCTGTATTTCCTGAATTTGAATGTTGGCCTGCCCTACTAGGTTGGGGAAGTTCTCCTGGATGATATCCTGAAGAGTGTTTTCCAACTTGGTTCCATTTTCCCCCTCACTTTCAGGCACCCCAATCAGACGTAGATTCGGTCTTTTTACATAATCCCATACTTCTTGTAGGCTTTGTTCATTTCTTTTTCTTCGTTTTTCTTTTGGTTTCTCTTCTCGCTTCATTTCAGTCATTTGATCCTCAATCGCTGATACTCTTTCTTCCAGTTGATCAAGTCGGTTACTGAAGCTTGTGGATTTGTCACGTATTTCTCGTGTCATGGTTTTCATCTCTGTCATTTTGTTTATGACCTTCTCTGCATTAATTATTGTAGCTATCAATTCTTCCACTCTTTTTTCAGGATTTTTAGTTTCTTTGCACTGGGTACGTAATTCCTCCTTTAGCTCTGAGAAGTTTGATGAACTGAAGCCTTCTTCTCTCATCTTGTCAAAGTCATTCTCTGACCAGCTTTGATCCGTTGCTGGCGATGAGCTGCGCTCCTTTGCAGGGGGAGATGCGCTCTTATTTTTTGAATTTCCAGCTTTTCTGCCCTGCTTCTTCCCCATCTTTGTGGTTTTATCTGCCTCTGGTCTTTGATGATAGTGACGTACTGATGGGGTTTTGGTATAGGTGTTCTTCCTGTTTGATAGTTTTCCTTCTAATAGTCAGGACCCTCAGCTGTAGGTCTGTTGGAGATTGCTTGAGGTCCACTCCAGATCCTGTTTGCCTGGGTATCAGCAGCAGAGGTTGCAGAAGATAGAATATTGCTGAACAGCGAGTGTACCTGTCTGATTCTTCCTTTGGAAGCTTCCTCTCAGGGGTGTACTCCACCCTGTGAGGTGTGGGGTGTCAGACTGCCCCTAGTGGGGGATGTCTCCCAGTTAGGCTACTCAGGGGTCAGGGACCCACTTGAGCAGGCAGTCTGTCCATTCTCAGATCTCAACCTCCATGTTGGGAGATCCACTGCTCTCTTCAAAGCTGTCAGACAGAGTCGTTTGGGTCTGCACAGGCCTCTCCTGCTTCCCCTGTTGTTTTTTAGCTGTGCCCTGTCCCCAGAGGTGGAGTCTACAGAGACAGGCAGGTTTCCTTGAGCTGCTGTGAGCTCCACCCAGTTCAAGCTTCCCAGAGGCTTTGTTTACCTACTTAAGCTTCAGCAATGGCGGGCGTCCCTCCCCCAGCCTCGCTGCTGCCCTGCGGTTACATCACAGACTGCTGTGCTAGCAATGAGGGAGGCTCCGTGGCCATGGAACCCTCCGGGCCAGGTGTGTGTATAATCTCCTGGTGTGCCCGTTTGCTTAAAGTGCAGTATTGGGGTGGGAATTACCCGATTTTCCAGGTGTTGTGTGTCTCAGTTTCCCTGGCTAGGAAAAGGGATTCCCTTCCCCCTTGTGCTTCCCAGGTGAGGCAATGCCTCGCCCTGCTTCAGCTCTCGCTGGTCGGGCTGCAGCAGCTGACCAGCACCGATTGTCCGGCACTCCCCAGTGAGATGACCCCAGTACCTCAGCTGAAAATGCAGAAATCACCGGTCTTCTGTGTCGCTCGCGCCAGGAGTTGGAGACTGGAGCTGTTCCTATTCGGCCATCTTGCTCCGCCCCAAAATAAAATAACGTTTATGTTTGGGTTTTTATTTTGTTTTCTCTGTGAGACAGGGTCTCACTATGTTCTCAAACTTCTGGGCTAAAGTGATCCTCCTGCCTCAGCCTTCCAAGTAGCTGGGACTAACTTTAATACTTGTTCTTAATTTTGTTTATAGCAGTGTGTCAGTGGGCAGGACACTTAACTGTTTCTGTATTTCTATTCCTTAACATTTCATTTTAGCTTTTTAAAACATTCCTAATAGTGAAATTCTATTTAGTAGATAACTGGTAAAGATAAGTGGTACTAAATAGGGCCGTTTCTCCTGAAGTTTTTAGAAGACATTTAGTGCTGAAATCCACAGACTGCTAGAATGAGCTACACCTGGAAGAAGCAAAATCCTTGTCACTTGATGGTGACAATATTAAGGAAGGTGGTTTGAAGCACATAGTGTCCTGTCTCCCCCGTAAACCTTTCCTATTGTATTCAGCTTTTAATCAAGACTGAATAGCATACATGGAGAGAAAGTAAAGCACACCTAATGTAACATTCTATTGGTAAGTTGCAGTTGTGAAATAGGGCTTTAAGAAAGCATCTCAGTGGAAGATCCTTAACTCCAGTAAAGTGGCATTGACTAACCAAAACTAGTCAAAAACTTACTTTTATGTTTGTTTGGATTTTTTAAAATCCATAAATGAAGAACGGGGCAACATAAAGAAATACAAAGAAATACATCAACATAAAATATTTCAAATTAAGGAAATTCTCAATGGTTGAATAAAGTATTCTATCTTTAAATCCTTTGGGTCTCTTGAACCCTCCATTTATCATAAGTGTTGCTTTCTCATGAATATATATTATGTAAGAGTTTATATGGGGGATGAAGAATTAGTATAGTTCTGTATGAAAAATAATTATAAATAAGAATCTGACTTTACTTTTGTCTTCTGTGAATCTGAGTGATCAGAAATAGAAAACTATTTGCTCTCACCCAATTATGTCTCATTTGTGTTCTGCAAACCAAATATAAGAAACCAGGAATTTTTAGAAATACAAAAGTAATAGTGAGTCCAAATTAATTAACATATTTGAACCAGTAGAACGTAATCACTTGCTGGTACGAAAGTTGAGAAGTTTCATCTAAATGTAGAAAACTGAAATTATTTGTCACAGATAAATTTTGTCTCTAGAAGTTCCTTGTTGCCCCATAATAAAATAAATAAAATAGAAGATCTCAATAGTTGATTTAAATCATAAAGAGAAAGTGAGCTCACTTCCCATTGCATCAGGAGAATTGGTGCTGTGAACTCTGCAAGTGAGGTTCATTGCATGATGTCTTAGGAAAGTGATCAAGATTATGAATTTTCTTCATGTTTGTGCCTTTAAACATGACCAGCTTACTGGATATGCTGAAGAAGTTAAAGTAGAAAATGGAGATCTGGTTTGCTTTAATGCAAGCAGATGGCAGGTCATGGAAATCCTGAAGAGCTATACTCGGCTGCTTTTGTTACTGGTGTTACTTGTTTTCTACATAAAAACTAACAATTTTATAAAAATGAAAACATTTCTAATTGAATGTATGCATCAAATTTTGTGCTAGTCAAGGATCTTTTTAGCATGATAATTATAAATATCAGAAAGGTTACCATTTAACCAAATTCCAGCGTACAATTCAGTGGCATTAAGCACATTCACAATATTGTGCAACCATTGCTACTATTCATCTCCAGAACTTTCTCATCCTCCCAAATGGAAATACTGAACCCATTAAACAATAACTCCCTGAACCTTCCTGTCCCCCAGTCCCTTGTAACCTCAGTTCTACTCTCTAACTCCATGAATGTTCCTATTCTAGGTACCTCATAGAAGTAGAGTCATACAATGTCCTTTCTGCTGCTTTATTCATGTCAATATTTTTTTTTTTCAAATAAAAGGACTGCCCTAATATTTCTGGCCAAAGGGATAAACTCTAGGCCCAGCTTAGCTTCATTTTGTCTCTAGAAGTTCCTTGTTTTCCATAAAATTACCTACAGACACTTTCAGTGTGGAATCAAAATAATTGTGCCTTAACGGAATATACTTTTCTTAAACAAGGAAGCTTTAGACTTCTGAGTGCAGTATTAATGATATAACCAGAGTATATAAAAGACTCATACTAGCCTCCTAATTGTGACGTTTTATAAGGTTAACTTTGCATAAACTGTTTTGGATCTGCTATTAGGTTGCTCTTTTAATGCATATTTTTGAAAAATTAAGAAGCTATTTTTAATCATTGCCCATTTTTGACCAAAGGGAAAAAAAACATAAAGCTTATTTTCAAAAGAATTTCATATCAGTTGACCAACTTTTTCAAAGCATAGATACCCTTACTGTAGTCTTATCTTTAGTCATGGTCAATTTTTCATTATGACTTATATACACTTTGCTAATTTGGTTTTATTCCATTCTGCTTTTTTCTTTAATGTCACTGTGAGTTAGAACTTTTCTGTGTTATTCACATCAAGAAAGCAAAGTCAAATGGCACAGACAACAAAATAAACCAGGCTTTATTAACTCCAGTAACTGGATGTCCAGAGATAGGGCAGGCTCCACGGTTGCCAGATATAGTGGTCACCATTCCTTTTGGTTTGTTCTGTTTTCTGGAATCTTTGTTTCATTTCAAGTCCCTTTTCCAACATGACTGCACAATGTTTGCCAGAAGCAATCGAGACTACATTCCCTCTCTGCCAACCGCAGAAAAAGTGAGAGCCTGTACTTCTGTCTCAGCATTTCAAATGGTAATGCGAGATTTTTTTGGTACCACTAAAGTCCATGCCCATCCCTAGACAAATGACAATAATCAGAGGACTGAAAGAAAGTGCTTACGAGCTAAGGCAACTGAAGACTTATCGCTAGGAGGAGTCAGCTTTCTCCAAAGCACCTAGGCTATGATACTGAGGTAATTCTGGGAGGTAAGAAGGGGGATAGGGTGCATGCCAGCCCACTACAGTATGACCCATTATCACATCCTGTGAATAAAATGAGGAAATATTTCAAAATTATTTTAAAAATTACATTGGGGAGTATGTGGCCATTTTCAGGTGGAATATTTCATTACTTTTGTTACTATTACTTTACTATATATAAAGCTTGACTATACAAACTTTTAATTTCCTAATTTAGAAATCTTAGAGCATAGTGATAATATTTGGATCAAGGATAGCGTACAGAACATGAAAAAATGACTCTCATCTATTTTCTTGTTGTCATATGATAGAAAAGTAAAATGCCTGAGGCCAGGCATGGTGGCTCATGCCTATAATCCCAGCACTTTGGGAGCCAAGACGGGGGATCACCTAAGGTCGGGAGACTGAGGAATGAGAACTGCTTGAACCTGGGAGGCAGAGGTTGCGGTGAGCAGAGATTGCGCCACTGCACTCCAGCCTGGGCAACGGAGTGAAACTCCGACTTGAAATAAATAAACATTCAGATAAACTTTAGCTCCGAATTTGAGGACACTGCTCTCCTTTTCCTCTTTCTCTTACCTTCCCTTTTTGTGGAGCAAGAGCAGGGCTGAAAGGAAGTGATAGAGTTAAGAAAGTTTCAGAGACTGATGGAGCTGAGGATAGAGAATGCAGTGAGGCTTAGAAGGTGGGTAAAGGACTGGGGTCGCTTCCGTAGTCAACCAAAGGGGCCATGACAAGATGATAGGCTAATGAGAAAGCAAAATGGCCAAGGTCAAAGAGGTAACCAGCAAGTTTGGGATACTGGTTACGTACAAGGAGATTAGACAAATAAGTACATATATTGAAGACAATGGAAGTCAAGTTTCTCACTATCAGGAACACAGATATTGGGGAAACTAAAATGAACATGATAATATTATTGGATTGGAAGTGAAAATCTTGTATGAATTCACAGGATAGATACGTAGATAGATAAATAATAGACGTAGATCGAAATAATGGATATAGAATAGATAAAAACATATGTGACACACACAAATATATTTTCTATTTCCTTATCTAGAAATATGTATACACATCCATTAATTTCTTACTTTGTTTACTGAGAGGACTTAGAAGCTATGAAGTACATGTATGAATGAGCACACCTAATCCTGGACTCTTAAGTCTTTTCTAGTAAAAAGGCATTTTCACTAGATAATTTTTAAGTGGCTTTCACTTTCTCTAATACATTTTTGTAATTCTATTTTGTTGAATATATTTTTACATTCTATTAATGTGTTTGACTCTTGGTCCTGATTTTGGTTTTGATATATAATCTTCCACAAGAACCAGATTCCTTAGAGAAATGGCTGATTCTAAGACCATTGGCATGAAAAGCACAAAAGGAACCAGGACCCTGTGCCAGAAACTAAGAAACTCCCAAAGAATGACATGGGCATGTCAAAATGACAGGAGCCAGATGGAATAGACTGCAACTGAACAACAAATCTGGGCTAATGTCAACATGAAAATAAATAATAATAAATGGAATACAATAATTTAAATTAACAAAGTAATGATTTCAATAGAAGAAAAGGATTTTTTCTTACAATAGGATGACAACTTGTAAATGTGGAAAGAAAAACAGACATAGATGAACACTGTCTGGTGGCCATCACAGTGGTGGTTGATTCAGGTGAGTCATGAATGGATATTAAAAGGCAAGGGAAGAAACTATAAAATATAAGGGGTGGTACCAGTAAGACCACAAAATAAGATGATAGATATAAATACAAAAATATTAGTGATTTCAATATGTGAAAATGGACTACGTGACCCATTTAAAGCACAAATATTATGTAACTGGATTTAAAATACAGGGAAGGCCAGATTCGGTGGTTCAGGCCCGTAATCCCAGCACTTTGGGAGGACAAGGCAGGTGGATTGCTCGAGCCCAAGAATCCAGGACCAGCCTGGGCAACATGGCAAAATTCCATCCTACAAAAATTACAGAGAAATTAGGTGGATATGGTGGTACGCCCTGTAGTCCCGGCTACTTGCGGGGACTACGATGGGAAGATCACCTGAGCCTGGAAGGTCAAGGCTGCAGTGAGCCATGATTGCTCCACGGCACTCCAGCCTGGGCAACAGAGTGAGACCCTGTATCTAAATAAATAAATAAATTATAATAAAAAAAAGATGTTACATGCTATTTACAAAAGATATCCTAAAATATAAGGACATTGAAAACATAAAAAATGTAATAAGGTTATAACAAATTAATATTAAAATATAAAATGTCCGCTGCATTTATAAAGGTATATTAGACAAAATCAATTTAAAAAATGTATTAGAGAAAATGATAGCCACTTAAAATGATGCACATTTCAATTCGCCAGAAAGACATACGTGTTCTACCCTTGTATTACCTCAAAACAGAGCTTCAAATTATTTAAAGGAAGAGTTGACAGAACTATGAGGGACTAGACTAATCCACACAGAGAGAGATTTTAGCACAGCTCTCTCCATAATGATAAATCATGTAGTCAAAAAAATCAGTTAGATTATGAAATCTTTGAACCACAAAATTAATAAGGTTAACTAAAAGAAGCACATAGAATACAGAAACCAATTACACTCATGATTGTAGGACATGCTTTCTTTTTAAGCACAAATAAAGAATTTAAGAATACTGATTATGGCTGTATTACACAAATGACTACTCAAAGGATCCCTCAGCCTCAACACTGTTGACATTTTGTTCTGGATAATTCTTTGCTATGGGGGATTGTCCTGTGCACTGTAGGATGTTTAGCAACATCCCTGCCCTCTACCCATTAGATACCAGGAGCAACAAATACCCTTTACCTTCCTCCCTCTACCCCTCCATCTCTGCTGTTAAACTCATCAATTCCCAGAGTATTGAAGACTTAAACATATAAAGCAAAATTTTTTTAAAAAAATCTCAAGATAATGAGATTATGTTCTTAGGATAGGGAAATTTTTTATGCAAGACCCAAACAGAGAAAGCTATAAAGGAAAATTTGGAATTTGACTGTATTAAATAAAGAACTTCTGCTCATCAAAAACTGTCACAAATAATGTGAAAATACAAGAAACACACTGGGGGAATATATTTTTAACATATTCAGAATACATAAATTCTGTACATCAAAGAGAAAAACATAAATGGTAACTTACATAATTTATAACGGGAGAAAGAGCAGACACTTGACTGAAGAGGAAGATTCAAATAGCCAAACAGTATATAAAAAATTCTCAATCTTAGTAATAAGGTATTACAAATTGAAGCTGCAGTTGGCTTCCATTTTATACCCCCCTGGCTGCAACATTTCAGAAGTTTTATAATATCAGATGTTAGAAACGATGTGGAACAAATTTTAAAATATTTGGAAACCACTTGATTCCATCTTGTAAGTTTGAAGATGTGCAAACCCCATTATCAAGTCCAATCCTAGGTCTATACCCTAGTGTCTTAGTCTGCTCTGGCTGCCATAACAAAATATCAGCAACTTAATCAACAGGAATTGGTTTCTCACAGTTCTGAAGGAAGGGAAGTCCAAGACCAAGGTGCCTGCCAATTAGGTTTCTAGTGAGGACTGTCTTCCTGACTGCAGACGGTCATCTCATTGTATTCTCACATGGCCTTCCTTGGAGCATGCTAGAGAGCTATAGAGAAATAGAGAGACAGAATCTCTTCCACTTGTTATAAATCAACCAATTGTATTGGATTAGGACCCTATCTTTATGACCACATTAACTTCACCTCCTAAAGGCCCTATTTCTCAATACATTTACTTTGAGGGTTAATGTTTCAGCATAAGAATTTGGGGGAGGGGCCACAATTCAGTCCATAGCACCTAAAGAATGTGTTGCATATGTCCACCTGTTAGCATATGCAAGTTTCACAACCAACACAACTGCCTGGTGGAACTCCAGCCCCATTGTCATGGCAATCTGCTAATGACCAGACACTTCACGAAGCAATCACAGAAAGCACAACCCACCTGAGCTGACTCAGACCAGCAGCATCATCCCAGACCGCGCACAAAAGAATCAGCTAAATCAAGTGTGATTTGTTTTAAGTGACTAAGTTCTGGATTGTGTGTTTATGCAGAAAGAACTAACTGATATAATAGATATTTGAACTATCTCTGAATTTATACATGCTTCAAATTTATCCAAATTGAATCCAATAACAAGTGCTTATCATATGCATATATGTCTTTTTCTGTAGTTACATAGGACAAAATCCCCTACGCTCTAGCTGGTGAGATTAAAAAAAATGAGATACAAACTAATTCAAAATGTAAATGATTAAAGATGGAAATAGTAGTTCAAGGCAATACTTTTAATAGATTTTACAAGACAATGGATTACTCATAGTTACATAGTAGATAAAATAAATGATAAAAGAGAAGTGTTTAGACTCAGATTATAAGGAAAGTTCTAAAAGATGAGGTAGAATATAATTATTTAAATCATTTATACTTTGATATTTTATTCATTTAAAGTGTATCTGGTCATTCAGGTGGAGTTTAACTGTTTCTCAAAAAGCAAAGTTCAATTTGAGGATTGTCATATATTAGGCAATATGCTAAACCCTGTAAATTAAAAGATAATTGACACCTAGATACCATATATGATAACAAATTAAAAATAGAGGTAAATATCCCATAGAAGTGAGATAGTTATGTCTTTCGTTGGTTTGGAGAATCCTTTTTTATTTCTTTTACAACTTTTAAGTTCAGGGGTACATGTGCAGGTTTGTTACATAGGTAAACTTATGTCATGAGGGTTTGTTGTACAGATTATTTCATCACCCAGTATTAAGCCCAGTGCCTATTAGTTATTTTTCCTGATCCTCTCTGTCCTCCCATCCTCCACCCTCTGATAGGTCCCAGTGTATGTTGTTCCCCACTATGTGTCCACGTGTTTTTATCATTTAGCTCTCCCTCATAAGTGGGAACTTGCAGTATTTGTTCTTGTGTTAGTTTGCTAAGGATAATAGCCTCCTGCTCCATCCATGTCCCTGCAAAGGACATAATATCATTCTTTTTTATGGCTGCATAGTATTCCATGGCACATATGTATCACTTTCTTGGAGGGATGTCCTAAAGGGTAAAAAATCATTAGGTAAGCAAATAAATATTGGGGGATGTAGTCAGAACCAAACCCCAAACATGTGAAATAACACAATATAGTCATACTACTTGAAGTAAGTTGTTTCTTATTCAACAAATATGGAGCAACATCTATATTTCAATCTCTGTACTAGAAAGAGAATACAATAAAGAATAAGATAGAAATGGTCCAAAGGAACTCTTACCAATGCAGATAGTCACACAATGAAAAAGCAAACAAACTAAGGTAAAATTACAAGTTAAAAATAATGTGGCCAGGCATGGCAGCTCACACCTGTAATCCTAGCACTTTGGGAGGTTGAGACAGGCTGATCACAAGGTCAGGAGTTCGAGACCAGCTTGACCAACATGGTGAAACCCTGTCTCTACTAAAAATACAAAAATTAGCTGGGCATGGTGGCACGTGCCTGTAATCCGAGATACTCAGGAGGCTGAGGCAGGAGAATCACTTGAAGCTGGGAGGTGGAGGTTACAGTGAGCTGAGATTGCACCACTGCACTCCAGCCTGGGTGACACAGCAAGACTCTGTCTCAAAAAAGGAAAAAAAAAAAAAATGCCACGAGGAAAAAGACCAGAGTGCTGTTCAAAGTCTAGTGAGAACCGATCTAAGTATTTTCACCAGAAGAGTAGCATGATTTAATTTGACAAATTTAGCACTTTAGACTTTCTAAGATAAAAATTATACCTGGAGCTGAATTGTGTCCTCTCAAGATTTATAAGTTGAATCCCTAACCAGTAACTCCAAATGTGACTATATTTGGAGACAGGGTTTTTAAAGAGGTAAGCAAGTTAAAATGAGGTCCTTAGGGTAGGCCTTAATCCAACCTGAATGATGTCCTTATTAGGATGCTTAGAGAGACACTGGGGGAATGTACAGAAGAAACACCATGTGAAGACACAGCAGCAAGGTAGCCATCTGTAAGCCAAGGAAAGAGGCCTCCGGAAGAAACTGAACCTGCTGACACCTTGAGACTGGACTTCTAGTCTCCAAAACTGTGAAAAATAAATTTCTGTTTCTTACGTCAGTAGTACTTTGTGACTGTAGCCATAGCAAAATAGTTATTGATTTCTTTCTGTCTGCTAGCTAGCTAGCTATTTAAAACAAGTTAACAAATGGTCACAAAGTAGAAATAGTAACAACAAAATAAAAACTAGACCTGTAGAGTATCCAAATACAAAAACAGGAAAGACAAAGTCTTCTAAGTCAGACTTAGTCCTAATTTGAACTTCATGCTGGAGGTGAAGGGGTACTATTGAAGAGTTTTAGTATATAGACTGCATGACCTATATTCAAGATTTATATTAAAAGTAGTACTCTCAAGTTCCATTATAAATCTGGAAATAATGTGGATGGATGAAAGGAAAGACTGGGAAAGGGAGTCAGACCAGAGACTCTAGGAACAGTCCAATCAAGAAATGGTGAAAGTCTGATGATCTTAAGCTTCCTCTTGCAATAGGAAGAGTGTCAATAGAGAATACACATCTCTTGTTTGAGGAATTGGGTTTAGTATTTAAGAAAGTTTTGGTATTATCACTGAGAGGAAGGAGCGATGGAGCTGGTTAAGGACACATAAAAAGATGGTTGAATGGCTCTCCATTCATATAGGAGATCATACATTCTTCCTGATTGTGTAGTATTCTTCCTGGTGTCTGGTGACTTGTCCATCTAGCACTTCTCACTCTTTCATCTGGAAAAGTCTCTTCCTTCTGAAAAATTTCGCAGTCTCCCATGGTAGGAATCTCCCTCAAATTTGAGCTTCAATGCTGTTTAATTATTCTGCCTCCATGGTCACACTGACTGAGCTGAGTGAGCATCTGCCCCAAGCTGAACCAATCCTAAGGCCTAAATGATCCACTGATTACTAACATATTCAGAACTAGTCATTATTCTAAGTTCTGCATGGTAAGTCATTTAATCATCATAGTGATGCAGTGAAGTAGGTACAATTATTATTTCCTTTTATTCATATAAGAAAATTCAGGCACTGGGATGTAATCTTGTCTCAAGTCGCATATAGACCAGGTTTTACATTCCAGGAATCTAGTTTCACATTCCACACATTCTTAACCACTACCTGATAATGCCCTTGATCAGTTTCTTCATTCAGAAATATGCACCTGGTCCAAGATGACCCAATGAGAGTTCTTCCTTGGATTTGTGTCCCTGGGTGCTGGAGAAGCAGTGTGCATGGTTGCTTCTAGAAACCATGAATCTAGTTGTTTAGAAACTAAAATGAGGAACTGAAGAAGACACCTTGACAAGTGTGTCTTCAGAAATCAGAGATGATATGAGGAGACGTTTGAATCTCTGGTCAAAATTATCCCTGAGACCAACTGGAGCCCTGACTTCTATTGATGTGATGATGTGAGCGGATTCAGCCCCTTTCTAGATAAACTATCTTAAATTTTAAAGCTTGCAACTAAGAGTCATGAGTAATTAAGGATACAATTCTGCATAACTGTGGGAGAGTCTTTAGCAATGCTCAGTCATCCAGTGGGATGGCCGATAGCTGTTACTGCTGGCTGGGAATTCACCAGGCAGTTATGTTAGGAAGACAGGAGTGCAAATAAGTTGAACATGTGGAAAAACAATCAGGTGAGAAAATTAGTGAGGACAGAAGGGAGTGGTATCCTTGGGGAAAAGAAAGCAGACTGTGGGGTAGGCTTGGGCAAGTAATTTAATCAGCCAGACTTTAGATGCCTCATTTTCATACTGGGATAAGAAAAAATTGCCTATCTTTCTTATGTATTATGAGGATTAGATGAGATAATCCATATAAACTATCTAGCACAGTGTTCACACAGTGCTTGGTATATAGTAATCCATAATATCGTTGTTATTGAGGTTAAGTGGCCAATGGTAAGGGAAAGTGGATTCACAGAGAAGGGGATGTTTGAGCATAAAATACTGAAGACAAATGAAGTCAGATAGGTAAGAGGATGCAAGTAATCCCCCTTCTCTTATGCCTCCATGCCCACTTGTTCATCCCCTAACTTGCAATACAGGTGATAGTAGACTCTCCTATACACATTCCATAGAGGCAAAAGTCATAGTTGAAATAATGTACATAGATGATTTCAGTGATAAAATCTAAGTAATATACAAAGTTAATAAAGACAAAAAAAAAAAATCCAAAACACTGTTAAGCATTTCCATTTTAAATTTTTCTTTGCAACCAAAATAGTTAATTATTAAAACATTAATATAAATGTACTTGCATCATCAGTGATGAAATCTCTCTCCTGCCTGTAACAAATGCGATTTCAGCTTGTACTTTGCAATAAGTGATGAAGAAACTTCCAGATGGAGAGGTTTAATTTGTGAGATTTTCCCTAGTCTATTCGCATTGGCTTTAACTTCCATTTTAAATTACAGAGAGAATTCCCAAAATTTCAAATAGCCCCAAGAGATCTGGTGAAATAGCTAATCTCTTTCTATGAGCATGCTAACAAAAGCAATTTCTTACTGAGCTATATGTTACCCAGTGGGACTGATAATGAATCTGCATTATGGTAACCTTTATAGTAAGGGAAGATAAGAAGACCTTTTAGGGAGGTGTATTTATTAGGTGGTGAATATGTCTCTCTGTGTGTGGATTTTTCTGTTTAGATCCATTTTTCACTCAACTATGCCAAGACCTTCTATCTTTCTGTTTTTGGAACATGTCTGAATTTATAAAGCCTATTCTATTACATATCACAGTGACAGTAAATATCAAACACCAACATGCTGTATAGCTTGCTCACTGTTCCATTTCTCTCATTTTGAAAAAGCAACCACATTTACATAGATCATTGTGGGCTTTATACTAATTTCCCCCTAAGATTTATAGAGTTCAAGCTTCTACTCACACAGAGTTCCGTGATTATTTATTTGTTTATTTATAAATTGGAGGTAGGGGGGGTGGAACTTGCCTGTTGTCACCCAAATATAAAAAGCGGCATTTACTGGGAGTCTCCTACAGAGGGCACCTTCACCTTATTGGAAACCCAACGGAAAGAGAAGCTCAGTGGTTACCAGAGGACTAATAACTAAACCTTAAAGGCAGAAGCACACGCTTGCTTTGCTAACCCGTTTTCTTCTCTGTGGTATCTTTGTTACCTTATCTTTAATGGAAAAGAGCTGGCACCCTTTGTATAATCATTCATAGATTCAGGCCAGTAACACTACCTTATTATTATGTTCAGCTTGCTTGTGGGTGAGCTGGAGACAGCTGTTCATATTGCCTAAGAGGCAACAGATCAATGAAAGGAAGGGAAGGACAAGTTTTGAGCTGCCTTTTTGCAACAATGTCCTTTATACAACAGAGGATATTTTTAAAGCATTGTATTGGAAAACAAAGGCTGATAATAAAGTAAAATGTTTACATAACAAATCTTTGCTGTGTTGTTATGATTAGCAAGTGCTTTTAGACTAAAACTACTTAAATGGAAACAAAAAAATATATATTTTTCTGGATACCAAAAATGCCATGCATTATAGACTATAAATCTAAGAAAGTAATTGCTACTTAGAAAATTCTGAAAATAGGCATGTGTGAGCAAGTATGTGTGTGTACAAGTATGTGTGTGTGTGAGTGTGTGTGTGTGTGACATAGAAAGCAATTCCTTGAAATTATTTCTTTGTAGCTAAATTATTAAAAGATATTTTGTGATCACATTTTAAAAATAAGAGACTTTATGCTAAAAAATATTACTACATATTCCTAGAAATTATTCTTTAAAATTTTTTTTCAGTATGAATTAAGTGCCATATACATTTAGAGGGCTTGACATATAAGATTAATCTGATGTTGATTTTTGAATGTCTTATGTTTTATAATAGCTAATATTCATATATGTAAACTCAAGATGTGTAAACAACACTTTATGTATCTACCTTTGACAATTCCTGATTAGGGGGCTTCTTGTGGAAATTCAACAAGTAATAGTCAGATTTACTAGAAGAACATTTTGACATTTTGCCTAAGAAAACTTATCAAGATAGTGATGATGATTATTCCTGAATGTTACCGTTAAAAGAAACATACAAGACATAAGTTTGTCTCTTTACATTTGCGTTCAAAATGCTATTTGTTTAGTTGCTGAATGTACCATCTAATGCCTATTATATTTACAATGAAACTTGTCAATTATAGATTATTAATTATATATTCTCTTTTCATATTCTGTGTTTAGAACTAATTTAACTACCAATTGCTGCTATAGGCATAAAACATTTAGGAATATTTCTGCTTTCTTTTAAGTTTAGCTTGAAATACACTACAATTAAGTATGAGTGCATTTTAGCTGCTGAAATTAGTTTGACCTTCCATCTTTTTTAATGCTTTAATAAGTCAAGACCTACAGCTTCCTATTAGGACTAAATGTTCAGATTATTGGAAATTTAGTTCTTCTTTAGTAATCACAATTATTAATTTATCAACCAAATCACTTGCATAAAAACATAACAGAACAGCCTGGTAAGCATGTATTTAAATTTATGCTAATGCTGTTATCAATGTGTTTCAAAAATCAGTTAAATTAGTTTCTGTGGGAAAAAGACCCATTTTCTAGTTCAACTGAGTTGGTTGCCTTGTCTGAGAAAATGCCTAGAAATGCTCCATCCACCTGCCCATGCATTCCCGCCTCATTGTTGACATTTCCCGGTGTTATGTTTAGTGGTTTCTCCCACTTTGTTGCATTCCAGAGCTCAAGGCAGTTCTTTGAAGATGCAAGGCCATTCAAGTCTTCCTTACTTTGCAGCTTCACTCTAAAGGGAGAGTAAATGAAAAAGTCACGCAGTTCAGACAATTTAAATGTGGCAGCAGGAGAGCATGGGATTGCTCTGTTAGGAAGAGCTCTGAGTGATCCCTGAATCATCTGGGAAACAAGTAGAAAGTGACCTTTTTTGAAATAAGGATGAAAAAAGATCGAAGAAAGAGCCTGGATAGTCCCATATGGAAAGCAGACTGAGGTTGGTAAGAGACAATAGAAAAGTGCTTATGGAATCAACTGCTGGCCCAATGCCTGATTTTGCAGCACACTCCAACAGGTAGGTGACTTTTACTGGTGGATGCTGCCATTTTCTAACCAAAGGAAACCAGATCACAAAAGTCAAAGAATCACAAGGCTTTGTGCAGCTTGACTTTCTAACATCACATGCAAGTGAAGTATTTCTCAAGATCTCAAAAAGTCTCATCCCTGAAATAACAGTAGTTCTGCAAGTTTTGTGTTTGTTTGTTTCCTTCATCCTCATTATGTTGCACTGTAGCATATCAGTGCATCCATCTAAGTAGCCATTGAGAACACAGCAGTAGCTCTATTATTTGAGCACACTGAGATCTATTATACAGGAATAGAAACAGAATCATGAGTTTGGATCTAACTGGACCTCTCTATTATTTTTTCAGTTCTCTTACATATGAAATGAAATAAAAATGTTTCCCCCCTTTTACCCAGAAAGTTTCCTTTTAGGGTAGTTGGGAGAAAAAATCAATGAGGATTTGATTTGAAACTAATACCTGACTAGCTGTGCCTTAACTAGCTGTGAGTACAAAGGGACATTTTCACATACTATTAATTGTCAATTTTCTCTTTTGCAAGATCAGGAGTGATACATGAGGATGAATCTGTTGGGCTCATAGTGAGGGGCAGACTACAGTTCTATCCTGACAGTGTTACTGAGATTGCCTCAGATCTTGAAGGGAAAGATTGGAAAGCCATTTGTGATGTCTGGCATGGTCACTGGGGAAATGGTAGCATGAGATCTGCAATGTTAGGATTAGATGATCTTCCAGGCTCCACTAACACAAAATTTCAACGGTGTTATGGTAAAAAGACTCAACAGAAATAATGTACAGTAAAGGCTGATAGGGATGAGTGTCTTTTTCTCCTTTGCATCCTCAGCAACTAGCATATGGTCGATGCACAAAAATAAGTATACTTCATATAACAGAGACTGCTATGTACATTAAAGTGATGGTGATATTATAGTAAACAACTTTACAAATTGTTACACATATGCACACTTACTCACATTTGGTAGGTAAAATTTCACACACTCAGCTACTTTTCCTCCTCCTCTGTAGTAGCACTCCAAGATGTACTCTCACTTATATTTTCAGTCCTGGTGAAGACTCTAGTGGCTCCTCTGATGACTAAGAAAAGAAGATTCTTTTCTAAATGGGTCCCAAATGCTAGCCATAGTTACAGGCCTATGATTCTTTTCTCCAACTATTTGAGACCCAGCTTCTTAGCATCTCGGATTTTTTGCTCTAAGAAGTGTCCTAAATTCATTGTATATTAGGACAGAATTGAATGAGCATATCTACAATTTTACTACTTATCAATATCTTGGTCTGAATCAAACAATATACCATTTGGAGAAGGAGCAGTTTACATAATTTGGGGGCAAAGGAAATGGATGGCATAGCATACTATCAGTTTTTAATTACCCAGCTGACATTTATTGGGCACCCCACAAGCCCTAAGCATTATAGTAGATATCCAAAGCAAAAGAAATGACTTGAGATCACCTGAAGAGAAACATATCAACAAGTGTAAACACATAAGATAATTGTCTCTCCCATCAGAATGCAGTGTGAAAATTATTACAACACACAGGAATAAATCAGCAAAGATTCCTGGATGTGTGGAATCTTGAGCCAATCAGTTAATTATAAATTCTGACTTAGTCAGAAATAGTCATTTTATTTAGTTTCTTCTCCAAATATGAAAGAGTATATTATGAAGATATGCTGGATATGTGAATGAACTGAACTCCAGTTCAAAAGCTAAAATGACTTTAAAGCATGTGGGAAAAGCATGTGCCTGAAGATGACAGTATTGAAACGTCTCCCCAAAGGAGGTATATTCAGAGCTGGCACTTGGGTTATGCTAAGCAAGAATAAAGAAGTCTGTAAAGAATTCTTAGGAAGTACTTTCTTATATAACACCCTGCCAGTATCCCAACCTTCTCTTGAAAACTTGAGGAGTGAAGGGTTGATCTGGGAAAATCTATTCAAGTCAAATACTAATAGCAACAACTTAGAGCCTGGCATGAACACTAGTAGTAGAGGGTTGCATTACTATTTGTATGAATTATTTTTAAAACAGTTAATTTCTTAGTTTAAAATGGGCCAGGCGCATTCTCAGAGCCATTGTGTCTTTTTCCATTTCATTGTTTTAAAACTGCACCTTTTTTTTTCAAGATTTAACCTCTGCTAAAGCATAGGGCTAAGACACAATCACAACAAAACACCTCCCCCTTAAAACCAGTACTTCAGAGCCCTGTTAAATCAAAAGAAAAATTCTTTCTCTCCTCCCCATTCCCACAGCCCTCAGGATTTTAAATGGTAATGATCAGTTCATTTGAGAAAATGGCATTTTAGTGCTTCCCTTCACAAGCTCTTAAGGTGTATAAGGTGTCTCTTTCCCAGTGATGTGCACCTCCTTTTGTTTTCTAGCATTACTGGAACTGACCTGGCATGGATCACTGGGTGAGCAGGCAATCTTAAACACTTCTCATATAAATTACTGGTTCCTTTCCAAGTGCAATTGCTCACAGGGTAATACACCATTTTACAACTCTGATAGCAAAGTCTCTTCGTTCTACTGAGTTCCACACCCCCGACTAATCCCACCACCAGGAAATGTACAGACAAAAAGACTGATGGAGATGTGAACCTCAGAAATGTAAACTCTGGTTCAACTTCCAGTACGTACATAGTGGGCAATTTGGAATCCTTCAATTCTTCTCTTCCCTTCTTGAATTGTCAAATATTATTTTCTTGCTTTAAAAGACACCAGTGAAAATAAAAATATCAAAATAACATACTTTACATATGTAAAAACTAAAAAAAGTGAGCACTAATGAATATGGACAGCTATTAAAATATATTTGTAAAAACTTTCCAGAAAAGAAAATAATGCTCACATTTTATGATTTACGTTATTAGACAGAAATGACACACTGTGCTTCCATGCAAATGAAGCTCATGTTAAATAAGCACTCCTAGATACACTGGATGCTAATGATGGCCACATTTTCCAAACCAATGTCTTTTTTCCTGTAAACTCTAATGACAAGGTGTGTTTTTACTGTCAGTTGACTTGGATCAGAGCATGCAGTATTGTATTTCAGGTTGTGGCTCTGTAAAACCCTGTAACTTTCTTTGAAGTTAAACAGTGTCAGTCTGTTTCCATGTCTGAATAACTCTTAGAAGAACCTGCCTGACCCAAGTCAACTCCTTGAAACATACTATTTCCCCATAATTGATGTTCCAAGTGAATGTCCTTTCATAATAAAATGTGCTGGAAAACAAAACAGCTTTGCATCCGGCACAAGTTGCATCATAATTAAATTTTATTTTATCCCATCGAGGCATGCTAAATGTTGAGCAAAATATAATTTTAAGTAATTTGTTTGTATTCTTATCTGTAGGAGTTGGAAATTAACAGCGTTGCTAGTTTGCGTTTACTGTTAAGCCTGGAGAGCAGAGAGATTGCTTTGCAAACATTACAGTTATTATGTCTGCAGTTGGTACTCTTTGTATAAATTATTGATCAGCCAGCTTATTTTTCTTTCTGCTTAATGGATATTATAGCATAGCCGTTTACAACGCTATAGTTAAGGTTGTGTCAGCACTTCCATTATAATAAACCCTCTGTTACAGGGGTTTATAACTTGTTGTAAAAATTTGCTCTGGGCTGAAACTTGACATACAAGATCTCAGGCTAGAAGGTGGCAATTGTTCTTCTTTCAACTTTTTCAAAAATCTCTTTGTTCTGGAAGGCAATAAATAAATAAACACTTTATTCTTTTCTAACAATCCATGAAATTTCTGACTTCAAATAAAACAATTTTTATAGGCTATTTGTTGGACAATGACCTCTTCTTTTAAGCATAGAGAAAGAAAAAG
This sequence comes from Trachypithecus francoisi, assembly GCF_009764315.1. NCBI lineage: Eukaryota > Metazoa > Chordata > Mammalia > Primates > Cercopithecidae > Trachypithecus > Trachypithecus francoisi. The sequence goes on from NW_022681463.1 coordinate 44,141,498, forward strand.
GACCAAGATAATAAGTTAAAACAACAAAGCATATAGAAAATTAACAGGAACGTTTATAATCAAGTAAAATACATTTCTCCTAATGCTGAAAAACTGCACAATAATTTATGCTTCAATATCAAACATATTTTTATGCTATAACAGATTATACATCCTCTCCCCATCTCAACTATGTCTCTTGAGCAATTCATATGCCTTCATGATGATCTTCTTTAGAGGAAAGCCAGTGTTGGGTTATTTAAAGAGAAAAGAATATGACAATTAGAAAATGCCATACATTAAAAGGTACAGTTACAAGTACGATGTTTATTACAAAACTAGGGATTGAAATATCTGTCTGACTTTTTGACCTTATTTCAGTCGAGTGCCCCATTCCTCTCACAATGACCTGATTTAAGAGATGAAGGGAATTAATCTCAATTTATATTATTCTTGTTGCTGCCTCCTTTTACAATCTGACTCTACAATGATCTCAAAGTGTTTATTTTTTTAATTGAATAGTAGGCTGGGCAGCCCTTAATACCGACCGACAGATGAAATTAAGGACACCCAACTGGAAGTAAGTAGTGATAGGAAAGGATAACTACATTATCATGGAAAATTGACCATGTGTCATAGCAGTGATGCAGTTTGAAGTGAGGGAAGCAATTCCAGGATGAATTTATTTTATGTGTAACTATTCTTCTTGCCAGTACCCTCTCTCTTCAGTATGAGTTTATAGATTTCTCAGAATGTACCCCATGACCAGTGAAGTATTTTTTGCCACATGTCACCTTCATCCTGAACCAGGAGAAAAGGGGATGAGGATGGGTTAGGGAGGGACTAACAGTGGTGAAAACTGCACCATTTGTCTATGGGAACTATGTAAAGATGAATGTGAATAGACAATTGCAATGCATTCAGTAAGTATATATACACAGTCTATGCATTCCCATGGTGTAAAGCAGAGCAGAGCTATTTATAACTATGTTAACCACTTCTTTATTAAGAATAAAAGTTGGCAATATAAAGTTTGAGTGCTTCAAATTATGATTTGTTCTCCTTCAGCTCCCCACCTTTTGTCCTTTGGGTCATTCACCATCAAGCTCTCTGTGCTTGATTAGAGAATGCATCCTTAAGTCTTGTGTTGTTCTTGAGGAGAAGGAGGGAAGTGGAAAAGAGAGGGAAGGAATGGAAGTGAGAGTCACCAAAAGTCAGAAGCTGGAAGGAAAAGTCGGGAGACAGAGTCTGAAAGTGTAAAAGTAAAGAAGTCTTTGCTTAAGGTAGTTGAGGTTTATCTGCTGAGCGGATTGAGGAGGCTGTGTGTCTGAGTTAAAAAGGCTTGAGACAGTCACTTGGCATAATTTCTCCACCTTCAATGATTTACTACTGAAGTGCAAACATCAATTTTGGATTCTCTCCTGAGAAACGTTTAACAAAGTCAGTGAACTACTGGTACCCTGATATCTTTTTAGATTTGCCAAACTTTGATAGCTCTTTAATAAACCTATGCTTGAAGTTTATCTTTTTTTTTTCTCCTAAGGAAACAGGTTCATTAGTAAATATGTAGATGTAAAAATGATCTTCCTCTTTACTTCTCTATTGTGATATATCTTGGAATTGTTGAGAAATGCACTCTATTGTTAAAGCTATTTGTGCCGGGTGTGCTAATGCACTCTTTGATTGAGTGAATTAGCAGTCATAACAATCTGGCAGTCTGGCCATAGAAGTGTGCTCAAATTGATTTGTGTTATGGCTGGACTGGAAAATCTAGTGTTAGTTGTTTTTTACCCTGGGGCATTGTTTGTACCAAACTCCACTTTTCATTTAATTTTCCAATACATTTTGAAAGATTGAAATGCTTGTGATCAACATTTGATCTACTTGCATTATTTAAAAAAAAAATCTGAAAGTAATTTCAGATTCCAAAAAACCTTGCTTTCAATTAGAGTAAACATAATTAGAGTGACGTCGTGCTCAGAATGGTAAATCTCCTTTTGAATCTATTAAGCATTTTATCTCCTTGTCCTGTCACTGAAAGGGATTCATTCTATATCTGGAATATACATCTGTATGTTTTTGTGCATGTCTCTAAGAGAACTTGGGAAAAAATTAAAATAATAAAATTGCAGTGAATCTTTTCTTCTTGTCATTTCTGCAAATGCCCAAATTGTTTCCGTTTCACTTAGTGATGCTATAAAAAGAGGATACTCTAAGCTTTTAGGAAAATTTGAGATATTCAAGAAATACATTCAGATATATACTGCCTTTAAGTTACTCCATCATTTTAGTTTTTTATATGCTATGAAATATGCATTTCCCTTTTTTCAAATAATGATATCAATTATTATATTGAAACTCTGAAGGTTTAAAGACATGACTTATCCTGGCTTTGTCAATATTTGTATCTTTCTTACAATCTTCTGCTTTGCAGTCATTTACCAGAATTATAATGCAGCATGAATAAACCTAAAAAATGACTATTGATTACAGAGAAAGCTTTGTGAAATCATTTAGTCAGTTTCCCCACTTGAGAAATCAGTGAATAAAATAGGTCAATAGATAAGAATGGAATGGATGTAATACAGTGCTGTGCTTCCCTGGGTTATAAAAAGGGTCAAAAATAAATCCCCATAGAATTCATGTTTTCATACTCACAAAATAAAATTATACTTACCAAATCCCAACTCTAAGTCCATCTTTCTACAGATTTATTCTTCTTTTTTAAACCACAGGTTTTGAAAGTATGTTTTTATGTGTCCCTGTTTCATTTCCCTGTCACTGCCCCTTTTAACCAAATAGGATGCTCTCATCATCGGGCTAAAGTGCCCGTTGTCATCCAGGTATTCATCGGGACTTTAGCTGCAACAGCTACTTTGTATTTTCTTACTGTCTTACAGCAACCTTACAGCTCTTCTCAAAACTGCATTTCATACTGTACTGAACTCTGCATCCTGTGCCGATTTTTGTTAAGTAATAGATAGCAAGACCTGAGACCACTCTCTCGGTTAGTTCCCATTCGTAGGGATCTCCTTGTCGGGCGGGGGTTGGGGGGGAAGGGAGGACGGGGAAAGGGAGGGGAGGGGCCAGAAGGGGGTAGAGGGAGGGAAGAAAATACCTTCCCTGAACTAGTACAAGCTAAGCTTCAAACGATATCCTAGGAAAGAAATTAAAGACTTCTTAATTAGTGCAGCAATTAAGCTTTCTTGGTAGCATTTTAATCAGCACAGGCCCTATCAAAGGACAAACAGAACGATTTGCAGGTCTTTGAATTTTAAACAGTCTTATTGATTTCAGCACAATACATCTTCACAACACACAGGGAGAATTTTCTAATATCAGTTACAGTACTTTGAGTTTTGCTTATGCAAATTGAGTGAAGGTTGGGGAAGATGAGATGGAGGGAAAGGACCTGAAACAAGCGGAGATGTAAAACAATAAACAAGCAAGACAAAGCTCTGAAAGCTAAATATGCAATGGAGTGAGAATTCAAAATCTCTAAGTTGATTTATCTGCTGTTGTTAAATAACTGTTTGCCTTACTCATTGGCAACATTGCTCAAAAAGAAAGAAAAAGAAAAAAAAGAAAGAAAAAAAGAGATAAAACCTTCAAAATTGTCAAGGTTTTTATTTCCTACATATTTTAATTTGTGCTATATGTCTTTTCTAATCCTATTGTTTGATCGAAGGGGTAAGTGGTGCTTTCCTGAACTGATTTTGAGACCTGAGGTCAGGGGAAGGAAGTCTTGAGAGCTCTCATTCAGATTGGGGCAAATATCTCTAAGCCCTGCTTCTGAGTGGAGCACGTGCTCGAAGGCAAAGGTTTCCCTACAGTAGAAAATTTGGAGTTTGCTTCGAAGCAAGGTGGGATTATGGCTTGGACTGCTATCATTACTTCCTGTCTGTAGCTTCTGAATGTGGCAGGTATTGGGTGAGTGATAGTTTAAGGAAATGTAAAAAATGAGAATGGTAATGGCAGATGCTCGGCATTTAATTCCCATTTTTCCATTTGTGGGTCTAGAACTTAACATAATGAAACTATAGTTTAGTCTTTTAAAACCATATCAAAATTTATTAAAGTTAGGCATAGAATTCCAAAATCAAATTAGCTTTTCAGGGCTTAATACTTTTTTCCTCCCCTCCCCTCATTAACATAGTAATTTGGCATGTCTTAAAAAAGTAGTATTTTCTAAAACATGCAAAAACACTTAAGGAAGTGTTTTGATATATGCGATATATATTGAATTCCTACTTTTAACTGATAAAAAATGTGAAGACTAAAACCTTAATAAAAAATATTTCTGAATGTATTACAATACATTGGTTAACCAGGCCAAACAACTGGGTAAACTTTAGTTGTCCTTGCGGAAGTTCATGGACTTTTCTGCAACAATCGATTTTCTGAATTCTTATCTCCCAGGAAAGCCTCCTGATTTAACTGCTATGTCCCAAAAAGTTTAGTATAATCATACACTAATTAGTCCATAGTGTCATATTTCTATTTCTCGGTAGACAGTTCTTGCACTTTTTGACATTACGATTCACAGAGTTCAAAGGCTTAAAATGATAAAGAGAAATCTGATCATTTCAACACCAGAATGGTGAAAATTGTATTATAAAATTTCCCAACACTGTGAACCTGCTACTAATAGTTTATTTTAAAAATCTGCCAAATGCTAAAGCATTGCTTCATATCTTATAAACTCAATGAACATGTGTAGACCGGTTCAAAGGCTAACTAATTGAAGATACTTGGAGATATGAGTAGCAAATAGATTTGACCCATATTCAAATTATATGTTAGTCAAAAATCCTTGAATAAATACCTCAATGCAACAAGTTAGAAAAAAGAAGAAAAGGAAAGAGGAAGGAAAGGAGGAAGAGAGTCCAGTCTAAACTCAGCCTCATGTTGTTTTAAGCACAGCTACGCGTCTACACAAGTCAACTAGTGAGCTTTGTTTTTGTTCTTCTTCTTATTTACAAAACATATATTTACTGACAAATTGAAAAGGACTTTCCAAAACTACAACAGCACTTTTCAAACATGAAAAAAAAAAAAAAAAAAAAAAAAACTATTGTGTTGTCCAAAAAACACATTAGCAGCTGGCCTTGGGTCTTAAAGGACATGAGGATAGTTGGTTACTATGTAAGACAGGTGATTTAATTATAGAGTTTTGGGTAAGAAAAGCCTTTTTCCACTTTCTAAATCTTCACGGATGCCTTATCTCCTTGGTATCTCTAGGTTTAACAGGTATTTCTGACTGGCTTTTGGAGCCACAGTGAAGTTATTCTAAATCATCCACATCAAGGCAAGAATTTCTTTCCACAACCTATTAGGAAATATGGAATAATTGAATACAGAGCTTTCCATTATTCTTAAGCGATTTCGGACTGACTTTCTTCTCACCACTTGAAAACTGTCCTGGAATTTTTCACTATCTTTATATAAATAATTTAGCAGAGAAATAAAACAATCATATGCAAAAGAACATTATGCTTTGCTTACATGTGAATTTTCCTCAAAATAATTTCTGAATAATTATGAAGTGGGGGCTGTGTTTTCATTTCTAGCTCATTGCCAAAACGCGTGGAGCTGGATCCTAAATCCTTGAAGGAGAGCTCGGAGCGCTCTGGCTCCTCTTTAAGTTGGCGGGCGATTGTTTAGAAGCTTTGGAAAAAATGACCAGTCGCCGCGAACGAAATGTAATGTGAGACATGCAATCTAACGGTAGTAGTAGAAGAGAAGTAGATGATCTCCCTCTCCTTTTCCGATCGCCACTTCTGTGTCCCTGGCTTTTCCTCTCCGTCCCTCCCACAGTTTCTTTCCGTATCCTCCCCCTCCCCTCCTCCTTTCCTCGCACGCTCCCTTTCCAGTGTCTCGCGCTCTCGGAGTCTCTGCTCCGAGTTCCTGGTTGGATAATTTGGGTTAATACTAGTGAGTGAGGTTTTTGCGGCTTCAAAGGGTATTTCAAGTTTCCGGAGCTCCTCCCCTCTGCACCGTGTGACAACAACAACTCGTCCAGCCGGCAGCCTGCACTTTTCAGCTCATTTTCTCTCTGTCATTCCCCTCTCAATCTTTGATCAATGTACTTGCCAGGGAGAGCCCAAGTCCTTCAAACCTCCTCCTTTTCACCTTCATCCTTAACTTTGTGCTAGAGCGGGACCCACACAACAACAGCCGACCCTCCCCCCCTTCCCCCCCAAACCAGCCCTCGATCCCAGCCCCCGGAGAGGACGCGCATTTCGACTTGCGGGACACTTTTGTGCGTTTCTCTCCAGAGCGCCTCTCGTGCTCGCCCCTCCTGCGCTCGCTCTTTATTACCTTCACCTCCTTTTCTCCCCCTTCTCTCCCTTTCTCCTTCTCGTTCTCTCCTGGAGTTGTTGTTGTTTGGCCCCCTCGCTCCTTCTCCCCCCTTTTTTCCCCTTCCCCTCCCGGGGGTGTGTGGCAACTTTTCCCCTCGCTTCTCCTCCGTCTGTTTCCCCTTATATGTGACCATGGCTGTGCCGGCGGCTTTGATCCCTCCGACCCAGCTGGTCCCCCCTCAACCCCCAATCTCCACGTCTGCTTCCTCCTCTGGCACCACCACCTCCACCTCCTCGGCGACTTCGTCTCCGGCTCCTTCCATCGGACCCCCGGCGTCCTCTGGGCCAACTCTGTTCCGCCCGGAGCCCATTGCTTCGGCGGCGGCGGCGGCCACAGTCACCTCCACCGGCGGCGGCGGCGGCGGCAGCGGAGGCGGCGGCGGCAGCGGTGGCAACGGAGGCGGCGGCGGCGGCGGCGGCGGTGGCAGCAACTGCAACCCCAGCCTGGCGGCCGCGAGCAACGGCAGCGGCGGCGGCGGCATTAGCGCTGGCGGCGGCGTCGCCTCCAGCACCCCCATCAACGCGAACACCGGCAGCAGCAGCAGCAGTAGCAGCAGCAGCAGCAGCAGCAGTAGTAGTAGCAGCAGCAGCAGCAGCAGCAGCAGCAGCTGCGGCCCCCTCCCCGGGAAACCCGTGTACTCAACCCCGTCCCCAGTGGAAAACACCCCCCAGAATAATGAGTGCAAAATGGTGGATCTGAGGGGGGCCAAAGTGGCTTCCTTCACCGTGGAGGGCTGCGAGCTTATCTGCCTGCCCCAGGCTTTCGACCTGTTCCTGAAGCACTTGGTGGGGGGCTTGCACACGGTCTACACCAAGCTGAAGCGGCTGGAGATCACGCCGGTGGTGTGCAATGTGGAACAGGTTCGCATTCTGAGGGGACTGGGCGCCATCCAGCCAGGAGTGAACCGCTGCAAACTCATCTCCAGGAAGGACTTCGAGACCCTCTATAATGACTGCACCAACGCAAGGTGAGTCGCGGGGGATAGCCCCCGCCACCCGGGCCCCTTCCCACCCGCCTGCTTGCCCTGCCCTCGCTCCCTTCCCGGCGCCGCTCGCTCTGCGCGCCCGCGAGCCGCGCGCCCCGGCGAGCGCGGCCCTCTCCTCTCGCTGCTCCGGGCTGGCCAGCCGCGCCCGACCCCTGAGAACCTGGCACCTCACCCTGGCCAGACCTCGATCTTCGGCCCGGTCCGCCCCTTGCCCAGTGGGTCCCGGGAATGGGCTGCTGTGGGACGCGGGAAAAGCTGACCCTGGGGGCGGAGGGGACGAACCGGAGGAGGAAGGCGTCTTTCCTGGAGCCATAGACCCTGCCCCGGGCGCGCGGGCGCCTGGAGACCCCTCTCAGCGCTGCGGTCCGCGTTCGTGTGCTCCCTAGGACCTGGGTTCCACCGCCCGCTTCCCAGCACCGACAGGGCTGATCTGTGGCGCCGAGCGGCGTCCCAGGGGCGGGGGGAGGTCGTGACCTGCTCCGCCGGGCTCCGGGAGCCGGGAGACGCGCTCCGGGTGAGGGGCCCGCTGGGAAAGGCGAGGGAGCAGGCCAGCACCCGAGGAGGGCACTTTGAGGTCAGAAGGGAAATGACCCGCGAGGCTGAGAGACCGGGGCCATCCCGGGGGATGAGCTCCGGGGAGTTGAGCTCCGAAGCCCGGAGGGGAAGCCCGTCGAGGGGAGGGGTCTGTGTGTTCGCGCATGTGTGCGTGTGTCCGCGTGTGAATGAGTGCGTGTGCAAAGAAAATAAAGGGGTGCGGTGGCCCCGGGGCAGATGCGAGGGCAACCAGCAGGTTTTCTTCGGTAGGGGGAGGTGACCGAGTGCCCGAGACTCAATGGAAGCTGAACTGGAGAGATTAGGAAGGAAAGCCACGAAGCGTGCTCTCTCTGGATCTCTCTCTTCTGTCTCTTTCTCTCCAAAGTATGTTTTCTTTCTTTCTTTCTTTCTCTTTTCTTTTCTTAAAGGTTAGTAGCTTAAGCAGCGAGCAGGTGCACACTTTGTACTGGGATGCTCAGCGGGCCTGATACTCTGTTCCTTGGCTTCCCCAGCCCAGCAAAGCGCGCGCACGGAGGAGGCGGCGGGACCGGTCCCCAGCCAGACCAGTTTTATGCTAATGAACGCTCAGTGGGGGAGGATCTACCGAGAGGGGGCGGGAGTGGGGCAACTTGTCAGTTTCGGGTTAGAGATGATCATTCCACCCCCTTCACAGCTCCGCTTTGTCCCCACGGTTCGCTGCAAGGAATTGCAGAGGCAAAAGTTCAGAGTGGGATTCCGGGGGAAAGAGAATAGGGAAAGTTGAAGACCTGAAGCGGGCACGTGGGAACTGCGCGCAAAATTTGCGCGGAAACTTCGGTACCCTCCAAATAAGTTTGAAGATTGAGAGAAGGAGCGGAGTTGGTGTGTGCCCCCGCAGAGACAGGGAAACTTAGGTGGAAAGGAAGTGTAATAAGGAATTTGTGTTGAAAAAGCGCTAGCTCTTTTTTCCATGGAGAGACTTCTCGCTTAGTGCCCGAGAAGGCTGAGAAACGAAAAAGATTCGAATTCCAGTCCAGGAAAAGTCCTATCCTGACCTAGCCAGAAATTCTTTTCCGTGTTTAGGTACCCTTCGTTCCACAGGACATGGGTGTGTTTGGGCTTTGAACCTTCGACTATTTGGGGGTAAATGCTGTGTGTATGTGTGTGTGTGTGTGTGTGTGTGTGTGTACGCGCGCGCGCCCAAATGTATGGACAGGTGGCAGTAAAGATGGGGGGTAGTGGGGGTTGCAGAAGCAAGATCACTAAATGTCATTTACTCAGATAATTGAAGTTGTTGGTCGTGCAGAATATAAAATATTTGCCCCAAATCTATATTAAAACTATTTGAATCAGGTCAGAAAAATTGTTCTGGAGTTACGAAGAAAGCTAGGTGAAATTTGAAGCTAGTTCAGATATGATAGTTATAAAATTGTCTCCCTATCCAGTAAATTGATGAATAGTTACTATTTTTTTTCTCCTTAGTAATCAAACATCTACTCTCCTCCGAATCCTCTTTATGTGTTTCTTACAACACACTAGATACTAGATAATTAAAGTCCATTTCACATACACATACGTAAACACACAAAATTGCTGGAGAAAACTTCCTTCAATGACTGCATTATAATAAATGTTATAATCAGTGTTAAACTTGATTTATTCCCTGAATTTTTGTCTAGATTTTAAATATCTAGGCATGTGGTTGGAGAATATTCTTAAAGTTATTAACTAAATTTTTTTTTCAAGTTTTTTCCCCCCTGAGGTTAACAACAGATCTGGAGTTTAAACTTGCAGAGCCAAGATAAGTCAAATCCAGTGGAACTGTTTATCTCTTCACAAATATCTCATCACTACTGTAATTATGTTTCAATCACCTGGGCTTAATAATTTACAATTACATGTGTTGCTCTAAAACCCTATTTCAAGTTATTTTTAAGTTAAAGGCAGTAAGTTTATTTAGTATTGAATTTGATCATATGTCAACTAAAAAAAAGCTTACTCTAACTTAAATACATGCAATATTGTAGTCATTAACTTGAGAAGGTGTTTAGTTGCAAATACCTACCTTGATTTTCCTAACTCTGCCACTGATTGAAGAAATTGAGAACTTGTAATGGAACTCCCTTTCACCAGATATACTGTTTACCTTATATTATTATTTTTAATGATTATAATAAGCATTATTGTCTTATTTCTTAACTTTGAAAGCTTTGAAATGTTTTGCATCTTGCAGTTATAAAATTTTGATTACTTTTTTCATTCAAGTCCAGTTTATATCTTTGCTATGAAGAACCTTATTTATTCACCTAGATGTATGGATTTATTTCACTTTGGTTTCTTTTTCCTCTAGCTACTTAACAGGCTAAGGGAGTAATTTATGTAGAGTATAAGAGAAGCTGAGCAAGAAGGGAAACTATATGAAAGTACTATATATACACCCATATACGTGTGTATATAATTTATATATGTACATGTTATAATTTATATAAAATGAGAAACATCAAATCTTAGCACTCTTAGCTTTTAACAGAATCTATATCTATCTCTTAATAGCATGGAATCATGATACCAGGGAGTTTGAGGAACCAAAATGATGTTACGGAAAAGTAAGGTTCATAAACTTGCTCAAAGTTTCTCAGTAAGTTAGTAGCAAACCTTAGAGTGGATTTAATTTGCTTGGGGCTATTGCATTAGTATGCTGTCTATGAAAACTGGAATAAATGTTGAAGCCATCTGTCATTACCACAAGGAGATGAAAAAGAGACTATCACCTGCTAGACAGTAAAGCTAAAAAATAAAGGTCTCAAAACATGAAAGAAACATAAGGAAATATATTTAAAAGTTGTCAAAGGGCAAAGTCTGTCCTTGATCAGCTTCCTCCAATTATTATTTTAAAACTAAACATTAGTTGCATGAACTTGGCTGTTGCAACAGAGGTCAGTTAATTAACTGCTTACCATTAAATAACAACAACAAAAAAAGAAAAGTAATTATGTACACGGTCAAATCTCTGTTTGTATGAGTCAGTTCCCTTTTTGTAGATTTGGGTTAGGATTCAATTTTCCATGAATCCAAGTTTTAAAAAAGTGACCCTGTTTTATTATGTTATCTAAAATATTCATTTCTTTCATTATTGTAAGAAGATAATTTTGTCTCAGGATCTTTCAAACAAGATTGTGATGTAAGTTCTAAGTAACTCTAGATTTGAGGAGTATTTAACTTAAGTAGATTCCAGTTATTCTTATATATTTTATGGGCACATACATATATTCACAAACAGAATTCTTTTGTCTTAAAATACCATCCATGGACAAAATATTGGAAGAATTTTATGTTTCCGTAGTAATATATGAATGAAATTGTAGTGTAAGAAGTACAAAATATTTTCCAATTCTTGACTCTATTTTTTTTTTTTTTTTTGGTTAGGAGTTTTAATAAAGATGGCAAACCGAACCAGTCTATATTTATTTAACATTCGCCCTGTTGCCTGCTTTTCAATGACACAGACTTAAGCATTGATATAGAAAGTTTAACACAAATATAGATTCTCTTCTAACAGATAATTACAATACTTGGCACAGAGAAATTAAAAGAATTGCTTCAAATGAAGAGAGACTCTGCTTTCGAAGTTTTTGTATTGCAGTAGATTAGTGCTTCCAATAATGCCTAATGTCTCATTTTATATCATTTCAAAAAGAATAGGGCATAATTAGAAGACTAAAGCTTAAATATGAAAGTTTGCTTGGTTCCAAAACTTACTTCTGTATGCTTTGAAAGTGTTAGCAAATTACACTTTAATAACTAGTATATGAATAAAATATAAGAATATTCTAACCTAGAATTTACCTTGTTCAATCAAATTATACTGCAGGATATAAGTTGTTGAGTTATTTGGATAATCTCTTTCAAACCTGTTGTTTTTCTGGGAGTTAGTCTCTCGTAACATCGTAGTTATTTTTGTCAAAAGTGAACATGGTTATGATGATACTTTACTTTCTGAACTCCACGTTTAATGCTCTGATGTAAGAAATTTGATTTGCACATATAATATTTTATTTTGTGAAGCTTCAAACATTATATAAAATAAACTATGCGACAGGGTTTTTTCCTCTAGAAAAATTCTGGTATTCACATTTGACACATGATTTTAAAATCTTCATTTTTTAGTCCAAATCTGCTTTTTTTGGATTATTCTACTAAATTTCACTCAAATTTCATGTCAATTACTGGGACAAATATTAGCCACCCTCTTTTTGCCTCACTACATCCCCCAATTCCCTGAGATGTGACACCCTATATTGACTAAAGTCTTGGCAGGATTTGAGCATAAATCACTCTTGTCTTTGGCGATTTACTACGTGTGATTCAATAGCTTACGAAAACATAATATGCTTTATTGTTTCTCATTTAATGTTTTGTTTTTAGAATATAAGTAGCAGTTGTAAATTAGCTTAATGTGCAACCAAATAGTTGTTATTTTAAGAACAATTTGTGTTTTAACTATCAATTAGTATTATTTTATCTTTCCAAGTTATTTTACTAAATTGCTTCATACAATTGCTTTTGTCAGTCAAGCAACATAGTCATTTAGATTGCATTGTATTAGCAACATAGAAAACAACTATTGCAAAATATAATAGGAAATTAAACTCTCACAGGTTGTAAACTGTCTCCCTTTGAATCCTTGTCTGAAGAAATTAGTTTGAACTATGCCTTCTAAATAGGTACAGGTGAGTCATCTAGATTTCATTAAACATTTTTATTTTAAGGGTTTTGTTACTTGGTTCTTTTAAAAAGTTAAACTTTGTTTGAAATTATCTTTCAAGTATTTTCTTTTCAGCTCGTTCACCAAAAACAACAACAACAACAAAAAGTCACATCACATTATATATCTTTAGAATAACAGGAAATGTAACAATTGATATTATTGGCTTGGGTATTTAAAAATGTAATTAAGATAAAGTTTTATCATTTTATGTTTGAATTGTTATAAAAATAGGATGACCTTAGCATATGTCAGCATGTGCCATTTTCTTACTGAGGTAATGCATTGTGATTGGCCAGTTTGAGAGATGTATATGTGCGTGTGTGTGTGTGTGTGTACACACATGTGTCTAAATACTACATATTACATGTAGTATATTAATATATGTATATAGTATATGTAGTTTGAATATTCTAGCTAAGAATACAATTATATTTTCAGGCTTTGGGACTGCATTAAGGAGACCCTTCTCTATTATGTTTGTTATGTTCAATAATTAAATTTTTAATGAAGAAAACGATGAATTAAAAGCCCACCTAATGGAGCTCAGATAAGTGTAATAGCAAAGGCTCTGATCTGCACAGATAATGTACATCTCAGGCATAGTGAGGCTATGTGCAAACATTTTGTTCAAATTTCTTGTTTCCGTCTTTTCAATTTGCAAAAAATATTTCTAGTAAAAAGTAATTTTTGCTATTGTGGCTGTCTCATAACTAACTTTCATTTGCTGATATTTGCTTTTTAGCAAATGTCACATACAGGAATGACTTCATTAGGATAGTATGTTAGTTTACCAAATTATTGCTTTGGAAAACAAGAATACCAAGGATAAGATATTTATATTTGGTCCACTAATTAGTTATTATTAGATTAACTGATGGATTACTTTATTTGTTATACCTATTCTTTTTAGGGTGGTTTCTGAGAATTTGTTAAGAGTGTGTCCAGTGTTGCTAGTTTTAGGCAGCTAATAATCTTTATATACAAATGTACAAATGACAATGAAAAGAATTTTCAATCCACTATAAATTAGTTATTAGACAATCAATAAAAAGGTCATTATTTTTCAAATTAATGATATAATTAAAATTAGTTTAATGAATAGCAGATAAATGTCCAATTTAAAAATATATGTCACATCATGTATAATGACCCAAATCACCACTTGATCCAAAGTCAAGGACCTTGAACCAAATGCATTTAAAATGTATTGGTTTATTTGGACATAGATTTCCTTTATAAGAGAAAAGCATTCAAATTTACCCATTAAAAAAATCATCTTTCATTCTTTCTAAATTGAACACTAAATTTGCCAATGACTGCATTGTTTAAAAGGTGTGGTCCTTTTGCTTTCTGATCCAAATTGGCTTGGAATCGATCCAGGATTTCAAGCTGGGATTCTTCTGCACATTTAAATGTATGTGACTTGATTGGAAGTTGTCAAAGACAACTCATTAAACTGGAAATCTCACTATATCATTGTTTAATTGGTCTTTTTTTGTTGTTATAAGTATATTGAAGTGTCGTAAACTACAAGCACAGCAACACACTGAATAGCCAGTTACTTATTTAAAAAGTTTTAGAGAGTGGTGATTGATACTGAGAGAGACACAGAGAGAAAGAGAGAGAGAGACAGAGACAGAGAGAGAAGCAGAGAGAGACAGAGAGAGAGAGTACTTAACTGAAGCATCTATAATAATGTATTATATAGGTTGAATACAATACCTGGAATACATTACATTTTTCTAGCAGGAAGTCAAAGTGAAATAAGCCAGGCACAGAAAGACAAATACTGCATGATATCACTTACATGTGGAATTTTAAAAAGTTGAATTCATAGATCCAGAGAGTAGAATGGTGGTTACCAGGGGCTGGAGAGCTGTTGGTCTAAAGTTACAAAATTTCAGTTAGATAGGGAGAAAAATTTGCGCAACGTGGTGATTATATTTTCTATGATTTGAAAAATATAAATAAATATACTTTGATTTGTCTGTAAGTAGCTCTTTAAGAATCCTGCAGTGGATTTTGAAAATAGCGTATATCTTTGACAAAAAAAAAAAATATGGATATACTTTTAAAGCATGATTTTCATGAAGCAAATACTGCAATAAGCCACGTAGTATATTGGTTGATGTTGATTGGTAACATTGAATAATTGAGAAATGTTTTTGTTTCCTTAGCATATATGAATGGTATATGAGTGGTAAACATGAAGTATTAAGAAGTCACAGTGTTAAATGATCTTTGAATTTGTATGGTATCGAATGTTTCTAAATAATTAGATTGCCTTTCCAGTTACAACAGGAAAAAAATAACCTTATTTTTCTTCAAGGGCAAACAAAATATATCTTAAGAAAGAAAGTGTGCTAGTTGAAAGGGAGATATTTTATGGAAACATATAGAAGCATTTGCAGTAAATATTTATTAATTCCATTTAAGGGATACTGGTCATCTCTTAAGTAAAGGCAATGAAAATAAATCTCTAGAATATGTTAACTAAGAAATACTGTATTACATTCACTTATCAGACAGATGGAGTATTTTGTTAAAATCTGAAACTGTATCCTGATATTTTATTAATAGCAACAGTAAATGGGCTGTTTTATTCATAGTGTTATATTTTAAAAACATATTGTTTATGTATGAACAAAGTAAATCACTTAAGGTATACCAAATCTTTGAACCCATCATAGTTCTGCTAAAATATGCTGATGCATTCAACAGTATTACTTTCCATTTTATGTTTCAAATTTAGGATTTTTATTTAACTTGATTCTTCAAAATGATATTATCTTCTTGAGTTAGACACTTACAGTTATTTAACTATTAACTTACAGTTAAATAGTGCCTTTTGATTTTAAAAGAATAAGCTGGAACACTTTCATTTTTCATATTACCTGTCACACATTTTATATGAGGATGGCTGTTCTTGTGTGTGCAACAAGTGTAAAATTTTTATCAGTAATTTAGAGATCCCTGTGGTGGATTTTTTTTATATGTGTTAGCATTAGCTTATTTGTACTCTATAATTGTGCTTTAAATAATTATCATACATTTGGTAGAAAAGCCTTTACATACGTGTATATGTGTTGTGTAGGAATACATTCACACACACACATGCAAACATACATACATACCTGTAGGATATAAGGCCATAGGACAAATAACTTAGGAAAATACAGTTGGCTTTAATTTTACCTTTTTGTAATTTATAAAAACATGAAACAATATATGAAAAAACAGTTCCTATTTTACTGAATTACAACAGAAAAAATAGAATTAATGTTAGAGTTAAAAAAGTAGTTTATACTTAAATATTTTAAATATAATTATGCAAGGCTATATGGTTATTAGGGCAGTGATTAAAAACGTAGCTTAATTTTCCTAAACCTTTTTTATGATAATGTACTTTAAATTCTCTGTTTAAAAATGTATGTATAATAATTATTTTATTTGTATAAATTAGATATTAAACGATTGGGTATTAGAATCTGTACATTATTAAATGACACTAAATGTGCTTGATGCCCTTGGTCTATTTCTTTTATTGGTTTATTTCATTGCTTCTTGCACTTAGAGCAAGCATATCCTTTAGAATCAGTGAATAAATGATAGGAAAACAATTTCATAACATAAAGGAAAAGAGACTGTTCTAAAAGCTTTGCCATCAATGAGATGAGTTAGGAATGAGGTCAGTGGGTTAATCTGCAGGTCTACATAAGGAGATGTGTATTACCACTTCTTGCAGTGGACTATAATTGTCTTTGAAAACACCTACTAAAGATCCAGTTAAATTGAAATCAATTACTTTCTCAATAATTCCATGGCATATGTCAAGTCATTACGTCATCGGTAAGAGTGCAAGTATGCATACATTTTTTGCAATGTAGAAAGATGCTTATAAAACAGTGATGACTTAAAAGTTTCTGCTTCATCTAAAGCTTATGGAATTAAAAAAACTTTGTACAAAATATGAAACCTTGCACATAGTATTCGGTAAAAAGTTCATCTTTGCATTTAGATATTTACATAAATACAAATATTTCACATTACTTTTTGCATCTTCTGGTAGGAAAAACTATAAGTAAGTAAAATAGTTTCAAAATATTTTATGATTGTCATTTCTGACACCTTTATTTTTACCCTCCAAGAATGCTCTGATAAGTTTGTACTGTAATCAAAGATGAATATATGTCTGCAGTTCACTGATTTTTTTCTTACACACTGTTGACAGTATGGTACATGCAGATTTGAACTTGTAGCCAGGAACAGAGCTTCCATGCTTCAAATTGCCTAAAGACCCCCAGGGACAGAAAGTTGACCTGCTTTTATGAAACTATAGAATTACATTTATACAAGTTACCCCATGGGAAAGGAATGAACTGATCTCAATTCAAACCTTAATATTGGAGACTTCTGGGTCAAATTTGATTTTTCTTTCTGTTAACACCTGTTTGGCTACCATATTTAGTACCTTGATATTCTTAGGAAATTAAAAAAATATTATTCATCAGTGATACTTCACAGTTCAGCCAAAGTGCTATCAAAATTTTGCAGCTATTTAAGTTTTCTCATGCTATTAAAATGTTACTTTTTAAAGCAAAATTCTTCCCTTTATGTATACATTCTAGATTTAAGGAGTTTAAACAGAAATTTAATTAGATATAAAAACAATTATTTTGTACTTTTTAATCAATTTCTTTTTACTAATGAGTCAGTCCAAGTAGGAGAAGAAACTTTTTCAGGACATTTTCCTAGTTATAACATTTCTAAATAAGGATTTTTCTAGGAATATATTTAATTTTTCTTACAGTCACATTTTAAATGGTTATGTATCTAATTTTACTTTTAGCTGGACCATCTGACAGGGTTTCCAGAATGCTGCTTTTGCTACTACTAATAATAAATGAAGGTGGTCACTGATAAACTGGATGCATAAAAGATATTTTTATTTTAGCTGGATTCACTTTACTTATGTGAAATGGGCCTAAGTTGGACAACTGAAGTTAACAATTTGTTCCAAATAAAGAAGAATTTAGGTGTGTAGCAGTTTGCTTCATTTCTGGACTATGCTATGTCATATAAATGCAAATGGATAACTAATACACATGGGTAAGGTCATAGCATCTCTACTTGTTTGACAGTATTAAATGACTACCATTAGATTATAGAATCAAGACTTACTTCTCCATATAGAATGACTTGTTCTCAATGTTATATACACAAAAAACATCTTATAGATGGTGAGGCAACACATGTATATGCTATTACAATTATGATGATTAAATAATTCCATCATTGGGTTTTGAAATTGAGGTGAGGAAATTTCTTTTCAAATTAAAAATTAAAAATAATTCCAAAGACTTTTTACTTTTTTCTCACTTGACATTGAATAAACCCTTTGGATAAGTGGTTATTGGTTGTTTCCCAATAAGAACCAAACATAAAAGTCCCTAATAATAATTATACTAAATCAATTCTTGGAATAGAGGAAAAATATTAAAATTGCCGATGGAAGGTATACTACTTTCCTTACTATCATAAGTCATGATCATCTAGGAGAAACTCTTTGGAGTTTTAAACATGCATTGTTTATTCTTTTTCTGTTGGCTGCTAAGTGACAAGAAAACCCACAAACACTTATTTTCACTGTAAATTAACATTTTTTCTGCCTTGACCTTATACTTACCATTTTAACGAAGATGGAAAATCATATCAGTTCTTTGGCTGTTTCCTAGTATCACTTGATGCCATATTTATAAAATACCAATATTTAATTATATACCTAATTTCATTTAAAAGTTTACCCCAACTAGTTTCATGGTGATTTAACATGGCTATTGCACTCCACTCTCTCTGTGATGGAAGGAAGGAAAGTAGGTAGATCATAAGATCATTATGCTGGTCTTAGTAATAATCTATTTCAGAAAAGACAACCTAATCTGACTTTTGTAACGGTGATGATATGAAGTTTCTATGACCTTTTTTGTCTTTCAGAGGCACTTTCTAGCTCTCTTTCCAATAATGATTGATGTTACACACCACATGAACTGGAAATAAAGACACGTTAAAAACTCTTGCTATAAAATGCATGAAAGGAGAGGGGAAGTTTTATTTTGTAGGCAATCCTCTAAAAGTATTGTAATCCTTATTACTGCACAGAATTGTACACGATACTCAAAATAGGAAGCCTTTAGACACCAAACTAAATTTCATCTTCTTGAATACTCTTATCATCCAAATTATCATCATAACCCACCTTTATTTTTTTTGAAACTCTAGTGAAATTGTGCATGAAATAGAAACATTTTACCATGAAATTTACCTATAAACATCTAGCCAAAAACAGACCAAAATCTGGATTTTTGAGCTATTGATATTTAGAACAGACCTCTTAAATTCAAATTTGTGAAATATAATACAATTGTATTTAATTACAGTATTTTATTCCTAGCTTAGGAAATAAAATTAAAATGGCATATTTGATCTGGAGTAAACTTTTTGCTCTTTTTTTTTTTTTTTTTTTTGGAGACTGGGTTAAATAAGGGCCCATGACAGGAATGCTGTTTGTTTTTCACAAAAGTTGTTTGTGATTTCAGGTACCCTTGGGAAATCTCTTGATCAGTTTCACATCTGTTCCTGTCAAAGTGGGTGCTAAGATACCGGTCACCCAGCAACCATGTCCAAGAGGGAATTGGGCCGATAATAACTTCAAAAAGGAATGACAGATGCTAGATTAGGATGAAAGACAAAACGCATGAAAAATGAGCTTGTTAGAATCAAAAATTTGTTCAAGCACCTTTATGCAAATTAAATGAATATTCAATATTTGCATGCAGTAATTTCTACTTTTTCATTTGATTGAAAAGAAAAGAATAGTGCATTTAAACTCACAAATGTGACTTCTTTCTTTTGTACTAATTAACATACAAAGCAGAATCTCTTTTTTAAAAATCAGATTAGCCACCTGGGTTCTTAGAGCTCCACTAAGTATATTATAATGTTTTTCTTACGAAAATGGTACTTTTAAGGAGGACTTGGTTTATCTAATTTTTTAATAATAAACAGTGCCATGTGAATGAAGATTATTTTAGATGAATATAAATCCATTTCTTGAGAAAGCCTTTCCAAAGTAACCTTATCCTGTTGTCCTTGAAATTGGTTAATGTACATTAATAAAAGATCACTCAAGATGAGTTCACACCAAAAGCACAGGCTTCTCATTGACTGGTTAAATAACAATGCATTAAAGTAAAGCAGAGTGGTGTGCCCTAAAAGAAAGTAGGCAGAAAGATCTCTTCAAAATTTAAGATGCTCTTTGATACATTACCAGTTTTTCTATTGAACTGTTCAAATACTAATCAGAATTTAGAAGAGCCTGATAAAAGGTAGTGATTGAGAGAGGTTTCTGAGTCTTGGTTTAGCAATGTCTAATGTGGTCACGTAGAGAAATTGATTTTCTTCAGAAATTAATTAATTTTTCATATCGCCCTAAGCTGCAGTTAAAAAGAGTGCATACTTGTCTGTTTTTTCCAGAAATATTGCCTAATCATATTAATACCATTGCCCCAAGGATGAAAAGATAATTGTACAAATGCATTTGGAAATATGTATCACTGAGTATTTATGATTAAATTATGCAAATGACCCAGCTCTCATCCTTTCCAGACCCAGATTGTCTAATTAGGATTGATATGCTGAATAGATGTTCCAGAATTTGAATACAAGCATGTCCAAGGAGCAGAAAATTGGAAATGACAAGGCTGAAATCCAAAGAAAAGTGTCTTTCGTTTCTATACTTTGTTAATGTGCTGTTAGCAGTTGAGGGTTTTTTCCCTCCCTTTGGCTATTTTGTGACTCATATGTCCTTATTACAAACAAGTATGCAAAACGAATTGAACTTTAGCCAATAGCATTTTATTTGTATTTGGTGCTTATTTAAAAATAATCTCTTGATCATTCAAAGAGAACATCACTATTCGTTTGCTCCAAACAATGTAAACTTAGTCTTAATTGTGTGGCTTTTTAAAAAAACTTCCTCTGAATTAGGATCATAGCTTTATTTCAAAGCTAGCTCTTTAAACTTAATGGTATGCCAGGACAGTATTTTCTAAGGATATGCTTCTTGAATCTATAGTTCATTTGTTCATTCATTCACTTAAATGCTTGTCTTCTTGTAGTTGGAGAACACTGTTTAAGCAACAGTTCTTATTAGGAAAAAAAAAAAAAAAAACAGCACTTTAAATGTAACAATGTTTGAATTTGAGGTCCTCAGCAGGCTTTCTCCCTCATTGATTACACTCATTCATCTCAGATGGAGGGGTGGTCGCGAAGAGCAAGGAAGGGACTGAACTGTCAGGACTCCAGCCTTTGTTAAGCAGCGGGTAGTCACTGCCTCTGAACTCGGCTGGCTCCTGCTTCCCATCTGCAGGATGATGGATTGCTATGTTTAATACATTTCAGCTTTTGTCTGTCATAGTGTGGACAGACAGTACTATCAGTGATTTCAACAGTGATTAGAAAACCGTTTCAAACCACTCCTATTGGCCAGACAGCTTCCAGGAATGTTTGATGAAACATACTCATTGGTACTCTCACCATGTAAATGTGTAGTTTAACTAGGCGAAGATTGTACACTCACTGTTTAAATGGCTGCAGTAGCCCACTGAGAATGACTAGACTACATATCAATTTTTAAACAAAATACACAAGACAATTTTAAGAATCTTTGGGGTCTCAAACTAAAAATTCATCCCAAGTAGTCCTAAGTTTCAGATGAATTTGTATTTTTTATATAGTAACAACATGTGCTTGATGGCAGGACTGTATTCCATAGACTATGATTTCAGTTGTTGCTATACTCATCAGTATTGAGCTATCTAGCGATACTGGGGTGGGGGGTTAGAATGTGAGGACTACGTGAAAGCAGTAAGACATGACTTGGCATGTGCTATGCTGGGATTTACTGAGCTCTGGGGGCTTTGTGGTTCACAAGTCCAAAGGGTGAATGATTTCAACAACAAGAAGGCCACTATATACCAGCTCAGTATTCTCCCTGGAGTGTCTTATTCTATTTATAAAATTGCTGCTAAGAAAATACAATTAACTAAAGGAAAAGAAACTATTCTTTTAAGCCGTTAAGAATATAGGCAAAGTTTTATTTCAAGAATGGGACATAATAAATAAATCAAAATGGCCAATAACATCATTATTTACTAGTTATAATGTAATATACTAATTGTAATGTAAATTATAATGTAAACTATAAAATGTATTTAAACATGAAGTTTTAACTGTAGCAGTAAATAGGTAATTATTAAAATAATAATCCAACCAAAGTTTTGAAACAAAAACCTAAATCAGGAGAAGTTACTTGCCGTTGATTAATTTCTATTAAGAAGAAGGTTAAAGAAAAAGTTTATGTGGTCAACAGCAAATGTCTGATGAGAATAATAACTTCAGATCTTAGATTATATTTCCTCTTACTGATGTTCTGACACAAAAATGTTCACCTGTAATCCTTTCAGTAAAGATTTCTGGTCTTGAATATGTGATTGTAAGCCTACTCATGGATGTACATATCACAGCACAAATGTGCACATACATACGTTGCATTTCTTTCGAACCAGTACAATAGCTAAAGCTTTTGTCATTTGACATTGCTTATTTGGTAATAAGGATAGGTTGTATTGTACCTCCTGAAAGAGTTATAAAAATATTCACATATTTTACAAATTGTCTTGTTCATTGTTGCATTTTAAAGTTATTGAAATAGTGCTCAGCTTAAAAGTTGCACATTCATTCAGTATATTCCAAAGCATTCATTTGTCAGAGTAACTGAAAGACAGTGGCCATATGTACTTCTGTATAGAAATTATGTAACTGGGCTTAAGTAAAACTGAATTTTTAAATCCAAACTTTTCACAATTTATATAGCACATATATAGTGAACTAATGTATTATTCCTCAACATTTTTGTACTGAATAATCATGTGTGTTTTTTAAACTGTTAATAGTAGAATATTAAGTAGTCTCTTATTGACTTTATTCCCTGCATCGGGGGTGAGCAGGGAAGTGGCAGAGTGTTCTTTCTTTTAGAGACAGATATGGTATAGAAGGAAGCTATTAGCAGGTCACATCTCTCAAAATAACTGTGTTGGGAGGGAGGAATCTTCTATCAAGTCAAAGGGAAATGTGTAGCTTAGACTACTAGAGTTAAGGTTCCTGGCCTTTCACTCCTAGTGGAAGATTGCATGGAAGGGCCCGAAGGTGTTGAGTAGTACTCTGTTTCAAAGTAGAGTTATCTCATGAAATGAACATAAATTACTCTGTTACATTCCTTCTCTAACTATTTGTTAACAAATTTTAAGGAGATAGCTAGTAATCAGTAGGGACTTAGGGTATCCTGGCTGGGAGATAGACTTTAACAAGAGGAAGGAACATTTGTACCAAGTGTACTGATGTATACCTATGAGAGCTATAGATCCTTCCCCAACATATTATAGGAAATATAAGTGCTTGGCAAATTCAAATATATATTTTGTCTATAGATGGACCTGTTTGGGCTGTTCAACTGGATCTTGTGCAACATTAGGAGTGTAAGCGTATGTATACATTTGTGTGTACACGTCTGGATGTACACTGTAGGTTGCCAACTCTTGTTATACACATTGTTAGTCTTATGTTTAGTTAGGCACCATAATTACAAAGTAATACAAGTCATTTGTCTTACTGTAGTTAAATAAAGAAAAAATATCTGCTGGAAACTAAATGAATGAGTTTCTCATGAAGCTAAATGAATGAGTTTGATATCTGGAAATGTTTCAGAGTAGAAGAATATTAGAATCTTCTCTGATCTGCTTTCTCCGTCTCTAGTAC
This sequence comes from Trachypithecus francoisi, assembly GCF_009764315.1. NCBI lineage: Eukaryota > Metazoa > Chordata > Mammalia > Primates > Cercopithecidae > Trachypithecus > Trachypithecus francoisi. The sequence goes on from NW_022681463.1 coordinate 44,164,981, forward strand.
AGTGGCTTCCGCATGTGTGCACAGCAGCTCTGGTCTTAGTGTCTAGCTATTAGTATTTGGTAGATCCATAGATGGGGGAGAAATAAGAAGTCAGGCCAGCAGGTTCAACTTCTTATTTCTCAGTAGCTTCCTATAATGATTCCACCTCTAATGAGGTGAGTTACTACTGCATGAAAAAGGAAAAAAAAAAGGATTTTGGCCATCTTAGCTAATAAATCACATTGACTGCCTGGCTGATCAGATCAATTGTGCATAAATCAGTGCTTTAAAGAGTCTTTTTTTTTTTTTTTTTTTTTTTTTTTTGAGAGGAGTCTCGCTCTGTCGCCCAAGCTGGAGTGCAGTGGCGCAATCTTGGCTCACGGCAAGCTCCGCCTCCTGGGTCCACGCCATTCTTCTGCCTCAGCCTCCTGTGTAGCTGGGACTACAGGCGCCCGCCACCGCACTCGGCTAATTTTTTGTATTTTTAGTAGAGACGGGGTTTCACCGTGTTAGCCAGGATGGTCTCTATCTCCTGACCTCCTGATCCGCCCGTCTCGGCCTCCCAAAGTGCTGGGATTACAGGCGTGAGCCACGGCGCCCGGCCTAAAGAGTCTTAAAATAAGATTCTACCAAGACTAGTCGATCCACAGGCTTGTGTAACGGCAGGTCTCTTGCCCATAGCAAACTACACAAGAGTTCACAGTATTGAGATTGTTATATGTTGTCAAATGTTGAAATGAATGTTTCGGATCTCACGGTGTGTAAAATAGTTGTGACTGTCACTTGAAATATTTTCATCTCCTCCGGTTCACACTTGTTACTTAAGGTAGCAAGAAAATTTAATTATCAATATATATACAAAAACTCAGTTTTTAAAGCATTAGCAACAAGTATAATTTTTAGGCAATGTTTCCCACAGAAATATCATTATGTTATTTCAAAAGAAATTGTCATTAATATCCAAGGGAAGTATTTTATTATCACAATACCTCTAGATTTTAGATTAACTAATGTATGGACACCGTAGAGTCATAAGAAGAGTCAGGAAACTCGATTTTAGGTTCCAAGTATGTGAATTGCCTGGGTGAGAGATGTTGGATTAGTGAAACTGAAACTCCAGATTCTCAAATATAAAGTGGGCATAATACTGATAAGTTTTCTCCTTATTTCAAAAGGTTGTGAAGGTAGAAATGAGATTAGTTATCTGAAAGTACTGCAGAAATTTTAAGGTGTGTTTCAAGAGTTGTCATCTGGGCCAGGTGAGGTACCTCACACCTGTAATCCCAGCATTTTGGGATTACAGACCATCCTTGGCAACATAGTGAGACCCCCCGACATCTGTACAAAAAAAAATTTTTTTTAAATTAGCCAGGCTACTTGGGAGGCTGAGAGAGGAGGATTGCTTGAGCCTGGGAGGTTGAGGCTCTGCAGTGAGCTGTGATAATGCCACCACACTCCAGTATGGGTGACAGAGTGAGACTGTGTTTTTTTTAAAAAAAAGTTGTTATCTGTTTAGAATTCTCAACTGAATTTTTAAAACTCTCTTACCAGAAGAGCTTACAAAGCATGAAGAAAAATCTATTTTTGTTCTTGCTATCACAATTTGCTTTTCTTTCTAAGGAAATACCAGTTAAACTGTAACAATTTAAAAGAAGTTGTGAACTCTGAAAAATTACAAGTCCTTATATACATATAACATTTATTAAAATTTTACTAATTTTAACTTTCAAAGAAAATTTGAATGATAGATTAACATGGTTAAATTTTTGAGAAGCAAGATAAGACAAACATAGTCACAGCATATGTAAAATAAATACCATTTTGGGGGGGATAATGACTTCACTACCTATAGTAACTGTCATGCAATTCTCTGTGAAAACAGGAGATTCTATAGAAGATTATAGTGGGTATTGTCGAATCTTTGATTTCTTTTTATGTAGGCTAGAGCATTCTAGGATGGCTAAGTCTCTATAATTTTCTTAAACTAAATACAAAATTTATAATTATTCTGTACCAAGTGTCTCCAAACACAGTGATTTTGAGACATGTGATCAAGCATCTCCAGATCCCCTACATGATTATTTTCTGTAGTCTCCCATTTTGAAAATAAATTTGAGATAGGCATTCAACCATTTAACAAAAACTTGGTGCCTGTCCAATATTTTGTGAACTCATCAGTATAATATAATATTACGTATATCAGAATACTATTGTTCTTCCTTTGTCAGTTATTTATTGCAGTGTCTTATGTTAATATACATTGTTTCCCCCTTATTATATTGTGAAATGTAGTAGGTTGTTAAAATCAGATCTAATTGATTTTCTCCAGGGCATTTGGCTACAGAAGCATCTCATGTCTAAAATTCACTACAGGAAGAGAAATTCAGGTGGATTTCTTTTGTTGCATTTTCACTTATGTACTAAAAAATGTGAACTATTTTTTGATCACTGTTAAAATTTTAAAATGCAGTTATATACTTGCTGATAGAAGATGATATCGCGATTTTTCAAAGTCATAAATAGACTTTATAACTTGAATGAATTCAGTTTGTCGTAACTAAGAGTTACTTCCTTGGGATTATTGTGGTATATAGTTTTGTATCTATTTGTGCTAAAACCCTCAGATACTTTCTAGCACATAGTAGGCACTCATTATAAATGCAATAGACTCATAAGAATTTTGTTTGCATATTATTGAATTACTTGCAAATGTTCTTATGAAATTCATAATTTGGGGCATTTTGATTATGACCAAGAAATTAAAACAGGAATGCAAATACATATATTTTAGATTTTTATATAGAAATAAAAACAAACAATGAAAATATACATAACACTAGTTCTTAGGTGTATTATAAGATACCTAATTCCTGGATGCTTCCCATATGCTTATGGTAGTTTAAGCATAAACATATAGACTTCATATATATATATATACTCATATGATTTTATAGTGTTGAGGTTTTATCTTTACCTTTATTATTATTAATTAAGGTTTGTCTATCAGATTAGTTATGAAATGTCACCAAATGCATAATTTTTGAAGTATCTAAACATTTAAATTGAGTGGTCAGACCAAAACTAAGAGTATATGTTTTGCAGTTTGATAATTAGATGCTACTATTTTTAGTATTTGATAGGCATCATATTAAGTGTTTAGGTATATGGTCACATTCTCTCCCAGTAACAGCTATCAGAAATAGGTTCTAACTATTACTTTTAAAGACGAGGGCACTAAAGAACAGAGCAGTTAGTTTACTTGCTTAAGGTTTCACTGCTAGTATCTGACAAGTAGAGGTAATAGAACCCAATAAATCTTATTCTGAAACTTTTATTTCCTATTATATTGTCCTATTCAAATAGTACTCAACCAAAGGCTATCATCTATCTATCTATCTATCTATCTATCTATCAATCATCTACCTACCTACCTATGGAAGAGTCTGGCCCTGTCACTCAGGCTGAGTGCAGTGGCGCGATCTCGGCTCACTGCCACCCACATCCACCTCCTGGCTTCAAGTGATTCTCGGGCCTCAGCCTCCTGAGTAGCTGGGATTACAGGTGCGCGTCACCACCACGGGCTTATTTTTCTAATTTTAGTAGAGATGGGATTTCACCATGTTGGCCAGGCTGCTCTCCTGACTCCTGACCTCAAGTGATCCACCCGCCTTAGCTTCCCAAAATGCTGGGATTACAGGCGTGAAGCATCACACCCGGCCGATTTGAAAAATGGAGTTTGATTTATTTACTTTTCATTAGTCTAAATCTTTGAGGGTACAGCATCACATGGATTCTGTGTCCAATGGCCTTAGCAGGAAGATTGCTTTGGAATTTAGCATGAACCATGCCACTGTTTCCGTGCGCCTGAGTGAACCTTCCTCAGATGACTCCGGTTTTGTTTGGTTTGCTGCCAGGAGTCACTGTGCTGTTCTTTGCTTTGTATACATAAGCACATCTCTTGCCCAAATATAATTCAGTTTCTTCTTGGGCATAAACACCTGCAATTTTGAGAAGAATGAGCTCCCTTTGGATCTGGAGACCCACTCCGCTTATAGCCAGCAAAAACATGGCCTTCGACCACGGCCTTCCAGACATATTTTCTTTTAGAAGTCGTGTTCCCAGTAGGCCCCGTAGGCTCCAAGATGGCGGGAAAAGACTGAAAAATGTTAACGAGATCGTTATCATCATAGGGACGCTTATCACACAACAAACAGTACAGATAAGGTCATAATTTGCTTATAAGATAAAGTTTAAAATTGTAGTGTTAATTTATTAATCTAATTTATATCTTTAGATCAGTGGTCCTCAGTAGGGAGAAGGTAATACATAAGGATACTGGATTGTTGTCTATTATAATTCCAGTCCTTTCTTGACAAATTCGAGTTCACCCTCCATACTTATTTCACAATTCCATCTCGATAATACTGTCAGAGTAAGCTACTTTGATTATGGTTTGCATATAATTCCCTATTCATTTAAATAGGTTGTTTTCAATAGCTTAAAAACCATTTAACCAGACATATAATTGGGGTTTAAACATTATTTTATGGTAAATGAAGACTACTGTAGGCAGTTTGTAATAAAGTTTCTTTCCAGTTTTTAGACTGATATGTAACTACAGCAAGTTTGGGAGTAGGGACTTTTTCTTTACATGCTGTCATGTAGAATCAGCTTCATCATCCCATGTCAATGACCCACTTGTATAAGTTCTTCCATCCAGTTAGTTTGCCATTTTTTGATGTCTTTAGATTATTATTATTTATTTTCACAGCCAAAAAGTATTATAGTTTGGGACTTGGCATCCTCATATTGCATATGAATAACTTGTTTATCATATTGACACACTTTCATGATGTGCAAATTCCTTGGTGGGGTAATTCTTAACCTTGCCCATCTGTGTTTATTCACTTTATTTATAGTAACATTTTTAGAAAATTGACATATAACAATTGCACATATTTATGGGGTACATAATTATGTTTTGATACATGTGATCATGGCAATTACCATATCCATCATCTCAAACATTTATTTCTTGATGTTGGGAACATTAAATAATCTTCCTTCTAGCTATTTGAAACTATATCACATATTATTAACTATACGTACCCTATAGTGCTATGGAACACTAGAACTGACTCCTCTTATTTAACTGTAATTTTGTGTCCTTTGACAAATCTCTTCCTCTTCCCTCCTTTCTCCTGCCCTTCCCAGCCTTTAGTATCCACTGTTCTACTTTTTACTTCTGTGACATCAACTTTTTGAAGCTTCCACATGAGTGAGAACATGTAGTGTTTACCTTTCTCTTTCTGTCTTACTACATTTAACATGATATACTCCAGTTCTATCCATGTTGCCTTGAATGAGAGGATTTCATTCTTTTTTATGGTTGAATATTGTCCCACGTTTTCTTTAATCAAGTGTGGGTAGTAATAGTTTTTCACCAGGTTAGTTATTATGTGGGGAAAGTGATGGAAGTCTTGTTAAGATAAGGCATTAACGGTGGTATAGCTACATTTTGTGAGTATTTCTGTTAATGTTTAGTGTCTCATCAATGTCATGTCAAAGTCTTGACTCACAAAAGATCATGTATAAATGATATATTACATCAATTAAAAACAAAAAAGTATTATTACTCATTTAGGAGAGGAGGTATAGTATTTATATATAATATTTAGCAATGACTCCCCTCTTTTTAATGGTGGTTTGTTGAATTACATCAACTGTGTGTTGAAAAAGTGGGCTGCATCCTGATGTTTCTAATTTTTTTGCTTCTGCTCATGATTGAACCTATTGGTGGATGACTAAATGCATGGATTCATTGCCAACTCCTGCCTTGCTTGCCTCTCCAGGATTACCTGTACTATTTATGCATAACCTTATGTCATTTCAAACTAACAGTATTTTGTGAAACTAACTAAATTCATGGAAACCTCAGTAGTTGAGCCTTAAAACCATAATTTTAAGCATACCAGAATCACTCAGTTCTAAATTCTATTAATGGATGCTCTTGGAAGTCTCAAATCTTTACTTTTTCTTTTGTAACTTTTAGTGCTAAGATTCAGGCGAGGGGCCCTTCTGTGGGAAAATAAGGATATGCTGAAGGAAGTAGTGCCATTTTCATTTCCTCTAGGGACTTCTGTCTTAATGGGCTGGCTTTGTCCTTTTTCTCCTATGCAGTTTGATTCTTTGCATTTATGACTTCCCTAGGGCAATAATTTGCAATGCTTTGCAAATAGTATGCTCATTTAAATATTGATAAGGAATAAATGTTCCTAGTTTAAGCAATGGGCAAAGCTGCCTGTAACCGGCACCATAAACATATCCTCCTAAATGACCCTGATACAATGCATGGTTTGCGTGCTTTCCTTTGGTTCAATGTACATCAAAGAGTGTTGCACGTGGAGCTCGGTATATAATATATTTGAAGTGAACTTTCAGCCTCCCTTGCATGTGTTTAATAAACAAGAAAAGCTTCTTGAAGAATTGTAAACTTCAGTCTAGTATGGAAAATTTGGAACATAGAGTACTATCATTTTTCAAAATCCAATAGAATTCTAGAAGCATCAGTACTATGCTTTAAATAACATTCATGATTGGGTACAGTGGCTCACACCCATAATCCCAGCATTTTGGGAGGTTGAGGTGGGCAGATTGTTTGAGCCCTGGAGTTCAAGACCAGTCTAAGCAACATAGTGAAGCCCTGTCTCTATAAAAAAAAAAAAAAAAAAAAAAAAAAAAAAAATTAGCCAGGCACCTGTGGTCCCAGCTACTAGAGAGGCTGAGGGGAGAGGATTTGTTGATCCCAGAGGTTGAGGTTGTGGTGAGCTGTGATTGTGCCACTGCACTCCAACCTGGGTGACAGGGTAAGACCCTGTCTCAAATGAATAAATAAATAAATAAGTAACATGCAGTACATTTAAAAATAACTTAAAGAGTGTAATTCGATTGTTTGTGACTCAAAGGATAAATGCTTGAGTGGCTGGACACCCCATTCTCCGTGAAATCTTGTGATTTCATGGCATCCACATATTTTAGGTTTCAGAAAATATATAGCTGCCAGCAACATGAAGGTTACCCTATTTAGGTTTCTTCTAAAACATACAATAAAATATGGGATATCCCATTCTCCAAAAAATATGCTTTTTTCACATTGCATGCCTGTATCAAAACATCTAATGTATATACCTACTATATACCCATAAAAATTAAAAATTAAAAAAATAATTAAAAATAACATTCAGGTAATGCAAAAAAAGAAGCCATACACATTTTTCATAGTGCAGTGGTTTCAATATTTAAATGATAAAAGTGTGTCTCTTCCATATATGATAAAATGTTATTGAAAATGAAGATTCTCTTTAAACAAATCATGCTTCATCTGAGCATTTACCTTGTTAGCCAGTGCTCTAACAAGGCACCCAATTGACGAGTCAGAAGAATAGATATCTTTTGATTGTGAAATCATTTTCAGCCTATCATTAACCTCACTGAGTAAATTGTAAGGGGAAATATTTTAGTATTTTAAAATTTAACTGTGAGTAATAGGTGGGTATTTAAATATATTCTTCTTCTTCTTCTTTTTTTTTTTTTCCTTCTAACTTCCACTAGCAATTCCCCATAATCCTTTACCATCATATTTCCAACTCTCCTTGGAATTCATGCCATTCTTTCCTCTACTTGTCACATTACTCTGCTATCAGAGTCCTTTATAAAGATTTTTTTAACTTTTTTTTTTTTTCAGACTGGGTCATGCTCTGTCACCCAGGCTGAAGTGCAGTGGTCTGATCACAGCTCATTGCAGCCTCAATTTCTGGGGCTCAGGTGATCCTCCCACCTCAGTCTCCTGAGTAGCTGGGACTACAGATGCACACCACCATGCCTCGCTATTTTTTTTTTTTTTAATAGAAATGGTGTTTTTGCTATTTTGTCCAGGTTGGTCTTGAACTTCTGGGCTCAGGCAATCCACCCACCTTGGCCTCCCAGTGCTGGGATTACAGGTGTAAGCCACCATGCCCAACCTTAAAATTCACGCTATGAAGTGTTTTCTCCAATTCTGCTATCAATATTATTTTTTGTTCACTTACCTTGTGCCAAGCACTAATTGGAGTGCATTTCTTATCTCACTTAATCCTTATAGCAGTCTTATCTCCATTTTATAGAGGAAGATATTGAATTACAGAGAAGTTAAATAAGTTGCCCAAGGAAACAGGTACTAAATGAGTTATCTCAGGCTTTCTGATTCCAAATTCTACACTCTTTATTACACTACACTTGTAGCCTAAAATGAGTTGTGTAACCCATTTGAACTTCAGTTTTCTCATTTATCAGTCAGGGAGCCTAATGCCTAACCAGCAAGATGAAAATTTGGGGAAAGGAGGTTGAACTATGAAAATTATGAATTATGAGATGTTTGTAAACTATGTAGAAGTTAGTAGGAATTCAATAAATGTTTTTGTCATTTTCATTTTTCCAGTTTTCCAGGTCATACTTAGGAACTAAGGGTCAACAATTAGTACTTACAATAGAAAAGTCATAATGATCAACTTACTGGCAGCAGCTCTTCAGTAACCTTAGAAAGTACAGATTTTTTTTTTTCCCCCATTTCTAGGCAGTTCAGTCCTCCTTGGTAGTAACATTTGTTTATCTCCAGTGTCACAAACAGCTGTGCTTGTTTAAGTGAGACAACCACCATCAAGAAAAGACTCAAGGCTGGCAGCTGTAACTAAATTTAATTTTCACCTACATTTCACAGTTTATTTATGGTGAGAAGTGCTTCTATTCAAGCATCCTTTCAGTGAACCAAGAAAAATGGGCATATCCAGGCTCTGTAAAAGAACTGAAACTTTGGGATTTTGTTATAGGTAAAATTAAATAAGGAATTTATTCCTTATTAGAAAATAGGTAGTATCTATTAATCAACTTCTTGCCACCTCCTCCCTACCTGCTCCCCCTTCCCTGTGTGCAATTATTATGTTAACTAAAAATAACAATAAAAGCAAAAAAAAAAAAAGAAAAAAGACATCATTATTTTTTAAAGTTCTTTTTTGAGTTGCCTCACAGCACATATACATATTAAATTTTTATATTAATGGTGTTAGAAACCCTGGGAAGAAAATATTGCAGCAGATGAAAGGCAGGTTTAGAAGACAGCAAATAAAGTGGTTTAATATTTACAAACTTTTTAGAGTTGAAATCTTGTGATTTCATGGCATCCACATATTTTAGGTTTCAGAAAATATATAGCTGCCAGGAAAATGAATATCCTCTTCATGAAGGTTACCCTATTTAGGCTTCTTCTAAAACATCCAGTAAAATACCTCCTTGGGCTGGTGAAACAACTGTATCATCATAATCTAGGTAGAGGCTAAGAAGTTTTTTGTGTTTCCCATCTCAACTTTGCACACGTTCTTTAATGTTTGTAAGGCAGAAAGAAAAGTGATAAACTCTTCATCCAAGCCTATAAATCACATCCATCTTGGAAATCTAAGCTTAAAGACATGCATATAAAAAAATTGAAATCAAATTTATCTGCTCAGATATTGATGTGGTGATTAGAAGTTCTTTTTACATACTTTACTGCCTTGCTCTATTTTTATTTTATCACTTCTCTTATTCATTTTGCAATTTTTATTATTCTTTATCCTAACTTTGTAGCAATGGCAAAGGATACATCTACATTAATGAATTTAAAGCTTCTGAAATGAAAGCAAAATAAGCAGGCATAAATATGCAAAGGCCTAGAATGAGAATGTGAAAAAATAAAGTTATTTTTTATGGATTGTAAGTTGGGCTGGCTGGAGATTAGGATATATCTGTTGATCAGGGTTGTGAGATTGCTCTTGAAATATAGGCACCGGCCAGCTCAGGAAGGGCCCTCTGTGATATAATTAAGGAATTTGAACTTTATATTGTAGATAACAATAAATCACTGGGAGATTTTTTTTTTCCATTGCAAGATTTTTAATTAGGGGAATAATATGATTGAATTTGTGTTTTGGATAGATAATACAAATTGAAGGCATTTTAAACCAGAGATTTTAATCATAATCCAGTTGTAAATAACTAAGGCTTTAGACCCAGCACGGTGGCTCATGCCTGTAATCCCAGCACTTTGGGAGGCCGAGGTGGGCGGATCACTTGAGGCCAGGAGTTTGAGACCAGCCTGGCCAACACAGTGAAACCCCATCTCTACTAAAAATAGAAAAAATTAGTTGGGTGTGGTGGTGCGCACCTGTAATTCTAGCTACTCGGGCAGCCAAGGCATGAGAATTGCTTGAACCCAGGAGGTGGAGGTTGAGTGAACCAAGATGGTGCTATTGCACTCCAGTCCGGGTGATAGAGTGAGACTTTGTCTCAAAAAAATAAAAACAAACAGATAAATAAATAAATAAGGCTTTAGTGAGGATATAGGGAGGAAAACATAAAGAAAAAGTAAACTAAAATGGAAAGACTGAAAGAGATGTGTGGGGAAAGAGAAGTAAGTTGACATTAATTTTCTAATTTTTGCTGAACAGTGTTGTTAAGTCCAAGATCATGAGGAGGAGAAGGTTTAATGAACATAAGTAATCTATTTTGAAGACTTTGAGTTAGATGCTTGTGAATTATTCAGGGGATGTTAGAAACATATATTTGAAACTCAAGGGAAAAGTTAGGGTAGAAGTCCTAGGTGTTAACTCTTTTATTTTATTTTATTTTATTTTATTTTATTTTATGTTTTGAGATGGAGTCTTGCTCTGTCTCCCAGGCTAGAGTGCATTGGTGCGATCTCGGCTCACTGCAAGCTCCACCTCCCGGGTTCACGCCATTCTCCTGCCTCAGCCTCTGGAGTAGCTGGGACTACAGGCACCCGCCGCCACTCCCGGCTTACTTTTTGTATTTTTAGTAGAGACGGGGTTTCACTGTGTTAGCCAGGATGGTCTCGATCTCCTGACGTCGTGATCCGCCCACCTAGGCCTCCCAAAGTGCTGGGATTACAGGCGTGAGCCACCGCAACCGGCCTGGTGTGAACTCTTAAAGGCAATTTGAAGTGAAATTTAGGAGCTGCGAGTTTTAACCATAAAATAATGAATGAGGTTTTTAGATGGATTTCAAAATAACTCTATGAATTGACATTTTAATAATTTCTTTATGATATTAAAAGCACTGATTTTTTCCGTCTTCTGGATTCAAGTAACTTTGAAAGCCATCTAATAACTTTTAAAAGAAAAAAGCATTCTTAATAATTCTCAGAGGTCAAATATTATTTTTCCATTATGAATTATTCAAAGTTAAATGGAGGTCAAACACAGAGACCTGCAGAGAGCAAGTCTTCTGTGCTGCTGAGTCATGACTGTGACTCGAAGAAATACCTTTATTGTGTTTGATTCTGAGCTCGTGATAATAGCTAGTGTCAAAAGATGGGAACATTCTGTACCGGAATTTGAAAAATACCATTGAATAAAAATGAAAGTCTGTTAACAGAATTCACCTTAAACTGTAAGCTGTCCTTTTAATAGAAGAGCTGTTGCAAATCACAAAGGTAGGCTCCACGGAAGGTAGCCGCAGATTGAGTTTGCAGAGTGTGCTGGCTGATTCTATCCATTGCTAATGGGAGGACAAGTGTAAAGGATAGTGCCTTTAAAATAAACACAGACAATTAGGAACAACAAATGAAAATCATGATACCATTGAGAAAGTGAGAGGGCATGATCGGGTGCAAGTCATTCCCAATTAACAAACTAGAATTGCTTCAAAATTACTTTTTAACTCAACTCTCTCACATCAGATGGCTTATAAACAATCATGCACATTGCTTTGGGTGATACAATTGTTTCAAGGGATTGATACCAGAATTTGGTTTCACTATATCTTTATCTTAACAATTCTATGTAGTATTTTTAACTCTTAGAGTCTGTATGTAATAAAAATTCTTTTCTTCACCAAATTGGTGAGTTTATGTGTGCCAAAATATTTTTGTTAAATAAGGGAACACACTTATAATCAAAACCAATGTACAAAGCTATGACGGTTACATCTACTGGAGAATAATGTGTTGTTCTCAGTGAATTCCTTTTTGCTAAAACTTCTCCATTTATGACATTCCTTAATACTGTACAGAATTTATATATTAAACAATAAACTCCACATCTGCAAACTTTAAATCATCTATTAACTTTAAAACATCTATTAGCAAAAATTATCCCACTGGGGGGCAATAAGAATCAAGTCTACCAGTTTTGTTCTTAGTTTTTGAGTTTATATTTCTCTTACACCTCTTCACTAATAATTAAACACAGTACCAACATGGTTTTGAAGTTTAAGCTATCCAAGCCTTTTGTAGGTTGGCACTTCTTAGACCTTTCATACTGACATATCTGTTTTGCCTGCCATCATTCCTTTGCTTTGATCATTTCTGATCTGATTGAAAAGGAACGTAAGCAGTGTTAATTTTCAGAGTTTACCAGTGTTGACTATCTATACCTTCTACCTGCAGTGGAGAAGTGGTGATAAGTAGTCGTAGCAATTACCCAAGTTTCCAGCTCAGTTGTCTATTACACTCTCACTACTTCAACAGGGTGTTAAAAAAAAAAAAAAAAAAAAAATTTAGAAATGCTACTTTACAATTGAATAAATAATAGTATTACAGAATGAATATTAATATAAGATACTTTTATCTACTATTGAAGTTGGTGAATCCAACAGTCATTTCATAGTAGGTCTACCCAAATGCTTTCAAGGAAACAAATGCTTTTATATATTATCATATGTGTAAAACTACTCTACGCATAGATTTAACTTAAAATAAATTCCAAATGAGGAAGTATATTTACTCAATATTACCTCAAATTTGCCACTAGAGAATAATGCATTTTCATTTCCCCTTTATCTTTCATATTTCACATTGTTACTCTCTCCTGTTACTACTAGAATTAAGAGGCCTCAGAATTGTGTGTGTGTGTGTGTGTGTGTGTGTATAAAATGATGAAAACTACATTTTATCTATTCAGTGAATATTTGTTATGCACCTAATGTATGACAGGCATTTCTTCCAGGTGTTTTGGATAAAAATCCCTACCCTCATAGGGCTTACATTCTAACACTCATGGTTAGGGGTAGAGAGAGGCAATAAAGAATTAACATAATCAATAAGCAAATTACATTAAAAATGGGACAGAGTGAGAGGGCTTGGGGTATGAAGAGTGGGCTAGGTGAAATTTTAAATAAAGTAGTCAGAATGAGGCCTACCTCATTGAGAAAATGACATTTGAGTCAATATTTGAAGAAGATGTGAAGAGTTCAAAGGCATTTTAACAGAGCTTATTTCTCTTTGCATTTTCTCTCGCTTTGATTTCTTGCTTAGTAGAGGACGGAAATAGGAAGTATGTATCAGAGTTAATGCTATAAAGCTTTGCATTATCTACAAGTAGGAAAAGATTACATTTTTTTCCTGCAATTCTAAGGGACAAGAACAAACTATGCTACAGATAAAAACTAGGTTTTAAGATCTTTTCTCTACCACTTGCTGGCTTGGGGATTGTAGGCACATTATTTAAAGTCTACGAGTCTTAGCTTACTCGTCTAAAAATGGAATAATCTTGTGTGATATTAAATGAAATCATGCATATTAAGTACTTAGCACAGTGAGAGACATAATAGACACTCAATAAACATTAATTTTTTATTTAATATTTTAGCCTTTTAAAAAAATGTACAATTCTTCATAGCCTACAAAATGGGACTTTCTCTCTAATGAGAAATATCTAGAATACTCTATAATGGTACCTTTTTTCTCAATATGGCGAAAGGAATAAAATGTGTAATTCAGAATTCTTTGGCTAGATTTATTATTAGGCAATTATTGAGCAACAGAAGGTAACACTATTACCAATTCCTGAATCTCAGTACCTATGATAAACTGAATTCAAGGGTTCTGCTTTTACTTGGAGTGTCAGTGAACTATTTTATTTTTTCAAGTTGGTAAATAGCCTGCAGTAATTACCATTCACTTGGTTTTGTATTAAGAGGTATGAATATCTTAAATACAATAGAAAATTTCCAGATCTCCGTGATTTTATGAGATGGTAGAAGATTTCTAGGAGAATGTTAGAAAATAAGTCTGTGTAAACTTTAATGTAAACTTTTTTAAAGTGATTTTTTTGTTGTTGCTTGCTAGAAGATTGACTTTCATCACTTCTTTCATCCCTTCAGAGTGGCATAGATAGGGTAACCATAAAATTAATTAGCCAAACTAGGACACTCTTGAGAATAAACAGAGACAATATTACTAATTCTGTTGGGACAATAGGAATAAACTAGGACTATCACGGGCAAATGGGGATATATGCAGTCATGGACCAATAGGGCCGCTTTTTTTTTTTTTCACCAATACATAAAGGATCAATCACCAGTAGCTTAGAGATGAGCAGTTTTTAAAAAGTCTGAGATAATTATTACCTCAGGGATAATTTTAGGAGACAAAACAAAATTACCTTACTTGGAGGCAGGCCAAGAGAACAGAGGTCTTACCCTTGTTGTTTTATTTTCATTTTAATAAGCGTTACAGAGTTTCTCATGAATGACAGTGATTGCAAAATTGATTAAAAGCTCATTTTAATTCAGACTTCTCCATACAACATCTTTTCTTTAGTTTGCTTCTTCCAGTCCTTTTGCTCTGTTTCTTGTATTTGTACACATCTCAGTAAACAAGCCTTTATTTGCCTTGGCAAGCTTTAGGTATTTTATTCATTCACTGAACAGGCCAGTTTCTTTTCTAACAGACTGGTGGTTTACCATTTCAAACAGCTCCCTTTGGTCTATTTTGGTCTTATTGTGACTCTCTGAGCCAACATTTCCAAAGTTTTCACCAGCAAATATGTTGGAAGAACAATGAATTTTGGTGGGGAGTTGAGGAGAAATGGGAACAATTTTGGCAAGCTTGCTTTTCTGTCTTCTTATCTGTTTGGCAAATTCCTGGGCTGAGCCTCAGCACTAAATTTCTCTCTCTGCACATGGACAAACACTGAGAGAAAGACAAATGTGGGAAAAGGGAAAAGTAGAAAAAGCAGAGGTAAAAATGCAATGCCTGGGATTTTCAGAATGCTAACAAATATGTGGGTATCTATTCAGCTACCAAAAATTACGCATCTTCTCTGATTCCCAATGCAAAAACGTACACATGATGTCTTTGATCTCAAATGAGTATTATTACCAATGCCATATTAAAGTCATAGTTTTTGAAACAGGAAAACAAAACCAATTTTAATAGTGCATCAAAAGAATTCTATGCCACTGAAATGTTAAGTTCAACCCTTTATAAAGTGAGAGAATGGGTCAAACATAGGCTACAGGGGGTGCAGCGAGGCAACAGAGCTGTTAAAAAGTGTGTGGAATTATATGCTGAATTCTTCAAGTTCTGACTTCATTCTTGGGACTACTTTCTTTTATATAGATAGTGATTTCAGAAATAATGTCCCATAATAGTATTTCAGAGGTGCTCTTGGGCACAATAGCTCTAGATAGTGGAGATTAGGTAGATATTTGGGGTCTTACTTCACGGGCTTGTTATATGAGAACCTTTGCATCATCCATTTTGCCTCTAATCACGTTTTCCATTTCTGGTATGTGCTTCCCTCATAACCCTGTTTTTATATCATAACATTTGCTGTATCAGCACCCATTCTCTTTCCACTGCTCAGTTTTAAATAGCTTCATTATGAAAAATATAGTACTTAAAAACATGGCACAAATGTGTATTACTTCAGCACAAGATAAAGAGATTATTGAGAAGTGCGCTGACTGTTGAAGTAACTTTATCCTAAGGGATATTTCACTATTTTAATTGATTTTTTCTGTCCATTTTATTAAGGGTCCTTGGAGAAGGTAAATGGTAGGTTACCTCCTGGAAACAAAGGAGCATTTGACATATTTGTTATGACTACCAGTGTGTCCATACTTTTGTAAAGTTAAACATTTTTTCATCATTTCTAAATTACTCATACTGATGAATAAAAAGATGAGGATCGGTTAGTTCCAATCCTAGCTAGGGTCTACTTGATTTTTAAATATCTTGTGCTATTTGAGAGAATTAACCTACATTTTACTTGTTTAAGCTAGTGCATAAATTGTAGTTTTGACAAAACTAGGGATTACAATTTATTGTATCAATTACTATAAAAACATTTTAAGACACTTTTTTATTTTAGCTTCACAAAGCCATCCTAGACAAAATTGCGTGACACTGTCAAAGGTCTTTAAATGGCGTCTCTCACTGCTCTGAGTTATAAAAGTTTAGATGAATGAATACTCTTATAAATCAAGAAAGCTTATAAAGTCCCCAGGCTCTGTTGCCAAATCCCATGGTTGGTGTGGGCTCTGAATTGTGATGTTCATACAAGTTCAGATATAGTTAAGTTCCAACATTATCACTCCCATCTGAAATTAGGATACTGTAAAAAAATTACAATGCTACACGATATGTTTACAAATCTCTGTTTTAGTCTATCAACATTGTTGTTTTCCATGATTCTCTCCACTTATACTTCAAGTAGTAATGTGCACAAATTAGGTTAATGGATGCTTTCAAACAAAATTTAGTTTAAATTTGTTTACTTCTCCTTGTAAACAAAGAGAAACAAAATAAAAAGGATGAAACTATGAGACTTTCATGAGCCTCTTTAAATAAGCTAGCTCTGTGTCTGGGCGAAAGTGACCCACATCCACTGGACCATAGAACCCATCCCTCAGTAGGTTCTGGGGCAGGTATTTCTCACTGAACCTCACTAATACTCCTAACCCAAGTGCTACAAATGAATCTGATGCACTGGGATTTTTTTACATCAATGTTGGTTCTCCCTTACAAAATATTTTCTTTTCTTGTAGCTTTTAAAACGTTCTATTCACATAGATCTAAGAAGATTCTGAAGGTAGGGCAACTTCCCTGTTAGCATCTTTCTGAAGCTATATGGATTTCATTAAAAGTAAAAATAAAAAAGGGAGGGAGCAGAATTCAGATTGTTTTACTTAATTGTCTTCTCTCAAACAAAAGAGGAAAAATAGAGATAAATTAATTACCTCTCTTTTTAGAATAGTAGGAGACAGCTATACATAAAAACAAAGCGATTTAATGTTGGCTTGGTCGTTTAACTTAAATACAATTGAAATGAGAATAAACAAAATAAAACAAACTGTTTTAATTGAACGTAGGTGGCTGGATATCATGCCTTCTCTTACATTTTTACATTTTCCAGTAGTAGAAGGTGTCTTATTTTGAGAAGCTATATTGATCAAGGTCTATCATTTGAACAAGTTCCTCTTCTATAATAACAGGAAAAATTCAGGTAGTTCTAACTCTAGCTATGATCTCCTTGATTTTTAAGTGTAATTTTCTATATTGGAATATTCAACATAAGTTTTAGTCATCTACAGCAATTTGTTGACAAGAATAGAGAGTGCAACTTATTTTATGAAAAATTACTATTAAAACATTTTCTTAGTTTAACTTTTTCTACTTTTTACATTAAAAACAAAAATCAAAACACTTTTTTTAATGTTTATGCAGGCCCCGTGCATTTTAGCTAATAGTTACTTTTGACAATAT
Source organism: Trachypithecus francoisi (assembly GCF_009764315.1). Classification (NCBI taxonomy): domain Eukaryota; kingdom Metazoa; phylum Chordata; class Mammalia; order Primates; family Cercopithecidae; genus Trachypithecus; species Trachypithecus francoisi. The sequence continues at coordinate 44,182,538 of NW_022681463.1, forward strand.
CTAACATGTTGGAGTCAAATTATTTTGCTATTGGGGAGAACAATACTCTCATTTTTACCATAAATTGTTGCCTTATTGTTTGTATTCAATGGCAATGTTATACATTTCGAAGAAATAAATATTCTCTTCTTTTGTCAATAAGAAATCCACTTCATTTATTCCCATTTAGTTGTCTTCTCTTTGTCAGGATTTAGACTAATGAGAAAATCTTAGAAAGATCCTTTACTATCTAAACACCAAGCACGCAAATGCTTCTCAATAGAAATAACACAAGAAATGCACTCAAAGACAATACCTAGCCTGAGAAATTCTTGTGTGCTGACAGCTCTCCAACAGTGTTGTCACAGCAGGAAGACATCAGTTGAAGAAACAGATAGTGACCTCAAAAAAAAGTCTGGTCAGCAGTGTGGACAGGGTTTCACAAGATTATAAATCACCCCAGGGTCGCTCTGTTCCCACCATAAAGAGAGCATGGTCGTTTTATTGTAATCTAATAAGAGATGGGAGCAAAGGACAGCTCCAGTGTGTGTTTGAAAAAAAAAATCTTGATTACAGTTTCAAAACTATACAGTTTCCCTGCTATTGAAGTGCAGATTATAGGGGTTAAGGCCATGTTAGGATTGGATTACCTTTTTATAGCTGTATGTTATCCTTCGGTTCATGAATCAGAAAGTACTTAAATTAAACTGAACATTTGGGAGCAATCCCAGTATGTAGCATGGTGGTAGAAAATTAATCATGATTTGGTGATAGATTATTAAGCTGTTCATTTGAAGGGGGTCTTTCATAGAATCAGAAGATTAACTCTCTGGTGGGTATATAGTAATACAGAAAAAAGCCTACCCTATATATCACAAGTTATGTTAGGACTCATTTTAAAGGGGAATTATTTAATGAAAGACAACACACATTTATATAAAAATGTGTATAAGAGATCAAAACATTAAGTCTGGATTGAATTACTAGCAGATTTTCAGTTCCTTGGATCTTACTATTTTTTTTTTTTTTTTTTACAATACTAACTTGTATTTATTAGTTTCTGTGTTTATTTTTATATAATACTATTTAACTTAATCTATGTGGTTACTAAATACTTTAAATGGGGCATTTTAACATGAGAAAAACTAAATTCCATCTTTAAAATACTTATGAATAAAAAAGTTACTCCAATTAAATTGACAGCTACTGAGGAAATAGTAGCCACAATTTTGAAGGAAAACACTAAATGTGATGACATTTTAAAATAGCACATGCCTCTTCATTTGCCCCAGCAGCATTTCATGTGGTGGTGAAAAGGTTTTAACTTTATTCAGTCATTTTATCATTTGTACTTAAGGTTCTTCAACACTATTTGATCTATATACATTTCTGGGACCATAATCAGGCATCCTACCATTTAAATGGATTTTATTCCCTAACTTATCACCTTTGCTTTGTCAGTTTGTTCCTCTGGAACCATGCTGACATCTCAAGATAAGTCCTATCAGTCTTGGGCTGTTGACGGAATTTGATTGTGAAGAAGCCATCGCTTAGAGTAGAGAGAAACAGGGTGAGGTGTTATTGCTAAGAATATATTTTATGTTATGGTTCCAAAACCCAAAAGTAAATAAGATGGGATTTGCAGCTCTTCCTTTTTTATTAGGTGTAAGATAGACTTTGAGGGCTGTTTTTGTCTTCTGTCTTCTTTTCCCTTCAGAAGTCACAAACCTGGTGGTTTTGCTCTCATTTACTTTCTTGAGCAGAGATGAATGTGAAAGGGAATTCTGGCTCTCAAAGGATGTTAGACTGGTCGGTTAAACATAGTGGGTCTTTAATTCATCTCAGTTTATTTTCCACTTGTCAATTTCTCTTTGTCTCTTCCTCATTTATATATGCTTAAGTAGGTGAGTAGACAGATTTCACTGTTTCTCTTTGCCTTAGACTTTCTCTAGTGTTGCTAAAAGTGCTACGACAGGAACTGGAAACTGGAAATGATCAATATAAAGACAAGTTCCATTATTTTTTGAATATAGAAAACATTTGTGACTTCTACATCTTCCATTGGCTGAAATAACAAAAGCTCTGAAGGTCACTGCAAATTCAAGCTGCAAATGACCAGAACGATAGTACTCAATTTCTTATTCTAATTTATGCTAACTTGATTCTGTTTCCTACTTGCTATCATAAGAATTTTGCCTATAGAAATAAGATATTTTGCCTATAGAAATAAGAGACATTTGATTTCAACCTCTCAGATATTTTCTGAATCTGTTAATGTTGTAGGTGTACTTTTTAACTTTTTTACTACTTATGATAGTAAAATATAAATGAATATATCTACTTAAAATATTTGGTGATTTTAAGAAAGTAAGCCATTCTGATTTCCTATAAGTAGAAAACATATAATTTATCATTTATAGAGGAACTACTCCTCTATTTCTACACTCTCCCTAGGTAAAGCATACAAATTAATTCACGGCAACCACCATCTGACACTGGAATTTCTCATAAGGCTAAGACTTGCACACAGCCATCTGTTTTACATATGCATTTTGTTCTTGGTAATCTTTATTACTGGATGGTCTCAAATAGAAAGTACATAAGTGCAAATGCCAACATGTATTTTTGTTAGTGGTGCTGAATAGACTGGTTAAGGTAGACAAACAAATGCACTTACTTTGATTTATCACTTCTGACATTAGCATGTACCATACTGCTCTCCGGGAAGCAAAATGGTTGCACCTGAGGACAGTGATATAAACACTACTTTGATTATTTGAAACAAACCATTAGGCTTTGATGAAAGAACTATTACCATGGTGGATCCTGTGCATGAAGAGAATGCTTGGAGATAATGGATGAGCAGCCTAAAATTACTTGTTTAGAATTTAAAGAAGTCAAAGCCTAGGTCTTAGGAGGAAATAAGTATATAAAGCAAATTTAATTTTCTATAAATTTATACTGTTGAATTTTTATTACCAGTACATACTTAGTTGCAGTGACTTTCTTGTTTTAGATCAAATTTATCGAAATTAACCAAACTTATTCTAATGTCAAATTCATTGTGTGTGAAAATTAAGTCTAAAATCTTTCTATTCTATTTTTCAAAAATAATTTCCTAATATCAGGATTTTATTTATTTGCATCTAGAAACTACAATATGTTTTGTCTTACTTATATATTTAAACACACACACACACACACAACCCAGCCCAATGATGACTTCAATACATATTTATCTTATGTGATTTGTAGATGGAGATTATACTTGATAAAAGCGTGCATATAAAATAGAATCACAAACTATTTAAACTTCCCCAGTATAAAGACATTTTATTTAAAAGGTACAAGTTAAGCTAAAATATTTAAGTTTTTGAAGAGGTTAATCCTTTTAACTTTCTTACATTGGTGCATGAATATGAGCTGAATGTAAAATCAGACAACTTTACTCAATATTGAAAAGAAAACTCCTGGTCTTCAGATAACAGGATTTAAGTGAATTTTTGTGGGAGGGGAGTGTGGAGGAAGAAAGTAGAAAGGGGGTTTAGTGAGTACAATCATGGCAACAGTATAAGCGTAAGGCAACAGCCTTAGTGGTGTCTGGGTAAGGAACATCATGGGTGAACCTGAAAGATTGAAGGCCTTAGAGACTGGAGAAGCCAGGATAAAAGTGAGGAAGAGTGCGTTGCTCAAAGATGGGAACCAGCAGGCTAAAAGGAAAGATCAAACCACAGAGGCACCACGTAATGAAGACACACTCAGCGTTTTTCTTAATTTTGCCTTGAGCCTACCCTAAAACCTGTGAAAAACAAAGAACATCTTAAATCGTCTGTCTTATTAAAATGATTTGCTTTAGAGAAGGCACATTATGCTTATGCTAATGTTTCATGGTTGAATACATGCTTTTGTGCTGCAAACCGTGGTTTATAGTTTAGAAAATATAAAAGTTTAAAAAGATGTTTAAGGACATTATTTTTTATTACCCTACCTTACATTTGGATTTAGATGGCACAGGTGTAACTGGCTTAATTCACCAATGAGGAAATATAGGTTTCACAGAGGTTAAAGAACTCACTTAAGGTCAAGAACAGTAAGCTGTGGAGAGAGAAGCAGACACAGATCTTATCACTCTGTCCAGAGCCTTTCCGTTACCCTGTAACGCAGCTTAACACTTTTGAAAGATTGTGGTTTCCTGATCCTCAGGGCTCAAGTCTTCCTCATAAGAGTTTAGCACAGAAAACAATGCAAAAAATAAATGTCCCTGTACGATTTCATTTTCAGTATATTTCAAGCTAACTTATATATGAATCTTGTTCACAGGGGAGAGGAAGGATGGCTTCTGTTTAGTAGCATTAAACACAGTCAATTAGTGTTGCAGATATTGACATAGCACCTGAATTTACATAGCTCTGGTGCAGAAGCTCTTCTTTACTCCGTTAATCAAAAGCTATCAGAAGAATTATAAATTTACAGATAACCTCAGGTAAATAGGAAATGATTTTATGTGATTAATAGCACTATTCTTTGTTCCTGTCCACCACACAATGCAGTTGCTTTGAAATTCAGTCACTGGTTTTCAAAAAAGGAGCCCAGACACTTGCCTTCATGAAGGATTTGCTATTTAATCTTTGCCTTAAAATCGTGAATGTAGGAAATCCTAATCAGCTATATATTTATGACTTTTTCTCCTATTCTTTTCTCACTTCTTCAACTGGCATGCACAGTCTGAAGTTTTATTATTAGTGACATAAATTAAATTGTAAATGTTTAAAGGGCACTGTCCCATTGAAGGTGAATCCAATGTTTTTATAAACTTAATAAGGAGTGTTCTATCAATGACCTTATTCTTCTGTAGTACGCTGACAATCTTTGATGTGGTCCTCACTCCCTTGCTCTCAGCTCATTCTCTGGGTCTGCTGGCATTTCTGCTATTATGGAATCATTTGCTGGTTGAATGAATGTTTTCTCAAGTTTGGAACTTACTGTGCATCCAAAGATGCCTTACCAATTAAGTTGCACGTTTATTTTGTTTTTAGCCATCTTGGCATTGAAGGCTATATTCTTCAAATTAATGAAGCCCATGTTGTAATAATTAGTTTTAAGTTTCTGCAGCCAATATGTTATATAACAGGGACTGATGTAGTTCACGGAGTTGTAAGTCAGTAGGCTGGCAATCCAGTCGCGCCTACATCCCTGGAAACAATGATTATAATATTGTCTTCTTAGATATTGGTAAGGTAGAACTAGTAAGCTGTGTTTAGAGGCATAAAAATGGATTTGCATGCTGGAGTTTGGACGCTAAGGCAGCAAAGTCCAGCTTTTTCTCTTCTACTCTATTTCTTTATTTTCCATCAAAAATCATTTCACATTTAGATTATCAAAGTGAGTCTAGCATGTTAGAATCCACTATCAAGATAATAATAATACTCCTATTCTCCCGGATGTTCTTAATCATCATCCTAGTGGAATTTGAATGTCTTAGGAAAACCCTGTACACATGTAATTGTGAAGGTTTCGGAAGACTTTGTTTCAGGATTACTGATGCTTCCCTATTCCAACTAATAGTAAATGAAGATTCACGCAATGAACCCCAGTTGAGCAGTCAACAAAGAGTTTGTGAGTACTTTCTTGGTCAGGCACTCTTCTGGTTGCTGAAGAGAAAATGGTTAAGAAAGTGGCAGTTTCAAAAGGCCGGGCACAGTGGCTCATGCCTGTAATCCTAGCACTTTGGGAGGCTGAGGCAGGCAGATCACCTGAGGTCAGGAGTTCGAGACCAGCCTCAACATGGAGAAATCCCTTCTCTACTAAAAATAGGAAATTAGCCCGGCATGGTGGTTCATGCCTGTAATCCCAGCTACTTGGGAGGCTGAGGCAGGAGAATTGCTTGAACCTGGGAGGCAGAGGTTATGGTGAGCCAAGATCACGCCCTTGCACTCCAGCCTGGGCAACAAGAGTGAAATTCCATCTCAAAATAATAATAATAATAATAAAATGGCGGTTTCTGTATCCTCAAGGATCTACTTTGGAATATACATATATAAACATGTAAGCAAAATAAAATGTTTAGGGATGCATATACATATATAATAGGCATCATTATATATAATTAATCATATTTTATTTTACTTGTATCCTTATGTATACACAACTACACGCTCTTATGGCAGCATGGGTGATGGTGGCAAAACAAACCTCAGTGGGATGGCATGGACAAGTAAGGGAATGGGAGAAGTGGCAGGTTATAGATGTTCCTAGGAGTGCCTCTAGAGGAGGACCAAAGGGAGAAGGTACCATCTGGCCACATGGGACATCATGAGCACAGACTTGCTCATAAGTAAGGGTTTTGTGTAGCCTGGAAAACTGCAAACATTTTGAGGTAGAGTACTGGAAGAACATTCTTGAAAAGTAGGAAAGACCTAGATCAAAGAAAGTTTCTTTTATTTGTTTATTGTGGGACTGATTTAATTTAGAATCATTAAAAAGAAACCTAAAATTCAGTGCTTATCTAAAAAAGCAGTATGTCATACAGAATCAGGATTAGGAAAAGAAATGATAAAGTTCACAAATATGTTTTATTTTGATATGTATATACTATATGCAACACAATTTTGTTGCTGTAAAATGTAACTTTTAATGGGAAGCAGTCAAATGGATATTTGAATACACTTTTTTTTTTTATTATACTTTAAGTTCTAGGGTACATGTGCATGACGTTTATATCATGTATAACTCCCCAATGCAATCCCTCCCTCCTCCCCCCTCCCCATGATAGGCCCCAGTGTGTGATGTTCCCCTTCCCGAGTCCAAGTGATCTCATTGTTCAGTTCCCACCTATGAGTGAGAACATGCGGTGTTTGGTTTTCTCTTCTTGTGATAGTTTGCTAAGAATGATGGTTTCCAGCTGCATCCATGTCCCTACAAAGGACGCAAACTCATCCTTTTTGATGGCTGCATAGTATTCCATGGTGTATATGTGCCACATTTTCTTAATCCAGTCTGTCACAGATGGACATTTGGGTTGCACTTTTTAAATTTCCAGTTTTTAAGATGCAAAATTTGGAATCTGGACTGATATGCCAAAGACAGTGGACTCAGGGTGTAAATTCGTTCCATCTCTTCAGCTTTACATGTGCATGGATACAGCTGTTTGTGTGGTTACCAGATGTTAGACTAGGGGCTTCAGGAATATATTCCACATATTGGCTCTTTCCCAGAGGCAAAATATTATAGCTCCTAATAATGTTTTTGAAATATAAATACAAATTGTCTTTATTTTTAGAAATTAGGTGTCAATCAGAAACATATTGAATAAATGTATGTCTACCTAAAACCTGGTACACAAGTATAGCACCATTATTCATAATAGCCCAAACAAGGTAACAAGCCAAATGTCCATCAGCTGGTGAATAAATAAAATGTGACATATCTATCCAATGTGTATTACTTGGTATTAGTAAGAAACAAAGTGCTGATACATGGTACAACATGGATGAACCTTGAAAACATTGTGCTAAGTGCAAGAAGCCAGTTACAAAAGACCACAGCTACATGATTCCATTTATAGAAATTGACCAGAATAGGCAAAATTACTCACACCGAAAGTAATGGTTGCCTAGGTCTAGGGATTGGGGTGGAAAGTGACACTCAATGGGCGTGGGGTTTCTTTTAAGGGGAACAAAAATATTATAAAATTAGATTGTGGTAAAATATAGCTCTATAAATACACTAACATCATTGAATTGTATACTGTAAATGAGTGAATGCATGATAGGCAAATTATTTCTCAATAAAGCTGTGAAAAGGAAATTTTAAATATTAATTAGCTTGGATTTTATTATTATTAATATTAATATTAAATAGCTTGGATAAGGGAGTGAGTTAAGTAATGCAAAATTATCACCTGTGCGGTTTACTTTTTATAATATTCTTAAGTAAAACATGAGGACTAAATTAGTAAATGAAAGAGCAAAGTAAATATGAAGCACATAATATATTTCATAGCATCTTTTTATTTCATTTTAAATATGTTTAAACCTTTAATCCATCAATTTTGGTATGTGTGAAAATTAGTAAATTAATAGCTCTTTCACCTTCCAAGTCTATCAGTGATGACTTTTCCATTTCTTTCTCCTGTGGGAGCCTTCTTAATACTTGATTATTTGGGATATTCTTTGAATTTAATGGCATGTTTTTTTCCAATTATGAAAATAAATTTTAAGCAACAGTATTAAAATTCCCATGTGTATGAAATGTATAAATAGTAATATATTCAGCTTTAAATTTCTCAAGTCAATGATTGTGTTTGGACAGAGCTTCTACTTTATTGACTTTATGAGAGGAAAAAACACAAATATTTTAGGCCAAATTCCTCCATTGTGTAAACTACTCCCTGGGACTAGTAAGGAGTTAGATTAACTCTTTTGATGAGGTAGTAATTGAAATAATACCCTAGGGACTAGAAAGAGTTATTTTGCAAAGTAGAAGAAATGAAGTGGAGAATTACAGTTTTAGCCAAAAGAAAAACTCTAGTTGCAGACCTAGGAAAAACTAAATATCATCCCTTCACTCTGTCACCCATTCATTCATTTATTTTTCACTCATTCTGAACATATTTACTGAGTCCCTGCCATGTTCTGGGCGAGTATTACTCATGTATGTTACTGTGGCAAGAATGTTTCTTTTTCTTACTTATCATGTTTATGTAACATTCAGCAATTAATGGGGCATTTTTTCAGAGTATTAGGAAAAGTTCCTTTCCATCTCTTCCTAATTTCAGTCTGTCAATATGTTTAAGGACATATGTTGCCTTATTTTATTTTTTCATTTTCTGAGTACTTATTTGATGTTGAATATAACTGAGTCCCAGCTGACTCATCTTTTAAATAGCAGTAATAATAGCAATAATAATATAAAATGTTCGTAGTTATTACATAGATCAAATTTCATGATTAATGTGTAGAGCTTAAATCTTGGCTCATTGTAGACAGCAAGTGACAACTGTTGAAGAGTCTCAATGTATGTAACACATTTTCTATATTATTTTTTAAATTGAATATAATATAATCATATTAGTTCTTTTATGACATGGCATGCAGCAACAAGTTTGAAGACTTGTGAACTAGTCCATATAGAAAAACATTAGTAAGCTATTTCTCCTTGATATCCAGTAAATTAACAGAATTTACATAACAAAATTTGGCAAGTGTTTGGCATAATTTCTGATAAATACTTAGTCTTGTATTCTGAGTGGGGGAGATGTATTTCAATAATTATGCATTGTTTTTGCAGATAGTAAAGTGTCAAGACACATAGCCTGCATTAGTTTACTGATTTGAAATACTTTCATATGACCATTTATCATTTAACAGTGCTTATCTTATAACGAGGTTGTCACTGAAAGAATTTTAGGTTTTTATTTCAACTTTATGATGACTTGACTTGAAATGCCTTTTTGAACAATCAAGAAACAATTAAATTTTATCTACAGTTGCCTTCTTTTAGCCTTATGTTTAATGCTACCTTTGGCTATCTGTGATATATGTTAAATGACTTTCTCGCCTGTTTCATATTTTAGATACAGGTTTAACGTCCAAAAGTACTTCATTATATGATGATTTTGATTGTAATACCAGAAATAAAAGGAAATGTATTTCTCAGTGCATCAGTGAAAAAGTTTAAATAAGTTAATCGCTTGTCTTTATGAGGCCTTTCATTTCATAGCTCGATGGCTCTCTAAAGTTCCATTGTCATTTTTTAGTATCATTATGTGCATGCATCTAGAAACGGGAGGTTTAGCTAAGAGATGAAATCCTTTTAATTTCCACTCTGAACACATTGACCCTTTCCTTTGTCTTAATGAGTAGAATAACTCTGATTGCTGGATTTTTTAACGGAAACAAAAGATTGAATAATTTTGCTGTCTTATCTTTACAGCTTGCAAAAGGGGGCATTTTAATGAAAGGATTGCTTTTGTTTATTATGAATAACTATGGAATAGGAAAAAATAATAATTTTTTGAATATTTTATTTTTTAATTTATGAACAGTTAATCATACTCATCTTTATAGAAAATAATGAGTCAGGGCATGCCACCACTTTTGTGTTGGTGCTGTATTATTTTTCAGGATATAGTCCCTCAAAGGTACATTTTCTGTTGAATTTTAATAGCTATGAAACCCTAAGTTCAAATATATGTAAATGCATTTTTCTTTATTCTTTACTCATAATACGTTATTTTCAGATTATGATTTTTTCATTGTGGAGAACTATTAAATTATTAATAATAAAAGCAAGAGATGTTTTGTTTTTTGTTTTGTGTTTTGTGTTTCTTTAGTTCTCTCCCTCTTTCCTTTAATATCACATGAGGTCCTAGTGAACTGTTAGCCACTTGTTCCAGCATGGAGATTTTGAAAAACCCTTAACCTCCCCCTTAAACTATGATGTCTAAAGTGACAGGTTAATTTCAAATTCAGATTTGATTGAGTATGTGCCACTTTTTACATGCTTTCCATAACTAAAATAGAGCTGTCTTTAGAAATTTTTGTATTAGGAAAATGAACGCTAATCGAGGAAAGTTTGCTTTAGTTAATTCTCTTTCCACATTCATTGCAACTTTTGGGAAACATGCAGTGTGTTCAACATAATAACATACACGAGATACACAAGAACGATGAGAGCCCAGCAGCAAGTGCATCTAAGGAATGCTCATCTTGCACTTTTGCTTAATTTAAGAAATCTGTTAGGAAGGGATCAAGAAAATAAAGACATGCTTCATTTTACTTTTACTATATTAAATGTAGCACAGGTGTTAATCCATGTAATGTTTTGCAATATCTCATTTTGATCTTTTGTGGATATCTCTGTTCACTACAAATACAGTGGAAATCACATTTCCTTTACAATTATATTATTAGCTTATTTAAACTGGGATAGTTTAATACATGACACTAAAAGACTCATAAGCACATTTAGAACTAGATTTCATTGAAATGTTATGTGTGTGTGTGGTTTATGTGGATATATTTATATATAATTTTGCTGGTTTCAGGTTTGTTTGTTTTTTTTTTTAATGGAATATCACTCTATTGCCAGGCTGGAGTGCAGTGGTGCGATCTCGGCTCACTGCAACCTGTGCCTCTTGGGTTCAAGCAATTCTCCTTCTCCTGCCTCAGCCTCCTGGGTAGCTGGGACTACAGGCACGCACCACCCTGCCCAGATAATTTTTGTATATTTAGTAGAGACGGGGTTTCACCATGTTGTCCAGGATGGTCTCGATCTTTTGACCTAGTGATCTGCCCGCCTCAGCTCCCCAGAGTGCTGGGACTGCTGGTTTCAGTTTTAAGGAAGAAAGTGAAGTAGATAATACTGCACTTATTTAATAGTTACCAGTGGGGAATTATCAAAGAGATTGTGAATATCTTAAATGCTTTATGATGATGGCATAGAAGAGCAAATATGAAAATTGTGTATTATTTTAACTTAAAAAATAGAACTGTACTCTCATCATCGAAATGCCTAGATCTGTAAAGAAAAAAGATAACCAATGTAGGCATTAGGCATTCCTAACTTATAGGAACATCCCATGTAGGCATTAAAAACTGAATATTTTGAAGAAAACAGATGCTGCCTACATTAAGGGGAACATTTTACATTAACAGGCTTTTGATATTTAAAATCTTAGAATAATCAAGCTGAGAAGGGACCTCAGGACCGTGCACTCCTCCCAATTTGCAGATGAGAGAGCTGAAGCACACAGAAGTGACTTTGTAAACCTAAAGGTGAGGAAAATTGTGTAACAGCTGGATCATGGGTGGAAGTGGATAGAGTAAGTCATTTTTCAATTCTAGTAAAGCAGAAAAGAATATTAACACTAAATCAGTTAAAAGGAACTAAGCACCACATAAGAGGATTCACCTCCTGAAACCAATGTTCACAAATTGGAGAAGCAGGTAAGCCCTGTTGAATGGGGCCACCATTCCAGATACTTCAATCAGGAGTCTATAGAATATATTTCCTACCATGTCCACTTATGAACTTTTCCAGTTAGTCCTGGCTGTCTCATGCTGCAGCCACTTTCCAGTACAGCTAGCTGTCTTATTGGCCTCTGTTTTTGTCTAGAGCTCTGCTATTAGATAGGTTAGGTTGTACTTTGGGTGTTTTGTTTTTGTTTGCGATATGATTGAGGGCGTGATGAGGTCATAAGAAGAGAAATATGAAAGATCTTTCTCCTTCCCATTTTGTTTTCTTTTTTGGTTGTTCCAGTCTAATATAGCTCCCCTTCCACTCTTGTAGAATAGCTTTTAGAAGATGAATGATAATCCTATACTTTCTCCATGGAAGTCATACTAGGAAAGTGGTTTATTACAAAAGATTTCTAATGCTCTTTCTACATTAGAGTTTGGATTTATAACTGTATGTTGTTTCTTCTTGTGATTATTTTTTATTAGACTTACATTTCCAAAAATATATATTAATATTTTAATTTGACATATACCAAATTCTGTTTTTTATACTCATGATTTAATGCATTAGTCTAAAGCAAAGCCATCCAAAGAATATTATGTGAAACTTCAAAGTTAAAACTTCAAAACCTCTAATGTGTTCCTTAGCATTTGGGATAGAATTCAAACTTCCTACCCTACTCTACAAAGCCCTAGGCAAGGCTTTAGCTAGGATCTGTGGCATCTTTGGGAACTGGAAAAGTCATCTCATGAGCAATCACATCTCCTTGGTTGCAGAAGAGTGCTGCTACCATCTTTGGATGCAGAAGACCATGCCCGTTCTTGTTTGGAAACTAGGATAAGGGTATGGTGATACTAAGATAAGGGTCTGGACTTCCTTGAAACCCCTTGGCAGACCCAGCCAATCTCTTGGGCAGTGCAGCAGATGCACTGGACTGTCTGGTATTTCTCTTTCTTCATAGAAACTGTGCCCCTTCATATCATTCTGTGATTAATTTCATTTCGGCCCCTATTCTTTTTTTTTTTTTTTTCTGGTAGAGGCCGGATCTCCCTATGTTGCCCAAGCTGGTCTCAAACTCCTGGGCTCAAGGGATTCTCCCACTTTGGCCTCCCAGAGTGCTGGGGTTACAGGAGTGAGCCACTGCACCTAGTACAGTCCTTTTCTTTAGGTTCCACTTAAATGAAATGGAGCCATTTCTGGTCCATTCTAGCTAATGTCACCTACATCTTCTCCCCCGAGTACCCTTTTACACATTGTGTTATATTTTTGTTTGAGTCCTTGTCAATATCTGAAATTATCTTACTTGTTTTCTTAGTTTTGCCTCTTTTTATTTGTGCATGAATTCTTTTGAACAAGGACTTTGTTTTTTCACTAGGGATACTTAGTGCTGAGAATAAGAATGAATTTCTTTGTAAGAAATTAATTAACGTTCCTTAAATGAATGATGAAACAGAGCCTTTACACCTTCAATTTGCTCTTATTCTGTCAGTAGTGGAGAATGGAGTTTGTACATTCTTTTTTTTTTTTTTTTTTTTTTTTTGAGGCAGAGTCTCGCTCTGTCGCCCGGACTGGAGTGCGGTGGCCGGATCTCAGCTCACTGCAAGCTCCGCCTCCTGGGTTTACGCCATTCTCCTGCCTCAGCCTCCCTAGTAGCTGGGACTACAGGCGCCCGCCACCTCGCCCGGCTAGCTTTTGTATTTTTAGTAGAGACGGGATTTCACTGTGTTAGCCAGGATGGTCTGGATCTCCTGACCTCGTGATCCGCCCGTCTCGGCCTCCCAAAGTGCTGGGATTACAGGCTTGAGCCACCGCGCCCGGCCTGTACATTCTTATTATATTATTGCTGGTGGAAGGAAACATTGGTAGAGAGAAAGTAATGACCTCTAGTCCTTTCTTACATCCGCTAGAAAAGTACCGTGTGATACCATGACCATGAAATAGACTTCCAGCTACAGACTGTCAAGCCCAGGGCAGGACCACATAAAATGAAAGGAGAGAGGGTCCAACAACACTCTATTAAGTTCCATGCTGGATATTTTCCATGTGCCCATCCAGATCCACATTGCATCTTTGCCCCTTGGCTCTGCTCTCCGGGAGCCAGAATTTTATGGACTGCCTTATTGGCCTACCTTGCCCAGTAACTCCTGGATGTGTTTATCCAATGCAAAGTGCCAGCTGGAGATCAGGAGGAGAGAAGTAGGGGAGAGTGAGGTCAGGACATTTAATTCTCTTCCTTCCTTCCTGCTGCCTTAATGAGTGGTGGCTTCATCCCTCTTCCAAAATACACAGTCCTTGCAGGGAGATTCTTTCCTATAGTTTCAGTTCCATGTTCCAATTGCAGCAACTTGTCGATCTCCTCTCCCTTTTAGGCCTCCCACACCTGGCAGCCCCAGGGTGCCACCTTCTCTTTTATTGGTTTACTTCAATTCTGCTGATACTTTAGCAAATACTCCCTGCATCATCTAACTCTCTTCAGTTAATAACATTTGAGGGGCTTGCATTCTCTATAGAGACCTTGATGGATTCAGGTCCCTTCCTGGGAGTTTCATGATTTCATGATTAGCAAAGATGTATTTAGGAAACTAGAATGAGAATCTAAACTGAAAATGTGCTTTGGGAGCTTGCTATATATGGATAGACACAGAATAGCATCTAAGTCAAAACTAAGCTTCTTTATTGTCCACACTCCAAAGGAGAATCCACTTTCAACTAATATCTGTGTTTACTTTATCTTTGTTTGTTTGTTTGGTAATCGGAAAGTAAAAATATATTTAGAAATTTAGTGGTGAATATTAACTACAATCCATGCCTAACCTGGAGGATGGACTGGGCAGTGCAAGAGTAGAGACAAGGTGACCAAATAGGAAGTGGCTGCCTTGAAGAGGCAAGATATGATGGTGATTTGGACAAGGGTCACAGCTCTGGAGATGATAATTAACAACCTACAGTGACTTCTCACAACAACCAAAGTAAATCCGAACTCTTTATGGGGACTTTCAGGCTTTGCATGGCCTGTCCTTTACTGTCTTCTCCAACCTCACCTACCGGCAAGATGCATCCATAATAACCTGTTATCTGATATTGCATTCGCTGAGCTCATTTTTCTGTGTTTTTTCATTATGCAAATCCCCCCTTACCTCTTCAGAGTGGCCTTCACAGACAACCTAGTGAAAGCACACTTGCACCCAGCATCCTTTCTATCAGGCCACCCTGTTTGCTCTAGTTACAGCATATGTTTCCTTGACTTTCTTGTTTCTTATTGCCAAACATTCTGGTTCCTTGGTGGCAGGACTCCACTGGTCCGTTCAGCACTGTGCAATAGAAATATGATGTGAGACATAAAGGTACTTTGAAAATGGCTGGGTGCGGTGGCTCATGCCTGTACTCCCAGTACTTTGGGAGGCCGAGGCAGGCGGGTCACTTGAGGTCAGGAGTTCGAGACTAGTCTGGCCAACGTGGTGAAACCCCGTCTCTACAAAAATACAAAAATTAGTGGAGCATTGTGGCGGGTGCCTGTAATGCCAGCTACTTGGGAGGCTGAGGGAGGAGAATCGCTTGAACCTGGGAGGTGGAGATTGCAGTGAGCCAAGATAGTGCCACTGTACTTCAGCCTGGGAGACAGAGCAAGACCCTGTCTCCAAAAAAAAAAAAAAAAAAAAAAAAAGAGTTTAGTAGCCACACCAAGAAAGTCAAAAGAAAAAGAAACAGGTGAGATTGATTTTAATCATATATTTTATTTCCTTAATACTCAAATAGCCGGGCGCGGTGGCTCAAGCTTGTAATCCCAGCACTTTGGGAGGCCGAGACGGGCGGATCACAAGGTCAGCAGATCGAGACCATCCTGGCTAACCCGGTGAAACCCCGTCTCTACTAAAAAATACAAAAAACTAGCCGGGTGAGGTGGTGGGCGCCTGTAGTCCCAGCTACTTGGGAGGCTGAGGCAGGAGAATGTCGTGAACCCAGGAGGCAGAGCTTGCAGTGAGCCGAGATCCGGCCACTGCACTCCAGCCTGGGTGACAGAGCGAGACTCCGTCTCAAGAAAAAAAACAAAAACAAAAACAAAACCCCTCAAATATATTATTATCTTAAGATGTAGTCAATATAAACAAATATTCAATGAGATGTTTTACTTTCTTTTCCAAAGGAAATCTTTGAAGTTCGATGTGTCATTTACACTTACAGCATGTGCCATCCAGACATTTCAAGAAGTCACATTTCAGGTGCTCACTAGTCACATGTGACTAGCTGTTGCTATATTGTTGAGCACAGGCTTAGTTCCCTGGTGTGTCCCTAGAACTACCAGCATCTAGAGGAGGGTTTGCCATTTTCTAAGACAACAATAAGTATTCAATAACTGATACATCAACTAGCAGGATTACATTGCATCTTGACATCCTGGTGTGTGGAGCTGTACTGATGGCAAAGAGAACCAGAGTGTTGTACTTGTAACAGCACTCTACACAACTTAGAGTCCTGGGAGCTGGCACATGGGCCATCCATAACTCTGTGACTTGGACAGTTCCACTTATCTGGGCCATGGTTTGTCCAATCTGCAGAGTGAAAAGGTTGAACTATCTGATCTTCAATGTCATTTCCAGTTCTAACATTATATATTTCCTTTTTCCTTTATATTTCCTATTTTTAATATTTTATTTTACTTTATTCATTCGTAATTTTTTCCAGATATATGCTTCCATTTCTCTTTTTGAAAAATTTTTATCCTAAATTCAGGGGTACAAGCGTAGGTTTGCTACACAGGTCAACTTGTGTCATGGGAGTTTGTGGTACAGGTTATTTCATCACCCAGGCATCAAGCCTAGTACTCATTGGTTGTTCTTCCTGATTTTCTCCCTCCTCCTACCTTCCACCCACTAAAAGGCCCGAGTGAGTTGTTTCCCTCTATGTGTTCATGTGTTCTCATCATTTAGCTCCCACTTATAACTGAGAACATGTGGTATTTGGTTTTCTTTTCCTTTGTGAGTTTGCTAAGGATGATGGCCTCCATCTCCATCCATGCTCCTGCAAAGGACATGATCCGTTCTTTTTTTATGGCTGCATGGCATTCTATGGTATATATGTACCACATTTTCTTTATCTAGTATATCATTGATGGATATTTAGGTTGATTCCATGTATTTGCTATTGTGAATAGTGCTGCACACGTGCATCCAAGTGTCTTTATAGTAGAATGATTTATATATATTCTCAGTAATGGGATAGCTGGGTCAAATGGTATTTCTTTACTACTTTAGTTTTCTTCACATTTTACAATCTTGGCTTTCCCCAAGAAGTAAAGTCCAGGCAAAAATGGGATGAAGGGTCACATGCCCCTGATCCGATAGCTTCTCCTTATTTCTGTTACTTTTAGCAAGATAGTGCCATTTCCAAAGAAACCCCTGACTGTTCCTGTTGCCATTACGTTATATTATATTTTCCTCTTTAATTGTTTAGCTGTTTAAAAAAAATTGTTAATTTTAAGACAATCTTAGTTTTGGTTAATCTGAGCTTATTTTAAGATCTGACAAAAATGTTAACCTTCTTTTATGTTGACATAGTCTATAGTTCAAGGTTAAGCTTGTTGAGTATTCAGTATTATACCTGTTATGTGAAATTTTGCTTATATGATTTATTGAGTTTTATTTACTTGGGAAACCGTTAAACTCTTTTCCTAAAAAAGGATTTGAAAAATCACTCAAATTGGTGTTCCAAAAAGCAGTTCACATATTCCTTATCACTCTACTCTTCAATATCTTTTCCAATTATTTTAAATTCTGAAATGCCCAGTTGTCTTTCTTTTTATAAATGGCTTTAAATGCCACCTTGTTTGAAAATCTGTTATTTCACAGTCTGCATCTATATGTAAGAAAAAGTGCTTCACCAAGTTAAGAAACAGTGTTATTTTAGGCAATGGTAATAATTAATAACACTGTGCTTGATGCCTGGCTCTCGCTCAGCTACTCCCCCCGCCCGCCCCCTTTTTTAAGAACAACATGAATACTTTCAAACCCACACCTAGAAAACAGTCTGTGGTGGTTTTTACTTGGGCAGCCGTGCTCCAAGGAATATTTGGACATTAGCATAAAGGTTGCACATGTTATACAAAGTGTAATTAAAGAAGCTTTGATCCCCAAATGTCAACGAGCTTGCTAAGTGTCATAACAAAGTGTCAAGCATCTGGTATACAGTTAATTTGTAGTCATTAACTCCATATTGTTGATGTGACAGTTTGTTAGCAAAGCAAGCTTGACAGTTGCATTTTGTTCTTGATTGACACCTACAGACCTCCCCACCCGTTTAGTTTACATTCCTGTTGAGGTTTCCTCAGGTTGCATTTTTACTGCTTAATTTCCCCCAACTTATTAGTTGAAGTGCTGGCAAACTTTTAAAATCATATGCTATGTTAGTACAGAATTTCAAATTCCTTCTCTACAATGTTCTAAGTTTGCAATAATCCTGGAAATGAAAAAAGCTTGATGGTTTTTCTTCGGAATTTAAAGTAATGTGACAACACATGCATTATCCTGATGCATAATTGTCACAAATAACATATTTATAAGATGACAATTGCTATGGCAATTAATCTAGTCAACACTAATTTCTTGTACAGTTCCATTAATATTTCCACTTTTCAAAGGCTCAGAAAACAGATAACTGGATACTTCATCATATTCTTAATTGCATTGATTTAATCCAAAGAGTCCATTACAATCTAATTTCAGTCCTTTAATGCTTTAAAATTTTAGTTGTATTAAATTATCTGTAACTTGTTTGATGCCATGTTTTTACCACTGTTATTAATAGAATCCATTTTAAAATGTTTTATAAGATATTTGATTTTTAAAAATATTTTCTCTATACCGATGTTACAAATATATCTGCAGCGTTACTTTAGTAAATTATGTGAAGGAAGAATTAAGTATATTTTTATAAAGTGTACTAAGTGAACTGATGTAAACAATTTACACTTATTTAATTCTTGTAGGTTGGGTTGCTTATGTAGCTAAGCTAAGAAATATGCATAATTTATAAACGTACAAAATTGTGGCAGCAACCAGCAAGTTTCATTCACTAAACATCATTTTTAAAAATTGCCCATTTGGACAAACCAGACTTTCTAGACAAGCACAATGAAACTGCTGATGGAAAGTTCTTACATTTTTATTTGGTCCATCTAGCTTACTTTCTGCCAACAGATAAGGCCAGTCACTACATTTGTTGACAGGCTCATAATCAATTTATTTGACTACTTACATTAATTTTATCCTTTGCCCTCAAATAATTATTACAAGAGTACAACATCACTGTGGAGACACTCCTTGGCTGAGGACTTAACATCACCATTTAAGCCATCATTTTCCCCCAAATTGGCATTTCACATTGGATAGATATCTTCATCTATTCAGGCTTTGGGTCTCTTGATCCATAAAATGAGGTCACTACTAATGTCTTTTTTTTTTGTAACTCTAAAAATTATGAATTTGCATGTTACTTTACATTATTATTGAAAAATGACAATCCCTTTAAATATTGATATGACATGCCTCATAGAACTTGTGCTTTTGAGTATCGTATATGTTTGCCTTGGTGAACATTAGTCTATTCATTAGATGACTTGCATGAGAACTAGTCAAATGAGATCATATTATAGGTTTGTTCTCAAACCTATTCTGTGCTATGATTGCTTTATTTTCCCAGCTATGCTGTCTTTGAGCTGGAGGAGGAGAATAAATCCTCCCTCAGAATAAAGAAAGGCAACCTCATTAACGGAAATACAGGTAGGTATCTGTGGGTGGAGATGATAACACAAATCTAGATGTCAGAGGAGTTATGGGACTGCAACTTGAGTATGAACTCTTGGGTCTGAGTCACCTGCATTGATCACTGGCTCGATCACATCCTAAGAAATTGGGCAAGTGACTCAACGCACAGGGCCCTCTGTTTCTTTATCCTAAACAAAAAATAGTATCTAACTTGCAAGATTTTGTGATACTAAATAATTTCATGATTATGGGTAAAATGACTTTTAGCGAGAGCTCTATAAATAATAGTTATAACTACTAAAATAGTAAAGTTGGGTTACTTTGAAGTTCAATTTAGTCTCTTCTCTGTGAAAGAAAAATAATACAATTAATTACTTAGAACTGACATGACCAAGTGCAGTATCTAGAACATAGTAGGCACTCAGTTAATATTTTTCAATGAATAAAGTCCATTATATTTGTTAGACCATTCTGAATATCTTTAAGATGCTAGACATATCAGACAAGATTTTGGTATAAGCCATGCATGAAACCTATTGGAAGAAGAATGACTTAGGCAGTGATGGTATGAAAGGGCAGTGATGAGTTGTCACATCTTGCAAAACGCTGGACTGGGGGCAGACCTAAGCAATTTGAGGTTGCCTGACTGTGCTGTTATTTGACACTTAAATGTATATGGAAGTGTGATTTAAATACCAGTCACAGTTTAGGAGATATAGATATTTGAAATATAAATTTGGTCATGGGAGCCGGGATAAGTGCATTTGAGGAGTTTTCCTCTTTTTTCATGGAACACAACTTTAGCCTCTTCTTACCAAGAGGAATCTCAAGTTAAATAATATATTTGGGTAACATATAATAACATGCACAGTGCACATTGATTGGACATCCATATTAAATGCTGGAGTTAATTGGAAATAGACTTTAGGGAACTGTTAATTTTCCTGTTGGTACTATTTTGATGTGTTTCTGATGGTGCCATTTTGATGTGTTTCTGATGGTGCAATTTTGATGCATCTAAACACCTTTGACCTGTCCTCTAATACTGATTATAGTATATAAATTTGGAATAAAGATAATGTGTCTAATCTGAACTCATCAAGATAAGAATATAATTCTTTTAAGAGTAGAAGTTGATTAAATACAACTAAAACAACAATTAATGTGCAGAATTATCCTCTAGTTCCAGTATTTTCAAGGGAGACAACAAATGGACATGATAATACAACATATCAGAATGTACTGTGCTGATACATTCTGTAAGGGAAGCAAGTAGACACCAAGGATCATGGACAGTTCAACTTATATCCTTCAGAGTGGAAACCGGTTTTTATTAAAATGTACAAAACTAGAGCCTTATACACTATATTTAAACATATATTCTTTGAGTTTAATCCATTGAAAAATCTATTAATAAATCATAAATCCAGAGTAAAAATAAAAGATGTGGAAGTAAACTGTGATCCTAAAATTAGTAGTGGGAGCACACTTTTAAACAACTGTAGGCCATTTTAATTTGTAAGTGAGTTTTTAAAAGATTTCAAATACATGACAAAAAAAAGTAAAGTACTAGAGAATAAAAATAGGTAGAAGGAAAATTTTTCAGTTCATTCTACTTTAACTTATAAATACTTAAGATAAATTTGCAATAAAATAATCAGTTTTAAAAATGAACTGCTGGTATAGCAGTTTCCTGATATGTTCTTGCAGATATTAACTTACATTATCTTCACATGTAGATATTATTAGCCCCACTTTACAGAAGTAGGAACTGACGTTCAAGGAGTTATGCCAAAGGATGCTTCAGTTACCTTCATGTTACTTGCTCTTTGCACCAAGATGGCAGGTGAAACAGCAAAGGTGAAGAATGAGGGGGATATCCCTGGCTTGAGAAATCCAAGGCCTAAGTATACTCAATACCTATTCCAAGAGTTTCTCCATGGTTTCCTTGTGCTGAGTTAGATATTCTCCAAGATGTCAGAGCTTAAATAATTAAATAATAGACTAGTAGCAAACTAGTGGTTTGTAGAGGTGATGCAGCTCTCAGAGAGCTTTATTTTTTGTTAGTTCATAAATCGTGATGGAAAAATCACATGGGCCATATCTAGTATCTGGAAGTTGTACTAATTTCAGAAAGTATTTTATTTCATGAAAATATATTTTTAAAATATTCAATCTGTAATATGGAACAAACATTTTATGTTTTTAAATAACTACTTTTTAATTATTTTAATATTTCACCCTGTGATAATTCTGCTTAGATCTTGGAGAGCAGTAGCACCAGTCCTAAAAAAAAAAAAATTATGTTGGTATATGTAATTCAAGAATATCAAAGGAATCTATAACCTAAATTTTGATGTATTTCACTGGAACAAAATTAATAAATTAGTAAGAAACTTTGCTTGCCAAATATAATCAGATATGTTAGATAGGGATAGGACTGGTGAATTAGTATGGAAAGGAAGTGAACTATTTCTCTTATTTTCTTCAAACCAATATTTATAAAATATTCACAGGATATTATTGAAAAAAAATGTTCTGGTTCGGTAGAATGCCTCTCTATGCTGATTTTCCTGTTGAGCTGGGACATTGGTAATCTATACTAATGAGTACAAGAGCCACTGCAGATTATAGTATTTTGGGAATTAGCAACTAAGCAAAACACACAAATTAAAGAATCAAGGGCGTCATAAAGTGTACTGCATCATAAAACCTACTTGTTCATTTATTTTGACAAGTGTAGTTTAATTTAAATTATTTATGGTACTGTGTACTCCACAAGTAACTGTAACGTAGTGCATTTTGTTAAAAATAATGAAGTTGAAGCTATATGAGCTTTTAGATATCATTGTGCTAATAGATTAGAGCAATCAATCTATTTTTTCTTTACTATTTCTACAGACTTTTCTACACACAAATTCCTAGTATTCATAGTATTTTCTTTTCCTATTCAGCCACCTAAGTCCACTGTATATCTTGGCAATTATTTTATTACTTATACTTTAATTAGTGAATTCTTTGGGAATGAAGTTTTTCATAAAATAATCCATGTTAAAATAAATGAAATCTCCCACTAATTTGGTGATTTGTTGTAGGTGTTCACTATTCCACTAAGTTGCATTCTTCCTGTTAAAGTTTACAAATTGTAGTTCCATATGACAGAAATATCTCTTTGCATGTACTCTTTTTATAAAGTGTAGTGTGGCCGGGCGCGGTGGCTCAAGCCTGTAATCCCAGCACTTTGGGAGGCCGAGACAGGCGGATCACGAGGTCAGGAGATCGAGACCATCCTGGCGAACACGGTGAAACCCCGTCTCTACTAAAAAAAAATACAAAAAACTAGCCGGGCGAGGTGGCAGGCGCCTGTAGTCCCAGCTACTCGGGAGGCTGAGGCAGGAGAATGGCGTAAACCCGGGAGGCGGAGCTTGCAGTGAGCTGAGATCCGGCCACTGCACTCCAGCCCGGGCGACAGAGCAAGACTCCGTCTCCAAAATAAAATAAAATAAAATAAAGTGTAGTGTGATAGTAAGGACACTGCTTTGGCATTAGATAAACCTGAATTCAAATCTTGGCCTCGTTCATGCTATTTAACCTATCTCTCAGCTGTAAGTGGATTTAGATAAACCTGAATTCAAATCTTGGCCTTGTTCATGCTATTCAACCTATCTCTCAGCTGTAAGTGGATTAATTCTTTCTAAGTGATAATGTTTTTGTGAATTAGATAACAACTGAATTATCTAGTACAGCGTCTGGTATTTAATAGTCTCTCACTAAATTGTGGTTGTCATTGTATTAACTAGTGTTAGCCTCTGAAAATTTGTGAAATTGGTAACATTGGTCTTCAAAGTCAGCTTTCTCTTTCTACACTTTTGTATGTTGTTTTCTTTCAGGACAGTGATTCAGTTCTCTGTCTACATCATACATACACACAACATTGTTTACTATGGCCTTCCAGAATATTAGAAAAATACTTAACCCTCACTACACCTTTCTCAATCTCTTTTTCTTGAGGACTCTGCACTTTTGGGAATTAACACTCAAAAAGTGTGGTGCTTAAAACTTTACCTGTTTAGCTTCTTTTAGAACTGAGACCTTCATATTAGTTAATTTTTAATTATATTATTACTCCATCCATTGCATCCTTTCTACTTCTGTACTTATAAGGCCCAGTAGTTCTGGTATTGAAGAATTATATCATTTGAGCACATACATTTGCTGTGAAGTTATTATTAAATAAGACTATGTTCCACCTAAAAGGCAACACAATCTTCTTTGGAAAAAATAAGAAACTGATGTTACTATATGCTTAGCAGCAATTACATTCATTTTTAAAAAATTCTTTATATGTTGGGTAGAGTTTTGCTTAAGTTTTACTTATTAATTCGTGGCAGCATTTTCAACTTAATTTCAAAAGTGCACATCTTAACACTATTAAAAGATTCTAGGCTGGGCATGGTGGCTCAGGCCTTTAATCTCAGTACTTTGGGAGGCTGAAATGGGAGGATCACTAGAGTCCAGGTGTTCGAGACAAGCCTGGGCAACATGGTGAGACTCTGTCTCTGCAAAAAACTAAAAAGTTAGTCAGGTGGAGTGTCAATGCCTGTAATCCCAGCTACCCTGGAGGCTCACCTGAGCCCCAGAAATTGAGGCTGAAGTGAGCTGTGATCATGCCACTGCACTCCAGCCCAGGTAACAGAGCGAGACCCTGTCTTAATTTATTTTCTTTTCACATATTTGTTTTCTGTTTGAGATATGTTATAAATACCTTTTCAGATGAAAGATTTAGATAGTCATGAAGTTATTACTAAGAACCAAAACGACAAAACTTTATTAAAAATGTAACAATCATCCATTTTATTCCTCCCCTATTGAAACACTTAAAGTATATAAATGGTATATGCTTTAGAGAATCCTTCAGAATTACACATATGTCAAGAAATCTAATTTGTGTGCATCAGCTTTCATTCCTGTGTTTGTGTTGGCTTTAAGTAGCAGCACAGCTTTTAATTGTGAGGTTTTAAGTTCTGCAATTAAAATGTACCCTTTTTACTAGGAGGGTTGAGTGATAGTTTCTGATTTACTTTAGACAGTTTAGACAAATTATGTTTAAAAGAACATAAAGATGCACAGAGCATTTCCTGATTCAGAGAAGGTCAAAGTGTCTTAGTCGCATTTTTTGAAAGTTTTACCTTGAATAACTAATGATTCTTCTTACTGTATTGACTAAACTTCGCTAAAGACATACAAGCAGGATGTCAAACTGCCTTAAAACATCAGCTCCTTTGAAATCAATGACCAAATGACCTTGAACAGAGTAGGGAATGTAATATTTTATATCTCATGATATTATCTTAAAATTACTTCTATGAAGGATGCAGAAATAGATTACATTAGTGCCTCCAAAGATGCTTATATTTCTCTTTATATTAGTATGTGTTTATAAAAATAATGAAAATTCTTTGCAAACTACTAGAAAATTTGTTTAGAGCTTTGACCAAAGCAAAAGTGTAGTAGAAATTCTGCAGACAGATGTTTAATTTGATCAAGGGAGACCATAAAATGGATAATTCTGGTCAATAATGAAGGTTGAGGTCACAGAAACAGGTTTGTGGAATAGTGACAACAAAAAAAAATCTCATGGAGACCTTTGAGAAGAAGCACAGTAAAGAGGCATTACAAATATGAAATAGAATTTAAATTAATTCCAAAAATTCTCAGGCTATCTGTGTAAGCCAAAAAGAAAAGCATTTCAAAGACATCGAAATATAAAAGAAAGCAGTTTAAGATCTGCTTGGTGTAGGTGGGTATGGTGGAGGCGTTGGTCCAGGTTGGATGGTGATGTCAAGGAGAAAGTAATGGTCAGATCGCAAAGAATCTTATGTGTAAGGATATTAAGCAGGGGAGATGTATAATTCAAGTTGTAATTCTAGACTAAATAAATTACTCCGACTACATTATTTGATAGGGTTGACATTAGCATCAGGAAAAGTAATCAAGAGACAACTGTAATCATGAAGGTTGGAAATAATGAGGACTTTTTAGACCTAATTTACCAAGGCAGAGTCTGTTGGACATAGAAAATTTAGTAAATCCAAGAAATATTTGGGATTTTGAAGTGAGAGATGTTACTAAATTAATTTGGATAGGAATAAAAATTGGCATGTGGATTAATTTTTTAAATATTTGTATTGTTTCTGTCATTTTTAGGAAATCAATTACCAAAAGTTGATATTAACATCAATGTGATGTAATGACCAAAGATACATTACTAGATTCCTATTTCCAGAAATATGTCTCAGCAAAGGCATAGCAGCTTAAAATAAAAGCTTAATTTATTTTTTGGAATTAAAGCAAAATAAAAATTTACTCGGACCAATCTTAAACTGCACACTTCTGTTTTCTCTCTGAGTTTGGAAAGATTTATAAAATTGCCCAATTGTTAATGGCAAATAACAGCTGCTATTTTTACATACTGAGGAATTTTTCTTTCTTTCTTTTTTCTTTTTTTTTTTTTTTTTTGCAATCTGTGATAAATACTGGCAGAACGTTATAAAATGACAGGGGTGAAGGAAGTGCGAATGAACTGGCAAACACGAGGTTCCATTATTTATTTTAATCTCACTGAAACTACAGTACTAAACTATAAATATATTAGCAAATAATTTTATTGGCATATTTTTGTGTTGGATATAAACACGCCATGTTGGATTTGTTTTTGGACATAAACCTACCATTTTAATAAACAGTTGTTAATATAGCACAAATATTACTTGTGCTGATAAGAGGATGCTGATTTAACTTGCTCATTCTGTTCTGCAAAAGCAGGAACTGCCTTGGGCAAAACTGCAAAGTGCCAGAAGTTCCTCTCTTGGACTTTTCTTCTCATTCCTGGAACCCACCTATGCCCTGGAGTTGCAGCACTGTCCCTATTTACTTCCCTTGTGTCCAAGAAGCCTATGATGGTGTTCTCACCATATTACCTATATTTCAATGTAGCTCATCTCTGTTTTATAATTTTTAGATTCATAATTGGTTGATGAAAGAAATTAACTAGTTGTGCTGTGTTAATGAAAAAGTCATGACATTTTGGAAGAACTCCATCACTTTGGATCTAATTTAAATAAATCACACTTTCCATGGAGATCTTAGGCTGTGTAGAGAAGTAGAGTGGTACCATGATAAGTTAGTGAAAAATATTTCATGATAGGTAGGCCAAAAGTAGACTAATAGTATTGTGATATAATGATGAGCTTTGAGAAATCTGTTCAGGAAATTCTTCATAATATGTAACACTGCTTAGATTTAAATAATTTGATTTTGATTAGAATGACATTAACAAGTACTGATCTGTAATAGGTACTTAATGTCTGAATTTTTGTACTTAAGTCTTTGTGCTTAGGGTAATTGTCTGTGGCTGATTGCCTACAAGGCAAAAACATTTAAAAATGGAATACAATTTTTTTCTAGTTAAAAATAATGGAAAAAAAGAAATTGTCAGCTTATGTTCTCTCTCATTCTAAGTTAATTTTGTGACAAGTAAGTTCCATTTTCCTAGGGTATAACATTAATGCCACATATCAAAAGGAAACTGTATAATTCTGTGCTGTGATTGTCGAATGGCTCAGGGAAACTACTTAAGTCTCAGCAAAACACTCTTGATTTGTATAGCTAAACACCTGGTCAATTTAAAATAATCTAGAATGACATTTCTTCAAATAGCCTCAAATTTTAATAAATGAAAAATTTGAAGAATATATCTCTTTAGGAAATTGTCCTTAATTATCTTTTGATGAAAAATTCCACAAAGAAAATAATACAAAAATTATAAAGAATTTGGCTCAATGTGGTGGCTCACTCCTGTAATCCCAGCACTTTGGGAGGCTGAGGTGAGTGGATCACCTGAGGTCAAGAGTTCGGGACTAGCCTGACCAACATGGAGAAACCCCATCTCTACTAAAAGTACAAAATAAGCTGGGCATGGTGGCACATGGCTGTAATACCAGCTACTCGGGAGGCTGAGGCAGGAGAATCATTTGAACCCGGGAGGCGGAGCTTGCAGTGAGCTGAGATGGTGCCACTCACTGCACTCCAGCATGGGCGACAGAGCTAGACTCCATCTCAAAAAAAAAAAAAAAAAAATTCAAATGGATATTATTATCACATTTCTTTCCCCAAGCAAATATAAAAGCTATGACTTGTATCACTGTTAAAGTAAAACCTCCTCCTAAAAATTGCTAAATTATTTGTGCAATTAAAATACTAAGCATTTTCAGAAGACTCTAATGGCGAACTAGGGGATTCAGTGCATTTCAGTTCTATATTTCTGACATTTACAAGGATGACAGACAATGCAAAAATAAAATGTTATGTGTTTTCCTTAAAAACCAAACCACAGCTGGTGGGTTTAATTTTATTCCTACCAGCCGTGACAGCAGCCTTTTTAAATATTGAAAGTGTGAATTAAAGCTTCTGCAAAACAGTTGCCATATAAATTTCCTTAACCACTATTAATTATATATGAAATATCGAAAAATTGTCCTGGCTTAGCTGGGTTGATTTTTAACATGATGGGAATAGAAAATGTTGACTCTTTTGAGGTTACCAAAACCTCCCAGAGAATGTAATTGAGTGTTTGTGTCTCATACATTTTGGTGGTTGTCCTCAAAAGCATCAAGAAAGTAGCTGTCCAGATTCCCTCCTTGTTTTCTAGTCATCTCCTGGTACTTTGATGATAATTGTATATGAATGTAAATCAAACCCTTATTGACTCTTCACAATCTAGCTATTTAATAGAACTTTCTCTGAAATTAAAAATATTCTATGCCTTGTTTGGTTCATTAGCTACTGACATGTAACTATTGAGCACTTGAAATGTGGCAAGTATAATTGAAGAGCTAAATTTTCAAATTTACTTAATTTTAATTAAAATAGACACAGGTGGCTATTGGCTACTGTATTGCATAGTGATGATCTATAACATGAAGGGTACAGTACTGTGTTCTGTGTTCCAGAGAAGACCAAACAAACAAACGTGAAATACTTCTCATATGATAGGGAAGATAAGATATAAATATGTATGTAAATAATTAATAACACAAGTCAGGATATTGAAAACATTTAGATAGACTAAACCCTCTGAAAGAATATATTGGAGCAAAAAGTGGGGAAAAATCAATTCTAGTCTGTGATGGAAGAGAAAGGTTTATGCAAACAGAAATGTAGAAAAAACTTTGGGTAGTACCTTGACAGGTGGAGCTAATGGCATTCCAGAGGGTGGGAACTTTGTGAGCAAATGCATGGCTTTGGCAAGAAAAAGTCCAATCATGTAGTTAATGAGTAATAAGATTTAGCTAGAGGGTCAAGAAAGAAGAGCCTTGAATATTGGCTAGGGCCTAAATACGATAAGCAAAGAAGTCTCAAATATTTAGTGGACATTAGAGAATCAGTCTCTAAAGATGTAGGGAGGTGAAATAGCAGGTTATCAAGTAGCCCAGGAGAGATGTTTGATGCCAGAATCAAACTGGGTGCCGTGGTAAGAGAAGGAAGATGATGGGGAGGAATGTCTTGTGTGTATTCTCCCGTAGCTACTGCCTCCTATAGTAGCATGTGTGTATGTGTGTGTATGTGTGTGTGTGTGTGTATATATATATATATGTATGTATTTTTACTCTGAGACGGGATCTCACCCTTTTGCCCAGGCTGGAGTCCAGTGGTACAAACATAGCTCACTGCAACCTTGACTCCCTGCACTCAAGCAATTCTCCTGCCTTAGCCTCCCAAGCAGCTACAAGTGCATGCCACCATGGCCAGCTACATTTTAAACTTCTTATAGAGACAGTCTTGCTATGTTGCCCAGGTTGGTCTCTAACTCCTGGGCTCAAGCAGTTCTCCCACCTTGGCCTCTCAAAGTGCTGGGATTACCTATGGGAGACACCACACCAGGCTGTGTAGCATGTATTTTTAAAGGGGAAATAAAAAGCCAATCTATTCCTCCTGTACACCCGTAGCCTTCTCAACATAGTACCTAATTATATTTCAGAGTGATTTATTTTCAAATACCCAGTCCTAGGCACAAATACGTTACAAGATGTCTAAGAATCTAGCAAGATCCAATGCCTTAAGGCTTGATTTTAAAGAGAGGAAAGAGAAGGTCCTGAGACATGAGCCCATTTTCATTGCTAGATTACATTGATTGTGACTAGATGGGAGGAATAGAAGGGAAATACAAACTTACTCTTTCTTTGTGAGCTGATTTAAGCCTGATTCCACATTTATAAGTGATGAGAAAACTTAAAGCCTTTTCCACCAAATAAATGTCTAATAGATTCATGGTTTTTTTCTTCATAATTTGCTTTTGAATGAGCAAGTTAGAAAATTTCAGTAGAAACTTCAAAATGTAAGAGTAAATTGTCCATGTGAGGAGTATTTATTCATATATGTAGTAGTTACAATTGCTAAGCTTGAGAAATTTGCATATTTACAATCACGGGCAAATGCTTGAACTTAGTGGCATATAAACAAGAATATACTTCAGTTTAAAATTTGTAAATATAAGTTTAAAAATGTTCAAATAAAGAAGTGAAAGTTTCAATTCTTTAGTACCTGTCCTAGTTAAAACAAATGCATCAAAAAATATATATGAACAGTTTACTTGTAAAATGCTATCAAACTGTTAGGGTGTTTGTTAAGAATCTAGTTGTGTAATGAAATTGCTAAACAGGATGTTAAAGCACTACCAGGAATCTTACACATCTTCAGCATATCAGAAATCATGCAAATGTTTGGCTCAAAGTTTTAGTTTGTTCAAAAATGCTTTCAGATATTAAATTGGTATCTTGTTCCCATAAATACTTTTTATTGATGTGCCTTTGTTTCAGGAACATTTCAAAATAGGACTTAAGAGCTTAACCTTAATACGTTCATACACTTTGAAATTTTACCCACAAGTTATTATGACAAACATTTTGTATATAATGAGAAAAGTTTATTTTCTATAAACCCTGGGTAAATGTTGGAAGCAGAAGGACTTCGTTTTTGCCAATTGTTTGCTTAAACCTACACAATTAAATCACAATTATTACTGCTTCTCTGAACAGTTTCTAAATTTTTGCTTCCTTGGCTTGTAGATGTGTATGTGTGAGCTTTTAATACAATCAAACTTTTAGCATATCTATAATGACTATAGTAGTTTTACGTTTTGAGTGTGTTTGTCTCATACTCTGAAAACAATGGTATATTTTTTATTGCAAATCAATTTTGTTTTCATTATTCACAAAAGCCTGCAACTCTTTTAGTTATTAGCTCTTCTTTGTTTTAATTTAAACATATCCTCTTACTAAAATTGTCTATATTCTTCAGTTTATAGTAATATAAAGAATAACATTTTTGTTTTGTTTTGTTTTCCCTGGATGGAAGATTTACACATACATGTCATGTTTTCTGGTTGCTCTCTGTTTCTGCTAACTTTCATCTTCAAGCTGAAAATTTTTCTAATTCTTTGTCTTTCTTTCAGTAATTTAATTCCACCAGAACAAATTAAATATACTTTATTTATATTAGCATATAAATTAATAATGATTCAAACAATTATTTAACAAATAATAGAAAAAAGAGTATTAAATGGATTCACAAACC
This sequence comes from Trachypithecus francoisi, assembly GCF_009764315.1. Taxonomy (NCBI): domain Eukaryota; kingdom Metazoa; phylum Chordata; class Mammalia; order Primates; family Cercopithecidae; genus Trachypithecus; species Trachypithecus francoisi. The sequence goes on from NW_022681463.1 coordinate 44,213,872, forward strand.
CAGTTGGCCACTGCTTGTGACTCAGATGCTGATAGCTCTATTTCTCAAAGTTATTTTTTCTCTCATGTTTCTAGGCTAAATTTAAATCCATCCTGGAATATAAGAAAAATAAAGGATGGTGAATATTTGCTAAAAAAGCAGACAATCTGAAAGGATTAAAATGCTTTAATCAGACAGGAAAAAAAAGGCTCTGGCCACTTGATTAGGGCTGATTTCCACCATCTGCTTATACTTACTGAGGATCTAGCCCTGACTGAACACTAATTTGTGCACTTCCTAGAAATTGAAATCTCTCAGCAAGCAAATTAACAAGAGCAGGGATTCAGCAATAATGGAGCTCCTCGGCTTTTGTTTCTCTCTGACAGATGGACAGGGTGCGCTCAAATTGAATTCAGCTTTAATTGCATTGTGCCATTTAAAATTTTATCTGCTCCACAGATTTTGTTTACAGGTTTCAGGATTCCAAACCTTTGGAAGTTTTTTTTTTTTTTTTTTTTCAGTACTGGGCAAGATAAAGAACATTGTAATTCTGTGTGACTGGGAGGTGTTCATTACAACTCCTTACCCTGAAAGGTGGCACGTTAAGAAAAGGAATTATGTTTTAAAGTCTGGGGCAAATGGGAAACAATTCAAACTTTGCATATGTTCAAATATTGGCAGCTCATAAATAAAAGTAACCAGAAATGCTCTGTATTTCATATCTAAATAAGAAAGTTATTTGCCTTGTTTCAATTAATGCGTTTCAAACTTTGCTCATCAGTATATCACTTGGAACTGCAAACTCCTGAATTCTAGAGATAAACTTTTTTGTAAATAAATCATGATATTCTAAAATTACTTTTAGTTTCTGCTTGATTGACAGTCTTCAGATAGAACTGACTTATATGAACTGTTCTTTTGAGCAGAGGTATAAAATACTAAATCATTTAGGCATGTCCTAAACATTCCTGTGAATCTAACGCTGAAGATGCATTTGTTGCAAAATTGCTTGTCAATCTACAAGCATTTCCTCATAAATCTATGGCTTAGTAGGTACTAAACTCTGACATTTCTGGTGGCAAATGGAGATCCTGAGAGCTTGAATATACCATCATAAGATTTGATTTGCACCCTATTTATGTGAAGATTGAAGACGTGCAGCTATTGAGCACCTTTCCAGGAAGGTCTGAATTTGCTTCACATAAGGCAAATAGTTCAGCCTTAGGAATTTAGGGATGGAGGACTTCAAGGGAAAAGGGTGGATTCTCCAAAGTCTAGAAAATGCTGCTCTGTGCTTGCCTATAAGTTACCTGTGTATAATGCGCACTGTAAAGGCTTCTGAAAATATTTTATCTGCTTTAAAATACATAGTTGCTATTTGTTTATATTGTTTTATTCCATAATTTCGTTCCATTTAAGACGAATTTGTTCACAGGATATTAGCAACGTGCAATGTCTCCTCGGATATGGTGGAATATGTTTTTTATTTTTATTTTTTTCTTGTTGCAGAGTTTTTTTTCAAAGAGAGTTTCTAAATTATTAATAATAATTAAAATGATCAAAGAGCGATATCTGAGGACTTCAAATTAGCCTCTAAATCCTATTAAAATACCATGTAGATGTTTGGATAAAGCAATTTCATCCTAGAAAACAGGCTTACATTTTATCATAATGAGTCATCTTAATATTTTTCAGAGGTCTCAGCTAAATGAAGATTTGAAACACTGGTTAAGTAATCAAGTGTAGGTGTTGTAGAGAACTTCTTAGTTTTATGAACTTTAGGAAAATTTCTCCTGATAGATCTTCATATGGTGTACCTACTTTCTTTATAGGCAGTTGGGAAAGAAGGTGTCTGTTGTAAAAGAGCAAATGTTATCACTACACTTAAAAATCTAGAAAGAAGCTCATTTTAAATTTTTGGCTTTTGATGTTATATAAACAGGGCTTCACTGAGTGATGGAGAATGCTAATTTAAAAACCATACTTGCTTCCCGAACTCTTGTGTTTCCCTTGTGTTTGTCAAATTGTGTTTATTTTATTCTTTTTAGTGCTCTGGTTGTTAGATTTCTCAGCTTTCTATTCTCCTTTGCTTCTTTGCAGCCATTGGAAGCCTCTGTGCCTTATTTTAGTTCCTTTCTCAGATATTGTTCTTAGAAATAATTAAATTTGTATATAATCACAATATATGAGAGCCGAATGGAACCTTAGAGATAGTCTTGTCCAATTTTTGCTTTTTATAGATGAGGAAACTGAGGCCTGGAGAGTTCAAGTAACACGGCTAGCCTGTGAGTCACTGGAAAGGCCAAAATTAAGACCCAGGCTTATGAATCTCGTCAGAGAGAAATTTCTGGAAATACCAAAGAGTTCACTCCCCACTCCATGTAACTCCTAGTGCAGTATTCATTCTAAAAATAAATAGAAAAAGTATCCATAAACTGATCACTAATAAAAAAAGAGTAGAGTATACACACATATAAAACACATGAACAATCAAGATTTTTTCCATCTGAAAATGGAGGTATAATGATTACTCACTGCCAGTAGTCATAATGCCTTCTGCATTTATAACTCAGACCCATATTTTTCCTTTTTGGCTCTTCCAAAATACATTCTGTACCTAGGCCATAAGCATGCATTTGTAGATTCATAGCTTCAAATTTTGGCAGTTTGCAAAACCACATGGCCAGATTTGGGCCACTTCTACTTAGTTGGGAATTCCATCATAGGAATGCCAATCAGGGTGCCGAATGAACCTAGTGTTCTTTTCTTGCCAACACAGTGGTTGAGAGCCGGTATGTGCTATCTGTCTCGGGTTTATAGTCTGGTACAATAATGTCATTGCCCCATGTGGCAAATGGTGTAAGCTATTGTAAAACTGTTTGTCTATGTGATTAAGACATTGCTGCAGTGTGCAGCACCAGCCAATTACTTTTTTAATTTAATTATAGCAGAAAAAAGAGAATAGCATAATAGAAATTCTTGTCATAGGGAATATGTAAAATGTAAATTGAAGAGCCATGAAAATTTCATGCATTGGCAGCCTGATTTGTTTTTATTTTCAACTTGTTATGAAGACTGCATTTATTCAATGCCATAAAATAAGATAGCAGCATTTAGTAATTACTTAGTTCTACATCAAAATAATTATATCCTGTATGTACTTGTGATCTTCTTTACTGTATATGAATGTACAAATAAACACTTCTGGGCCTGTATCAGTTTTTACTTTTAGACAGTGTAAATAAAGCTGAATCTTCAACTTTCAAATTAAAACTGATAACCTTGGGCATTCAAGGCTTTTATAAAGGAAAGGGGGAAACTTTAGCTTCCTCAAAACAGGTTGTGTCTCTGGAATGCTTCTGGGACTAAAGAGATCAATTAAGTGTGTATAAACAAACAGTTGGAAAAAAGCTACTAAAACAACAGAGGAGAGAGCTCTCTATTGGGCTCCAGAGGCCTGGGGGAGCGAAGTTTCATTAACTGGATCTGAAGTCCTATGGCCTTCTATAAACAGGCATTAATTAAAGAATGTAAAAAATAAAGTTTCAGACCTTGCAATATGTTAATGATCATATGATTCAGGGCCCGGGAAGGAGAAGAGCAGCAGAGGTCATAAAATAAGCATGAAGCATTTAATATGAGTGCTTGGCAGGGATTTCTGCAAATTAGTTGGTTATTTGCTGGTCCAAAGCAAATTAAGGTGATTTTGCTTCACTTGCTAATTTTTTATGTGCATGCTTGGCAAAATGTTTTTCACAAATGGATGAAGGTTACTGTTAATGGCATAATGAGAAATATTAACATATTTAAATAAACTCCAAAATTCTGACATACAACACAGGCATACAGTTTTTATTTAACACAGACATTGAAATTCTGTTAGATTCTGAAGATGGTTTTAGATGAAATTATGGAAAATATTCAAGTCATAATGTTTGGGTGTATGAATGCACCTTAAGTACTTCTTCATATGTTTGCATAAGTGTTTTTGAAAAAAAAATATAGGCAATGGATACACACATACACACACACACACACACACACACACATATATACACATACACCAACTTCTCTTTAAAATCGACTTTCATAGTTCATTTGCTTGATGCTGGAAAGGGGAAAAGTGAAACAGATAAAAGTATATCCCAAGAGTAAGATACTAAATTTAGTCATTTAAGTCTGCTTATGGTGTTTGGAGAGGTGACATTTTTGAAAACCTGGATTCGAAGACACACAGCCTGCTTTCTTTCTCAATTTACTTTTCTATACTTATTTTTATTTTAACTTTGACCATTCTAAGTTGTTCTGTGTTTATATATTTCTACTTGGTTCCCCTTAAATGGTTACATTTCATCTGGAGACTCAAAGCGGAGTTTAAAAATCGGAGCAACTTCTCTGGAAAACTCTTTTGAAATTACAGTGAAACTGTTCTGTCACTTTAATTACCATGAAGTTGCACAGAAGTACTGAATTTGGCAACAGAGCCTTATATAGAAGGAGGTGCTATATAAGGAGTAGGATGCTACTATTGACATTGTTCTGTTACAGCAATTTTAGATGGACAAATTGCAGTTGAGAAAATTTCATGACTCGGTAAAATGAGCAATGATGACATCTGTGGATGCGGGTCTGTTCATATCTTTGCAGAGCCTTTAGGGAAATAAATATCTCGGAACATTCGGTGAAGTGAAGCTCACTCAATAAATCAACCTGACACAATAACACTTCTGGCACATGAGCCCTACTTCTCCTCAGCACCACCTACCCCTCTGTGTTCCTGTGCTACCAAATGGTGTCTCCCCATAGGCCTCTAAATCAAATCATAGCACACAAATACAGTGAGAATTTATTGGGAATTGGTTTTGTTCGGCAAAAACATTACTTATTAGATGAACTGAAATGATAATAAATTTTGACCCTTTAAGGACTGAGCCAGTTCAGTCAATGTGCTGTTTGATGGAAGGCATCTAGAATTATCTTAAGTGTATCATCTTACCATGAGCTGTTTTAAGTTCTATTAGGATTACTTTTCTAATTTTCAGCTTAACTTTTTAAATCACATCACATGGAATGTACTGTGTGCAAGTACCACGTTTTCTGTTTTAAATCCTTCAGGGTGAAATTGGGACATTTGTTAGTAATATTTAAAGTAATGAGCAAAAGCTAAAGTGTGTGTATATTAAAGCAGCTTTGAATGAACACAAGGTGGTAAGTACAGGGTGGTTAGAAAATTACAATATGCAACTAAAGATTTCTACCATTGTTAGTAAAATGATCACACCTGAGTTAACAAAGTGAGAAAGGAGAATATTATCATTCGTAATATTAGAACTATCGACACATATGAGAGGATTATGTTAACTTAGGTGTATTTGGAATTTCTGCATGTGAAAAAAACACAACAAAGAAATATAATATTAATTTTTCTTACTGTGGAGAAATAACAGCTGGTTTCTATTTTTATTATTTCTTTCACTAGAGATAATAGTTAACAAAGAAGATCAATAAGAGAAACCAGTTTCCTAACCCTAAGTGTCCGTAGATGTCCTTGGGAAATAAAATATTTTTCTACAAGGCAAAGTTTACTGATGAATTTTCTAACTGAATATGTTTATATGAACTGTCCAGCATACAAATTAGTACTGTATATTACTTGTCTTTTATACAAAGTGTGTGATGTGTCTCTATGTGATTTTCTTATTCATGAGATTTACTTTATGTGATTTACTAATGAATCATAGGCCTTATAATTAGTTTGAAATATAATATTTTCTGTTTGCGTACCAGCTAAGTGAGACACTTTTTATCATAAATATGCCTTAGGAGATGTTGGAAATCTTTCTGGAGGAACAGTGCATGTACCCTTAAATCATTCATTAAACTAAAACATTATGGCATTTCAAATGGGAATTACTAATGCTGAAAATTTGGTTAATAGTTTAAAGCTTTGTCAACAGCCAAATTTGTAGAAGTGATAGTATAATATACTATGTGCTTTTGAAAAGAAGAAAAGTAAGGTTTTTATAATAGTTATAGGTTTACCTTATAGTTTTGATCTATAAGGAATAATTCCATTAACTATTTTTATCCAACTGCAAGAAACCTGAAGGAACCCTTAATTTTTCTTTAAAGAAACCTTTAAGTTTTAATGATATTCTGGTACAAAAAGAACAAGCAGTATTTTACTAACTTCTTTTTCATGAAGAAAATAATAATACCTAAAGAATTTAGGCCATTTTGAAGTCACTTGCAGAATGAGTAAAGTTGAGTGTTATAAAATCTGAAATCTAAAAGAGATTTCTTAAAAGAGGCATGTTCAGTAATATAAGACATTCCAGAAATAGAGTTGCTTGCTTCTTTCTTAAAGCTCTTGGGAAAACATAAGTCTACAAACTTGCTTGGAATGTTCGTGTCTCCTAATGCTCTCTTAGATATATTTTTCGTAAAGATTAGCCCAATTTCTTCTTGCTATACATTATTCATTCTGATAATTATCTATCACCTAAGCACCTACTGCATACCACTTACCATGCCAAGCTATGTATGTGCATTTTTTTTTTTTTTATTTGCTCCCTCTAACAGTATTGCAGGGAAGCACTATATGCAGGGAAGCACTATATGCTCACATTAGAGATGCAAGTTTGAAATTGGATGAGGTTAAATACTTGATCAAGGTTATATGTCACACAAGCGGCTTGGAAAGTATATTTGGCAGATTTCAAAGTCTGATTTGTTTTGTTTTTTGTTTGTTTGCTTTTTCTCAGTAGCACATACTGCCCCGGACCATTGACTGCCCCTGTATCAGACATTATACTAAGTGCGTAGAAAGGTACATATGTTTTCTTTCCCTCATTTGGAGGAATCTGACTCCAAATAAATGACTTCAGTGTAAAATGAGAATGCTGTGGGATTATTGACAAAGAGTTACCAGCCCTCTGTTGAAGAGATAGAGAGCCTTAGGGAGGAGCTGGGAGTTGAACCAGGTCATGATGTTTAAGTACAAGGCAAAGGAGAGGAAAGAATCCAGATAGTAAACATGGTTCAGTGTGGAAATATCAAGAAGTTCTATAGGTGAATTATATGGGATTTGGGAGAAGCATTAAGAAGTGAGATTTTTAAGTTAGAAATGGGAATTTACTCCTATTTTTACAGCATTTGTGAAGTACTTGAGGCCCATTAGTGTTATGTCTGTAGCTTAAAAAAAAAAACAAAAACATTTTTTAAATGCTTTGATTATTTTTCTGGCTAGGTGGAGAAGCCAATCTAGACATGAGCTTCTAAATTAAAAATAGACTTTGCTGAAAATAGTGATATTATCTCATTTTATACTCTTATGCTACTCAGTAACATAAAAAAATTAACTAGGATTTCAAAGAATGGTTTATTGAAATTTTCTTTTAACTATTCTTTGGCCATGGTTTGAGTATACTATATTCTATGTATATTATTTGTTAGCAAGGTTTAACATATGGTTGACATTATTGGGAAAGAAGATATTGCACTCTATAAGGTAAGGTTTCTTTTTAAAGGGCATTAGTTTTTTTGTTTTTATCTTTCAGTTAAAATGATAGGAAACTAAGAATTTGTACTTGAATGTTAGTTTGAGAGTTAAAAACCAGTATAAGGAATTCTGCCTATATTTACCTTTCAAAAATAGTTGCTTGCTGGGTGCGGTGGCTCACACCTGCAATCCCAACACTTCGGGAGGCCGAGGTGGGAGGATCACCTGAGTTAGAGCTAACCAGGAGTTAGAGACAAACCTGGCCAACGTGGTGAAACCCCATCTCTACTAAAACTACAAAAATTAGCTGGGCATGGTGGCACGCACCTATAATCCCAGCTGTATGAGAGATGAGGCAGGAGAATCACTTGAACTCAGGAGGTGGAGGTTGCAGTGAGCCGAGATTGCGCCGTTGCATTCCAGCCTGGGTGACAAAGCAAGACCCCATCTTCAATAAATAAATAAATAAATAAAATTGTTGCTCATTATTATTTTTAAAGGAGATTAGTGGGTAAGCAAACCAATGCAACCATGACAGAATATTTTGATGTGGAGACACCATGTCAACTTGCCTAGTATTTAGTTAGTCCTGCCCTGGCAAGGCCCTTTTTGTAGTGAATTATGCATAACTATACATATGGGAGACTGGTACAGGAAGAATGAGTTTGAAGGTTTACAGGAATCTGAGTTATTGAACATGTAATTGTACATCTCATTGACTCAATTTTCTCATCTCTAAGTTGAGTTGACGGAGAGCATGGGTTTAGACTGACTGGGTAAATATCTAGGCTGTCACTGATTCTCAGACCTTGGAAAGTAACTTAACTACTTTAAACCTTTTTTTTTTTTTTTTTTTTTTTTTAAGGAAAAACACGGATAACAATTGGACCTAATTATAGCATGTAAACACAGCAAAACATCTGCCCCTAATAAAGTCTCAAAAAACATTGAAAAAATTATTAATGGAAAGAAGGAGATTTTAAGACCAGAACTGTGATCTGGATTCTAGCTCCAGCTCGTCCTCCCACTCATTAGCTGTAGGACCTTGGTCAAGTTACTTAAACTTTCTAAACCTCAATTTTTTTCACTAAAAAAGAGATTGCTAGCCAGACATGGTGGCTCATGCCTGTAATCCCAATGTTTTGGGAGGCTGAGGTGGGAGGATCGCTTAAACCCAGTAGTTTGAGACCAGCCTGGGCAGCATAGTGAGACCTCATCTCTACAAAAAATTAAATTAGCCAGACAGGTGGCACATACCTGTAGTCCCAGCTACTCGAGAGGCTGTGGTTGGAGGATTGCTTGAGACCAGGAGGTGGAGGCTTCAGTGAGATTGCACCACTGCACTCCAGCCTGGGCAACACAGCAAAACCCTGTTTCCAAAAAGAAAAAAACAAATAAATAAATAGAGATATCACTGGGTTGAGAAGTAAGTAAAATAGATGTTCACATATTTACTTCCCTTTTGTCTTCAATCTATAGCAAGGAATCTGGAGATTTGGCAGGAGGAAGATTGAAATGAAAAGGGTGTCTTAGAATGGAAACTTAATTCAGATTCTTCCATTTTGAAAGTCGTTGAGTCTTCTAACACTTCTATTTTCTTAAGTCTTAAAGATTTAGTTAAGCAGGTTTCAACGGAAAATATTAGAAGTTCAGTTCTTCAATAAGTACATGTTCCAACATCCTTAAAATGTAACTTAAAGATAACTGAGAATCCTGAACTTTAAGTAAAACTGCTAACTAGTTTTACTCTTTTTCACAATTTCTGCTTAACTATATACTACTTCTGGAACAAGTTAACCAGTGTTTTGTTATGATTGTCATTATATGAATTAAAACTTTAAAAATGTATTTTTCTTAATATATTTGATACTTCTCCCATTAAAGACATGAATTTAGTTAAACTGAAAGAAGCTACCACACAGGTTAAAAGCTGCTCCAAAAGAGAGGATCTTTACAATGATATTCTTAGGAATATAGTATCTTGCAGCTCTCATATTAGTCCACTGTATTCTACTTACCTCTTTCTTTCATTCTGTCCTCTCCTCTTTCATGAAGAGTCAGGTAAAAATTAATGCAAGTGCTCCTAGCTCTAGTGACCAGATACTAATATTTCTTCCCAATTGAATGTGGCGTATTAACACTGAGAGCAAATAACTTAGTGTGTCCAAAATAAAGTTAGGGCTAGATAAAGTAGAATGATGGCCAGTCACCACTAAGAGTATATGCCTCCTTCTAGTGGCATACTCAGTTTCCATTTAATAGAGGGTGATATTGAACATACAGTAACCATGGGTTGATCATATATAAACATCTGACCAGATTGAACTCTCAGTTTAACATCTCAGTTTTACATTTTTACAAGATGAGCTTGACAATATTTTTTGTTCAACCTGTATTGTATAAAATTATTTTCAGAATTTGTTGTCTATTATCAAAACTAAAAGTATCCTTTGCCTTTGAGGAAAATAGAAACCGTTAGTCTCCATTTTCAGAATAATGTAAAGACTCATTGATAACCATCCCTCTTGTTTTTTTCCCACTGTCTGCATTCCAGGGGTGTGTGTGTGTATGTGTGTGTGTGTGTGTGTGTGTGTGTGTTTACAAACCACTTATTTTAGAAGCCATATTTCCTTTAAATACACAATTTGTTCTGCTTTAAATTGTACTTAATTATTTTTATCTATCTACATCACATTTTGCAAACTAGAGTTGAGCTTAATATTTTATTTATTCAGAGAAATTTACTGGGCAGAAAATTTAGAGTAAAATGCATTGTGTTGGGTTATATATGAAATGTTAACAAGTATTAAAGTGGTCTCAATACCACAATCTGGTAAGGAAGCAAGATCTATAGGATAAGAAGCTAAGAGGAAAAGTAATTGAAAGGAAGCAACCCAAGAGGAAATGCAAAGACATACACATCATCACGTACCAAATGAGTGATACAGTTAGAGTGTCCCTCCATGGAAAAGAGGGTGAGCTCTCCATGGGTTGCTGAGGTGGCTCTGGTGGACAGGTTGCTAGCTAGAGCTAGACTTTAACAATACCAACTAGACTTGACCATCAAATATGTGAAATGAGCAAATTATATTGGAGCTACCTGCTTCTTTATATACTTAAACAAGTTGTAGTTGGGCAGTCATCAAAATATAGTAGTTTTGATGAAACTTTATTGCTTATCAAAATATTATAATCCCATTTAAATGTGAACTCACTTAGAAGATGAGTACTTTTAAGAATAGTTCCACTCAGGCCAGGCGCGGTGGCTCACGCCTATAATCCCAGAAGTCTGGGAGGCCGAGGCGGGTGGATCACTTGAGGTCAGGAGTTCAAGACCACTCTGGCCAACATGGTAAAACCCCATGTCTACTAAAGATACACAAAAGATTAGCTGGGCATGGTGGTGTGTGCCTGTAATCCCAGCTACTTGGGAAGCTGAGACAGGAGAATCACTTGAACCCCGGAGACAGAGGTTATAGTGAGCCAAGATAGTGCCACTGCACTCACGCCTGGGGAACAGAGTGAGACTTCATCTGTTATTGTAAAAATAAATTATCAAGAAAATAATGGTTCTGCATTAGCCTCAGGAGATATTTCTTCATTTAGTGTAAATCATTGTTAGATGTCCAAAATAGCAAATGGGTTGTATTAGTACAGCTGCTTGCACATGGCAGGTTTTTAGGTGTAAGTAAAGAGAGTTAGTCCTGAAGAATCTAGATTTGACTAAAGGAAGATCACTATAATATGCTCCTGATAATTTTGGCCCATTATAAGTTAATACACATAAATGCTATCTTGGGAAGTATCTAAAAATCATTGTCATGTCAGGGTTTCAGTCCGCTGTTTCGTTATTGGATATTTCTTGAAAAAATAATGGGTCATTTGAAGACCTAATAACTTGAGTTTTGTTTGGCAGATTTAATGTTCATATGTTGTTGATGTGATCATTTAGCCTATACTTCAATTACCGGGGGCCTCTATGAACTGTTTTGTAAATTTGGAGATAGTCGCTTTGATGCAGCTGTAGAATAAAACAAGAACACCTAACTAAATAGCCTTTCATCTTTCCTTCAAAGCAAGAAATAAAAATAATCATTGCAAAGTAATGCTTTTCTGTGTTTCTTAGATTTTGACTTTCCTGATCACCTGGAAGTTACCAACATTAGTTTGTCTTGCAAAGGCAACACCTGCAGAACCTCTTCTATGGAAGAGAGATTGAACTAAATGAAATTCATTTTTCAAGTAAACTTTTTGGTAGCTTTCGTTATACTACTTTGGTTCTCATAGTATTTAACTCTGGATTTTTGCTTTTATCTTTGTATACCACGTAATTTTAGAAGACCTTTTTAAACTATAGCATCTTAACCACCAAATATTTATTAAACCTCCACATCCCTGCATTATGCCAAAGGCCAAAAAGTGAAACTCTAAGTCAAGTCATCAAAAGAGTCATGTTGATTTCTCTTTTTCTTAAGCGTCAACATTATAATTCTTGACCCTAAGGAGACATTTTAGAATTGGTTCCTGGGTTTTAGTGGGACTTCTAGAGATGCTTCAGTTAAAAACTATCATGCATTAAGCAAATCCATGCTGTGAAGTCACTAAAAGATATATATAGGTTTGACTAGAGCATTCGTTTTTCTTTTGCACTGTAAGAAAAAAAAAAAAAGGCTGTTTCAAATCCTATTTGTCCCTTATCTCTGTTTGTTCAGTTGTTTTTAATATCACATACTGAAAGAATTTCAATAGCAGTTTCACCATGAAGTCATTTGTTATCCTTCAGCAGGCTTTTGCCTAGTGAATTGTAAAGCAGTTCTGACTATTTGCATCCTCCAGATGGAGCGGCATATAAACACTCCCAGATATTTCTGGTAAGTATGAAAAAATATCTTATTTGTCCTTTCTGTGAATAAATAAGAGAATGTCAAATTTTATAGACTAATAAATTTGTATGCCGGCACTGACATTGAATCTCTCATGGCCTGCAATGTCACAGACCCTGAGAAACACATTTTTTTTTTATTTTTGGTTGCAGATGAATACTAAGTCAAATAGAAGCTCAATAAACGGCATGGTTTGATTGCATTGTTTATGTCTGTCCAATATTCTAATTCAGTTGCAATATGCCATGAGGAAATGCAATTTACATGTTTCCTAAGTTTCTTGCACAACAATCAGTCACTCATATATACTTTCTGTCAGAGAAAACCCCAGTAATGGGTTAAAATGCCCTTTAGCGTGTAGTGTGCAACAGCTGCCTTCCCAGTAGATTTAATGTTAGTATTTATAATGTACTCTTAGGGACATGGAAACAGGTGATAGTGAAAGGCAACCTAAGTACCTAAATTTTTTAAATCTAAAACTTTTGATATGTTTATATATATATATATATAGACTTATATGCACATATGATAGACTCAGAAATAATACTTTATATGGGATAAATCAGATCCCATCAGTTCAAGCAAATCTTTATGCACTTTTCCAACTTAAGATTAAATTTATTTCTTATTTTAAATTGATATGCATAACATAGGGTGTCTAATCTTCATATTCAGTTAAATAATGAAGCTCTGCAATATCAGCTGTGATTGACAGTTTAATACTGCTTTTACACTTGCCAGTTTTCATGTTAAATCTTCTAGTTTCTTCCTAAATTAAATGCACTGTGATCTAAACAGAGTAAAATCATATATTTTACAAAGTAAGCATAATTAAATAACTTTTGAGTTAAATGTGTATACTAAACACTGAGAATTTGACTTGGCTTACTTTATCCATGTGAGATAAAGGAATCTTGTGAACTGAATACAGATTGACTATTTTCCAGTCTGGTTTTTTGGAGAAGGAATTTTAATAAGTGATGCATAACATTTATTTTCTTTCATTGTTACAATTAAAACAGAACTTGGTATCATATTTGTCAACACTGATTTGATTTCTGGAGAATACATTTTTCTAAATGCATTTTAGTTGAATGAAAGTATATCTGAGATATAAACATTTAGAATCAATTTTAATAATGCTTCAGAATGGAGGTTTATAAGAGTTTGGAAACACAAATACTATTTAAGTTATTACAACAGCATATTTTTATGCATTTTTTCCAATTATGAGCTGTGAAAAAAGGTTGAAATTCAACTTGGGTACATTATTTTCATTACGATACATTAGCCACACATGTCTGCTGAAATGTCCCTGATTTCTCCAAAAGTAACCATATAAAATTAAAAGTAACAATGTATTTTACATTTTATGAACTAGTATAGCGGTAGAAGAAGATGTGTGTTGGGGGGAGCAGTATGTGTGGTGTGTGTGTGCAGTAAAGTATGCTATAGCAGACAGAACAAAGATATTTCTTCACATTTGATTCTAAATTTGGAAGTTATCACAACATTAAATTATTTGATTCAAGTTATTTGTGTTAGCATGAACTTATATGTGTATATGTAGACATGCACAGAAATGTATATGCATATTTGTGTATATAAACACAGATGCACACACCTATGAAAACCACAGGTGTGGCCCAGAAGTTGGTTATAAGAGTCTTTGTAGACTAACTGAATGTATGAATTGGAAAGAACATTAGAGTGTCTCTAATCCCACCTGTTTGTTTACTAGATCGACCCCCAGGAAAGTTAAAATGGTAACGTTGAACCAGATATCACATCTATGGATTCTAAGATCTGACATCTCTCTTCCACATTAGCTATTTGATTCTGGCATTTCTTGTATCTGTGAATTGTTTTGGAAATTTCTAGTGGCCTAATATCTCAGCAGTTACCACAAAAACCCACCCACACATACACATACACACATAGTATGTTTATATATTCATGTATACTGTACAAACTGTATAAATATCAGCTAAACTGTCACTAAATTCTATATACTACTATATCACTGTATTTTTAAAAGTAGTTCCAAAGAAAGTGCTATTTGAACTCCTTTCAGTTATTAAGTCTCCTAAACATTTATCTTTTGTTTATTGACATGAGCCTCCCAGATTTCCGCTCCTTTTGTTCAGCTGTAGTAAATTTGGCATTAAAGGATGATATTCAATCGTTGCTTCCTTTATAGAGTTGCACCAAAGTCAATGAGACTGTTACACAAAAATAAAGGATAAACTATGGCCCAGGAATACCCATTTAAGACTGTAGCGCAGACCCACAAGACTAAGTTCAGTGCCTAGTAAGGGGTGCATGCTAAATTTAACATTGCAGAAGAGTTTCCAGCTGTTGGCTTGATATGAAGGAGGAGAGCTGTTTTTATGACTGATTACTGTCCTCAGGAGAAAGAGACAAGCGGAGCGAGGCTACATCTCTCCAATCCACAGAGTGCTGCGCATATTCTGTGGCCCTGATTTGCGAAGGCTCATAACTTTAATGGTTCATTGTCAGTTGTCATGATTCTAGGCTCTGAAAATCCTAAAACCTAGGAAGGGAAGAGAAGGAATATGTGTAATTAAAGATGTAAAAAATACTCTAATAAAGTAAGATTACCTTTTTAAAAATTTCATGCTGATGATAAGTCGCTTGTGGCTTGTCACTCTAGCTAAAGTAACACAACTAGACTTTATTTGCCAGCTGTACTTAGAGATCTTGATTTTATGTTTTAAAAAATGTCATCTCTTCCTTCAATCACTTGTAAGTCCCCTGTAATCTCTTTTTAATGTAAGCACACTGGAGTTTTCCCTTTTGTTTGCTGCCCTTGCATTATTTACTTTGATCTGCTGTGAGAAAATCTGAAAGTGTGTTGTCCTAAATGCTAGCATCTCACCAACAAGATTTGAGGCCTTGTAGTTCGCATTGAAGAAAAAGGCTCTTGTGTGAAGATGCAGGTTTTGTTTAGCTCTCTCTCCCTGGTGGGAGCCTTAATTGCATTTTCTCTCTCTCACAGTGGCTGGCTAAGGAGTGCCTGCCTTCCCTGCTGATGCTGAAGTTTTCAAGCTCTATTACGCTGTGACGGAGAAAATTCCTTGGTCCAGGAAGAAAGGGATCAGATTTTTTTTTTAAGTGTTTAAATAAGTATTGTCAATTTACCATGCACAATAAACAAAAAGAAGAAGAAACATTAGAAAAGCTTTTTTCCCCCCTCTGAAATTCTGATAGAAGTTTTATGTCACTCAGTTTATGAAATAAGGGATTCTAAATATCATGAAGAGGTTCAGTTCTCAAGGCAAAAAGATTGGACTTAATCATAGCCAGTAAACAAAAAATATTGTTAATTTGTGTCCTTTCTTAGCCATTCTTATAGGATTAAAATGTATATTCAAAGAGCTATTTCTAGAGTTAACATTAAATATGGAAATGTATATGCCATTTTCAGATAGGTTGTAAAGATCTAATTTTATTAACCTTTTTACTTTCTATTATTAATAAAACTTACAAGTAATAGAATTGAATCATTAGATCTGCAATAAATGTTTTAATTTGTTTCTCATCTGACAAAATATACTTCACCTGCCTGACTATGAAGCCGAGGCCGCAATGTCCATTTGCACTTTCTAGGTTTTCCATCCTGATGGGATGCAAGGCATTAAGAGCATCTGCTTACAAGTTCAAACTATCTTAAATATAGAAGCTATATTGATCTAATACACAAAGCATGTTTATTGTTTGAGGCTTAAATGTTTACATGCACATGTGCATAAACTAATTGTATTTTACAAAAGCTGTGTCTTGCTATCTCAACTAAAATAGATGATTCAAGTATGTATTTTATTTTGCAGGGCCTTATTTTTTTTTCCCATGGCTTATTCCTGAATCTTATATTGGGCTCTCTACCCGCCTTTTAAACTTTTTCCATTGTTAGAGCTATGTTTCTCTTATAGCCTCCTTTTATTCACATTTGCCTTGTTCCAAGCTGCTGTCCACCAGTGCCTGCCCCTCATGGTGCTCCTTTGGAAGGTATGCTCTCTGGTACTTCTCTACTAGTGAGTTGAGAGGACCCTGCCTGTCCAAGAATAGCAATGGGGTTTTGTGATGCATAGTTGAGTAGACAGTGCAAAAATAAGTAGATGAAAGTAGTATGGGATTGATTAGTTGAGGAGGGAGCAAGAGAGAAAAACATGTTAGGATGTTAAGTATGTGAAGAGAATAAAGATGCTGGGTGGAAAAAGCAAAGATACCTTTCTAGGGATTGGGATTATGGATTTTAGCTCTGACCATATGCTCCCATTAGTAACCATTGGGCCTTTCAGGCTTTGTGCAATGAGCTGAGCCCAGTCAACAGAGTCTTTTCAGCTATATTGAAAAGCAGTGATCCAACACATGAAGTGAAAACATCTCCTTGATACAAGAGTACACATGGCTTTAGGAACACATTAACATTATAAGACAGATATGATTGTCATTAAAAACAGCATCGGGAAGCCTAGGCCTTGCCTTATTATCTTAAAACTGGTTAGCAATGTAAAGGGAAGCTTCCAAACTCTAACTTAAATGCATACTATACATTTGAATATGGCATGCTTTTTGGGTTATCTTCAGGATAGTGCTTTTTAAATCTTAACAGCAATCACATTTACAGCTAACAAGGTTTACTTTTTCTCATTGAATGATTAACTAGCAGGTGACACAGAGAGACACACTTACGTAACTTTGTTCTTCCTAATTAGTGATAAATAAAATAAAATTGAAGCAGATGACAAAGATACAATAGGGTTTCTTAATAATTTTGTGGAGTATATATGTTTAACTTTGCAAATTCAAGAGCTAATTGGACCCTTATTAATTTTGTGGTTCAGAATACTCTTACGTCTTAGAACTCTCACAATTGAATATAAGAAACAAATCACATTTTTAGAGAGTTCAAAGGACTCTGTTAGCATACTTTATTTCCCCTGAATCCCATTATATATTTTTATATATATAATGTACTTCTTTTATATAATAAATGTACTTCTTAGAGATTATCGCTTTTCTAATGATCATTACTATTTATTATAGACTGAAAAAGAATAGTCAATTAGGATCTATACATTGCTGAAGTCTTAGAACAGATCTAGATAATTCAGCAAGTGGCTATTCTATTTATTGGCACATTTTATTATGATAGAAATTCTTTATGATGAAGGCTGGGGAACCTGATTATTTTTTAAAATAGGTCAAGAAATGGATCAGAAAATCTGCAGGGGATTTATCTCTGTTTCTAGTACTTCATAATGACAAAACTTTCCTTGGCTAATGAGCATGTCTGGGTGAATTCTAATATATAAAGGAAAGGGTAGGAGAGGGCAGTGGACTTCTAAGAGAATTTGTATAATTGCAGTGATTGAATTCAAAAGATTGGAAATAGTTGGAGAGGAGTAAAAAGTGATAGATAAGCCCCAGTTTGTGAAGCCAAACATACTCTGTTGTCTTATGTGTGTGGGTGTGAATCACACGAACAGAAGGGAAAATAGGCCATTTTTGTGCATTGTTGTATGCCAATTCACAGCGAAAATAATGAAATTTTCTACAAAACTCTGGCCTTAAAATTTTCTACTTTCTTTTTCTTACATGAGCACCATATTTATTCTAGCTTTATTCTACCACTACATTTAATTATTTACCCATTTTCTGTGAATTCATTTACTGAAGCACTGTTTACTGAGTGCCTGCATGGAACAGGTACTATCTTGCCTACACATAGAAGTTCTAGTAGTCAGAAAACATCTTAAACCTAAAAGATTGGAAAACAGTGCAAATGTACTCCCACTTGTATGAAATTATCAATGTATTCAGGTCCTAGGTATCACCATTACAAATCCAAATATTGTGCTAAAGTATACATCACCTTTAAAATAAAAATTCAAATTCACCATACGGTCTCTGCTTCATAAAGGCAACAACCTCTCAATAGTCCTCAATAAGTTTTTACTTTTATGCTAACACTTTCATTATCTTTAGTTTTATTTATTTTTTTTTAACCTTGGAGAATATATATTCCATCTCTGAGGATGAGAGCCCACCTATGTTAGTCAGTAAATAAAATAGAGTTAATACTATCCTGGTTTTTATTTTTATACCTCTTAAAAAAGGAAAAAAGAAAAATCCTTAAATCAAACCTAAATTATTTTCCATTCATTCTTTAAATGCCAGCTCCAGTGACACTTTCTCTGTGAAACTCTCCCTACCCAGTCACTCTGAGAAGAGTTAAGTATACCATAGAAAGATATTTAAACTTCAATCACCCCCTCTTAAGACTCTTTCTTGTAATCTATTGTAACCATTCCTTCTTCTCTGTCTTTCCTACTAAAGGCTGTGCTCCTGGAGGCAGTTATCGTTGGTTATCGCCTCTGTATTCTGGTCCCCTGGCACAATATCTGAGCCCTAAGATTATAGGAGATATTTCTTAAATTAATTCAATCATCCTATAATTACTGTTATCACATTATTATTAGCTTACATTTTTGTAAGATAATAATCTTACAAAAGATTCCTGTCCTTTGATAGGAAAACATAAGCAGAGGTCTTGATCTTGTTTGTATATGTTAGTGACTAAATTTCATCTTTCTTTTCTGTAGGAATATTAAGTACTTTTTCCCACACTTTAGTTGTAAGTTTATGTTCAGAATGAGAATGGAAGTTGATAGTGATTAGCCAGTTTTCACTGTATTTTGTTCATCTTGAGTTGCCTTTTATTATTTTGTGAAGGCATCACTATGGATCTAATACAGCTATCTTTAGGTTTTGATGTTAGACTCCCAAATCCCTTACATGTCATAATCTTTCTGGAGATAGTGTCGTAACTCCCTTCTCTGTGCAGGAACGTGTGTACGTCTGTGTGTGTAGCCACTGACTGGTCTTCTGAAGCAATGCCTTTTTTATCTTTGTTCTTATCTTTCACTGTCAATGCCAGTTTCTTATTATTGATCCTTCCCTCTTTCACTGTCAATGCCAGTCGCTTATTATTGATCCTTCCTGTGATAATGGCTTGAGAGACTTTGAGAAAGAATTTTTAAAAAATATTTTTGGTGGAAGACATCTTCTTACTTCAAAGAAATTAGATAAAATAATTTCAACTTTGGCTAACAAATCCTACCCTCTCTTTGGCTTATTAGCCTGCAATAATACATATTACTACACTGTCTAGATTTCAAATGTGCACAAATAACTATCATGAATAAATATTTTATTTTTGATTTCTCAGGATTGGTAGGTATGAAAATGAAGGTAAAACCTCTGGTTTAGTGCCTACCAGAGTATGCACTATGGAAAAAAGCAGATGAATGGATATTGATGACTAAGATAGCTCCTGATGCTGTGATTTTTATGGGAGACTTGTAAAGAAACTATTAACTTTAATACAGGGTAATATTTGATACGAACTTTACCAGTAATACAGATTATTAGGCACTGGGACTACTGGAAGGATAAGAACACAAATATTTCTTTTTCAGTTTATTTATTTTTTAATTTATTTTATATTTATTTATGTATTTATTTGAGACAGTTCCTGCTGTCCACAGGCTGGAGTGCAGTGGCATGGTCTTTGCTGACTGCAACCTCTGCCTCCCAGGTTCTCCTGCCTCAGCCTACTTAGTAACTATGACTACAGGCATGCATCACCATGCCCAGCTAACTTTTTGTATTTTTAATAGAAATGGGGTTTCACTCTTTTGGCCAGGCTGGCCTTGAACTCCTGACCTCAAGCGATTCACCTGTCTTGGCCTCCTAAAGTTCTGGGATTACAAGCGTGAGCCACCACTCCCAGCCAGAAACATTTATTTTCTAATGAAATGACGTTTAATGGGTTTTGCAGAATAGGAGGATAAGGCATGAATGGAATGTGTCCATTTTGCCTGAAACTTAAGGGTCTGTAGGATGATGAGAGGTCACAGCTTTGGAGATATATTTTACTGGGCAACCAATGTCTAGTTGAGAAATTGATACTTATTGTGGTAATCAGTGTGGCATCATTTAAGCTTTCTGAAGATGGGATTATGTGATTCAATTCAACATTTTAAAACTGTATGTAAAGGTTCACAAACCTTTTGTGTAGTGTGTGTCAGAAAACAGAAATAAGGAAATGTTATACTGAACTGAGGTTGCCAACTTGTATCTCATAAAAACATTATTTTGTTCAGTCCAGAGTGATCTTTGAACCATATGAATTATGCATCAAATTTACCATGGAAATTTCAAAGAAAAATCACAATTCTTAGGTCTTCTAAGACTCCTAAAGATCTGGACCTTATGTTGGCATGGCAACAGTTGTCTAGAGGTGAATAACAGTTGCCTCCTTTCTGTGGACCTGTGTCCAGGTTCACTGTGGTTCCCACCGGGTTTGTTGCCTGCCTGGTTCTTGAGGCATTTGAGCTTGTGGCCTTTATTAAAACCTAATGCACCAAAGGGAAGGTACCGGGAAAGTTTCAAACTTACCATAACAAAACTTTGCTCTGTCACCCAGGCTGGAGTGCAGTGGCACTATCGTAACTCACTGCAGCCTCAACCTGGCTCCAGTGATCCTCCCACCTTAGCCTCCCAAGTAGCTGCGACTACAGGCGGGTGCCACCACACCCAGCTAATTTATTTTTATTTTTTTGTAGAGACAAGGTCCCAGTCTGCTGCCCAGGCTGGTCTTGAACTCCTAGGTTCAGGCAGTTCACTTGCCTTGGCCTCCCAAAGTGCTAGAATTGCAGGCATGAGCCACTGAGACTGGTCTGTTAGCAATATTTTAAAAATATATTTTACTATTCAGAGAGTGTAACAGGAAAGCTAAACAAAACATTAAAAGGGCAGCAAAGAAAGCGATTTCACTTTTATAGTACATTTTTTATTTTACCAAAGGAAGAGTAAAAGTTAAGTGGAGGAAGAGAGGGGAGAGAGGAACATTATTTTCATTAAGAGAATTTCTGTTTTTATTGAGTCTGTCGTCCAGACTATAGTGCAGTGGCGCAGTCTTGGCTCACTGCAACCTTGGTCTCCCAGGTTCAAGAGCAGATTTTCAACACTGATAATTGTATCAACTTGTAGCCAATTTTCAAAAATATGTGGTAGCCTCTGTTTCATACGGTATTATTTGCAATGCCCTCCATATTTTATTTGATATGTTTTATAAGGGAAAAACAAAATAATATATTTAATCTAAATATGCATTAAGTGCTTCAGAATCATCTGAAATTTAAATGAGTGTCTATGTAAAAATAATGTTGACTTATTACTTGATTGATCACATAAAAATGTTAATATCATATAAATTTATATAGCGCAATGAAAAACTCTATTAGACATCACTGCACCTTCCTCAGTTCCCTCAACTTGCCAAACTCTTTCTAAGTTTTCAGTCTTTGTGTATGCTTTTCCTTTTATCTGGAAGCCTCTCCCGTTCTTCCTCTTGCTGACCTAATTCCTATTCTGGTCAGTTCTTTTTAAGTCTATGTTGATCTTTACCTGACTCTTATCCCCCAGTAATGTTTTATGGTTTACAGAGCCTTTTTATATATAATATCCCATTTGATCCTTATTATCTTCATTCATTCATTCATTCATTCATTCATTCATAGGATGTTTTTGAAGCACCCACAGTATGCCAGGCACTAATATAGAGAAGAGATTTCGAGAGATTTAATAAAGAGTTTTTGTTCTCAGTTAGCTCACAATTTAGTAGGGAGGAGAAATAAGTCTGCATAATTCTCTACAGAGAGTCCAAAACTTGAGATTTGCACAAGTAGAAACATAAAATAGGTGGATGCTGTTGAGTAGAGGTAGCCAGGGATGGAAAAGAAGGAGACAGGGAATCTTTTTTGTTGAATTTTGAAGACCTCAAAGAAGAGATCTGGGAATACAGGGGAAAGGAGAGGTGGAGAGGTAACAAGTACCTCCATCACTCCATGAAACAGGACTATTTTTGTTTGGTGTGGTTATTGTTTTAACACTTGAGCTTCCAATGTGGTTTAGGTTGTATGCAAAGCACTCTGCAAGAATTATGTCACTTATTTTGTGCAGTGACTCAGTAAAGTAAGTACTTTTTACAAGCAAAAAGTTGGAGGTCCAGAGAAATTAATGTGTCTTACTCAAAGTATGTTTTGCCTTGCCACTTTCTGCATTCCATTTTCCGAATTGTGATGTTAAAAGTGTATAGCTGTTCTTTCTCAGATATCTGGGTGTGAATGAAGTCAAGTTTTGTTCTAAAATCCAAAATCAAACTCTTAAAACTTTTTCTGTTACCTTTACTTGTTTTATATATATTTAGCCCTTTGTTTTTGTTAAATTCTGATCTTTTCACTATATCCACACTCTAAGGAAGTTTGGCTTAGGTGTGACAGAAGAAAAGGTATCAAAGCTAAGTCTTGTAAAATGCTATTCAAATCTTGCTGAAAAAGGGGAGCAACTTTCTTTGCCAAAACTGTTTATATGAATGGTTACAATGAAAATATCACATAAAGCTCCAACTTTCTGGTATCTGCCTTTCTTTAGTGATCATTTGATAAACAAATGCCATATTAGGCCAGCGTTTCTCCTAGAGTAACAATTTTATAAACTAT
Organism: Trachypithecus francoisi; assembly: GCF_009764315.1. NCBI lineage: Eukaryota > Metazoa > Chordata > Mammalia > Primates > Cercopithecidae > Trachypithecus > Trachypithecus francoisi. The sequence goes on from NW_022681463.1 coordinate 44,236,827, forward strand.
ACCAGAGCAAATTTATTGTTTCCAAGTTTTATTTTTTGGAAATGTTATTCTTAAAGAAAATGATAAATATATGAAATTCTGAAAGGAACTTACTGTGTTTCAAGAGCTATGCTTAAAACTTATGATTTCTACATATTGTCAGCAGAGGAAAGTTGTAGTTTATATCTCTTTACTTTTATTATAAGAAGAACATTTTATAAACTATTAAAAAGAAAACAATAGTTATGCCTTTTGAAAATTAAGACTTTTTACTAGATTCAACTTAAATTTCTCCGAAAATTAGACGCATTTGTTCAACATTATAAAGCTATAATCCACAGAAAGTTAATTTTAAAACTATTGAGTACTCTCATTGGTCACTGAAGGGAAGTTTGAAAATGAAAATCAGGGAGTTTATTCCTTTAACATTTACTCTAATGTCAAAGACAAAGATCAGTAAAATGTCTATCTCAAAATATTAATTGCATTTGAATTGTGTAAAAAATCAAAGTATCAATAAATTAGTGAGTGAGTTAATCGTCAGAAATCTGGCTTCTACTACTGATTCTGAATATCACCAACTGGGTTGTCTAATCTCTTGGAGCAATGCATTATCTTTTGTAAATTGAGAGAAATAACTACCTTATTTTTCAGGTCCACTTCAATTGTGAAGTTTTATAGTTTTATTTATTTGTTTATTAGTTTACTATAGAGAGGGTCTCACTCTGTCACCCAAGCTGGAGTGCAGTGTTACAATCTCGGCTCACTGCAACCTCCACCTCCTGGCCCAAGCCATCCTCCCACCTCAGCCTCCCAAGTAGCTGGGACTATAGGCATAGCCCCTTACTACCAGCTAATTTTTGTATTTTTTGTAGAGATGAGGTTTTACCATGTTACCCAGGCTGGTCTCAAACTTCTGGGTTCAAGCAATACACCTGCATTGGCTTCCCAAAGTGTTGGGATCACAGACGTGAGCCACCACACCTGGCCTTATAATTTATTGGTTTAATAATTCATATATATTGAATATCAATGTTGAGAATAGTGGGAATATTACACATAAATACTTAAAATTAAATGTCTGACAAAGATTAGCAAGCCTTCTATTTGTTGTCCAGTAAAAATCCAAACTAGACAAAACAAAAAAACTTAGGAAAAAATGTAGCTCCAACCTACAAGTTTGGTGTTTGGATTAGTTATTTTTAGTGTTTTAAAATGGTGAACATAATATAGATGCAGTCACTCTGCCAATGTAATTATATATGAAATCACATAGATTGTTAAAAGCAAGCTAGGATATTGTAGTTGAGAACAGTTTTTTATTTATACATTGTTTTCTAGAAGAGGGGAAGTGATATTAAGTTTGATTACCATCAACAATGTACCATAAAATTTTTGAAAATTTTGTCTACTTAATGCTTATAATAACCCTATGATATAGACATCATTATTCCCATTTAACTCATGAGGAAACTGAGACTTAACATTCAAGTTACAAAACAGTTTATTGGAGACAGGCTAAGAGCCAGGGCTGCCTGACTTTGAAGTTCCTGTCTCTTTAAGGCTACACTGTACTGGCTCCAAGGAGGTGGAAATGTTTCCTGAGCTCCCCTTTACCATTTTAAGGAACTCATCTGAAAATAACAAGAAGGTGATTGTTGTAAACCATGGGGGCAAAACAGTGAAATATATTTGATAACAGGAATTAAAGGAAGCTGAAAGAATAGATAGCATAATTTGGGTTGATAATTAAGATAGAAAACTATGACTAGGCCAAGAGTGCTTTGAGGATCCTTATCAGATGTTTGCATTGGAGGTCAAGAGGCTTCTGAAACTTCTGGGACAGGGTCTGGGTGGGGACAGGTGAAGGAAGAACAAGTTGTAGAGATCAAGTCAGATGAGAAGTCAGTTACTGAAGGTAAAAGTTAAAGACAAGGAAAAAAATTACCAGTGAGTGACAAAGTAAAAGCAACAGTAGAGTTTATTTGGAGTGTAGAAAAGATGCCAGGTTTTCCATCTGCGTAAGTAACATTTAAATATACGTTTTATTCAGTATGAAATGAAACGATACGTAAGAATGTACTCTCAAAAAGTGAAAAAGCAGCTGTATAAGATTATCTCACACAACTTTATGAATGATACCTTTTCAGTGAAAGCAAATGATCCAGGGACTCTAAGAATTAAGACTATTATTTCTCCTTTTTTATTGCTTGTTATAGTATCACCCAAAATGGAAACAATGAATTAACATTAACTGATCTAATTCTTTATTAATCAATATATTAAGAAAATATTGCATTAAAATAACATCTAAAATTATAATACCATACTACTTATTTCTTTTCTTTAGGCATTTCCAAAATTAATAAACTCAATTATTTATAGGCGTCACATGTAAAAATTAGCCATGGTAACTCTCACTTCTATAATCTGACCTTTCTAAAAACCTGAAAATCAAAAGTTTATCTTGACTACATCCTAAAAATAGCAGTAAAAAGTGACTTCATGATAGTGTTGCCAACCTTGATTGTGAAACATTTTACTATGGACTATTTCCCTTATAGATTGTGCCCATTAAAAATGGTTCTGCTAAAATTTATAGTGCAATAGTGACTTTGAGAAATACACAGGAAGGAAGGAAATGTTTGGTCAAATTACTGCTTAATTATTCCAAAGCTGGAGTGACTGGCTTTGTTTTGTGCCCTTTTACTGAATAACTTTTGATGCAATCAAACGGAAAAGTCAGGAAATTAACTTTTATGGAAATTGAGTCATGCCTTAAATTCATTTTTAATTCTTATACTGCTTATTTAGTAACCAGTAAAACTGAACCAAGTTGTGCTATGAAGTGAAGGATCATAACTTCAAATCAGCAATTCCATTTTCTCCATTATCCCTACACTTGGCTGGCAAAGAATCTCTAGGAATTTTTTTATGTATTATTTAAAATTGAAAATACTAATGTTCATACTAATATGATGTTAAGAATTTTCAGTTATGTTTACCAGCAATAACAAAAAATTTAAATTCACTTCTGTTTACTGCCTATCATTGTGTTATTTTTTCCTTCCTCTGTCAGTGGCCTTCAAATAACCGTAATAATATAGAGGAATGTCTGTGACAACTATATTCAGTTTAGACTTCACATTTTACAATGAAGACAATGTTACATAGAAATGCATAAGAACTTATCATAGCTAATGTATATATCTTTGTGTGACTATATATTTGTTTATGTATGTATCTATATTTATTTTTAGAGACAAAATTTTAAAACCAGTACAAAGATATTAAATCATTTCTGTGTGTCTTTGTACTAAGACAGTAGAAAGTGAAATGAACATACCATTATCTTTTAAAAATTTATGTCACAGGCCTAATTACCTGGTTTGTCTATATGGCCATGGCACCACAATAATTGTTATCTGTCTCCTTCAGTTTGTCAGTTTGAGGTGGCAATTTTTTTTTCCTGAAGAGACTTGCTCTGTTGCACAGGATGGAGTTCGGTGGCATGCATTTATGGCTCACTATAGCCTCAAGCTCCTGGGCTTAAATAATCCTCCTGTCTCAGCCTCCTGAGTAGGTAGGATTATAGGCGAGCACCCAGCTAATTGAATATATATATATATATAGTTGAGATGGAGTTTTATTCTGTTGCCCAGGTTGGTCTCGAACTTCTGGCCTGAAGCGATCCTCCTTCCTCCATCTCTCAAAGTGCTGGGATTATAGGCATGAGCCACTATGCCCCACTGGGCTAACATTCTTGTAGCACCTTTCAGTCATATCTTTTGGTAAGCAAGATGGCACAGATTTCACATCACTTTTGGCCTAGCGATATGTTTGTAAAGACCTAGGAACAATGATCTTGCTACCAACGGTCTGTGTTGATGAATCATCAATTTAATTTCATAGAAAATGACAGTGACCTATTTTGTCTCTGTCTACCACAATACTTTACGGTTTTCTGAAGAAGAATTGGATTTGCTAGAGAATGTAGTGCCTTTTGAGGACATGTACCTAGAAAGTCTGTTCTAAAATGGACACATTCTGATCTAATACAATGAGCACACTGACTTTAGAGTTTGATTAACCCAAGAATGAGTCAAAAGTTACTAAACTTTTAAACTCCATTTCCATATCTGTAAAGCATGGATTATAAATAATGCCATCCTCAAAGGGTTGGTATCATAACAAAATTATACGATTTCTACCATATAATAATATGCACTCAGAAGATGTTTCTTCCTTCTGCCTCCACATGTTTTCTACTGTAGCGGGATGGCAGGACTTCTTCACTTTTACCCTGAAACCTACAGAGTGCCTCAAAAGCTTGCAGATGAAGAGAATCATTCTCATTTAAAGAACACTATGTTATATTGTCCAGTCTATTTGCATGTTAATAACAGAAACCCTCCATAGTGAGAAGTATAGACATGGCCAGATTATTGTGGGATGTGTAAAACATGAGGATAATTTTGGCAATGTAGCTTCTACCTTAGAATCTAATTGCTTGATTTTGCATCTGTTTTCAGAGTAGTCAGTGGAACTTTAGATGTATGCATTCTAGTTGTGTATACCAATTTGTAGTTGACTAATTCTGCAAATCTAACTGATTAATATGAACACCAGAAAAAAATAACTTCACTTCGGGGCAATGTTAACCCAGGGAGTCACATCACTGAATATCATTTTGAAAACTTGTTTATTAGAAACATTTCTTTGACATTGGAGCAGCTAACTTGCTTGTGTTGTTGCTTTTTTTTTTTTTTTTTTTTTGACAGGCAATAGAGTGACTGGCCTGAGCCATTATTCTATTTATAGAAAGTAAAATTAAAGCCTTAAAGATAAACATGCATAGTTTGTGAACAAATGCAATACCACAACCTTTATGAAGATTATTTGTACGCTATTTCCACTGGTTTACTCCAAAGATATATTCTCAAAGATAATAAAGTAATAAAAGATTGTTTTCACAGCTGTTTGTCTTTGATTACATATTTCTTTGAAGTACTGTAATAAGACAGACTTTGAACCTGGAAAGAGATCAAATAATGAATTGTTCTGCTTTGTGAAGCTTAAGAAGGGATTTTATTGTCGAAACATATAGTGCGACATATTTTTCTTCTAACAGTTAAATAATGGTTGAAAGTACTATGAGATCATTACAGATGGACTAGATTAAAAGGCTTAGGGCCAAGTGTGAGTGATCGTTACCAAAAATTGGTGCTTTGGTTTAAAAAGTCAGGTTTTATAATTACCAAACCTTTCATTGGCTTAGTTTTGAGTTAAAATAGAACACAGTATTAATACAAGAATATATTCTGATACTTATAATATTTATATCTAAAGACAATATAAAACTTACATTCACAGATCTCAAGAGACTTATGCCAAATTTGTTATCCACTTCAGGTTTAGGCAGATGAGATTAAGGAGATTCTGTAAATTAAACTAAATGACATTAGATAAAAGAACATTAACAAACATCATATGGTTTTCCTTTTATCTAAACTAGCAATTTTGAAAATGTAGCAGAAAGTTCAGTAGTAACACTCTGAACAGGTTTTCAGATGTTCCATATGAATATGGTTGTAACTATTGTTGTTTCTAACTAAATTTTCTGCAAGAATTAGTTATCTATCAATGAGCAGAGATGTGGTACATACTTTAAAATAATAGAATTAGGCATAATCATTGTAACACTTTGTTCAGCCTAGGATCTATATATTATATAATATGATTATAAAGCATTAAATGGTAATTGGGTGGCCATTTCAATATAGCATATTTTGTTCTTATAGTTATATTGAAACAACATTCTGCTTTTGTAAACACTTGGAAGTTCATGAGTATATATTTTAGAGAGTAAGAATAACATGTATGTGCATACTTTTAGATCTCATTTATTCAGCATACTATTTCTCTAAACTAGTTTTTGTTGTATTTGGAAGAAACTTTTTTCTTTATTTAAGATATAAACCTTTCAAATGATAATTTTCATGGAAACACTAGACAAAGGAATATTGTAACTTTAGAGTTTTTATGATGAAGGTGTGTTTAAGAGATGTCACTTTGATATTTTTACATTATGTCCTACATTTGTCAGCTAAAACCAGGATATTGCCTCAATGAGAAAAAGCATGTTCTGCACTTGTCAAAAGGCAGTAAGTAATGATTAAAATAGCAGTGTGAAACGCTAGGAGATTAAAGTGATGCTAATGATAAGTGAGAGAAGAAAAGGGCAAGCTATATTTTAATCCCTGAGAGAATGGTTAATGACTTCTATTGCCTGAGATTAAACTAAACCTGTCTCATCAGCTTTTTCTGCCTGGTGAAAAAAAGCTCTCTGCACTTTAATTTATTAAAGTCTTTTAAGGAAGCACATTGATCTACAGAGGTTAAACTTTTAAAAATTGTGCAAAATACACACAAATGCTTTAACAAAAGTGTGATTTTGTTGCTTTTAGGCATGCTCACAGATTCATAAAGAACCTATTGTCTATTCCTTAGTATGTTTAATTAAGGAATATTAATTACTCAAACTAGAAGGTTTATTCCCTTTAAACAGCAGAACAAATTCATATTACTGTGTAGGCAAGGGGCAAGTATACTGTAGAGGATATCAGTCTACATGAAGAGATTAAATTGTAGTAGTAATTACTGCTTGGTTTGTTTAGAATAATACATGTACAGTTCAGAAAAATGAATTATTTTATTTTAAAACCCTTGAAAGGATAGTTAAATGTAATCTTTAAATAGATCAATTGCCATTAACTTTAGATAACATGTTATTGTGAATTTCAATATTTGATGATTCTCTTGGACTTCTAATTATAGTGTTTTTTTGTCATCCTTTACTCATCTTCAACCATAAATGGTATCCACCTTTATGTAACTAACATTTACCTTTATACAAGTAATATTTACCTTTCCTTAGTGGGATAAAGTGTGTGTGTGTGTGTGTTTGTGATGATATGGATATAAGAAGATGAAAAATAAGAATTTTTACTCAAATCCTTTCTATGAGTTTGTAGCCCATAAAAATGTTCAACATTTACCAACACTATATCTTAATTATGTTAGGTTATCTATCACAGCAGAATAATTTCCACCAAGTCAGGTCATAACAGTTAATTGATTTTTTGTAACAAGAAAAATGTTATTTTTACTTTCTAGAATGGGATACTTGCACTTTCTAGAGTTCTATAAGTACTGCTTTTGTTCAAAAGTTACTGATTAGTTGCAAAAATGGATGCAGAGATACTTAAATTGACATACTGATTTGCATTTAAATACCAAGTGACTTCTTAATTCAACAATTTCATAGCCGACTTGTATCTCAGCTTAGAAGAAATCTCTCATTTGATCACTCTGACAAATATTTGTTTGTTTGTTTGTTTATTTTATTGTTTGCTTCTTTTTGCATTTGCTGGTGGTGGTATTCTTCATAATTCCATTATTAATACTCCTCATTCTTAATAGTATATTTCTTTCTATTGACTAAACCAAGAGCTACAAGGAAGATGTTTTCTAAAATTTCATTATCTAAAATATTTTTAAAACTTTATATTCTATGTAACTTTTTAGGCTAGGGAGTTTAAACTCAGTACATTCTTTGATGTTAATGAAACACCAATTTTTCTGAAGGCCATGTAGCCCTAATGAGCAGCTTCTTATAAAAGAACATTTAATCAAGGTTTATTTTTAACTTGTTTAAACAGATCTAATAGTTTGTGCTGATTTCATTTCAGTATAATAATTGCTAGCAATCCTATTAGTAAGTCCTAGTACAGGGAAGTTAACACAAATTCCAATCTAATGAGAGTGGTGTCACAGCAAAAACCATGTAGTCAAGGAAAGATCTGTATTATATTGGAGGGAAAGAGGCACCTGGCTATTCTGTCCATAGTTTTGTTGCCATAAATCTTTGAGTTCTGAGACACTTAATACTTACATGGAATTTACTATATTTTGTTAATTCAGATTCTTATGGCCTTTAAAAGGCAAAAAAAAAAAAACTTAATGAAAAAAAAAACCTACTTTAGGGGAACATTCTGAGAAAATAAATTACATTTACTACCCAAGCACATTTTGGTATAGATAATTTTCTTATCATAAAGCCTATTATATCACTTAGTTTTAATTTGTTACAATAGCATATATAAAAATTAATCTTTAAATGCATTCTTTCCTTCTTGAGCTTCAGATTGAAGAAAATGAAATGTTACTGGATTATGGGGCATATGAATAACATAATTGATAGAATTAAAGGATGATTTAAGACTAGCAGAATAATGGATAATTTCAGCTGATATTGTATAATAGGATAAGTTTTAAAAGAGGTGACAAAATAGTCTGATTAAGAGCCAAATATTTTAAATGCCATTAACTTACTATTATAATTGACTTAAAATAACATTGTTGATACTTTAGACTGTTCAGTGAGTCTGAAGATTTCATTGCATTCAAAAATGAAAACAAGATAAGCAAGAAGTAAGACACTGGTAGAGAAAATGTACGAAGGCAAGGATTTCAGGCCTTGTAATGAAAGTGCATATCTGCCAAGTTCAGGTTATAATCTTTTAAACTTTTTATTACTTAATGTGACACGGTGACATTTAAAATATGGAGAAATTGAAGATAAATAATATGGAGTGAATGGCAGAATTGATTTAAAATTTTAAAGCTGTACTAAAAGTATTCTAATGCGCTGAAGGACATTTGTAAGTTATACATTGTTTATAGGTTTCTGATGAGAATTCCAAAGCATAATGTATTAGAGCTTGCCTTTCCCGTGAGGGAGAAAGAATATTGTCCATAGAAAAGAGTAGATAGTAAAATTTAGCCTTTTTTTTTTTTTTTTTCATGTAGATCATCTGCTTTTTGTGAAAGGTTTTTATGCATAAGATTATGTCACATAGGCCGGTCGCGGTGGCTCAAGCCTGTAATCCCAGCACTTTGGGAGGCCGAGACGGGCGGATCACGACGTCAGGAGATCCAGACCATCCTGGCTATCATGGTGAAACCCCGTCTCTACTAAAAAATACAAAAAAAAAACCCAGCCGGGCGAGGTGGCGGGCGCCTATAGTCCCAGCTACTTGGGAGGCTGAGGCAGGAGAATGGCGTGAACCTGGGAGGCGGAGCTTGCAGTGAGCTGAGATCCGGTCACTGCACTGCAGCCTGGGTGACAGAGAGAGAATCTGTGTCAAAAAAAAAAAAAAAAAAAGATTATGTCACATATTACTAATTTCAACCAATAACTGATATATTTGGTCTTCTGGAAGATTTCTTTATGAAGATTGTCATTTACCGCTCTAAAAAGTTAAAATTAGAATAACGAATGCTGTGAGAACTGTGGTTTTTATATTCTTAGTATAGAATAAGGAGTACTTTTTCACAGCGATTTTAAAATCTTGGTATGCTGATAACTTGATGATTTAAAAGTATCTTTACTATATTTGGTTAAAAACTGTCTGATACACAATCTACTATTTTTCAGAGAAGTGACCCTTACAAGGTGCACATTATACTCAACCAAGGCGCTTGATAACAATGTAGATTTATTGGTCTCATCCTAGATATACCTACTTTCTCACTCTAGGAGCAGAACCTGGAAATTCCTATTTTTAATGAAGTTCCACAGGCGTTTCTATTGCATACAAAAGTTTGAAAACTACTATTTTAGAAAAAGTGCAACACTCCATAGGCTAAATGGAAGGGTCTATTTTTGGCACTTTGCTAGAATAAACCTAGAAGGTTTTTAGTGTAGAGTTTTTATATGGAATCTTTAATGTGGTTAAGAAAAAAAAGGCATTTGTAGCTTTAAATATGATGAGTACGTGATACATAGATATCAAATTTAGGACATCTTTCACAGAGGCTGTATACTCAAATGAATCACGTCATCTGGCTCAAGTTGCTATTCTATCTTAACTGCAAACAAACTCACACTATTTGTACTGAATGCTTATACACATTGCATTCTGAATGCTAAGTTGGGACGTATTTACAAATCTGAGAGAACTGCAATGTTTAATGCACAGGTTGTCATAGAAACTAATTAACTTTTATTTCTATGTCAAGATAAAGTAGTGTAATACAGATGAAAATTGTAACAAAGGAATTATAGTATCACAACTAAGAGGAAAAAAGCTCCAACACTCAGAAAATGTGTAGTCAAAATGTGTGATGTCAAATAACTCAGTGGTGGATTGTTTTTAATTCCGCAAATTATGATGTTAAAAATTGTAAAGATAGAGTCCACATTTTCCTAGAGCTGTTTAAGCAATTTAAATGGAATTTGGCAAACAATAGATTTAGTATAACGTCTATCAAACAATGGCAAGAAAGTTTTCCAGCTTAAAGATTATTCAGTATTTTATTTAAGCTGCCTGATTTTGTTCTAAAATTATCTGTCTTTTGAATTAGAGAAGAAAAAATATGTCATCCATGTAGCTCACATTGTCCTCAGGGCTGTAGACCTGTAACTGCAACACTTTTAAAAACGTCCTATTTATTTGAGAGTAAATATTAATACATTTTATACTTTTTTCCAATCACATTTGTTGAATATGTTTTCATCATAAGAAAACAATATGCACCCTTCTGACATAGGCCAGAGAGAAAAAAAAAAAAAAAAGAGAGAAAAGCAACCTGTAAGATTAAAGCATGAACTTTCATCACATCTTGGCACATCCTAAACCTTTCTATATGCAGTAAGCTTTCTCTCTGACCTAGTCATTAGGGAAATAGATACCCTTTTTGTGGCCTTATACTTGTTCTGAAAAGTGAGGATAGAAAGTAGGTAATCTATGAGTCATCTTTGTTTTGATTATGGCATGTCTTATTCAAGGAGAGTGATGATGAAGGTAGAGTTAATGGTGAACAATATTAAAATAAAGAGGCCAAGTATCATGATTGAATCGCAAGGACTGGAGAGGCAATAATGGGGCTTATATTCTTTAAATGATTTTAATGAGAATATACTTAACATTCTGAAATTCTAATTATATAATAGCCCGTAATAGTCTTAATACTACTAATAATGGGAATTTCCAGAATTCAATACATAAAAATTAAACTTTTTAAAAATGCTAAACTTTGCCTATGAAGCTAAATTATATCTTATTTTAAAATATTGCCTCCTTACTACATGTAATATTTTTAATTTTATTATAAAACATATTCTTCTCATCCCACTGAAACTTATACAGAAGGAAAAGTGTTAAAGGGCTAGGAAAATATTATTTCATCATTTCTGTTCCATTAGAATTCACTTGGGTGGCTGAGAAAATGGTTTATGGATTAGAGAGGGAAGAACAAGCTAAAACATTTCATACCTTCATCTCTGATAAATTCCCCAAACTCATTCTTTGCATCTGAGCCATAAATAACAACCATGCTTTTTGCTAAAAAGAGCTTTTTTCCTCCACCAGGTCTTTTGTCTTGGAGATGAATGCTATAATAAATTTGAAGTCTTGGGGGGGCATTGTTTGAACTATAACATTATGGTTTACAACTGTTGCTTCTATTATGGGGAATATAAAAAGAGACTGTGAAGCTTGATCTCTGTCATAGAAATGGATTAATATTTCAGTCTTCAATGTGGGTCAAGTGTATGATTCTCCCCAAAGCAATTCACAATGATTAATTTTTATTATGTGGGCATTCAGATTCTCTTTATATTCTTAGATATTTTATCCCCCCACCAAATCGCCCCTCAAAATACTGTAACTTAGATTTTTCACATAATAGCAGGGACACAAGATTTTTATATTCTTATAACAGTTTTAATAAAACCTCGTGGAAGAAATCTCTAAAGTGTTCTTTTTCTCAAAAATTATATGAGTAACTTAAATAATAGTAGAAACTTAAATCATTATATTGATAATAATTCATATTAATTTATTGATAAACAGTATTAAATATATATTAATTGCCAAGTAATATGATGTTTTAATTTGCCAATGACTGAGTAATTAATTATTAGGAAAATGTACTGTCACTGGGGAGAAAATGGCAGTTGCATAAAGATGTAGCTTTTAAAGTCTGCTTTTTCTGAGGGAAGGAGGGTGTTAACTAGGAAAACAAGACCTCTCTGTTGTCTTTGTTATCTTTATCTAGACTATAATTTTTCACATATATCTGCAAGATGCTAATGAGTTTAAAACTTTGGGAAAAAAAACTTTTTTGGTCTTTAATTAAGTGAGAGCTTTTTTTTTTTTTTTTAAAGTCTATTCTCAGGAGGAAACTGACATATTTTATGTGTAAATAATTTCATGTACTGAAATTGTTTTCTTCAGTGCTTTCATTCCTCCCTTTGCCCTGAGAAATTTAAGGAACATCAAGATATTAATTTTCAGTGCTTACATTACTAATTCCTACAAAGTACTTAAAAGAGCAATCAACAAGTCTTATTCAATTATTTATTTTACAAGTTACTATTGACAGTGCACTGAGTGCCAGTCATGTCAGTTGTAAATTGAAGGGAGCCATGAACCTGTGGGAAGCCCAAACATTCAGTACAGACAATTATATGGGGAGAAACAGCTACAATCACTGGGAAGAGGGCAATGGAGGTTACATGGTGTTTGGTACAACTATATATAGTTTAGTTTTGCTAGGCAGTAGATCTCAAACCTGGCTACACCTTAGAAAAAAATAGGTTGCTTTAAAAAAATTCTGATGCACAGGCTTCACCTTAAGAATCTCAAGGGCTGAATGAAGCCGGGTCATTGGAATTTTAAAACATCTCCACAAGTGATTATAGATTCTAGTGTACTTACAGGCTACAGGTGACAACCTGAAGAGAAGAGGGTACAGATGAAGGATGAGAAGGAGAGGTGAATAGGAAATTTAGGGGAAATCATAGGTAATCCTTTTGAGCAAAGGCATTAGATTTAGACTGAATCTGTTTCAGATCCTATCTTGGTCATTTTCTTATTCTGTGATTGTACATGTTAGTTATTATGGAAACACTACTTATAAAATGGGGAGTCTTATATCTCACTTCCTAGGGTTGCTAGAAAGAGTAAATAAAATAGTGTATGAAGACATTTCAACAGTGCTTGGCACATACTATGATAACCATCATTATTACTGTTTAAAGATGGCTGGATAAAAGGGCAGGGACCAGATAATAATGGATCTCATTTATTCTTGTGTTTAGATTTTTAAAGAATGAGGAAATATGGAAGATTTTTAAGACAGTACATTACATAACCAAATTTGCATAGGATAAGTAAGACTCTAGCATCCCATTGTGGGACAAATTGGAAAGTGTACTACAAACGGAGGCAAGGCTAGTTAGAAGATTATTATAACAGTCCCTGTGGAAAATAAAAAGAGCCTTTACTGAAACAGTGACCACAAAAATGGAGAAAAGCAGATGGACATGACAGTGTCTCAAGGGGTAGAACCTATGGAATTTAGTCACAGATTAGAAGTTTGTCGGTAGGAAAGGATAGATGAAACAAGTGAAATCCTAAGTTAATGTCTTCCAAATGCCTGGTTTGTATGGCTTGAGGAAGGGTGCATCAGGAAGGGAATACAGAATGAGGAGAAAGATGACAAATTCACGGAAATGCTGAGTTTGTGACAACTGTAGAATAATCAGGGGCTGGTATTCAGAGTTAGTGGACTGTGTTGGTATTAGTGGGGACCATTGCTTACCTCACTTGAAGACTGGAAACTGGAATGAATGGAATTTTCTGAGTATGAGGATTTTGAGAGACAAGGAAGAGTTAAAGATAAAATCTTGAGTAATATCTACTTTTAGGAAAGAGTGGAGAGGAATCTTTGAAAAAAGGAAGCATGGTTAAAATGTAAAAAGACAATCAATTACATTGTTTTAAAGTCCAAACTCCAAAGACTAATAGTATGTTTCAAGATGTAAACAGTTGTCAAGATGCCTAAGAAATTAATCTGCAGAAGAGTTCTCCTAATGGATATGTCATCAGATATTTACCACATTGGCATACCTTCAGATTGTAAAAGTAAAGAAGTAAAATGAGAGCTTTTTGCATTGTGCATATATTTATTGAGCATGTACTTGGAGCACAACACTAAGCCAAGCAATTATTAGATATGGGGAGTGAAAACTTACTGGACTTATACCCTAGTGAACTACATCCCAAGACAAACAGCATTCCTAGACTTCATCACTGCTTCCACTTATTTTTAGTTTAGAAATTTTGTGAGCTGCTTAAGTTTTCTTTTCTGTGTGCCTTTATTGAATACTTTATCTCATTTATAACATTTATTGTTTTATATAATTAAATGTATTATAATTCTTTTAAAATTTTTTATCATAGTTTAAATTTTTAAATATGAGCTCTCACTTTGTTGCTTAGGCTTGAATGTAGTGACTGTTCACAGGCACTATCATAGCTCATTGCAGCCTTGAATTCCTCAAGTAATCCTTCTGTCTCAGCTTCAGAAGTAGCTGGGACTATAGGCACATGCCACCACACCCTGTTAACTGTATTGTAGTTCTTTGAATATGATTGTGTGAAAGTTTACCGATCCCTATAATTAATATAGCATAATATAGTGCTAGAGACCTTAAATGTTGTGGTGAGAATACCATTAAAACTGAAATGCACATGAAAGCAAATAGTTATTAATATTATTTATAATGATAATGATATTCTTACTTATATCACCCATATTTTAGTGTCATAAACCCTGATATTTGCTCCGCAGCCATTTATATTTATATCCTGGTGCCCCAGATTGTTGTGCACAAGTTGATATTCAACAAATGTACATTAAAAATACAGATAAATGAATAAAATATTTTGCAATATGGCAAAGGTGGGCATTTTGCCCCTAGATGTTATGAAAAGGTTAGTTTGTATAACAGGTCCAACAGTTGCATTAAATCTGCAAATGTGTTAATTATTTTGACCAATATTTTCTGCTGAGTATGTGCCTTTATGAATGGTATTTTTGCTACTTTAATTTTAATGATCAATTAAAAGGTTTACTAATTGTAAATTAAATCTTCCGTAAAAAGGAATATTAATGGAGGAATGCAGAGTCTCACATTAAGGTTAGAAAGCCAGGTGCAGTAATATGCACCTATAGTCTTAGCTACTTGGGAGGCTGAGGTGAGAGGATCACTTGAGACCAGGAGTTTGAGTCCAGCCTGGGCAATACAGCAAGATACTGTCTCAAAATAATAAAAATAAAAATAAAAATCAGGGAATAGCTTTGATAAGATATTAAACACTTAAAGTATTCCAAAAAAACAGGCTGAAACAACCTGATCTCTTAGATTTTATATTTTAAGTCATTATCATATGGTTTTAGCATTTGTGATCAGAAAGAGATCTTGGAAATAATCTATAACAATACCTGTAATATCTTACAAGCAAAAATGAGAGGCAGTGTAGCAAATTGTTCAAGAGCACAGACTTTGGAACCCAACTGACTTTGATACTTAACCAATGACATAAACTTGAATTTATTACTTAATGACTGCATGCCTCAGTTTTATAATCTGCAAAATGAATACAAACATATAATACTTACTTAATAAAGCAGTCATAATGAGTCAGTGAGTTAATATATGTTAAGTTGCTTCAACCAAAACTAGCAACTAAATAAGGTGATATATTCATGTGAATGTTGAGGATGAAGATTATGACACTTATCTTAGAGAGTGTTAAGATACCAGTCAAAGCAACATGTATGGGGGATTATTCCAATATATGGTGGCATTTAAACTTGTCTTTCCGTATCTGTGGTGAGAGCCATTTTATATGGCTCTTTTATAAGCCACTTATGTTTATTTGTACTTTTACATGACTTGGAATGACTGAGAAAAAATTACGTTATTAAATTCGTCCAATATTAATAGTACCAAATTTTAAATTTGAAGGTAAATTTTGAAGATACATCTACCACTTAGATGTACATTCTTTTTTTTTTTTTTTTTTTTTTTTTTGAGACAGAGTTTCACTCTTGTTGCCCAAGGCCCAAGGCTGGAGTGCAATAGCGCAATCTCGGTTCACTGCAATCTCCGTCTCCTGGGTTCAAGCAATTCTCTTGCCTCAGCCTCCCGAGTAGCTGGGATTACAGACATGTGCCACCATGCCCGGCTAAATTTTGTATTTTTAATAAAGACAGGGGTTCTCCATGTTGGTCAGACTGGTCTCGAACTCCAGACCGCAAGTGATCCGCTCGCCTCGGCCTCCCAAAGTGCTGGGATTACAGGCGTGAGCCACCGTGTCTGACCTAGATGTACATTCTTAAATAATTTCTTATTACACCATATTAATTATTTTCTTCATATCACTTATGCATATCTGACATTTTCTTGCTCACTCATTTGTTCCGTTGTTCAGTCGTAGAGTAAATCCAGCATGGCAGGAACTTTGCTTGTCTTTTCACACCTAAATGTCGTAGTCCCCAGAAGAGGGACTAAGACACTGTGGGCCTTAAATAAAACGTGTTGGGTGAATGAATGTGTTGTCATAGACTGTGATCCAGTGATATGGGCTTGGCTTGGGGGAGTAAGTTGATTTAAATAATACTGAACTCATAGTATTTGTAGACAATACTTGTCTCAAGTTCCAGCCCCTACATTGGACTAGTTATTTTACCTCACTGAGTCTTAGTTTTCTGATCTGTATAATTAATGTAATTAACGTAATAATATAGACCTTTGAGGTTGTAATGAGGAAAACAATTAGTTAATAATTAAGTGCACATAGCAGGCACTCTGTTATCAGTATTATTATCAGTAGTGCTAGTAACACTCCTATTGAAATCATCAATAGTATTTTTGATAGTTTATTAATGTAAATAATGTCTATTAAATCACCTGTGTTTTAGATATATTTATTAATGAAGTTAATAAAATAGTGTTGACAATATCATATATGGCTTTATCTTGATAATAATCTAAGAATCCCCTACTCCTGATTTTATTATACAAATTATAAATACCATGCAATAGTTTAAGTCCTTGCTTGTCAAAGTATGGACCCAGGACCAGCAGAATCAGCATCACCAGTGACTTAAGAATGTTATCATCCGGCCGGGCGCGGTGGCTCAAGCCTGTAATCCCAGCACTTTGGGAGGCCGAGACGGGTGGATCACGAGGTCAGGAGATCGAGACCATCCTGGCTAACATGGTGAAACCCCGTCTCTACTAAAAAATACAAAAATCTAGCCGGGCGAAGTGGCGGGCGCCTGTAGTCCCAGCTACTCGGGAGGCTGAGGCAGGAGAATGGCGTGAACCTGAGAGGCGGAGCTTGCAGTGAGCTGAGATCCGTCCACTGCACTCCAGCCTGGGAGACAGAGCGAGACTCCGTCTCAAAAAAAAAAAAAAAAAAGAATGTTATCATCCAGGCCCCACTCCAGACCTACTGGATCAAAACCTGCATTGCATTTAACAAGCTCCCTGCCTGCCCAACCCCAGACGATTTGTATGCACATTAAGGTTTGAGAAGTCTATGTTTCAGGTGATATTTTTAAAGGCTAATAAGTATTTAAGAATCCCAGAAGAAAGGGAAAAATGCAAATATTCCTCACTAAAACAATTCATCTCGCTTCCTACTTGATGATAATTATATGACAAGTCAATATAGTATTGTAAAATTGAGAGGAAAAGAGAAGTTTTATAGTTACAATCTACCTATGGGAAATTTTATCTTATTGCATAACATGGACTCTCTTTTGAGTCAGCGCTTATAACTACAGGCAAAATGGTGCTATTATACACATTGTACCCTCTGTTCTACAGAGTGAATTACAAAAGTGTGAAAAATATGATGACTATTACCAGGATATTTAATAAGAAGGATAAAATAATAATTGAAGAAAAACGATTTCCCGAGAGACTAAAGATTAGGATTAAAATGAGAGTTAGAATAGCATAGAGGTAATTCAACATTTGATTAAGGACTTAATCTACTTATCTTTATTCAATTCAAGCTTTTTTTTTCAAATTATTAAAATTTGGTGAAATGAGAGTTATTTTTAGATGTTCTTGCCCCGGAGTAAAAGAGTAGTAGCTAGAGGATATAAGGACATACAAGATGAAGGATTCAAGATAACATTGATGATACAGACAATGGATTTTGAAAAAGATCACTTTATGTTCTGTAAATTTCCTGAATTTGAAATGCCATATCAAAATTCTCTGATGTTTATGAAAGAGCAAAGTTATAGTGGAAGGTGATAAGTGTGTGGATGATGTGTAGTGAAGATGATGATCCCCACGAAGGACTGGGGTGAAAAACTAAGAGAAATAAAGAGAGAGAAAAAAAAGATGCATAGAATTCTGATAATTGAATTGTATTTGGAGAGATAAATTGGTCAATGGCACTGAAAAAGAAATCCTCACTACTACAACACCCTTGAGTTCATAAATATGCCAGTATCTATTTTTTCATTATTAGTAGACAAGGCTGTGTCCTTTCCTTTGATGACGGTAACGAGTTCTATGACATTGCCACTTTGAGTTCTTGCTTCATTAGATTGGGTGACTGTTTATTTGAAATTGTAATGAAATATTTACTTTATAGAGCTATAAGGATTAACTGTGATAATTGAGTGAGGCTGATCTGGAGCTTTCAGTGTAATAGGTCCCCCTTGTTTGAATACAGAGCGCAGTGAGAATGAACGAGCAAGTGAGTGTGTTTCTGCCTGTCACTTTCTTTCTACATGTTGCTTTTTCTTCTGGAGATAAGTGGGCCTAATGCTGAACAAATACTGGAAATCAGAAGCCACTGAGAATCATTCGCCTCTCGCTTTCCCATGGCAGCATGATAGACGCTCAATCAAAGAACCCCCTCCTCTCAGCAAAGCAACAATTTTGTCACCACGAGCAAATCCAATTGAAAAGTCCCTTGGACTGAGAGGAGAACTCCAGTTGTCAGAATCAGCAAACAGAATGAAAAGAACTAAGAGGAGTAAATTGGCACCTGGGGCCGCTGTGGTAGCCTGTGATAGGCTGTGGCATTGTGTTGGGTAGACATTCAGCCATTTTCAGATATAATGGGAGAAATTAATGCAAATGAGTCAATGGAATGAAATGCATTTTAATGCAGATTTGAGGGACTATCCCAAACTGCTTGATAACAAGTCGCTTTAAGAAAAGGCTTACATTGTGAGGACTCATTTTTTCCCCATTTCTTCTCACTAGTGCCTCATAAGGGCTCTTTGTTCTCTAAGTAAACTCTTTCTAAACTATTGACATTGCTCATTTATGTGAATTTCAGATTTTTTTTTTCTCCCTGACAAAGTAGCCTTGGGTGATCTGGGAAAACGTTAATTGCAAGAGGACAAGGAAACTGGCTGAAACAAGAAATGCAATCATTAAGTGTAATGTTGCAGTTGTCCATGCCTCATTATAACATGCATACAAGGCAATAAAATGCATGTTTCACAAACAAATCTTTTGACAACTATAGTTCAAGAGCCTCCAGCTGTCCTGCTTTTTTACATCTATTTCTCTTGGTTTAGTAATCATTATTGAAGCTAAACTTTAAAGTCCCAGAACAGTCCTTCATATTATGCAAGAACCATGAAGATATTAGAGTTAAAAAATTGTTTACTTTAATATTTAAAAATATTTGCTTTCCAAAGTTAACTGGAATTTCTCACTCATGTTTTGTTTTGAAAATGACACTTAATAATAGTGAGGGCAGTGTGGGGGGTGGGAGAAACGAACTTAATCCCTAAAAAGACACTCCTTTACAAACCCATATTTAAAATATTTAGCTCCCTTAGGCTGTCTTTCCATGAAGAAAAAATAGAGGCTTCATCTTCCACATTTAAGGTCATGATGATTTCACTGGACTATAAATGCATATCTTTTTTTTTTTTTTGGACAAAAATAGTTAATCAGATGAAAAGGTCATCAAGTCTTAGTGCAGCTTAAAACTGGTGAACTGTCAGACTCCTAAGTAAAGCGGCCAGAAAGGGGAAAAAAAGGTAACAGATTCAGCATTGTCCAAAAGTTCCAGACCAGTGATTAATGTGTAAGATAATGGACTTGGGAAATGAGTAAACACTCCCCATGCTCCCTGCTTTGTGCTTGAACGACTTGATGACAAGGGCAGAGCAAGGTGAGAATCTAAACAGGACCTAGGGAAAAAAAAAAAAAAAAAAGACAAAGACTAGCAACAACATAATGCAAGGGAGGGGGAGTTGACTGGTTTGCAGTCTAGAAGGTACATAATAACTTTCTTCAAAGCAGGCCTTAACGGTGTACTAATTTAAAACTTCAACACGGGCATGGAATTACCCGTAGAAATTATATGCCACTCAGTCATCTTTTAATATACCAGATATTTATATGTATTTGTTTTCATGTACTTGTTCTTAACTTCCTTTGGCAGACCTATTAAGCATTTAGATATATATTTGTGTTCAGATGTATCATCCTCAGGGAAAGGAGATGCTGTGTTTTGATTAAGTGGTGCGTTTCAAGGTATTTCAAGCTATTCTTAAATAATTACATAGGCACATTTTAGAGTATTCCTCCATAAAAAATATTTGAGGATCTGGACGCCCTTCTAGCTGTTGCACTACATTACTTAGCAATCTGTCATCAATTGAATTTACACTTTCTTGATGGCATTGAAGACCTTTTAAATATATAACACATTTATTTACATTGAAGAAAACTTGTTTTGTTTCCAGGTTCTCACGCCCTGTATTTCTTTAGACACCTACAGAGGTGTTTTCGAGGGATCTCTTTTTATAGGATCAGTAACTTAAACATATTAATTTTGTCAGTCCTTCACATAAAAATCTATTTCTGCTCTGTCAATCTGTTTTAAATGCACACATCATAACTGACAGCCACTGAGGATTTATTTGTCTCTAAGAAAATCCTGGCAATTTCTCTGGACAAATGTTACCCATCACCTTAAATGGTGTTTAATGAACTTTGAGCAACGGTCATGGAGAGACTGTGTTCACAGTCCTGAATCTCTATACTGCTGTCAGGTAATCAAGTCTTCAGTGGTCAATTTAAAAATATTTGAAATTATATTGGTTCTGAATACAATATTCATCATTTTTCTTTTAATCATAGAGAGGTTTGTAATTATGTTTACATATATTTATAAATTAAGTCCTTAATTTAAAATTTCATGAGATTGCATCTTCCTCAAGGCACTTCAGTGATTCAACCCTGAAAAGCACGATGATATAGAAACGCCATTGTGATTATCAACAACTGGATTGCTACTTTCAAAGTACCTTTAAGGCCAGGCGCAGTGGCTCACACCTGTAATCCCAGCACATTGGGAGGCCAAGGCGGGCAGATCACCTGAGGTCAGGACTTCAAGACCAGGGTGGCCAACATGGTGAAACCCCATCTCTACAAAAATACAAAAATTAGCTGGGCATAATGGTGGGTGCCTGTAATCCCAGCTATTCAGGAGGCTGAGGCTGGAGAATTGCTTGAACTCAGGAGGCAGAGATTGCAGTGAGCCAAGTTTGCACCATTGCACTCCAGTCTGGGACTCCATCTCAAAAAAAAAAAAAAAAGTACCTTTAAAAATTATCTTGGTTTTCAGCAACAGACTGGTGAGATTGGCATTATTACACCAATTTCCGTGATGAGGAAAAATGATCCCTAAAGAGGTTAAGTGATTTGTTCAGGTTAGACAGCAAAGACTCTACAGAACCACTTGGCCACTGGTCCATTTATTTTACTAAAGCTCCAAAGAAAATGCCTTTAAAAAATCAAATTATTTCCTTATATTGCTCTTGTTCTGGTGCTTATGGCATTTAGGGTATTAAAACAGTTTTTCTTAATTTTTCTTTTGATCCCAAGTCTTGAATTACTACATATTGATTTAAGTGATATTTTAACATTTAATTGAATGCATGTTTATTATGAGTTACTGAGGCATAATATTAATTATTCAAGCTAAATAAACTATTTTTGCTTTATGTCAATAACAAGCCCTTTCAAAAATCTTCAAACGTGTGTTACATTTTTATGGGAACTTTTAATACATATTTCTCATGTTTTATGCATTGAATTTTACTTAACAAAAAATCAAACAGTCACAGTATATGAGTTTTTTGTTACAAATTTGTTATGTGAGCCATTGTTTCTCCTGATCCTTTACATTCACTGTGTCATTCTCACAAGTGAACAGAATCCAGGCAAGCCTATATCCCAGTTTGACGTCTCTGTGATAATCAGATATTCAATCCTGTTTGATTTAAAGCGAACTTTCTAAATATACTCTGAGAGTTATGATTTTTCCTTTAGAAAATTGAGTATAGATTTCAAATTTTGCTATTAAATATATTTTGCTTCTAAAAATCTGAATTTGTATTTCTACTCTAAAGATGATTGTTTTGTATTATATCATTTTATATCAGTCTTCCTCATTAGACTGTGAGTTCATCCAGTTAGAGGAATCCTGCCCTATCTATCTTGATCTTTATTTCTGTGATTGCCAATATAGTGTCCAGGACATAGCTGCCACTCAACACAATGTCTTTTAAAATAAGATGTTTTATTTTCATTGTTTTGAAAACCAACCCTAAACCATAATCTAAGTCCTTTCAATATTCTGAGAATGTTGAATTATAAGTTTTAAAATGATAAATAAGGGTGCATTTTCAATTCTCTGAACCCTGGATTTCTAGGAAATAAAAATGAATTCCTGGTAAATAGGGTCTAAGTATACTTTTAAATGTCTTGACCAGGCGCAGTGGCTCATGCCTAGGTAATCCTAGCACTTTGGGAGGCCAAGACTGGTGGATCACGAGGTCAGGAGATCAAGACCATCCTGGCTGACACAGTGTAACCCCATCTCTACTAAAAATACAAAAAAAAAAAAAAAAAAATAGCAGAACGTGGTGGCACCTGCCTGTAGTCCCAGCTACTCGGGAGACTGAGGCGGTAGAATCGCTTGAACCCCAGAGGCGGAGGTTGCAGTGAGCCGAGATCGCGCCACCGCACTCCGGTCTCGGTGACAGAGTGAGACTTCGTCTCAAGAGAAAAAAAAAAATGTCTCTAGCTTACGCATTTTAGTCTTCAAATTTAAATAATTTTAAATAATTTAACTTTTCTAGCCATTACTTTAATATTTAACGTTTTTTAGTATTTGTTTCCATACTGTCTCTTGGTCTGCAGTCCAATGCTCTAACACTGAGCTATACCCCCTCCTCCATACTGTCTCAACCGATAAATTTAATGGTCTATAATTAAAATTCTCTATTATTTTGGTGTAGTATCATAAGTTTAAAAGTTATGGCTTGCATATTTTTTTGCTAATGCTGTTATTAAAAGAAATACTTCTGAAATTCATGTGAAAGGAAGAGAGTAGGCAAGGGACAGACTTGATTTACTTTGAAGATATTGTACAAGTCTGTCTCTATTCTCAGATATTAATTTGTGGAAAGTAGTATCCCATGTTCTTAAAGATACGTGTGAAGAAATTGATAACTACATCATTTCCTCTTAATGTACTGAATTAAAAGTTAGGATACATACATTTGAGCTTCTTCTTTTTTTTTTTTTTTTTTGAGACAGAGTCTCGCTCTGCCGCCCAGGCTGGAGTGCAGTGGCCGGATCTCAGCTCACTGCAAGCTCCACCTCCCGGGTTCCCGCCATTCTCCTGCCTCAGCCTCCCGAGTAGCTGGGACTACAGGCGCCCATCACCACGCCTGGCTAGTTTTTTGTATTTTTTTTAGTAGAGACGGGGTTTCACCGTGTTAGCCAGGATGGTCTGGATCTCCTGACCTCGTGATCCGCCCGTCTCGGCCTCCCAAAGTGCTGGGATTACAGGCTTGAGCCACCGTGCCCGGCCAGGATACATACATTTGAGACTAGGTTCTACTACTTAGTAACCCTGGAACTGCCTGAATTTCAGTGGTGCCATTTGCAAGACAAGACAAATTAGACCTAACTTAAGACTTCCTAGCTCTAACAATAATCTTGGGCCCTGAGACTTTGACTGCAGAAAGAAGAGAGTTAGCTAGCTTTGGTCAGAGCAATAAAATTAATACCATTTTTGTCTGGCCCACTGATGTCACAATTTAAACTTGAAAGAGAGTTCTGTGAAAATAGCTTTTCATCACCATTGCTTTTCTGATTGGGGTCCGTATTTAAATATCTACCTATGTAACAGGCTTGTATTGCAGCTTTAATGTCCAAAATATCTTTTTTTCTCAACTCATGTGTGATATGTTAATAAATTTCCATAAAATAAACAGATTTTTCTTGTTATGCTATATTCGATTGGGGTCTGCTATAAAAAATTAAAGCTGCTAAAGGTGGGGAGATATTATTGGCAAATCTGTTGAACACTGCTATTCAGTATTAGCCAAGTGGAGTGTTTCCAGGCATCATCTTAGTATGTAGAATCTACCCTGAAGATGATAAAATAAAACTCATAGACAAAGTTAATGATTTTTCTTGTTAATTTTCAAAGAGGAGATGAAAAGATAAAGTGGTTTATGATGATTTCCCCCCAGCCCTGGTCTTTTTGCCCATCTCCTAGGTAAAAATAGAATGATATTAAAAGCGATGTGACCCAAGGAAAAAATGATATGTAATGATTCGTAACATACTTGCCTTATTATTCCACCTCTTTGTTTTTTATTAGATTCTCCTGCAATGCAGTGAATTACCAGATAGTGGCATTTTTTTTAACATTTTGCAGAGTTGTGATGTGCGATATATTTGTGACTTTTTTTTTTCTCCTGGTCATGTCTTAAAGATATAATTTGGCCTACATTTGTCTTTAATGGAATATTTTTTGAGAATTTCATGAAATACTTTAGGAAATGTGAGACACCCTGGGGTATTACAAAATCTGGGCTGGAAATCACTGGCCCAGAGAATGGTTACTAAATTCTGACAGCTGTTGGGTCAACAGGCTAAGCCATTTAACCTCTATAAACCTCATTTTCCTCATCTGTAAAACAAAGCTCTTAGTTCTGACCTACTTCATAGTTCAGGCTGGCAGCAGCTAGGAAAATACTGAGAGTGATCATTCCCTTGCAAAATATCAACTCCCATATCTCCTAAAGACTGCACATACCGTAGTACAGATACTTGATTGCATAGCACGAAAGGGGGCAAGGAGAGGTAAATTATTATTTGTAGTTGGACAGGAGCCAGGAAGCCTATCTCAGATTTTTAGAGATATTAATTGGGAGTATCTATATCAAGAGCCATGGGCGGTGCCAGAAGGGAAATGGGAACGGTCAGAGGGAAGCACTAACCAGGTGAGCTGGCTGTGGATTCCTCCATTTTAAAGCACTAATAGAACAGTCTGGAACTTTGCTTGAGGAAATATATATTTATTTTGCTGAAACAGGATATTAAAAAAAGAGAAAATGGAGGAAAATAAAAGTAATACTCCAGTGGATGATGTATAGAGTACATTAAAAAAGATAATCATGAGTCACATTAAGTCAGAATTAAGCTGCTTCTGATTTAGTATGTTATTTTGGTTTCTGTTTGCATCTGTGGCCTGAACCAATTAGAATATTTTGAAACAATAAAACATTTGGTCGTTTATACTTTGACTACGGCATGAGAATTACTCTATATTACTTTTGTGTGATTTGTACACATAGCAACTAATATTTCTTGTATAGTAGGTTACAGCTCTTGGCAGCTTTAGGGATAGCTGATCACAGTGACTTTGGTTTTAAAAAGGAAATATGGAATAATCCAAAAAAGAATAAACCATTGCAGATAATTGAGAATTGATTATATTTCACACACTCAAAATGTGGAAAGTTCTAAAGTGCTCTTCCACTTGCAAAGCAAGTTAGGTAGGCTGGTAGTGAAATATTGAGTGCAATTTTCTTCATACTATTACTGGAACAGTGTCAGCAAGACAATCTATGAATGTTTGTACTTTTTCAGACCTGGATATACTAACTTCATTATTTATATATCTTGGTAAGCGATAAATGAAAAAGCGATGAATTAAAAAACTCGCATACTTACTTCTTTAAGCGATTACATCTTCAAGCAGATGTGGAAATGAGGATTAGCCTTTTTTTTTGCATGTGGTGTTGCACGAACCTTTTAAGGAATCTATGAATTATTGCTTTGGTTCAGCATGAGTGCAGTAAGAAGAAATGTACCTCATCTGTAATACACTGTGTAGACTAATATCAGCTCCTTTTTTCTTATATTGCAGCGAGATATTGATCTGGTAAAATGGTACCATATTGGAGCTGTCTGTTGTGGTATTCATCATGCTGTCACATCCCTAGTGCCTTGAAGTTATTGGAAAGTGGAATTGAGAGAGTTCTGTCATTTGGTGTGGCAATCCATTCACAGGACAGTCACTACAATATTTGCAGTGGTTCACTTATTTTTCTAGCCAGGATAGCTTCACCTTTAGTAACAAGAGGGCCTTTCTATTATCCCATGCATAGTGGTATTAATAGGTTAGGTTTAACTCTTCTCTGGCTTGCTTTCCTTGTTTATCATTGCTCTTTTCTAGTCACTGCTCACACCTGCTGCCTGCCCTGATGCTGATGCATTGGGGTCATTTCTGTGGGACTAGTATATCTGAACTGTGGCTTCAAGTCCCTTACGTTTTTATCTGATGGTAGTGAGAAGGCAAAAGATGAACTTTTCTATGTAGAAAGCTTTAGTTTCTTCACACACTAAAATATCAGTTAATGTTAAAAGAGCTTTCAAAAATATAAAAAGATACTGTCAATCTTCAATGACTAGATTTAGGATTTTGAATGAATTATTTTTGTTTGGGATTCTTGCTGGCAACCTGATGATTTTAGTAGAATGTCATGTTTTCTTAAAAAAGCA
Organism: Trachypithecus francoisi; assembly: GCF_009764315.1. Lineage (NCBI taxonomy): Eukaryota > Metazoa > Chordata > Mammalia > Primates > Cercopithecidae > Trachypithecus > Trachypithecus francoisi. The sequence continues at coordinate 44,263,591 of NW_022681463.1, forward strand.
GAAATGACAGATTTTGTTTGGGGGAATTAATTATTATCTACTAAAGAGTGATAAATAAAGTGTATAAATGTTGTTCATCTTTAGGAAGATGAGTTCCTGAAATTTCAAGTAAGAAAAATTTCAGCTATAGCTAAGTAACTGAGCAACAGAGAGAGAGAAAGAGGAAGAGAGACAGAGAAAGAGAGAGAGAATTTCCTGGGTGGTAGGAGTTTAAATGCAATTTTAAGAGTTGAATAATATCAAACTAGGTTACTATTTTGATAGACACTAATGTAAAAATTATGGCTACTAGAAACCAAGACTATAGTTCTTTGGAGAAAGTATATTTTTAAAATTGGCAGTTGAATAGAACTAAATATGTAACTATATGATGTATTTAACGTACGATTGTGCACTATTGTTAATACACATTCACAGCATGCACTATAATAGCTCAGAAGGAGCTTTCAGAGCATTTATGAGCTATGACATGCATTTATATTAAGAGTTATCCATATGTTTTCTATGCTAATCTTAAAAATGTCCACTTATCTGCTATTGCTTCAGGAGAATTAAAACCTCTGAGAAGATGGCATTTCAGTGACTTTACTATTCTTTTGTTAGTCAGTAGTTTTGTTTATATCATACTTATTATAAAGGAAATACTAAGTGAGTAACAGAATCAAGAGAGATTTTTTAAAATTTCAATAAACAATATCATAAATTTGATACATAGTTGTAGAATTCACACATAGAAGTTTTAAATAAGTAGCAAAGCAGTAACAAATATTGATCACAAGGAGTGTATAAGTTTTTGCGGAAATACTAAGTTCTCATTTCAGTGATATATTTGGCTTAGTTTGCATTATTGCTTAATATGAGATGAAGCATATTATTTTAAGAGGTGGGAAAACCACACAATCTAATATTTTGTTGACATATTTTTCTATTATTATAAAATCATATTAGTTTTTTACTTTTTACTTTCATATTTACTCTTATTCCTGCTAGAAATTTTTCAGAATATATTTTTATTTTAGATAGTTTACTCATACTACGTCTTACATCAGGACATGCTAGAGGTGAGGATTTATTTCAGGTGAATCACCATATAAGATATAATTATAAAATAATTTCTGTATCCCATTAAGAATTTAGATCAACAATATTCAGTTATTAGAAAGGGCAGAATTTTGCAAAGCCATTATTGTGCTATTGGTATTCACTAGAATGGACAGAAATAGAACATTACTGTCCTCTGTAAACAGTTTCAATTTGATCTGTGTACATGATAAAAATCTTGGCTTCTCAATGCATTTAGGTGCTGTCATAGCTGTTGTTGCCAAATAAGAATGCAGTGTGATGTTATTATAGTAAACAGCACTTAAGCACAGCTGGCAGAATTGATCAGGGCCACATTAGAGTGAACTTCAACAGATGACTGACGCAGCAGAAACAATAACTGAATATGCAAACAGTTCTTGCAGTGAATGCTCTGGGGATCAGGCACCATTATTTTTGACTTTGAACAGGGAAAAGGGGCAGATTTGTAACCTCCTTCCATACAGAAGGGTTCTGGGTATTATGTAAACATCTGACTGCCATTTATAATGTTGGTTAGTTACAATGCAAAACTGAAGCCTCTCCTGACTATTTACATTCCATTAATTATTAAAGGAGAAAAACATAAACATCAAATGACTTTGTTTAATGTTTCACATAGGATTTTTTTTTTAGCCATCTTTTCTCAATTAATGTTAGTCATCAAGAATTTCTGGTTTAACTTGGACAGCAATGTGTGTGTTTCATTGATGGCTCCCACCCTCTCCCCTAATTATTACAAGAGCTAATTATGTGAACTACATATTGCTGTTTTCTTATTGTAATGATTGAATCATTAAAAGTAAGTAGTGTAGAAATATTACATAATATTTATTCATGATATTTCTTTTATTCTTGGTTTTAAAGTCAATTTCTATTTTGCTAATTACTAAAAATATCAAAAAGCCATGCATGGTAGTGAGGACAATTAAATTAAACAACACTTTCATTTCCTACTTCAGCATTTATTTATTGAATTCTAAACAAACAATTTGCATTTTAAAGCAATATTAAACAATTAGTCTTATAATGTATTCTAGCTAAGACACATGTTAAATGAAATCGTACATTAGATTGTTATTAAAAGGTACATTTACTTGAAATACTAACTCTTCTCATTCTTTTTGTTATATCCTTAATTCTGTTTTCATTCATTCATTTGCTATGTGAATGTATTAATTAAATAAACACAGATGTGGCATTTTTGCAGCAGTGTAAGGTACAGTTTCTTAGTCCAAAGATTAGGAAGCAATCCAAAAGAAACAATTATTGCATGGTAGGATAAGCGGTTGCTATTGGCATGCAGAGAGTGTATTTCAAGAAGCTCAGGTATTTCAGGAAAGTTTTCTAGAGGAAATGATGTTTAATATAGACTCTAAACATGGGTATAGTAGAGTGGGGAGGAGAAGCAGGGGGAAGGAGGGTATTCCAGGCAGAGAAAGAGCATGAGAGAAAGCAAACTGTTGAGAGTGAGTGTGACAGAATTTTTGAACTCTGCATGGTATTTATTCCCAACAGAGTGCCTGGCACATAGTAGGTGCTTCCATAAACAGTTGCTTGAAAATATAAAAATTTGAGATAAGGACAGGTGTTTATTTTTGTCTTTAACTTGGCTTTCACAACTGGTAGTCCCCTTTCTTCAATCATTCCTCTCCAGATCTTCAGCTTTCCACTGATCTAGCTCTTACCTCTCACCCTCATGATGCTTGTTTTCAAAATGGAGACGATAATGCCTATAACATGGAGTTATTGTGAAGCTTGGAGATGATGCTTATGGAACTCCTGTTCCTTAGTTGGGTTCCCAGAATGGCATAAATGACTAACAGTTTCCCAAGTGTTGTTCCTCTCTACAATATTTATATTTCTTTAGTGTATCATGTTTTAAATCTGAGGGATGATTCCTTAATTATGCACTTAGGGGAATGCCTATAATTTTCTCATTTGAAAGAGATTGAATAAGGTAAATTTGGCAAAATATTAATATTAATAATTATTTATGTTTACTGAGTACTGACTCTGTGCCAAACACTGTGCTAAGAGCTGGGATTTGCGGCATTACCCGTCATTCATTTGGTGTATCAACCCAGGTTTTATCTGATATGTTCAACTTTTTCTTAACAAATGCCCCCCCAAAAAAATCTAGTGTGTTCTCAAATTATACATTAAATATAAATTAGTCATTGCATATTTTTATTAGGCAAATTAAAATCTTCATAATTTAGGCAAATTAAAATCTTCATAATCTATACACAAAGTTCTTGGATTTTGGATTGGTGAACAGAAAAAAATAGAAAATAGGGCCACGCAAGGTGGCTCACGTCTGTAATCCCAGCACTTTGGGAGCCCGAGGTGGTGGATCACTTGAGATTAGGAGTTCGAGACCAGCCTGGCCAACGTGCTGAAACCCCGTCTCTACTGAAAATACAAAATTAGCTGGGCATGGTGGCAGGCACCTGTAATCCCAGTGACTTGGGAGGCTAGGGCCCAAGAATCACTTGAAACCGCAAGGTGGAGGTGACAGTGAGCTGAGATCATGCCACTGCACTCCAGTCTGGGTGATAGAGTGAGATTCCATTTGAAGGAAGGGAAGAAGGAAGGAAGGAAGGAAGGAAGGAAGGAAGGAAGGAGGAAGGAAGGAAGGAAGGAAGGAAGAAGGAAGGAAGGAAGGAAGGAAGGAAGGAAGGAAGGAAGGAAAAATATTTTTCATATCTCAGGTAACATGGAGAAAAATTAGTAAAATCTAATCACGTAATGAAAGATGATTTATTAGTTAAGAAAATGTCACATATGTTTTTGTTTTTGAAATCCTTACATTATTATCTGAGCTAACAAATAGGCATTGTTCTTTGAAAATATGAAAAGCAGATTTCCAGTTAGCTTATACAGGGTAGACACCTCAAGGCCCTGAGAATGAGGATTGCTATAGTAGTAGATCAAGAGGGACCTGTTACATTTATTCAGTGGAGCCCCCAGAGTGAGCTCAAGGGCAAAGGATGTTCTGGGGATGATGGAAAATAAGCAACAGGAATATCATTCTAGTGAAGCAAGCAGCCTCTCCATTGGGTTCCCTTAAATTGATCTCCCTTTTTAAAAACTAAGGGCTGAACTTGTTTTTTCCATATGTAAAATGATTTCCAAGCACTTTTTTTATCTCTAAGATCTCTTCAGCTGCCACTCACTGTGATCAGCTTTTGGCATTATGAACTGAAGCGTATGGTCTCAAAGTTGTATTCCATGTTACTTTCTTTATCTTAGGTAACGTCCCCTACCACTTTTTGCTGAGCAGTGGCAATGTTACCCTGCTTCACCTTGCTTTTCCCCCCTCAACATTGTTTGGGGCTTGCTCCTTTTTTTTTTCTCCCCCAGATTCCATTGTTAACAGAACATGTTCACACATGTTAATCTGTGTGAATGCGTTTGTAAAACTGGCCAGTAAGTAATAAATTTGAAGGTTACTTTGGATGGGAAAAGTATTCTAACTGTACTTAATCTTTTTATAATTGGAAGTCACCATGCTGTCCCCCAAAGGTCTCCCTATTGCTTTTTGCTTTTCGCCAGATTAGATGGTTTATTTGCCTGTCAAGTTCATGCACAAACTGGGCAAGACCTTCCTGCACCTCAGGAATGGACCAGGGTGGTCTCCAAACACCTGCCTACTGGTCCTGAGAAAACTGCTACAATGCTATATAGGGACCCATTAGGACACAATTCATTTAAAATTCCTAGAGAAAGGAGGCTAGGATGGCAGAACTCAGATTTCCTTGCTTCCTCTCATGGACCCAGCAGAGACGCTCTCAAGGTAAATGTAGTTCCCAAATTTATCTAAAACAAACATGTAGTGAAGAAACTCACGGAATCTCCTAGAGCATCCTTGTATGGAAGCCAGCCTGGGCATGACATGAATGCATTTTTAGCTGGGATGCCTGATTTTCTTTTTTATTGTCTTTTTTTTTTTGAGATGGAGTCTCACTCTGTCACCCAGGCTAGAGTGCAATGGTGTGATCTCTACTCTCTGCAACCTCCGCCTCCTAGGTTCAAACAATTCTCCTGCTTCAGCCTTCCTAATAGCTGGGACTACAGAAACGCACCACCTCACCCAGCTAATTTTTAAATATTTTTAGTAGAGACAGGGTTTCACCATGTTGGCCAGGCTGGTCTCATACTCCTGACCTCAGGTGATCCGCCTGATTTGGCCTCCCAAAGTGTCAGGATTACAGGCATGAGCCACTGTACCCGGTCTGGAATGACTGATTTTAATTATTCTTTCTTATTAATTCTGTACAGTGTGTGGACTAAATTACATGATCTGGTATTAACCCTCATCATTGTGAACAATTTTGAATTGTAGGTAATTTTTCCTCTAAAAATTACTGTTCCTTTTGCAGAAAATAGATGTTATGTACCATACAACTATTTGCATATGCAAATACAATGTATAAATACATAAATGCAAAAATAGTTGTTGATAGATATATCTATTATGTGTCAATACATATACATATGTATTAATACATATGTATTACTACAGAGTAGTGTGTTAGATATTGTGTTAATACATATACATATATGTTAATACAGAAATGTGTACTTTATCAAGCTGAATATTTTTGGCAGGAAATATTTACCACATTGTATTTTTAATATATCTTAAAATATATTAAAATAAATATATTGACTAAGTCGACAGAACTTTGATTTATACTTAGTGAAGACATCAGAGAAGTCCTAGCTACTTTTGGGAAGGAACCCAGAAACTTCTCTAACCTTACATGAGCAACCAGTGAAGGCTGGCCCCAGTTGCTCATAAGCTTGATAACACAGGTAGCCTGCAGATATTGTGGAGGTTTTTTGTTTGTTTGTTTGTTTATACCATTTCTTTTATCAGAGTTGCTAACACGGAGCATAGCAAGGAATAGGTTGCTGGTGCTGTGGGGATATAAGAGGATTCCAAACAGGACCTTAGTGGTGAGGAATTCCCAGTGACCTGGAAATTTTTGTAGTTGATTTCATCTTACTAAAATCATTATGCTTTTTTATTGCCACATTCAAAAAACATATTGCAGTTAAGTGAGTTTACTTTTCATCAGTGACTAAATCTGAACTCCAAATGTGATTGATTTTTGTATTCTTAAACTCTAAGTTTCCACTTTATCATCTATAAAGGGAAGAGTTTAATTTCAACATTTTCTTCCATTCCTATCTGTTTCCTCTTTATTCATGTATATTTTGGAACAATCTTTCATGCACATGATATTGTATTGTATTGTATTGCACTGCATTGCATTGTATTGTATTGTATTGTATTTGAAACAGGGTCTTGCCTTGTATTGTATTGTATTTGAAACAGGGTCTTGCCTGTCATCAGGCTGGAGTGCAGTGGCGCAATCTCGGCTCACCGCAACCTCTGCCTCTTGGGTTCTAGTGATTCTCCTGTCTCAGCCTCCCGAGTAGCTGGGATTACAGGCGCGCACCACCACACCCAGCTAATTTTTATGTTTTTAGTAGAGAGAGGTTTTCACCGTGTTGGCCAGGATAGTCTTGATCTCTTGACCTCGTGATCTACCCACTTTGGCCTCCAAAAGTGCTGGGATTACAGGCTTGGGTCACTGCACCCAGCCACATTATGTTGTTTATTATGATGTAACAATTACTTTTTAAGAAATATTGTCTTATCTCTTAGTAAGTATAGATAACTCTAATGTTTTGAGGTGTAGTGGAGGAACATGGTAACCCCTCTATTTTCCCTGCAAAAGCCCTGCAGTTTTATTGGGATTGGGTACACTTTTGTTTGCGTAATGGGGGTTCTCAGTGTAGTCTCACTCTAGTTAGTGAAACGTAAAGCACCACTCACTTTGTAATATTGTCTTTTGGGCAGAATTGCACAGTTATATGAAGCAGTTACATGATGTTCTTGTTTGGTGACTGGTTTTCCAGGAAGATTCACATTGAATTATTTCTTAATCTCGATGTCATATTTTGATGAAACAGCTTAGTTGGTGGAAACCTGAAATCTATGAAGCTATGTTTCATCTAGCCTTCTGTGCCATGCGATTGCGATTTAGACATCCATTAGAATTTATATATTGTGATAGTATAATGCAATTTGCATATTCACCAAGTAGGAAGAAATTATTGCTTTTCTTCCCTTTGATACTGTGAGGTCAAATCTGACATGCATACTAAAGTTTGGATGATAATTATCTTTTGGAGATGCCATTACTGCAGAGCATTCATTTTTCAAAGGTATTTGTGTGCCTATTACATATGTTCTTATGATAATGAACCTGTAGCAGAACTTTAAGAGAAAAGAAGGGGAAAGCTGAAGTGGGGACAGATGAATTCTTTAATAACTAAGAGATTTGTGGGAAGAAATAGTAGACAGAGAGACTTATTTTGAAATAAAAAACAAACAAAAAAAGGAATGAAAACAACCTTTTATAATATTCAGTGTCACATAGTCTACAACCTAATTGTATAAATATGATTTCATTAGATTTTCACAGCAATCTATAAGGCAGATGATATTATTGCCACTTTATATATGATAATAGTATTCCAAGATGTGAGTTTGCAAAAAGTAAAAGAATAAATAAAAACCACAAAACTTCTGATTCTAAATCTACTATTGTTTCAACCAAACCTTGTTAGGTTGCTTATGTAGAATTCATGTTTGACTCCCAAGACAAAACTGGTAGAATGTTAAAGAAAAATTCTAGAGTTTACTAAAGCGTATATACACTTTTAACCTATTATGTTTCATGAATTCAAAACAATTATAGAAGTTCCTTTCCTTTTTGTATGGATTCTCATAAAATCATATAAAATTTGATTTATGGTTTTCATAGAAGTGTTTAAATCACAACCAAAGTGGGCACCCATGTATAATATTCTTCTGGGATAATTGTTAAGTATATGATTGCATATTCTTAGCAGCATGGTCTTATTATTTGGCTACACTAATTGTAAGAGCTTTGCTTTCTTGAGGAAGTAAGAAGTGTCTGTTTGTTCCTGGTTCCTATTTGGAAAGGCCACACTAATTCCCCTACTGCATCACAATTCTTCAGACACTTGAAGATAGGAAGGAAACTTCTGGCTCTACTGTCCTCCAGGCAGAATATCACCCATACTTTAGTGCTTCCTCAGCTACAGCTTTCAAATTTTATCTCTGGTTGCTTTCTAGTTTGTCTGTGTCTTTCTTAAACTGTTATCAGGCACGAGCTAATGGATGTAAAAGATGGTGAGATTCTAAGTGCCTTATTTGGGACACTGTACCTCATTTCTTTTAACCTTCTAAAATTCAGGAGCTATATTTCTGCTTCATTGCTGAATTAAAATATGTTATGAGGTAGTCAGTTTATCCATTGATTATTATTTCCATATCATCAAATGGTTCAACCTTTCTTTATTGCTTTTTCTACCATTTAGGGAGGTATCTGTAGTTGCAACAAATCAATTTATTAAGTGCAATGCTTTTAACAAAATGAGACTTTCAACAGAGGTCAGGAGAGTAAAATTTCCTTATTTACACCTTATCTGTCCTCTGTGGTGTTGAGGTTTGGGCATAAGAAGCCAAAAAGGAATTTGGTTCCTCCAAAAAGGAATATGGTTCCTTTGTTATATTTTCATTTTTACTTTCCAAGGTTGGGGGCTTTTATCAACCTGATAAAATCTTTGTATAAATCAGTCAACTTTCAACATAATTAGGAGAAGCTGAGATGACATGGAAATAAATATTTCTGCAAAGGGATTGAGTCATTTTATTTGAAAAATAATGAAAAGTTCCCTTAAAAAATAATTTTCTCTTTTGCTAACATGAACAAATTAGAAAACTTTTTTTTCAAACATTCATATCAATCTTCCCAAAACACTAATATTTATAAAGACATAAAATCTGTTTAAAGGCATTTAGGAAACACAAATTGTCTAAGTAAATTAAGTCCCACATCTCTTACCTGGCATAGGATATTTCCAAATCAGATTGATTCCTGGCCTTTGTCATTTATCAATTCAAGAGACTTTAGCAAGATACTGAAACCCTCTTCATTTTCTCATCTCTGAGAAAGGATGTATCTACCTCATATTGTTGTAAGGACTGTGCAAAAAAGCAAAACCTTTAGCAAAGTGTCTGGCTCCTTTTCTTTAATAATCAGCAATCCTGATTCTGCTGTTTAGAAACAGCAACTCTTGACTGCAGACATACCATGCAGTCTTGTCACTATTTCTAAAATATACTATTAGGATTCTATTTCCATGTATCAACTTTATTAGGGTCCTCTGCCATGGCCTTTCCGCCCTCTCTGTTCCACATATCTGGAGTGTGTTCTGTTTTGGGGTTCACAAAAACTCTATCCCCTGATTATTCCTCCCTTTAGTGATCTGTCCTTCTTTTGGCATTCATATGACAAGTTTGCCAACAATTTTGGCAGTGAGTTAAGTGTATTATGTAGTCTTGCTTAACTTCTGTCTTCTGGATATGTATGTCTTGGTCTCTATGCAATTGGAAACTCATTCTACTATGTCCATTATATCACTGTGTAAATACCAGGATTTCAGTAATGGTTATTTAATTCAGAAAGCTGTCCAATCAAGAAGTCAGTGTTTTAGCCCTCACATATGTTATGCGACTTTTGGGGAGAAACTTTACCATAAGATTCATAAATTTCTACAGAGAACTAGCACATGGAATAAAAATTATTAGACTATCTTTAGAGAGGAGATGCTGAGTAGGAACAAGAGAAAAATAAAGGCAAATTTTGCTTATTTAAGTTGTCTATACTGATCCCTCTGCAAACTGACTTTTGGGATATTCTTCAAGTAAAAAGGAAGATTAAAATATTTCCAGCATCTTAGAAAAAAATAAGATGAAGAAGATGATGTTGAAATATTCCCAAGGTGACATTTAGAGGAGGCTGCAATTCTGGAAACAGCAGAAATCCCTTTACTAATAGTAAAATATACCTTTATTTTTCATTAACACTTATATTTTACTGAGAAAACTACAAATAAAACGTTTCTTTGCATTTTTCTTCCTTTTTTTTTTCTCCCCAATGGAGTAAATATGAATAAATTTTAGGAATGTCTCATATTTAACTATACTAATCAATTTTTGCTTGACAGTGGTTAGAACATCTTACATGTTATAATTTCAACATTAGTATGATATTTGGAGGGATGAGAAGAATAAAAACTGGTAATGAGCACTGATATTTAGAAGTTTAATTGAGGAAAATTAGTAACAAATTAAATTTCCATAGAATATCAGTTAAAAACTTGGGTTCCAACTAATCATTGGGGCTATGTATTAGTCTGTTTGCATGCTGCTGACAAAGACATACTTGACACTGGGAAAAAAAAGAGATTTAATTGGAGTTGCAGTTCCACATCCCTAGGTAGACCTCAGAATCATGGCAGGAGGCGAAAGGTACTTTTTACATGGCAGCGGCAAGAGAAAATGAGGAAGAAGCAAAAGCAGAAACCCTGATAAACCTATCAGATTTTGTGAGACTTATTCATTATCATAAGAATAGCATGGGAAAGACTGGCCCCCCCTGGTTCAGTCACCCCCCCCTGCATCCTTCCCACAACATGTGGGAATTGTGGGAGATACAATTCAAGTTGAGATTTGGGTGGAGGCACAGCTGAACCATATCAGGTTATATTATCTCTTTTTTTTCCTGCTTTAAGTGATTATGTGTAGGTGTTGTTTTCAGGGATTATGCATAGGTATTCTGTATGATGGGGTTATTTTCTGTTTCATTCTTTGACTAAGTGACTTCTTTTGTCTTTATGTGCCAGAATAACCTAAAAAATAAGGAGAGAAAAATCACTCCAATTGAATTAAAAAGATTTGGGAAGAAAAAGTATGTATTTCACGTCTTTCTCCATTATCTCTGTTTAACAAGTTTATTTTATAGATTTAAATAAGTTAATAAGAATTAAATTACATTTCAAATTTAGCATAAAAATAAACTCTCTTAGGCATATTATCAGAGGGATCATTAATTTTGTCAAGCATTTTGAGAGAATATTTTGTTATCTTCAACAGAAAAATAAAAATACAATATTAAATACAATAAAGAAGTGAATTGTAGGATTTTCCCCTAATAAAATGTCCCAATCTCTTTTGCATTTTAACACTTCCCCCTAACCATAATGAAGCAGAGTTGAGCTCCATTCCTGGAAAAACAATGAGATGAACACAGTTCTTGTTTGATCAATGATTTTATGCCAGCCTATCCTTACTTAGCAGTATCTGATAAGACATTTCCTTGTGGGCATTTTTCTTTTCTTCTCTTTTCCCAATAATCAAAATTAAAAAGTCAATTATTGAATGACTTCCATGGGCTTTGTACTTTGCAATGGAAGTTTTGCTAAATACGCCATGAGTAACATTTCAAGAAACTGTTTGAACTTGAGTGGGAAGAAGATATGTACATAGCAAGTTACTTCTAAGAAAATGGAATGATAAAAACAGCACTGTAGAATTAAGAGGAGAGTTATAACAATTAGTACTAGTTTTTCTTTAGAAAACTAATACTTTACTGTTTTATCTTGAGAGTATATTTCTACTGTGCTAATGTGGGCCATTTCATGTCTTCAGTGATATGAAGTAAAAAGTCTTCACTTTATTTGTCAAGGCCAAAATAGTGTCAAGGCCAAAAGGTAGGTAGATGGCTTCCATTTTAACATATATATATTTAAATGTTTAGGAGAATATTCAAATCTGTTATATCTATGTTTTCAGTATGCAAAATGACAACATATTATACATCATATCATCATGTGATAATATGTTCAAAATAAAGTGATTCTTGTAACTTTTCATTTTAAAATAATTCATTATGTACGGGGAAGTAACTGCTATGAGATATTAAATACACTTATACCCCAGGCAGTAGCACATGCAATTATATCTTATTCAGCTTTATGACTGTTGCTACCTTTACCTTGTGCTTTAACTCTGATAGTTGATCCTCCAATTTGAACTGTCTTAACATAAGCAAATTTTTTCTTTGAAGCACAATCACTTGAAATATAAATAAATCAAAATATTACTGAGGAATTTTAAAGAACGTAGGCCAAAGTTTGATTTCTATGTGATTTTTAAATTTAAAACATTATCTACTTTCTAAGATGTCTAACTTTTAATTCCCTGTGCTCCATGTTTCATTAGTTTCAAAATGTCAATAAAAATAGGGACATACTTTTTAAAGAAAAATACTTGTTAAAGGAAAGAATTCTTGAAATCATGTAATTTTTTGTGTTTGTTTTAGAGTGAATTCTTCTTTAATTGACTGGTAAAGAGTGAAGTATTTGGAATTCATTTTATTTGATGCAGGTAGTAGAAAATAGCTTGAAGAAGATATGCCAGATGTGTGATTTGGCTGTTTTCATCAGTCTTGAGAAAATAGAGTGAGCAAAGGATAAATCCAATAGTTGTTGAATTACTTTTGCGTGTGGGATTCTAGTTAATGAGACAATGTCTGGATGCAATTATTTGGAAAGTTCTTGACCTTTTATTTGTACAAGTTGATATAATTATGATTTCATGAGGAATGGTTCTGAAATTCTTAAACCAATTTTAGTCCTGTGTTTATATTGTGTCTTTTACTTTAGAAATCCTGGAAATGTTTTCTACATTTAACTTTTACAGTGTGTCTTTAAAAGCTCATGTTATTAGCTTCAAAGTGTTTTAGTTTAAACTCCCATTTCAAAGAATTATTCTTGCTTAGTTACAAAGAAAATTTCTAAGAGCATTCTGATTCTCAGTTCAAATGCCTTCATATTTTTCTATTTGTACTTGATGATACAGAATAGAGAAAGCAAATATATGCGTACCAGTTGTTACTGGCCAGCTCACCAAACTTAGCAGTCAAGTCACAGCAGCAAAAACGACTCCAGGATCCTAGCTCTATTTCTAGAGCTGTCTTGTCCGGGACAGTGGCTGCTACCCACCTGTGACTCTTAAGCACCTGAAAGGTAGATAGTCCAAACTGACATACTCTTTAAGTGTAAAGTACTTGTCCACTTTAAATAAAAATAATAGGAAAACAGAATGTAAAATTTCTCAATAATTTTCATATGAGTTACTTATTGAAACATAATAACTTGAATACGTTAAGTAAAATATATCATTAAATTACTTTCACCTCTTTAATTTCAATTTTTTAAAGATAGTGACTAAAATACTTAAAATTTTATATGGGGTTTTCATTATATTTCTACTGAACAGTGCTATTCTACACGCAATTTCATCTTCCTTAAATACTGTTAGTGCCTGGAGCCATGATTCCATCACTTCTTTTCATTGACCAATTTCTTTTTTTTCTTTTCTTTTTTTTTTTAATTGAGACAGAGTTTCACTCTTGTTGCCCAGACTGGAGTGCAATGGCGCGATCTTGGCTCACTGCAACCTCCACCTCCTAGGTCCAAGAGATTCTCCTGCTTCAGCTTCCCATGTAGATAGAATTACAGGTGCTCACCACTACAGTGGCTAATTTTTGTATTTTTAGTAGAGACGGGGTTTCACCATGTTGGCCAGGCTGGTCTCGAACTCCTGACCTCAGGTGATCTGCCTGCCTAGGCCTCCCAAAGTGCTGGGATTACAGGAGTGAGCCACTGTGCCTGGCCGCCACTTTCTTATAATAGTTGTTAATTTGCGTTTCTTCCCATATCCGATGTAGACTACAACTTCTTGTACGTTGTCTTCCACAAAAATTTATTAACTTTCTCAATTCCTCATTAAAGCAACCTGCAACTTCTTCATTGCCAGATCATCTCAGTCCTTATTCTCTTTTCCTTTCTGCTTTTTTCTCCAGTATTTGACAGTTTTCTTTTCTTTTCTTTTTTTTTTTTTTTTGAGACAGAGTCTCACTCTGTTGCCCAGGCTGGAGTGCAATGGTGCGATCTCGACTCACTGCAACCTCCACCTCCCCAGTTCAAGCAACTCCCCTGCCTCAGCTTCCTGAGTAGCTGGGATTCCAGGCAGGTGCCACCATGCCTGGCTAATTTTTGTATTTTTAGTAGGGATGGAGTTTCACCATATTTGTCAGGCTGGTCTTGAACTCCTGACCTCATGGTGCACCCGCCTCAGCCTCCCAAAGTGCTGGGATTACAGGCGTGAGCGACCGCGCCCAGCCAATTTTCTGTCTTTTAAATTTTCGTTTTGCTTGTTTCCATCCTGATCTCTTTTTCCCTGAATTTTATTTCTCAATTAATATTGTAAATGTATCTTTTTCACCATGGAATTTTTTATAGAGCATTGGGAAAAGTATGGGACAAAATTCCCCTCTGTCCTCACTCACCCTGCCCCAGCACACCTCGTTTTACCTATAGCTCTCAGGACTAAGATTTGCTACTCTCTATTGGTGGAGGGGAACTCCTACTTGAGAATCACTTGCATGGGGAACTACTCTTACTGATAAAAATTTATCAAACTCTGCAAGTATGCAAGAATACTTGAGGTCCTCTTTCTTAAAATATGAAATAACTCGTGCTTTGAATGATTACTTCCGTGCAGATGACTTCCAGATATACGTCCGTTTTTCTCCTGGGGACTACTAGTACTTGTCCCATTACTGAACAACTTCACATATAAATTCCACCACCACCAAAATATATTAAAAATGGAACTGATCTTCAATTACAGCGCTACTCATCCTGTTTCCAGCAGGATCACTTTGGTTTCAGCTAACCAGGCTTTCGTATTTTCAGTCATTTTTTTTTTTTTTTTTTTTTTTTTTTTTTTTTTTTTTTTTTTGAGGCGGAGTCTCGCTCTGTCGCCCGGGCTGGAGTGCAGTGACCGGATCTCAGCTCACTGCAAGCTCCGCCTCCCGGGTTCACGCCATTCTCCTGCCTCAGCCTCCCAAGTAGCTGGGACTACAGGCGCCCGCCATCTCGCCCGGCTAGTTTTTTTTTTGTATTTTTAGTAGAGACGGGGTTTCACTGTGTTAGCCAGGATGGTCTCGATCTCCTGACCTCGTGATCCGCCCGTCTCGGCCTCCCAAAGTGCTGGGATTACAGGCTTGAGCCACCGCGCCCGGCCTTCAGTCATTTTTAATAGAGACTTTGTTCACTGAATCCTTGCATTTTATAAGCTATTAAACATTGTTGATTATAACTTCATTTTCTTTCAACTTCACCATTCCTATTGCCTCTAGCCTATAATGTTGCTGATGTAGTTTGGGACATGATAGACTTTAGGACAAATGAATCTTCTAAATGATTTCCGTGCCCACAGACTTTCCATTTATATTTGAAGCCAAACTATACAATAACAACAAAAAGAACTCTCTCCTCCAAGAACCTTCAATAGTTACTTATTGATTATAAAAGTCAATCTAACTTTTTAAAATTTAAGGCTTATTATTGTTTCCAAACTATTTCCAGATTGATTGCATTCTTCTCTGTTTAAAAGATGCCTTCATCAACTAAACTACTTGCTGTTTTTCATAAATATTGTGTGTTCTGTGGCTTTAGTGCTTTGCCTGTTGTTTGTCCCTATGTGGGGAGGGTACTTTTTCTGCCAAATGTCTCCTTCCCTTACCCCAGGTCTGGAATTCCAAATTCTGTTTATGTTCCAGATCTCCCTCACAGGCTACCTGCTCCAAAATTATCTTGATGGTTTCGCACAATGCCTAGTTCTCTCTTCTGAACTCCCATAGCTTTTTCCCTTCAACTTTTTTTTTTTTTTTTTTTTTTGAGATGGAGTCTTGCTCTGTCACTCCGGCTGGAGTGCAAAGGCGCAATCTTAGCTCACTGCAACCTCCGCCTCTCGGGTTCAAGTGATTCTCCTGCCTCAGCCTCCTGAGTAGCTGGGATTACAGGCACCCACCACCACGCCTGGCTAATTTTTGTATTTTTACTAGAGATGGGGTTTCACCATATTGACCAGGCTAGTCTCGAACTCCTGACTTTTAGTCATCCGCCCACCTCAGCCTGCCATAATGCTGGGATTATAGGCATGAGCCACCACGCCTATAATCTTCAACTTTTAAAGTGTCATTTATCAGATTGTATGTGGTGTTATGGTTTTCCATAAAGATTTTTTATATTCTATGTACTCTCCTAAGAAGACAGGATCCATGTCTGATTCCTTTGTTTACTACAGAGCTGAGCATATGGTATTTAATACATTATAGATTATGAAAGTTCCATAACTATTTATCAAATGGATGCATGTACTCATATACATCAGATCGATTAAGAAAACATACTGTTACTGCTCTAATTCTATTGCTATGATTATCTCTTCTTTTTATACTTCTGGGTTAACTATTGAATAAAAGGATAAACATTCATATTGATTCGACTCCCTCTTTCTTACGGAAACAAAAAGTAACAGTACACTTTGAATATATTAGAATGCTTTCCCGTTTCACTTCTGCTATCCAACCCTTTCAAGTATATTGGGCCCCATTCCATTTATCTTTCTGCAATCATACAGTTTTATATTTATATATATTTTAAAATCTGTATTCCTTTTTAAGATATTTACTTTTTTTTCCTTAAGCTGTTACTATGCTTTGTCAGGTGGTCTTTTCGGTTTTATCAGTAAAATTGCCCATGTGTTCAAGGCCTTTGTCATTATCCTTTTGTACTTCAGTGGGAGTATGCTGCAGTATACTTAATAAGTCCTCAATAAATTTCTGAATGAATCTGATATGTGATGGCATATCATGGTCATCTATTCTTCTAAGGTGATTCGCAAACAGCCTAGACTATATGTGTCCTCCTAACTTTGAGATTTATTTTCAATAATTATTACTCTTTGGTCACTTTGAAAAAAAGCTATTTTCACAGGCTGTGGTTCTTCAAAACTCTTTCCTGTTGCTTGGGGTTGATGTCTCAAAAATACACGCATACCTCTACCACTCTGCCAGCAATTTCCATACTCTCTGTACACAGCTCAGTACATTTTGGTGTCTAGTATCACAGAGATAGATTTTTAACACATTTTATGTGACCTTTTAAGAAAAAATGAGGTGTGAAATAGCCAGCATTTGCAGCTGCCAAAAATGCCATGCAGGTTGCCTTTGATTTTACCGACTGCCACAATCTGGCTCAAATCCTTGTCGTTATCTAAAACAAATTTCTATTCTGTTGTGTTATAAAAATAGATTGATTATATTATAATAAAACAGGTAAAATTTTGAAATGGATTACCTCATGGGAAGTAAAAATAATTGGACTCTTTCCCTTAAGTTCTAAATTACTTCTCGAATAAGAGAAATGTTTGGTGAAGAATCTTAACCCATCTAAGCAATGCATTTGTCAACTAAGAAGGGATATATATAATCCCATATATGTTTGTATATATCCCATATATATATATTCCATATATATATCCCATAAATATATATCCCATATATATATAATCCCATATATATATTCAAGTGTGTTTTTATTTTATTTTATTTTTTGAGACGGAGTGTTGCTCTGCCACTCAGGCTGGAGTGCCGTGGCGCAATCTCAGCTCAGTGCAACCTCCGATCCCCAGGTTCAAGTGCTTCTCCTGCATCAGACTCCTGAGTAGCTCGGACTACAGGCACTGGTCACCACCCCTGGCTACTTTTTGTATTTTCAGTAGAGAGGGGGTTTCACCATGTTGGCCAGTGACTGTGCTTTGGTTTGGCTTATAGGAAATAATTTTTATGAACCAAAATTACATATAACATTCATTTTAAGAGAATAATATGAATTATTTATGATGACAAGTGAACCATTATGTAAAATGCTGCTATCATTAATAAAATGGCACCCTATGATGTGAAACTGCAAAATGACTAGCTTACTTTTAGGAAGTCAGCAACACGCTGGGATAATCTGATTGACAATCACATCATATTTTTATATTTAAGGAGTACTTACTCCTGTGTGCTGTCTAAACCACTGGTGGAAGAATACTTTTAATAATTCTTAATATATGTTAGTACAGTGCTGGAGTTATCGAAGTGGGTCCAAAGAATAAATATATAAAATAGCAGGAATAGGCCAGGTGTGTTGGTCACACCTGTAATCCCGGCTGTTTGGGAGGCAGAGACAGGCAGATTGCTTGAGCCCAGGACTTCAAGACCAGCTTGGGCAATATAGTGAGATGTTATCTCTACAAAAAACAAACAAACAAAAAACTTGGCCAGGTGTGGTGGCATACGCCTATAGTCCCAGTTACTCAGGAGGCAGAGGTGGGAGGATAGCCTGAACCTGGGAGACGGGGGTTGCAGTGAGCCGAGATTGTGCCTCTGTACTACAATCTTGGTGTCAGAATGAGACTTCGTCTCAAACAACAACAACCAAAAAAACCCAAAATAGTAGTAATAATTTAAAATTAGAATAAAATACGAGCACTTAAAATATATTGTTTTTCACCATTTATGAATACCATTTTTTTTAAAGGGACTTGTTATATGGTTAGGGTTTGGTTGTTTAGAAGTGAAATTGGGGAAAGGCATTCCAGACAGAGAAAGTGATATGAGTAAGGATAGGCAGATAGGGGCCGGGCGCGGTGGCTCAAGCCTGTAATCCCAGCACTTTGGGAGGCCGAGACGGGCGGATCACGAGGTCAGGAGATCGAGACCATCCTGGCTAATACGGTGAAACCCCGTCTCTACTAAAAAATACAAAAAACTAGCCGGGCGACGAGGCGGGTGCCTGTAGTCCCAGCTACTCGGGAGGCTGAGGCAGGAGAATGGCGTGAACCCGGGAGGCGGAGCTTGCAGTGAGCTGAGAGCCGGCCACTGCATTCCAGCCTGGGTGGCAGAGCAAGACTCCGTCTCAAAAAAAAAAAAAAAAAAGGATAGGCAGATAGGAAAGATCATGGGGAATCAAGAGAAGGAATTAATTGATGGTAGAAGATGTTAGAATGAGAGTTTGGAATCAGACCATAAAGACATTCCAGTGTCATGCTAAGAGGTTTGGAAATACCCTATAGTGATTGACAAGCTGTTTCTAGAGAGGGCCAGATAGTAAACATCTGTAGGCTTTGCCAACCTTGTGGTCTCTGTTGCAACTATTCAACTTTGCCATTATAGTGTGAAATCAGCCATAGGTAATAAACAAACAAATGGGTGTGGCAGCATTCCAGTAAAACTGTATTTACAAATAAAGGTAGGCAAGATTTGGCCTACAGACTATTATTTGCTGACCTCTGCTCTAGAGAAGAGAGACCCAATTGGTGATTTTTTTTTTTTTTTTAAAGAAGGAGTCTCGCTTTTGTTGCCCAGGCTGTAATGCAGTGGCGTGGTTTCAGCTCACTGCAACCTCCACCTCCTGGATTCAAGTGATTCTCCTGTCTCAACCTCCCAAGTAGCTGGGATTACAGGTACCCACCACCACAGCCAGATAAGTTTTGTATTTTCAGTATAGATGGGGTTTCACCTTGTTGGCTAGGCTGGTCTTGAACTCCTGAGCTCAGAAGATTCACCCACCTCAGCCTCCCAAAGTTCTGGGATTGCAGGTGTGAGCCACCGCGTCTGGCCCAATTGGTGATTTTTAAGCAAAAAGGAGAAGTAATTAAACCAACTGCTGAACTAGGACAGTAGAAGAGGTAATGAAGGAAGAGATAGATTAGATAGCGTTTTTGAAGTAGAGGTTATAGATTTCGTGAAAAATGGAAGGAAAAAAATAAGTGGTCTTTCATATTCTTGAGCCTAGATGTAGCTATAGATAGGGGTGGAATCAAGATCCCCCAAATATTGGCAGGCTGGAATGATAGATCAAATATAGATAACATAAGTTTTATAAAGGTCAATGTATAATCTTCTTCAAAATGGCTTATTTAGCAGTTTACATACAGAAATTATTGGAAGATTTTAGTTGACTACTCTCAAGCTCAATTATGAGTTTGAAGAGACAGCATGATCAAGGAAAACAGTATTGAAATGATCACAGAAGAAACCTTGAAACTATAATAGAGTTAAAATTAGTTATTCCATTGGATCCTTAAAATAACTACTGAAGAATGTAAGACATGAACTTTTCTCTATAAAGACAGAATATTTGAGAATCCAGATCTAAGTTTCTTTCACAGTTGAATCCAGTTGGATTGAGCATCCATTCTCAAAACTTCACAACATTTTAACCTCAAGCAATTCTGACAGCAGTCTAGTCTATGATTTGAGTGTTAATATTACAACCATGGGAATTAGGTAAAAAGGATATTCCATAATACTGTTTCTAAAAAAGATCAAGAAACCAAGGAAAAGAGAAGTTAAGTGGCTTGCTTTAAGTCACACTGCATTCTAGTAATAGACTCAACATTAGAATCTTGTGCTGTTGTATTTTCAATCCAGGCTTATCTGTTTAATAACATGACTGGCTCTTGAAGAATATTACAGAGAGAGCTTTCCTCGTGGAGTTAAACTACTTTAGACACTTCAGATTATTGCAGAAGTCTTCATTCTCACTGTCTTTATGTAAGGTAGACAAACTACAATTAAGTAGGTAATAGTTAATTGCTATAACTGTATTCAATTTGAAAAAATATAAATTAAAATGTAAAATTTTAGATTCCTGATATGCTTTGAACGCCTTAAGATTCTCAAAACGACACAACTACATTCCGAAATTAGGAAAATGTAGCCCTTAGAATTGCTTAAAATCATCACATTTCAAAAAAAAAAATACTGATTTGTATAATTGTAGCTATTTTACATGACAATTATAACCAATAAAAATAATGGTAAGGCAATAACAAATCTTAGTAGCTGAATGTAAAATGAAATTTGCTTTCTGCTAAGTAAGCTCTCAGGTGCACAGCAAAGTACATAATGCTTTAGGCATTTGTGTCTGTAAGCACCAAATAATGAAGAGTGTGTGTTTGTATATATCTGTACATACATATACATATGTGTGTGTATGTGTGTGCAAATACTCATATGTACATGCTCATACAATATATAAAGGAAGAAATTAAAATTAGACAACATTATGCAATAAAAGTAAACATATCTTGATTGATTTTTTGACTTTGCATGCATGTCTCCTATGCGTATTTCAAATACATTCAGAATGAGTAAACTTGTCCTTCATGTGATTAAAAACATACATTTTACACAACTTTTTATTGCTTCTCTGTACTTAGCTTTTAACCTAGGAAAAAGAAATGTGTAGATGTTTAAATACTTGATTCCTCTTGGAGAACAGGTTTGTACAGAACAGAGTAGGCTGGTAGCCCCAGGTAATGACTTCTGCCTTTCTTGGAACTTTTTTTCACCTTTGTTGCTTTATTTTTCTAGTTATAAGATTAGAAAAACTGATCAACTTTCATTGTACCATGAACAAATGTCTTTAATCTTATGTTTCTTCATAGATACGATACATATATACAGAATAACTTGTTAAGATAATTTTTGAGTGGATCAGCAATACATGTTCATTCCATATTATTGCATTTAGGATACATTGGTAAATCAGAGGATTTTAAAATAAAGGTGGATTGGCAGTGAATGTTTCTGTTACCCAGGTACCCATCAGGCTTGACTTATACTGCTTTGTGGCCTTTTAAGCAATTTTGAGAAGTTTTATTATTTTTATTGTACATTGAGTAGTTCTAATTACCTAATATTCTTCCTCTGGAGAGACTGAAAACCTCAACAATACACTAACAATTGAATTCACATATGCATATTTTATTTGCAGCTGATTCTAAACAAGTTTTATTCTGTGGGTCTGTCATTGTGTTTGTCATTGTTATGCATAGATTCCATAGGACCTGACTAACATTTAACAATATTAAGGGATGTAACATACATAGCAGTATGCTAGCATGTGAGTGATTTTGTGATAGCTTCATTTTATGGATATCAATCCTGATGACTAGTGATAGACTACCATAACCGAAGATTCTTGTCAAAGTCATTGCCATGTTGATGCTTTCCTTAATATATTTACTTTTCCTAAAGAGGAGTGGTGTCCTTCTACGTATTCATTTGTGTGTGACTTTTGAAATAGCTATCTCTTAAAATCATACGTGTGAAATGATATGTTACAAAATCTAGATCATCTTCTGTTTCTTTTAACATTCTAATCTATCAGAATGTTCTCTCATTTGTGTGGACTAGATAGATTGTCTTCAGAAATGCCATTTTAGATCTGATTATTCATCTAAAGGGGCTATGAAAAATAAAAAGAAAGCAAATTCATTTTGGAAATAATTTATTCAAAATAAATATGCACTCTGGGACATGAAACAAGTTCACTTAATCTGTACAAATGTTTTATGCAAAATCTTCAATTTAAATGAAGTGCCCCAGGTGATCTGGTGAAGCTCTCCTCACTATTGTCCATCAGTCTTAAATGTTTTTGTGTTCTCTTACTTGGGATTTCTTCATTAATCTGGGGTAAATTCTTTCGTAGGATGAACTAAATAAACAACAATAAAGTTTTCCATATGCTTTCCATCCACTGTCTATTAAATTGAGTAAGGCAGCTGACTATCACATTTAATTTACATAGTTAAAAAACGCTCAAAAACCAAACAAAACCCAAACAGGTGGTTTGTATTGAAGAAATAAAATAAGCATTATTATTATAGAATAGGTCAATTCTTTTTCTATTACACATTACTTGGATAGAATAAAGTAGACAGCTCATGCTGAGAAAACTGAAATGTAGAGAATGCAAGAGTTAAAGACAGACAATACACTCAGTAGTGTCTCAGGCATGGATCTCTGAAAATTACGAAGAACCATCCCACTTGAATGAATAAAAAGCATGAGCTTATCTGTTGTTTGCTTTCAGTTTTGAAAGTCATTTTATAAATTGGGCATGCTAATGATTCCATCCTTCTGATTAAATTTATAGAGTCATTTATTTCTCCTATGTTAAATGTATTTGTGAGGGATTCATGGAAATTGTTTTTATTGCTGAATATTTTTTTTTTCTCTTTAGAGGCACAGTTTTTGTAAAGTGAAAATATTTATGATTATGTTAGTATAGTCCTTAGAGTCATTTACTCACTTCTTTGGACTCTTTGAGAGCGATATCAACCAAAAGCTGTCTCTTGTAATTTAACACTTAACCTGAGATGTTAAGGTTTTAATTTGGGAAATTCTAATTTTGGATTCTAAATGTTGTTTCCAAATAGATATGATCATAGTTTTGGCAAGTATCATACAGCAAAATAAAATCCCTCATGTTACCAAATGAATTTTCTAAATATTTAAATTCAATAAAATGCTTTCTTTTTATGCTGAAGTATATGCACTTCATAGAAAACTAATGATTTTGAAAGGTAGTTTTTCCTGTTTTTCTATTTAATTGACATTTAATTGACAGCATGTTTTCAGGAGCAGAGATTTTTGAGAGTGCTGATACATTCATATATTTTAATTGTAGAAATCCTGGACATGAGGAGTGTTTTACATTAAATTCCACACCTGATCACATTCCTGTTGGAAGGTTTCCAGAGTGTGGTCTAGAAGGGACTGCTACTTCCAACTTGTGCCACTGAAATTAAGGTCTACTCCCCAGAGAAGACAAGTGAATTAACACAGTATGCTTTATGCACAGTGAAAACAAACTAATTTGGGTTACTTACTACTTTGCTTAGAACTGTAAAAAGTGCAGTAGCATATACTTACAGCTGATTGAGTGAACTCCATTTTTTTATATTAAATATAGAATCAATGATTTACTATAGGGCTTTGTTTCAGGTTCTTCTGAAATGCTAACAGTCTCTGAAACTAGACTTTTGTGCCAACTACATTCCACAGCAATATGCTCTTCCTTTTCCATGTCCTCATTTTCAGCTCTTTATTGGCTGATTGTTGATAGCAAATAATTAACATTAAAAATCAACAAGCATATAACCTACATATTTGTACATATCAAACACATTTGAATAGAGAAATATCATCAATGCCATATCATTAGCAAATAAATAATAATCACTCAGACATGAAGAAGTATTCAAAGACTGGAAGATGTTGGTGATGAAGACAGGCGAAATAATAGAAATGTGCACCAGGGCTGTTGGTGTATCTTGTAGAGAAGATCTAGAAAATTAGATTAATCAAGGAGCAGACATTTGGAAGAAAGTTTATGTGAATGCCTGACAGTCTTGCTCTTTCCCTCATTTCAAATGTTGGCAGGGTAGCAGGCAGCTCCAAGGGAAATGTGCTCCTTTCATACTTGAGTAATTGATGAATTGTATGCAATATGCAAATGAGAATCCATAAATCTTATGAATGACAGCTTAATTTATGTGAGCCTTAATGAATGCAGGATTAGATTTTAATTAAATATCCTCAAAGGCACCCTGAGTAGTAGATTTTTTTAGGCCTTGTTTTTTGAAGACTTGTTTCTCAAGCAATGCATTTTACAAAAGCAGAAAATCAAGCAAAGAACTCAGCCTATATTTTAATAATAAGCGTCGTTTCATTTTGCATAGAAAACAGAAGATCAATTGATTGGTCTTTAACAAAATATGTATAGATCTATTTATTTTCTAAACATTTCTCTAAATTTGATTATTTTTATTGTTGGCCTCTGATATCATATGCTATTTGTAATTCCAAGAAAGTTATTAAAACTTTACCAAAAAATATACCAGAGCTAACGAATTGTTTAATTAAAAAGATATATTAGATAAATATTTAAAATATCAAGTATAATTAGAATAAAATAAAGTTCTTCCTAACCATTGTTTTCTTTTTCAATACTGCCTCTCTAGACAATACTTAATGAGATAAAATGATAAATAAGACTATTTTATACATGACATTTAATAAGGAGATTTGTATACTAAAATTAAACTGAAATGATGTATACTCCTGTGGAACAGTTACCTCTTTAATTCACTTTCATACCTTGAATTTAAATATAGATTTTTTCATTGTCTATTTATTGGATGACAAAAAAAAATCACTTTATTTTTCTGTTAGGTGTCTACTTTTTTACTTAGAATTTGTTTAATTTAGGATTAAAATGCACATGTGATTTGGATATTTAGATATCCAAACAATTATTTCTTACATTTAAAGCATTTTCTTGTTAAGGCACACTGAGTTTACATATTTTAATACTCATCGGTTGTTTCAACTAAATCAGTTTTAAATCTCAAACATAGAAGTATTCTTTTGCTTTTTCTCTCGGTAATGATACTAGTGCCTATGTGCATATAAATAGAAAAATGCACTTTTCCCCCTCTTACTGAAACAAACTTATAGGAATTCAACATGCAGTTTATTTGCCTCAACTTCCTGTAGTGATGCAAATGTATAATGCATTGAGAAGAACAGAGGTTTAAAACATGCCAGGCAGAGTCTTGGTCCATAGCTGAGATTCTGGGGGGAAGCATCTGTGAGAACCTTGAAATTGCATGAAGAATTTTAGGTAGATCATTCTGTGTTCATTAATGATTAAAGGGGTCTGTAACTTTCAACAGGTTCTCCAAGGGGATTTGTTATCCAGAAAGACAAACTATAATGCAAAAGATAATAGCAAATACATAACTTTGTGGAGCAAAGTGTATCTATTTGAAACCAAAAAAAGCCCCATGTAATCCAGTGCCTTTATAAACCATGCAGCTTTCTAAGAGATCAATCATGTGTAAGCATACTTTCCTTAAATCTTCCACTCATATTTTTTCAATACTGTATTATTTATTTTCAGAGCA
Organism: Trachypithecus francoisi; assembly: GCF_009764315.1. Lineage (NCBI taxonomy): Eukaryota > Metazoa > Chordata > Mammalia > Primates > Cercopithecidae > Trachypithecus > Trachypithecus francoisi. The sequence goes on from NW_022681463.1 coordinate 44,289,287, forward strand.
ATATCCAAGCAAAATATCCTGCATTTTTGTTTTATTTTCAGTGATGATTGCCATCCCAAATATTGTGAATTAAGGAGCTTATTTCTCTAATAGATATTATCAATTATATTTTTAATGTGTTTATGTGAAGAACATCTGCTAATCCAAGTAAAATCTATATGTGCTACACAAAATGGCAATATAATACTAGACAAAACAAATTTTAAGATATTTAAGAAAAAATCAAGATTTAACTAGCTTTAAAGTTTACATTTTATGTATTTTCATCAACTTTACTCTCATTGTACCACTCCTTCCCTAGGGCATTTTACTTTAATATTAAATGTTAGATACCACAGTGGACTCAGAGAAAGAAAGGACTAATATTTGAATGAAAGGATAGCTTTTAAGAGGAGTTTTATAAGTAGAATTTGGTATTTTGGTTAATTTCTATTTACTTTCTCTCTCTTTTGTCTTCTTTTTTGAAACTCAGCTGAATCTGTAGCTTCATTTTCTTAAAGGCTACATTGCTCAAAACAGTTAAAGCTTTGCCAACAAAGATGCCTTTTGAGAAACATGGTTTTTTGACGCTAACATTCATATTGCTTTGATGAGACTTGTTTTGCTAAAAATTTTTCAAGTCTTTTTTGTGGTACTAATTTTATGTTCAAAACTGTAATTTTCAAAAGTTTTGAAATTTTTTTACAATTTCAATTTCACTAACATATGCTATAATCTACGTGTAAAGTCCATTTTTTGCCAATTGTAATATCCCATTTTGATGTTTTACACTTGCAAATGGAACGTTAGAGAGAATTGCTTGTTCCTTTGCAAATTCAAAAGTTGTAGTTAGTTGTGATTGACATTCATTATAACAGAAAGGTTCATCTGTGAAGAAAAATTTCTAAGACGAGTGTTTGAGACTGCCAAATATTTGAAGGTTTTTATTCCTCTAAAGTAGTCTTTATTGCAGTTAATTGGAACTTAAAAAAAATAAATGGACATAAATCATAAAGAAAGTTACTTGCAAGTTCCTTTACAATTTTTCTCTTTTTAAAGAGAAAATGTAGGCATAATGTAGTTTCTTTCTTTTGATATCATAACTAAGATACATTTTCTATATATTTTTAGATATAAGTAAGTAATACTTTATTCAATTGACTTGGAAATAACCCATCTACTTTACTGTGTATAAAAAAAATCAGAAATGGAAGTATATGGTATAGGTGTATCATATCAAGAGTGTTCCCAAGTATTTTTAACAAGTTATAGAGCAGGTTTTATGTAAATGTTGATGACCTCAGGATTTATGTTGGTCAGTTGGAGTAATTTAAGATTTAAATGGTCATGCATTGAATATACTGTTTTTAGTTGTTATAAATTTAATTTTATTTGTCCATTCAGTAAATCATACTTGCTAAAGGGCAAAAAGTTTTGCCTAGTTGGGAGTCACCAAATGGTATTATCCAAGTATAGAAAATTGTCCTCAATACAGTTTTGATGAAGGTTTTCAAATGTAAAATTACTTTTCACTTGAGCTAAACAGGATAAATACAACTATAAACCCCTTAGAAGTTTTTGATGATAGAAGTATTTTCATATTTGTTGCCTTTATTTTGAAAATGAACAAGTTGGAACTAGTTTCCATTAAATACAAATTTATTTTTCTACTTATCTTACGTTTAAGTGAATGCCTACAAAATTTCAATACTGAGAGGGCTCTTCAGACTAATCTAAGAATTGTTGATTCCCATCAACATAATCTGAAAGGAAAGTGAAAACAAAAATTCAAAATAGGCCGGGTGCAGTGGTTCAGGCCTGTAATCCCAGCACTTTGGGAGGCCAAGGTGGGCAGATCATTTGAGGCCAGGAGTTCGAGACCAGCCTGGGCAACATGGTGAAACCCCAACTCTACTAAAAACACAAAAATTAGCTTGGCATGGTGATACATGCCTGTAATCCAAGCTACTCAAGAGACTGAGGTGGGGGATCACCGGAGCCCAAGAGGCGGAAGTTGCAGTAAGCCAAGATAGCACCACTGCACTTCAAACTGGACAGGAGAGCGAGACTGTCTCAAAAAAAACAAACATTTAAAAAAAATAGCAAAACAATAATTTATCATTTAATTTAACAAATTAAATTAAAGAAACAGAGGAGGATTGATGTGGGAGTAGAACATAAATTTTTAAAAAACCACCTTACAGGCCGGGCGCGGTGGCTCAAGCCTGTAATCCCAGCACTTTGAGAGGCTGAGACGGGCGGATCACAAGGTCAGGAGATCGAGACCATCCTGGCTAACACGTCGAAACCCTGTCTCTACTAAAAAATACAAAAAAACTAGCCGGGCCAGGTGGCGGGCGCCTATAGTCCCAGTTAGTCGGCAGGCTGAGGCAGGAAAATGGCGTAAACCCAGGAGGCGGAGCTTGCAGTGAGCTGAGATCCGGCCACTGCACTCCAGCCTGGATGACAGAGCAAGACTCCGTCTCAAAAAAAAAAAAAATAAAAAAAATTTTAAAAAAATAAAAAACCACCTTACTAAAAATAGATTCTATTGCATCAAATGCAAGTCAACACCAAAAGAGGTTTTCAACATTACTGTTCAGGTACCTGTTTATTTGTGTGATCTGAAGTTACAAAATATCTTAAAACATAACGCCAAATATTTGGGGAACCATGTTAACCATGTTAACTAAGACACATTTTATTTTATTTTTTAGACATAATCTCACTCTACTGCCCAGGCTAGAATGCAGTGGTGTGATCAGGGTTCACTGCAGCCTCAACCTTCTGGGATCAAGTGAACCTCCACCTCAGGCTCCTGAGTAGGTGGGACTACAGGCATGTGCTACCATACCTGGCTTTTTTTTTTAATTTTTTGAGGAGACAATGTCTGCCTGGGTTTCCCAGGCTGGTTCTCAAACTCCTGGGCTCAAGCAATCCTCTTGCCTCAACCTCCCAAAGTGCTGGGAGTACAGGTGCAAGCTTCTATGCCAGGCCTAGACACATTTTAATAGCTTTTATTTCATTTGAGATAGAGAAATGTACAACTGTTTCTGGTTTTGACACCACAATCCATGAACAAAGATGAAAACAAACCTGGGAACTAAGCACATTCTGCTCTTTTGAATTGAGATGGTACTGAGTCATTCCTTTACAAAGTCTCCAAATAACAGAGATATTCTAACCCTAGCACCTGCTGCTAAGCATTGAGGGAGGAGGTGATAAGAATCCTCCTCCTCTCCTTGGCTACACCCCAACTCCATCATAGTTTGTGAGAAAGCCACAGATAGTATATTGAAGCCCCACAGCAATGATGTAGACGTTGAACCCAGAAATTTGAAGGTCATACAAGTGAAAACTGAAACCTGTACTTTCTGACCCCAAATCCAAAGCTCTTTCCTAAACTTTTGAAACTGAATGATACTGTGTGACTGGCTTTTCAGTACTTAATCAACATATTTAGAACTGTTGTTTCTAGGGAGATAAAATAATAAATGAGAAAATGATATATATCTGTTTGGGGATTATTTTAAATGCATACAGATTTTTACATTGATATAAGCCATGCTCACTATGATGATAGTTTTCAAGTATTATTATCCTAAAGTACCCCCCTCCCAATTTTCAAGTTCTGTCAAGAAAGATATTAAGTAACCAACCACTGTTTTCTTTGGTGTTCAGTATGATTTAGTCATGAGTAGCTGCAACTGGGATAGGAGGGACTTGTTATATTCCATCTCGTAGTCATTAAAAGGGAATGTTGTTCTATGAATTATTTTTTCTAAGAAAAGAAAACAAGCAAGTTGATATCTTCTCTCAAAAGGCAGAAAATCTCATAGGAAATTAACAAACGTTAATGTGGAGGGAGTTAGCAAAAAAAACAAAACGTACTAAACTTCTTAAAATCACCCAGAATGTCTCTAAGGAAAGCCAAAAGGAAGATGGTTTCCTCAATTTCATCCTGACTGTATTATCTATTTATAATACAGAAACTCATTTATAGCAAATGGCATATGCTGGTTGTATACTGCTAAGGAATATTACTTTCTAATATATAAATTATTCAAAGTAATGATTCATATACTGGAGTAAAAATAACTTAATGGTATAGACTTATAATTGCCTAAGAGCATAATTTCTAATTCTATCCTTATAATAAATATCATTCTAATAGATACACTACTCAAAAGGATTATTGAAGCTTCAGGTATATATTCATAACTTTAAGTGTCTATAATGTACCACTCAAGAAGTAAAATGCTTTAACATATTGTTAAGAACTTTCATCTAAAATCTTATTATTATTTTTTATTTATTTATTTATTTTTTTATTATACTTTAAGTTCTAGGGTACATGTGCATGACGTTTATATCATGTATAACTCCCCAATGCAATCCCTCCCTCCTCCCCCCTCCCCATGATAGGCCCCAGTGTGTGATGTTCCCCTTCCCGAGTCCAAGTGATCTCATTGTTCAGTTCCCACCTATGAGTGAGAACATGCGGTGTTTGGTTTTCTCTTCTTGTGATAGTTTGCTAAGAATGATGGTTTCCAGCTGCATCCATGTCCCTACAAAGGACGCAAACTCATCCTTTTTGATGGCTGCATAGTATTCCATGGTGTATATGTGCCACATTTTCTTAATCCAGTCTGTCACAGATGGACATTTGGGTTGATTCCAAGTCTTTGCTATTGTGAATAGTGCCGCAATAAACAAACGTGTGCATGTGTCTTTGTAGTAGAGTAATTTATAATCCTTGGGTATATACCCAGTAGTGGGATGGCTGGGTCATATGGTACATCTAGTTCTAGATCCTTGAGGAATCGCCATACTGTTTTCCATAATGGTTGAACTAGTTTACAATCCCACCAACAGTGTAAAAGTGTTCCTATTTCTCCACATCCTCTCCAACACCTGTTGTTTCCTGACTTCTTAATGATTGCCATTCTAACTGGTGTGAGATGGTATCTCATTGTGGTTTTGATTTGCATTTCTCTGATGGCCAGTGATGATGAGCATTTTTTCATGTGTCTGTTGGCTGTATGGATGTCTTCTTTTGAGAAATGTCTGTTCATATCCTTTCCCCACTTTTTGATGGGGTTGTTTGCTTTTTTCTTGTATATTTGTTTGAGTTCTTGGTAGATTCTGGATATTAGCCCTTTGTCAGATGAGTAGGTTGCAAAAATTTTTTCCCATTCTGTAGGTTGCCTGTTCACTCTGATGGTAGTTTCTTTGGCTGTGCAAAAGCTCTTTAGTTTAATTAGATCCCATGTGTCAATTTTTGCTTTTGCTGCCGTTGCTTTTGGTGTTTTAGACATGAAGTCCTTGCCCATGCCTATGTCCTGAATGGTACTACCTAGATTTTCTTCTAGGGTTTTTATGGTATTAGGTCTAACATTTAAGTCTCTAATCCATCTTGAATTAATTTTCGTATAAGGGGTAAGGAAAGGATCCAGTTTCAGCTTTCTACTTATGGCTAGCCAATTTTCCCAGCACCATTTATTAAATAGGGAATCCTTTCCCCATTTCTTGTTTCTCTCAGGTTTGTCAAAGATCAGATGGCTGTAGATGTGTGGTATTATTTCTGAGGACTCTGTTCTGTTCCATTGGTCTATATCTCTGTTGTGGTACCAGTACCATGCTGTTTTGGTTACTGTAGCCTTGTAGTATAGTTTGAAGTCAGGTAGCGTGATGCCTCCAGCTTTGTCCTTTTGACTTAGGATTGTCTTGGCAATGCGGGCTCTTTTTTGGTTCCATATGAACTTTAAAGCCGTTTTTTCCAATTCTGTGAAGAAAGTCATTGGTAGCTTGATGGGGATGGCATTGAATCTATAAATCACCTTGGGCAGTATGGCCATTTTCACGATATTGATTCTTCCTATCCATGAGCATGGTATGTTCTTCCATTTGTTTGTGTCCTCTTTGATTTCACTGAGCAGTGGTTTGTAGTTCTCCTTGAAGAGGTCCTTTACATCCCTTGTAAGCTGGATTCCTAGGTATTTGATTCTCTTTGAAGCAATTGTGAATGGAAGTTGATTCCTGATTTGGCTCTCTGCTTGTCTGTTACTGGTGTATAAGAATGCTTGTGATTTTTGCACATTAATTTTGTATCCCGAGACTTTGCTGAAGTTGCTTATCAGCTTAAGCAGATTTTGGGCTGAGACAATGGGGTTTTCTAAATATACAATCATGTCATCTGCAAACAGGGACATTTTGACTTCTTCTTTTCCTAACTGGATACCCTTGATTTCTTTCTCTTGCCTGATTGCCCTAGCCAGAACTTCCAACACTATGTTGAATAGGAGTGGTGAGAGAGGGCATCCCTGTCTTGTGCCAGTTTTCAAAGGGAATTTTTCCAGTTTTTGCCCATTCAGTATGATATTAGCTGTGGGTTTGTCATAAATAGCTCTTATTATTTTGAGGTACGTTCCATCAATACCAAATTTATTGAGCGTTTTTAGCATGAAGGGCTGTTGAATTTTGTCAAAAGCCTTTTCTGCATCTATTGAGATAATCATGTGGTTCTTGTCTTTGGTTCTGTTTATATGCTGGATTACGTTTATTGATTTGCGAATGTTGAACCAGCCTTGCATCCCAGGGATGAAGCCCACTTGATCATGGTGGATAAGCTTTTTGATGTGCTGCTGAATCCGGTTTGCCAGTATTTTATTGAGGATTTTTGCATCGATGTTCATCAGGGATATTGGTCTAAAATTCTCTCTTTTTGTTGTGTCTCTGCCAGGCTTTGGTATCAGGATGATGTTGGCCTCATAAAAAGAGTTAGGGAGGATTCCCTCTTTTTCTATTGATTGAAATAGTTTCAGAAGGAATGGTACCAGCTCCACCTTGTACCTCTGGTAGAATTCAGCTGTGAATCCATCTGGTCCTGGACTTTTTTTCGTGGGTAGGCTATTAATTGTTGCCTCAATTTCAGAGCCTGCTATTGGTCTATTCAGGGATTCAACTTCTTCCTGGTTTAGTCTTGGGAGAGTGTAAGTGTCCAGGAAATTATCCATTTCTTCTAGATTTTCTAGTTGATTTGCGTAGAGGTGTTTATAGTATTCTCTGATGGTAGTTTGTATTTCTGTGGGGTCGGTGGTGATATCCCCTTTATCATTTTTTATTGCGTCTATTTGATTCCTCTCTCTTTTCTTCTTTATTAGTCTAGCTAGCGGTCTGTCAATTTTGTTGATCTTTTCAAAAAACCAACTTCTGGATTCATTGATTTTTTGGAGGGTTTTTTGTGTCTCTATCTCCTTCAGTTCTGCTCTGATCTTAGTTATTTCTTGCCTTCTGCTAGCTTTTGAATGTGTTTGCTCTTGCCTCTCTAGTTCTTTTAATTGTGATGTTAGAGTGTCAATTTTAGATCTCTCCTGCTTTCTCTTGTGGGCATTTAGTGCTATAAATTTCCCTCTACACACTGCTTTAAATGTGTCCCAGAGATTCTGGTATGTTGTATCTTTGTTCTCATTGGTTTCAAAGAACATCTTTATTTCTGCTTTCATTTCGTTATGTACCCAGTAGTCATTCAGGAGCAGGTTGTTCAGTTTCCATGTAGTTGAGCGGTTTGGATTGAGTTTCTTAGTCCTGAGTTCTAGTTTGATTGCACTGTGGTCTGAGAGACAGTTTGTTATAATTTCTGTTCTTTTACATTTGCGGAGGAGTGCTTTGCTTCCAATTATGTGTTCAATTTTGGAATAAGTGTGATGTGGTGCTGAGAAGAATGTATATTCTGTTGATTTGTGGTGGAGAGTTCTATAGATGTCTATTAGGTCCGCTTGGTGCAGAGATGAGTTCAATTCCTGGATATCATATTTCTTTTCTTCCAACATACTTTTAAGGAAGAAAAAATGCTATGGGAATTTCTTAATTATTTTATGATATCACACAAAATAAATAAAAATCTAAGTTAAAAGATAATTCATTGCACAGCAAATTACTGAAACAAAATTAGAAGAAAATGAGGACTAGTTCTTTTTTATTATTCATATGACTTGGTGATTATTTTAGTTCTTTTGAAATAGTGGCTGAAAATGAAACATAGACTGCTAATTGTGACATTCCTATCAGAAGCCTCTAAAACCAAGCTGCTTTTAATAGATGCAAAGTCAGATAATTACAGAATTTGGACTACCCCTAGTTACCAAATGAGTAAAAGTGGCATTTAAGTGTTTGGCCCTTTAATTCAGAGCTCTTAGTAGATGAAAATATGTTCATCTCTTACCTCCTCTAGTGATAATTATAATTGTATTGTTGGATCACATCTCTTGACTCTTGTGTAATTTAGCTCTGTCAGCATTAATCTCTTGGCTGTTCACATCAGTGGAACTAAATGTCTGCTTAATATTATGTAGGTTAGGTGCTTGTCATCCTAGTTGGGAAAAAACAATGAAAAAATTTACTGTGGTGTTAGGCAAATGTATTATAAGGGCATCAGGTTCAATATCTGAACATCGAAACTATGTATAGGGAAATCATATTTGGATATAGATTTTTACTTTCTTCAAATAAAGGATTAGTGTTGGCTCTGTTTATTATAAATGTCCATAGGTAATGTTTCCCTATTTTTTCCAACCAATATTATTATTGTTGTTTGTTGTACAGTATTTTTAACAGGAAATAGCTGTGGATCATCAAGTAAGAGAGAAATGCATTTTATAATGCAGATTTACATTTTTCTTTCAGTATGTGATGATAGGGACATTTATCTGGGTGTAGGAACAATCTGACAAGTATGAGAGATAACTGCTTGATGTAAGGTTACTACTGAAAGAAAAGAAACTTTTTGATAAAGACATCTTAGAATTGATAAGTAAAGTTTAGAGAACATAACTATCTGCTATCATGTATCATGTTATTACCTTTATATTGATCTAGATCTTTTGTATGGATAGCAAAGCATTGACAAAGGAGGACTAAAGTAGACATTTATATAATGCACTTTTAGCTGCAGTGTTATCTTTACATCAAGGACTAGTTAGCAGGCAAAGGATTCATATTTCATTAAAATACTGATAGTATTCTTTATAGAATCTGAAAATTTAAACACCATGCAGTGCTTTGGAATTTTAAATGAATGGTTTTCATTTATATTACATTTTAATTTAGTTAGTCAAACACATTTGTTAGACATAATTATGAGCTGAGCCTTGAACTAGACGTTATGGCTGACAATAAGGTAGCAAGGTGTGTCTCTTGCCTGAGAGAGAAAATATACTGGGGAATGCAAAAATGTGCTGTGCACAGGAAAAGATTTAAAACTTAGTAAGAGAACATACAAATAAGTAGTATTTATATGTCAGTGAAATCCAAATGTCTGCCAGTCTCCTGGAGTCCATTCTTTCTTTTCTCCCCATCACATGCTGAAATAAGCCATGCTAGCTTTTCTTTGCTTTCCTGATCAGACTTAGGCTTTAGGTCTTTTGCACTCACTTGTCCATTTGCTGGGACATTTTCTGCTGATTTTCCCATAGCTGGTAACTCTCCCTCCCTTCACCCATCCATAGCTGCTAACTGCTTGATATTCAAGTCTCATCTTCTTAGAGAAGTCTTCTGTGTACAAGTAGTTTAAAGACAGCATTTTAGTAGACTATTCATCTATTTATGTATTGTCTTTCTTCACTTAGATTCTTCCCCAGTACATAATGAACTCTCAATAAATATTGAACAAATGAATCAACAGAAAAGACAAATGAAGAACTAAAAGTAGAAACAGTTAATATATTTCAATGAGGCTTCCTGGGGGGTCACTTTTTATTTTTATTTATTTATTTCACAGAGTGTCACTCTGTGGTTCAGGCTGGAGTGCAGTGGTGTGATCACAGCTCAGTGCAGCCTCAACCTCCTGTGCTCAAGTGATCTTCCCACCTCAGTCTCTAGAGTAGCTGGGGCTACAGGTCCATGCCACCAAGCCAGGCTAATTTTTAAATTTTTTGTAGTGATAGGGTTTCAGTATGTTACCGAGGCTGAGATTGAATTCCTTGGCTCAGGCAATCCTCCCACGGCCACTTTTAAAATCTGTTTTTGATGGAAAGAGAAGTGATACTCTTCTTCTTTACCCAAAAAGAAAATATAGGTAATAGCACAATACGAACAGAACAAGAGATAGTGAGCATAGTATAGAAAGTGTACTGTGACTTCTAGAAAAACATCTATGTCTATTCTTTGCATTGCATAGAATTGTAATGTGAACTGAAATGTAGTCAAATTGGTGAGAATGTAGGGTGTTAAGTTTGTAAAGAGGCTGAAAGGCCAAAAGAAGAGGCTTGGACATGCTACAGTAAGACATGGGATCTGTGTTGTTCCTTGAGCAGAAAATCCTATGATTAAATAAGCCATTCTATATTGGGTCAAAGACAACCTTTCAAAGGTGGCCTGCAAAGGCTCATTTACTTTTGTACTTAAGAAATAGCACCAGAGGTTGCATTCACACAGAAGAAGGAGCCTCTTTTAAATGCAAATACTCATAATTTAAGCTTTTAACTTTAATTATCAATTAAATCCTTGCAGGGTTTAGTTGACTGTTGAAAGCAAAATACTAAGATGTGTAGATATCTGGGGTGATGGGTTTAAATGGCAATGGGAGGAGTAAGAATACCAGCAGAAAAGAAAGCTCCACTAACAGTAGAGACACGAAGATTGCCAGATTATAATTTTCCTAAAGCTTGCTTTGGCTATTACTTAAAAATCTTCTTACCTAATAATTTTTATTCTAAAAGCAATAGGTAGGATGGTTTATAAATGGGGATGTCGATAGAGCATTTATAAATGGGGATGTCGATAGGATAACATAAGATCCTAAGGAAATACACACCTAATTAATGAAATAGCAAACAAATGGAAAAGAAACAATATGTTTGAATACATAATCAGCTATACTTGGTGACGGAGATTACAGAGAAGGGAATAACACAATTTTAGAAGAGAAAGAGGCCTCAGCAGTGGGTGAGCTAAAGCCTGTAACAAATGCCAATGTCAATTTTACAACATCCTGATAAACTGAGTAAGTTATCTCGCTCTACCTGACCATTGAAGGGAGAAGGATCTCAGCGAATGAGATTTCTTTCTTTCTTTTCTTTTTCTTTCTTTCCTTCTCTCTTTCTTTCTTCCTTTCTTTCTTTCTTTTTCTTTCTTTCTTTCTTTCTTTCTTTCTTTCTTTCTTTCTTTCTCTTTCTTTCTTTCTTTCTTTCTTTTTCTTTCTTTCTTCCTTCCTTCCTTCCTTCCTCCCTCCCTCCTCCCTCCCTCCCTCCCTCCCTCCTTTCTTTCTCTTTCTTTCTTTCTTTCTTTCTTTCTTTCTTTCTTTCTTTCTTTCTTTCTTTCTTTCTTCTTTCTTTCTTTCTCTCTTTCTTTCTCTCTTTCTTTCTGTCTCTCTCTCTTTCTTTCTTTTTTTTTTTTTTGAGATTTTGAGACATGGTCTTGCTCTATCACCCCGGATGGGGTGCAGTGGTGCGATCATAGCTCACTGCATTCTGGATCTCCCTGACACAAGTAATCCCCCTCCTGAGTAGCTGGGACTATAGGTGCACCACGATGCCCAGCTAATTTTTTTGATTTTTAGTGGAAATGAGGTCTCACTATGTTGCCCAGACTGGCCTTGAACTCCTGAGCTCAAGAGATCCTCCCGCCTGGGCCTCCCAAAGTTCTGGGATTACACGTGTGAGCCAGTGTGCCCAGATGGAAGAGAGCTTTTTTTAAGTCTAACTATTATGCCCTTTCTTCTGTTTGGCCAAAATTTTCTATTATTGAATTCAGAAGTGAAAGGAATGAATTTAATCCGTCCTGTATTTGGTTAGCTTTTATTAAATATTTTAAGGTTCTGATTTTGTTCTCATCTTTTCCATGTGAGACCATATGCTCTCTTTCCTTCTTCATTTGTTCTGGACTTTTGAATCCTTCAGCCCTGTGGTTGTTTTTTCTGGGGTCTTCTAGGTGATCCATGATCTTTTTAAACATTGGGACACATGATTCTACAGAGTCTTTGGGTAGCAAAAGACCAAATCAGAGTGACATGCTCTCATTGGTTCTGATTACTGTAATTAACACTTATTAATTTTACTGTATTTTATTTCTGTGGGTTTTTTTTTAAATTTAAAAGTTTTTTTGGACTACTAATTCCATATTTGTTTTGTCTGAAAAAGGAAAGGAATGTTAGATCTAAAGATCTGACTGATAAGCTTATGATGGATATGGCAAGTCTCAAATGTGGCTGGTATATTCAATGGCATGCACCAAGAAATAGGCTACCATTGAATTCCTAAATTGCAGGAATCTGAAGAAAACTAGATTTTTTTCCCATCGACTTTGTATTTTCCTCTCCCTGAGAGTTGTGAAATGGACAATTTAAATTATGAATGGAAGCAAGTGCAGTTTAATGAAAAAACATAAAAATATGTAAATAAGAAACAAATCTAAGTGAGCATAGAGGCATAGAATTAATGTGATGTGTGTGGTGTGTGTGTGTGTGTGTGTGTGTGTGTGATTACATACACAGGTCCTTGCAGTGTTTTCATTTCTGGTCACCACCTTAGCAAACTAATCAATGAGGCATGAACTGCTATCTGCAATGAAAGAAATGAAAAATAAACTAGAGATAATCCCTCAGTTAAAAGGTTATTCTGTGTGATAAAAGCTATTTTGTTAATTTATTTACTTACTGGTACAGTGAGATAAAGTGAAAGTACAATTAGGCATTTCTTGTTGAAAGAATTTTAAAGGGCAATGATGACTTAATATTCTGTATTATTTGACTGATATTTAAAGTAATTTTTAAACTAAAATTTTTTGTAGGACACAAAATTGTATATTATTTTGCTTTAGTTTATTTTATATTTTGAATTTTGTAGATGTATACATAATATAATTGATTATTCAGTAAAAATGAATATAAAATCTTCTTTGGATGAATCCTTAGCATTAGATGTCTTAATTTAATGAGGGATGGAAATTTTTTTGGAAAGGCTATTCCTGTATTGTAATATTTTCAGTTAATTACATACATGATGTATACTTTAAAAAAATAGTTTATTACCTAAGGCATGCAAGGCTTAAAACCTAGATGACAGGTTGATAGTTGCAGCAAACCACCATGGCACATGTATACCTATGTAACAAACCTGCACACATATCCCAGAACTTAAAGTAAAATAAAAATAAATTAAATTTTTAAAATAATTCATTTGTTCCTTCTTCAGCTGATTCATCCAGCAAACAGTAATACTTTTATCCTTGCTACCAGATCATTGAATTCTGGCAAAAAAAGGAATATATAGAACATAGTTGCTGCATTTAAAGGCTTTGTTGGCAGACTAAAATAATACAGAAATTATTATGTTAATAGAAAGATTAATATGATACTATGGTATTCCATGATACAATAGAAGTAAAAGGTGAGCATTTGGGAAGATTAGGGAAGAAGTTGGTGAGAATTGGTGTAGGACTTCTACATACAACTGAAGGAACGGGCATTTCAGGAAGAAAGATTGGATCTGTAAAGCATGAATATGTGAAAGTAATTAGGTTTCAACTACAGAGTGAGGGTAGGAAAGTTATGAGAAATTACAGCCAAAAGGAATTGAGGTGCTAGATTTTGAAGGGTCTTGTGTGCTAAAACAAGAAATTTGGTGAATATTTGGATTTGCAGAAGGCACTGAAAGTGCTATAATGTTATTTCTATATAGAACACTTAGGTCAGTATTAAACACTACAGAAAGCGAGGAGGACCTGAGATAAGGCAGGAGCAATGTGAATGAAGAAGAGAGTGAGTTGGAAGATGTATCATAGGCAGAATCAATAGAAGATGATGATTATTAAGCTAAGAAGTGGAAAGTACATTGAAAAAGAGGGAAGGATTGGGAAGACTCTCTGGGCTCTGGTTTTAGGGATTGGATGGATGGTGGTTTATTTTCAGAGATATGTAATGCAATAGATAATGAGGTGCAGGCTTAAGGTAGAAGATAAGAAGTTTACATCAGACATGTTGAATTTGAGGCACTTGTGAAACGTTCAGATATCACTTACCCCTCTAGAAAGATGGATTTGGAACTCAAGAGAAAAAGGAAAACATTATTTGTGTATTCCCAGATGTTTATTTTAATAATTGATAAACTAAAGACCAATTTAATTTCTAAGCTGATCTGAAATTATTTGAGGGGTATAAATTTTTCAGTCTCTAAACTAGAGCTTTTGTTATTTTTTCTTTAGGAGAAACAACCGAAGAAAATTATTTTTCAGAACCCACTAATTATCCCCCTAGACTGAAAGTTCTCTTTTTATTTACATAAAAGACATATTTCATTCTCATTGGAAATACTCTGCGTTAATATACTCTGTGTTCACCAATAGACAGCTATTGAAATTAGCTATTTTAATAGATATCAAAAACTGTTAAAATTTCTGTATAATACCTTTACTCAGAGAAATCAGGCAGGGCAGGAGGAAGAATAGTGACACTGAGATAGAAATGAGATTAAGATAATGGCACAAATATAGGAAACTGCCTTCCTAGGTTGGAAGAATGTACCCTGAACAGCGCAGCATGCAAACAGCCATATTTTTCCTTTGTGCTTGTTGTTCACATTCTTCTTATTAAATGTTCTGTGCTAATATTAGCTTCTTTGACTATTTTATTTCGGGTTTTTAAGTTTTATTGGCTCTAGCACCTCTTGAGGGTGTTGGGGAAGGGAAGATGTGGATTCCAAAAGGTTAAGTGACTTGTCAAGGTCACACATCTAATAAGTGGCAGCTTCTGTCTTTTGATCCATGGCAAAGTGACCTTTTTCTCTACTATTCAGAGGCACCATGGTATAATGAAATAAGTACAGGCTTTGAAGTCAGAGATACATGGATCTGACATAAAGATCTAAAATTTATGAGTCATGCTGTTGGGCCAGTCAGCTCAAATTTCCTCATCTGAGAGATGGAGATAATAATATCTGCCTAAAACGGTTGCTGGAATTTAAATGAGATAGATATTTTACTTACCTTTTAGTAGATGTTCTGTATATGTTAGCTTTCTCTTTTCTCTCAGTAAAGTCACAACCTTAACTCCTTGTTCTCAAACTTGGAAAAAGAGAATCAGTGAAGCCACTATGAAGAGCTCAAAGGGTAGACCAATACTCTCTCTGCCTGTTTTCTTTCTTGGCTTCATAATCTTCTTTCCATCCTTTCTATTTTAAAATACTTTTTTTTTTTTTTGAGACGGAGTTTTGCTCTGTTGCCCAGGCTGGAGTGCGGTGGCCGGATCTCAGCTCACTGCAAGCTCCGCCTCCTGGGTTTACGCCATTCTCCTGCCTCAGCCTCCCGAGTAGCTGGGGCTACAGGCGCCTGCCACCTCGCCCGGCTAGTTTTTTGTATTTTTAGTAGAGACGGAGTTTCACCATGTTAGCCAGGATGGTCTCGATCTCCTGACCTCGTGATCCGCCCGTCTCGGCCTCCCAAAGTGCTGGGATTATAGGCTTGAGCCACCGCGCCCGGCCTAAAATACATTTTTAAAAAATCTCCCTTATTGATGCCCGAAATATTCTAAACATTGATAGGTTTCTTTAAAGTCAAGTTAGCATTTAACCTGCACTTTCAGTAATATTTTTTATATCACTGCTTGGAAAGTCAGTTCAAGAACTGGATAAAAATATGAATCCTATATTTTCATATGAAATCTTTAGTAAACGTAGTAAAATTCAACAGATCTCTTATTTTTTTTTTTTTTTTGTTTAGTCCTCCCATCTCTAAAACGTGTGTATAATACTGTATGTAATCATACACCAACATAAGCCTACACCTATAGAAATGAATTTCAACTAATAACTAACCTACTCAAGTTAAAGTATGAAAAGAAGTTGTTGCTATAAACACGGTACTTTTCAAAAAGGATTCTTTTTATTTTGTAATTCTGGAAAATTATTATTTTAAGGACAACTATTGATACAGTGGCCCATGTCCTGTTTTTTTGTGTTTTGTTTTTTTGAATTGTCCTCGTTTCTTCCTTCAGTTAATATTTTGAGCTCCTTTTTATATGAGGGGTAAAATTCGAATTTCTTCCTATTGGTATGTTGAGGCCTAGTGTTGCCATAACAAAGATCTTATCCGCACGATCCAATTCTCCTATCAGAACCACTGAAACAGTTTCTATGAAAGTGTACCATAAAATAACGCATATGAAATAATATTCAGGAAGATATAACTGAGCATCTACTTGCACACAGTTGACATTTTGAAGTAATTAATAATAGTTAATATGTGATAAATATGATATTCAAGTATCTGCAGAGACATTTTAAGAGAGCTTCAAGTAATGATAGAATAATTTTGCTTACCATTATTTTATCTTTACTAATTTTTTCTTAATATTGTAGTTGAACATAAGAAGTTGTAAAATGGCTGAATCTGAAGTATTATATAATACTTATTTATGATTATTAGAAATTATATTTGTCTAATTTTTCTGGATGTGGTCATTCTCTTTTAAAATTTTGCTTGTAGTATTACAAATTCTTGAAAACTGGGTTTGAAACAAAAATCTAATATCCCTTTGAATGAAGAAGATGGGAATGATGCTACTACAATTTAGCTAATACATTATTTGTCATGCTGCAATTGCAGAATAACAAATATTTTATTTTGTAACTTTAATCAATTGTGTCTTCATACTTTTATTGCCTGAAGAAGAATATGAACAAAATTTCGTACACAGTGTTACCTTTTAAGACAGATCACCATGAGAATTTAATAAAATGACTAAATTAAATGTAAGATTATTTAAATCTATAATGATTTAAATCATCTGTTTTTAAATAATGCATCCAGAAGCTTTTTTTGTGGGATTAGACCTTATCTGCAAATAAACTTTAGTAGTGATATAATTATAAGAGAACAATAATATATTCTGTAGTCTACCATTTAGTTCATGTTTTATGCACGTTTAGACCATTGAATCTCTGAAAATCTCTGAAACAATAGAAATAAATTCTTTACTAGAAATAGCTTGCTTTTGCCTTGGCTTTGTGGCAAAATGACATTAGGGAACATATATGGTTGTTGTTGAACCTGATTGCTTTTGCAGCCCTTGGGTTGATAGTATCAGGTTCCAGCCTGCCCTGCTAGGTCAACGGGGACCCAGGGCTTTAAAGAGAAAAGTTCAGGGAAAGTTCACTTCTATTGTTTTACCATGGTTACAAAACAGAAAGAAAAAAAAAAGAAGAAGAAGAAAAGAAGAAATCTTGGGCTTATGACCCCTTGCTGCCATGGGCCCATTACTGGCTTCTTTTTGTTTTTGTCAATTAAACATTGCATCAGAGAAAATTAAAACTTACAGTAATCTATAAAGGAATAGAAGTCAAAGTATATACTCTATTATCACTTGTAGGCCATCCTCAGACATATTCAGTGACTGCCAGAGTCTTTGCTGTGTTTAGTTTAATTTCATTTTAAATGTTATTTAAATCTTCTCTTAGTGAAATATGAAAAGTTTGTTTATTGATTTTTTGGGGGGTAAAGGGAATAGTTTATTAAAAATCATTTAACTTTGACTAAATAGGTTGAAATAAGTATTTATTTTAAATTAAAGGGGGGAAATGTAAACTACAGCAACATTTTCACTAAAAAATTTTTGTTTACCTTAAATGGCAAGAAGTTGTGATATATAATAGGCCAGCATGTCCTTACTTGGAACAACCTCTAAGTGTTTTCTGAATACAGCTAAAATTTCCAACCAATTTAAAATCCTAAGTTTAGACTATAACCTAAACTTGCAGAAATGTTTGTTCTAAAAACATTTGCCAAGTGTTTGTTCTAAGGAAGGTCAATGCAATGTAGTTTATTTCACATTTTGTCCTCTGAGCCTATAAAATCATATAGCTAAAGCAATATAGCTGAAGCTTTTCTTCTTATTTTTAAAATATTACTGATACCTATAATATGTAGTGTTATCTATATACCCCAGACATCATCATTGCTGGATATTTCAATTTAATTTTTGTCCACATTTTATTTTTAACATGAATTTATATTCAAAAAAAGATTTCCAGATTGAAGTTCTAAGAAAAAAAGATTTAATTTCAGAAAAAAATATGATTTAAGAATATATATCCAAATGAATTAAAAGAAATCTAGATATTTTTTCAGTGAAGACATTATGGGTCATTTTAGAATTTCTATTATTATACTAAAAATCATGTATCATTTTTTATTTGTCATGCATTCCAATGCTTGGCTTCCAGAGATGAGAAGTGAAGTGGGGATTACGTAGAACCAAGATGACAGAGTAAGATGAATCTTAGTAACTCTTTGGAACGACATTAGCTATGTAATATGCTCATTTGTTTATTGATCCTTTGCTGTTTTGATTAACATATTTTCCTCGAAGTCACCTGTGTCAAGCATAGAACTGAACTTTCTCATGATCTAGATAGAATGTAATAAAAGAGAAGGGAGGTATTTAAGTATCTATTTAAATGAGTCAGACAATGTAGCAAGTATCAAAAACATTCCCCATATAACTTTTATCATATCATTTATAGTAACCAACAATAACATTCACTCTAGTTTTCTCATAAATACCTGCTATTTCCAATATCACACTGAAATGACAAAAATTTAAATGGTCCCCATATTGCTTATTCTTTTAACATGTGAAGAGTAGATTTTTAAAAAAATTAACTCTGGTTACATTACAAATGATTATTTTAATCTGTCATCCACACCATTTCAGTGTGGTTTGCTCATATGTTAAAATGGGAAATATTTAATGTGTAGAATGTTTAACATTGCTCATGATCACTTCTGAATAAAAAGGACTGCTTAAGTAAGCGAATCAGGTAGCAGATAAAAAGTAGCTTATGACTTATGAATTCAAAGGTCATCTAGTCCTTCACCTGCCTGCAGCCAGGACTTACCTCAACTATTCAAGATAAATGGCTCTCTCTCAGATGTTAAAAACCTTCAAGAGAAGAGTCTGTGGAGACCTTCCCTGATAACCTATTCTAATGTTTAACTGCTCTAATGAGAGGAAGAACTGTTTTTTCATATCTCATCTATATCCCTCCTGTTGCAGTTTAAGTGTTGATACTTATTTTTAATGTTATTTTCATGCTCTTTATTACTGTGTATTCTGAATTTATTATTGGCCAGATTTTCCCAGTGCATGAAGTGTTAGAAATAAATTTCATGCATTTTTCAAGGATCCAGCCTAGTGTATGACCTAAATGTGTATTACTTAACTTCAATGGCTTTGCAATCATGTTTTCTTTCTACTTAGAACCATTTCTTCCATCAATAAAGAGACATAATTATTTACTTTTATGTAGAATAACTGACTAGGGTATTGTTTGATCCATTCATGCCCCAGTGAACTAAACAGCTCTAATATGAATTGGTTAAGTAATATTTGATTTTTCTAACATTTACCCCAGAAGTCAACTTCAAAGTGTCTTCCAAAAGGGAATTCCTCAAAGACTATCAAGCCCTAATACAATTTTTAAGTAAATTTCTTTGCTTTGCAGATGTTCCACTGAATTCACTTCTTCTGTTATTTTATGTAAGAATTTTTTAATAAAGAGGGAAGAAAGGAAATGTTGGAAGATTTTTAGGTAGGCTGTCATGTGTTTTCCTACCTAGCCACCTCCAAAATGATATTTATTCAAATCTTATTTTGTCTTTTAATTTTTCAATATCTTTCAAATAGAAGCAGTTCAAACATCTAAATTCCTTAGAAGATCCTTTATGATAGCTCTTGTTCACTTTTCCATCCAGTCTAGATTTCTGCCATTATCTTCTATGTAACACTCTCCTCCTGTTCATCACACACACACACACACACACACACACACACACACACCCCTCATATTTGAAACTCACTTTTAGGTCCCATAAAATTCTAGTTCTCATTAATCTCTAGGGCTTTCTATAATCCTCTCCCTACCCCTCTCCATGTTCCCATTTGCACAGCACCTTTCTTTAAAATTTGGCAAAGATGAAAAGTCCTTGAGATGGAATCTGAAGGGAAATGTAATTTTCTTTATAAAAATCAATCAATTTGTTAACTTATTTACACAGTATTATTTCAAAGTCAAGTCTTATGACATTTTGAAGTCAGGAATTATCTTTTTCTTTCTTTTATCTCCCTCTTCAGACAAATAAAGTTCTAGACTCTATTGCCCATAAGTAGACTACTTATAATCACATTTAGATGCAAGATAGTCATAAAATTACAAAAAATACATGTGTAAGCCTAGACAACATGGTGAAACCCCATCTTTACAAAAAAATACAAAAATTAGTCAGGCATGGTGGTGCAAACTTGTAGTCTCAGCTACTAGGGAGGTAAAAGTGGAAGGATCGATTGAGCCCAGAAATTCGAGGCTATAGTGAGCCATGATCACGCCACTCCACCACTGCACTTTGCTCTTTGAGGCAGAGCAAAACCCTGTGTCAAGTACATACGTATGTGTATATTGATTTACTTATACAGTCATGTCCCCTTATCTGCAGGGTATACATTTCCAGATCTTCAGTGGATTCCTGAAACGGTGGACAGTACCCAACCCTCTATATACTATGCTTTTTTCTATATGTGCATACTTATGATAAAATTTAACTTATAAATTAGGCAAAGGAAGAGATTAGCAATGACTGATGATGAAATAGAGCAATTATATCAATATGCCAGCATCACTACTCTGGCCTTTTCAGGTCATTATTAAATAAAATAAGGATTACTCCAGCACAAGAACTGTGATACTGCCACAGTTCATCTGGTAACCACAAGATTTAGTTACTAAGTGCCTAAACAGTGGGTGTACACAGAATATACAGCCTGTATACTCTGGAAAATCGACAATTCACATCTCAGCGGGACAAAGCAGGACAGCGCAAGATTTTATCACAGTACTCAGAATGGCACACAATTTAAAACTGTGACATGTTTATTTCTGGAAGTTTCTATTTAATGTTTTCGGACTGTGGTTGACAGGGGTAACTGAAACTGCCAAGAGCAAAACCATGGATAATAGGGGACTACTGTATATATAACATGTTTTATTAATCAAGGAAAAATTTTATATATTTCTGTGATGAATTGATATTTTTAAAAAGTACATATATAAGTTAAGTTTGGCTATGAAGAAGCTAAATCATTTAAAAAATACTTGGAAACCCTGAGAAAACTTATTGACAAAGTAATAATCATAAGCACCATTTTAAGAACATTTAGATAATAATTGGATGTAGAAAAGTTGGTAACAAACAATACTTGGAAAATGCTAGCTTACTTATTTGAATGTCTTGCAAACCCTATTACATTATAAGAATCACTGTATGCTATTTAAATCTTCAACAAGGATTATTTTACAGTTATTACACTTAGATATCATACTCTTCATAATATATTATATGTTAGTATATTCTTCAGTTTCATAAACGGTATTGATGAGATTGGATACAAGAAAGGGTAGCAGTTTGATATGGGAAACACCAGAAAACTTCTATTCAAATATTTTATTAAACAGTTTTCAACTAAACGTTTTAGCTCAAAATAAAATATGCAATCTCTTTCTCCAGATCTATATTTGAAGAAATGAAATTACGTTGATTTTAGAGAATCTTCTCTTTAAAAGAATAATTTATTCAGTTAATAGGGGCTTATTCCTATTTTGAAGGAATTAAGTTGAGAAGTGAAAAACTTAATAAATGAACTGCTTTGATTCAATCAAGTCAACCTTATTTTTAATACCAGCGTTTAATTTGACTATATGGTTTGCTTGTTGATTGCTTTGTTGTTATAGATCGAGGCACAGGAATAAGCCATGCAGAAGAGACTATATATTTCAAATGCACCCTTAATCAGGATTTTTATTTTGTTTTTACTTTTTTTTTCATTTTTGGTTTTGGTGAAAATCCCCAGTTTGTTTGTGTTTTGCTGTAAATCTCAAGTGCTTCGTTTTAATTTATAGGTGATTACTAGCCTTTGGAAAAAGAATTTAGATTGCTCACCAAGTATATTATTATGCTTTTTCATTTCAGTGGGCCTGGTGAAACTTTCTTATGAGCTCGCTTTCCAAGATAAAAGCCAAATAGCGGGAGGTGTTTTTGAAACACTATGTGCCCTTGAGAATGGCTCGCTTACCCATCTCTTCATCCTCCCTTTCATTGTTCTCCTACAGCCTGTTATTTTTAAATCTCTATTTCTGCCATTATCTTCTATTAAAGATGCCACCCTCTAGTCTTTTTCTACAACTTTACATTTACACCAATTTACATTTCATTCCATTTCCTTGCTTAAAGTTATTACTTTGCTTATAAATAAAGTCTAGGTAGGCTTTTAAGGCCCTTGGAAATCTGATTACAAATTATCATTTCTTAATCTCATCTTCTCTAGATGTAAGAGCCTAATTATTATGTCTAAGCAAATATTATGTCATGCCTTTGTTCTGCTTCTGTTCTCTGGAATTATTTGCCTCTCCTTACTTTCTTTCCCCTTGCCAAATTCCAGTTCACTTTCATGACCCAATTATTCGGGGAGGCTCAGTGCTACTCTTGCCCCAAAGCCCACCATCTGCATTTGGGTGCCATGTACACAGGCTCACTTTCAGGACAAGCCCAGTGCAAAATACAAACGTAGGGTCTCTTATTTTAAAATGGCAAGAACTCAAGATGCTGACAGCAGAGCATTAAATCCAGCATAAGATTCTCTTCCAAGCATGTGACTTGTGCAACTGCCTAGGTTGCATGCCCTGCCGAGACTTCCTCAAGAAATGCTCCCAGAGCATGTAGTTCACATCTTTATTATGCTGCATTTACACAGCATGCTTACTGCATGTGTATGTATGTGCCTCTCACCCCAAGAGCTTGCAAGTTCCATGAGGGGACAGACCTGTCTTAATGTTCTTTCAAGTTCTTTAACCTAGTCAGTTTCCTCATGGGGAGAGATACTCACAACTGTATCGAACTAAATGTGAAGATGACTATGGGAAATAAAAACATTCAAATGTGTGTGTATTTCAAAGACTTTAATATCAAATAATTTGGGAAATAAAGTTTTTAGATATCTTAAAATGAAAATCATAGTTTATCAATAAGGTCTTTAAAACAGTTTAAATAGCCACAGTAAACTCTTACTGTACTGAGGCAGATTCACTATAAATGTGAGAATTGAGATGGAAATAGAGTTCAAAGAATCATTCTACGACATACAGTGTTAAGTTGAATTTAATGTGAGAATTAATGCATTTTGACATTTTTCAACTTTATATAATACTTCAAATAAGAATGCATATTTTGGCCTGAAAAATAGATACAGAATAAAATTGTGTAGTGAAAAAAAAAATTACCACAAGCAAATAGAATTATTCTGAAAGAATCTGGGTAAGTGAAATTATCAAGAAAACATTATAGTTCATATTTGTGAAGAAATCAATTTTATTTTTGTATGAAGCCAGTGCTTAAAAAGGATGGAATATGTCCAAGTAATCACATCACATGTTTTTGCTAAATTTCAGATAATTAAAAATAAATACCAGACAAATTAGAAAATTGTTTCACTGTTTTAATTATTTCTGAATATTTGTAAATATGCTATCTCTGTTGGAATTTCAATTAAGGAGGCTGTTATTAAAAATACATCTCAGTTATTATAACAAATATAAATATGTTATCAAATAGATTTCAATTAATACTAAATTCTTAAATGGACAAAAGGCTAATAATGTTTTAATTAATATAAGGATTAATAATATAATTAATAATATAAGTTTTTACCCCTTTTGTTGTCCTGATTCTTTATTGAATTTCAAGGAAGTTGTATATAGTAAATGCCACTTAAAAACTCTAAAACGATATAGGGTTCTATTATGAGTTCTGTAACATTCGCATTAGAAAATATCCTATTCTGACTGAATTTTTATATAACTTGAAGCTGGTGGTAAAGTTAGAGAATATTTATGATGACAAGGCTTTGATCACTAGATTTCTTGATTGATAAGAAAAAAGATCTGATAGTTTCTAACAAGAAAAATAAATAAATATATGCTATTGTACAAGGGTACAAGAGAAAAAGAATCTAAACTGAAGATTGATTGTTGAACAAGTGTGCTATGAAGAAAAGGGAAAAAGAGATATGAATAGAGAAGTACACTTACAGAATTTCTATGATCCATATGATAATTACTAATTGTTTTAATGGACACTTCATGGCATTCTCAAAGGAGATGAGACTTGATTTACTTGATTCTAAAAAAACAGACTTTTCATATAGAGATCAAAGTGGTAATTCCAAAGTCTTTTGGCTCTTTAACGTCAGAAAATAACTTTTCCCAAGTTTTGGCTATGGAAGGACTGGAGGAGTAACTTTGGTAGCTAACAAATTGCCTATCTGCCTATACTTTCATTGATAGGCTTGAGCAGTGTGAATTCAATGAAGAATACAAATCCATAAAACATTTTTTGAATAAATTCATTTTTAATGATGTTTAATGATTTTTTAATGATGAGTTCTAAATGATGTTAAACCACTGTCTTCCATACACTTCAGCAGTCCTTATCTACTTAGAAGCAAGTGCTCATTTGCAGATAGGTTAGTTTCTTCAAATGAAGCCCAGTGTGCTGAGAATTGTAGCCACAAGAGAATTTCGGTCCCTAAATGTTGCTTTAGAGCATTTTCTAGTTTCTGGTTGTGGACTTTATTCTTTTTCCTAACCCCAGAGTTATTGAATAAATAAAGATAATTTTTTTTTTGAGACGGAGTCTCGCTCTGTCCTCAGGCTGGAGTGCAGTGGCGCGATCTCGGCTCACTGCAAGCTCCGCCTCCTGGGTTCACGTCATTCTCCTGCCTCAGCCTCCCAAGTAGCTGGGACTACAGGCGCCCGCCACCACATCCGGCTAGTTTTTTTGTATTTTTAGTAGAGACGGGGTTTTGCCGTGTTAGCCAGGATGGTCTCGATCTCCTGACCTAGTGATCCGCCCGCCTCGGTCTCCCAAAGTGCTGGGATTACAGGCCTGAGCCACCGCGCCCGGCCAAGATAAAAATCTTAACACGAAATATTATTACTAGAGGAAAACCAAATCCAACATTTATGATGGTTTATCTTGACAATATTCACTCTGTACTTCTTAGCTGTTTGATAATTTTTGGTCCTGTTCTACACCTTATATCTTGAGCAGCATTATCTCCAAACACAATGGATCACTCTTTATATATGTGCTAGGAAATATAGCTTAGTGCTAGTTTCAACATCACTACCATAAAAATATAAATGTAAATTAATAGTCTTTGAATCAAAATGTATCAGAGAAATTACTGCATTGATTTTATTATTGTATTTTGTTTTTGTAAATTATTTTATTTCTTCCAAAATGATTTAGAGGAACTACCTTCAAACCAGTACAAATATTTCATAAATAATATCTGGCCGATTTCTAGCCAATTGAGCAATTTGTTGCACACACACAATAAGCCACCTCGTATCTTTTAGCAAGAAATAACACAATAATGAAGTTTGAATAATAAAGACATTACACTATAAATTAAGACACAATTAAAATTCGCTTTAAATGTTTCTTTGGGGGAGGGGACGCCATACTTCTACTCATCAAAGAGAAACATTTTCACAGTCCAGAGATCTTTTATTTTTATACCTTTTAAGCCATGAATCCACAGGGAAGAGGTTCCAGCAGCTCAGGCTCCCTGCCATGGGTTCTCATAAAGTGCGCTTCTCTGGGTGGAGCAGGCTGGTGCTTCAGTTGCACCCAGGCACGTTTCTCCTTGGCCTCCTTCTGTTACTGATCATTTTCCTTCACGCATTTCAGGAAGCTATCTCAGCTCTTAGAGTGCTTCATACACTCAATACGCACATTAATTCTCTTGGCAAGAACCTTGCCCTTTACTTATTTAAAACAATGCCAACAGCATGCTGAGGAGGAACATGGTAGACTCTTCCAGTTTTGCCATGGTAACCCTTGTGGGGCATTCCTTTTTGAACAGTACCCATTCCCTTGATGTCTACAATATCACCTTTCTTATAGATTTGCATATTGGTGGCCAAAGGATCAACTCTATGTTTTCTCAAAGGACTAGAGAACATATATCAGGTGTCTCTCTTCTTTCCCTTGGTTTTTCTCATTTTGGTGAATTATTGGAAGATGGTGGGTCCGGAAAAAAGGACTGCATTGCTCTTTGAAGCAAATAAGCATACTTAAATATACTATATGTTTTAATTAAAATCTGTTTGTCTCTACACTTCCTTATTTGAAGAGATGAAATGTCATCATTAAGTAGTTCGAAACTGAATTTTTATCATTCTATTTTGAACTCGGTAAAATTTTTTCGCACTGTAATAACTTCATTTTAGGACGGTATTCATATTTTCCCCAAAAACTTGGACAGATGGTCTTGGATTATTTGTTAATAATGAGGTACAATCTTTAGTAAGTCAGTGTTTATCAATATATCTGTCTTAACATGCAGACTTCACATAGTTGGTACCATGATTTAAAATCCAACTTTCTCTCCTCTTTTCCTCCCCTAAGGGTAAATGCAGAATTAGCTTGAAGGAGCAGATTTGCTGTGATTAGGGGTCTACTCTTAGTCCTATGCAGGTTCCTTACCCTACTCACAGGGGTTGAAAGCTTTGAGTTTCTTTTCACATAAAGGTTGTTTACTTCTGATGCATTCTATCTGCAGTTGAGCTCTAGTCTACGTATGCTCTTCCATTTTAAGTAGTCACAAAAAATAATTATGTTATTTATGATGCATCTTGTGCAGTCAACTTTACCTGCAGAAACAAACAATACCAACATCTCATTGGCTTATGACAACAACCATTTCTTTCTATTTGAGGACTGCTGATCAGGGACCACTCTGCTGAGCTCTGCTATGGTCTGTTCATCCATGTACTCTCATGGAAGGCAACAGAGGCTCAGGAAGGGACAGAACTATGTTGGTCCATGTCAGACTTCTTCCCAGTGATGGTATATGTCACATCTGCTCATATGTCATTGGCCACAGCAAGTCCCATAGCCAAGCCCAAATTAAAAAGTAGGAAAACCTTCTATAACTAAGAAAAGTGATATATTTCATATAGCCATGGCTATATGAAAGCAGGGCAAGGTCAGGGAGAGAATAGCTAATTGTGAACAATACATGGCACTTATTAGACAAGATGAATTTATTAAATGCCCATTATCCTTTGACTCTGCTAAGATACTATATGACACACAAATAAGAAAATTAGTTCTTATTTAGAAGTAAATTTTTAAAAAGAGAACATTTTAAAAATGATGAAATCCTAGCCAACTACTGCTTTTTTTTTTTTTTTGAGACGGAGTCTCGCTCTGTCGCCCAGGCTGCAGTGCAGTGGCCGGATCTCAGCTCACTGCAAGCTCCGCCTCCCGGGTTTACGCCATTCTCTCGCCTCAGCCTCCGGAGTAGCTGGGACTACAGGCGCCCGCCATCTCGCCCGGCTAATTTTTTGTATTTTTTTAGTAGAGACGGGGTTTCACCGTGTTAGCCAGGATGGTCTCGATCTCCTGACCTCGTGATCCACCCGTCTCGGCCTCCCAAAGTGCTGGGATTACAGGCTTGAGCCACCGCGCCCGGCCCAACTACTGCTTTACAATCTAGGTAGAGATGGCAATAAATATGTTAGACTATAAGTTGTTAAACAGATATTTGAAAATCCAGTCATATATATTCCTAATTAGTTCCTGAATAAGACTGGCAAGGCTCTTTAATATGATTCTCATATAACCTCTTGGAATGTTATGGTCTAATAATTTTTTCTCTTGTGCAAAATTCTTGTAATTGATTAAATTGACTTTAGAAGAGATCTATTTTTTTCTCACTAATTTTAAAGAAGTAATTTATGGTTAAATCCTTTAAAATAAAATTAATTCTCCATTTGGCAGCATCATTTATGCTGTTGTCAGTACCACCTTTTCCTAACATAATTATTATCATGTGTTTCTGGAAAGATGTTAGGGTATATTTCAGTGCTTTTCTTTCTTTTAATCAGCATTGTTACTTGTCTCAATAAATCTCTATTATTATACAAGTTCAATGCTACCTTTTGCATGACAATATTTTCTGCTTCAATGTAGAGGAAAAATAAATTTAAAGTAATTGCTTTCAGAAGTTTATTGTTTTATAGGACTGTTGTAAGTAAATAGGATGCAAAGCATTTGTTAATGTTTGCTTGTTAAGCTCACTGAAAGTAGATGTTTATACAAGCCCAGAATTACCTTCTTTCTTCCCTGTACCAAAGTACTTCAAGCTAATCAAGGAAATAATTCATTGGTGGCAAACTTTGGAAATTGTTCCCTAAGAAATATAGATTTAAATATGCTGTATGATTTTCATTTTAATTTAGTAAGTTAAAGGGGAAGTTTATATAAAATGATATGCAATTTAGGGTCATTTTAAAGTTGAGAACTGATTTCATATTTTTCAAGTCTTTAGATGTGAATAATTTGAGCTTAGTGTATACATTTCTTGTGCCTTGAATAACTTTTAAAACTGGAATGTTCGAATAGAATGGAAAAACATGGAGTTTGCATCATTTTATTTATATATGTGTTAGATACTTTTATTTATTTATTTTTTTTTGATAAGAAGAAGAGGAAAAAGAGAAGACAGATAACAGAAACTGAAGTTTTCCCATGCACACGCGGGCATGTGGAGTTGGTATCATGGCACTTAATTTTCAAATAGAAAACTTTATGGTAGTGTTGCAAGAAAGCAGTGGACTAGAAGTTTAGGCTCCCATGTTGAAAAACAACTATGTAATCGAACACTGTAAAACAGTATGGAATTGAACAAACCTTCACCCCTCATCACGAAATCTGAATTTTCTATTACTCTGAATTAATTTACTTTTCTGTTTACTTACCCACATTTTATCATCTCACGCAGGATACTTTCTGATTTTTATTTTCATCTTTCTACCTCACAGAAACCCTATCTGTATTTTAGTTTTAGTCCATCATTTTAGTGTGTATTTTAGATTTCATCTCCAAACCCTAGTTACTTCCTTAACTACCTCCTACCAATCCCTCTTTTGTTCTATCACTATCTCCCATTTCCTTATGTATTTGATTTTTCTGGATTGCATCTTTGATGTTTAAGTGATTTTCAGTTATATATCTGAACAAGAAATCATCAAATAGAAAATATTTTGTAATAAGATACAGAATTATATGCATCATTCATTATAGGAAAAAACACGGTTACTAAAGTACTACAATTTTTGGAAAACAATTGCATCTAAAGTTGTATGTATTAATTATAACTGATTGTCACATATCGTATTGAATTATGAAATCTCAGATTTAAATATACTTACCTAAGAAAATGTCTTGATTATGTAGTAATTTAATAACCATTTATATTTATTGACTTCATATAGCTTAGTACATATATAACCATTTATAAAAAAAATTTAAATGAATCTGTGTTTTTTAAGTAAATGCTGTCCTTGCTTGCATATCAGTTAATAACGTTTTGCATCTGCCTTATTTCTGATGTATGCATGCAAATTATAAGTATCTACTTATGCTTTAAGATCAGGGAGGATTGATAAAATTTTATTAGCAAGTCAGATTTTAAATTTTAAAAAGTCAAGTGCTGGATTTGTCTTTTTTATTCTATAATTGGGGAAAGGTTCCTAAAAAATACTTCACTAAAGTTAAAATTCGGAAATCCATGGATTTTGCATTTAACTTATTAAAGGCTAATTTACTTTGAACTTCTCTTAACTAATTAAAAGCTCAGAATCAGGGATGTGGAAAGTTTGGAAACATCAACTTGCATTAATTTTGTTTTCAAATACAAAAATTTTATTGCATACCCTAACTCCATGGGAGGTAAGAACATCTTCCTTCTTGCCATATTAGAGTTTTAATATATCTGTGCATTCAAGGCTGTCCAGGTAGTCACAGTGATTTAACTTAACCTATGGCAAGTCCTCAAATGTAACTATTTTAATTAAGATTGCTTATTTCTAACTAAGCTTGCTCTCTCTCGGTGTTTCTTTGTTTGTTTGTTTGTTTGTTTTGAGATGGAGGCTTGCTCTGTCACCCAGGCTGGAGTGCAGTCTCAGCGTACTGCAACCTCTGACTCCTGGGTTCAAGCGATTCTCCTGACTCAGCCTCCTGAAGAGCTGAGATTACAGCCACATGTCACCACGCTGGGCTAATTTTTGTATTTTTAGTAGAGACGGGGTTTCACCATGTTAGTCAGGCTGGTCTCGAACTCCTGACCTCGTGATCCGCCCACCTTGGCCTCCCAAGGTGCTGAAATTACAGGCGTGAGCCGCGCCTGGCCAGCTTGCTCTCTTAACAGAAGGAATGGCTCCCAGTTTCTGCTAAGATCAATTTTTTTCATTGTCTTTTCTTATTTCCTGTTCTTAACGCATTTGCTAGCTCCACTGATTTCAGCACATATGGAGGATGCCAGCATGTGTCCAAACTCCGTGTGTCTTGTGTGTATATGTGTATGTGTGTGTGCACATGTGTGCACGCACACACACTTTTCACAGACTTTCAGAATGAATTACTCTAGGTGGTCAAGCAAACAGTGACTAGAAAACAACAAAAATGGTACAATTAAAACATGTAATTAACTGTTTTACGCAATTCACGTTCAGAAATATAGTTAAATAAGAACAGGAACATTGCTTTTAACATTTTTAATGAAAGTACAAATTTCCATTTTGACATAAAGTGAGACTATAGCAATTTCATATATTTGGCTATAAAATATAGTTGGAAAAGCTGATACAAGTTTTGATATTTCTTTGTTAGTTATGCGTTCCTATAAATAAGACTAATATGCACACTCAAGACATCCCTTCAAATATTTTTTCAAACATTATGAAAAGTTTTCTGTGAAGATTGAAAACAAGAGAAATTATTTGGATTGATGCAAGAACATCTTTTCGAGAAAGATTCTCCATTCTTTTTTCATCCTGCTCAGACTGACAGTTTATATACCAGGAGGGTTTTGTTCATAAACTACTCACCACACACCACCCATTCAAGGTAGAGTAAATCTTATCAATGAACCCAATAAAAGAGTATAGTGCTTTTACTTCAAAGAGGCCATGTCTTCTAGGAAGATATACTACTCTTTGTCATTCAACCAAGGAGGCCTTGAGATTTAATAAAATTCATTGTCGAAGTCTAAAGAAGGAAAAGCTAGTTTATGAAAAAGTCAGGCTAAATGTTACCAAAAAATAAAATACAATTTTACAATTGACGGATTTGAAGTGTAAGTAAAGAGGAGAGCTTTAAAAATGTAGTTAACAATCTTCATGTCTATATTCATTTTTATCTTTTTTCCTTTAAGAAGTTTTTGACATAATATTCTGGTAAAAATACTGTTTTTGCAATTGTAGCTCCCCTTGGTATACAGGACTTTTGAAAGCTGAATTTGCCCTAAAGTATTTTGGTTTGTGAAAGACAAACAGCCAAGTTATATATAATTGTGAATAAAATCTACCTGTTACAATCCTTATATTCAGTCAGTGTAGAATGGATTTCTAATTATTTATTTTTTCTTTATACATGCACTTCTAAAATAAAGGTCTTCTGTACATACACAGTTTCCTTCTATCCAACATTTTCAGAGTATTAAATGTTTTAGTTTTTCCTGGTGTGTGAAAAATAATTTTTTTAATGGCACTAAATCTACCCCTGGATCCCCTAGTACCTTCCATGTTTTTCTGATTTAAAAATAAATAAATAGAACCCAAAATCTTGTTCATTGCCAAATATTTAAAGAATTTTAAAAACTAGTAAGAAAGTGAAGATTTAATAACATATAATTGAATCCATAGAGGAAAACACTGATAGCCTATATAAAGTGTGATCATACTATTGTCTAACCTGTTGTAACAGAAAAAATCTACAATGGACAGGTTTTTATATTTTTAAAATCTAGCTTTCTATAATATTTGTTTTAATGGCCTACTATAATTTCTGTCTAGTATACACTGTAATTTATTCAACCCGACACAATTATATGAGCCTTTAGAGTTTTATTTTTGCATATTCTCTCTCTCTCTCTCTCTCTCTCTCTCTCTCTCTCTCATTATTTATTCAGGATGAATTTTTAGATTTATCAATATGAAAGTGTTGGTTTAATGAGTATTCATATTTTAAATTTTGATATAGAGGGCCAATGTTCTTTGAGAAATATTATCTTCTACTAGTGTACTATCAGTATGTTTTAGCTTTGCCAGAGTGATGGCCAAAGTGTGATATTTTATATTTGATTTGATTTTTAATTCCTTATGTGCTAGTGATTGTAAATCTTTTAATGTTTATTAACCAATTACCTATCTGTATTATTTTTCTATTCATATGTATTTGCCATTTATCATTGGATTTTTCATTTGTTTTATTATTTATTTATTTATTTATCTATTTTTGAGATGGAGTCTTGCTCTGTTGCCCAGGCTGGAGTGCAGTGGCACGGCTCACTGCAACTTCCACCTCCTGGGTTTAAGCAATTTCCTGCAAAAATTATCCGTCTTTTACATACACATTTTTCTCTTTTGTTGCTTTATTTCAACATTAATTTTTCTTAAAAATGTTTTTAATTTGTATGTATATAATTCTATCCATCATTGACTCAGTACTTTCTGGCATTAATGTCACGCTTATAAAGTATTATTCCAAATAATAGATTTTTTACTCATTTGTAATTTGTAACCTCTTTCTAAAATACATAAAATGGGGCTCTATTTCAACTTTTCAAACAGCTAGCAAATTTTGACACCATTTTTTATAATTAATATAGCCTTCCAATGGTATTATATGTAGTATTTTAGGACTTCCATATATTACCATAAATGTATAAGAAAGCATCTCTGAGTACAAAATATGCTATTTTAGTTTAAAGGTGGTTTATTTTTGATAATCTAGAATCCTGGATTAAATAATATAATTAAAAATTCCACTTTATTGTAAACATCTAAATTAAAATTTAAGTGCATGTGTCTAGATTTGTAAGCCATGTTTAAAAATTTACATATTTGGGCATAGAATGCTTTGGTTGATAATTTCAAGCTCTATAGATTGCCATAAGTTGAAAAATTTATGGATGATTCTGTTTCCAACCGTATCATTTTGAAGAGCTAAGACAGATCCAGAATATTCAGTTGGAGACAGAGTAATGCAAAGAAGGCAATAACTCAAAAACCTTCCACTTTATCATCATTATCAAGTTGGTGCCATACACAACACTCTGACAAGTCGGAGTACCAGCCTTTCAGGTCTTTAAATAACTACCAAGACAACGTTGATTCAGATGGCCATAGATCAGCAATGTGTATCCATTCCTTCCTTCACCCAGTCATTCAGTTTTTTTTCGTTTAATAAATATTTATTGAGTCCCTACTTTGTGCCAAACATTGCTCCTTTATAATGGGGATATTCCAGTGAACAAAACATTCAAAATCTCTGCCCTCATGAAATCTTCAACACAGATAGTCACCAATAAACAAGTAGCTATATAGCATTTCTGAACAACACTTAAGATAAAAACACAGTGAGGTGGGAGAAGGGAACTATTAAGTGGACCCAGGGCACTTTGCACAGTGGTTAGGGAAGGTGAGATGTGGGGATGTTTGACTGAAGAGCGTTTTAAGCAGCCGCAACAGCAAGTGCAAAGGTGTGGAGACAGGAACATTGAATTCTTTTTAGAGATAATACATACATTTTGAAATAGTAAATATATTCAGAGTTGTGGAATAGAAATTCAGTCTTAAAAGTGAATTTCAATTCAGGCGCGGTGATTCATGCCTGTAATCCCAGCACTTTGGAAGGCTGAGGTGGGCGTATCATCTGTGGTTAGGGGTTCGAGATCAGTCTCACCAACATGGTAAATCCCGGTCTCTACTGAAAACACAAAATTAGTCAGGCGTGATGGTGCATGCCTGTAATCCCAGCTACTTGGGAGGCTGAGGCAGGAGAATCATTTGAACCTGGGAGGCAGAGGTTGCAGTAGGCCAAGATTGTGCCATTGCACTCCAGCCTAGGCAGCATGAGTGAAAATCTGTCTCCAAAAAAAAAAAAAAAAAGTGAATTTCAAAAATTATCTAGATATGGCTATTTACTTCTGATGTAAATTACTTAAGACTGAAACATTTTTATGATTGGCATGGCAATTTAGCATGGACTTTTGCACAGACAGGCCTGGGCCTATTTCTTTAACAGTCTGTGATTTATTCAAGTTACTTATTCTCTTATTTATTCTCTTATCAGGAGCCATTCCATTCATCTCTAAAATGGGCATAATGATGATAGTTATATGATAGAGTTATGGTGGAGATTAAATTATATAATGTGCATCAAAATGTTCAGCATAGTGTTAATTACATAGTGAATTCGGTTGTTTTTAGATCTCATGATTTCTTAAAATAATTTCAACATCCACCTTAGATTTGGAGGTATGTGTGCAGGTCTGTCACATAGGAACACTGGGTGATGCTGAATTTTGGGGTGAAGATGACCCCGTCACCCAGGCAGTGAGCAGGGCACCCAATCGGCATCCCTTAGGCCTCACATCCCTCCCTAGATCTCATTGTATTTCATTCCTATCTTGATAATTACAGCTAAATTAATTTTCATGCTAACCTCATAAAAACCTATTAAATTATGAGCACTGTACTTCACATACTATCACTTCCTAACTATGAGTGTCATAGTAGATCACACATTGCCCATCTGCGAAGGCCCTATTTTAGACTCTCAATATTTGCTTTGCCTTTTACAATATGATCTACAGTTACCAAACTCACCCCTTTTGGTTGAGTTAGTCAAGGCTACTGAACACACACAATTTGCTGCCCTCTGTACTGGACATTGGAGGAGGGCTTTAGAAGAAACAAGCCTTGGTCATTATCTCAAAGGACTTGCAATATAGCTGGGACTAGCATAAGAAACATACTGAATTTATCAAAATGGCCTCACTGATTCTGTGCAGGTGGAGCATTTGTTGAGGCCTGCACACACTCATCATTTCTGCCTTGGAGCCCTTGACCATGTCATTTGAAGATCTTCAATGTATTCTTCTCACTTTCTCTCTGTTAGTTAAAATAATACTCATGCGTGAAGACTCATCTTAAATGCCTTTTTTGTCTTTAGGTTTTCTGAGAGTTTATTCTCTTTTTCCTTTCTCTTTCTAAAGTCACTTAAAGCTTAGTGTCACAGCTATGTATTCTAACAATAAGAAGCCCACTTTTGGAGAGAGGGTTACATTTTGCTGCCTTGTTTCTGCCATAGTATCTAAGATTG
This sequence comes from Trachypithecus francoisi, assembly GCF_009764315.1. Lineage (NCBI taxonomy): Eukaryota > Metazoa > Chordata > Mammalia > Primates > Cercopithecidae > Trachypithecus > Trachypithecus francoisi. The sequence continues at coordinate 44,324,543 of NW_022681463.1, forward strand.
GCCTTTGCATGCTGGGGTCACCTAACACATGTCTGTGCACTAATAATGTTGGGAAGAGAGGACACATTTGAGGTGAGTCATCAGATCTAAGGTCCTGGACTGTAAGGGAAGATTGACTAAGACTGAAGCCGTGTTTTAAATATTAGAAAGTCCTCTAACAAACAATGAAATTAAAGATTGACTGAAATATGGAATTCTGTCTTCTGTTTTAAGAAATCAAAATGTCATAGCTGTTGTCTTTCCTAGACTTCTCTCTAATGTAATGTTAGGTACATGTTTAATCAAGAAACAATTTTTCTTCCATTTGAAATAATAAGAAAACTTATACTTTTATTCTTCATAATTCTATGCTTCAATGTATCTTTGCCTCAGTTTCCATACTTATAAAACGGAAATAATATTTTCATCCCAGAAGTTTCTTGAATTAAATGAAATAATATATATAAAGTGCTCAAAAGAATTCTGGTGCATACACTATGTCATTTCTAAATGTAAACTATTATGCTTTAGTCAGTTTAAACAACACTTTTAAGGCAATATGTTTTTAGTATTTTAAAATATGATTCAGCTATAAATAAATAAGGGACAATGGGAATTAGGATAATGATTAGGATTTTAAAAGCAACCTCAGCCTAGTATTCCAGGAGGAAAAAATTCCATGATAAAACAGTGTCTATTCAAGCTTGAAAGGACAAATGCCAATGACTTTTCCAACTCTGTGGTTCCGGTAGTTTATATCTTAATTTCTTATAACATCTAGTATTACGATTAAAAGGTCATTTATTAAAGAAAATGCTTCATCAAGAATTAAATAAAATTCAATTAATGTAAATCATATTAACAGCAATGTTTTGTGCATAGGTATCATCTATGTCAGGTAACAAATTAAGCATGTTATTAAATCTCTGCAGGCTGGAAACAGGCTTTGTCTGTCTTAACATCACGCTTTCATTAGTTCATAGACCTAGATTCCTCACAGGGGCATCAGAAAGTTGTCAGGAGGTCTCTGAATTCTGGAGTTGGTGTCTGAATTTGTGCTTCAAGATTACATTTCTTGGCAGCTCCCCATGCACTACACAGTGGAGGGGAATGGCAGGTGTGTGTGTGTGTGTGTGTGTGTGTGTGTGTATGTGTGTTTATAGGTTTCCCATACAAATTAGTTGTGTACATTTTCTCTAGAGGTGGCATACAAATAACTTGTCAGTGGAGGGTGAAAACATACATTTTAGGTTGCGTCAACCATCTTGCCTCTGCATTCGTAAGTGGGAAGACAAGATTGTCTGAGTTCTGATTTAATAGATTTTTTAACCCTCATTTGAGACTACATCTCTAAGGAGCAATCATTTAATACAAACATAACTATTTTTCTACTTTTGTGATTTATCTGTGAAGATACTTATACAGTAATCCACTTTATCCATGGGGGATATGTTTCAAGACCTCCCACGGATGCTTGAAAGCGTGATAGTACCTAACCTTATATATGCTGTATTTTTTTCTATACACCCATGCCTACCTAGGCTAAAGTTTCCTTTATAAAGTAGACGTAGTAAGAGATGAACAACAACAGTAAAATAGAACAAGTATAACCATACACTGCAATAAAAGTTATATGAATGTGGCCTCTCTTTCTCTCATTGAGAGTATCTTCTTGTACCATGCTTATTTTCAGACAGCAGTTGACCATGGTAACTGAATTTGAAAAGCAAAACCACGGACAAGAGGGTACTATCATATCAGATTGTTGCATGTACGTGTGTGTATGTGTGTGTAGACTTAGTTACTTTACCAGTAATTTATGGCTATGGCTGCTTTATTATATAAAGATTTATGCACACTTGCTACAGGTTTTTCCTTCTTATTGCTGGTTTGCTATAATTTCTTTACAAAATTTTTCCTTCTTATATCAAAAATCTGTCAATAATTTTGATTAAGATTAAGATAATAAGTGATTACAGAAAAGTGAAATAAAACTCAGTTGAGTAATGAATTTCCATCTTATGAATACAAATCCCTCTTACAATAAAGTATTGAAAGGGAGATGGATTCATTTTTTGTTAGATTCAGATTTTTCTATATAGTTGATTATATAACACCAAATTGTGTTTTATTTAAATTCTTCTTAAATAAGACTTCACGAGAAAATACATTTAAAATAGGTGAATGGGCCAGGTGCAGTGGCTCATGCCTGAGGTGGGCTGATCATGAGGTCAGGAGTTCGAGACCAGCCTGGCCAATATGGCAAAACCCCGTCTCTACTGAAAATACAAACCACTGCACTTCAGCCTGGGTGACAGAGCAAGACTCCATCAAAAAAAAAAAAAAAAAAAAAAAGAAAGGAAAGGAAAGGAAAGGAAAGGAAAGGAAAGGAAGAAGGAACGAAGGAAAGAAAAGAGAGAGAAAATAGGCGAACAAATCATGATGTCCTAAAGATGTTTGACCAAAAATCAGTGCCTACCATCATATACGTAACACATTTCTCAAAGTCAGAAATATGCAGACAGGATAGACAGAGAAGATCTGACTGATAAAACTATTAGAGAATAATTATGTGCTGGACTGTGTGAGACTAACCATGCTAAGGACAGGGAAATGAAAAATGTTTCAAGTTAGATGACTACCTGCTTTGTAAACCTTTCCCTTTGACCCAATTAAGCACCAAACATTGCTGTTAATATGATTTACATTAATTGAATTTTATTTAATACTTTATGAAGTGCTTTCTTTAATAAATGACATTTTAATACTAATATTAGATGTTATAAGTACTCAGGTTTGAGTACTCCAGGCTTCATTACAGAAGTGTATGTGTGTGTGTGTGCATGTGTGTGTGTAATGGGGGTATATACCTCTATGACTGTTTCTTTACTTAGCATCTCCTCCTCTGCTTCAGTTGACAAACTCCTGCTTGCTCACACCTCATCTTTCCTGAAGCACCCCCATGACTTTGTCCCAACAACCATGCTCTGCAACATTTACTACAGTATTTAACATGGTTTAGTGTAATTCTCTATGTATCAATGTATTTCCCAAAATAGACCATGAGCTACTTGAGGGAAGAAATAGTATTTTATTGATATTTCCACCATGGCACATGGACATGTTCAATTAATGTTTATTGACTACATTAACATGCAAATCTGCTACAGTGGCTGTATTACACAGTGCTCAGGGCTTGGCATCTGAAGCCAGATTGCCGTGGTTCACAACCTGACTTCATTACTTTTAACATGCGTGATATTAGGTAAGTCATTTTACTTTTACTTTCTGGTGTCTCAATGTCTCATCAAAAAAATAAGGATAATAATAGTACTTATCTCAAAAGTTTTTCACAATTATTAAAAGACTTAGATCACATAGTGAATTTAGCACAATCCCTGGCAGTAGATAATATAGTTGCAATTATTTCATTATTTTATCTACTATTCAAAAATAAAACAAAAACATTTGAAACAGGGGTCTTTAGAGTGTTGGAAATGGCATCTCCTACAAAGGAAAGTTGGATATTGTTTTGAGATAGGAGCAATGGATTCATATTGGTACCAAATTAACGATAACCTGCAGAAACAGAATGATGGTCAAATATTTCCACTGCACGTTTATAAACAGTTTCTTGGCATGTACCATTGAAATAAAAGAGTGAATGCATTGCTTTTGGCTCAAACAAAATATAGCCAATAGTAACTGCTGTGAATATCTTGTCATTTGAAATGTAAATTGAAAAATTACAAAAGGAAAACATTTTTATTTGTGATGATGGAGTTCATAGTTGGTGTAAAAGATTGGTTTAGATATTACGTGGGGTCTCGTTTAGTCATCCAGGCTGGAGTACAGTGGTTTCATCACAGCTCTGTGCCACCTCCAATTCCTGGGCTCAAGGGATTCTCTTGCCTCAATCTCCTGAGTAGCTGCGACTACAGGCATGCACCACCATGCCCAGCTAATTTTAAAGCTTTTTGTAGAAACGGGATCTTGCCATCTTGTCCAGGCTGGTCTTGAACTCCTGGGCTCAAGCAATCCTCCTGCCTTGGCTTCCTAAAATGCTGGGATTACAGGCGTGAGCCACCACACCTGGACTTGGAATATGTTTTAATATTACATTTAAATTTTATAGAATATTGTTATGAGGTATGACAGGAGCTTTGAGAAAGAATCCAATATAGTATTAATGTTTTCCCAAACTGTAAGAAGGTCACTTACAATAGTTTCTAATTATTTCTGAATTTGTTCTTTAGGGGATTCTAGTAAGCTTTTGTACATAATTGTAAAAGAGAGGTGTTTTGGGTAGAATCATCTGCGGCCTGGAAGACTTATGGGAAGAAAGGAAAACTGTAAGGTGATTGAAAGGTTAAAAATATGTAGCTTTCTAGACAAACATGCCACTGAATGAAATCTGCAAATAGTATGAACTTTGGGAGAAATCATATATATATAGATGTATAATATATGCTATAGGAAGGTAAAAATAAATAGTATTAAATTGTATGTCTCTTTAAAACTTTAAGTTGCATGGAACAGCTTTTCAGTCTCACAAAGTATTCCTCAGTATTTTGGTGAGTGTGGGAAAGTAATCTATTTGATGCGTTTACTTATCAAGTGGTAAGTGACTTGATTCACTTTATAAAGAGACATTGACCATTGATGTAAAGAATTCCAGTTGAGGCAAGAATAGATCCATCTCCCTGATCTGATGAAGGTTAAGCTCTGAAAATATATTCATTAAGTTAAAATATCTTAAACTAAGTTTAATATAATAATATATTCTAAGATTAGTATAACCAATATACACAATGGATTTTAAATATCTTCTTAACTTAGACCTTATGTATATTCTTAAAAAGGAGAAGAGGGCTTAGAAGCTTTACGGGCGAGAGTGAGATTATCCCAACTACCTGTAACAGGAACTCTCTTTAGTATTTTAGGCTGTCATTAATTGTTAACACTTAATACACAAATGCTTAAGAGTGGCTTAGTTACATTCCAATATGTTTTAATTCTTTCTTTGGGGTAATTCCTTATTCAGTATGTAGTAGCTCCAACTGAGCTGGAGACTTCAGATATTTTGTCTTTGGCCTTTTAAACAGGTTTTATATTAAATAAATGTCTTGTACTGTTTTAGTTGTATACAGTGTGACTTTTGACGTCAGAGGCCACAATAATTTATCCTCACCAGAGTAGTTAATTTTGACTTCCATTTATTTTTTGTTAATGATGATTTTAGTTTACTGATGTTAATTTTTCTTTTGGTAATGATGAGCTCTTGCATTTCTTCTGCTAGAGAGTAAAAATGTTTCAAGTTAGATGACCATCTGCTTTGTAACCCTTTCCCTTTGACCCAATTATTTCTTACATTGCTCAGTATTCAACTTTAACTACAGAATTTGGTCAAATATGTATGCAGTAATATTAATAGATAATGGTAACCAAAATGTTCAGGACATATTAGTGGGAGGTAAGGGTAAAGCCCTCAATTCTGGCATCTGGTGGAATATGTGAGTTGCTGTTTTCCTAACTTTTGGAGAATAATTCTCCTGTGCCCTATGACATACAGAACACTGTTTGGTACTGTTGAGAGATGAGGAATTCTCATAATTAGAATGTAAATCATACCATTGAGTATATCACATTCGTTTAGAGCACAAGTCTTTAAACAAACAAACTCCCTAGAAATGGCAGGTTTCATGGTGAGCTAAGTTTAGTAAATGCCTATGTTACCCCATTCTTGGAGATTTGTAATGCATATAAACATAGTAAAAACTCTGAGCACTTGCTCAGATTAAAAACCTCAGGAATCTGGGCCGGGCGCGGTGACTCAAGCCTGTAATCCCAGCACTTTGGGAGGCCGAGACGGGCGGATCACGAGGTCGGGAGATCGAGACCATCCTGGCTAACACGGTGAAACCCCGTCTCTTCTAAAAAATACAAAAAACTAGCCGGGCGAGGTGGCGGGCGCCTGTAGTCCCAGCTACTCGGGAGGCTGAGGCAGGAGAATGGCATAAACCCAGGAGGCGGAGCTTGCAGTGAGCTGAGATCCGGCCACTGCACTCCAGCCTGGGTGACAGAGTGAGACTCCGTCTCAAAAAAAAAAAAAAAAAAAAAAAAACCTCAGGAATCTGTCAAGTTCTTCCACAAAACTTATGTATGCTTAGTAGTTTAATTTGATCACAGAACCTTTTAATTAAAATATACTTTAATTTTTTTCCCCACAGAACATTTGTATTTTGCATATTTGTGTATGTATTTGTTCAGTTGGTGTACTGAATACCTGCCATGCAAATAGTTGAGAGAGTGCTTTTGTGCTTGTGAGCCAATAAGCTGAAAGTGCTCTCCAGGTGTCCACTGGTGATAGTTGTAAGCACGGTGCCCTATGGACCTCTGTATTTAGGTGAGTGTGGGAAAGTAATCTGTTTGATGCATTAGTTCATAGTCTGTTTGTACTGAGAAGTGCACATGACTGAGACACACACCTACACAGAGAACACTAAAAGTCCAAACAAATGTGGAACGTGAGAATGAAAACGTGTTCACATTAGTCACCATTTTTAAAAGTGTATCCCTCAAAGCTTTACCAGCGATAGGAAAAAAAATTGCATTAGAAGGGAAAATAATGTTAATCACATAGATTCTGGATTATTTGGATTGTTGCCTCTCAGGAAATTGAAAAAAGAAAAAGTTCAACTACCAAGTTAACAACATCTTTCTAAGGGAAAGCTATGCATTGATAAACCGAGGGTTCCAAACAGCCGCTTCTTTTGGTGAAATATTGATATACATACATTAATCTTAGAAAGTCCTTTATATCCTTTTGTGTTGATGGGTCTATTTTCTGAGGTTTATTTAACTAGACAATGTCAAAGATTATTTGTACTTTTCATATTTTATAGTTCTCACAGGGACAACATTTTTGTTTATAATCATCTGGTTTTTAGCAGATATTTTAGAACTTAAATGGAAGGGAAAGATTAAAAGCAGATATTTTAGAACTCAAATGGAAGGGAAAGATTAAAAGGTTAATGATATGAGATAGAGGCAAACTTTGAGCACTAATAAAGTTTAGTCAGGGTCATGATTTGTACACCATGAAGTCTCTGAAAAATATGATTCAAGTTGTTGAAGTCAAATTAGCTTTAAAAGTTTGTTTTATGTTGGGGTGCAGTGGCTCACACCTGTAATTCCAGTGCTTTGGGAGGCTGAGGGGTGGATAGCTTGAGCCCAGGAGTTTGAGACCAGCCTGGGCAATATGGTGAAATTCACGCTTTACAAGAAGTACAAAAAGTAACTGGGCAAAGTCGTGTGTGACTGTATTCCCAGCTACTCAGGAGGCTGAGCGGGGAGGATCACCTGAGCCTAAGAAGGTCAAGGATGCAGTGAGCTGTGTTCACACCACAACACTCCAACCTGAGCAACAGAGTGAGACCTTGTGTTAAAAAAAAAAAAGTATGCTTTTATATTTTAAACATAATGTACGTTTATGACAGAGAAACTAAAATCTTCAAATGTAAAAATAAAAAGTAACTCTCCATTCAGAAATTCAAAGATAAGCATTCAATATTTTAGCATATTTCCTTTCAGTCTTTTTTTCTGTGTATTTATTGCTTCCTTTACTTGATTTCTCTGTCTCTTGTGCTCTGATATGTCCATATCTGCAGGTTTGTATCTTGCTTTTTCATGTTACTTAGAAAGTAAGCATTCCTTGTGTTATCATACACTTACAAACACGGCTGCTCATGATTCCATCATGTTCAAGTGGGTATGCAAATCATTAAGCAAATTGTAACTTTCCCATCAGAAATAAATTATTAATATGTATATATATATAATGTATAATATACACATATGTATATATATAAAGTTTGCAAACCTCTTGGTTTTGTAGAAGCAGTTTACTAGAGAAAAATATGGAGAATATAAACACATATAAAATATAAATATGGAGCTTTCCTTGGGTAAATAGATTGGAGAGGGCAAATGAACTCTTGTAGATTAGCAGAGCAAGTTGCTTTCACTAGTAAATGCTTGTTTGTGTCCCAGGATTAATCTCAGTGCTCATTTGCTGCCATATATGCTTCTACCACACTTACCCCACAGACTATCTAATGTTATCGTCCTTCTCATAGAAGGGCTTGTGTCTTTATTATTGAAACCCTAATGTCCAGCCCTGTGCTTGTATACAGTAGCTCTTTTCTCTTGGGAAATGAATGAATGAATGAATGAATGAATGGTTGAATGGAACTTTTCTTTCCTTTCTCCAGGCAGGTAGGATTTGGACTTAAAATTTCTGCTGGGCAGCTGTTTTCATATTTTTCAATGTGTAGACGCCACAGGTTTTTTTTTTTTTTTTTTTTATCTTTTTTTCTTTTTTATTTTCTGAATTTTATTTGTTTCTCTGCCCCAACTCTTAGAAAGAGAATTGAGCTTAATTTCTCCAAAACTACTGAAGAGATTAACAAAAGATGATGTCCACAGAGAATATTGAGTATTGAAAATTCTATAATGTACTCTAACATCTCTCGCTCTTTTGATGCCCTAAGCTTCTTATTAATTACTATCCTTTTTGTTAAGTTCAATTTTGACTTCACTGTAAATAAAAACAATAAGTGGACCTGGAAAAGTTAGTAAACATTGTGCAGTTGTACGAGAGAGACTGAAATTAGCATGAGATTGATTTAGTGTTATAAACTAAAGAAAGAAGACCCCCCTGGCGATCTGTCTGTGTGTGGTGGGGTGGGAATGGGAGTGGGTGGGTAAGCTTTTTATTTAGAACTGCAGGAGAAAGTGCTCTTGGGTGAGTTCCCTAGGATATTAAATGTGGATGTGGACGTCTCTAAGCTATTGCTTTCCTCTTTTAATGCAGATGTTTGAAAATACTAAAGACTGTACTATGGCTAATGCATGAAGCTGGCAAAAACAATTACCAAAATCATAAATTGTGATTTTATTCAAGTTATTAAGTATAATTATTTAAGTGAGGTCTTCTGTTTGATTAGAGCTTGGAGAGTTCACCTTGCTCTAATCCTCTGGGATAGAAATGGGTCACCGTTGTAGAAAATGTTGGGTTGATAGTGGCTACATTGAGGCAATTGAACGTTCCAAAAGAAAATGCTCTTTTCATTGTTTCGCTTCCTCTTTTCAGTTAAGTTTTTGTTTTTCTAAGTATTTTCTTTTTAAGAATAACTTATTTCTAACAAAGCATACCAAATGCTTCTTAAAGAAATCCTGATTTCATCAAATTTTCTGATAAGTTAGGTAGCTTGGTCAAGTCTACAGCTTCTAGTACATTGGTAGAACCAGTATCATAGCTGGATCAATCCAGGCCATAACATCTGTGATTTTGGCCAGAGTATTACTCATGTTCTCTGGGAGGTTCCCTAAAATGCCTTTGAAAGAAATTTAAATATTCAATTATTTTACAGTTATCATCCCTGAAGTCCCATTCAAATACCTTAGGAGATAGTGACCAGGATTCTAGTAAGGATAAAATATCAAGCCTGTCAATAAGGGGACCTAACTGTAGGTCATGAAGGGATAGAGGAAAGTCTTGTTAATAAATAAATTTTCCAACTTCTCCTCAGCCAAGAAGTTGGGAATAACTCCAAGGAGAGCTTCATAGTTGTTGTCCTGTTCTTAGGCAAAAGAGTAAGTGATTTACTTGTCCCTACAAGTATTTTCTTTCAGTCCCTTTCATTTTTCGCAAAGGTATCCCAAGAACTTGCTCTCACCTAATTGAAAGTAATCCCCAGTAGGGTGTTAGCTGGTGGCTTTAGGGTGTTACCAGCACCAAGAGTATTTGCATTTTAATGAAAGGTTTTAAAAGAACTTAAAGCTTAAAGACTGAAAGCAATAAATCTCTATTGGTGGAATTTGAGGCAATGTGATAGATTGGGCAGGAGATATCTGTGGTGAAAGGAGCCCAACGGGTCTATTCTAATCACAGCGTGAATTAAAGTGTTCCTACTTACTAGCCTCACTTCACTTCTAGAGTGAGGGCTGTGGGAACAATTCCTGTGGCCAGAATAATAAAGTACTCCTAAGTAGTTTGATTTTCTTTAAAAGCAAAACAAGTTAAAGGGCTGTACATTTCCAATCTTTTAACTTCCTTTTCCTTTCCCACTTTTTCTGTAGCGTCTTGACTGAGATCTCCCAAAACCTCTATTCTGTTTTCTCTGGGCTTGAGATGTATATCTAGCATTATGTTTAGACTTAGAGTTTCAGACTCCTTTTGGGCCTTACTTTTTGTTTCTTGGAAACTTTATGACCCTGGAATTGATAAGGTAGTATACTTGAGAAATTTGGGAGAAATGGCTTTACACATAGGGTTATTATTGTTATTTTTATTATTTTACTACATAGAGTGAGCCAGACACTGAGCTACATTTTAAGGACACACAGACATATGTTGTGCAATTTCTGTCAAGTAGCCTTGGGAGATAAGCAAATAATCTGATTATTGCAATCAGTGCAGGAAGAATTATAGGTTCACCACGCTCTATCATAGAGCATAGAAAAAATACTAACTAGAAGTGGTTGGTAAGAAGGATGATTAAAGTGTAGGCAGGTTTAGTCAGATAAAATGGGAATGAGGATGGGGTGGCATAGAAAAGGGCATTGATGGCAAAGCATCTTTAAAGACAGTGTAATAGGAGACCAGAGCCACTCAGGAAACTGTTAAGAAACTGAGTAGGGCTAAATATAAGCTATGAATGTAGGAATAAAATGTTGAAATTGAAAAAGTCAGCAGGGATCAAGTATTGAAATGGTTTTGGTGCCATGTCAAGGATTGTGAATCCAGTAGGGAGCCATTGATATCTTTAAGCAAATGGAAAGCAAGGTCAAATTTGCATTTTATAAAAATCCTCCTGGAATTAGCATGGAGAGTTGTTTAGACTTTGGACTCTAGACTCTGGAGTGGGACAAAATTGAATGTGTGTCTTGGAAGGTTTGGAAAGCTGTAACCATGTATCAAGAATGAGGGATTGATCTGAAAGGTAGGAGTGGGGACATAGAAGAGAAAATAGATTAGAAAGATATCCTCAGAAAGGTAATATTTGAGTATACAAAAGACACAAGTGACTCCTGGATTTTTGGCTTAGTCAGTTAGATTCCATTTTGCTGAACCAGAGAAAAGCAAAATGGGTTTTAATGGGATAGATGCTGAGTTCAGATTTAGACAAGCTGAGTCTTAGATTATTATAGAACATCCAAGCAGAGATTTCCAGCACATAAGCATTAATCTGTCTGAATCCCAGGAGAAAGATATGGTCTGTAGATATATATTTAGCCCTTAGCCCTTAGCATCTAAGTGATGCTAATAGAAGAGATCACTCAAGGAAAATGGATACTATCAGAGGGCTGTTGATTGACCACAGACAAGTAACAAGAGTTAAAAAGCCAACTGAGAATGAGGAGTAATCATGAGAAAGTAATAATAAGAGGAAGTAGCTTGAGAGATACTTCAGGAACAATAAGCAGGACAATATCCCTATTGGTTAACAAAACAGAAAGACAAGCAGTCTTGCTATTTTTCCAACATCCTCCAGGATCTAGCCCTAGGCAATAACTCTGACAGTCTCAATCACTGCTCCTCTTCCTATTTGACTTTTTTCACCTCATTTGAAACAATCCTGTATAACCATACATTTTTCATGCTTTCATTTCTTTCTCACATTCTCACTGGAGTGTAATTTTCTTCCGTTCTTTTCTTCTCCATGCTTAACTCTCCTTCAGAATTCTCTTCTAATGTTCCCCCTGCCTTCTTCCTTCCCATGACATGGTAGTATCATCATCCATCCTAACTTCCAATTAGTATTCGGATTGCAACTTTCTTATGGGATTTAGCACATTACAATTTGCATCATAGTTGTTTATGCACCAGATTGTTCCCTTTTGGCAAGAATGCAAACTTCTGAAGTCTAAGAACCCATTCTCCTAAATAGTGCACCTCTTTGAAAACAGCAGGCACTTAATAATTATTTGCTCAATGACCACATACGTTACCTACCTAAATTAAATAGATAAAGGCTTTGAATCTTCTGATAAGTCTAGGGATCTCAGCAAAGGCAAAACATGAAAATGCTTATTTATGAGGCTATATCTGTTAGTTTTGAAATATTTAGGCACATTTTGTCCAAATAAATGATGGGAGAGCATTTCATAAAAGCACATTTATGATACTGAGGGAAAAAGTGAAAACACGATGCTAAAACTTTGTTTTCAAAAATTGTAAGATTATGTACAATGGTTGTTTTCTATTAATGATTGCAAATAGTTGTCTCTACATCTGCTTTTATAATTGTAATAATTAATCTTGAGTAATGGGCATGTAAAGTACAGTGTTGCTAAAACACAAAGTATTTTTATTTATCCTAAAGGTAGGTATGAGATGCTACACTGTCAGTTCCTTAATGATATCCTACAAATAATCCTAAGCCTTTCAAGTACATTTTAGTATATTACAAGTAAGGGAACTTAGTGGGGGATGTTCACTTAAATAGAATAAGGGTTAAATGATAACTTGACTTATCTTTTAAATGACAAAAAACAAAGAAATTGCAAGACCTTTTCACACATTAGATATGTATTGTCATTTATCATCTAGATATCAGGCTAGCAGTGCGAAGTAATAAAACATATCATCGAAAAATGTGCTATAGGTCTGAATCACTCTTTCATTCCACCTCCCAGCTAACTGTAGTATTAAATCAAACAAGCAGAACATTTCCTTAGGCAGCCATTGCCTTTTAATTTCCTGAAGAACCTTAAAATATCATTCATTACAAGTACTACACATATTTGGTTTTTAAAAGTCTCATAAATCAATAGCAGGCTGACTGTAATAATTATTACAAGTTAGTGCATAATTTTCGTGCTGAAGGCTGCATGCAGAACTTTAGCATATGCAAACGAGGCAATTCAAACTGTGTATAGATATTAATATGAAGAAGCAGGTAACGAGGTGCAGGCTATGAATTATGCATCAGGAGTGGCTGATCTTCAATGAGGAAAATGAATTCAGCATGTAATCTAATTAGTGATGGAAGTCTATTACATCTAACTGCAAAAGCAACCGTCCTTGAAACAAATTTATTTACAGTCCATGTTACCACTTGAAACAACTTTGAAATGATGTGTAAGACAACAGCTTAATTGTAAAATTTTTTTTGTTTGTTTGTTTCAGTTCTAGACCTGGAAGGCCTCCTAAGAGGACTCAAAGTGTCACCTCCCCAGAGAACTCTCACATCATGCCACATTCTGTCCCTGGTCTCATGTCTCCTGGGATAATTCCACCAACAGGTAAGACTGCTACTCACTTATGCCAAAAAATATTAAAAATCAGCCAATGTCATAGCTTTTATATATACCTGCAAATCAATATTTACACATATCAATTTTATTTTGTGCACACTAAGATAATGTTACTGAGATAATTTATTTCAAAATTACATTATGATTACCATCTTTTCTTTATTTAAAATAAAACAAAAGCTTAACTGAGCACAGTGCTAGAAGTTATTTTAATTAATCCTACTACAAATATCAAACATCAAATTATCATTCCTATTGTCTTATTAAGGAATCGAAGTTCAGAGAAAATCAGTGACTTTCTCAAGGTCACTCAGCTGTAGCTGTCAGTGGTTATTCAAACCCAGGTCTTTGGATTTTAAATTTGTTTAGCATTCCAGAAACTGACAGATATGCATCCAAACAAAAGACAGTAACTCTGTTGAGTAGAAATGTCTCGTAATTTTTTGCAAACTAATATGTTTCTATCGGAGCCATTTGAAAAATGTTTATTTCTAGAATTTTGAAAATGTATAAGTAAAAGAATAGTCTTGACTGCATAAGCTCCATACCATAAACAAATTTAATAATGCACTGGAGCAAAATTCATTCATTTGATTTCTACCACCTGAATGGGTTCATTCATTATTTTATTTACGGAAACATATGTTTGCCCATCTTTATTGTTTCATCAGGAAATGAGCCAGATACATGAGCAAATTAAAATATTGCTGATATTATAATATAATATATAATATTTATATTGTTTTTCTTTATCATATGTATATTGAGGAAATATACATATGAACATATAAATGTCGTGTATTATAATACAGCTGATGCAATAAAGGTAATCTGGCAAGATGAGAAGAGAGTTTTTCTTTTTTCTCTAAATTCATATATCAGTATTTTATTTTTCTTTGTAACATTTGTCTTTCTGTGTGCTCTAATATAATCATGGAGTAATCTTATTTCCTATTTCATATTTGGGTGGAAGTTTCTTGACATCAATGACTGTCTCTAACTAATCTTTATTTTTGCAGTAATGTCTAAACAGTTCATTCACCTTTGTGGACATTTAACAAAAAGCATTGAGTTGAATTTGTAGCTATTTCAGCTATTTGTTTATTTTAGATATTTAATATTTTTTTCAGCAAGGCAGCAATAGTTTTTATTTTTACTTTTGTTTTTAAGACAGAGGGTCTCCCTCTGTTTACTCAGGCTGCAGTGCAGTGGCTCAGTCATGGCGCACTGCAGCCTGGACCTCCTGGGCTCAACAGATCCTCCCACCACAGCCTTCTGAGTAGTTAGAACTTACAGGCACAGTCCACCATGCCTGGCAAATTTTTGTATTTTTTTTTCTAGAGATGGGGTTTCTTCGTGTTGCCCTGTCTGGTCTTGAACTCTTGGACCCAAGTGACACATCTGCCTTGACCTTCCAAAATTCTTGGATTACAGGCATGAGCCACCATACCTAGCCACCAAAATTTTTAATAGTAAATAATTGAAAATTCCATGAAAATATTTTTATACTAATTTTGTGCATGAAAAATTGAGATACAGGAAAATGAAATCAATAGCTGAAAATTGCCCAATTACAAGGCGGCTATTATCATTTCAATTTGCTTAATCATGTTTTTCAAGTAACTGAATCCTACTGCCTGATATCTAATTCCAATTTGAGATTTGGAAAAATGAAATAGGTAGTACTTGGTTAATCCTTGCTTATTTATGTTTAACTGAATGATAAAGATTTCTGTTTAGAAAATTTGGGACTTGGGAATGACATAGGAAAATCTTTTATACTACATATGAAAATCTTAAGGCCGGTCACAGTGGCTCACACCTGTAATCCCAGCACTTTGGGAGGCCGAGGCTGGCGGATCACGAGGTCAGGAGATCCAGACCATCTTGGATAATACGGTGAAACCCCGTCTCTACTAAAAAAAAATACAAAAAATTAGCGGGGCGCGGTTGCGGGCGCCTGTAGTCCCAGCTTCGGGAGGCTGAGGCAGGAGAATCGCTTGAACCCGGGAGGTGGAGGTTGCAGTGAGCCGAGATCGCGCCACGGCACTCCAGCCTGGGCGACAGAGCAAGACTCCGTCAGAAAGAAAAGAGAGAGAGAGAGAGAGAGAGGAGAGAGAGAGAGAGAGAGAGAGAGAGGAAAAGAAAGAAAAGAAAGGAAGAAAGAAAAGGAAGGAAGGAAGGAAGGAGGGAGGGAGGGAGGGGAGAGAGAGAAAAGAAAGAAAAGAAAGGAAAAGGAAGGAAGGAAGGAAGGAAGGAGGGAGGGAGGGAGGGAGTGAGGGAAGGAGGGAGGGAAGGGAAAGAAGAAAGAGAAAGAAAGAAAGAGAGAGAAGAGAAAAGAAAAGAAAAAAGAAAAGAAAAAAGGAGGGAGGGAGGGAAAGAGAGAGAGAGATAGAAAAAGAGAGAGAGAGAGAGAAAGGAAGGAAGGAAGTTGGTTTAGTGCCTGTAGACTTCAGTGAATTGCTTTAGAACAGGGTGTGTGAGCCAGCTCACTACTATTTTGCTTACTTTCAACTTTTAAACACTAGTCCAAAGATTTTACGTTGCCGGAAGTTTGACTATTGCACATGAATGGCGTTACCTTCATATATTCAGTATTTTTTCTCTTTTTAAGTAAATTTTTTCTAGATGCAGAAGTTTAGATTTTAGGGAATACAGAGTAATGTCTTCATATACTAAGCAACGTATCTTTACTGTCTTAAAACATTAACTGGAAATCTAAAGATCTTAAATGAATTCTATAATTCTCAAGAAGCATGTAACATCTTTCTCCCAGAACAGTCTACCGAATGTGTTAGTGTATTGGGGGAATATCACTAAATATGATTATATAGACTTTTAAATTTGCAGGACTTTATTTATGAATATTGGCCTGCACTTTTGTATTCTGAGAAGTAACATTTGAAAACGATAAAAAGATGTAAATGTATCTTCAAAGTTGCCTAACTTTGTCCTGTGAAAAGAAAATGGATTAAATTAGACAAATTTATAAATACCTACTGATCGGCCGGGGGAAGGTGGCTCACACCTGTAATCCCAACACTTTGGGAGGCTGAGGCAGGCGGATCGTGAGGTCAAGAGATGGAGACCATCCTGGCCAACATGGTGAAACCCCATCTCTATTAAAAATACAAAAATTAGCTGGGCATGGTGGTGGGCGTCTGTAATCCCAACTACTCGGGATGCTGAGGCAGGAGAATTGCTTGAAGCTGGGAGGCAGAGGTTGCAGTGAGCCAAGATCGTGCCACTGCACTCCAGCCTGGCGACAGAGTGAGACTCTGTCTCAAAAACAAAACAAAACAACAAACAAGCAAACAAAAAAACACCTATTGATTCAATCCTAATCATTATTTTATTGTTTCTTTTCAAGTATTGAACATTGGAGTTAAATAATAGTTTTCCCTGGGTGCATTTGTTTTCTTAGAAAAAAAGACTTTTTTTTAAATGTATTTTCCCAGTCTTAATATTTAAGAATTTAGGTATCTATACTTGAAACAAAAACAAAAACAAAACAAAACAACAAACTTTGAGATTGCTTGTGGAATTTTTATGTGTTATTTTGGCTGCTTGAGTGGGCTTGTGTGTAACCTTAGAAGGGGCGTGGGCAGATGGTGATAATTTCTAAAAGTTATGGTTGTCACCAGATGCCATAGCAACCAGAAGTTGAAGTTAATGAAAGAAAGAAAGTTCTTTGTAGAGTCACACAAGGCAATACCTCCTGCTGTGGTCACTACATTTATTTTGACTGAGCACTTGTCATAAATCATTTTTGATAATAACTACCAGTTTGGAATAATTCATCCTAGCAACAGACTTCCAATAACATTCAACTTTTTCTAAGATGATGTCTATTTAAAATTAAGAGAGGGGTTATTTGGGAATTCAAAATACTCTCCTCTAGTCCAGGAATGCAATTTGGATAGTGAATTTGCCAAATTTCTGATTTCATCTTTAAGTCAGTATGCAAATTAATTTTGAGATGCATTTCATAAAAATATTAAGAATTAATTGAGTCCCCAGGATTTGCCTTCGACATATAAAAATTATTTAATATTTTCTTAAAAATACACTCAAATTAAATGAATGATTGATTTATAGTTTTGTCTCTTGGATATGTCTTTTCTATCACTGTGATCTTGTAGACATATAACTAATAAGTATTCAGGGTAAAGAAAGCAATTATATATACATACCTTATGCTTAAAAGGTAAGAATTTATAACTTACAAATTTATCATTTTGGAAAAAAATACTGGATTGGGGCAATAGTAATCTAGAGTTAATCCCATTGAAACATTCTTATCATCTTTAAAAAAGTTTAGAGAAAAATGTTCTCGTGTGGTGAATTCAAAAACATATTTCAAATTTAATGTTCTTTTTTTCTACTAATTAGTAAACCGTAACAATATCTAAACAACCTCTTTTGTAATATTAGCATTTGTAATTGTTTAAATGCATTAAACATTTCACCGTCTCAGGAGAAAATTTACAATGTAAAACTGTGCCTAGGCTGGGCACGGTGGCTCACGCCTGTAATCACAGAAATTTGGGAGGCTGAGGCGGGTGGATCACCTGTGGTCAGGAGTTCGAGACCAGCCTGGCCAACATGGTGAAACCCTATCTCTGCTAAAAATACAAAAATTAGCTAGGTGTGGTGGCGGGTGCCTGTAATTCCAGCTACTCAGGAGGCTGAGGCAGGAGAATCGCCTGAACCCAGAAAGTGGAGGTTACAGTGAGCTGAGATCACACCATTGCACTCAAGTCTGGACAACAGAACAAGACTCCATCTCAAAAAAAAAAAAAAAAAGCCTTGTATGTTGAGAAGTGTATTATAAAAAATGCTCTGTATTCCACTGGGATACTCACAAGTAAGGAGAACAGAAAAATGAGCAAGTCAAACAGCCACAAATGGTTGGATTATCTTCACTAATGAATTAAACATAGCAAGCTACTGTATGCCTTACCAAAAGAATAAATCTCGTGTAAACTATTTAAACACTTAATGTTTATGCAATATGTTTGTATGTGTTTTCATATATTTATGTATGTAGGAAACATTTGAGAGGTTTGATAACTAGACATTTTGTTGAGTGTAGCACATTTAACCTATAACTACTTAATGTATGTTCCCTTTGTATTTTTCTTGAAGAGAAAAATTAAAAGGTAGGTCTTCTTTTTTTTTTTTTTCCTTTTTGTAAGGCCAACCTAAACATTAGACTTCATCATGCAATTTATTTAGTTTTCAAACTTGAATGGAGCACTCTATTAGTTTCCTGTGCCTGGCATAACAGGTTACCATATGCTTAGCGGCAAAACCACAGTTTATACTCTCAGAGTTCTGGAGGTTGCAAGTCCAAAATCAGCATCATTGGGCTGAAATCATGGTGTCAGCAGGGTACCCGCTCTGGAGGCTCTAGGGGATAATCCAGTTCTTGCCTCTTTGAGCTTCTGGGAGCTGCAGGCATTTCTTGGTTTCATGGTTGCCTGGCTCCAATTTCTGACTCGGTGTTAATGTTGCCTTCGTGTGTGTGTGTGTGTGTGTGTGTGTGTGTGTGTGTGTGTGTGTGTAAAATCTCCCTCTGACTCTCTTGTAAGGACACTTGTCATTGTATTTAGGCTACATTAGATAATACAGGATAATCTCTTATCTTAAGATCCTTAACATAATCACATCTACAAAGATTTTTTTTTTTTTTTTTTGATACAAAGTAGCATTCACACATTTCCTGGATTAGGACATGGGCTGAATTTTGGACGCCATTGGTAGTCTACCACATCCAGCAAGTCACTAGGCTAAGTATTATGAGAAGTCCAAGTGAGGTGCAGTAGACATGCACACCAATGTAGCCTCTGGAAGATTTTGGCCTGTTTTGTTCACTTTGGTATCGCTGGTATGTAGAATTTTGCCTGGCACAGAGCAGATAATTCCAAACTAAATATTTATTAAATGAATATGGCTAATACATCTTTAGTAAAAGATTTCTGAGAGAAATTATTATGCCTTACAATTACAAATTTAAACACTGGTGTGTTAATGTAGCTTCTAAAATCCCATTAAGCACAGTTAGGCTCCAGATTAAAGATGCAGAGTCTAGAGCCTGATGGAGGTATACTAAGTATATGGAAGGCATTATTTGTTTGTGTATAGGTTATGATGGTTACATTTAAGCATAATCATCAACAATTGATGGAATATAAATCTCTAAATTGATGCTCGAGAGAAGTGATATTTATAGAAATAATATAGCATGGAACATATTACTCTTTTTTTAAATTATTATACTTTAAGTTCTGGGGTACATGTGCAGAACATGCAGGTTTGTTACATAGAGATACACGTGCCATGGTGGTTTGCTGCAGCCATTAACCCGTCATCTACAGTAGGTATTTCTCCTAATGCTATCTCTGCCCCAGCCCCCAACCCCCCGACAGGCCCCGGCATGTGGTGTCCCCCTCCCCACCATGTCCATGGGAACATATTACTCTTTACAATTCCTGCATATGCAGGTATATATAACTACATTTGTACTATATTATATAATTCTTAAAGATTAGAATTTTCGTTGTACATCCAGTACCTTAATACATAATTAATTTAATACATACAAATAAAATATATTTCCTAATTTAACTGAATGTAAATATAGTTCTTGTTATGATAAACTACATAAGAAATATATTTACTTCTTTTTTCCTTATGTAACGTGTTATGACAGAGAACTTCTGTTAAATCACAATATGCCCTCAGTCTGTTACTAGCATAGATATTCACAAAAATCATTTCTTTCTAATCTCTTAGAGCAATGATCTGTTATTTTTAGACTTAATTAAATAACCACATATTACTAGACTTCTGGACAGTCCTCTCATCTACTTAATTTGGAAGAAAATTACCATACTTTCTTCCCTAATTTATTTCTCTCTTCCAAGTTTCTATTGAGTTCTGTAGTCTCATATGCCTACACTGGTCTGTACTAAGAATTACAATCTGCTTACACTTCTCTCTTAGTAGATTTCCCATAATGAAGTTGCTAATGTCCTTAATTGACTAACTGCAAGGTATTATTTGCTTCCTTTTAGTAATATGATGCCTCCTTCGACAAGAGAAGTTTACTTATGTTAAGAAAAACAAGGCCGGGCGCGGTGGCTCAAGCCTGTAATCCCAGCACTTTGGGAGGCCGAGACGGGCGGATCACGAGGTCAGGAGATCGAGACCAGCCTGGCTAACACGGTGAAACCCCGTCTCTACTGAAAAAACACAAAAAAACTAGCCTGCAGTCCCAGCTACTCCTGAGGCTGAGGCAGGAGAATGGCGGGAACTCGGGAGGCGGAGCTTGCAGTGAGCTGAGATCCGGCCACTGCACTCCAGCCTGGGCCACAGAGTGAGACTCAAAAAAAAAAAAAAGAAAAGCAAATCAGATTTTCAGAGTCAACTTTTGATTATGACAGTGGATATTGTATAGATTACCTGGAGCTTTGGAGCTTTGCAGATATCCATTTATTTGTGAAATTCTTAGTGCTCTAATCCTTTGGTTACATCATGGATGTGTCACATGTTGCCTTTTATTGCTCGCTATAATTTTTTAACCAGTAGGAGATGCAGTGGGTATCTTACGTCCCATCCTAACCAAGAAATGTGAGAAATACAAATATTGCTTATTTTAATGCAAAATAAGATAAACAGTTTATTTTTATTTTTATTTTATTTATTTATTTTTTAGCCTCTCTCTTTGATAGGCTTTCCTCTCAGGCTAACCTCAAAGCTTCAAGTCCTTCCCTTAATGATGTGGAATATTATGTTCAGTCATGGCACCACAATTTTTAGTAAGACATTGACAAACTTGTGAGCATTAAGAGAACAGTCATGCTGATAGCAATTTGGAAATGATGGTGATGTTTAGTCTTAAGAAGACTTACAGAAAATCTGAAAGTGGATGATACAACAGAATCATATTCTGCACTTCTGAAGCAGAAATCTGACTAACAGAACAAATTGCACAGAAGTCTGCATTGGCTTCTGTAAGAAAGAACCTTGCTGTGTGGAGAACTGTCAGAAAGTGGAATGTATTACTAATAAAACCTCAATTTTTCCTTCTGACAGAAATGCGCAAGAGAAAACTGGGATGAAAAGTTGTCAGCTACAGTTTTTCTATTCAATGTATTTAATAGGCTATATTGTTTATGTTACAAAACAATACAACTTTTTTGAAAACTTATTCTCCCTCCCTAAACATCAGCTGTAAATTTTCCCGCTTTATAATTCCTGTTGTTAGTTAAATTTGAAGGCAGTTTTACATTGAGAGGGAGGTAGGTTGGGGAAGACCACCTCGTTCCCTTCTAATTATGAAATATGTGGATTCTATTTTATTTTACTTTTAATTTTTCTCCCAAACATGACATGGTGTCTTTCTAGTTAAAAGGTGCTCATTCACATATTAATTCCTAGTTTTTTGTATGGTAACGTAAAATTACTTTTGAGATGCATGCTTTATATTATCAAGCAATTATACTTGCTACACTGTTTTTAATGGATGGAATAGTTAGCTTCTGAATAAAACTGTGACTATGGTAAAGCTAACAGACACTTTTATTTTTCCAGTTGAAAGAGATTTTTACGTATCTTTTTTCTTTTGTCTTCTCTCCCCTTCTTTCATGAGAAACCCTAAACGGTTCCATGGCTGTAAAATTAGTCAGTAGGAGGAAATGGCAATTATTGAACATAATACAAAGAAATATTTAAAGTGCTAGGCTTTGGAATAAGGATGGAATATGTCGTATTATTTTAAACAGTAAACACCATCAGACATGATAACACAAGGACATAAATCCTAAAGATATTTAAATGAAAGACCTTGAACTTTATTTAGAATTATTTTGATTTGACTTTCCGTTTTAAAAAGTAAAGTCCCAAGAGAAAAGCCAATCCCCAAAATTCATAGGAATCCTTCAGGCACATGGCTTTTGAAATATATAATCATGGAGCCATTCAAATTTGTTTTGATTCTTCATTTCTTTCACCTGTAAAAAGAATCTTTTTATTATATCAAAATTATGCTTCTCCAATTGTCACGAATGTCAAATGACACAATTTATAGTAGCATCTTGCAAGTGATGAAGCTAGACAAATATAATATATTATTGTAATTAAACAGGCTGATCCCAGTGTTATTCAATATTATTGCTTTCTATACTCAAATCAACTCCATTGGTTTTAAAAATAAAATTAATAACTTTTAAAATGTATAGTTTAGGTATAGGAAGTCTTAGATTGTCAAGCTATTCATATTCACATGTCTTCTACAGATTTTGCTAGTAGTATTATTTTATAACATTGAAATTTGGTTATGAAATGTTTACTTTTTAGGGACTTAATGACACTGAACTCTCTTTATAGACTTGTGGACAAAATAAGTTTTAGGGATATAAAATGTCATTGCTACTGTTACAATATATGTTCAAACTATCACATATCACTTTCAGAAACATGCATGTTACAAATGGTAGTAGACCTTAAAAATGGAGATTGCTTTCAATTGATTATGGCTGTATGCTGAGCTATTTAATTGTTGGAAATGAATTGACATATTGTAAACAATGAAGCTGATTTTCAAAATGATAAAACTGTAACCTAATTCAATAAATTGAATCAGATTACGCAAACACTTTTGCACTTCATTAAGGAAGTAGTCAGTATCATTAATGGGAGAGCTTTTTATCTTGTTCACATGTTATATATGGCTGAAGACATATACAGTAGACTAAACTATTTGAAGATCTTTTGTGCCATTTCACATTAATTAAAGTTGCCACAGACCTAATTCCTAGGAAATGAATACCATGGTTTATTTATTTATTTATTTTTTGGGGGGCTAATTTTAGGATACAATGAGTAGGTTAGGCTATGACTCTTTTCTTTAAAAGACATTTATTTTTCAAACAAAATGGTATTGTGAGTTGGCTCCTAACTAAGAAACTGAAAGGTCTGGCCTTTATTCTCTTCCTCATCGCTTGCTAGTTGTGTGACATTGAGTAACACTACCTGCCCTCACTTGTTCAGCCATTACAGGTAGGAATTGGTACCTATTATGTTCTAGTCAATTTAGGTTTTATGACCCCAGTTTATTGATTATATTCCTACATCAAGCTGCCTTCTGAAATACCTACTTTATCATGTAAAGACCACCATCATAAGTTCTGCCTTATCTCTTACTCGATAGGACTTTGTGAAGAACATAGTAAGCGAATGCAGCGGTCCCCAACCTTTTTGGCACCAGGGACTGGTTTTGTGGAAGACATTTTTTCCACTGATGGGGGTGGGTGGGGAGTATGGTTTTGGGATGATTCAAGCACATTACATTTATTGTGCACTTTATTTCTATTATTATTACATTGTAATATATAATGAAATAATACAACTCACCACCCATCTGCAGGTGATGAGAGACAGTGACAGATCATCAGGCATTAGATTCTCATAAGGAACACACAGCCTAGATCTCTCACATGTGCAGTTCACAATTGGGTTCCTGCTCCTATGAGACTCTAATGTTCTCACTAATCTGACAGGAGATGGAGGTCAGGCGCTAATGTAAACAATGGGGAGTGGCTTCAAATATAGATGAAGCTTTGCTTGCTCACCTACAACTCAGCTCCTGCTGTGTGGCCCAGGTCCTAACAGGTCAAGGACCCATACTGCTCTGTGGCCTGGAGTTTGGGTATCCCCGAGCTAATGTGATCACAAAACACTTTGCAAAGTGTGACACAGCAAGATGCCATCTGATTCAGAGTTTTATGATGATGATTTTTAAAACAGATAATTTGCTTTGTTTCACATGGAATACCAGTTATTTATCTCTCTGTTTGAATATATCAGTTCTGGGAATTATGGGTTCTTTCCCATATTTATGGCATCAGGTTATAATCATTTCTTGTTTTCTTGTTTCTTTTTTTTCTTTTCCTTTCTCTCTCTCTCTTTTTTTTTTTAATGTTTGAGATGCAATTTTGCTCTTGTTGCACAGGCTGGAGTGCAGTGATACAATCTCGGCTCACTGCAACCTCTGCCTCCTGGGTTCAAGCAATTCTCCTGCCTCAGCCTCTGGAGTAGCTGGGATCACAGGTGCCCACCACCATACCCGGCTAATTTTTGTATTTTTAATACAGATAGGGTTTCACCACGTTGGCCAGGCTGGTCTCGAACTCTTGACCTAAAGCAATCTGCCTGCCTCAGCCTCTCAAAGTGCTGGGATTACAGGTGTGAGCCACTGCACTGGGCCTATTTATTTATTTGAGACGGAGTCTTGCTCTGTCACCCAGGCTGTAGTGCAGTGGCACAATCTTGGCTCACTGCAACCTCCGCCTCCCGGGTTCAAGTGACTCTCCTGCCTTAGCCTCCCAAGTAGGTGGGACTACAGGCAAACGCCCCCATGCCCAACTAACTTTTTGTATTGTTAGTAGAGACGGGATTTTACCACGTTGGCCTGGATGGTCTCGATCGCTTGACCTCATGATCCACCCACCTCGACCTCCCAAGGTGCTGGGATTACAGGCGTGAGCCATCGTGCTTGGCCCATTTCTTTATTTTTATTAGAAAATTTTGTTTTGTATTTTTCAATTAGATCAAAAAAATATTTTTTCCCGATACAATTCTCATGTCATTGACTTGTTTTTGTCTATTATATGTAGAATTTTGTGATTCATATTTAACTTACTGGAATACATCCTACATTAATTTTTTGATTGAATATCATTCTATTCAGATAAAACATATTTCCATTAATTTTCATTTCAGAAATCCAACAATTTTGGAGAGACTATTTTTCTAAATATATATATTTTTAATTATTTGATCTTGCTTCCTGGGATGTAAGGATATAATTTCAGGAAAGAGTGTTGAGTTTTTAAGGATTAAAGGGGATGCAACACTCTTTGTTTATTCCAAAGGACTATGCAAATATAAGTTGTTATTTTGGGTTTGATTTACAAATGTGATGCTATATTACCAAGATTATCTTTAACCATGTAAAATATTTAATATTAAAGGCAATAAAATATTTAGTTCCCTAAGTAAAGCATTATTCCCTAAAAGTCAAGTTTTGGACCTGTTCATTCTCCTATTAAAACATCTATTTTCTAAATTTGAAAATGTAACATTGTGAAAGTTTTTAAAAATGTATCCTTCTATTTGGATACCTTCATTTATCTTTTAAAGCAGTAAATGCCCTTTGTGTTATCTATTATCTTATATTGCTTAATAAAATTCTTTTAGGGAATAAAATTATGGAGAAAATGTTCAAGTAGGATTCCATGGAACCATGTTGATTCAAATGAATATAAATGCAAGTATGTCTAAATTCCAAGAAAATTAATCTCTTAATGTTGCAATATAATGATATTTTGAAGTTATTTGAGCATGAAATTCATCTCATCATACCTAACCTTTAAGTAACTTATTGAATAAATTAAATTTAAGGATACTATTCCAAGGAGAACCTGTTACCATATGACCTGTCCATATGAGTTGTCTTTTTGATTTGTAACGGCAATTGCTTTCTCCACATGGATTTCATGACATAATAATATTCTATGAATTTTTGAAATTACAGTGAGTTCCACATCAATCTTCTAAAATACTATATGTATCAATGAGAGAGAACTATTGGAATATAGACATTTTAGAAATGTGTACTTCCTCCAAATACCAATGCCATTATTTTAATGAAATGAGATGGTTTGCTTCCTTTGATTTTTTAAAATTGATCATAAAAATTGTCAGCACTATCACTCCCATTAGCATATCATCCCATCATCTCAACAGCAATATTCATTTTACCTTGAATATGTTGACTGTCTGTCCAGCCAGTTCTGCCTAGACCACTGTTGATCTTGGCCTGAATTCCAGAGAATCTATTGCCTCTGGAGTTTCTATGCATTAATACCTTAAATTTCAAGATTATAATTAAACACATGTATCATGGACTACCATTATCTGGCCATGTTTCTTTTATCTGTAAGAGATTCAGAGAGATTTAAAGTGAGATCTTAGTCATGTAAAAAATTGACTGTGCTGCTGTTTTTTTCTGTTTCTCTTTAAAAAATATTATTGAAAATTCCTTGTTATAGTCCTTCATGAGTACTTATTCCTATTCTATATGAAAAAAAAAAAAAAACTGTACGTAAAATCTGACATCCGCAGCTGCTTCATTTTTTAAATTTATTTTATTTTATTATTTTTTTTTAGATAGAGTTTTGCTTTTGTTGCCCAAGCTGGAGTGCAGTGGCATGATCTCTGCTCACTACAACCTCTGCCTCCCAGATTTAAGCAATTCTCCTGCCTCCCAAGTAGTGGGGATAATAGGCGCGCACCATCACACTCAGCCAATTTTTTGTATTTTTAGTAAAAACAGGGTTTCACCATGTTGGCCAGGCTCGTCTTGAACTCCTGACCTCAGGTGACCCACCTGCCTTGGCCTCTCAAAGTGCTGGGATTACAGGTGTAAGCCACCGCACCTGGTCATTTTTTACTTAATGTCACTTTTTGTTTCTACAATGTCATATCAACTAGCATGCAGGGTTCTTTATTCTTTGGACATATTTTTATGTCATCTTTTCATTACTGATTATTGCATGTTCAACTGATTTATTTTTATAATAAATATAATAAAATGCATAAATTTAGCATTTCATAAGTAGCATATTTGGAAACCCAATTAGTATATTCAAAGAGAGCATTACCTTTTAGAAATAATTTTTAAAAGGCTTATTTAAATTTATAATTCTCATCATATGGTTTAGAACGGCCATGGCCATATTGCAGATGCAAACCACAATAAAGAAGATTTTGGCAAATGAAAAATATTTGAAATTTGCTTCCAAATAATTGCTTGAGCTTGTCTACATAGTACTTCTCACACGTCTCTTTTATAGATATTCTCGCATTCATAATGCATATTTATTAAGACTTTGTACATAGGATATAATCAGTAGAAGTGAAAAAATCTTATCAGTTATTATTCCATTTTTAATTTAAAATTAAAAATTTAATAAATTTTAATAAAAATTTTTAATTTAAAAATTAAAAATTAATTTAAAAATATTCCATTTTTAATTTAAAATTTAAAAATATCCACATTTAATTTAAAAATTCCAACTACTTTTATATATACAATCAATATTTATGTCTATGTATACTTGTTTTTACCACTACATCTTCAATCTAGCATAGTTTTGGGCCAAAATATTGTTAAATTAAATATGATTCAATTAGTAAATATAATAAATTGGTTAAAACAAAAGGCACTGCAAACAATTAATAAGTAACTATTACATGGTAGGAACTTTGCTAATAGCTAACATATCATTTCATTTATTTCTCATGTCAATCTGTGAAGGAGGTGTTGCTTGTCCCATCTAACAGATGAATATTAAGGTACACAACATTTAAATAGTCTACTCAAATTGAAATGAAGGGCCCAACTGGGGATTGAATTCAGGTATAAATAATTATAAATCTTGTTTTCACTGTCATTTATGCTATTTCCAAGGAATCCGTTGATCTCTTTAGGTAACATTCATATTTTGATCAAAATTGAAACAAGATGAATTGAATTTTTCATTGATAAAAAATTGATAGATTAACTTTTTAAAGGACAGGGTCAAATTTTAAAAGAACACCTCAGATTTTCATTAACATGCTTAATCCTAATTTCAGAAACTTCTTACAGCACCACTGCATGTATTGGACATATAAGTTAAATTCTTATGTTGTAGGCATTTTAGTCACTAGTTTACACCATAATATCTTCTTGATAGTATTTTATTTCTCTCATAATACTGGAGGAAAACTTAAGAACTGTTTTAAAATAGTTACATTTTGAAGAGTTATATATTTTAT
Organism: Trachypithecus francoisi; assembly: GCF_009764315.1. Lineage (NCBI taxonomy): Eukaryota > Metazoa > Chordata > Mammalia > Primates > Cercopithecidae > Trachypithecus > Trachypithecus francoisi. The sequence continues at coordinate 44,352,734 of NW_022681463.1, forward strand.
AGTTACATTTTAAAGTGTTGAGATGTTCAGTCTCATGATTTGGAGATATGGTATAGGGGTAGCAAAATAATAAATTGAGAGATGTTAAAAAATATATTTCCAAATTATTGACTAAGCTTAATTCATTAATATTCCATTATGTTTGAATTTTAGTTCTAACTTAGCTATCACTTTATTGAGTGTGGAAAAGTCTACTAAACCTTTTTTTTTTACATTTCACTTTGTTCGCTAAATAATGCAGTACTAATAGACTGACAAATGTTTTATGCTATTAGAGTTATTTCTGAACATTATAAATAGTTCAAAACATAGTGTTAGCTGTAAGTCCCAAGCATGCTACTTTACCCTAAATAATTGAAAAAATAATTTCTTACCTTTTATTAATAACTCACTCTTATAGTCTTAATTTACACTATTGCTCATTAGTAGTAAATCTCTGTGTTATTATTTATTTGTGCAATTGATAAAGCACTGGTTAAAGCAGTGTCACAATTGACATCCAAGGGCAGTTCAGCATAGGCTCTTTGGCTCCAGAAATTATGGTCATACTTTTCATGATAGCTATATTAAACACTAAACTGTTTGAAATAATTTGCAAAAGTAGTTGAAGCTATTTTTCAAATATTCAATTTGTAAGTTATTATTGTAACATTTTGGAAAATACGAAAGCATCACTCATAATCTTACCATGTTGTATAACGTATATTTCCTTTTTGTTTATTAACTCTGAGTTCTTGCTCAACAATCTATGAAATATGTACCAAAATATCCTGTTTCTTTCCATTTTTCAAAATGTGGTAAGCCAGTTATTTATAAGTATACTACAGCCAACTCCCATCATTTTAAAACAAATACGGTAAATTCACAATTCTGTCATTAGTACCATTCCCCTCTTTGCATTGCCTCTGTAATAATTGTGAGTACTTTTCAGTTTTTATTGTTTTCACACCAAGATCTTACTAAACAGGGAATAGAGGTTGTTTCAATCATTTATGGCTAGTAAGCATCTCAAATTCTACATGTATTTAGTTATTCTGCTTTATCCTGTTTTCCAAAAGAACGAGTTGTTTCTTAAACTCACAGAAAGTTTAGTCTTGATAGAAAAATGAACCTACAACATTTTTATTTTGTATTGAATCTCAAAATCCAAATGAGAGATTTGAATATTAGGACCTTGACTTGACTCACCTCTGCTTAATTTTGACAGTTGTCTTAAAGTGAATTTAGTGTTTAATGAAATTTTCTGGACTGATAACTCAGGACCTGAAGGGAACAATTCTAGTGGTGAGAAAGTAATTTTCTGGCCTAATTACACCTTTGGCCTCACTACAAAGTCTGTCAACAAAAATGCCAGGTTTGATCATGATTTTTTTTGACGTGTATTCACCAATCCACTTCACACTGGAGCCTTTTTTTTTTTTTTTTTTTTTTTTTTTACAACAGCATTGGGTATTTGCAACCTAACTAAGATTTTACATCTGGGAATAAAACCTCAATGTGCTGTTTCCAACAGGTGATTCACTTAAATCTGTTTCCAATGAAAAATTAGGTGGGTATTAATGAACTTTACGTATTGCACTCTGGAAATCTATGTAGCCATATTATTTGAGACAGCCGTGTGAATTATATCAAGTATTGGCAAATACCTGGTGAATTGGTTTTTTAAAACAATTGGAATACTGGAGTCTTCAGAATTTCTATTTCTTATTTATATTCACTCTGAAACCTAGCAGAGTTATATAAGCTAATAGTTGGGAGTCTATAAAACTGCTCTCTTTCTTGCGGGGATGTGGTCCCTGTAAGGTTAATTAACCTTAACCACTAAATATTTGTGTGATGCTGGCAATTCCTTTAAATTTCTGAGCGTGAATTTCTCTACATTTCAGTGCTCCAGTAGCACTTTGTTTAGCTGTCAACCAACCCTTCAATCTTTTCTCCAACAATGCTTTGACCAGAAAGCATGTATCTGTTGCATGTTTTTCATCTGAGCCTAGGCTCTAATCCTCAAATTTGAACGTCTGTCTTCTCAATCTAGCTTTTTTTGTTTTCTCCTCCTTCTTTTCATTTGTTTTCTCTTCTGTTTTATTTAAAACATTTAAAATGGCAAAGTTGTTAATGAAACCTCTGTTTAGCAGAGGCTAAGTTCTGATGAAAGAAACAAAGTAACAAAAGATAACTGATTGATGTTATTGAATGATTGTCTCTGTTGTTCTGCTGTTTAACACCCCCAACTACTTTTGATACGTTTCGTTCTCAGCTGGAGAAGTTACACACACACACACACACACCCCATCATATACACAATCACACACACTTTTTATTTCCAAATAAGTAAAATATTTATAGTCATTAAATAGAATATCTTAATGTTGCAGAAAATCTGAAGTGAATATTAGATATCATACAATATACTTATAACTAATTCAAAATTTATTTGTGAAATGCATGCTTGAGAAATGTTCCTTTATTTATTCAACAAATATTTATGATGAGTTGCAAAGATGAATGACGTTGCCACTCAGTAATCTATAATTGAAGGTACAAAGTAGCAATACCAAGAGTTACATAAAAGCACTATAAATTTTTTCAAAGAGGAAGAGAAAACTAGGGGTTAAAGGAATAATTATTCTCATTGTGGTGGAAAGTGGCATTTTTATATTGTCTCAAAAAGAGTGTGATTCAACTGGAAACTTCATTTGTACAACACAAATATGAAAATTAAATACGATAGCAATATTTTTTGTGGAAAAATAGATGAGTTTTACGGTATTACAAAGCATGTGATGTGGCTGTTTGAAGATTCAACGCAATCACTGACTGATTAATGAATATGTAATTTTTAGATCATTAGAATATTAGTAATTGTTACCATCTATTGGGATTTGTCATATTTCAGTTACTAAGTCCTTTTACATATATTAGCTCATTTAATGCTGATGAAATGTCTGTGGGTAGTTATTACGGTTTCCATTTTACAGATAAGTAAATTTTGGCACTGATTTTTCTTGCTCAAGATTGTTAACATGACTGCCAAGCCTATTTCCTGAATCACGACGTGGCAGTTTTGTACGTTTATCAGCAGCATTGGGCTCATTTAAGGTTATTATATTTTGATCGTGATTTTTTTATAAATCATGTATTCATCAATTTATTTCATTCTGAACGCTTTTAACAATAATATTTGATGTTTTCAACATAAATAAGATTTTTACATCTGGGAACAAAACCTCTGTGTAGCATTGCCAACATGGTGATTCACTGAAGTCTATTTTAAATTTGATGCTGTGTGGCTGCTGACGAGCTCTACACATTGCTTTGTTTTGGCAGCAGCCTTGTTTGCTTAGAGGATATCAACAGTATTGTGTCCATTTGTGGTTGTTATGTCTTGAGAGGTCATGATAGAAAACATTGTCCAAATTGGGTAATCACAACTGAAAGTTATTACATTAACATTGGTTGAAGGAAATGAGAATATTTAGAGAAGAATGGGGGCTCTGAGTAGGGACATTATCACTGTCTTTGGATGCAGTTATAGAGGTTACAGATTAATTCTCCATTGTTCCAGAAGGCAGGACTGGACAAGTGATTGCCACTCATGGGAGAAAAAAATGGTTCAAATATGAGCCCACTGAGAAACTGTGTGGACCATGTTGCATGGAAATCTCATTAGAAATGCCTTGACTACTCTCTCCCAGGTGTGTTGTAGAGGGATGTTTCACATTTAGGATAATGTTATAATTATTGTTATTAATTCTAAGATTCAATCTGCCTATGAAATAGAAATAAACTTAATTTCAAGGGATCTTTTTTTCTTGAAGATTTTCATTTGATATTGTATTTTGGGAACATATAATCTAGGAAATGTATCCTCCTTTTCAGGATTATATGGAAACAATATAATTTTTGACTTAAGTGTTTGAACTACAAAATACACACATTTGATTCTATCATATTTAGATGTATTAATCTGTCTAATCATATACATAGTGGTCTATATTGATAGTCTTCCATTAATTATTCTATTGTATAGAAAATGTTGTAATATCCCAGAACATAGTAAATCATGTTCTTTCTTTTTTCCTGCTAATTTTACTGTGTGCTAAGATATTTTCTAGTGATTAAGTTCATATTTACTCAAGATAAAACAATGTAACAAAATTAAAATTATTCTTATGAGTCATTTATATATGTGTAAGTGTCTGTGTGTGCGTGTGTGTTTAAGCAGCTGGTATTACTGTTATTCTTTATGATCAGCAACACGGAAAAACGTATAAAGATGTTTGAAAACTTCTTTTTGGTTTTCCCCTGTCTAGGACATGAGATTGTTCTGTAACAATCTTTTTCTATAACAATATTGTAGAACGATCTCGTGTTCTTTTTTTAAAATTATTTTCATCACTTTATCCATAATACTCTCTAAACAGTTTTACATCTATCATTAGATGTTGGACATTTGATGTCATTTAAAATGTGTCAGTGACAAAAAGAAACTCATTATTTCTTCTATAACAGCTAGACTGATTTCTCTCTTTTTATTAATGGTAATTTCTGTTTTAAATAGTTACACAGGCTAAAGAACTGAAGGAGTTAACTATTATTTCCTAACATAATCTAACATAACAAAAGGCAGCTTACACATTACCCAAAAAATATTTTAGAGATTTATTTAAAATCCTAACATATTTTAAGAATCCATAAATTATATCATCTCCCAACAACTTTCTGTGGTACATGTAGTTCCATGAGAAATTAAAACTAGGGTTTGCTGCTCAAAATCAGCCAGATAATGGCAGACAATTTGAATTCATAACTCCATGCCTCTGCTCGTCCCAATATATGGGGCTATGGTTGTCTCATAACCCCAATACATTTGTTTACTTTATTCTTGGTGAAAATAGAATGATTTTGTGCTTTATTATAACCCTAGATGAAGTTATTACCAAACATATTTTAAAATTGTTAAACTTGAAAATGTATATACATATTTTATATGCCAGACTGAAATATTGATATGCTGTATGTTCAAAACCTTTGTATATAATTATGACCCTTCTAACATGAAGCAGGTGACTGGATCAAATATAAGTCAGGCATAAAATGCCCTGTATGTAGCCACATAGTGAATCAAGCAAATTATCAAATGGGAAAGCTCATTTTGTGCTCTGGGCAATTTCGGCTGCCAGCACTTATACATCAAAACTTCACTCAATGTACGATTGATTTTATTTTATTTTGTTTATTTTTAATTCCCTACAGCAAGCTATGTTAGTTTTGTAGAATGCTGTCTGCATCATTAGGTTCCTAAGAAATTATAGTTGTTTCAGTCATGGTTGACCAAAGTATTATTCTCTTCTTATAGACCATGGATATTGGTTCTTGAATGGGTACCACTGAATTGAAATTGTATAATGCCAGTGACTCAAATACACACAACACATAACACACAGAGAAAGCATCAGTGTTATTAGAAACATGAACATCTAAAAACTAACGCTGTAAAATCAGACAGCCAATGTCCATTAAAGATATTTTCCACTTCAAGGGAAGAGGTTCAGATTAAAGTTTGAAAGTCCAGTCTTAAAGCAGGAATAAATTCCTATGTAAGATGATACATGTCTTCTTTTCACAGTTGCTTTTTATGTTGCCTTAAAACATGTCAAAAAAAAAAAAAATATCCCCAACAGAGGAGTCTAAAAGGAATGTCAGCTCTGTGGTTATGTAAATCGAATTGAGTGCTTTACAGCAGGTTTAAGATTTTTATAACTCAGAAGTTGTTAACAGCCAGCTGGTTTGTATCTGTTTTTTATGGTTATTCTTGTCATATGCAGCCTCCACAATTCTTAATTATATTTTATGGTATGTGTTTTCCTCCTCTTGAATCCCTTAGCCACTCTTTGCTTCAGAAGATATTTTCCACTGGGAAGGGAACAAGCACAGAGATGGGACTTCATCACTGGAAATACAGTTGTATAATTACTTACCACTAACAGCTCTATAGTGTGAAATTCAAGTAACTTTCCATTGCAAATACATAACCTTCTATTAGAGCATTGAAATTGCTTTAATGTAATAATATCTGCTTGTAAATTTGTGAGCCACCCCCCAGTAAGTCAAAACATGATTATGACACTCTTTGTATTCCATTTTTTAGAAGTGACATACAGACCCTTCCCTTCTTCCTTTCTTCTTTCCTCTCAGTATTCATCACGTACATTAATTTCTGTCTCACAGTTAAGTTCTAAATGCATACTTTGTTTTCTATTTTTGATTACACAAAGGTAGTGACTTCTAGTATGGTTCCAAAAATCTTATGTTCTGGTTAAAAGGCATTTCTTTTAGCCTCAGAGATGTGAATAAACTTTTCTGAGATTTTTAACACCCTAATTTAAAAATTGGGCTAATATTCAGATTTTTCTCCTCAGAAAAACAGAGTGAAGAAATACGTTCTGAATTTGAAAAAGTGTTTTTAAAAATCAAAATGTGTACAATTATCAAGGAAGTATATGTGTGCTTATTTCACAGGGACATTTTTAGAGACTTCAAATCTTTGAAACTATATACACATTTTTTGTATTAGTTCTTCACAAAATAAAAATATTCCAGCAAGATCTCTTCCTCAAATCACAGTTTCTAGTTTTTGGAATACAACGTTGTAGGTTTTAGACTTTTAAGTAATCACATTGTATTTCCTATAAGATGAGAATATTTAGGCCAAGTGAAGGAGATTAAAATAAGTAATATGTTTTGGTATACATTTCATGGATACAGTGATTTTTTTATTATTATTATTTTGAGATGGAGTTTTGCTCTTATTGCCCAGACTGGAGGGCAGTGGCGTGATCTCAGCTTACTGCAACCTCTGCATTCCAGGTTCAAGAGATTTTCTTGCCTCAGCCTCCCAAGTACCTGGAATTACAGGCCCACACCACCGTGCTGGTTAATTTTTCGTAGTTTTAGTAGAGACGGGGTTTCACCATGTTGGCCAGGCTGGTCTTGAACTCCTGAACTCAGGTGATCCACCCGCCTCAGCTTCCCAAAGTGCTGGGATTACAGGCCTGAGCCACAGCACCCGGCCATCAATTTTGAGTCTATTATAAGAAATATATAATACATAATGTGCAATGAAACAATAAATATATATCCCTAAGAATAAATTTATATAATTCAGTTTTATTACTTTGATAGGGGAAATCACCATAATTATTGTGATATGATATTTTCAAACATTATGCCTTTTAGTCACGTATTATAGATATACGATATTTAAGACTGCAAAGTTACGGTTCAGAAATACTTATTTTGAGTCATTGAACACTTTTATTTTAGTGTGATGGTACTTAATAGAAGTTAGTTTTTCTTCCTTTAATACTGAATATCGAAGTACATTTTTTATTTAGTGTTGAATTATTTAAGTTTGTAAGTATACTTTTTTTTTTTTTTTTTTTTTTTTTGAGACGGAGTTTCGCTCTGTCGCCAGGCTGGAGTGCAGTGGCCGGATCTCAGCTCACTGAAAGCTCCGCCTGCCGGGTTTACGCCATTCTCCTGCCTCAGCCTCCCGAGTAGCTGGGACTACAGGCGCCCGCCACCTCGCCCGGCTAGTTTTCTGTATTTTTTAGTAGAGACGGGGTTTCACCGTGTTAGCCAGGATGGTCTGGATCTCCTGACCTCGTGATCCGCCCGTCTCGGCCTCCCAAAGTGCTGGGATTACAGGCTTGAGCCAGCGCGCCCGGCCGTAAGTATACTTTTGAAAGTAAGTTCAGGGACACAGTTGCTCACGCCTGTAATCCCAGCACTTTGGGAGACGGAGGTGGAAGGATTATTTGAGCTGAATTCAAGACAAGCCGGGGCAACATAGTGAGACCCTGTCTCTAAAAAAATTAAAAATAACAAAATAGAATTACTCAGACATAAAAAAAGAAAGTAAATTCTACACATGAGGCATTGTTCTTTTTTTTTTTTCTTTTTTTTTTTGAGGCGGAGTCTCCCTCTGTCGCCAGGCTGGAGTGCAGTGGCGTGGCTCACTGCAAGCTTCGCCTCCCGGGTTCACGCCATTCTCCTGCCTCAGCCTCCCGAGTAGCTGGGACTACAGGCGCCCGCCACCACGCCCGGCTAATTTTTTTGTATTTTTAGTAGACATGGGGGTTTCACAGTGTTAGCCAGGATGGTCTCGATCTCCTGACCATGTGATCCGCCCGCCTCGGCCTCGCAAAGTGCTGGGATTACAGGCGTGAGCCACCGCGCCCGGCGAGGCATGTTTCTATGTTAATCATTTTGAGATTTGGTATATTCACAACATTTTGTACTGTGCATGTGTCTGTGGGTCTCCACTAGAAAGTCAAATGAGCACCAGAGGAAATTATGAAAAAGAATACAAAGAAAAAAAAAAATTCTTTTGAGACAGGGTCTCAATCTGTCACCCATGCCTACGACCTGTCACCCAGGCTGGAGTAAGAATAAAAGAATAAAAAGAAATCTTTCTTTCTCTCTCTCTCTCTCTCTCTCTCTCTCTCTCTCTTTTCTTTTTGAGACAGGGTCTCAATATGTCACCCAGGCTGGAATGTAGTGGTGTGATCACTGGCTCACTGTAGCCTCAACCTCCTGACCTTTGGGGCTCTAGCAGTTCTCCCACCTCAGTCTCCCAAGTAGCTGGGACTATAGGCATATGCCACCATGCCCAGCTAATTTTTAAATTTTTTTGTAGAGATGAGGTCACACTGTGTTTAGGCTGGTCTAGAACTCCTAGGGCACAAGTGATCCTCCCACTCTGCCCTCCCAAAATGCTGGGATTACAGAAATGAGCCACTGTACCCAGCCTAGGAAGCATTTTTGAATGTCAACCATGTACAATGCACCATACTAGGAGACATTTTATATACTGTCATTTAGCTCCATTAACAAAATGAGAACTCTAAGTCTCAGGTTGGTTAGTTGACTTGATCAATAATTCATAACTAAGAAGCAGTGGAGATAGTTGTTTGATATGTATATGCACACACATACGTGCATATGTATATATATGTGGGTGTATATATACACATACATGTACACATATATATGTGCATATATATGTATGAAAGAAGAACTGTCAATCTGTCCTCAAGGTAAAGAAGATGAGTTTTCAAGTCAGTATCTATCTATCTATCTATCTATCTATCTATCTATCTATCTATCTATCTTTCTATCTATCTATCATCTATTTATCTATCTATCTATGTACACACACTTTTCAAGTCAGAATATATATATATATATTATTGTCGGAGTATATATATTCTGACTTGAACTCACCTTCTTTCCCATAGTACAGATTGACTATTCAAAAATGTTTCGAGATATAACAATGTTTTGATTTTGTTAGAGAAAGCTAATTTGTCAGCATTAAAGAGATAGGATGACAGCCTATGTAAAGGAACTAACATAATTTAAGAAAAATATTTGGGAAAAAGAAATAAAGGAGTAGAAATGTTGGAAGGAAAAGAGAACAAGCATGCTTAGAGAAGTATCAACAAAATGTGTTCCAATTTTGGGTAAGATAAATCAGATAGAGAAAATTTAGCCTAGACTTAGACTAGTGGCCATAAAATGCAGTTTGGTTAGCTGTTTTCCCAGGGTTAAGGAGCTATATACTGACAAATAGAAGTTTGACCAGATGCCCTATTTAGTAGGCAGAAGAAAAGTTTTAGGCCAATGATTAAATTAAAAACATAATAATTAAAAAGAAGCTGAGAGAGTTACTTGATCTGACACTGACAGTTTGGATTGGACAGAAGTATAATTTGGACATGTGGTGAGGAAGAATACAGAATGTACAGAATGAACAGGAAATGCACAAGTAATGATACAGGCAAGCAAAATCACACTTAAGGCTCATGTGAAGTAGTTTGCTAATGTAAAACAATTGCTAAATATCATGTGGAACTGGACTGAATTAAATAAGGAGAAAAAAGAGGCAAGACCAATGTGCTTCTAAATAAAGCCCAATACCCAAAATCCCGAATAACTTACTTTCAAAAACTTGCTAATGATAACCTTTGAAGTATGTCATGCAAGTGTCAAGCTTATTAAATTATTGGCCAATTAAAAATTACTTTCTACTTTCTTCTTTATATACTTCATAAAAATTGTGACTGTTCCAGAATTTCCCTTTAATAACTTTTTCTTCTTTGGCAGATTAATTTAGACCAGGTTGACATTTTGTAAATAAAGTTTTCTTGGGAATATGAACAAAATTAAAACACCAACAAATTAAAGCAAATGAAAAGGAAAGACATGGGAAAAAGTGAAATAGTATTCTGATTTAGGACTGCGGTATTCAGAACATTGAAGGATTTAAGTGTTATTCGTAAGATTTTTAATTTTAATTTTTATTTTGTGTGCTTTCATTAAGAAACAGGCAGCCAGGCTTGGTGGCTCATGTCTGTAATCTCAGCACTTAGGGAGGCAGAGGTGGGCAGATCACCTGAGGTTGGGAGTTCGAGACCTGCCTGACCAACATAGAGAAACCCTGTCTCTACTGAAAACTACAAAATTAGTCGGACGTGGTACCGGGCACCTGTAATCCCAGCTACTCGGGAGGCTGAGGCAGGAGAATCTCTTGAACCTGGGAGGTGGAGGTTGCGATGTGCCAGGATCCCTACATTGCACTCAAGCCTGGGCAACAAGAGTGAAACTCTGTTTCCAAAAAAAAAAAAAAAAAAAGAGGCATCACCAATGTCAGCCTGCTATGCTTTCATGAAGGTTTTGTTAAGTGATGTCTTGATTTCTGTATTCAAGTGATTGGGAGAAAATCTTACACACAGAGTAATTAACAGTAAAAATAACATAATAGCATGGCATAGTATTATGATATGTGTATCAAACAAATGGGGCAGTCATCGAGGGCTGAGAAGTTCTGAAGTTCTAATCATCACAGCTGTAGCCATCAGGGAAGGTTTCTTGCAGAAAGTTGAAGAAACAAGTTGCTTTCAGTGATTCCAGATGAGCAATCTGGAAATTTTCTAGTTTTAGATCTTCAGCTTTTCTCTAAAGTTGACTAAACTATGTTAGAGGTTACACATCACAAAGTGGATGCTGACATGTAGATTAGGGAAGAATCAAATGTCTATACAATGTGTAAAGTAAGAGATGTTCTTTAATGGAAGATAAACCTCCAGCTTTTCCGTTAAGCCTGCCTTTCTTCATTCCCCACCTATCTCTGTACCAGATAAACATTGTACCATTTTTTTATTCTGTTAGAATTATTTTTGTTTATCAAAGCCATCTGTCATATAATCACTGTATATGTATTTGGGATCATTTGGCGACATAATGGCCAAAATATTGGCATTTTAGGCTTTGAAGTTGAGTTGAATGTAACATTTGTGAACTGTAATGCTTATGAAAACTTAAGTGCCAACGCATTTCCATGTACTCGCATATTACACTTGCACATGTGGGTCAGTTTTTCAGTTTATTGAGGCCCACTTATAGTACAGTAGTTAAGAGCGTAAATTTTGGAGCTAGACACGTCTGGTTTGAACTGACTGCCCCATTTATTGGTTGTCTAATTTTATTTTATTTTATTTTATTTGAGACAGAGTCTTACTCTGTCACCCAGGCTGGAGTGTGGTGGCACAATCTTGGCTCACTGCAACCTCCACCTCTCAGGTTCAAGCAATTCTCCTGCCTCAGGCTCCTGAGTTGCTGGGATTACAGGTGTGCTCCACCACACGCAGCTTATTTTTATATTTTTAGTAAAGACTGGGTTTCCCCGAGTTAGCCAGACTGGTCTTGAACTCGTAACCTCAGGTTATCTTCCCGCCTCAGCCTCCTAAAATGCTGGAATTATAAGCATGAGCTACTGTGCCCGGCCTATTAGTTGTCCAGTTTTAGATGGTTACCTATCCCTTTGCACATCATTCTCCTCATTTAAAATAGTGTGAGTTTGTGTTTATACACACACCCATACATACTATAGATGTAGTACAATTATTAACAGAATGCTGACTACAGGAGCACCCAGTACAAATATAAATAGCGGTTCTATTCTTTCTTTTTTTTTTCTGATGAATGCATTTAAAATCTACTCTGTAGAAAATGTCAAGTATACATCACAGTATTGCTGAGTATAGTCGCAGTAATTCTTTTCATATTTTCTGAAAAGTTACTGTAATCAGTCAGTTCTGGCATTAAAAAATAACTTAAAGAAAATAGAATTTAGAATAAATGATAGTGAATACTTCAGAAATATGCTTACTTTTCAAGACAGTAATCTCTTGGTATGTATAGGTAGATAAATACCAAGTTTATATATAAAGGGAGATATTCAAACATAGGCTTTGTTTTGCAGCCAAAATATTCTAATATTTTTGGTACATCAGAAAGGAAAAGCATTGTAAGGAAAAGCTTTGAGAAGGGAATGCTGTCCTAGCAGGTGCAATAACCACAACTGTCAGATGTAACAATTACAGTAGGTAGAAGCCTTAGAGACATGTGTAGGGCAGCGTCTGCCTTTGCTTTTAGTCTGAAAATTCGAAGAAGCTTCTGAGATAAGATGAAATGACAGATCAGGGAGCAGCACTGGAGCTGAATTGACTGACGGTAATACTTCACTCAGGCTTAGGTTGTTTCGTTGTTCTTTTGGTAGAGTTTACTTTTAGTTATTTGGTACATGTGTTGACCTTAGAACCAGTTGATGTTTGTTGGCACTGGAATGAGCGTTTTTCTTGTGAGTAAATTTGGAAGAGTATGTTTCTTTTGAGCATGGATTTAGTGGCAGGGTTTATTGTACTGCTTTCTCCAGAAGATTTGGGTAATGGGGGGTGAATTTTGTCATCAAATAACAGAAATTAAGTTGAATCATATTAAATGATCACTTTGTAGGTCAAAATTAGTGAAACATCAGCAATTTCATATAGTTTAACCAAATGTATGTTTTAGTTTAAGCTTACAAATCTGGACTTGCAATATGTTGAAAGATAAGGTCTCATTTATTTCGAGTTGGGAGGACTCAAATTTGGATAAATTGTTGGCCCTTTAAATGATCTTCTTTAATTATGTTCTGTATTGGTCATCTCAGTCCACTTTTCTACATTTTCTAGATTTAATTTCTTGTAGTGTTGCCATTTATTTATTCAAAAACTTAATATTTATGCTACGGAGAGCACAAGAGAGCAAAAAGAAAACTTAATGAGTCATGGCCTCTACCTTCAAGGGGCTCATAGTGTAATTGGACAAGCTGTTAAACAAATGATAGCAATATAATTGAGTAAAGCTGTAGTTGAGATTTCAGCAAAATTTAGAAGGTGAGGCAGAGGAAGACATAATCAACTCTGCTTCGGTGAATTAATAATAATTGATTATCACTTCCTAGGAGGTGATAATTTGTGATGGTGTTTAAACTATGCATAGCAGGGAGGGGAGAGATTCTTGACAAAGAGAACAGTGAAAGAACCAGATGCTGAGATGAAGGATAGTTCTTCAGAGTTTTAAATGAATAGAAAGTGGAATGAGTGCAGTGAGTGGTCAGTGATATATATGGAAAGGTAGGTGAGGGACAAATTATGAAAGCCTAAGCATGCTATAGATAAGGTGTTTGAATCTTGAGTTCTAGGCAACCGGTAATGCCAAAAATGTGCAAGCAGAGGAGTGGAATGACTTAATTTTGTGAAGTAGAAAAAGAAGACAATCTGCCATGAGGAGAGGGAAGAAAAAGGGACAGTAACTATTTGTTAAGAGTGCTGAAATCTATACTAGCATTTAGCCTTGTTTTCTAATTATCTAGATCATGAGGAGGCAGCCTTACTGTTCCATTCGTGTGGCTTAGTGCATTGCTGGTTCTAAAGACTGATCAGTGATCTCTTATGTAATCTTTATAATCGTGTGCATTTATTAGGTATCTATGTTATATAAAACTAATAGGAATACGATCTAGCATGACAAATGCCAATTAAGTAGTTCCTCGGGAATTCAGGGAAATACTCATGAAGGGTCCATTTATTTGTTAAAAGTCTAGTATTTAGCAAGAATCTCTCTAGGAGCTGGAATAAAGTATTGAATAAGACAGCTGCCTGTCTCATAAACATACATTATAGGTATAATATTTCTGAACACATGAATATCTGTATATATGTGTATGTGTGTGAGATACAAGTACAAATACAGCTTGCAGTTTCCTAAAATTATATTTCAAATAGTTTCATCATATATTCAGAATCTTATGATGCATACATTTCATGTATATACACACATATGCATATATATACACATATACATATACATACACATATATATAAATATACATATACACATACATACATTCTTATCTCCCTCCCAGAGTGCCATGGCACTATCACAGCTCACTGGAGCCTTGACTTCCTGGCCTCAGGCGATTCTCCCACCTCAATATCCCAAGTAGCTGAGACTACAGGTGTGTGCCACCGCACCTGGCTAATTTTTGTGTTTTTAATAAAGACAGGATTTCCCCATGTTGTCCAGACTGATCTTGAACCCCCACAGTTAGAACCTACTCATAAACTTTTTGTTTTGTTTTCTTTTTCTCTTTTCTTTTCTTCTATTTTCTTCTCTTCCTTCCTTTCTTTCTTTTTCTTTTCTTTTCTTTTCTCTTTCCTTCCTTCCTTCCTTTCTCCCTCCCTCCCTCCCTCTCTCTCTCTTTCTCTTTCTCTCTCTCTTTCTCTCTTTCTCACTTTCTCTCTCTCTCTCTTTTTCTCTCTCTTTCTCTCTCTCTCCCTTTCTCTCTTTCTCTCTCTCTCTCTTTCTCTCTTTCTTTCGAGACAGGGTCTCACTCTGTTGCCCAGGCTGGAGTGCAGTGGTGCAAAACATGGTTCACTGCAACCTTGATCCCCAGGGCTCAAGCAATCCGCTGACCTTAGGCTCCCAAAGTGCTGGGATTACAGGCGGGAGCCACCGTGCCCTGCCCTCATGCATTGTTGAAAGACCTATGGCAATAGTTCCATGATGAGATCAACAAATATTTGAGTGGCCATGTTTTCACTATATTTTGCATTTTTCTTCTGTGCTATAGCGATTGTATGTCTTTTAGTACAATGATTACCAAAATGATATTTTGCTCTTAGAATAAATGCTTAATAGCTTATATAACAGTAAGTTCAAATGACCTTTGCAAATTTTTACTTGCAGTAAAAAGTAATAAGATGCTTAAGTAATTGATGGAAAATTTTACTTCATACATAATAAATTACTTTTCATAACTGAATGTCAAGGCTGGTTTTGTTTGTATTTATCTTATAAGTGGAGCTTCAAACTTGAATTAAAATAATTTGTCATAAAAATTGTTAATATCAAGTAATTCTTACAAATTTATTATGATGAAGATGCACTGTCAATTTTAGTGATTATGTGAATAAATGTATGTGTTGAAAGATCATATATAGTTGTCAACTTTTATACGAATGCCTTGATAATAATTAGAATTCAGGAAAACAGAGTTTAGAGTCTCTTAGAATTCTACAAATCCCTGATTTTCTGTTTTAAAAGTTGATTTGGTCTTCTATTACCTCACACGGAGAGAAAGTGTTTCTTGTATAGAACTCCTTAAATGGGTCTATTTACTACATATTCTGAAAATCTAAATATCTTATTATCTATTACAATAATATTATTTACTTTGAATCATAGAAGTTAAAAATTAAATATTTTAACTTTTATTCAGTAAATTATATTTATGGATATGTAACTGAATGTTGATATTGAGAGTAAACAGTGTAAGGAAATGGAAAACAAATTATATTTTTCTGAGAATAGAAATACTTCTTGCTGCTATAATACACCAAGTACTGCGTATGTACTGGATTACTTGACAACTAGAAATTGTCTGTGTAACAAAACTAGCCATTGACCAAGAAACCAATGTAATGGTAGAGGAAACATTGCTGATGTGCTCTTGATATGTATTGATTGATTTGTTCTTACAGAATATTGGGGAAATACTCATGGTATTTATTAGCTATTTGAATCTTCTTTTATTTATTCTCCACTATTCTTGGATATTTCAATGTGAACAAACAGTAAATACGAAGAGTGAGTATATTTAGGGGCTGCAATAAGTGTTTAAAGAGACTGTGTGTGTATGGTGGGGTAGCTTTTTATAAAGGTCAAAGTGCTTGGCCTTCCAGGGGAAAGACAGGGATTCTAGCTTGCTTCTGCCCTCTGCTCATAATGTGAGTCTGAAATTAAAGAAGAGGAATTCCAAGATAGCACCAATTCTTATGTCTGCATTGGATAATTTAGTGACTGTATATTTAAAGTCTAAACTTAGAATTTGTGTGAGATCCGTGTTGCTCATATCCCTTTAACTGGATCTCTTTTTCAGTGTGATTTTACCATGATATACTTCTAGTAATAAAATATCCTTAAAGTCAAGATGTGTATAATGAAAATAGGTAATGTAATGACAATGTGGATCTTTTTGTGGTTTTTGCAATATTTGTTTATTTTCCTTTTCATTACAACATGAATTAAAATTTAATTTTCATCATCTTAAAATTAGTTTCTATATGGTGTTTGTTATGAAAATTAGTGTTTTTGATGTCAAAAGACACCAACAATAGCCCACATATATGGATTGCTTGTGTTCTCCCATACACAGTGGAGGTTCATTATGTGTGCTCCCTCATTTAATTTTTATATCCACTACAACATGTAGCTGGTGTCAGTCCCATTTCCAGGGCAGGTAAGTGACTTTTCTAAGATCCCTTAGTAAGTTGTAGATCCAAATTTTATGTAATTTTAAAATGTGATACAGAATTCATCCATTCATGTACATTCATGTATCCCTTAATGACAAGGATACATTTTGATAAATGTGTTTTTAGGTGATTTCATCTTGTGTGCACATCATTGAGCGTACTTACACAAACCTAGGTTGTATAACTTACTGCATACCTAGACTATACCTATGGCTTATTGCTCCTAGGCTGCAAACCAGTACAGCACATTACTGTACTAGTGTGAGGAAATAATAACACAATGGTAATTGTGCAATAAGGATTTTTCAGCAATGTTATAATCTTATGGGACCACTGTTGTATATGTGGTCTGTTGTTGATAGAAACATCATTATGCAGTGCATGACTATATTTATAAAACAAAATTTCTTACAAGGAACACATTTACCTAGCAAGTTCCATTATTGATCCTGAGAAATAAAATTGAAGTGGCAGATTTATGGGAGTATTGCCATGGCCCTGGCCCTACTGTCTGTCCTGAACAAGTAGTGGCATCTCCTTCAGTAGTGGGGCTACTAATGCATAAATGGCAGGAAAGGGACTGCTATGATGAGATTATAGGAAGGAAATGATTGTCATTGAACACCTCTATACCTTGCTTTTTATGCATCCTATGGCATCTAATGTTCTCATCAATTCTATGAGACCCAAGCAACATGATCCTGATTTTTAACGCTGGGAAATAGTTAACTGTGGTAAAAACAGATTAGATCTTACAAACAGAAGCCATCTATCTAATGACTGAGAGGGGACTGGAACACAGATCTTAGTCTTCAAAACCCATATTGTTTGTCCTATACCATATACCTGCTCTTGCTCATAATTTTTGAACTTTTAATTAACTGTTTTTTTCCTGTTAATGGTATCAAAGATGGACATTCAGAGGAGAAAACGGCACTAAGTTGGCCATAAACACATGTACTCTTAAAGCTATTGTTGTTTCCCTCCCTTTCACCCCAGTCCCCTCTTTCTCTCTTCTCACTGCCTCTCTTGAGCTCTGCAGTTGCTGTTTCACGTTTTTCTAAACTGATCTGCAACATTAAGAATGAAGAACATGAGGTTAATGATTCTAGTACTGTATCAAAGCATTGAGAAAATGTTACCACCAATTTTAGCCACCCCACTGTTACTGGAAAAGTTTGAATGTCTATTTGATATAGGTCAAAGATGACCAGGGTTTTGGTGTCCACATTTTATTGTCACATATTTGATTGCATAGTAACTAGATGAAGGATACCATCTTTGTGTTCTGTAGACATACCATCTTATTGTTTAGATCTCTCCAGCTAGAGACAGGAAAGGAAACTCAAAGCAATTGGGTGCTATTTCATGTTTCTGTTCCTGATAACTCTAAATATAAACATCAAATTCACTATGTAATTTTATGAAACTTTTATGTACAAGGACCAAGACTTTCATTATGAGAATAAAGTAGTATCTTGAGAACAACAATGATATTATCCTCTGAAACTAAGAGTTGCAGGTTAACTGTTGAGCAAGCTTGGGAAAGATGACAAATATTGGAATATTGGAAATAGCAAAGTAAGTGGGCTTCTTTTTGAAGTTGGTAGCTATTTTCTTTAATATTCTCCAAAAAGTTTTTGTCACAGGCTTTTTTAGTTGCTCCACAGTAACAATCCATTACCCCTTGTTTTCTAACAGAATCCTAACTTGATTCAGGCATTCCCATTGTTTCTCCAGTCATGCACTTCGGAGGGCTCAGCCCCATGTTCTATCCCAGTTGCGAGTCATGCTGGCCCTGTTCTCTTTGCCTATGATTGGTTGGGCATGATCAGATGATACAGTTTGGCCAGTTAGAGCCTTTTAGGTGTCCCATGGGAAAGACTTCTTCAAGGACTGAAAAGAAACATAGAGCATAATCAGCTAATTCTTTTTTAGTTGGATTCCTGGAATTGCTATAGCTAACTTTTTAATGCTTTTTAATATGAGGGTTATCTACTAACAGATAGCAGAAAGGAAATACGGAAAAAAAATTTGGTTCTAGACATCCTTGATTTCCTGATTTAACTAACCATAATTGTGCTCTTAGAAACTCCTTGTACAAGGACTGGTGTTTTCTCAAACTAATATCTTTATTATTTAATTTGAGGATTTTTCTTACTTGCTGTCTACTTCCCTTCCAGCTTCACAGCTCATGCTTTACAAGGTAATGATAAAATATGCCAAGACTTCACATTTGTGACAGTGTTCAGAATCTCAGTTGTCATCCAAGCATCATTTTTATTAACAGTTATAAAGTGACTTCATAGTGTCAGATGACAGATGCTAAGTAAAAATCATTTTCGTTATTTAAATATTAGAGGTCTATTGTCCAAATGTACGAGCATAGTTTGCCTATAGCCTTGGGTATACATAATGCTACCCATGCCTTTCTGTTTTCTCTCTCCATCCATTTTTGTTTAGCAATTTTTACAAGACACCTGAGTATTGGTAAATAGTAATGGCATACTTTATTTGCTTTTTGAAACTCAGCAGAATCCACAATGAAATGGATATTTTATTGCAATTGTCTTTCAGAGTTTAATCAGAGTGTATTTATTGCGGCAAATGCAGACTCAGAAATGATTCCACACTCACTAAAATGCTCAAATATGGCATTCTTATCATCATTACAAATTGAGGTACC
This sequence comes from Trachypithecus francoisi, assembly GCF_009764315.1. NCBI lineage: Eukaryota > Metazoa > Chordata > Mammalia > Primates > Cercopithecidae > Trachypithecus > Trachypithecus francoisi. Next base: position 44,372,126 of record NW_022681463.1, read on the forward strand.
TTGAACAAAACAAAATAAGTACAGAGGATTTTCTATTTTCCACTAAATGGTATATAAGAATTACTTTTAAGATACATTTTAGTGTGTTTTTGAACAATTTGAAGTTTTTCATGTGATTAAACTTGATCAAATAGATGGATCAACTTTCTCCATAACAATGAGTAAACTTGTAGATAGTGTTCCCATTTTTATGTCCAAATGTAGAAAGCTGGGCTAATGGATCACTTCTGAAATTCTTCATGTTTTTATGACAAGTATCAGACTCTACAATTACCAACACTGTACTTTTTCCTTATTAGTAACTTTTGAGTGGCCGACGAAAACAATTTGCTTTGACTGTGTCACTGCTTAAAAGAGAAAGGATTGTAGAAGGTTTTTTTTTTTTTTTTTTTTTTGAGACAGAGTTTTGCTCTTGTTGCCCAGGCTGGAGTGCAGTGGCGTGATCTCGGCTCACGGCAACCTCCGCCTCCCACGTTCAAGCGATTCTCCTGTTTCAGCCTCCCGAGTAGCTGGGACTACAGGCACCCGCCACAAGGTCTGGCAAAGTTTTGTATTTTTAGTAGAGACGGGGCTTTTACCACGTTGGCCAGGCTGGTCTCGAACCCTGACCTCGTGATCTGCCTGCCTTGGCCTCCCAAAGTGCTGGCATTACAGGCGTGAGCCACCGCACCTGGCCAATTACAGAAGTTTTATATCTCTTTTGGTCCTGTTAAACTGGAAAAGGTATATTCCAGTCTCAAAGGCAAGTTCTTGAAGGACTTTTTAAGCCAGAGCTCAGTCTCTCAGTTTGTTTCCAAACTTGAAATTTCTCAAGTTTCAGAAACACAGACTTATTAGGCCACCAGGCTAGTGCAGCAATGTTTAGATATTATTTCAATCAAAGAACTGTGTTCTATTACCCTAGGATCTATGTCAAGCTGTGGATTAGGTTAAAAAACCAACAAAAGCTCCTGGTGGTTGAAAGATTATACGTATTTTGCTACATTACTGCATTGCAGGCATGAGCACGTTCTTTCAGCATTTTAGTTTCACAATGTTACAATTAATTAATTGTGTCTATCTAGCAAAAACACTAGTTGGAGTTACTGTCTGCACTTTTAATAAATCCTTTGAATTCCCTTGATCTTTCCTTTTTCTTATCCTCCCTGTGTACTGTAGCAAACTTTCCCAAGCCCATAAAAGTCTGATTAATGGAACAAAGAATTAGACTTGAGATACCTGCTTTTGTTACTCTCCCATGCTTCTCTGACCTTAAGATCACCTTCTAAATGTACCTCAGGCTTTTTCTCTTAAAGAACAATAAATGAGATTATTGAAATTATAAACCATGACCACCCTTGCTATTACTAAATCATTTACACACATACATGCAACTTGTCTTTCATTTATGTACATTCTAAACTATAGTGTTTCATTCTAGAAAGTAGTTGATATTTCTGCATTTTCTTCACCTTTTTCTTCTTAAGATCCTCAGTTATATACACGTGTAAAAATTATGCCGTAAGTCAAGTGTGGGGGGAATCATGTTTATCAATTGCTCTTCTGACAATGCTTCCCCTCCTAAACTTGGAGTAGCACTTTATGGTTTCTTGCATAAAATCAAACCTGCTCTTTGATTCTAAAACCCTCTACTAATTCAATGAAAACCAACTATTCCAACTTGCTTTGGATTCTGATATCTAAGTTTAACCACATTCTTAGAAATACCGTGTTTCTATCCTTAATATTCTATGAATAGAACTTGATTATTATTATTATTTTTTCCCATTCATGATTCATGTTAGATGGTCTCTTCTCAGAAGTCTCCTTTGCTATTCTTGGCAAATATAGAAAAGAAGCAGAGCCGCTGCTATAAACCTGCTTCATCCTTGACCCCAGTAGAACTCATTGCCTTCCAGCTGTGCAGAGTGCATTTCTTAGTAGGGAGCCTGGCCTTGCTTTCACCTGGTGCTGCTGGTGTAAGCAGCCATCATGTTCAGATTCAAAGGTGGCCAAGATAGCATCCTGGGGACATGTCCCTGGAATGAAGTAGAGCCCCAGTTCTGTCCAAATGCTGCTAGGTGGAATAGGGTTGGGTGCCCTGCTGAGAGCATTGTGATTTGTAGATAGAACCTGGCAGAGAGGGTCCCGTTAGGAGTACAGAGCCAGCTCTCTTTCCCCTTCTCTTGGAGAAGATCTGAGGTATGATGCAAAACATTGCTTCTTCCTTATTTCACAGTTTATATGAACTCTGTTGGTGACAGGAGGATCTACCTTATTTATACTGTGGCATGGAAGTGGAATTGAGGCTGCGATAACTTTTGTCTTCAACACAGTGCCGGCTGAAAAACTGGATATAGTTGAGAAGAACTCAGTTCATTTACTTCTCTAGAAAATATTGATATAAAAATGACACATAGAACACTGTTGATTGAGAATATCAGCTAAGAAGATAAAATTGTTCCTCTTAAAAATTTTAATTGTATATCAATTAATTATTTTGCTACTAGCATTTCTGATGATAGAGGAAGGATTTATTCATTAAAACAGGTCAGATAATACATAGATACTGTTCTATTTACAATGCATTTAATTAATATCAAAACTACAGCTGACTTTGTGCAATAATGACAAGATTATAAGGCATTATGTTGTGCTAAGCAGGAGACTACAATTTAAGAGTTAGGCTTGTTGGGAAGAAAACATGTCCTCCTCCTCCCTTTTGTAGTTTTACGTTGAGCTAGAGAGATTGTTTTCTAAGATTCAACACCTCAAGAAAGCATTTTTTTTTAATATTGTTCAAAGCTGACCTCTGCTTTCAGAAAAGTTTATCTGTACTTTTTCATCTGTTTAGAAACATACATTTTTGGTTAAGGGATCGAAGACAATCTCTCTTTGTCTTTTTTTTCTTCTTTCCCTGAGCTAGGAAGGTTGAGATAAAAAGAATGACTGCTTTAAAAGTCACACATGGCTGTAATTTAAGATTTTTTCCCTCTCATTGTCCGTAACAGTTGAAAGAAACCTTCAATGAAAGTTTATTAACTAGGCCAATGCCTGAGGCAATAAAGGTTCATTTATTACCAGTTTCTTGGCTGTTTTTCTTCTTCTATTTTTCGGTTAAACTCATAGCGTAAGATAATACTTCACAAAATTAAACCTTTGACCTTCTGTAGAGTTAAGTCTCCTTTGATTAGATAAAGTAACAATTTATGGTCCAGCATGAGGTTGCACATGAAATGAATAATGCAACAGACTCCGTGTGGACTGAGAATCTATTGCTTTTGAAAAGATGAATGCTGTTTAAAGGGGAGAATGTCCGCTTAAGTGTGTTGTCTTTATTCAGTATGCACTTTAGCAATATTTCAAAGGGCTTTACCTCCAAGATAAAGTTATGTTTGAATTTTCTAATTCTCATAAGAAAGATGTATGGTAAGAGTATTGCAAAAAGCTTTTGAAACTCTTTGTAGGACTGTCATACATGTTATTGTGCCACATATTCCAGGTATTACAAATGGCTGAATTATAAAATCAAATACATGCGTGAGAAAAAAATGACCATTGATTTTACAAATGGAGTTCCAAAGGATGGGACAATTAGAATATTATAATTTCTAATCGCATTAGGTGCCACTGTGAACATTGCATAAATCAAAATTATATTTAATAACTTCATCTTAAGAAGAAGAAAAGTAACAATAATAAAATAATAATAATAAACTGAGTTTGTAATTTTTTTTTTTTTTTTTTGCGATGGAGTCTCACTCTGTTACCCAGGCTGGAGTGCAGTGGCACGATCTCTGCTCACTGCAACCTCTTCCTCCCAGGTTTACATCATTCTCCTGCCTCAGCCTCCCAGGTAGCTGGGATTACAGGTGCATGCCACCATGTCTGGCTAATTTTTGTATATTTTTTTCAGTGGAGATTGGTTTCACTGTGTTGGCCAGGCTGGTCTTGAACTCTTGACCTCAAGTGATCTGCTCTCCTCGGCCTCCCAAAGTGCTGGGATTATAGGCATGAGCCACTGTGCCCGGCCTGAGTTTGTTATTTTTAAACCAATCCATAGGAGTTCAGTCTTTGGTTATTATGATGTATTAATCTTTGTAGATAACAAGTGTTTTAAATTTTGTTTTGTTTAAGTCACCTTACAAATTTGAACTATCATAACTCATTGACAAAGAAGAGTGACTAGATGTGAAATGTTCGGATATTTCTATTTTTCTATGTTCTTTTGAAAAATTTTTGGAAAAGTTAAAAAAAATCTCAAGTCCATCAATGAAAAAATTTTATTGGAATTACCTAATAACTACAGAAGAGATATACATACTTGTAGAATCAGAATTGATGTTTACTTCTATCTTCAGCTCAGTGGAGGTAGAGAGATGTGTACATAGCACAGGTCTGTGTTTCTCACAAAGCTTTTGTGATTAGCTGGTTATTTAAATTACTAATTGACATGCAGAAGTTGAATGCTTGAGAGAAGTGTTTTAGTTTTAGTTTGGTTCTTTTTCAATTAGCTTAAATTATTTAAGGTGAATAAATCTACTGCAGTGATTTAGTTTCTTTTAATAGAATCTCCTGGTACAGTATAAATTAGGTCAAGAGAAGTCATTGGATCAGTATAGCTACAGACATTGCGTCTAAAATGAAGAGATGTTAGGAAAATTGAAGATTTGCTATGACTTACAGATGTTTTGAAACAAAGCAAAAGTCCCTGTCAGAATACACAAAAGGTTCACATTTCTTGGCATGTTAGTAACTAAACATTTCTTTCTGTTGGAATAATTTTTTTGCAGCAAAAAGAGAAGTGAATAATACAATACTACACATTGGTAATTCTTCCTGATATACAGTTGCTCTGTTCCTAGGTGAGATGGGTTGAATATAATAATCAGGCCTCATAAAATAAATACATTCAAACCTAAACACCATTTATTTTTTGAACCACAAGGTGTAAAGTCTCCTTATAATCAGACTATCTGTGTAATTTGTCTAAGTCACACTCAAATAATTGAGTAACTTGACCATGATTATGAAATTGTGCCAAGATAAGGACTTCATACCCTTTAGCAATCCACCCTCTAGGAGATGACAATGACTAGAGACTATGGACCACAACTCATGTTTCATTTGAATCTTCCTTATCACATGGCACGATGTGTTTTTCCAAATTAACTAGGATTGTTTTTTTTCCGTAGTCAACTTTAAAACTGCAACCACAAACCTACTTTTGAAAGTGCTACAACTGGCCTCTCACTATTCATATTTTCTTTGTAACTAAATGAGGAAAACATTTACCTTGTAGGTTGATGATGGAGCTTAAATGAGATGATGTTATAAATGCTAGACCTAATGACAAAGAAGTAAAAGATATAATGCCTCAACCACTGATTTCTCTGTTCCTATTGTTAATCAGTGACTCTGCATGCATATTGTTCCTAGCCCACTCAGACTTTGACCTCCACTTAGAAAGAATACTGTGTGTGTGTGTATGTGTGTGTATTCTTTGTTCTATGTGTGTATACATATGAATGTGTACATATATTCATACATATATATGTATATATGAATAAATTTCTTGCATGAGTCTTTTCCTTGGAAAACATTTATTTACTGTATCAGAAGACTTTTGTGGCCACATATTTTCCAGCTATTTTTATTTCATTGGATGGCTTATCCCAAGCAAGACTTACATGTAAAAATCACCACCTCTTTTGATTTCTTTGTCATTGTCTGTCCTCAACAATAAACTATACATGGACAGAGAACCCTATGTGGTACTTGGAATCTGGAAAAAGAAAAAACAACTGAGACATTGAGGTAGCAATGGATTTAGACAAGGATTTACATGATATTGAGAAAAGTAGAACATTTGAGGAGATTATACTTAGACTGAAATGTCAATGAGGTTATTCTTTTGCAGGAAATTACATTTATGGTATCTTTTCCTCTTTTCACTTATTATACTGCCTGAACTATCACCAATACTTTAACAAGTAGCCTCTTAACAAAACAAAAACATCCTTTTAGAATATCACACACTTTCAGTCACTCTCATGCTAGTTAGAGCTACCTACATGGAGTCAATTCACTAAGTAATTTTGGGTGATGGGTCCTGTGAGTAGTAAGATGTATTGGGCCTTAGACCAACATGAAGATATCTAATGCCTAGTTTATTAAATAATTGAAAAAGATATAATGAGGGGGTGCTTAAAAGAAAATTAGAGTTAAAGTGTATCTAGTTCAATTTGTTTCTGATTAGAATTTGTTTTATATTAAAGATATGCAGAGAAGAATAATTTATTTACTTTTTTTTCCCCTCATTGTGCCCTATGTAATATATAGGATTCAGGAACAAATTATATTGTATTTCACCAATAATATAGGTTAAAATTTTGTGCATAAATTTCAATGGCCATTGTTTCTGTGGCAGATATACTCTAAATTCTATAAAACTGAAACACAAACATTTAGATCAGATTTCTAAATGGAGTCAATTTATATTGGTGTATTTGTGACATACCTGAGTGTCTATAACTTTGACTTCCTAGATAATCCATAAGCTGCTAGAGCAAAGGGGAGTCATCTCTTTCAAAGGCTCCATAGTTTACTGTCTTCTGCACTTTTCTTTTAATATCTATTCATAGAGTGTGTGTGGTCAGTGCTGAACTGGGAGTAAGGAGAATTGGGGTTACTCTATGATTATTTAATGGTGTGACTTTATAGAAATGATTAACTTCATTGCCCCTAAATTTAATCATCAGTAAAATAAAAGGGTTACATTAGGTAAAGTCTTTCTAGTCCCCAAATATTTTAAGTGTAAGATCCCAAGAAGTTGTTTAGAAATAGTTTTCTAAAGGTAGTGATGTTAAAGGTGGAGTAAAAGTTACATATTTAAGACCTTATAGTGCCAAGTTCAACTTTATACAAATTAGATAATATTTTATTTTAAACCAAATTATAGAGATTTAAAAGTTTTATTGATTATGTTTCAGCCTGATTCTGGGTTAGTGATCGGAAGGTGAGCTTTCCAAAAACTTTCATAGAAGTTCCTCAGTGATTGATATGCCCAGATGACTTCCCTGTGGTGTTCACTCTTTCTGATTTCACTTCTATAACCTCTTCAGTCTGAGAAATTGAGATTTTAAGCTATCCAGGAAAAATAATACTAAATCTGATGTCTATTTGATTTATAAGTCATTGTTCATATTATAACAACGTCTTTCTTACTGTATATATCTCCAAATTAGTGGGGTTTTTTTTTGTTAGTACAAACATTTAAAAAATCTAATTCAATCAATTGAAAGACTCAAAACTGGTATTAGGAGTGTTTCCATTAATGGCCTCAAGGATCAATTTCTCTTTTTCTCCGCAGAATACAAATGTGTTTCAAAGGCCAAGAAAAGTCAGTCTAATGGACATTAAGAGAAAAGTTCACACTCAAAATCTTCAGTCTAACCAGATTTACAATTAAGTTATTTATTCCATCTGCTTATCATTCTGGTCATTTAATCATTCAAGAGTGAAGACATGCATGTTTCAATCATGATTTTAATTTATTTAGAAAGTATTGAGAAATAAAATAACTGAAAGTTAGTGTCAGTTTTTGACAGCTGGTATTTAAATAAGGATAGGAGGAAAACAGGGTGAAAAAAGGTACTGGTGTTTTCAAATTGTTATATTGAGCCAAGAGTTATTCTAAGACTTGGAGCGATTTCAATTGAGCTGTAATTCAAACTCATGTGGAGCTTACAATGCACCTTCAACAGAGTTTTGCAAAGAGTCTGTAGGAACTGTCAGGAGCAGAAAGATTACTTCACAGTAATGACTGTTGAATTGAACTATGCTTTTTGATGTTTTACTTTCTGAATTGAATTGTTGGACAAGATTAATTGCACACAGTGAGAGTTTTAAATGAATGACTATGTAAAGCATTAAGTTTCTCTGTATGCCACTTGGGGAAAAATAGCTGAAAGGTTTAAATGAATAAGTGTATTTAATGCACAAAATGCCTGAGCTAATTTTAAAATTCTTTTGCTAACATCCTTATTGAAAATAGAAACCCACTTTATTCATCTGTCTTGGTTATATTGCTCTGGTTGAAGTAATTTAATATTCCTGCTTTCCACTAATCTTCTAGTTCAACAGAAGTAAACAATAGGTTTCATAAATTAAAAATACACTCTTCTGAACATGCTTATAAGTTTAAAAAAACAAGGCTGTAAACATTTATGACTGAAACAAACTAGATTGTTCAAATACTGCCGTGATGTATCATGTATATCAATATGGCACTGATATCAGTTAGAATGCAAACAAGGTTTTAAATGATGTGCCCCTTCATTTCAGCTGGAGAATCCGCTTCACACCATCTGCCTATCAGATGGTTAGGAACCAGGACTGCGTATTAATGCCACATGTTCGATTTTCCTCCTTCTTGTAATGGTTAGATTCATATTGCTAATAGCTGTGCATGAGCACTGTCGATGAAATTTCTGTGACGGTGGAGTGATGAGATATTTATAAGCTGCCTGTCTCTCTGAATAATCAGTAGGAAGAATGCCAGACATAAATAACTTATCAATTCCAGAATATTAATAATAACTACCATTGGCTATAATCTACTGCATGTTTAAAATGGTTTTGTTTAAATGTGAGCAAACTAACACAAACTAATAACGAGTCTATCATACAGAAAGTTTGAATACTTAACATCCCTTGGATATAACCCATTTTATTTAACTATTAAATTTGGGGAAATGCATTTTATATGGAATGCGATGTAAAAGTAGACAATAAATCAAACATTTGGAAGTCATCTTGATGTCTTTGAAACCAAAGATCAAAGATTGGACCTTTCAAGTTAATGAGCAAACAAACAGATCAGAGAAAGAATTTGACAGCAATATGTCTCTTTTATTGATATCTATAATCTACAGTTGTAATCTTCTATTTATAAGTAAGGGTACTAACTTAATTGAAATAAAGAAAATGGAGACAGTTTTCCATTTTTTTAAAGAGAGCGATCAGGATTGCATAATGGCATTTGAAGAATTTAAAGGCCTTTTTAAATAAAAGTTGAAAGCAGAAGGAAAACACTATCTTTAAAAAGTAAAAGAATACTCTAAATAGTGAAAATGCCTGCTTATCTTCCAAAAGATAAATCCATGGGTTGGCTTTAGGGTACAGAATTTAAACTAGTGAAGGCTTTGTATCAATACAGCATAGAGTGAAGATTCAGTGATTTTATGATAAATCTGATCAATATAGAGAGCCAAATCCAATGATTTGATGGAAACATGATTTTTAGATATCCATTTGCCAAATGGCTGAATTCTCACCCAATGCTGTTAGGTACTTTTTGTCCTATTTGCACTTTTGTAATTGAACAAAGGTAAAACTAAACATAGAGACATGATGGATAGTGAGTTACTTCACAGTATCAGTGAGCATTTATGGAGGGGCAGGGCTTGACGTGTGCCCAGGCTGTTGCAAGTTATTTCACCTTCATTCTTTACAACACATCTGTGAGGTCAGAATTGTTATCCCTCCGTTTAGAGATGAAAATTTTGAAGCATGGGACATTATATAACTCGCTGTGCCATCCCGGATAAGTTTGATGCATCCTGTCCAAAGTTTGCATGGCTCTTTGGGGTGTCTTTCCCCCCTCCAGCCACTGTATTATACATATTTCTTATAAGAGAGTGAGACTAGATTACAAATAATTTCTATGCTGGTCACTAATGTAGCAGGAATCTTAAAAGACTTTAGTGGAATATCAAAAAGTGAGAATAAAAGTAAAAGAAATTGACTAGAAAAGATACAATTTTGTAACAATAGCCCATTTTTTAAAAAAATCTATAATTTACTCTGAAGAAGCAAGCATAAGTTTGCATCATAATTCAGATAGTAATATGACAAGGCAGGTTTCTAGTTTTGTGTAAAAATTTACTCATTCTTTTAAATTTGCAAGTGATAATTTGTCAAGATTCAATAGGAAAGAAAAAGAAATCTAAATACATTGCACCATGTAAGGCAGGTAGTGTATTAACCTAAGTTTGATATACAGTTCTTTTCCTGAAGACCAAGTGCAGGCCTAGAAGAGACAACACAATACATGACTTGTTATCTTTACGCTGAAGAAAACACTTTTTTTTTTTAAAGAAAATCTTTCTCAATCCATTTTTACTCAGTGGAAAATGATTTAAATTTTTTTTTTTTTTTTTTTTTTTTTTTTTTTAGTTTGTGTTGTTTTGTTCTGTTAGAAAAGGTTTTTAAAGTCCTCATTCCTTTTTTGGAAACTGAAGAAGGCATTATAAAGCACCTCTAGCTAATCAAAGTAGTTTAACTTGTGCTCACAGAATTCATTGCCTAGGATCTCAACCTCCTAAAAACATCTGGAAAATGAACTTTAAATATACATTAAAGTTTCTCCATTTCTGATGATAAAATTAGATTTAGAATCTTTTAAAATAAAATTTAGACTTCCTTTGACTTCTCAGTTCAGTACGTTTTTGTCTTGGTGTAGGAGACACTTTTATGCAATGTATTTTTATGCAAAAACACAGATTCCTTAGTCCATTTCAGAAATATTCTGTGGATGTGGGCCTGGGGAACATCACCTGTATCTTTATCATGCACTGCAGCTGATTGCCTAGTTCTGAGGGAGAAATGGGTTGCTTGAATGAAAAATGTAAAAGCGCGGTGGCTCACGTCTGTAATTCCTGCGCTTTGGGAAGCTGAGACGGGTGAATCACCAGAGATCACGAGTTAGAGACCAGCCTGTCCAACATCGTGAAACCCCATCGCTACTAAAAATATCCAAACAATTAGCCAGACGTGGTGGTGGGTGCCTATAATCCTAGCTACTCGGGAGCCTGAGGCAGGAGAATCACTTGAACCTGGGAGGTGGAGGTTGCAGTGAGCCGATATCCCACCACTGCTCTCCAGCCTGGGTAACAGAGTGAGACTCTGTCTCAACAAAGAAAAGAAAAGGAAAGAAAAGTGTAAAAGCAGTGGTAATTTGTAGTATAAGACAATTCAAAGTTGGATATGGAAGAGGAGGGAGGGTAGCAAAAATTTCCCTGAATCTGAAGACAGGGCAGAAGGTCTACGATAAGTGTGGAAAGGGTTATAAAAGGAAGGAAAAGGATGTGGCAAATGTTATGGGTTGCCAGTGTTTACACCAGTGGGCAATTCTTGATTACATAGAAATGTTATAGTTTATATATTCTCTATTTAGTGTAGATCAAAGACTTGAGTTATTTTGTGAATTTATTACATGATTTTTTTTAAGGCAACTTTGCTTGGGAAAAAACATATACAATGGGACCTCTATTTAAGGCTAGTATATAGATTGTAAGCTATGTTTTTAGAGACAGGAAATTGGAAGGGATTTGAGAATTACATCAGGGATTGAAAGGGCCATTGCAAGGCCAACAGGAAGTTCAATAAATGCAGAGTGGGTTGAGGTGGTGAATCTTTGTGATCCTCTCCAGCCCTAGGCAAGACATACCTTTGGAGAGTCATGCTTTATATTAAATTAACGAGATTTGTTATTCTTAGTATATACACACTTATTATAACATAAAAATAATGTTTTAAATTACTTTCCATTGACATTGCCAAAATAATGACCATGTTTCTCCTGTGGCTTTCCATGTAATCTAATTTGATAAGCATTTTTTCATTCAGTGACAATATCTGCCAAGCATTGCAGCGGACGTTTGGGATATATATATACTAAGAAAGTATTTCTGCCCTTTTGGTGCTATGACCTAGTTAGAGGTCAGAATCCTAATCCTACCCTCCTTGGCCCCAGCCCCCAAAAAAGAGCAATAAAGAGTTTAAGAGACTGTTTTTCTTTACTGGAATTACTCATTAAAATGACCTGTAGAATAGTAAGATTAAGCAAAAATATACAGCTGCAGAGGCCCCAAACCAGACCTGATGATTCAGAATCTCACATGGCAGGGCTGAGCTATTTGGATGGTTTAAAAGCTCCATGGATGACTCTGATGCACAGCTAGGGATGGCAAACTCACATACAGCAGGGGAGATGCAAACACAAGCAAGTGGGGTAGACTGGGGAAGGTCAGGTACAGCTCTTTAAAAGAGTAAGCCATGAGCTAATTCTTGAGATGTTGACAGTTCTTTCCTAGGTAGATAGTGAAGAGTTGGGAACCTGAGCCTCCAGCTCTGAGCACATAATATTAAAGTGATGGCATGAAGAAGGCATAGCCAAGTCTGGGCCCAGGGCATAGAGGGCTCTTCTAGAAAGTGAGAACAGAATGTGCAAAGACTGACTTAAAAGAAAGAATGAAGTCGTTCGCTAGTGAAAAGGAAAGAAGGCCTATGTACCTGGAGCACAGAGAGCAAGGGGGAGGTGGAGGAGCAGGGGATCCATACAAACAGGCAGGGAACTGAGAACAAAGGGTGGTGACAGCCATGAGAAGCACTGGACTGGATCCTAAGAGCAGGCATAGAATGTATATTCAAATCCTCACTTTCAGGCAAGGTGTCGTGGCTCACGCCTGTAATCCCAGTTCTTAGGGAAGCCGAGGCAGGTGGATCACTTGAGGTTAAGAGTTTGAGACCAGCGTGGCCAACATGGTGAAACCCCGTCTCTACAAAAAATACAAAAATGAGCTAGGTGTGGTGGTGCGTGCATGTAATCCCAGCTACTTGGGCAGCTGAGACAGAAGAAGAGCTTGAACCCTGGAGGTGAAGGTTGGAGTGAGCAGAGATCACGCCACTACACTCCAGCCTGGGTGACAGAAGGAGACTCTGTCTCAAAAAAAAAAAAAAAAAAAAGGAAGAAAAAAGAAAAATCTTTACTTTCATGAGGTTTGGCTATGACATGGATAGTAAGAGATTGGAGATGGGTGATGTGGAAGCTATTATATTAAGCAGGACTCTAAGAAAGAAAAGATTGGAACTTGTACTGCTGGGGAGGGACAGTGGGAATGGAGAAAATTAGTTGAATTGGAAAGATATTAAATAATTAAAATTGAGAACCCATCAAACAGCCAAGTGAGTTAGTGAAGCTAAAATCAACAATTGTTGCATATGTCATAGCTTTCGTTCTGCTTTCATAAAACTGGGCTAAAAGTGGAATGTTAAAAAGGGTTGTAAAGTTACAGCATGTAAAAATGTGTGAGTGTGTGTGTGTGTCAATGACACACATATATCTTTTGGACTTTGTATTAAAAATGTAAAACTGGGAAAAGTTGTCATAGAAAAATAAAGGAGTACCATAAATAAAACAGCTAAATGATAAAATCATAAACAATATTTTTAAAAGTCAAGGGCTAATCCAGCCACCTAAGGACAAATTCTAGCTGAGAGGGCTGTGATTATTCTAGCTGAGAGGGCTGTGTCAGGCCACAGATACTCTGCAGAAATTACAGTGAGGCCAAGTCTTTCTTTTTAAAAACCTAGAATGAATAGCATGCCTAGTTTTTACTAAACATGATGTGGCATTCCTCACTAGTTTATCTTATTTGTCCTTATATTTTTTCTTGGGGATTAGAATGGTTTTACAGGTGAAGAAAATTATATTCAAGAAAATTGGATGGTTGGTTCCAAGGCCATGTCATGCATAGACATGGTTCCTGGTACTTAATTTGATTTGGATCTCTCTGATAATAGTGAGTTGTAAGTTTACCTTTATTATTTAAATACTGTGAACAAGTTTTCCCTGCAGCACAAATCCAAGACAAAGACTTTTGAAGTCATAAATTGGAGATGGGTCAACATCAGGTAACCAAGGAAAAATGGGATGTTCACACTGGTGACAAAACAAAATTGAGGAAGAAAGATTTGCTGGAAAACACAAAGAGACTTTTAAGAGAACAGGAAAGAAAATTTTCTGAAACATCTTTGAAGGAAATGAGTAATTGGGGAGAAAATTCAATCATAGGAAGATGAGAGAATCAGTTCAAGTTGTGACTTAAAAGGTAATGAATGTTCAGATCAAACCCAGATGGATTCTTTGAGTTTAGATTAGTGCCTTTTAAGGGATGATTATCAGTTTTTCATGTAAAGACCTAATCTGAAGGTCTTGTTGTGCTGGGGTGAAAGTTGTCAGGGTCTCTTTGGTCTGATTTGAAGGAAAGGTGAAGTCTTCTTCTAACCTCTAAAAAATCAGCAGAGATTTTCATAGAAAAATACTTCCTTATAATTCCTTGGGCAGTAACTTATTTGCTAGAGTAACTAGAAGTGATGATTAGCGGGGAGGAAAAGGAGGAGAGCGGTGCTCAGGCTCTAATCCACCAGCTGGGAGTGGAAATAAATCACACAGATAAATTCAAACGGCTGGAGCACTGTAGTCAGAAATACTAAAGCAGCCACAGTAAAAAAAAAAATATGGGTGGGGGTGGGGATATTTATCTTCTCATAGACTTAAGGTTTTAGAATTAGGAGAGATCATTTATACATTCCAGTGTCTGTCATTTTGCAGATGAGGGACGTCAGCCTGAAGTGAACTGACTTGGCAAAAGTTCACACATTTAAGCAAGACAAACCAATCCCCTGCTCAAAAACCTCTGCTTATTATCTCTCTCTATAAATATATAAAGTCAGAGGAGCGTGGTCTTAATTCTGGTCTTCAAGATCTTGTCTCAAACTCTGTTTCTTTTCTTTCTGTTCTTTTTGTCTTTTTCTTTTCCTTCCTTTTCTTTTCTCTTCCTTTCTTTCTTCTCTTTTTTTGGGACAGAGTCTCACTCTGCCACCCAAGTGTGCTCACAGCTTACTGCAGCCTCAACGTCTCAGGCTCAATTGATCTTCTCACCTCAGCCTCCTGAGTAGCTGGAGCTACAGGCACAGGCCAGCGTGCCCAGCTACTTTTTGTACTTTTTTGTAGAGAGGGGGTTTTATCCTGTTACCCAGGCTTGTCTCAAACTCCTGGGCTCAAGGGATCTGCCTGTCTCTGCCTCCCAAAGTGCTGGGATTATAGGCATGAGCTACTGCACCCGCCTCAAACTCTATTTCTAATTTAATGCCTGCCCCTACCCCGTCTTCTCTGGATGGATGAAGATGAACTATTCTGGACAAATTTCCTTGGCATAGTGGTTAAAAGTGTCAACTCTGAGGCCGGAGTGTGCTGTTTTAAATAGTGTGCCATGGTTTTCTAATCTTTCAAGTAAGGATAATAGTGATCAATCACAGAAGGTTATTTTTTTTTTTTTTTTTTTTTTTTGAGACGGAGTCTTGCTCTGCCGCCCAGGCTGGAGTGCAGTGGCCGGATCTCTGCTCACTGCAAGCTCCGCCTCCCGGGTTCACGCCATTCTCCTGCCTCAGCCTCCCGAGTAGCTGGGACTACAGGCGCCCGCCACCTCGCCCGGCTAGTTTTTTTTGTATTTTTTAGTAGAGACGGGGTTTCACTGTGTTAGCCAGGATGGTCTTGATCTCCTGACCTCGTGATCCGCCCGTCTCGGCCTCCCAAAGTGCTGGGATTACAGGCTTGAGCCACCGCGCCCGGCCAGTCACAGAAGGTTATTAAGATGATTAAGTTACTTTTGTGTCACTTAAATCAGCACTTAAATTTCATAACTAGAAGCTAAGTGTTAGCTTTCATTATATTATATTTTATTTTTGGACACCTTAAACACTGGGAATACCAAGCTGTGTAGCAACACACGGTTCCTGCCATTGAGTAGTTCACGATCTAGTGAGGAAAACAGGTGTCCCAACAGACCATTCCAGTGCAGTGTGGCATGTCCTATAACAGCAGCACAGGTATAAACATGGGCCGGGGGAGAAGAACAGACCAGGCATCCAGGCAGCTGGGGGCCGTGGAATGTGAAGACTTATAATGAGTAGCTTTTTTCAGAAGGATGAGAAGTCAAGGAAATGTCTGTCATAGGGCAAGAAGGTTCCAGGCAAAAGGGAATGGCATGTGTGAAAGCACACGTGTAATGGTGACACCTGTGACATAGCCAGGGTTTGGATGACAACAAACAAACTGGGTGAGGAAGTAGGTTTACACGCCTTTGTGAAAGGACTTGTGGACTCAGTTAACAGTTCAGATTTTTCCCTCCGTGTAGGCAGCTACAGGGGATTTTAAGCAGGAAAGGACATATTTAGATTGGTAGATTGGTTTCCTTAAGAAATACCTGTGGCTGCATTTCCACTGTTAGTCTTCTACCTGTGAATTTTGTTTCTGTTAATATTTAATTTTGGACTGTAGCAATCACTCTTTCCCCTTATATCAATGTTGTTTCATTGTCTAGTTGGGAATGAGTATAAATTATCAAAGTGTTGCGTAAAGGAATCAGATACTCTAATAAATGTTTGTATGTTTGTTATTGCAAGTACAGGAACTATTAAATGAAAAATCGGAATTCAAATTACCTCATTTTTAATTTATTCTTTTAAGGTCTGACAGCAGCAGCTGCAGCAGCTGCTGCTGCTACCAATGCAGCTATTGCCGAAGCAATGAAGGTGAAAAAAATCAAATTAGAAGCCATGAGCAACTATCATGCCAGTAATAACCAACATGGAGCAGACTCTGAAAACGGGGATATGAATTCAAGTGTTGGTAAGTTTTATGTTCGCTGAAACTTATTGTGATCACTTTGCTACCGAATTGCAGTACTGACTTTTCCAGAACAAAACTGTTGGCTACCCATTCAAAAAGTTGGCACTTTTAGCTTGAAAACAGTGTATGTTTGAGGATACCATTTTGCCTCTCTAACAACTAATGATAATTGTTCATTCTAAAGGAATAATTAGCAACATTATTTTTTTTTAATTTTTAAATTTTTAAAAATTTTTTTTTGAGACGGAGTCTCGCTCTGTCGCCCAGGCTGGCGTGCAGTGGCCGGATCTCAGCTCACTGCAAGCTCCGCCTCCCTGGTTTACGCCATTCTCCTGCCTCAGCCTCCCAAGTAGCTGGGACTACAGGCGCCTGCCACCTCGCCCGGCTAGTTTTTTGTATTTTTTAGTAGAGACGGGGTTTCACCGTGTTAGCCAGGATGGTCTCGATCTCCTGACCTCGTGATCCGCCCGTCTCGGCCTCCCAAAGTGCTGGGATTACAGGCTTGAGCCACCGCGCCCGGCCAACATTATTTTTAATTATAGGATCAACTTTATGTCTGCAACTTCTAAAAGCATTCAGCTATCACCTTTCATAATGCAAAGTTTAATCAAGAGAATTCTAAAACATTGAGAGTAGCTAAGGTAACAGAGAAATATGTACAAATGAAACCCTACACTTTACTTTTCTATTCTTTTAATCCATTTGTTATCAAGTAAGAAACTTACTACCATTGGCAACAAAACATATAAACTTAGCCCTCTCGGAATACAGATTATGTTGATGATTAATTCTTTTATAGATAACGGTTATCAATGTCTCTCATTTAAAAAATACAACTTTAATTTCTTGATTTTTTTACTTTCCTACCATATGGAGAAAGATGAAAAGTTAACTGTCACTGTCAAATCAAAAGGAAGAGTTTTACCTGTGCCATCTATCCATTTGGGTAATTCATTTTGTCAAACACGACTTCAAATATGGGTTAATATTTTTATTAATGAAATCCTTAGGATCTGGATGTTGATGCGGCAAAACATTTTTTTCTGCTGTTGCACTGTATTGCTTCTCTTTCAAATGCAGAGATCATGCTCAAAATGTAATTAACAAGAGAAATTTGGGTACTACAAGATATATGCAAGATACTATAGCCAATGTATATTTATGAAGACCCTAATAACTCACAGCCATTCAATTAAATTCTCTTTTTCATGCAGCATTTTCATAGATTATTAAGTTAATTGTCAGCTCTCTACTTTCAATCTATTAAGACATAGTTAAGGGTATATAAAGGAATACTGTGGATTTTAGTGACAATAATTTTCACAACAGCTATCTGGAAACATACACAGACATGAATATTAGAGTAAAATACATAGACAAAACACAAAATACTGTTTCAGTGATGCTAAAAGGCAGCTTTTGTAATGTAAAAAGGGAAAAATGCACCTTTTCAGCAGAACTACATAAGGGAAATTGCAAAGGACTAGCAGTAGTGGGTTTGAATGGAGAGTATGAAAAGACATGGAAGAGAGCCAAAAGAGATGTCCCTACAACTGCGGAGGACTAAGGATAATATCTGTGCTTGTGTTTATAATCCTCCTGGAGGGAAGATGGGGAGGGAAGAGGATTGTTTTGGGTATGATTTACACACCTATATTTAGACATTTAAAAATTAAAACAGAATTGAAGTAAAATGCAAGAATTATAAGTCTGTTTTTAGAAATATTACTTTAAAGTAAAAGCCTTTTACTAGACTGGTAAAATGGGGCCCAGTTGGTCACTTTTTAAAACAAGTAATTAGCCACTTGTACATTATGGCTATTATTACAAAACAATCTAGATTGTTTTCAAAATTTTAGAAGATGAGACTGTTCATGCAGGCTGTTCTTAATAGTTGGTTTTATGAGAAGGGATTCTTAAAATAGACAATTTAACAACATTTAAAGCAAAACACATTAAGACATGGTATCTCTGTTTGAATTTTCCAGAGCAGAAGTTGACTTTGGAGAAATCAATAGGCATAAGATAAAGAGAACATGGTTCATAATTAAGCATAAACATATTTTTCATATTTGGTAGTACATGACAAAATTTGCCTACTAACCAAATTGTAGCTTACTTTAGTGATTTTGATACATAGGCTATTGCAATGGCTTAAAAAACAAACAATTTGAATTTTCTTTTGTATTTTAGTTGGAATAAATGACTTTTGTTTTTTTCATTAAGGTATGCAGTTGATAGATGTTACTGCTTTTCAGTTTTGACACCCCCACCCATCCAATGCCAAAATGAACCAGGAGCAGAAATTTACTTGAATTTTCCTAGAAAGTCTTAATAGTTTGAGATTCTGTTAACATAGTATCAGTGTTGCTGCTGGTCCCTAAGGCATTCAGGTCATTTATATTAGATATCTGTAGCTGATTTGGGCAAAAAGATGTTATCATTGTAATTTTCATCCTATTCTCACATGCTGCTGTCCTCTAAGAATTTCCAATTTATAATATTATCCTTCCTGAAGACCTTCACCCAAGGTATATATCTAGAGATCAAGGAAAGTGATTTTAGGAGGGATGTGGTAGTGGGGGAGGTACAAAGCAATGGTGAAGGTGGGGGTTGAGCTGCATCAAAGATCAAAGCAATTCCTGAAATGCAGCTTTGATGGCCACAATCTTCTCTCGACAATGCCTGTCTCTTGGTAAGTGTTCAGTAATGACTTGCTCTGTGACTTTGTAAAGTGTGTAAGCTTTCTGAGCCCAATACTCCATATCTGAAAAATGACATAAATGATAGTATCTATATCATGAAAATTAAAATACTTGTCACATTATTTATTACAATGTCTGCTTATCAAGTTGTTTGGTCATCAGTAAGGTTCATAGCTTGGGGATTGCTTTTGCTGTTATTATTACTATTTCTTCAAATCTGTTCTCCTGGAAATCACCTTCTTCCTTTTTACCATCATCAACTGCTTCCACCTGCTTTTCTATTCTCTCTGGTAGCTGTTATTTGCTAAGCTGCAGGTCTGTGAGGATATTTCAAGGCAGCTGTTACATCTTTTAGATTTTGTAGGACATTCGATATTAGCTCATTCTAGGCATACAAAAATAATCACAACACAGGCCCAGGACTCAGGGGCATACAGTCTATGGATGAGATAGGTAGGTAAGTAGGCAGTCATAACAGGATGTGCTGAATCCTCCAGGAGAACCAATTACCATGAAGTGGTTAGGAAGTGGTACTGAAGCACACGAATTCTAGAAGGAATCCCAAGAATCTCCAAGGTCTATATTTTAGAATACAGACTGCTCTCATGAATCTATCAACTGTTGACTCTTTGAAGTAGTGAAACCCTTCAGAGAGGTGATACTTAAATGATGCATTGTTGCTACTCAGTCTTGCCTAAATCCGGTGACATTTTTGAAGACAATTCAGGGCTCTTGTTTTCTCCTGTACTCATCTAGCTCATAAGTTCTGTTAAACATTTTAGGCTTTTTTTTTTTCTTTTTTTTTTTTTTGTAGGAGCATTTTTTTTTTCCTTGATTGTAAATGAATCCTTAAAGCCTCAGATAACAGATTTTGTTTTTGCTTTGTTTGGTTTGATTTGCTGGGTAAGACGACAGGGTAATTTTGTATCACACAACCCTTCCCGGTTCATAATACGAACCTTAGAAATTAGCCAGGAAAAGATGTTTAAAGAAAGCTTTGACACTGTTAAATAATTATTTTATATCCCAATTTTACATGGTAACCTTGAGCTCATATCTTTCCAACAGAATGATCACTTTAGGAAGAAGTGAGCACCTGAGGATAGATCCGAGTGAGGCATCAACACGCTGAGTAAAATATATGGCCATGTCGCCATTCTCCCTCATCCACAATCAATTGGATTCTTTTAGTTTAATATTTACTTGCTACGATGAGATGCTAGTCTGCATGGTGATAAACAGTCTGCTCTTGGCATCTGAAGGTGACCTGTCAGTTCATATGGACAAATCTCCTGCTTACTGAAATGTACAAAATAAATCATTAAAGCAGGCAGGTGCTCATTCCCAGATTTAAATCACCATAGATTTATGATTTGAATTAATGCTCCATTTGACCATAGAAATAGATGCTGAGACAAATGATATGCACTGGTTGGGGTTTCCATACTGTAGCCATCCTGATATTGATTACTGAGATGTCTTTGCAATCTCTTGTTTATATCAAGTACTATCTTGTGACAGGTTGGCTGATATGAGCTACATTGCAGATAAGAAGGAAAAATGTCCTGGATTCTTTTTAGTGGCAACACTATCCACAACATACAGGCCAGATAAATTGCTATTTTTTTGCTTTAAGGACTGATCTACATAACCAGCTTAAAAAATGCTGCTTGGAAGTTGGGACTGGGATATTGCAAAGGCGGAATTTAAAACCGGTGAACCCAAGGTCAATTTGATAGTATCTATAGCTATGTTTTAATCTGTTTATCCTTTTTTTTTGGCATTATGCACGCTTTTGAGGATACTAAATTAATCACAATCAGTTTAATCTAAATAAAGGAAACTTAATTTTACTTCTAGTTTTTAAATAGTATATAAATATTGATATAGTAAGCATCTCTTAATAGTTTCTATGTTGTTTAAATACTTGCTAAACCTAGTATCTTACTCCCTTCCCTCATGACAACAAAGGAAATCACTCTTTAAAGATAAATACATTAAATATTATTCCCAAGTGCAGCATTTTCTGGAGTATAATTTACCAAGAGGCAGGAAAGGACTGCATTTTTACTTCTCTTAACATTTTATTTAAGGAAAACACTATGTATACAGTTTAAAAAATACTTGGAGGATTTAAGAGGGACCTTTGCCACTAGCTAATATCTGACTCATAGAACTGGTAAACAGCTATCAACAATAGTAGATTGCTTGCTTAGTAGGAAATGAGTTCATATCTATTCAAAATGTAATCTCAAAACAGATGTCCCGAGAAAATCTCATTGTTTAAACCATAGCCATAACCTTCTAACTGCTGTAATTTCTTTAAGGAAGGGAAGTATTTGTAAGACTTTAGTGTTTTCTCTTTCTGAACATTGTGGAATATAAGCAAAGGTGCACTAATGCCCTCATCAACAAACCTGAACACATTTCACATGCTCGAAACATATGATTGTTTTTCATTTTCTCAAACTTGTAATCATTACACGAATGTAGAAGTTTCAAGTAAAAATAAGGACTTGAGTTTGAGAATAAAGCCGTGATCTTCAAGAGTATTTATCACTCCTTACTTCTGTTCTTCAAGCAATAAAACAAAACAAATATATGAAGGGAAAAAAAGCCAGACGGATAAAGAGATAAAATTATCTTCTTCAACTCACCCTACTCTTATCTTTTTTAATTTTAACCATTCCTGCAGAAACAAAATAGTTTATGCTGGAGTCATTTCCTTTCTTCTAACACATGTGTCTATTTGGAAGGAAAAGATTAATTTTATGATTTCAGGAAAAAGTCTTGGAGACCTTGAGAAAGCAAATAAAAGGAAACTGAGAACGCAGGCCACCAAGCAGAGCTCTGCAATCGCACATTGGATTCTCTGCCTTGGCAATGTTAATGAACCTCAAATCCTTCCTATAATTAGATGAGGGAATTGCTTATATTTTCAAACAGATGATGCTGCTATAATGAAACGATTGACAGGGAATTTAAGAGTGTCTACAGTAGTCATTTGGTTTCTGTTATAAAAAAAAGTTTAAAAAGAAGATTGGCTTTAGACATAGGTCCTGAGAGAGGTAGTAATTTACATAGCATGCTATGACAGGTGTCTTTGTATAGTAAGGAAATAAAATGGAAGACTAGAGAAATGATGGGCAGGTATAGCAATTTTTTCAGGGAGGGGGTGTCCTATGCTTATTCTGCTTAGGTTCTTTAAAAGGGGCC